>NC_136060.1:315694960-316894960 GCF_964261635.1 Lissotriton helveticus
AAATATAATGCAGTTTCTGAAGATATGTAAATTTTCATCCCATCTCCCTGTTGTCGGCCCCTGCCAAGATCCTGAAAAAGTTCATCAATCAGAAGCTGATTACATTTTTCGATATCCATGGTATTCTCGATGCTTCTCAAAATGGTTTTGTGCTAGCCACAGTATGGAGACTGCCCTTTTTGCGGCAACAGACAGCATCTGGTGCCAGGTCAATCAGGCCACTGTTTTCTATCCAATAGGGTACAAATCGTCAGCTGTGACAGTTTCAAGGCAAAGCCATTCAGCCTTTCTTGTGGGGTACCTCAGGGCTCGTCCTTGAGCCTGACCCTATTCAATCTTTAAGGGGTCCTTCTGGCTGATCTAGTGAGCTCATTTGGGTTTCATACACAGATAATACTCACATTATTGTATCTATTTCCAATTATTTGTCTTAGGTGGCGGGGAGGTTTAACCAGTTTATGTCTAGCATTATCCGTTGGATGAAAGACAATTATGTGAAGATTAATGCAGACAAGACTGAAGTGCTTTTGTTTGTCCCTCAAGATTCCATCTGGTGTAAAATCTGGTGGCCGGATGCCTGTGAACCGCTCCCCACTCCTGTTAAGCCAACTTAGAACCTCAGTGTAATCTTCACTATCACCCTGAGTTTTGGTGCACAGATCAGTCGCACAACTAACACTTTTTAATTTTACATCATAAGAACCCTGAAAAATATTTTTCCTTACATTCCACCGGAATAACACCAGGCAGTTACTATTGCCTGTGTCACCTCACAGATGGACGATTGTAATGCACAGTACCTCAACATGAGCAGTTCTTTCCAGAAAAAACTTCACATTGTGCAGAATGGGGCAGCCCACCTTATTCTGAACATCCCCAAATGACACTCGATTAGAGAAGGGATTTGCTGCTTCCCAGTTAGGAAGCAATTTTCCTTCAAGACTTTGTGCTTCGTTTTTGAAGCTCTACAGCTGATGGGTCCCAGCTAAATTAATGCTCTATTTCATTAGTACACTCCTTGCAGACCACTTAGACTTTTGTGCAGCAAAACACTCAGGATCCCCAGGTTTTGGAAAAACAGATGGGGAGGACGTACATTCTTGGTTCCCGTTGTTAAATTAAGCAACACACTGCATACCCACTTGGCTTTTCTCATCTTATAATCTTTGATATCTTGGCTGCTCTTGGCACTGCAGGTTTTAGTCTACTCTATAAATCGTCTTCTATCCTACATTGTCTTCGGAATCCTAATATTCTACCAACATGTTTCTGCCTCTATGGATCTCGGGTATCTTCAGGGCTTTAAGAGATGCCTATTACTAATTGTGCTTGGATGAATAGCCAGCAATGTAAGAAGGAAATTCCTACCCTCGCCGTTAGCTACAATTTTACCCTAATTGGGATATTGCTATTCTCCATGGTCTGCAGTGGGAGTCAACTTCTTTAGTCACACAGTCATCAAGGAGATGCACCCTCAACGCACCTAATTCACCTCTGTGTGACTACTCTGAGTTCAGCTGTGAGCATTGCGGGCACATCTCTCTGAAGACTGTGTGACATATTTTACCTCATATTTTCACCTGATAGATCTTACAGCACATTAAACTGTATCACACTACTGACCCATCATCTCATCTTTCATTTTTATCACACTGCACCATCTTACACCACTCTCCACCTTACATCAGCCCATCACTTTGCTCTGTAGCAAACCACAGTACATTGCACCTCTCTAACCCACATCACATTATAACCCTCACTCATCTTATGCAGGGTCATAGCTATCAACAGTGCAGAATTCTCAGTGTCACTGTACACACTGGCTGTCTATCAGTACCTAATCAGGGGTCAGAAGGAACCGTGATACCCTTGCTACACCACTGAAATAACAGTAGCAGACAAGCTACATTGCACTAGAGGTCGCTTTGCAAAGTCAATTTCATGCTATACAAAGTATCACCCAACTTTCCATGGCAAACGACTCAACCTGAATTGCACTGATAAACCACTGCACATCAAAGCTCCATTTTAAATTAACCACAGAACACAACACAAGAAAATGAACCATGCGTGACTTTATCATCTATACATAGTGTGACTAGCTAATCTTTCAATATAAAGCCACAATGTACCATGAGCTTTACTGGCTCAACAGAGATCCGAGCACTTGTGTTTTATCCGCCTGCAATGTGTAAAGTGAACTTATTCAACCCAATATTTCTTTGAGTTACAACTTTATATCCAGACAGTGCAGCTCAGAAACGGTCGAAGGTAAACCTTGGTCACTGTTGTCGAGCTGTACTGTATGTACAGCTTGAAATTAAACAAGAGACACGTGGAGAGAGGATGTGACGTAAGGACCAGAGCCGCCGACTTTGGAGCCGGGGAACCAGGTTCGAATCTTGACCTGGCTCAACATCCTGTGAATCTGGGCACTTGTGTAATGCAACATATGACTGTAAAAAAGAAATATCCCCAATAAAACTTCTCTGGTGAGACAGAGAAGCTCACCATGACTGGGACCCATGATGGCTTTCCGAATACAGGCAAAGATCTGAGAGAGGCCGCACTTAAGTTCCACACGACCATGGGCCTTTTATGTTATGAAGCAACAAAACCTGTTTTTGTGATTATCTGTTCCCTCTTTAAGTTTATTCCCCACTACTTGTCATAGTTTTGGAGATTTTTTTTTTTTTGAATCCGTATTGGAAACATCTGAGAGCTGCAAGAGCAGTGGTGGAAAAGTGAAGCGCTCTAAAACAAGCACACGCGCATCTGAGTCTCACGCTTTGCACTACATCCTGTACATAGCACAAGTGGGTTTGTCTCTGTCAATATTAGTCATCATTTAATCTATTATTAAATAAGCGTGCTCTATGACTGTTCTGTGGACTTTGCACCGGAATAGGAATTGTCCCCACTGCATAATTACCTTTTTGCAAGCACATTAAAAAGGTGTGCCGCTCCAAACGCCGTCAGATCCTGTTTGCATAGACGCTGCAATTGCTTAAATCATTAATCCATTTTAAACATTTACTTTATGAGTCATTTTAATATGTGTAATCGCAAAGCATTTTCAACTGGCTATAATCAAAAACCGACGTAAGTTTATGTGTAAATCCGTTTTTAAAGGCGGTGTCCCTAACTACCTCTCGGTGAATTTTCTGAAACACATGTTACTTTCTGAAGCCTAACAAGTAGACTATTTGAAAACACGACGTAGGCACCCAGCAGGTCCGGTCTGGGAAACCAAGCAGCCTTGGCAGAAATACTCACACCTGCCCCCCTCTCGCTCTCTCTCTTTCCAAGTATCTGTTCTCTTTTTCTCTCTTTCCCTACGCGCTCTTCTCCCTCTCCGATAGCTTTCGCTCTACCTTCCTTCTTCTCCCTCTCTTGAAGACCCGCTTTGCCTGCTGCATTAATCTCCAGGATTTGGGGAAAGTAACCGAGGCACCAGGAGCAGCACGAGGCTTTCAAAACGGGCCACGCCAAGGGCTCCGGCCTGCCGGGGAAATGACAGTGGAATAAGAGGCCCAGCCGGCCTGGCACTGAAGCATGGCACGCATCTAAAAGTTTATTTCATTATTTGTAAGTACGCCTGGGAGAATACCACAAGCACATATTCCTTAAATATCATTTTAAAAGATCCCATTATTCAGGCAAAGCACCACATTAAGGAAGCCATGCACTCGAGGTCCCTAAAACATTTCATATTGTTTTTTAAAAGACATACCTGATCAGAGGATCACAATGTGCTTGTTGCAGAGTTGTTATAGGGAGCACGGTAGAACATATTTAGCATACATGATTTAGAGCCAAGATTAAGCCACTCTAAGGCCCCCATTAGGATGGCGGGCGGACTTTGGCCGCCCGCCATCCTCGCGGTACTAGGGACCGCCCGCCATAAGGGTAGGGGTTCCGTGCATTGCATTAGGATGCGCCCGCCACAGTGGCAGGCACATCCAGCATTCCTACCATTGTGGCGGGCGGTGCACTCAGCACCGCCCGCCACAATGGTAGGAAGGCATGCAGTGCACTTCCATGCACAACATGGCAGGCACCGCGCGGTGCCTGCCATGTTCTGCATGGAACTGCTGGGGGGTACCATATGTACCCGCCATGTGCACCCACCCCACGGAGTCCTTGGGGGCCCGCAACGGCTCCCCAGAGCAGACTCCAACTGGAAATTGCGCATGAACCCTTTTCCGCCCCCGGTCGCAAGGCGACCGGGGCGGAAAAGCGGCGGAGGACAGACTTTCCGTCTGCCACGCACCCGCCATTTAATATGGTGGGGGGTCTTTGCAGCAAGGATGGCGGCTGATTGCCCCCGCCAGGCCGTGGCAATCCGCCCGCCATCCTAATGGGGCCCTAAGTGTGAGGGATGAGCGAGTATAGGGTAAGGTGATGGTATGCAGTGAGGAATTCTACCCACTCACATGTTTTCCCAGTCTGCATTTGAGGCGTTGCTACACTGACAGTAATGTGTACAAAGTTGTTGAGCTTGTGTATGTTGAAGTGCACAACTGATTAAGTTGCCAGTCTGTCTCTATTGTCATGTCATGTCAAAGGTTCTTATATATCGCCTTATCACCGCAAGATCTCAAGGCGCTTGCTTTGGGAACCCGTTCTGGCTTTTTCCCTGTGAGATAACCCGTACTGGGCGTCCCCAAGGTGAAAGCCAGGCATCCCGCCGCAGGGTGCCGTAGTGGAGATTAAGCAAGCTATTGCCCAGAGTTGCAGAGTGTGAACCCGTGATTCGAGTAGGCTCCAAAGCGAGAATTATCGAGTCCGTGGACATTTGTGCTCAAGACCCTGCCTCGTCGGGAATTGAACCCTGGTTCAGGGTCTGCCTCCTCTAACCAGTGAGCCACACTTCTCCACATTGAAAGCTCCTTCTCGCCTTAGAAAGGTGACTCCTAAAAAATAGAACACAAAAGTAGCAGACGTCTGCCATGGAGGAAAACCTATTTTTCAATACTAATCCCACATGGTGTTTAGACAAAATATTGATTTAAAAATATCGGCAGCTAAAAATATTGGAAATTAAATATCGTGACACACAAAAATCGTGATGCACAAATATCATTAACAAGAATATCATTACAAAAACAATACCAATGTTATAAATATCGTTTTCACTAATATAGGGGTTAAACCGATTGTTTTTTAAATATTGTAATGTATTTCAGTAGATATATTAATTTTATGTGTTTCTTTTGTTTATATAAATGATATAAATTGTAGTGGATTATTGGATTTGTACGTGGATAGGATGGGAAGTTAGTTAGGTATTAATAAATTAAGAATAATTTTATACATTTTATTTATTAATATGGTTAATTTTAATTATGTAATTTATGTGATACTGATTTATTTTTATGATATGTTATTTGCAGGCTGTTAGGTTTGTAGGGGTATAGAGTGGGGAGTAAATTAATTAATAATAAACGTAAATATTTATTGTTAATGTATTACTTGTTTGATTTTCAATTATGTAAAATATGCATAACTTATTTATTTTACCTCTATTTTATTTGAAGGATGCTAAGTTTGTCGGGGTATAGGGTGGTATATTAATTAAGTAATAATTAGCTACCTAATAATTATTATTTGTAAAGTAATTATTCAATTGAAATTTAAATAGGTAAATTGCGGAATGATTATTCAATTTAATTTTAATGTTGTTGCTGGATGCTAGGTTTGCAGAGGCCTAGGATGGGAAGTTAATTAGGTAATACGTATTTAACAATATATTATTTATTGTTAATTCAATATTTAATTTATTTTAAATATGTCACATGAAATTGTTATTTTTTTAGTTAAATTTTAGGTGAGGGCTGTAAGGTTTGTTGTGATACAGGGTAAGAAGTTAATTCATTACTAATTCGGCAGCATTATCACTGTATATGTGCTGCATGGCTCGCTTTCATCCTGCTACATGAGGGAGAACGTGTGGGGACGCTAGGAAGGCTCTCATCTATTTTCACAGGCTTCATCAAAGATCCCTTTGCATGGTATCACAGCGCTCATCAAACGGTACTTACCGAACACTGCATTATGGTAGCTGTAGTTTCCATTGCTCTACTACAGCTGCTGTGAATTTTGTTTGAGTCAGCTGACTCCCCACCCAGGGGAGGACCGGAACATTTGAAAGGGAGGCGAGGTGTATTCCTGTTTTTGTGAAGGGCGTCTGACGAAGGCACACTACGCCAAAATGCATTATGCCCAACAAATCTGTATTAAAGAATCTTCCGAAGCCCCATGGTGTCCTCTGACCTCTTCTTCTCTGGAGGGGTCGTGCTTGTGTGTATATATATATACATATATATATTTATATATACATATATCATTTTTACGTTAATTAATATTTTATAATAAAAGTTTAATCATTTTTCTAGATTCACTGGGTTACCTATCTATGTAATGTGTATGAAGTGAAGTGTTTTCCCTACTCTTGATTATGCTGCGGAAGGAATAGAAAAATTAACCTTTTCACACTTAACACTTTCTCTACTGTTGTGCTGTTCGGAGTGGGAATAGTAAATTTCACCTCTTTGAAATGCAACACTTTCCCTACTGTTGCATAGACTGTTGTATGAATTGTAAATGTTATCCTAAGAAGTCCAACACCTTCCCAACTGTTTCACAGACTGGAGTGGAAATAGTAAATGTTACCCCTACAAAGTATAAAACTTACCCTACTGTTGTGCTGTTTGGAATGGAAATAGTGAATTTTCCCATGCAAAATCTTATGCTTTCCCTACTATTGCATGGACTGGAGTGGCAATAGTACCTTTTACCCCTTCTATGTTCAATGCTTTCCCTACTGTTGCCCTCTTTGGAGTGAGAATAGTATATTTTACCGCTTCAAAGTTGAACACTTCCCCTCCTATTTTGTTGTTTGGAGTGGTCATAGTACATTTAATCCCCCTGAAGTCCAACACTTTCCCTACTGTTGTGTAGACTGAAGTGGGACTAGTAAATTAATGTCACAAAAAGGACCCTATGCTACTTATATAGGTTCCTAGGGCAGGGAAAATACAATTATAGAAAGAAAATCCATAGACAACTATCGGTCTATATAATCTGAAAGAACTAGTTATACAAACACACAATAGTTTTATAATCAGTGTACAATTATAGTTAAAAAAAAGACAGTAACATCACAATAGGGCCAACAAAATTGACAAAAGTAAATGCATACAGCAATCCTGTGCATATGTCCTATACATATAATATTATCAATCTAAATATATGATCAATAATAAAATTAACTGATTATAATAAAACAAAGAATACAATAAACAAAGGAGAAAGATAAACAAATATATAAAAAAACTATAAGAAAGTGGCTAATAGTTTTGTAGTATTCTGATTTCATCTATTTTCTCCCATGCTACCTTGTCCCTAGCTGCTCAGCCTGTGTGAGTGTTCTGAGTGGAATGTTTGGTGTGTGGGCTGTGGGCAGAATGCTTGGATAACTGGATGAGGAGTAACATTTGTTTTTATTTATTTTTTATTTTTATTGAGAGTTCATAGAAAATAGATAAACATTACATGTCAATTTTCGCATCGGAATTAAATAGTGCAAAATACATTATCCAAAAATAGACAGGCTGGCAGTATACCTTAATAGTGCAAATACAAATTCAAATTCTAAGAGAAGATATTCTTTTAAAGTGCAAAGTGCATAGTGCAATATATTGATAATAGAAGAGATTAACAATACGTTCCAAAAATATGTACATAAAAAAGAGGAAGAAGTTAACAATCAATGACTAGCATTCAAACACACTCCAGTATTTATCGTATTTTCTAAGGGCCCCTGATCTCAGTGCATATATTTTCCTCTTCCCTGAATCGTCAATATTTTTGCCTTCCATGCATTGAGAGTTGGTACTTTATTCGTTTTCCACAATTGTAGAATAAGTGATTTTGCTACCAGTGATGCTATAAACAAGGACTCATCATAGGGAGTGGAACTAGGGGAACAGCCAAAGACTGCAATTGATTCATTAAATGTAATTGTAACATTGAATACATTTCTGAGATATTTTCCTATGTCTTATCAATAGTCCTGTATTTTGGTACATTCCCAAATTATGTGTTTCAAGGGACCCTTTTCTTGGCAGCGAAAACACTTATCCTCCACTTGAGGATATATATTGTGGAGAAACTAGGGTGTTCTATAAATTAACCATTTACTGAAGAATTGCATTCGTTTAAAATTAGCACCTCGGAAAATTGACTTATTAAAAGTGTTAACTTTATCCCATGTTAATTTGTTAATCTCAATATCTTTTCTCTTTCTCCACCTGTCTCTAGCCTTATTATATAATACGACTGAGTTATCTTCATTGAGATTTTTTATCCAAGTGCTAATCTTCCTCTGCGTCGCACTATTTGGCGCTTCAGTTATCTGTATTTTATCAAATAAATTACCTACATCTAGCTCTCTTAGTTCAGCATGTAGGCTAATAAAGGACCATTTCAGGATTGTATTCGAATGCTGAATCTCCCTTTCGATTTCTTCCCAAGATTTCCTTCTACTCCCTATTAAAAAATCCTCAATTCTTTCAAAGCCGTTCTCCTTCCAGAGTCTCAGAATGTTTTTATCCAGGGTACCCATCTCTCCTATGCTTAAATTCATTAAACTAGTTGAGCTATTTGTTCTAAGAATATCATAATATTTCGGGTGCTGGGTTTTTTGCTTAAATAGCCACTGTATAGACTTATAACGTACCTTCTTTGGGTATTTCGTGATTCTTACTGGGTCATTGATTTTGAGTTCAATCAGCATCTTCCTCATAAAAAAATTATCTGCTTCATGATTTTCTGTGTAAAAAAACCTAAAACTATGATGTGCAAAAGTAGCATGATAATAATCTCTAATATTTGGAAGAGACAACCCTCCTGTGTGGTCGGAAAGTTCAAAGTACTAAGTGCTAATCTCTGAGTCTTATTTGCCCATAAAAAGGAAGAAACCATAGCATCCACTTTCTTAAAAAAAGAAACCTGAATTGCTCAAGGAGCTGCACTAAAAAAGAAATTAAAGAGTGGTAGGATAGACATGCGAATTAAGGCTGCACGACCCATTATTGATAAAGGCAATTGGTTCCAACGAACTAATTGTGAGCCAATCCTTTTCAGTAGAGGTATATAATTTAGCGGGTAAAGATCTTCCAGGTTTACTGAAATAAAAATTACCAAATATCTTTTAGGAAGAGTATTATATATCTGCCTAAATTCCGTTAATAAAGTGTCTACTGTGTAATTACATAAAATGATTTCCGTTTTATCCGTATTATCTTATAGCCTCCCAGTTTTTGGAAATCCGGAAGATTTTTTAAATTTCCACTTGACTGGTAGGCTTTGGGTTTAAAAACAGAACAATGTCATCGGCATAGAGTTTTATATTCGTCATTCCGGCCACTGGTACTGTGTCGAACATTTTTCCCCTAATCTCAATCGCCAAGGGTTCAATAAATAAGGCGAATAAAATTAGAGATATGGGGCAACCTTGGCGCGTGCCTCTGTTAATATGACATGTCCCAACATTTGTATTATTAATAATAATCTGTGCCCTAGAATTCTCATATAGTTGCTTCAAGAGGGAGATAAAAACAATCGGGAAATCAAAGCTGTGCAAAATCGCAAAAACACAGTCCCATGACACGAAGTCGAAAGCCTCTACGGCATCTAAAAGCCAAATCTGTGCTTCCACTTTATTAACGTTAAAAAAATCCAATGCTTCTAATAAAAATGTTGCATTGGTGTGAAGGTGTCTTCCTGCTATAAAACCGCACTGGTCTGGTCCGACAACTAATCCTACTATTTTATTCAGTCGGTTCGCCAGGAGTTTCGTTAAAAATGTGTAGTCTGTATTTAAAAGACTTATTGGCCTATATAAGTTCATATTTTCCTCATCTTTTCCTTTTTTCAGAATACTGACTACAACTGCAGTGCAGAAGGATTCCGGCGGCGACCCCTTATAATAGATAATTAGCTAATAACAGGAACTCTTTACGAAGGGTACCATCGATTTTTTTTTTAATTCCGCAGGAACACCATCCTCACCATTGGCTTTGCCGCTAGGTAGGGAGCTGATTTCCAGATCTAATTCTGCCTTTGTGAACTCTTCCACCCAAGAATTTTATACCCGTTTCCTAATTTGGGAATTTGAAGTGCCCCATAAAACTCAAAAATGGTTTCACTTGTAGCCCCTTCACTAGTCTGATAGACTCCCTCATAGTGCTTTAAAAACATCTCTCCTATAAATGCAGTAGTCTTCACATGCACTTTGGTAACAGGGTCAAAAAGGTGATCTATCCTATTGCGGACTTGGTTTTCTTTAGCTTGCCACGCTAGGAGTCTACCTGTGTATTCACTCTCTTCATAAAGCTTCTGTGCGTAAAGACTACTAGTTGTATTACCTAAATCGTAATAAAATTCTCTCATTTTTTGGCCTCTGCTACCTTCTGCCCAGTAACTAAAGATCTGACTCTGTAATGTTCTTGGTTTGCATGTACAAGATTTGTCTGTAAATTAATTTTCTCCTCTCTTTTTTCCCTTCTTTGGAGGTAATTATTCCAATCAATGTGGCCTTGAACGCGTCCCAAATCACATGATTGTAGCAGACCCTCTATTCAGATTGAAAAATTCCTCGATCTCCTCCTCAATTTCTGTAGACCATTGTGGTTCCATGCACTACTTAAAATGGAAATAATTAGAGGAAACAAGGAAAAAGAGGGACCTGGAAGATGGTATTTTAATAGGATGAGGAGTAACAGTTGATGGATGGGGCTGAGCAGCTAGCAGGCTGCTTGCAGTGGGATTGCTGAGTGAGATCTACTCCTGTTGATATATGGACCTTAATACCTGTTGATGTCAACTCACAGACTGCCTCCAGGACTTATACTGCTGCAGTTACCTGTCAACCTGTGAATAAACCTACTTGGTTTACATCATACCAGCGTGGCGTCATTACTACATTAATTTTGGCGACGAGTTGGAGACGTCCCCATGCTCTTCAGTTGGTACAAGAGGTCTTTAAAGTCATCAAGATGCCTTCTACAATGGTTTGGGGCAGAAGTTTCAACAGGCAAGAGACGACAGTCGAAAGCAATAGGAACAACACGCGAAAGAAAAGTGTCACAAGACATCTCACAGGAATTTCACGTTAAAGACATTCAGCTTCAAAGGAAACAAATGAAACAACTACAAAGACAGTGCGCTGTGCGGTCCCACCGCTGTCCATCACATCGGACAGCCCCCACACAAGCGTACTGTACTCCCGCTAAAGAAGCCATTACTACTAGAAATGTCATGGGTGCAATGCACAGTGACCTTTCATGTACAGTAAGCCATTTCCTTTATTTCATAGACGCTGCGCAGAAAAGTACAAACTATAAAGATTGCTGCCAGTTAACTTCCGGTGTTGGAACTGTGCTCCCTATACACTGGGTCAAGCACTGCCACTTGCCTAGAGACACGCATGAAGCTGCGCTGGCAAATTCTCATTGACTCTTTTATCTCATCATTGGCAGTGGATGGACGTGCAGGGACAGCTGACTGGACTTGTTTGGGATGAAGCAGCTGTGGTGTCTCCCATGTTAAGCGATATGGCAGTTTTGACCTCATTTTTATGAGGGTGAAGACAGGTGAGACATGTTTCGTCTTTGGTTGTTTGCCGATGCTGGGACCTTGTCTACATTGTTACCAACCGACTTATTTTAAAAATCACAGCTTGTAACAGGTTTTGTTTGCGCTTACCTTCGTGCAACCTTTGTCGCATGCAGCCTCTTCTGTATTGTTTCCCACATCACCTTCATCACCTTCATTGTGACGGACTGGTTGCATCTGCTACGGCGATTCCTTCAGGAGTTTCGGGCCACGCTGATGCCGTGAGCCTCTCGGCACAGCGGTATACAGCTTGCTGCCAGTTGGTAGAGCATGCTGTTTCACTTGTTCAGTTGGCAACAATCTGCCAACCACGTCTATTTCACAATTCCGGTGGTTTCAATAAAGCTGATTGAAGCTTAAAGACTGACAGGAACATCTTTTAAGGATTGAACGACCATGCTGTCTCATCACTTCCTACTTCCCTGCGGTCTGTCTTTGTGAGAGTGAAGATACTGTTCGTTATTTCGTCATTGCTCTCCAAAGTGCACGCTGTCGTTACGAAGTCTTCGTAAAAGAAAAGGTACTCTTCTTCATTTGGGCATTGTCTTTGTCAGTGCACACTTTCGCTACTAGGAGCAGTTTTTGGAGGGTGTCTGGTAAAACTTTGTTAGCTGTATGTTTTTGTGGCAAAGCAGCTGTTGGACATTGGGCACTCCAGACATCTTCTCCACGGATTGTTGTTTAACTTACTGAGTTTTCGCTCACAGGTGTTGCCTACAACCCTGATAAAGGACTGTAGAAGATTCACTGTTGCGTGTAGTTTTTGTTGTTTATAGTTAATGCTTTGGTCACATTATGTATTCTTCTGTTTATTAGGAAAGAGGTAAGTAGTAGAAGTAAGTGTTGCCTAGCATAAGTTTTTAGTTCTTGCCAAGAATTGCCAAAGGTTTCTCTAGGTTCTCTAGGTTCTAATCAGCTCCATACCTTAGAATGAAAGAGGTTGGTATCTCTGTCTCGGGGCTCGTTTTCCCAACACCCGCAAGGGGAGCCAGAAACACTGGAGCTGGATTCTCGGCAGAGGAGGACAGCTTCTGATCAGTGAGTCAGCTCGAGAGTCGGCTTCCTTCGGCACTTGCTATAGCGAGCTGTGTCGGGCAAGTAGGTAGTCGAACTGCACAAAACCACACCGTGCTTTGCCATAGCAAGTGAAGGTATATTTATACCTTGAAGGTGTTTAGGAATGCCAGCGTTGACGTAAAGACCGGCATATGAACGTCATGATGAACCCCTAAGGAATAGTTGTACATGCATAATAATGAGTTTGTTGGAGAAATCAATATCCAGGCTAGGGGAAGTCCCTTCTGCTTAAGAGTCTGGTTGTCCGAGAAATCATTGTGACGTTTGATGAACGGATGGAAGTAGCCAGGCCTGCATTTAGATAGCAAGGGCTGTGCTTAAATAAGGGCTTGATTTCTATACCTATATAAGGGCAACGTGAATCTATATAAGGCATGAATCGGGAAAATTCATTCGGAATCTAAAACGCCATACAACACCCACTCCGCTTTCTTATGTATGACTTACTAAAATTCTAAACATGTTCAACATATCTAAAACATATCTACACATGAAGTGTGAAAAACTCACCCGAAATACATAAAAATGCATTTGAAATGGATGTACACATAAAAGATGCATTGGTGCTGGACGCATATAAAGCACTGTTTCATTCTAAGCATACATGTTGACATTTGGATGCTAAATGAATGAATCATGAAAACATACATTCATGAAATGGCTCGTAAATACAGAAGAAAAAAGGCCAAAACCATTTCATTTCAGAATACATAAAAATTATTGTGCATGTGGACAAGGTCAAATATTGTCTCTGGGAGTATTTTCAAAGAATTCTTGTTCTCTATGAATAGTTCTACTTTAAGCAGATTACTTGTGCCAAAAATGGAAAAAATGCAAATTTGGAAAAAACAAATTTAATCATAGGAAAAAGAGTCCCAAAGTTAGAACTTTGTTTTGAAAAATGAAGGTCGAATTCAAAATCTCTCAGAACACTGTGTGCCACATCAAAAGTCAGTGTTAGGGTTTGGAGAAAACATAAAATCTTCTAAGTCTGTAAAAAAGTTGTCTACCATTGTAGGTGAAAGTTGGATTACCTCGTTTAGAAGTTTAACCGCACATAGATGTGAAGCATCGCCCTCAGCATTGGTCGCATTAGCAATGTTCGTAATGGATGGTACCTGCGCGCCTGTTTCCTCTCGTACCTCACCAGCAGCAATTTGCTTCTGTGAGATCTCATTGAATGGCGTCATCGAATTGGTAGCCGCTGAAGACAACACAGTGCATGGGCCATTACTGGATTAAGCAAAGTATCAACATCCGTTGGCATGACTGATGGGAGTGTGAGACATGAGTCTAATACGCATTCTTCTCCGCATAGCAGGCAGTGTAGAACAGGTAAGATGCAATTTTGCCAGATTGGGCTGAATGACAGAAACCATGTGGTATTTAATTCTCGTAGATGAGTTAGTCCCAAAATTTTGACGATGTGCTCATAACACATCATCGCCAGAAGAGTTGTCTCCATAGAGAACTGGGTGTCGCTGGTGAATTGGCTTGACATATCGCAGCAGTAGGAGCAAAAATAGTATCCCTGCAGCGAGTCCCAAAATGAGAGGCAGTCCGCCAAACACAGAATGCACGAATTTTAGAAATATTCCTAGGACTGCTTCAAAAGGTGCTAACAGTCCAGAAAATACAGTCTTAAATACATGTACAATACCGCTCATATCAGACATGTTTAAGATACGACTTAACATTTCTGAGAAATGTACAGGGCAATTTGTAGTTCAGAGACCATGTATATCGGCAGAAGTCCTTGCGATTTGCAGATCATAGGTTTCTTTGGCCGAGGTCAGTGGCACAGTTTTTTGCAAAAGAATGGCTATCATTCTGCTTAAAGTATCAATTTGTATAGAAGAGATGTTCAGTAAAGGCCATAAAGGCAACTCCATGTCTGTCTTGGTTTTAGGAAACAATACTTGCATATAGCAAGTGACCCTGGCTGACACAGTTACTAGATGTGGTATATCTGGCAACATGCCACAGCAGCTGTGATCGTTCAACATGAGGTAACTTCCATTTGAAAGTTGTCCAAAAATTGGATCACTCACTGCAGCTGGTGAACCGTGCAGGTGGCAGGATAAATTGTTAGAAGAACCATTGCAGGCCCAGTGTAAGTTTATACCCTGACAAAGGAGAGAACTGCTTAGTGCATTTTCAGAGTTTTTACAACTAAGAAACACTTCACGTCCCCCACTCCAGCATCTGTGTGTGTATGGTAATTCCCAGGATGTCTTGATTTATTCTTTACCCAACCTTTCATATGTGCCTGCTGGTATGTGTTTTAGGCAAAATTGTAACAGGCAGAGTGATTGTTCCAGGTATAATCCATTCAGTAGCTAGCTTTTCTGCTACCGTAAATGGCAATCTTGCCAGTTTTTCAATGCTCAGCACCATATAGTCTGCTCCCCTTTGTGCCAATTTGATATGTTTATCAGTGAGATTGAATTCAGAAAACAGTGGCGTAATATTGATTAAACGCCAAGGCACATAGCCTGAACGAAGGTTTTGTAACGTCCTGCCTAATAGCATGATAGAACGTAATTGCGACTGATCATGTTGCAACATGACCAGGTTCTGTGCTGCAATCTCAGTTGCAGTCTATGCAGTTAATTACCAATGTGTGATTGTGTGAATTCATTCCTGGCCACCAGTACATCTCCTTTATTTCTAATATTGTTTTTGAGATCCCCTGATATATCAGACCCTCTCCAAGATGTGCTTTGTAAATCAAAGCTACTCTCCTTTTCCTGTTTGGAAGTACCCTATCCCTCTCTCCAGGGATTTGAGCAAAAGGAACGGAGTTTGCATCAATTATATATGAGTATTTGAGTGGAAACTTATTAGGCAACACTGCACCACTGCCTTTGCTTGTGGCATTGACAGCTAGCATTATTTCTCCGTCTATTTTCGTTTTTGAACGAGTGATTGCTGCTACGGAAGCCGTTTGCAAAGCTGCCTTCACGGCTTCATCAGCCAATGAATTCTCTTCAACGTTAGCGCCATCACGTTGGTGACTCAGCATATGTATCAAGTGAGTGTTTTGTAGTCCTTGTCGTAACTGAACTACTTGTTCCCAAAGCAGTTTATGCTTGATTGTGCCACCTTTTGCATCTTTGTAACCATTTTGAAGCCAGTTTTGCAAGTTTTCATTGTAAGATTGAATACAATAATACGAATTGCACACTATGAGTGTGGGGAATTCACAATCTGTATTTTCAAGTGCTATCTTGAATGCTTGTAGTTCAGCTCGCTGAGCAGTACAATCTCCTAGAGATTGAGTTTTTGTGACCATTGGTCGGAATTTGCCATTGCACCAACGACCTTTAACGATCGCTCACACCACACTATAGGCTTGTTTACCCCCATAGCGAGTTGAGCTGATCCGTCAGTATGAATTATACATTCATACTGCTCTAGAGGCAGAATTTCAGTAGGCAGAGGACATTCTTGTTGTATTGTAGAAATGCTTGTGTTTTCAAATATGGGTCAAAAACGTATTCAACATCTGTTGCAGCAAGAAAATTAACCCATTGTATCCATCTCGGATGTAAAGCTTTAGCATTAGGAATGCTCGCTTTTGTCACTGCCTCTAAGGCAGGTACAGGTGGAACGACGATAATGCGCTTACCCTCTCTCTCTTTTGCTACAGCAGTCTGAATAGCTGTCAGAATTTTTTCTGTTGAAGTGAATTCCATTTCTGCTTGTGTGCACAAGTGTGATTTGTAAGCTTTTGGTGCTTTTTCACCTTAGTTAAAAGTTAAGTACGTGAATCCGCATTGTCCTGGAATGATTCGGATCACTAAATTGCGTACGTTTATGCGTGTTTGCAAATGGTTAGTTGCTAACATGTCTGTTTGGAGTGAACGCAACATTTCTGTGTGTTTTTGTGTCCAATGTACTGTTTTAAAATCAGGTTTGATTAATTCGTAGAGAGGTTTAACCCTTTCTGCGTAGTTTAGAATGTTCTTCCAAAATTCAGGAAACCTAGAATAAACTGTAAGTTTTTCAACGTTTTTGGAGGTTGGAGCAGCGCACAATTCTCTAGAAATTTTGCTGCTAGGCTTTTGCCTTCACTTGAATGTTTATATCCTAGAAAAAGGACACTTAAATGGGCAATTCTTGATTTCTTGAAATTGAATTTGTACCCTTCAGAGGCGAATCCAAGTATATTTGTATTCACCCTGTTCAAGTGCCTATCTAAGTCATCATTTGTCAGATAGATGTCATCGACATATGACAATGCCTCGTCAACATAAGTTTGTATTAACTCTGTTACCCTTGCTGAGAATAACCCCTGAGGGAGACGACAGAAGTGACGCTGTGTCCCCATAATTGAGAAAGCGGTCAGATACCTACTTTCTGGTGCAATGTTTTGACAGAAGAAACTGTTAGAAATATCTAATGTTGTTTTATATTTTTTGCGCACAATGTTATTCATTAGTGCTGTACTGTGCGCATTCTGCACTGCAAATGTTTTACAACATGAGTCTAAATGTCTGTAAGCCAATACTAGACAATATGTATTGTCTGAATTGGAGCCAGGAAACAAAGGATTGTTCATTGATGAGGTGCATGTTTCAATCACCCCCTGATATTCAAGTTGATCTAAGATCTCCCTGACCTGTTTTTAGCTTCTTGCTTAACTGGATACTGCCTTTGTGTAGTTGGTTGATTTTTTAACTGGATTTTATGGTGAGGAGAAACCTCATCCCATCCTACATGAGTTTTGTATAATGCAGGAACCTGGGCAACTGCCCATTTTCTGGCGCAAGTATATTTTAAATTAATTGGAAAGTGGTTGGAGAAGGCTGGCATAATGATGTCCTCGCCATGTGGGCACTCCCTGACAAATTGTGGTGGCCGGTGTTCAGCTAGAAGAAAGTCATAACCCTTAGCAAGTTGCTCCCAAAAGAGTGCTCTTATCTTTCTTGGTATGTCTCCCTCCATCCGGAGTGTTATTTCATATAACCTATGTGGAGAACTAAACCTGGTATCTGCAGTTTCAACTTGAATGAATTCATTCAAGTCCACTGTCTCCAGATGATCCTTCAAGTTTTTACGAGCTATGGTGACTTCTGCTGCGCTGTCCAACATTGTCTGAGCCCATTCTCTGTTCTTCAGTTGTGTCCTCAAGATTCTCAGCATGTCTGATTTTTAGACCTGCTTCCTTCTTTTTGGTAAATTGAGGTTTCTTGTTTTTCTGAATGTGTTGATCGTCTTTGGACTTCACACATTCTTCTTTGTGTTCTGACCGTCCTCTCCTTTCGGATTTCTGTGACGAAGTCTGAAAGGTATGAGAGGAATGTGCAACAGTGTCTTGATAGCTAACAGGTTTTCTCAAATTATCCCTATTCCTGAGGTTATACCTCCTTTCAGAGGGCTATTGAGGAGATCTACCTCTGGATTGAGAACGCTTCTCTTTAGAAGTATGTTTAGAGTTTTCCCACTTCTTTTAAGAAGGAGTAGGAGTGTTTTTAGTAAATGCCTTTTCAGGATTTTCAGACAGTTGTGGTTTTACTGGTTTCCCACCCAGACTGTCTCTGCCTAATTCTTCATAGGATTTTTCAATTATTCTGGCTAGTTCTTGTGGTTGCTAAGTTACATCAAATTTCCTTAATTTCTGGCGGATCACCACTAATGCTGCTTCACCTTTAATATTAGCTAATATTATTGCTGAGACCTGTTTGAAATCTTTCAGTTGTTTCATACCTAAATTTAAAGCAGGCTCTGACCCGTATTCGTTTAGAATCTGTTTAAAGACGTCTGGTATTACCGTCATGGACGAAACACTGTGTTTTGGGGTAGATAGCACCGAAGACTGTACCCCAAGTGCTGCAGTCCTCCAGATATGGTGCGATCCCCATTGGTAAACAGATTGTTAAAATTCTGTGTTTCTAATGAGGGGTAGTATTAGGAAATACTGCTTCGATTTGAGTCATTTTCTGAGCTTTCCAGAATGGAATTTGTTCCCTCTTTGCAGTTAACTTACCAATGACTTAGTGTAAAGTCTGTGGTGTGATTTTTAGTGTATTCCCCTGGTGAGGCGTATGTTGTGGAATCACTATTGCAGGTTGGACTGTGAGAGTCTGCATGACATATTGAGCCAATTGTCTATACATTCTGATTAACTCTTTGAGTTGAGGTAGTAAGTTTACATCTGACATTTCATTAATGCCAGGATGGGGTGTATAGCTGGCCAAGACCGGCCATGTAGCTCCTGGTCTACCTAGTGGACCGAGCCTGGTGATGTGATTTAAATGTTTTAGGGCGCCTTTAAACAAGAGCTCATGCTACTGGTATGTGAGTGGAATTTCTATATCCTCAAAAGGAATATATTCCTCTGGTGGTTCATCTTCTTTGTAGAAGTGAAACATCTGTGTTACTGGATTTGCCTTGGGTAAGACTATCCATGAATAGAATGCCTCTGTCTGGTGATATTCATGTGCCTCTATCACAAAAACTATCCTACCACCTTTCAATGTTATGCCATTTTTTATAAGTGTTATAGTGATGGCTTTCCTTAGATTCATAGGAATGCATATGGCATCCTCGTCGGTTTCATTAAAACATTTTGTGTAAAATTCTGCTGGATCAGCCGCAGCTCCACCTTTCTCGGTGTTGTTGCCGTTATTCGACATTGTTTAATGAAAAATTGCAGGGCAAGTTTCAAGGAAACAGAGATAAGGTGCACAATATTTTGGAACACTGAATTCTTCAACGTTGAACAAACCAAAAAGCTAATACATAGGATTTTTCGTCCTTACCCCTTTACCCACTGCAGACGTCTATTGGAGTAGTACGGAAAAAGGGATGTATGACATTACAACTCATGCTTTTACATCGCATGCTTTTACAACGCGTTTTTTACAACGCATAGTGCTTTTAGGCGCTGGATAGTGAATTGTTTAATTTACTATTCCAACTCCAGTCCCCGTGGATAGTAGGGAAGGTGTTGGATAGTACATTAAACATATTCCCTATCCTAGAGCGCCCCCCAGCGCAATGTGTTGTAATGGTTTGCGTTGTAAAAGTTGCGTTGTAAAGGCACTGCGTGGTAAAAGTTGCGTTGTAAAGGTTGTTTACCCGGAAAAAGGGGTCTCTGAGAAAAGCACTACTGAGTTACTTTAGTTAAATTAGTGCCTTACCAAACGTTGGGAGCCATGTAGTGTAGTCCTATATTCCAAAATGGCTCAGTGCATTGGAATAATATATCTTATAGATGTGAAATCAGACTGAGATCAGTATGTCCAAGAAGTGATTAATTTCTGATAACTGCATAAACATGGCACCTTTGTTTCCCTAGGACTGGAACAAATATCTTCATCGAGGAAACAATAGATAACTATTTTACTCAGTCAATCGTGTATACTTCGTTTCTACAGAGTTGCAGAGAAATAGTGAGACAGGCATTTTCAATAAAAGGATTCATTGAACAGTCTTCTTTCTCATGTAGAAGAGGTGAACTGCTACAATTGTTAGACAGAAAGCAAAGTATAATGCGTACAGCGTAATGAGTAGTGTAAAATAATACTGTAATAGCATTGTCTAGTGCTATGACTAATAAAAATACATATATAAATAACAGAGGCTAAAATACTCAACTGGTGCTTCTAAAATATGCCTACCCCAATGTACCTAACCGAGGTCTAGTACCAGGGAAGAAGTAAGTGTTGCTTTGTAACAGGGATTCTGCGCAAACACAGAACTGTGCACAGAGACTCAGGACCTCAGTGAATTAGGGTGTGCCAAAACTCACCTTAGTACCCAATATCCCCTACCAGACTAGCAATCAGTGTCACATTAGCTCTTCATCCTATAGCAAAGAAACCAATGATTAGACAACCTAGAACATGAGACTTAAGACCATCTCAGGCATGGTGGGAAGTGAGAACACTCTTTTGTCATACGCTCATACCAGTCCACAACAGGAGTAAAATAGAGACAGGGTAAGGTTAATATGTTTATTTTAACGACGTGATCTCAAGCGCAGTATTTTATTCAACATAAGCATATATATTATTAAAAATAATACGGTCAGCATGACAAGTGTGCTATAATAAAGGCGCCTGAATCCTACTCGGCTTGCAGCTGCCAAATTGTCGTGTCTAGAATGTGTTACACGGACACGCCGATAAACAGGCTTGCACGTTATGATAACCTTGTCGGCTCACCACTCACTGTACAGACAAGGGACAGGATGTATGTCTAGAGATGTTGAAAAACAAACCTTTTCTCATGTATAGACCTTTGTGATGGCGAAATCAGCAAAAACAGCCAAGCAGTGTTGTGTGCAAAAAGCAGCAAAAGGAAAAATGGCGTTTAAACTCCTAATAAGCCATGCTAACTTAACATGCATGCAGAAAGAGGCCCATAAACCATACTACAGCTTAGCATAAGTTTTTGTTTTTTTCCAAGAATTGCCAAAGGTTTCTCTAGGTTCTAATCAGCTCCATACCTTAGAATGAAAGAGGTTGGTATCTCTGTCTCGGGACTCGATTTCCCAACACCCTGCAAGGGGAGTCAGAAACACTGGAGCTGGACTCTCGTCAGTGGAGGACAGCTTCTGATCAGTGCGTCAGCAGGAGAGTCGGCTTCCTTCGGCACTTGCTGTAGCGAGCTGCGTCGGGCAAGTAGGTAGTAGAACTGCACCAAACCACACCTTGCTTTGCCATAGCAAGACTTAAGGTACAATTTTGTCATAAGTTTGTCTTAAGTCTGTCTTAAGTTTGCCTTAAGTCTGTCTTAAGTCTGTCTTTAGTTTGTCTTAAGTCTGTCTTAAGTTTGTCCTAAGTCAAACTTAAGACAAAATCCTAACTTTACTACTACTAAATGTGTTCTGTGAATACCAAAAGTAGTAAGTTTAGGATTTCGTCTTAAGTTAGTTCTGTGAATCGGCCCCTCCATTTTCATGCATCACAGGCTTTGTGGCCACAAACCACCCCTGCAAATGAGGACCATACTTTCTTCTGCCTGAGTTATCAGGAATCCCAGAGCTTCTGCAAGCTTGAGGACACCTGCTGGGTACTATAGAGGGAATGGCTGGATTTCAATTCCTGCTCACTAATTCTATCTTTCTCTACACTAGACTTCACTTAGATTGATACCTATGAAAAGGAATATGACTTTCATGAGTAAAGAAGGTTATTTGACATAGTGGTTTGCTATCATTTGAAGAATCCTAATACATGAATGCATACATAGTGCTCTGGCAGACAGCAAAAACATCATGAGAGATTAACATTTCTTTCCAGTACACTGCTGTACAGCAGATTAATACAGTGTGGCTCATTCGGAAATTCTTTTTTTCAGCAATAACTAATTATACATTAGAAAATACAAGACTGTCAGCATGACATTTGTTTGGACACACATGTGTTAACCATTTGATGTTCACATGAGACAAGGGTTAGTCATTGGTACAGGTGCGCATGAGGATTAAGTGAGGGATACAAGACTCAGGGCCAGATGTACGACCAAGAAAATAGCGCTGTGCATATTGAGAGTTTTTTGCAACTCATAATTTGCGAGGCGCTATTTCCTATGTACAACAGTGTATTTTACACTGCTTGCGATTCCCAATGGGGTTGCAAATTTAGAGGCTCTTGAATATTAATGAGTCTCTCACAATCTGCGACCCCATTGGAAACGGCAGGCCCTCCCAGGTATGGTGGCCTGCTGGGTTCAGCAGACCACCAATTTTGGGACTGCTTTTAAATAAAACGAAAACAGGATGCATTTAAAGAAAAAAAAAATTAACGTTTTCGTTTCATTTTTTAAGGGCAGGTAGTGGTCCCTGGGACTACTGCCTGCCATTTAAAAATATTTTCCCCAGCATTTGCAAAGGGGAAGGGGTCCCCTGGGGATCCCTTCCCTTTTGCGAGTGCATTACCACCCTCCTGAAGAGGCTGGTAAGTTGCGAGTGTTTTGCACCCACAATTGCAGAAGCAAAACATTCATATATGGGATTGCGCTCGCTATTAGGAAGGGAATGCCCTTTCCTATTATCGAGTCACAAAATACTATTTTTTGAGTCACAAAAAATTGCGAGTCGCAAAATAGGCTTTGTACGTTGCCCATGCTGTTTTTGCATGCGCAAACGAGTTCGAAAACCCGTTTGCGCTTCAAAAACGGTTGTACATCTGACCCTCAGTCCTCACTACCATTACATATTCAGGTGCAGAAGAAGGAAAAGCTATAGGATTTATTGACAAGGTTGATGACATTATTCACAGTTTGGTTGAAACAATATGCTTTAAGAAGGTTACCTTTCAAAGGATAATATAGATTTCATAAGTTCCTTATCAGGGAAATTTTAGTTTGTATTAAAGACCTTAAGTCACGTAATATGCATCTTTTAGCTTGATTGAATGCACTATCAGGAACCAAAGAATCTACAGTCCCTATAAGGCCTAAAACCAACTGGCCAATAGTAGGGAAAAAGTAATATCATAGATACACCAATCAGCTGTAGGCTATACATACAATACCTATGTTTGAGTGTAAGCTGCCTTGTTTTCTTGTGCAAGAAGACAAAAATAAATAATTTGAAATAACAACTAAATGAGAACAACAGAAAGAGCCAAAAATAAAGTAAAAGGTTCTTGAGACAGTTCCTTGACACTACTTTTGCTCACTGTTGAATAGTCAAAGGAAGCTGAAAAACATCTTTACTTGAAGAAAGATCATCCTTCTAATGATAATTCCTGTAGTCACATATGGGAAACTAGAAACTCCTACACACTGGGAGTTGCTTGATTGGTTGGGGAAACAACCATTACAACGCAGTCAATACAACGCAGTCATTTCAACGCAACAGCCTTTACATCACATGCAATTACAACGCAGCCATTACAACGCATGTCACTACAACGCATGTCATTACAACGCATGTCAATACCAACACATGCCTTTACAACACATTAGAAGGTAAGTAAAGGGGATTACTCATTTTTAACCCTACACTATCCAACATTTACCCTACTATTGCCCTAAAAGTATTATGGGTTGTAATGGTATGCATTGTAATGGAATGCGTTGTAAATGTAGTTTATAAAAATGCGTTGTGAGGGCATGCGTTGTAAAATCATGCGTTGTAATGGATGTTGCGATGTAAAAACCGTGTTGTAAAGGCAT
Organism: Lissotriton helveticus; assembly: GCF_964261635.1. NCBI lineage: Eukaryota > Metazoa > Chordata > Amphibia > Caudata > Salamandridae > Lissotriton > Lissotriton helveticus. The sequence goes on from NC_136060.1 coordinate 315,718,856, forward strand.
GCTTTGTGAATGTTTGCATTGTAACGTGTCCTATTCATTGGTAGATACTGGACTTTCTGTCTTTAAGGTACTAGGAAAATCTACGTTGTCTGTAAAGACCTCAAACTCATGATTTGCTTGTTTAAAGCATATCTACAACAACAAAAAGTAGTACTTATGCATTAAAAGGGAAAGCATTATAGTTTGATCAATCTACCGATCAGAGAATGTCCTCTGCTCTTGACCCTTACCCAATAGGCCTCAGAAGCCATCGCTCCCCTTACAATGGATGCCAAAAATGGAAGTGACAATACATGAAAAGAAATAACCTTGTAATCCTTCAAGCTAAAGATGGTGAAGAAACTGTTTTTTGGAGTTTTCTGAATACAATTAAAAGTTCAAAGCCAGAGGACATTCTTAGAGGGCTACTCTTTCATTCATAAACTTTCTGACAGTCGCCAACATATAGCTTTGTCTGATTTGGAAAGTAAGGATAAAAGACTGATATTTCATTTATATGTGTTCTTATTGGACTAAATTGAAACCAAACACAAAAACATTGTAGGTTGAGTTGAAGAAATCTTATGATAAAATCGAGTTATCAGACTAACTATTAAACATATGAAGCGCCATATCAACAGCTCACAATTTAATGTATTTAGAAAGGGGAGGATTGCAAAACTATACTTCCTTTAAAATATGCCAGATCAAAGGGACTTCCACAACTGGTTTTCCAATTATAGGTGAATGATTCACAGAGATTACAGTAAGTAAGTATTAGCTGTTCAATAAGTTTTACCTTGATTAGCCTGGGAAGCTTGAACATTTACTAGCAGGGTGATATCTGCTGAAAAGGGATCAACAGACCTTTCCAGATACCCAGATACTATCTTGACCAAACTGTCCAAGCTCAGCAATATGCTTTAGTGGTGCCTGAACCCCAAGAAATTCCTGGGGTCCTCCAGTTTGGACTGCTATTTTCCAAACAGTCATGGACAAGATCTAGTTTAGGACCAAATTGTGCAAATGTTCCTGAGGACTGAGAAGAAGTCGAGGAAAGGTCAGAATGTCAGAACGTGAATTGGCAATCCACTGCTAGTTCTGGAAAGTTTGGATGCCAAACCTGGGATTAGAATAGAACCACTAGTACTAGTAAGGCTTTCTGTTTGCGCACTTGGACTAGCAATCTGCTGATGACAATTAAAAGAAGGGAAGTCATAATTGATCCCTTGTGACCAATCCAGAAGAATGCCATCAATTGTCAACAAATCTCCTTTCCAGCTGAAAAAAGACAGGAGTTGTGTATTCAGACGAAAGGCAAGAAGATCTGTCAAGAAATGACCTACACCTGTAAGAAGGTTTCTTGAATATGTACTGATGAAGTCTTCAATACGGGAGATATCTGGCAAATGAATTGAAATTTCCCAGGAGATATGCTGCTAAAATAAATCATTTATGTTGCAGACCAAAGCTTCCAAAAACACTTTGCTAGTACTGCTACCGATTTGAATTTTGTCCCTCCGATGATTTATATATCTGACAGCTGTCAAACTGTCCATGTGCAGGAGATTGGAACAACTTACCTTATTCTTTGGGAAGCTTCAAATGGCAAAGGAACTGACAAGCAATCTAAGCAATTTAGGTCCATACACAAATACTTTTCTGACCATGTGCCTCTATTCAAGAATTAATCACATTGTGTATCTTAGCCTATCACACTTGCATTTGACTCTAATAAAAGATATGAGGTCAAAGCAAAACTACTTCTTCTGTTCCAAGTGTTAAATGGTCTAACCACTATTGGAGTTCTAATTGAGAATATTCATCTAAAACAATTGCATCTGCATAGGTCAAGCCTTTGTGCAGATGACACATTTTCAGTCTTTGAAGGGCCTGATGGAGCAGAGGACTCAGAAAAATTGGAAGGATAAAATATCTACTATTGTTGCTGGAATTCTGTGAGATATTATGACCTCTGAAGAACCTGAGAAGCATTTGCCTTTATTGCGTTGACTTTGGGTTGAAGTAGCTGAACGATGGAATTTTCAGGAGTTAACACGTACTTCTCCAAATCCAGTATAAACCCCAAATCTTGGAGAAGGCAGGATGTGATACTTACTTGTTGGTGAGGGGCTAGGAGATCTTGCACCATAATCAATATGGACCAGATCTATAAAGCATTTTTACGGTCGCAAACAGCCCGATTTGCAGAGTCGAGCAACTTGTGACCGGAAAAATTCATTTTGGTTGGTATCATTCCCAAATTGTGATTCCATAACATGTTACAGAATCACCGTTTGAAATTGCGAATACATACAAATTCAGAATTAGGAAGGGTCGTGTTAAGCTTGTAACGTCCTAATTCTGAATCGCAGTAGTATGCAAGAAAATGTAGGGATGGAAATGCGGTTGCTAAACATTTGCGTTTTTCCACGTACTTCAAAAAGGTGGTAACCCATTTGCAAATGGGAAGGGGTCCCAGAGGCAGGCAGTGGTCCCACGGTCAACTGCCTGCTCTTAAAAAATGTAAAGAAAACGTTTCATTTTCTTTTTTAAATGCAGGGAAATAGTCTGCATTTAAAAAAAATACTGTATTTAAAAGCAACCACAGAAATGGTGGTCTACTGACCCCAGCAGGCCACCATGCCTTTGATATTAGCCATTCCTAATGGGTCACTAATTGCAAGCCTACAGCATTAATATTCATTAGGTCAGTCGATTTGCGACCAGTTAGGAATAGCGATTACCTATTTGTGATTCGCAGAGAATTGCAAGTAGGTAATCGCGATTCCCATGAATGACATATCTGACACTATGTCATCTAAACAAATTAGTATGGGAAATAACTAGGATCCGAACATTGAAACCAGCAGTTTCATGATCTTTGTAAAGCATCAAGGTGCTGATTACAATCCGAAAGGAAATTGATAGGTTTGGTGGGTCTATTGGATATGAAGAAATGTCCTGCATTTTGGAGACACTCAAATTGTAAAACAAGCATCTTGAAGATCTATCTGGATCATCTTGTCTCCGTCCAATACAAAATCCCTTAACTCAATGAAAGCTTCCATATTGAAATTATGGTAGAAGACAAAATGGCTGAAATGATTTATTACTGGGTGCACTTTTGGTTCTTCTTGTGAACTAAAAACATGGTGCATAGGACACTTGAGGGCTGCAACGAAGTTTCTTGAATTGCCTGTTTTTGCAAAACAGATTGTACTTCTTGGAATACTAAATCTGCTAAGTTCTGAGAATTGAGAAAATACTAATTGCTGCATTGAGCTCTGTGGAATAACCCTAAACTGTAGTCAGAAATCTTGGATCTGCAGTGATACTTTGCCATTTTGGGAGAAAGTTTTCAAAATGAGTCCTTATGATGTGAATGCAAGAAGTCAAACTTACCGTTCAAGATGGCTTCTCTTTGCATATGTGCTCAACAGTTTCTAAAGTCCCTGCTCCTTTGGGGAAAGAACTGGGGTCTACATTTCTAAGTGTAGAAGTTGGCACCTCTAAAGGGCTAAAATCTTGAATTAAGACCAGCAAATGAACTCTTTCCTCTGCCAGCTCCAGCAAGAACACACTTACAGAAAAATTTCCTGAGAGACTGTTGAGCTTTAGCCACATGAGTATTCTGGTGCTGAACAGGTATGAGCTCTTGTACCTGCCTACAGTTGTTTAGTTAATTGAAAAGCCAGGTCTTCAAATTCTTGGAAAATTCAAAAAGAGAGGGGGAGGCACTGATGTGGAGTGGCTGGTCATTCTGCACTTTAGGCGTGATATGGCAGGATACCTACTCTCCTGATCTGAGGATTTGTAAGTGTGGCATGTGTGCAAGTAGGAGTGCTGTAGTGCAGAGTTGTCTGGGTGGTTGGTTGAAAGAGGTGCTACTGTTCAGGTAGGAGGTTTTGTGAACAAGGCAATGGTTGTGATAAGTTTTCAGGTGACTGGAAATATGGCTAAAAGTCAAACAAATTAGTATGGGAAATAACTAGGATCCGAACATTGAAACCAGCAGTTTCATGATCTTTGTAAAGCATCAAGGTGCTGATTACAATCCGAAAGGAAATTGATAGGTTTGGTGGGTCTATTGGATATGAAGAAATGTCCTGCATTTTGGAGACACTCAAATTGTAAAACAAGCATCTTGAAGATCTATCTGGATCATCTTGTCTCCGTCCAATACAAAATCCCTTAACTCAATGAAAGCTTCCATATTGAAATTATGGTAGAAGACAAAATGGCTGAAATGATTTATTACTGGGTGCACTTTTGGTTCTTCTTGTGAACTAAAAACATGGTGCATAGGACACTTGAGGGCTGCAACGAAGTTTCTTGAATTGCCTGTTTTTGCAAAACAGATTGTACTTCTTGGAATACTAAATCTGCTAAGTTCTGAAAATTGAGAAAATACTAATTGCTGCATTGAGCTCTGTGGAATAACCCTAAACTGTAGTCAGAAATCTTGGATCTGCAGTGATACTTTGCCATTTTGGGAGAAAGTTTTCAAAATGAGTCCTTATGATGTGAATGCAAGAAGTCAAACTTACCGTTCAAGATGGCTTCTCTTTGCATATGTGCTCAACAGTTTCTAAAGTCCCTGCTCCTTTGGGGAAAGAACTGGGGTCTACATTTCTAAGTGTAGAAGTTGGCACCTCTAAAGGGCTAAAATCTTGAATTAAGACCAGCAAATGAACTCTTTCCTCTGCCAGCTCCAGCAAGAACACACTTACAGAAAAATTTCCTGAGAGACTGTTGAGCTTTAGCCACATGAGTATTCTGGTGCTGAACAGGTATGAGCTCTTGTACCTGCCTACAGTTGTTTAGTTAATTGAAAAGCCAGGTCTTCAAATTCTTGGAAAATTCAAAAAGAGAGGGGGAGGCACTGATGTGGAGTGGCTGGTCATTCTGCACTTTAGGCGTGATATGGCAGGATACCTACTCTCCTGATCTGAGGATTTGTAAGTGTGGAATGTGTGCAAGTAGGAGTGCTGTAGTGCAGAGTTGTCTGGGTGGTTGGTTGAAAGAGGTGCTACTGTTCAGGTAGGAGGTTTTGTGAACAAGGCAATGGTTGTGATAAGTTTTCAGGTGACTGGAAATATGGCTAAAAGTCAGTGGACGTGTTGAGGATGGCTGTCAATGCTTTGCCATTTGTTAGGAGTCCTTTGGTGAAGGTGAGGTGATGGCAATGGTCAGAAAGGGCCCCAAACTGGATAGTCTTCAAGGTAGTGAAGGTTTCAATAATTCACACAAAAACGGGGGGGAGCGTAACGGACCCACCTACTCCAGGCCCTCAGACAATACTTTTATACACCAGAAGGAGTAGGGAGTGATAAAAAAATGTCTCTGTCTAGTGGTGGCACATGCTGTGTGTCTTAATACTGCCCTCACTCACACAATTGTGTGACATGCTTCATCATAGGGCTGCTACCAAACATCCCTGTGCAGCCAACGCCTGGGGTGGAGAAATAGGGTGGGGGAAGACAAACACAACACAAAAGAGAAACACATGATTTCTAAAGTGACAGGGATCACCGGAAGTGAAAGTGCAGTGTAGATTAAAACTATCTTGGTGGTGTCATGGGCCTATAATTTATTCATGAACCCTCCGGCCAGGATTAAAAACATGAAGGATGGTGGTAATGTGCTCTTTACACCCCTTCTTACTGCCAGATTGTCGACATGTTTCGGCCGTGTATTTGTGCTACTTAATTTGGGTCACGCCGGCCTTCTTCAGGACTCTGCCGGTCCCAGAATATCAGTGTATCTCTCTCACATTTTGTTGGGATAAGAGGGTGTCAGAACCCCTAGTTCTGGTCCTGAGATATTCCCACGACAGTACTCTGTTGATGTACTACATAGGAACAAGGGGACAAGAGACATAAGAACAAAGGGGTCATTCAAAGGTTTGTTCTTTGTTCTCCCTCGTCGTTCTATTTAATACTATGAACTTTTAACAAACGCACTGGACCACAGACATGGGTAGATCACCCAGGAAATACTCCTAAATTTCGGAGTCAAGCAAATTGCTCGTAGAGTCAAGCAAGTTGCTCGTAACCAACAATTTGTTTATCCTACCCACAAAGTGGGTGTAGATCCAAGCGATGTGCGCACCATACTGTATATTCATACAATCAAACAAGCATACGGACACTCAGTGTCTCCTCACTTATCGAGTTTAACCCTAAACAATGTTAAAAATGTTAAGAGGCAAGGAAAGACCCCCTGTAGTCACACTCTGGGGGAGGGAAAGTTAAAAGAAAAGAAACATTGTTGTGGTTAATGGTAACAATATCACGTTGTATTGATGTCCAGAGAAGTGGTTCGTGAGCCCCTTAGCAGGGTTGTCTGATGAATCTCTCTCATTTAGGACATAGTTGTGGTCTTAGTGATCAATTACATGCAGTGATTGAGGCCCTGATGATCTGCGCTGCGGGTATTGCAGTGGGTGACAATTAATGTAGCTAGGAAATGATTTGTGGTATCTAATGACTGGATCTATTCAATTCAAAGGTCATTGAGGTTACCTCTTAGGCGTAATCTTCTTATATAATAGCCAGATATTGATTGTTAGCGGTATGCAGGAAATGCAGGTACTAACTATAGGAAACCCCCAGATACCTCGCAGTGCAAGGGAAAACAACGCGTTTGCCAGTCATGGAGATAGGCTTTTCCTTCACACTGTGTTAAGGTAGCATGAGCTCATTAGAAGTTTAAACGCCATTTTTCCTTTCTGCTGCTTCTGCACACGGCACATATTATTATTAATGCTTTTAGCCTAGTAGAATATTTTGCTTCACACGAGAATAATATGTTTTCCTATCAGCTTTGCTTGGTTATCTATGTCTGAACACTGAGTGCCGATGCCTTCAAGGTTATTTCAACACAGTGGTTGTTGTTCGGTCTGATCAGCGCACGCTCTAGACATAACATATATGCAGCTGTGGCCATCTCTGGTTTTGGCTCCTTTAATGATGCACTGCGCAGAACATGCACACACACTTGATGAATATTCGCATGCAGAAAGCTGGTGTAGAAGATGATGTGATGCCTTTCTACTAAGACAAGAGGTATGGGGCCACCCTTTCTAAAACCCACAGAGACCTTCTGTAGATATAATATAATATACTAGCAAGGGAGGGTAAGACTGAGGTGCCATTTAGCCTTCTTCCCTTTAGCATTTTAACATGCTTTCTCCCTTTGTATTTTATGGAATAGTAATTATGCTGATAACCTTGTTGCTTATAATATGTTTGCTTGTATTAGCTAAGATACTGCGCCTGAGAACACGGCATTAGAAATAAATATTTCAAACTTGCACATGTCTTCATTTACTCCTCATTCTGGACTGGTATGATAGTATAACGAAAGAGTGTTCATGTGTTCCACATTACCTGAGGTGTTCTAAGTCCATGTTCTGGGTTGTCTAATCATTGGGGGTATGGAAGAACCAATGAGACACCGATTGCTAGTCTGGTAGGGGATTTTGGATACCAAGGTGAGTTTTGGTACACCCTAATTCACTGAGGTTCCAAGTCTCTATGCACAGTTCTGTGTAGGAGCAGATTCCCTGCGACATGGCGCCCAACCGTTGGTGGTCTTATTACGTGACACTTGAGTAGTGCTTACATCAGTCCTTAACCCCCTTCACTATTGTTTTCGGAATACAGTGGTGTTGGATAAACCTACCTATAGTTACATAGGTCTTTTCAAGCTTGAATCTTTTCAAATGGTTTCCTTTTGAATTACTACCCAGTTGTGCTACGTAGGGTTTTATTGTACCTCTTTCTTACTGTGTCGTTTTGGCTGACGTTGACATACCGCAGCATAGTCGAATTGCAGTTTGCAATCATTTGCAGGCTTATAACGTCGGGTTAGAGGGCATGGCAGTTATTATGGTAGTGAGTGGGGAAGTAGCTTACCCTTACGAAATCTTCTATTTGTGGGTGACCTTCCCTGCTGTGAACGCAAATACTGGTGTGTTCGACACTTATGCTCCTACTGCCGTCCCACAGGAATATGTTCCATATAGGACACAGGAAGTTCCGATTAATGCTTGGCAGCACGGAGTTTGGTTTAATGGCGCCCTACCCCACACTTTGTTAGTCTCAAGGTTAGGTCCTTTGTCCATTCCAGGCGCTACCTGGCCTGTTTTGGCTGGATTTACACCGCTTCCTCGACATGGAGCGGTTCCGGTTACGGATTTACGGCTGCTACATACAGTCGCAATTAGTGTAATTAGGTCGTTAGTGCAATACATTACCCGCAATCTCCCGGGCGGGGCCCCTGGTGTTGCAGAACTTGCAACCGGACTGAGCGGTATGAAGCTTAGTCCTGTTATGGTTAATGCAGTGATGGGCAAGCGCCCCCAGGAAAAGGATGATGTGCCTTTCTCGCTTCCCAAGAAATTTGACCAGCTGGATGCAGTATTTCCTAACACAACTCCTGTTGAAAAACACGGGATTCTGACAATTAGTTTGCTTAAAGACTTGATACCAGAGGCAGGTGACTGTGAGTCTTGGGGTAAGATTTTTGTGGCGGTGTATACGAGGTGCTTTGGCACTCCGTCAATGACCGTCCTACCATCGGTCATTAAACGTGTTCAAGATGAGCACGGACCTGAGGCAGCGGTTGAATTGGGTATGCGGCTATGCGGCAGTTTTGACGTAATTTTCAATCTCGTACTTGAAAATGTCAAGGGAGATGCGGTAAGCTTTCAGGTGTCTAATGCTTTGCAGGCTGTTCCCGATGCCGATAAACCCTGCCAGTTACCCAGAATTATTGCGGCGGCTTATAAGACCGTGGGCCGTAATAGTTTGGGTGTCAAGCCTTTCTCTACAAACGAGAAAAAACAACCCCAAGGGCAGAAGTCGGAAACAGACGACCAGCCCAAGGCTAAAAAGCAAAATTGGCCAAAAAAACAAAAATAGGGTAAACAACAGAAACAGGGGTCACGTCCTGCATCACCAGTGCCTGCACCTACAGAACGTGTTTATGACTTGCGCGATCGCGTGACGATAAAATCTCCTGATTGTTTTCAGGTTTCTGAACAAGGCTCTCCTTGTTCTTTTCAGGACTCATCGGCCTCATCGACCGGTGGCGGAGGAGGCGGAAGAGGTCGGGGTGACCAGCAGGGACGTGACCAGCCCCGCCCAAAAGACTGTAAAGGCAAGAAGGACGATTCGACACCGAAAAGACCCAGTTTCAGAAGAAAAAAGTTGCTGCTTTAACAGCGAGATATGCCACAGATAGTGAGAACACAGCTTCGGAATCTGACATGAGCGCTGACGTTGTTGGACAGCGCGGCGGAGATTACCATAGTGCGAGAGGCTCTGTGTCCACTACTGAAGGTGACAGCGACTGACCAGTATGTTGTTATGTTATGAGTAGCTCTCCTTGATAGACTTTATAACATTGTCCTTTTAATTGAAGGTGACATACAACGTACCATAAAAGGGGTATTTTGGGAAAATCTTACGACTACCTATGACATTTTGTTAGCGGAGGCTGACTGGCCCCCACCTTTTGTTCTCGCGGCTCCGAGAGGGGAGGAGGTAATCCTCCCTAGTTTTGCGCACACAGTCTTGAAGTAGCATGCGTTAAATTTTGCAGAAGAGTGGGCAAAGGCCCTTGCGTCAGCTCTGTACCGTACACATTGTGGGTGGGATACATTTTCCCCACACCACGAGATTCCTATGCACCACTATGCCTCAGCCTCAGCCTCAATATCCTATCCGACGTGAAGCTAAGGCTTCCGTCTCGGAAATCCTTGAACAGTTGGAATATCAAGGTGTAATTGAAACTTGTGAGCCACTGATGAATAACCCTCTTTTAACTGTGACCAAGCCAGACGGCTCATACTGTTTGGTATTGGATTACCGGTATTTGAACTCGCATTGTCGTACCTGTGCAGTACAGAATACCCACAGCTCTGCTTAAGTGGATGGTCTTGTGTGAAAACGGTTTAAAACCACACTTGACATTTCCAACGTTTTTTTTGCCCACAATTTGGATGGTCTTAGTTCCTAATGGACCAGTTTTAGCCCTGTGGCGGCAAACAGAGCCAATTTAAACGCCTAGCGATGGGCTATATGAATAGTCCAGGCGTGTTTGCTGCCCGTATAGTCTCTCTCTTGGAGAGAGTGGACATGGATGCGTGTTCATATGTGGATGACATATATCTCACAGACGACGAGCTTTGGGTGCATCTGTGTCCCGTTGACCGCATAATTTGTAACTTTGCGGACTTTGGTTACAAATTCAACTTTGCAAAGTCTCACATTGCAGAGTACTACGAGCTCACCAATGAAGGTTGAGGATTGGCTCCTCACTTCTTGGAGAAATGCGCACAACTGCGCGCTCCTACAACTCTGAAAAAGTTACAGTCCTTGCTGGGATTTTTGAATTTCGGGCGTACATACATTCCTGAATATGCCCAGCGTATCAAACCTTTGTATGCTTTGATACAACCTACTTTTACCAAATCTTGCTGGCTGCCAGAACATACAGCTATTTTGCGATCTTTGCAGGCTGATCTTCTAGAATCTAAGTTCTTACTGACTCGTGATAACCACACCAACCTGGTGATAAGAATCATCCCTGGGGCGGTGGGTTTCACTTACCTTACTTTTAACGAAGGAGACACAGTACCAATTGCTTACAAGTCACACTTGTACACTTCGGCTGAAATACGGTTTTCCACTGTGGAAAAAGTTTTGACAGCAGTGCAAATGGCGATTCTTAAAGAACGTGCACTGTCACAGGGAAAACGCATGTTGGTTGTTACCCCGTATCCTGCACTAGAGGCAGTGACGAAAGCCAGTGTACCAAATTCTAAATCTTTGCCCCCACGGTGGATACAATGGGCAGCATCTTTGACGTCTCCGGATGTCACATTTATGTTTGATGCCTCCCTACAGTCGCAAGAGTTTTTGCAGTATGAATTTGTTCATCCTGCGCCTTTGACTATGCGGCCTTTGGAGGATTTCCATTGCATCATATACACTGATGGTTCAGTGCAAGTTGCGCATGGGTCTAAGCACGCATACCTTTCAGCTTGCACCATTGTGGTAGTTGCCAGGGTGAATGATGAGTTCAAGTCCAGGGTCCTGCACACGCAGACTTTAGGGGACTGCACCGCACAATTGGCAGAGCTTAGTGCTCTGATGCTTGCATTGGAGTACGCTGATCCTGGTGTGACGACGCTTATTGTGAGTGATTCTTACTACTGTGTCCAGTCTTACAATGAAAACCTGTTCTTTTGGTGTAGAATGATTCTCATGATTACAAGGGTAGCACAATAAAACATAAAATGATCTAGGTCCGAGTGGCTGAGCTTAAAGAGCAGTTGCTACTCGTGTTTGTAATTCATACTCTCGGTCATCGGCGCGTGGGAGTTTATGCTGTTGGCAATTCTTTGGCCGATGAGGCCGCAAAATCAGCAGTATCGACATATTTGGTTGCGGCAGTTACACGTTCCAAAGGTAAGATTGATGATGATATCTTGGCAGCCGTTGCTGCGACTGAGAAGGGAAGTAAATATCCTAGGGGGTTCCCTTCAAAGTATTCATACCACTTAAGTCCTGATAAAGTTACTTATGTGAAAATACCGCACATTGGTGAAAGGTTAATTCCCAACGCGGACCGCAGCTCCTCATTGATTACAGCTGCCCATGAAGGTGTTTAGTCTGCGCATGCGGGCGTTTCGGCTACTGTATCTCAGTTACCACAACGTTTCTGGTTGCAGGGACTGTACAAACAGACGCGTGATTATATCCTTCAATGTGACATTTGCCAGCAGATTAAACCTTCAACTGCTGCGCGTCCACCCCAGACACAGTTGTACATTTCTAATAAACCACTTGGTTGTGTTTTTCTTAGATCACTGCGGTCCTTTTTCTTCTGATACTGTATATAAGTACATCTTAGTAGCAGTTGATTCATGCACGCGCTTTGTGTGGGTGTAGCCGCACCGCAGCGCTGATTCAGGAACTGTCATAAGAGACTTGCGTGTCTTTGTAGGTATTTTTGCCTTCCATTCGGATCAGGGTCCGGCTTTCGCCTCTATGGTATATAAGGATGCCATGACTTTGTTGGGGGTCCAAGACAAGTTTTCGTCTCCATACAGACCTGAGGGTAATAGTGTTGTGGAACTAATGAACTGAGATTTAAAGCAGTCTTTGACAGCTAGAGTTATAGGCACTGGCAGGAACTGGCTGACCCACCTCAATAGCATGAAGCGTGCTCTAAATATTCTCCCTAGAAGGTCTCTGGGTGGACGGGCCCCATACGAAATGGTCTTTGGTGTCAAAATGTTTGTCCTGACCTCGACGGTCTAAACAAAGTGGCGGTTGCTGCCCCCTTTGACCTAGATGAACCTTGCCATGTTTTACAGAATCTACAAGAGACGAGAGACAGTCTTGCAAAGGAACACTTGCCCTCCACCTCGGATGATGCGTTGCAGATCCCGGTAGTTCGCTGGCTACCCCAAGCTGGAAAACTGGTGTGAGAGAAGATCGAAAACAAGAAAGAATTTGGTCCCTCTTATCGAGCTCCAGTTCCGGTGCTTGGCGTGAAGGGCACAAGAACAGTCATTTTACCACAACTTCCAGGTTATAAGGAAAACAGGTATATCTCCATTGACAATGTCAAGATACACAGAGTGGCCGATTCTTCTTAGTATGACACCGGCAGTATCATGTCCTTCGATTTTGAGAAATTCAGTTTTGGCCCCGGCTTCTGATCCAGTGCCTGATGTTGCCCTCGAGATGCCTGCAATTTCTTGTCCTTTATTAAGTACACTGCCTGGTACTCAACTTGATGAAACTGACTACACTTACCCAACTGACTTATCGATGCCTGATTTGCAAACTCGCTTGGCTACAGAATCCAGATTTTCATTTGACACTGATTCCCACACATCGAAGAAAACTTCAAAAGTTTCTGTTTTGGCAAAACTGTTTTAAAAACATTTTTTGATTCCCCCTTGGACCTACATTTGGTTGGTGCTTTTTTCAGTTTACCTTTTCATGTCAATTGGCTTTGTGGTGTATTTTTTTCGACTTGTCAATGGACACTATGTCGAGGAGAGAACATGCATTTGACATATTAATGGAACATTGGCTCCCCATTCCTCATCACACAGATTGAAGACTTGGCTTTTGTTAACATCACTGCTTGGCCTGTCTTAGATGGGATTGTATCGGATGCTGTTCGTTTTCAAATTCATGGGCCCACTGAGGTTATAAATGTCCCTAATGTGCTTAGAGTTTCTATGGGGAATGTAATTAAACAAAATATACGTTCTGATGATTGGGATGTTCAGGCCGCAGAAGCCGTGTTTTCTGATTTGAAATATTATGTTGCCTTAGATGCTAAAGATTTGTATTTAGAATCTGCTAATTACGGTGATTTATATTGTTACCAACATTTTGGCAATCATTACCTTCATAAAGCTAATACCAGGAGGAACACTGTCAATTATACGCAATGGGAACATTGTCCAGCTCCTATACAAGGCAGTTCTGCTTCCTTTTTGAAGAGGTTCACTTACTTTACTGATTTTAATCAGTCGAATCCCAATGCTTTTATTTTAAAATGACTGAAAAGTCCACACCCAAAGTTATACTTACCGATACTAAATTATTGTATTGGAAGTCCTTTCTAGACCAGTTAGCTGTAGGGGGCTATGAGTTGTGGAAGGATACAATTGACCTTAAATCAGTTTGGGGTTCTAAAAGCTGGCAAGTGCAAGGCACTGAGGCTTTGCACCGTGCATGCCTCATCCCGAACCATATGTTGTTTTTGAATTTTACAATTTCAAAGACAACTTGCTTTGGATTGGCTACTACTAAAAAATTAAATGCTCCTTCTTTTCCTGAATTAGAAGAATATTCCGGTTGGAATAATGCTACTAAATTTTCAATCAGAGAGTTAAAAACTCTGTTGCTGAATTCTTCCTTTAACATATCCAGTTTGGATCCCAAGGGTTGGTTGCTCTGCCACAGAAGTGATGATTCTTGCCAGCATCGTTTTCTGGGTTTGGCTCAGGGCTTTACACAGATGAGGGTGGATCCCCGTTTTGAAAGTGGCCATTCTGTTACTACCTATTCTGTAGGCAAATTATGTCAGAATTGGCTCAAACATTCCACTTTGGCGTCAGTTAAGCTACATTTATCTAAACTGGCTGACGATGTTGATCTGAATGATTTTATAAAGGGCCCGGCTAACAGCAGATCTAAAAGATGGATATATGCTATTTATAACGAAGTCTGGAAAATGTCCCAGATTGAGGCGGCTACCCGCGTTAGAGCTATAAATCAGGCTAATTTAGAGAAAGTGCTAGCAGTTGTAGATAACAGCATTAATACGCTTTCTTCCCGCATTTACACGTTAGACAATATTGTATCGTCTGTTGTTGATATTGTGCAGGATGAAGTGTCTGTTTTGTACCATGGTCAAAATCAATTGCGTTCCATCATGCAGTTTGCATGGACTTTGCAAACCTTAAAAGCTGGCAAAGTGCCATGGCATTGCATAAACACATCATCGTTGTTTGCCCTGTTTAATTTGACTGATAAGCAGCGTTTGCTGTCAATGAAAGATGCATCCTTTTCTATGTTACACATTGAAAGGTTGGAACCATTACCGTTTTCTGTCACAGAGGCCAATTCAGCAACGTGGCTGAATCTCCCGTTTCCTCTGTTCAAGTTCGAGGGGTGTATGACGTACTTTGCAATTGATAGATACGAGCCTCTTGGCAGTGCTTATCTCCATGAAGCATGGTCGCTTCCATTTACCTATAGATGCCTTAGGGAGGGCAAGGAAGTTTATTTGAATGGTGAAGATTGCACTGAAACACCAGATCACTCTTTAATGTGTAGACATATCCAATTGCATGGCTCCTGTAATCAGAATGAGCCAAATTTAGCCTGTATTTCGAAAGGTACACCTGTGCCTGCTATCGTACCCACATTCACATTACTGGCAAACAGGAGTTGTTTACTTTTAAATAATGAAGATTGTTGTGGGTTAGTAGCGGGAATAGCTTATGTCGTTACCGTCAGTGAGCGTGTGGTTCGCTGTAAAAATGTAATGTATCCACCCCCACATGGGAAGCTTGTTGTTTCCATCTGGCCCACGATTCCGACCTTGAAAGCAGAGTTCAACAAGATAAGTCGCATAAGAGCTCTATTGTCCCAGAAAGAAGTTGCCCTCACATCTGCTCGTGAGACATTCGTCCTTCACGTGGCAAACACCCGCACAGAGGTGCATGCTTTATTAAATACTGATTTGCCCTTGCATTTCGATGAGTTAATTCACACTATCTTTAATGCATCCTCCACCACGGGCCAGGCCCACTTTTTTAAAGTTGTAAGCAGTGGCCTTGTAACTTCTTTTCAAACTATATTCGGTGTATTCCCGGCTTTCTTTCATTCGATTTTTTCCAGCCTATTTGGTGGATTTACCTTACTGCTGGCTCTAGCTGCAGGCGTTCTTTTACTGTTTTGTTTAATTCAAAATGGATGCACGTCCTGTGTTTCAAGAAGAGCTGTCACGACTGGTGCTGTTTCTCAACAGAATGCTTGAGTACTATGGAGCGCTGCCTCTTGCTACTTTGAGTGCGGCTTATGGATTATCGTTTCGATTTTCCTACTTTACATGCGTCCAGCCTGTCTTTCATTGCCTGAGTTGCGATTTCTACTGGGCCCTGGATTTCTGTCTCTGCAATACGGTGTCTCCCGATGTGGATTATAATCAGCTTATGAGCCCCTTAGTTGCTCATGAATTGCGTTGTTCTGACGGAGGGATTATGGCCTTTGCAGCGATTCATGGAGTTCTGGGTCGTTGGGATGTGTTGGCAGCGGCGCAAGATTTCTTGGCACACAGCTTCATTGAAAACCCACCGAGTTGTCCTCTGATGGTGCTAGAGGCTCCGGTAATTGAAGAACATGTATGTTCTTTCCCATTGTTAAATTGGATGGCTGAATTATTTTCAGATGAAAACAGTAACTTCCTGTTGGAGGCTGTTGCTGCATATTTTGCGTATTCATTATTGGGATGAGATATATCTTCGTCTCTCTCTTCCATGACCAACGCCACTTATTGGACATCGGATATTTTTTTTTTTTTTATTCTTCAAAAAAAAATTTGGGGTGCCCAGACCTATGAACTTCACTATGTCCAAAGGCTACATTTTTTACATTGACCTAATAATGAACTAAGAAGTTTTTCTTTAAAAAAAATTCTCTCCTCCTTGTGCAAATTGGAAACTTGTTCTGACTGTTGATCTTGAACTCTGCTTTCATGAATTTTCCCTTTATCTTATCTTATCTTATCTTATCTTATCCGTGCTCACATCAAGGAAGGGTGTCATGGAGATAGGCTTTGCCTTCACACTGTGTTAAGTTATCATGAGCTTATTAGAAGTTTAAACGCCATTTTTCCTTTCTGCTGCTTCTGCACATGGCACATATTATTATTGATGCTTTGCGCCTAGTAGAATATTTTGCTTCACATGAAATAATATGTTTTCCTATTGTATCAGCTTTGCTTGGTAAGCTATGTCTGAACAGTGAGTGCCGAGGCCTTCAAGGTTATTTCAACACAGTGGTTGTTGTTCGGTCTGATCAGTGCACGTCCTAGACATAACATATATGCAGCTGTGGCCAACTCTGGTTTTGGCGCGTTTAATAATGCAATGCGCAGAGCATGCACACACACTTGATGAATATTCGCATGCAGAGAGCTGGTGTAGAAGATGATTTGATCCCTTTCTACTAAGACCAGAGGTATGGGGCCGTCCTTCTAAAACTCAAAGAGACCTTCTGTAGATATAATATAATATACTAGCAAGGGAGGGTAAGACTGAGGTGCCATTTAGCCTTCTTCCCTTTAGCATTTTAACATGCTTTCTCCCTTTGTATTTTATGGAATAGTAATTATGCTGATAACCTTGTTGCTTATAATATATTTGCTTGTATTAGCTAAGATACTGCGCCTGAGAACACGGCATTAGAAATAAATATTTCAAACTTGCACGTGTCTTCATTTACTACTCGTTCTGGACTGATATGATAGTATAACGAAAGAGTGTTCATGTGTCCCACCTTACCTGAGGTGTTCTAAGTCCATGTTCTGGGTTGTCTAATCTTTGGGGGTATGGAAGAACCAATGAGACACTGATTGCTAGTCTGGTAGGGGATTTTGGATACCATGGTGAGTTTTGGTACCCCCTAATTCACTGAGGTTCCAAGTCTCTATTCACAGTTCTGTGTAGAAGCAGAATCCCTGCCACAAGCCCATCTGAAGGAAAAAATCTCCTTCCATGCTTCTGTGCCCCGGGTAAAGCGTTTACGCGTTCAGCCCATAATGAGTGCCCCACTGCCCTCAACTCCCCACTGCATCAAGGCGGGTGCTCTTCCCATGGACTGCTTGTCTGCTCTTACCGTGTAGATATGCGGGAGAGCAGCGGGTAAGTCCTGATGAAGTCTCCGTGAAACACAAGGAACCCGATGAGCTATCAGTCACGTGGGCCGCGTGGTGACTTGCACATAGCAGGCAGCTCAGATTGAGGGTGTTGGTAGTCCTTTTGTCAGGGCAACCCAGCCTGGTCCTGTTTAAAGCTATGTAATAATTTTTGCAATTTTGGAAATAGCGGCTCCAGCACATGAGCGTGGTGTTGCACAGCTATGGTATTCACTCGCTGGGGGTGTTCACAGGGTCAGATACAGTGGCCCATGGGTAACGTATCGCAGGCGAGGATCCCCTACTTGATCCCCGCATAAATGGTAATTTCCTGAGTGGCAATCGATCCTCTTCCTTCCCTTTGATAGTGCCATTATAAATGATTCCAAAGGCACTCTTAACCTAGTAAAAGTAAGTAGGTATAAGCGCCTCTCATATTAGATGCCTGATATTACAGATGATGTTAGTCACACCCTGGATTCTCCTCATTAATAGTGGTGTATGGGGCGCCCATCACTTGTATTACTGATTCACTTTCTTGCGTCCTCTTGGTGTGGACCCTTAAAAATCCTACAAAGAGGAACATTTTACCGCAATACTAGTTGAAACTCACAAGTCTTGGTATCTGTTGTTTGGTGAAGGTTCCCAGTACTAGGTGCAAGTGAAATATTTAGAGAGAGCCAGCACCTTGCACAGTGATTAGTAATATCCATTATCTCTATGTAAGGGGGGGTGACATCTACCTCTTAAGGGAATGCCATGGAATGTCATCATTGTGACCGACTAAAGACGATATACCCATTTTTGCTCTCTCATGAGAAAGGCCCTCGTCCTTTCTCCCGTGGAAGGGTTCAGAGGGGGTTTGTCAATCACCGTCCAGGTCAGGTCATCGATGGTGTGGTGTTTATCTAAGTAGTGTGCTGTAAGCTTAGTGTTGGACTCCAAACACCTAATTGTGCTGTGATGCTCCTTGATGCGTGTCTTCACCTTGCGACTGGTCACGCCCACATACTGCATGCGGCAGGGACAAGTGATAAGGTAGATCACGAAGTCGGAGTGCAGTTAGTCTGTGATCTCTGTTCCCATGGATAGGTGGGTCCCACATCTATAGTTTTAGTGTTGCTAGTGAGATGACACATGCTGCATGATCCACACTGTGAATGCCCTTGTAGAGGAGGTAATCACCCTGGTGTAACAATCCTCTTCTGCTGTAGTGTAGTTGGTCTGGTGTGCACCAACAGGTCTTTCAGGTTTGAGCTACTTTTGAGGGAAAACATAGGCCTAGCTAAATTCATACCATTTGAGTTCAGTATGCGCCAATATTTTAGTACCGCTTGTTTGATCTGGTGGGAAGCCGTATTGAAAGTCGTGACACACACTGGTTTATCTGCTGGTCTTCTCCAAAAGGTTTTCCTTATTGGCATTTGTCGCTCTTTTACTGGCTCTCGCAATAGTGTGTTCAGGATATCCCCTTTGAGTGAGCTTTTTCGTGAGGAGCGCAGCCTCACCCTTGAAGGTGGTTCTCTCTGTACAAGTCTACCTTAATCGAAAGAATTGACCCACAGGCAGATTGTCCCTGAGAGATTTTGAGTGAAAACTGTCATATGCTAACAGAGAGTTTTTATTAGTTGGTTTATGATCGACCCTAGTGTGGAGTTTATCACAATCACTAAATCCAAAAAGGGTAACCCAGTCTTGGTTACTGTGATGTGAAATGGAGCCCGGGGTTCCTGTTGTTTAGCATGTCAAGGGAGTGAATGACCAATTGTGCGTCTCCCTTCCATATCACCAGGACGTCGTCAGTATAATAACGCCTCAGTCTGATGTTATCCGTCCAAGGGCATTGAGGATTGTAGATCACAGTTCTTTGGAAAGCACCCACATGCAGACCCGCAAGGCTCGGGGCAAACTTACTGCCCATTGAGGTCCCATGGGTCTGCAGATACAGGGTGCCTTCGAACTCAAAAGAGTTTCTTGTCAGGGCTATTTCCGCCAAATTTAAGATGAAGGCTCATGGGGTTTGGTACCTCCATTTTTCCTCAAAAAGGATCTCCTCTAGTACCCGCAGAGTTTCCCTCTGTGGAATGTTGGTGTATAGCCCCTCGATGTCTAGGCTTAGTAAAAACTCGCTGTCTGGGTCAAAATCCATCTCCTTGATTAGAGTGAGGATCTCAAGGGTGCCCCGTAGGTAGGCTGGTAGTTTCTGGACCAATGCTTTCAAGTAAAAATCACATAATTGTGACAATGGCTCGAGAATCAATCTGATGCCCGACACGATGGGTCTGCCTGGAGAGGGTCTGATGGGTTTATGGATTATTGGCAGTATGTAAAAATATAGCGTCTTTAGTTGGTCATGTTTTTAAATCCAGTTGTTGGCCAATCCCTCTTCTACAAGTGTTGCGATGTCCTTGGTTATCTCCGCCGTAGGGTCCCTTGCTAGAACCTTATAGTTCCTTTCATCTGAGAGGAGGTGATGACATTTGTTGGTGCAAGTTATTTTATTCAAAATAACTATGGCTCCCCCGGCTTAATGATAATGGAGGGGTTCTCCTTCAGTTCCTTGAGTGCCTCCTTCTCAATGTTGCTCATGTTGGCATTTGAGCATGTGTCCTGTCTCCGTAGATTTTCAAGGTCATGGATGACCGCTTGCTCGAATGTGCCTGCCTCCTGTGGTAGCATAGCAATCTGGGGTGTGAATGTTGGCTATGGGGTGTATCCCCTGTAGTGGTATTTCTTTCTTCGGCATCCTCTGGCAGAGTCCTGAAGAAGGCCGGCGTGGGGCACAAACACACGGCCGACACATGTAGACGATCTGGCATTAAGAATGGTGTAAGAGCACAATATATCTCCCAATCACCACCATCCTTCACGTTTTTAATCCTGGCCGGATGGTCCAAGAATAAAGTAAATGTACAGCGCCACCTTCGGTCCAGTTTTAATCTACACTACACTTTCACTTCTGGTGATCCCAGTCCCTTTAGAAATCATGTGTTTCTCTTTTCTGTTGTGTTTGTCTTCCCCCACCCAATTGCTCCACCCCAGGCGTTGGCTGCACAGGGGTTTGGTAGCTGCCCTATGATGAAGTATGTCTCAGAATTGTGTGAGTAAGGGCAGTATTAAGACACACAGCACATGCCACCACTAGACAGAGGCATTTTTATCACTCCCTACTCCTTCTGTTGTATAAAAGTGAAGGTGTCAACCATGATGACTGCAGGCCATGAAGTCAGCGTTCATTCTTTGACCGTGATGGGTTGCTCAGCTGTGGCGGTCACAGGGTCTGGTTTAGGATTGAATTTGCCGCTTACAGAGGTGATATTGTTACAGAAAAATTCAGAAAGCTTATAGCAAAGGTCTTCCAGGGGATGATGTTGCTGAAAGCAGACGGAAGTACGCTAAAATCTTTGTGTCGACTTGTGGCTCTTTAATGAAAGAATCTCCACAGAGTATTCCATCTTCCTGAATATCACCATCCACACTAGCATATTTTCCCAAATGTTGTCACTTTTTTAGAGGAGGCATTTTCTTTGTTCATTACCCATAGCTGCATTAGTATGACCTGACAGGCAAATTGCCATTTGAGTGCAGTTAGCAATCTCATTCGTATCCTTAGGAGAAATCTCCAATCTAGCTAATTCCACAATATCTAATATATGGTTTAACGGCCAAACGAAATCATGGAAATTGGACCAACCTTTGTCAACTAACAAAGTGGCTGTAATGTTATTTGCAAGACTGCCGCTGGAATATTCAGATTTTCAACTTAGACCTAGTTTCTGTGTCTGAACGCAAACATAGCCTTCTTTAAATGTACTGGTCGATATATTCAGAGGGTAACCGTTCTAAGAGAGTGAATTAGTTTAGGACCAAAGATAGGGTAACCCTCAGTGTCTGACATTGTATTAAATTTCAACTCCCTGAAAAATGACATGGAATGAAAGCTATTATGTTTTTTTGCAAAGATCCAAATCGAACAATAGAATCATCATCATTGGTCTCAGAATAATCATCATCAGTGTCTTGGTTATAAGTGTCATCGTCTGTGTCATACATTTTGTGGTCAATTAGCTGCAAATGTATTGTACCACTAATATTAGTATGCATCTAAACAAGAGGCTCAGGGAGACCAATGCCATCCACAATGTGTGTGGAATTTTTGACCGAAACTTCAATAATATTTAAATTTTCTTTGTGGATGAAGAAACAGAAGAATGGATGAATGCATTTAAGTTGTCCCTAAAAGTATGCCTATCATTTTGCTCACAGTAAATGACTGAAGAGTATTCAGAAGTCCTATAAATATCTCCCAAAAATATTGTGTAGACTTGACAATTAAACAACATTTTATAAATAAATTAATGTTGTTGGACTTGGCCCTCCCTGTAGGGACACCCCCAAACTCTTTGCATTCACCCCTCCTGTTTTGCTAAATTTGTTTTTGTTGTAATTGGGACTCTGTGCCCTTTCCACTACCAACCAGTGCCTAAGTGCTTGAGCTCTCTCCTTTAATCATGGTATAATTGACTTACACCTGCTTGGCATATTTATTTTGCTTATAAATCTCTAGTAAAGTGGTATGCCATATACCTAGGGCCTCTAACTTAAATGCTACTAGCTAGCCTGCAGCACTTATTGTGCAACCCACTTAAGAATCCCATTAAAACCTGAAATATAGCTCCTAATGTTTTCACTACTGTGAGGCATACCTGTCTCATTGGATAACATTGGGTTGCCTTAGTACCTTTAATAGGTGCTAACTTTTGATCAGAAATAGATGAACATTTGAAGTTTGGTTTCTATGGAAATGCAATTAAAAATCCTCTCTAAAGGTAAAGTCGAATTTTAAATTACAAAATTGAAAATGCCGCTTTCAGAAATTTGGTATTTCCCAGACCTGTGCCATTTCACACCTGCAGCCTGTCCTAGGCCACATGACTGAGTGTAGTTGCTAGTTGAACTTAGTGAATTCCTCCCAGACAGTCATAGAATAGAGGTATTGGGTGTGCCTGGATGGGCCATCTGCTGGCAGGATGGGTGCAGAGTTGGGCACAGCTCCAATTACAACTGACTATGTTGTGCTATGCCTTCACACAAAGACCTTGCCAACTCTCCATTTTTCATGCAGCCTCCAAGCTTGGAGCCAGAACAGGGGAGTCAGAAAATGCAAGCACTTCGAAGGGAATTCTCTAAAACATTTCCCTACTTAAAAGAAGGCACCAGATATAATTATAGGACCCTCAGTCCTACTCTTCAGTTCACTTTCTGAACCTGCGGAAGGACCCTCAGAGGGATACCTGCTGCTGGTGCCTGCTGTGTATTCCACAAGACTGCTTTTCTGTACCTGAAAGAACTATTTTGCTACCCGGAGCCTGTCCTTCTGCTTGAGCCCTGCTTCTTCACCTGAATCCAAGACTACCAGAGTGACTTCAAGGGCTAGCTCGCTGGCCTCTTGTTTAGAGCCATAGGGACATAACAGGTCCCACCATCTTCAACCCGCACCTGGACCCAGCCTAAGTGAGTTTTATCTACATTTCAGTGGTGCCCCTGTAGTCCTGGACCCTAGGTGGCAGTGATAAAGGTGCCCAGATGGCCAAAATCTAAACCTTGGGACTTATACAAATTTTTGGCCACAAAATTGCTCTGAGAACCGAGAGGAGACCAGGACCACCCTGCCCATCTAGCCACCCAAGGTTCATCTCCGGTTGGCCTGACTTTGTGGCAGCTCCAGCTACATTCTTCTCCGCAGCAGCAAATCCTGTTCAGTGGTCCTTTGCCCAAGTGGTATCCGGCCTATTGGAACTCTGATTGGCTACAGCCTCCTGCCTCATACCGCTGGAGATTTTCTCCTTCCCCAAAAATTACTTAGGACCTGACTATGAGTTTGGTGGTCCAACTGCTACACCACCGCTAGGGTGGTTGGGGGAATGCCACAAACCCTGCGGCTTCCTGACCACGTAATACAACACCACCACCTCGCTGGTGGTGTTGTGTTCGAGGTACAATGGATGCGGCATGTTTTGGCTCGTAGAGAGCCTGCAGCACATGCCACTGCACTACCGCTTGCACATTGGTGCACTGTGTGCCATGAACCAGGGCATGCATGACACACAATGTATGCATTGCAGTGCAAGCAGAGTGGGGCACAACGTGTACCCACATGCCCAGTCTCCAAAGGGCAAACTCACATTGGGGCTCTGTCTTTCCACCAATCTTCCCATGGCGGGTATTCCTGAACACAGTCCCTCCACCACATGAACTCTTTGACCCTCTAGAAGATCATTTCCACAACAAGTACTCCACCGCTGACCTCCACATCCTCCTCACTCAATTTTCAATTTCAAAAACTTTATTTCGATTTCGTATAGAAACCATAAAAGTAGACATAACAAATTTATAAAAACAAATAAAATTAATCAAACATTATACATATTTACATACTTTTCTGAAAAACCGAATGTCATCAGTATCTATTTCGAATCACCAGAGCTGATCTGATAAAATTTAAGACGGCATTACAAATATGTACAGTTGACAGGGACAGCAAACAATCGTACGCTTCTTTGTAATAACATGTTTGAAATGATGCCAATAAAGGTTTAAGGAAAACATTTCTTGGTACTTTATACAAGGTACAAAAAAACAGAAGATGGAGAGTATTTTGTGAAACCTTGTTATTACAGGGGCAGTGGGGTAGCTTTTCCCACCAGCCCCCCTGTTTAGGAAAAGCGAACAAAAAATGTAGGGTACCAAGGCGAAATCTTGTTAGATAAAAACGCCATTGTGTGTTCATGATATATGACAAATAAAACTGGCGAGCCGGTTTTCCTTGTGCGCACAGTAGATGGTCATTTGTCCTAAGAGAACCCAAACTAGATTTAAAGGCGTTCTTAATAATCTCCTTGGCATCCCTACCAAGTAGTTCTGGGTTTGTATACATTTTTCCTAGACCTATCTTAAAAAAGGTCTCTTTAACATATCGTAGCCACGGGATTTGGGTATAATAATCAAGTTTTTGACAATCTTGGATAATATCTTTTGTTAATTTCAAGTCTTCTGATTGCCAAACCTTTGCCCATAGTATCAGTGGGGCAACGTGAATAATGTCACTTATAAACTCGATACCAACTTCCTCATGGCAAAATATATTAGATGTACCCAATGGCACAGATAACAAACGCTTAACAAACTTATTCTCCACAATTTGTATTTTTTTGCATTTATCCGAACCCCACACCCCTGAACCATAGGTCAAAACGGAAACGCACTTGGCCTTATATAATGATATAATCTCTGCAACACGCCGCTGACCCAATTTACTAGAAAAGCGGAAAAGGGATTCGATTAACTGTGCAACCTTCTGAACCCGTGCTGTCAGTAATGGTTCCCAACTTAATTTTTTATTAAAGAGGTTACCCAGATAACAGAAGTTATCCACCTTCTCAATGTTAGCATTCTTTACCATATATTTCCGTATCTTCACATTTTTTGGACCACAAGTCATGGCAAAAGATTTAGTAAAATTAACACCTAAATCTAAATTGCCCATGAAGGTATCAAAGGCATTCAGAGAAATCTGCATGCTGTTCGGGGTAAGTGTCATTAAGACAGTGTCATCAGCATAAGACAACATTGGGATTCTTTTTCCATTTATCTTTGGAAAATCAGCAGATGTCTCTAACAAAAAACCCTCCAAACCATTTGTATAAATCAAGAATAAAAAAGGTGCTAAAAAGCATCCTTGTCGGACGCCTTCAGTAGATAAAATTGGTTGTGATTTTTCCCCACCACGGCCATATCTGACCCTTACCGTTGTAGCAGTGTGCAGCCTGCGGAGCAGAGTGACCAAAGGTTCTTCAAAACCCATAGAGGCCATCATACGCCATAATTTTTCCCTGCACACTGTGTCGAAAGCGCTGGACAAGTCCATGAATGCCAAGTGTATAGAACCATTCTTGGCACCCATGTACTTGCCCATAATCAAAGCAAGGTTCAGACACTGCTCGGTGGTTCCTTTCCCTTTCCTAAAACCATATTGTGATTCCACAATCACCCCTGAAGACTCCGCCCATGTTTCCAACCGTGCCAATATCACCCGACCCATCAACTTACATGTTGAGTCTATTAGCGATATCGGCCTATAGCATCTTGGATCATACTTGTCGCCTTTTTTAAAAATTGGGACCAAAACGGCCTCTTTCCATGAGGTTGGAATGGGGCCAGCTATTATTGCCTTGAATACATTCATGAGTAAGGGAGACCAAAACTCTTGATTGGATTTAAAAAGATCTAAAGGTACTGAAGCAGGGCCTGGGGCCTTTGAAGCTGCCCCCAAAGTCAGGGTTAACTTTACTTCAGCAAGCGTTATTGATTCGCTAAGCTTCTTAGCTGAGTCCATCTTAAAATAACGGGAATCATCCTCCTCCAGGGCAGTATTATATAATTTCTCTTTGGGATTAAAAATTTTGTTATAATGAGTTACCCAAGTTTCCTCTGATAGGTGAACTCGCATAGTATTTTCTTCCCCTGATTTTAAAAAGGGCCTATTTATAACTTCCCAAAAGAGTCTATTATCCCTTAAGTCAGATGCCTTATCTAGATCTTCCCATGCTTTGGACTTCAATTCATTTTTCCTTTTTTTAATAGCCTGCCTATATTGTTTCCTAGCTAATATGACCATATTTCCATCTCTAGGTTTTATACGCAGTGCTTTAGCGAGAGTAGTTTGGGCAGCAGAACATTCTGCGTTAAACCATTTGGGCCCAAGATCGTGCTTCTTCCCCCCTACCTTTACTAGTAAATGTGTAGCTACATTTCCCATTAGTTTCTCGAAGCTCCTAATTATATGAACTGGGTCGGGATTGGATGATAGACATATGTCTATCTGAGCCACATTTTCTTTAAAGATGTTCTTTTCCAATTCCTCCACGGCTATTTTATTCCATTTTACAGTAATACCCTGGTTCTTACTATATGCTACTGGTTGTTCCTGATACGATTTTGATTCAGCAGCAATAGAGAAACTCAGGGTTAGGGGGTTATGATCACTAGCCGGGTTTACCTCAATTTTAAAGTCATTTAGGTAACTAAAAAAAACATGGATACTATAGCAAAATCAATTGTGCTAGTTCTGCCCCTTATGCCCTGAAAAGTGGGTATGTTCACATTCATATTCATATTACCCATAAAATTATTCACATCCAGAATAAATAAATTATTATTTACTAAAATACTGTTTAGGGCCTCGCCTTGTTTTGTATGTGAAAAATGGACCATAGGATGGTTATCTAAGTCCATCATCCCACATGCTTTAGACCCACTAAATTTACACAGCTCACAGTTAAAATCACCTAACCACATAATGAGTAGGGGAAAGACTTTATTTCTTACTTTAACAATCTCTTCATACAAATTTTCAATAATTTCCGTTTTATTTGGGTCAAATATATTATAGTACCAGTTGATAAGAAGAACAGTTTCTCTAATAAGGTTCTTAATAATAAATAATTGGTACCAAGGACTTTCCACCACAAGATTAACGGTTATTAAATTATGTTTTACCGAGATTGCTGTCATCAATCCGCCCTTGGCTCGCCCTGAGTTTGATGGTATCGCTAAGGTGTTAAAAGCCTGAAAGCCATCCAAACTCAGATCCACTATACTCCAGGTCTCCTGGAAACAGACTAGGTCAAAAGAGTCCACAAAATCTGCCCATACCGGATCCTCCCCCTTATTGGCAAAACCTGCTATATTCCATGAGAGTACACGAAAATTACTAATCCTCTCCCAAGTTTTTGGAGCCTTTTCACAATTACCCTCTTTTCTCACTAGTGATCTATCTGAAGATTGATCTTGGCCACATTGGCCTACCTTAGTTTCTTTAATATTAGCCCCTAGATTGGTGACCTCATATACCTCATTTATATAGGTGTCCTTATCATCACTACTCATTTCCAAATTCTCACTTATATTTGTAGCTCTAAAAGGGGACATGCTATCCCCTCCTATTGTCCCAAAATCATTTGTTAGATATTTAGTTACAGGGAGTCAATCATTCAAATTCAGAGGAGTCAAGGGGTAGAACATATTAGACAATGGAATGTTCCAATGCTCCCTTGGATCAATCCGATATTGGCTATTTGAGTCAAAGTACGAATTTCGATAATTGGCTGTGGTATGGAATCTGGAATTTCTATTTGCATAGTCGAAGGCTGGGTATTCTATAAGTGGTTTTTGATAATGGTTGATATTTAAACCATATCTCTGCCGTTCTTTTTTTGATGAGAGCATCATATTTTCCGGGTAAAAATATGTCAAACTACGTGTAGAAACTCCGCCTTCATTACTACCAACAAACCAATCGTTTATATAGGATACCACCTTGTGTTCCTTAAAATTCACTATGATCAGATCACCATCTATATCCTTGGGGCGTATGCCTATCCATTGACACCTCCTAACGGATACAATGTCCCCATTCAAGTATGCTGGTAGTGGTCTATTCACGGACAACCAATGAATCACTTTATTTTTTAAACTTCTGTTTGATTCAATTTCCTCTTCACCAACAATTGGAACTCCAGTTAACACAATATCAAAACCATACGAATCTGGGGGTAATTGTACCGTATTTTTATATTGTAATTTAGCCTTACCAGTGTGCGACATTTCCAGATTAGTCGCTTTCTTATTTTCTGTAGGCTTTGAAACAACAGCAGGTACTTTCCCTTTTTCTATGTTTTTGGATGGTGGAATTACTTGCGTATTTGTCAAGGATAAAGTATTTTTATCAGCAACTAATTTCTTTAATTTGTTGGGGGAATTATGTTGGCTAAGAGGTTTACTAGTATTTTGTTCTCCGGGTCCAGCAACCGAGACAGGTAACACTACATTATCTTGGGATGTAGATTGAGGAAGGAGGCAGTCCAATTTTTTTTCTATGATCTTTAACCTTTCTACAAGCGGTAAAACAAAGGATTGTAACATTTTTTCAAGTACTTCCAAAAGCTCAGCACTATAGCTTTTATTACTCTCCCCATCTGCATTTATTTGTGTTGTTATTCTTCCCTCCGATACCATATTCCCCATTTCTACTGGCAACGACGGTCTTGGGGATGCCATCTCAGAGGGTTTCCATAGGTTAAGAGACCTATTTTTATTTTTGTTTCCCCTTCTCCTCCTCTTCCTTGCTGGAGAGGAAACACCATTTTTACGTTTCTGACCATGGTGTGCCTCAGTTGTTTCTGGAGAAGGAGGGGAAGGCAACAAACTAACAACCTCTGTTTGTATCTTCAAAGGGGGCGGAATAACATTAACATTAATATGACAGTGAGTATCAGTTTCCTGGGGTAACGGGGTATTAAGATCTATAAGATTATCAGTGGTTACCATAGACAATTCACTCAAAATGGTCACCGTCATACCTTGATCCCCCTGGGGTAGCGGATTTTCCTGAAAGATTTGCGGAATCCCATCTGTATTAAAGAGCTCAGCATCTATATCCGGCTGTTCTACTATAGATACAGAAAGTACACCTTTGTTAGCAGAAGAAACCTGTCTTTTAACTGCCTCTACAGATAAACGCCGTTCGGCCCTTTTTTCTGCCAATAGCAATTCACGATCAATGTCTTTAGTGGCTTTAGTAAAGAATCTGTCTAAAGGGCCGAGTATAGAAACACCCACATGATCAGGTAGGGTATTTGGAGTAGAAGCAGACATTCTTTAACAAACTATGGGGTTAGGTGAAAGGAAGCGATAAATAACAGGCTAAGAACAGCTAAAACCAAAAAGGGTAACAGATATGAAATACAATTATTTACCCAAGAGTATATTCTAGTCCATTTGTTAGAAAGGTGGCCCAGCCCGGCCTCCTTCGGCCCCGGACGGCCACAGACGGTCCCGCCCTTGTCCCGGGCTTCTCCCGCGCGCTCTCCCGCGCTGCGGGAGTACTAATGACTGTTATAGGACCTGCACGCAAGAGGTGGAAGGGGTGGGAGGGGTCGGGGAGAGCGGCCCAGGTGTTGCTGCTCCGGGCTGGCGGGCGCTCCTGGGATTTGAAGTCCCTCCGTGAGCGCACGCACTCGCTCGCAGCCCCGTCAAAGACTTCCTCCAGCTGACCCTCCAAACCTTAAGGCGGCTGTAGATGACTCAGCGCGATGCGGGACCCGCGGAGCGGGTTCCGCAAGCAGTAGGCTGGCAGGCAGGCAGGTCGGTCCCAAACAAAATGCTTTTACAGTCAGCAAAGCGTCCCACTCTCTAAGCCAGGGAGTGCTGTTTAAAAATGCTCGGTGGAAGGGTGGGAGGGGTCGGGGAGAGCGGCCCAGGTGTTGCTGCTCCGGGCTGGCGGGCGCTCCTGGGATTTGAAGTCCCTCCGTGAGCGCACGCACTCGCTCGCAGCCCCGTCAAAGACTTCCTCCAGCTGACCCTCCAAACCTTAAGGCGGCTGTAGATGACTCAGTGCGATGCGGGACCCGCGGAGCGGGTTCCGCAAGCAGTAGGCAGGCAGGCAGGTCGGTCCCAAACAAAATGCTTTTACAGTCAGCAAAGCGTCCCACTCTCTAAGCCAGGGAGTGCTGTTTAAAAATGCTCGGTGGAAGGGTGGGAGGGGTCGGGGAGAGCGGCCCAGGTGTTGCTGCTCCGGGCTGGCGGGCGCTCCTGGGATTTGAAGTCCCTCCGTGAGCGCACGCACTCGCTCGCAGCCCCGTCAAAGACTTCCTCCAGCTGACCCTCCTCACTCCAGTGGAAGCCTTCCTCGACTAGCCACTCAGTTCATGGGAACAGCTCACCACACAGAACACCACAGCCATCATGAACTCCATCCTCTCGGGAGCACCCACAAACCCCTTTCACCACCACTTTTTTCAACTTTGGAGGAAAGGACATCAGTCGCCTACTCATCACAATCTTCAATGCATCCATAACCACAGCCACTATTCCTGATGCAAGGAAACATGCAGAAGTCAGACCTCTCTTCAAGAAACCCTCCGCTGACCCCAGCAAACTGCAGAACTAGCGCTCCATCTGCGCTCCACCCTTCCCCCATTAATGTCCTCGAAAAGGTCACCAACTAGCAGCTCACCGAACACCTGGAGAGAAACAACCTGCTCGATACCTTCCAATCCGGTTTCTGCACCAAGACCCCCTTGATCACCACCACTGATGATATCTGCACCCTCCTTGACAGAGGAGAATCAGTGACCCTGATCCTCCTCAACCTCTCCACAGCTTTCAACACGGTATCCCACCACACAGTCATCAAGAGACTGCACCATATCGGGATCCAAGGAAACGTCCTCACATGGATCGCATCATGCCTCACGGGATGAAATAAAAGAGTCCGCCTGTAGGAGAGTAGGGTCTGCTTCCTATGGTCACCCCCACTTTTTGCTGTGATTTTCTGTTTTTTCGACTTTAGTGTGGCTGTGGGCCTGCTAATCAGACCCACAGCCCAGCTGTTCTCTCTCTAAATTGATACCATGTACATTAGGTACATACCTGATTGGGTATTGGGTCACCTTTGTGAGCCCCTGTATAGTGTACCACAGGTACCCAGGGCATAGGTGCATCCAAGGCCTACCAGGGGCTGCAGCATGTATTATGCCACCCCTGGCTGGCCATCCAAACTGACACCACAGGCTGATCACTCAGCTTGGGCAAGGTGGTGTAATCACCCCTTGCTTAGATGTAGTATACCTATATCTACCATTATATATAGACACATATATACCTATAAGTCACTCCTATGGCAGGCCCTAACAATCCTGGAGGCAGAGTGCTTGGTTTTATGTGAGAGGGTGCCCTAGCATGAGCTGAGCCCCTCTGCAGCTTTCAGGACCATGTCCTTATAGCTGTTCTATGATATAGCTATACCATAAACTCTTAAGTGCATTATAATCCTCGCGTTAATGCTAACTTTGGTTTGGCTTTATCAAAACATGTTGTGTAAGGTGTCAAACACTTTGGAATACTACCCCACCCCCCCGCCAATTCTGGCGGCGGGGGTAGCATTCAACCCATCTAGAGGGAGAAGACATGTAGTTACTGCTTTACCTGGTTAAAGTTAAACAGAGCCTCAACATCACAAAATGGATGCTGCTGCCACAGACATGAGTCTGACCTCCTGCTGCTGGACGAAACTCCGGTATTGGAGGCCTGCACAATAGGTTTCCTGCCTTGGGAGGTGCTAGCACCTCCCTAGACAGGCTTTTAGTGTATTGGGGCAGGGAGGGCTGCAAAATGAGACACTGCCTGGGGCACACAAGGTGCTCCATGCATAGCCCGGTTCAAACCAGTTGCTGGGGCACTCCAGCCCCAGCTCTGGCGCAAAACTGGACAAAGAGAAATGGGTGTTACCACCCCCTTCTCAGGGTCCACCCATAGGAGGGACCTAGCAGGTAATCCAGCCGCTTAGTTTGCTATAAAGTTAGGAGCTGTGTCTAGAGACATCAGATTACCCTGGAAAGAAACTACGAAACAGAACTCTTGGACTTCAACATTCTATGCTGACTAGAAGACTGAAGAAGATCTCCCTTGTAGTCAAGGAGTGACCACCCTGTTCAAACAGCCACCACCAGTAACTTGCTGTTTTGCTTTGTCGACGCTCCCGATGGAACCCTACAACTCAGCTACTCAGGACTGCACTTCCAGACTTCTTGGACTCTGACCCAAATCCACAACAAATCTGAGACCCGTGGCAGACACGAGAGACATGGGACCAGAATCCCTGGACATCCTGCAAATTGCTAACTGCATCGACTCCTGAGGTAACTCGCAGTTGTGCATTGGGCCACCAGAAGCCCCAGACCTGAGCAACATCTGCACCAGAGCTCAGCCCTCCACACTCCACAAGTGCTGCATGGAGCCCGCTCCTGCATTTCAGCTTGATGCGGCTTCCTGGTTGCTAGCCCGTTGGCTAGTGAGCCCCCTGAAGATGATCCTTTTAATTTTCAACACTTACCTGATTGCTCTGGGCTTGCTTCAGCTTCCTTCCAAAAGATAAGCTCTTCAGACCTTGCTGGTCTGAACTGAAGCAAATCTTCACTTCCTGCGTGGGTTTAGGTTACCAAGGCTTGTTGGGTTCAATCCGGATACCGACACCGCAGTCTGCAGAGACAAGCTTCACCTCTTCACCTGTTTGCATCGCGACATCACCTGGTTCCATCCTGGTCACTGGCTAGTGACCCAGACTCTGTCCTCTCTGCTTTCAGGTTCCTCAGCTCCTTGATCCACCCTTGGATCCACCCAGACACTCTTCCTTCGGCCGCCTGCAGCACTTCTTTTGCAGGTCTCCATTGAAAGCATCGACGAAACTCGACACGAAAAGGTACCTATGCACCCGGCTTCCCTGGGTGAGGTAACTCGAGTACTCCGGTGCTCCTGTGGGTATTGACTTTCCAAGTGTCCTAGTTTAAAGGGGTTTCACCGTAGTCCACCGGAAGTGTCCTTAATCAGTAACTTTATGACTTCCTCGTTCTCCATTGTAAGTCAATAGTAACTTGCGTCTGTGTTCCCACACTGCACGCGTCTCCCATGGGTCTCCTACTTCCAAACCTTTGGTCCTGTAGTGTAGCCCCAGCGATCCCCTAGGCCCTAGGCCTATTCACTATTCCAGAAGTGGTTCTTATACCAGTTACTTAGTATATGGTTCGTGAGGCCCCTAGGGCAGAATTGTATTTGGGCAACTTACAGTATGCTTAATGAGTAACTTGTAACGTATCTCGAACTCTGACCTCATAAAGAGTGCAGAGGGGTTGTGTTAGTAATAAATACATATATATTTGATATATACCTTGTGTGGTGTCCTTTCATTTGGTATTCAAGGGGTTATATATGGTAAAACAGCTGGCTTCACATGCTCTTTGAAGTATTAGCCTAAGACTGCTGGTCCATGCTACCACTAGGATAGCTGGTCTATAAGGTTGACTTTACAACCATCCCCATAAGGGTCGTTTAGACTGGTGCAAGATGCCCACTAGAATAGTGGACAACATATGCGAGGCTAACTTCGCACACCGCCTACCTCCCTTCACCTCAGAACCTAAGAACACTATCTGTGGCATCCCTCAAGGCTCATCCCCAAGTCTCACGTTCTTCAACACCTACATTACACCTCTAACCAACATCATCAGAACCCACGACTGCAATATCATATCCTACACCAATGACACCCAGCTCATCGTCTTGCTCTCAGTAGACACCACCACCACGAATACAAAATTCCACAACTGCATGAAGAGCATCACCGACTGGATGAAGACCAACTGTGTGAAGCTCAAAATTGACAAGACTGTGGTGCTGATCTTTGGCCACAACGTCTCTCCTTGGAACAAAATCAGGTGGCCTGCTGAACTCGAACCCACTCCCCCATTGACAGATCACTCCCGCAAACTCAGCATTATCCTGACTGCAAGTTCACCATGAAGTGACAAAACAACACAGTCTTCTCCACTTGCTTCCACACTCTCTGCATGCTCCAAGGAATCTTTAAATGGCTCTCCACCAGCATGAGGAAAGCTGTCACTTAAGCCCTAGTCACCAGCCGGCTGGACTACAGCAACAGACGAAACTTATGAGACTAAAGACGTTACAGAACTGAGCGGCAAGACATCCTCAACCTAACCAAACAGGCCCGCATCACCCCACACCTTAGGAATCTCTGCTAGCTCCCGGTCTAGAAAAGATGCCAATTCAAGATATTGATGCATACCTATAAAGCCCTCCACGACCTAGGATCAGCATACATCAACAACCGCCTGAACTTCCATCAACAATCCAGCGGCCTCTGCTCCACCACCCTCAGTCTTGCACAGACACCACGCATCTACTGAACCCACAGCAGATGCCGTTCCTTCTCCTACTTCACTGCCAAATCTTGGAACGACCGTCCCCTCCACCTCTGAACATCACCCTTGATGACAAATTTCAGGAATGGACTCAAGACCTGGCTTTTTGACTGATCCCTGCAACCTAGT
Source organism: Lissotriton helveticus (assembly GCF_964261635.1). Classification (NCBI taxonomy): domain Eukaryota; kingdom Metazoa; phylum Chordata; class Amphibia; order Caudata; family Salamandridae; genus Lissotriton; species Lissotriton helveticus. Next base: position 315,753,268 of record NC_136060.1, read on the forward strand.
GCCTGGGTACCCTAAATTTGAATCGCTCAATGCCAATTAAACTAACAAGGGTAAGGTTTTGTATTTGTGGATTTTGTTAACTTTGTATATGCCATGAAAAGAATTAAACATTCAGACCTGAGCAGAAGTGTTCAGATGGCCTATTTGTTTTCTCAAGTGCAACTGTCAAGTGCAGTACAGTACAAATGCATTAGGGACATGAATGCTTCATTTGTGGAGTGCCGCAGTTTCTTGGCCAATTGAAAATACTCGAGTACCCGTTTAAGGATTTGCGCATACTGCAAAATATTTAACCATCGGCACAAGAAAGACAGATTACTCATTAAGTATGGAGGAACACCCTGGTATACACTCAGGGCCTAGTTATGATGTTGGACGGAGAGCCTCCGACCAGCAGTATGGAGGCTTTCCGCTCAACATGGTAGGCTCTGAGGTAAACCTGTAGGGGGATTACGACTGGCTAAAGTAGCCAATACGTTGGCCAGACCTCATAATCTCTCAATGACAGCAGCTCCACCAATGAGAATATAGTGTCGGTTTCCGACAGTCATTCCATGTCAGCCTTTCCAACATGGAAAGGCTTTTTTAAAGCAACATTGATAGCCCCTAGCAGGGCACACTTCCCCACGGCCATCTGCAATGGGGTCTGGGGGGCACTTATGCTGCCCCCCTAAACATTCCTGCACCATGTGAGAGGCACCATGAGGTGCATGCCACAAGGTGCAGTGATGTTTACAAACCTCCATTTGTCAATAGAAGCTTGTGCTGCGGGCCTTTTCCGCCCGCCATACAAGCTTCCATCGACAAATGAAGGTTCAACTGCCCTATGGGCGGTCACATCATAATACTGTGGTGGTAACCGCCTACCTAGGATCGGGTAGTTCCTTTCTGCTAAGTTGTCACGTCCACCCAACATCGTTATTAGGCCCTTAGAGTTCTCAGAGTCTTGCAATTTAAAATCATTGCTTTAAGTCTCTACTGAAAATCTGTTAGAGTTTGGCATATCCTATTTTATGTTGTTATGTTATGTTGTTGTCATTTGTATAGTGCATAGCCTGCCATAGGTGTAGACTTTTAAAGCTTTAGTGCTATCAGCTGCTTGGGCGGCATCTCCATACCTAGACGACAGCTGTCTGAGTTATCCTCTGATGGTTTGCTCTGGTTATTCTGTTCTGTTCAATGAATTAATGATGTTTGATTTCTGCCTCCGAATGGTCAGACAGAGAGCATTTACTAGTTACATGTGTATGTCCTGGGCAGGTAACATGATGTCTCGATGACTGTATGTAATTGTGGCCTGGAGTTGATGCGTGGATGTCAGTGTGGGTTATGTTGTGGTGGCAAGAGCTGTTGTAAACAAAGTGAGAGCCCACATTAAGGAATACATATTTGAGATTCTGAGCCTAACTAACTATGTGTTGGATGTGTATGCATGGAAGGAAGTGGTATGTCTGGTTGCATGGCTGCCAGTGTTTGGAGTTGTCATGTCGGGCTTACCTACCTAGTGCAAAGCAACCCCAAGCCCAATGTAGCACTCTCTGTGGTTTCTCTAAAGAGCGTAATGAAACTAGGTGGGGTAATTAAACCTGATGGCAACTTGAAGATGAACCTTTTCAGTTGTTTTAAGGCAAGACTGTGGCCTACTATTCTGTATGTATTCTAAAGAGTAGCCATTACAGTAGCAGAAGTAATCACAGTTGGTGACAAGAACAGTTCATGAAACCTTTTAAAGTGGTCGATTTTGCCATCTCTCCCTGGTATCAAAGTGGACAATTTTGATCAAGGGCTAAGCCTCAAAGTCATGATTCTCATAGATAGTGTTATTTTTAATAACGTTTGGCATTAAATAAACAAGCAGAGGAAAGTTTCCCCTGACGTGCCTTGTAAGTGACAACTGCACAGTAAACCTAAGACCATCGATTATGAAACTTTGTTGAAAATATTACCTTTAAACAAAATGGAAATCTACAAGGTTTTGTTTCATCAAGACATTTCTCAACATGAGCTGTGAGGAGGTTGGCGATTAGAGCATGTTTATGCCAAGTCATTACAAGAAGTGCTGTTTTGAAGAATCCATTTGACCTGAATGTGGATGTGCGTGCAGAGTGAGAATGTGTGTGTGTTCTTGCCTGCGGGGGTGTGTGTGTGAGTGTCTGGGTGTGTGGGTGTGTGGGTGTGTATGTATGAGAGAGAGAGAGAGAGAGAGAGAGACTGAGAGCTAATTCATGGTGAAAGTGTGTTATGCTGTCTTGCTGTGACGGTGTGACTTTCTGTGTTTTTGGCATGGCATAGTGTGAGTCATGTGCTGTAGACGTAAACAAAAATACTTGCCATGCAGTCATATTTGGAAAATTAATGGAAGATGTGTCCTAGCCTGGATTTACAAACATGAGCTGTCCAGTTTTCCAGGTGATCCTTGTTTTGTTCGCGTCCTAATTGCAGCCGGGCATGGCCTGTTACGAGCTCTTTTCCAGCATGGGACTCCCTGACAGAGCTTTTATTATTAAATGTCACGAGGGAAGAATACCGACAGAAGGATGCACCAGTTCCTGTGCTCTCCCTTACATTTTCTAGCCCATTGCGCGTTAGCACATGGTTCTAAACTCACACTGGGAGAGCTGAAATCGCACTGGGGATAAATGCGTCATCCGCCTCAACTCTGTGTCCACATACTTAATTATTCATGCCGATTCGGCATGGATATACATTTGAGCGTATCTGCCCTGAGGTTTAGAAAGGAAAATCATGACATTCCCCTTAATGAACAGTTCGGGCATATTTTTCATGGGTTTGCGTCGCCTTTGTGCCATGCAAGGGGGAGCAAGGGTGATGCAAAACTTAAAATGACTCTTACCAAGTCCCACAAGACTTGGCCTCGAGTTGTTTGGTAGATATTAAATAACTCAAGTCAGTGCAAGTTGCTGCCTTGCGTTACTGTGACACAGGGAGGCTTTCCATGGGTGAAGCGTGGGTGTTCCCAAACATCTACCCTTGGATTTTGGCACATTCATTCATTTACCATTAATGGTAGACATGGGAATGAGTCGAAATGCTATGCCTCCCAGGTGAGGCGTAGCAAAGAGAAATATGTGTATTTCTTCAATATTCTTTCCTCTTTCTACATATGCTGCTTTCTGCAGCACACATAAAAAAAGGAAAAAGCCTCAGACAATTTTTTTTGTGCAAGAAGGTATTGCTTCCTGCACAAAAACAATCCTGCCTACAACGCAGGCACCCGTTGGCGTTAGGCAACAGTTTGTGCGCCAACACAGACAGGGAGCAGGAATTTCCCTGCCCTCTCCCTTTCACGCAGTGCAGCAAGGTGGCTTGCCGTATTACGTGATTAATGTGTATTCGGGGAAACATACTCTCTGACCTACGTGGATGAAGGATGAAGGATGAGGGCTTGTTCTGCCAACATTGCCCAACCACTAAACCCCCTGCAGGAAGTTCACACTTTAAATCCATATGTTTTCTTTGCAGTCTTTATGTAGTGCAACCTCGACCTGTAAGGTATTGGAGCCTTTTACATGAGCACCAGATACATTACAAAAGTAGACAACAATTGTGTTGAGCCAACGACGGGAATCGTACCTGGTCCCTCATTTCCAATATCAGCAGCTTTGGCCATTACACCACATCATCTGAGTTGTTCGCAAGGAAAGTGCCTACACACATTTACTATGAGAAATTGCTCATCAAAGTATGCCTTGTCAATTCTGTTGATGAATCTGGTACCTGGTGCCTCCTTGCATGTTGGGTGGGTGATGTACTCCTGTACAGCGTAGTATTGGCCAATCTAGAGATCACTGCCAGGTTGCCAGGGACTCTTGACAAAATTGCTTCTGCCATTCCCTCCAATCTGAGACCAGGGCCGAACTGGCCTTTTCGGACATCAGGCATTTCTCTGCAATATCAGCCCCAGTAACAAAAGCAGCAGTGCTTCATACTTGCACTCCCCACCCCCCACACCTCAAACAAAGTTTCATGGACTGCTTTGGGTTCCCTGCTCAGCCCTGGCTAAGACACTATTAAACAAATACACATATAAACAGTTGCAGATTTGCTTTATGTGATATCTTTAATTAATTCACTTTTCTCATCTCTTTGAACAAATCAAATACATTTTTCATGCCATACTTCATGTAAGATAAAATATACAGTATGCAAGGGTATATTCTTTGCAACTCAGTTCAAGGCACAGTGTAAAAATTACTGCTTTGTTGTTAGCTCTGATATGCGGTGAATGTCTGCTAATTAATTGCAAAAACAAGTGTCACTTTCCATTAACCATAATGGATTAAAGGCGAATCAGCTGTCTGATAAATGCGTAGTGTGACCGAATTTGTCTGTAAAAAGCGGATGTGAAAATTGGAAACATAAATAGGAAAGACAGGGTGTTAGAATTACGATCTTGCTTTTTAGATAATAGGACAGGGTCAAATTCTTTCAAGGTTATTTGTAATGTTAAGACGTGGGTGATTTCACATGAATAGGGATGAGCAACATGGAAAACAGTGTAAACGGTAAGTCTTTGACAAAGATGTGAGTATAAAATGTAAAGCAAGCAGTTTAAGTCTTCCTCCTCTGGCTTTCTTTAGTTTTTATGTCGAAGCCTCCTAGGCAGCTCAGTTGTTTGGTTTGCTAATGACATAGTGGTGACAGGAATGCATTCCACCCATTGCTTACAATTTGCTTTGGGGTTTGTAACTCAGATTTGCTAGCTTTCTCTATGGAGTCTCTACCTTTTTTAGGCGGTCCAGCTTGAGTTTATCCTGTCTTACTCCAAGCACTATTTACTGTATTCTTCCAGAAGTGCTCGATTTCTGTAAATATGCCTGTTAGACATGGCATTTTTAGGGTGGTCTTTCCCCAAGACGTTCTGTCATTTGCCTCCACATTCAAATGCTACTAGTGGACTGCAGCACTGATTGTTCCACCCATAGAAGTAGCCTTTCAAACCTGTCTCAGGCCTGCTGCTGCAGTGCCTGTGTATGCAGCTTACTGCCACTTCGACTGGGCATTTAAAACTACATGCCAAGCTTTAAACTCTTCTTTTATTACATATAGGTCACTCACTAAATTAGGCCCTAAGTAACCCTAACAGCAGGGTGTGCTATGTGAGTAAAAGGTAGGACATGTTCCTCTAGGTTTTGCATGTCCTGGTAGAGACAGAGACAAACAGCCTATTTCGTTTTTCACTCACGTGAGGCCTACTCCTCTCATAGGCTTGCACTGGAAATTCCTTAATACACTTTTAAGCTGTAATTCCTGATCAGAGAGGAGTAGCTTTTTAATGCTTCACATCTTTGGAATGGTAATGATAAATCTTACTTACTTGTGAAGTTGGATTTAACATTACTGTTTCAGAAATGTCAATTTTAGAAAGTAGACATTCCTCTGTATTTACTGCTCTGTGTGTCTGTAAGCCTGCCTCTAATACATGTATAGGGTGGGCGACAGCTACATTTTGTGCATTCCCTCTAGACAGCCACAACACAGGAAGGATAGGTGTGTCTGAGCACCCATCTACATACATTTGAATTCTGATGGCCTTGCCTAGACAGGGTGGAACAGAGGGGCTGACTTGTCACTTGAATAGGCCGTGTCCTGTCCCCACACAAAGGATTGATTACCCCCACAGATAGCCTGGCAAAGAGATCCTTGTGAACTTCAGAGAACTGCTTCAAAGTCACCCCCCCACATCAATGAAACTGTTGTCTATAAGTACATGGTCTCTAACCCCCTAAGAAAAGACACAGCTGGAATTGCAACTGAAGCTGTGCCAGAAGAACCACTGTGCTGTTTAAAGGACTCAACTGGACTTTATCTGAAGAGCATGCTTTTCTGTTTGGTGCCCTGCTGCCTGCTGCTCTCTGACTCTTCTGAAGAAGAGCTGGACGCTGCCCTCCCTCCAAGTGATCTCCAAGGGCTTGCCTCCTGTTTTCTGATGTCTCAGGGACACAAAAGACTGCTTGCAATCCTGGTGAAGTTGCTGGTCTCTGTCATCAGTGAGTCCCACCCTTGCATGAGGTACCTTCTCCAGTTCTGGGCCTCAGAAGTGCGTTTTCAGCTGTTTTGCTAGAAAATCAATACATCATCACTGCAGCGCTGCTCATTACTAGAGCAGTGCCCTTCATGCAGGTGTAGTGCCGTTCTGAAGACAGCCCTGTGTGGCTTGATGAGGAAGCAGGCCCTGTCTGCAAGGTTCAACGATGACGCAGCGCTGATCAAAGGTCCTGACTGAGAGGTTCGACTTCACCGTGTGGACCCCACTGCAAGGTATGATGATGATACAGTGTCGACCATAGGTCCCGACCACGAGGCTCAACTGTGAGGCATCAACCTGCCTTTGTGAATCACAACTGACACATCACCTGCACTGCGTGGAGTAGATCAACGTATTTCTTTGCTTGCAACAATGAAAAGTTTTTTGTTCACCGGGGCCTGTGTAGGTCCTGTAGCTGACCTGTTCTTCCACGAGGTCAGCCCGAACTTCGACTTTGTCCCAGTTCAATGCAACCTAATGTAACCTTTTTGCTCTACTTGCGTCTAAGTACTTTATTACATTTATTCCTTTAAAGTTCAATATCTCAAATTCTATGCATTGTATTTTGGTCTTGTTTAGTTCAGAATATAATAATCTATATTTCAAAACCTGTATGGAGTCTATTTGTGCTCTATCCATTGTGTTACTGTGTGTGTGTGTTACAAGAATACTTAAAATATTGCCTATTTATACAAGCCTGACTGCTCTCTGCCAAGCTACCAGAGGGTGAGCACAGGTTATCTTTTAGTGTATACCTAGCTTACCCTGACTAGAGAGGTGGGTCCTGCCTGGCCTGGGTGTATACCTCAGTCAACCAGAAATTCAATTTCTAACACTGGTGGCTGTGGCGGGGGCAGGACTTGTGTTTTTGCAATACCATATAATAACTCATTGTTCACTGAGACCAATTCAAGCATTTTTTAATTCTCCCTGTTCTGACATCTTCCGATTTTTCCAAAGTCCTTTTGCCCAAGCCCCATTTTTGCTGCAATGTCTGTGGTCCTGCCTGGCAATATTGAATTTGAGCTTGCCAATCTGAAGCCATACACAGTGGCCAGGCTCAAGGGGTTCTGCCAGGAGAGAGGAGTGTTCCATAAGGAAAGTGCCAAGTAGGCAGAGGTTCAAAAAGCCTTAAAAGCATGGGCAGCAGCCCACCCAGAAGGAGAAATGGATGAGGAAGATAGATCTGTGTCTTAGGGAGGATCAGAGTGGGAGCTGACAGAGGGTCTTGTCATGTAGCCTACAGAGGGGGGATCGATTTCCTCACAGCATTGGCAGTCCATTCTACACCAGGCAGCAGTGTGTCTTTGAAGCTGGCAGACAGGATGGAGGAGAGGAAACTCAAGCTGGACTATACCAAGATTGACAGGGAGTAAGCCCTGGCTAAATTGGAGAAAGAGCAAGTTCTAGAAGAGAAGAGGCTGGCCATAGATGAAGGGAAGATGGCTATGAAATTAGCCTCAGAGAGCTGTATATTAGAGCAGCCCCTCAAATGGGTTCAGGAAACAACAATATTGGTGGCAGCATACCTGCAGTGTCTTCTCATGAGTCTAGATTTCATATCCCAAAAGACATGGTGCCCAGTAATAATGTGGGGATGTCAAAGATAAATGGTTGGCAACCTATAAAGTGGCTTTAAACGTGCACAGGGTCCCAGAGGAGTTCCAGAGGGGTAACTTATGATGGTACATGCCCACGATGGGGAGGAATACACTCATTACATTAGAGGTGGAGGACCAGAACAAGTACACTGACAAGAAGACCATTTTACTCAGTAAGTTTGGGCTTTCCCTTGAGAAGTACAGGCAATGATTCAGGATCAGTCACAAACTCTCTACACAAACATGGGTGGATATGCTGGTAAGGCACTGAAGGGCTGGGTGAGTGGTAGCAAAGTTAATGATTATGAAGGGTTTTACAACTTGCTTTTAACGGAGCACATTCTGGATACTTGTTATCCAGAGCTGCGACACCACCTGGTTGATAGCAAGCTTACTTACTACAGGAATCTTGATGAGGGGGCAGACAACTGAGTCAACACTAGAGTATCCAATAGGGTATCTAGGGGGACTTCTAAAAGGGTGGTCAAAGATCCCTCAAGAAGAAGGAGGGGGGAGAGAAAAAGGAGTTCTCTTCAGGCCCTAAAACAACTCACAGGGAAAAGGGTTTGGTTCACATTCCTAGTCTGACTAACAGAAGAAAACCTACCCTGACAAAAGCAAGCAACCCAGACCTCTCAAGTGCTATGAGTGTGGTAAGTATGGACACTACAAGGGGATACCACGTGTCCAAAAAGAGCACAACCTACCACTGGAGGAAAGATTCCAGGGGTGTCCGGTATAGTGCTGGGGAAGGAGTGTGTCCTAGTTATGGGGGGAGTTTAGTGGGGTTGACCTAGTGTTCCTGGTATTGAGGTGGTCCCTATAATCCATGTGCCCTCACATACTGCAAAGTATATGAAATGCGTCACCATCAATGGGTGAGGGATTGAGACTCTGAGGGATACATGAGCCAGTAAGACTACGGTAAGGAGTCAGCTGGCTTTCCCAGAGGAGGTAATTCCCTTTGCATTCCATTAAGTTGTGGTGGCTGATAACAGAGATGGTCACTATCCTCTGGCCCTTGTTCAATTTGAGTCGGGGTTAACATTTTCTGAAAATTGCAGTGAGCTGTGCCATGCCTGTGGATTGTTTATTAGGTACTGACCTTGAACACACTACCTGTTCTGGCAAAAATTAGAGGAGCATAGAGTGCAGAGTATATAACCTTGGGCTGCAACCGCGCTTTATATTTAGCGCTTGGACGCCCTTGGGCAGCAACCGCGCTTCATAAAATACTTATTTCATTTCATTTTATTCATTTCATTCATTTCATTCATTTCATTCATTTCATTCATTTCATTGTACTCGGTACCACTCCACTCTATATCAGTGCACTCTATGCCAATCCACTCTACACCACTTCAATTTACTCTGCACTCTATGCTCCTCTACTTTTTGCCACTGTACTCTTCCATGCACCACTCCACTTTACTCTGAAACAGTCTCCTCTACGTCACTGCACTCAGTGCCACTGCACCCGATGCCACTGCACTCAGCACATTCCACAAATCATCACTCCACTCTGTGCCACTCGAGTCTGATCCACTCTACTGTGTGCCATTGAACTCTGCTCTGCACCACTGCTCTCTATTCTGCATCACTGCACTCCATGCCAATGCACTCTGACCACTTTACACAAAACCAATACACTCTACACCACTGCACTCTATGCCATTCTTCTCTGCACCACTGCACTCTACTCTGCATCACTGCACCCTATGTCAATGCACTCTGACCATTTTACACAAAATCAATGAACTCTATGTCACTGCACTCTATGCCAGTCTACTCTGCACCACGGCACTCTATGCCACTATACTCTACTCTGCAATACCTCATATTCCTGCACTATACATCACTGCAATCTACACCATTGTATTTTATGTTGCTGAATTTTATGCCACTCTATTCTACTCTGCACCACTGAACTCTACGCAACTGTACTCTGCACCACTTTACACCACTGCACTCCATGCCAATGCATTCTATGCCATGCTCTTAAGGTCTACTCTGCAACACTGTACTCTCTGTGCCACTTCACTCTAAGCTACTACACTCTACTGTAGACCCCCCTGCTATGGCCAGATTCTTAACTCCCCTTTTTGATGTCGAGTGCAGCTGATACCGCAGCACGGGGACACACTAGCCTAGTGTACCCAGTCGCAATATAAATGTGATTATTATTATTATTATTATTATTATTATTATTAATCTTCACCACTGTACTCCACTCCACCACTAAATTCTTTGCAACTCTTCTCTGCACGACTGCACTCTAGGCTGCACCATACTACTCTATGCCACTCTACTGCACTGTGCGCCAATGCACTGGATGACACTGCACTCTATGGCAGTCTACTCTGCCCCGTCTCCTACGCATTGTTCCACTCAACTCTACACCAAACCATTCTAAGCCACTCTAATCTACTCTGCACCACTGCATTCTATGGCAGTGCACTCTATGAAATTGCACTCTACACCACTGCACTCTACTCCTAAACAATCTACTTAATGCCACTGCACTCTATAAAACTGTTCACTCTGCACCATTCTACTCTAATCCACTCTATTCTATGGTCCTGCATTCTACAACACTGTACTCAACACCATTACACTCCACACCACTTTACTCAAAACCAATGCACTCTATGCCACTGCACTTTACACCAATCTACTCTGAACCTCTTCTTCTATGCCACTATACTCTTCTCTGCAACACTCCACTTTATGCCACTGCACTCTACGCCACTATACTCTACACAAGTGTACTCTATGTCACTTTACTATGCACCACTCTAAGGCACTGCACTCTACATAAATGCACTCCACGCCACTCTAATCTACACCAGTGCACTCTACAACACTCTACATAAATGTGTGCTACTTTACTTTAGAGCACTGCACTCTACAACACTACACTGCAACACTTCACTCTCTGCCACTGAACTCTTTCCACTCTACTATGCACCACTCTACAAAGCACCACTGCATTCTATGCTCCTGAACCCTACTCTATACCACTCTACTCTATGCCACTCTACAGCACTCTACGCCAATGCACTCTACTCCAATGCACTCTATGCCACTACACTCTCCACCATTACGTTCTATGCCACTTTAATCTATTGTGTACCATTGCACTCTGTGACACTGAACTTTACATCACTGCACTGTATGCCACCTTACTCTACTCTACACCACTCTACTTTATGCATGTGCACTCTACTGTGCCCTACTACACACAACTGCACACTCTACCACTGTACACTTCACCACTCCAGTCTAGACCACTCCACTCTACTCTGCACCACTCTGCTCTACGCCACACCACTCGTTGCTACTCTCCTTTTAAACACTGCACGCTATGCCACTGCATTCTATGTCACTGCACTCTACCCTGGCCTGCACCACTCCTCTCTAACCTGCACCCCTCCACTTTGCGACACTACCCTGAGTACATATACTCTATACCATGGCACTCTACGCCACTTAACTCTACTCTGAAACTATCTTCTCTACAACACTGCACTCTAGTCCACTCCACTCCACTCTGCACAACTCCACTCCATGCCACTGCACTCTATGCCACTCTACTCTACTCTGCAACACTCTACTGCACACCACTACTCTATGCCACTGCACTATACGCTGCAAAACTACACTCTATCCTGCACCACTCAAGTCAACGCCACTTTACCCTGCTCTGAAACAATCAACTCTATGCAGCAGCAATCTATGCCACTGCACTCTATGTTACCCTACCACATTGTGCTCCACTGAACTCTATGTCACTGCACTCTAAGCTGCACCACTCTAATCTACATCCATCTACTCTAAGCCACTGTGTTCTTCTATGTGAATGTACTCTAAACCACAGCATTCTACACCAATGCATTCAACAGCACTTTACTCCAAACCAATGCACTCCGCATCACTGCATTCTATACCAAATACTCTGCACCACTGCACACTATGTCACTATTATCTACTCTTCAATAATCTACACCACAGCACTCTACGCCACTCTACACCATTGCACGCTACATCACTGCTCTCTATACTATGCAATTGCACTCTACGCCATCGCACTCTATACTACTGCACTCTACAACACTCTACTCTGCAAGATTGCACTATCCCCCACTGCATGCTTTGCCCCTACACACTACATTGTGCCACTCAACTTTACTCCACTCTACTGCTCTCTCTGCCAATATACGATATGTCACTACAATTTATGCCACTACAGTTTGCATCACTCCAGACCAATCTAAGTTATTCTGCACCACTGCACATCCTCTCCAATTACAGCCTTACCTTCCTGAGGAGCCACCTTTATTACTGCTGCTCTGCTCTGTCTTATTATTTCATCCCCATGCTAAATACCAGGGGGCAGATTTACAAGCCCCTTGAGTCACCTTTGCGCTGTAGTGTTTAAAAATAGCGACGTGTGCTATGTGATTTTAAAATGTAGGTCTACATGTTTCAACCATCTTGCGATTGAGGGTTTTCGTCAGGACCAGTGGTGGTGACCTGGGTGGTACGCACACGCTAAGGTGCGCCCTGCCCACGATCACGGGAAAATTGTTTGGAACCACAAACTTGTGGACCTTTGCAAAATATAGACTTCTCCCCAATCTGGAAGAAAAACTGAGAGAGCGGTGTAAGCCGCTACATGGGCGTCCGGGTTCCAAGAGCTGTGCTCACATCACTTGTGGCTTCTGCTCATCGGACTGGAAACCTACTTGGTTCCTGTTCGGTACGCCCCATGGAAGTCCTTAGCTGCCTGTAAAAGGACATGCTTTGTCCTGCAAAAAGGTTGGGCACACTGTGCTTCACTGAGCCTTAAGCTCTAGGTACAGAGCCTTTCTCTGCTATGCCTCCAGGGGGTACTCCTCCATTTGTTGTTGAATACTTAAGAAGGTGACCGGGAGTTCCCACCTCCCAGATTTGTTAAAAACCCTTACTCTCTCCTATTGTTGTGGAGTACTGTATTAAATTAACATATACATCATTAAATTGTTATTTGTTTTATTCGTATAGAGCTCTAATGCCATTCATGAGATGCAGCACTACTTATATATAAACTGATACAAATATGAAAGTATTTGCATACAAAATCGTTGTGTTGCATTGTGTGAAGGATATCAACTTTACAAGTGCCAGGATGTTCCTCTGGGAGTGGCAGTGTGCTCTAGAAATACCTTACTCATACTCATACAATACCAGATTTATCGAGTAATTTGATGATGACGTTGGTGCAGATCATCAATGCACAGCCTTGAGGGGGCGTGGCTTGCCAGCACCTAAGATGGCTGCATTCATGTAGAGCTCCGGCCGTCGCCGTAGCTTAAATGCCCCATATCCGTTACAAATATCTGTTTGTCTGCCCTAATAAGGAACCTCCAGCGGATCAGTCTCACCCGCCATTTTCACGAAGAGGATTGGTGGTCAGGACTCGGAGTACTCCCAACATCCTGAGCCGCTGCGGAGATGGGGCTTTGGCCGTGATGTTGCACAGCTCTCTACGGCGGGCTGTGGGGTGGAACCCAGTGGTTACTCCGGAGCCGCATCGATCTTTACTTTACAACCAAGCGGCGGTGATGAGCTTGGATTTCCCTGTGCCCCAGTCCCGTCGGCCAATGCAACACGGCAGGGCTCCCGGCTACTAGGGGTGTCGGCGGTGAGCTTCAAGAACCCCTGATATTGAGGTCCCGCTGGATTTCGGCCAGCCACAAGACTGCCCGCCCGTGTTGAGGTGAGTGCTGAGGGCCTGATCGGAGTTCCCACCTCTTCCCACAGTGCTCCTCCATTAGATTCGGGGAAAGTCAGAAAAGCATTTGGTGCATCCGCCATCTTGAGATTCCCTTCCTAATCAGGACGATCTGAACCAGTTGGGTTCCCCCGGACCGGTGCTGTGATCTGCGGGGGTCCCCTGGAGGGACGGATGGAGAGATAGCACAGCCGGGTCAAGGTACAAATTGAGGCTCATTACTTATTGAGGGATTCCCCCCTGCCATCTAGGAAACGTTTTTGCTGCTGGATTCCCCCTGTGTGATAATTGAGGCAGTCATTGTACTTTGGCGACATGAGTTCCTTGTGTGGCCTTGGAGGTGGTGAATGGCAGTTTTACCAGTCAGGACTTTCACCAATTTGCGGTCTGGTGGGCCCGCTGTTGAGGGCTCTGAGCTCGCTGAGCTCTGCTTTGTTGTATACCATCCATCGGGTTTGGCCCCATCCCTTGCTCAGATACTGCAGGCATGGCTACTGCTAGTTGCACCAAGCAACATCCTGTTGCATGTTTGGCATAATATGTGCATACCAGACCGCATGGGGCGGAGGGGCAAAGGGCTCACCTGACTCCAAACATCCTGCTGAAGATGATGCCCTGACCTTGGTTGATGTGATGGCGGCAATCCAGGAGGTTCGCACTGCACTGGAAGCGAAAATTGTTACTGTGTCTACGGAAATCATCCTGATCCCTGCGGGCTTGAGAAACATGGGGGAGAGGGTTAAGACAAATGAAGATTCCATCTCCACCCTACAACACTCGTTGGAAACTACGGTTAAGCGCCTTCAGACTCAGACAATGAATTTAGAGGCTAAGCTAGAGGACTATGAAGGGAGGGCGCGCCGGAACAACATGTGAATTTTGGGGATGCCTGAAAAGCAGCGGGGCAGGTGGCGGATCTATTTGTTGAGGACCTTATTCAAAATCATTTGCAGTCTCTGTCACAATTTTCCTCAGTAGATCGTGCTCACAGAATCCCTGAGGGTCCCACCAAACCTGGGCACCCACCACACCCCATCCATGTTCAAATCTTTAATTTCTGAGATAGGGATGCTATCCTACAGACTGCGAGGGCTGATCCGCCACTTAAGTTCGAAAACTCCACCATCATCTTTTTTCCAGACTTCACCTACAGAGTGCAGCTACAGCGCTGGTCCTTTTTGGAGGTCAAGAGTGCTCTCAGAGGTCACAACTTGAAATACGCTATGCTGTTACCAGTGAAACTCTGGGTACAGGATGATGGGAAGACATGGTTCTTTCGGACCCCGGAGGACACCTGCGACTGGCTGGAGGGCTGGCGATTGGCTGGGGCACAGGGCGTTCCTCCCCATCTGGAGAGCCTCAAACCATGGAAGAGTGATACCCCAGAGACCCCACTAGTGAGGACTGTACCTCGGCTTTTGTAAAAATGTACGCCCTGCTGGGTTGTATTATTGAGACTTTTGATTTGTTCCAAATTGATGCAAACTGATGGCAGTCTTCTAAGTTTGAAAAGGTCTCCTAATTGACTGGCTGCACGGTGCCCTCTTCGATGTTCTTGGTTGGGTCTTGGGGTGGGGGGGCTGGTGGGGTGGTTGTTGGGGAGGAGGACAGTTTGATATGGTTGGTCTGCATTAGATAATCATGATTCAAATCTCTGTATGAAGTTTGATGTTGGGTATGTCAGTGCGTTTGAAAGGGGGGAGGATACATTGAGCTTCATGAGCAGCGCACTTGGGTTCTCTAGGCTGAGGAGCATTCCCCTATATTTAGTCTGTTGTTGTTTGGGTATACAAGCACTCTGCAATTTTGGAGGGTGGACAGTTTCAAGTACACGTTGCAGGGAGGCAGGGAGGGGGGTATACATGTGTAGTTCTTGGGGATTTGTTTGTGTGTTTTTATTTTGTTTTTCATATGGTTTTTCTCAAGTGGTCATTTCTATTAGTCTAAATGATGTGGACATTTAGAGTAGGAGCATATGATCATATAGTTTCTAAATGCACATCAATTAGGGGATACTTCTTATCAGAGCGAATTTCCGTTATGCCAATAATATTTTTCTTCTGTGTTAGGGGTCAGAGGGCCCTATCGTTAGTTTTAAAGAATGAGTGTTGGTGAGTGTGTGTGCTCTCCACTGGGCCATCTCAAACTTCTCTCCTGGAACGTTAGTGGTCTTGGGGATCGAATGAAAAGGGGTGTAGTGTTGTAGTATCTTAAATGCCCGACCTGGAGCTTCTTCAAGAAACTCATATCCAAGGTCCCTCTTACTGTGCGCTCAATAGATAGGGATATAAGCTCATAGCCCATGCAGGTTATACCAGTGGGTCTAGAGTGGTTTGCATACTTGTACACAGCTCCTTTCTTTTTCAGGTTCAAAAAGTTATACATGACCCATTGGGTTGATTTTTCTTGGTAGATCTCTTTATGTCACATCCTTGTATGTCCTTCCACGGTTGCACACTACCACCTTGAATGACTTGGGTGCACATCTGTTGAATCTGCCTGAAGGGGATATGATTTTGGGAGGGATTGTAATGCAGATTTGGATGGGATGTTGGATTGCCTGCCCCTTAGATTGGGTGAATCCTCTGGTAGATTGCTGTCTGATTTTTTTAGGGCTCTTGGTATCATAGATGTTTGGCGAGTCTGTAATCCCACTGAGAAACAATATAACTTTCATTCTGGTGTGCACAGTAGTCTGTCGCGCATTGATTATCTTTTTTGTAAGCCTGCTCATCTCCCCATGTTTGATAAATTATCCTTTCTTCCAAGGGAATATCTGATCACTTGCCCATTGTGACTTAATATGGTGGTACAACCCCTGCAGGCCAATGGGAGATGGTTCTTCAGCCCTGGTATCTCAAAATTCCTGAAATATGCACCAAACTGACTGAGGCCACTCAACACTATTTTGAGGAAAATGTGGGTTTGGTTCAGTCGGATGTTGTAGTGTGGGAACCATTTAAGGATGTGATACGGGGTGTGGGGTGGTGGCTGTGGCTGGACATAAGAAGGAAAAACAGAAACAACTTGAGGTTAATAAAAGTGAGAATTTGGCCCTTGAGCGGGACCTGGTTTCCGAGAGGTCATCAGGGACCTCGCATAAGTTGGCCATTAAGCAAAAAGAATACTGGGATATTGCAGGTAATTATGCTGGGACTCACTAAAGGGTCATCCAGCACAGGATCTATTATATTGGCGATGAAGCGAGTAAGTTCCTGCCTTGGCTTGATAGGAGAGAACTGGCAAATAGATGGGTTGCAGAAATAGTGGATGATAATGCTGTCCGTCATCGTGATAGAGTTGGTATCGTAGACACTTTTGCCACTTATTTTGGCAAAGTTTATTCTCCTGTGTCCTCCTCCACGCAGGAGGAGGCAGCGGAGTTGCTTGCTACGCTATCACTGCCGTGTCTAGACTCCCAAGAGGTAGCAGAGCTAGATGTAATCTCTAAGGCCATCTTCTCCTTGCAGTCGGGAAAGGCCATTGGCCCTAATGGACTCCCGAGTGAACAGTATAAGACCGTTGCTTCACTTATTGCCCTTTATCTGCTGTGCATGTAAGAAGCCAGTGAGCAAAAGGACGTTCTCCCAACTACGCAACGTTTGGCCAATATAGTCGTCATTCATAAGCAAGGGAATCATCCAGATCAATGTTCTTCCTCCCGACCCATTTCCCTCCTTGACCCTGAGGTCAAAATCTTAGCCAAAACCTTCTTCCCAAACTGATTCATCCGGACATTATGCTAGCCAAAAATACAGCCCTTAATCTGCATTGCTTGTTCAGGGTACTGGGGCGGGCCTCCACTATACAGGAGGACTCGGTTATTAAGTCACTGGATGCCAAAATGGCATTCAACATGATTGAATGGCCTTTCCTATTTGCAACATTGAAAAGGTATGGTTTCAGAAATCGGTTTCTAGCTTGGGTACATCTCCTCTATTCGAAACCCATGGTGAGAATTGCAGTGAATGGAAGTAGATCTACAGTTTTTGAGTTGGGGCGCGGCACACGGCAAGGATGCCCATTGTCACCATGGTGCTTGAACCACTTGCTACATGGCTCAGGGGGAACCCCTGGATTTGTTGGCTGAACTGGTTGCTGGAGTGGATGGACAAAGTGTCCCTTTATGAAGATAAAATTTTGCTTTATCTTGCCAATCTCCGATCTTCGATCCATGAAGAGCTTCACGTCTTTACTCCGGCTATACTATGAACTGGGATAAGTCCCTAATATATATCCTGAGTGGACGCCCTCGGCTTCTTCCGTTGAGTTGTGGCGCTAAAATTGTTACTGATGGCTTCCGATATTTGGGAATCTACATTACAACAGATGAGGCATTTTTTTATCAACGTAATCTGCTGTCCCCCCTTCAGCATCTCAGGGTGGATGTACAGCATTGAAGGACACTTCCTCTTATGCTTCTGGGAAGAGCAGATCTTTATAAAATGATGGTGCTACCTTTATGCATTGCAGAATACACCACATGTAGTCCCAGCTCAGTATTTTATTTCTGTTGAGTCCGAAGTCTGCAACCTTTTTTGAGAAACAATGGCACACCCCGAATAGCCTTAGCCAAGCTTATTAGGAGCTGGTGTGATGGCGGCATTGCTTTACCGTCCTTCAGAGAGCATACTACTGGGCCTCACAACTGATTGTCCTCAATCACTGGATGCACTGGCCAATTGATGACCCTTCATATTGGAGGGATAGGCATAATATGCTACTGGACACTTATTTGTGGGCACTGTATGAAGTGTCAAAACTAAAGCCCAAGTTCACCCCGATCTCCATGACAGTCTCCATCTGGCACCTCACGAATTCAGCGTTGGGATGGAAGAGTAAAATTACGCAGGTGACTCCATTGCTTGACTCCTGTCACCTGAGCGTACTCGGGCGGCAACCTGGATTTGATAAATGGGATTTGATTGGCTTGTGCAGGGTGGGCGAATTGGGGGTAAGGGCAGTATGGTGTCTTTCAGTGATTTGCAGCGGCAATATCAATTAGATGATGGAGAGACTTTTCGCTATCTTCAGGTGCGAAGTGAACTAACCAAGGTGCTTCCTAAAGGTGAGGAACTGCCGGTGTCTTCTCCTTTGGAAGACAGGCTATTGGATGACTATCTCCCAAGAAAGCCATATCGCTCACATATCGTAAAATCCTGAACAATTCACCTAAACCCCTTGACAAAGTCTGTACAAAGTGGTGCCCTGATGTGTTTGGGCTTTCCGAAGAGGAATGGAGGGAGGCACTGGTGTCGTCCCGTGAGGCTGCAATTCGCTTCCGGTTTAAATTGATTCAACTTAAGCTATTGCCTAGGTCTTTTTACACAAGCTCCGTATTGTTCAAAATGGGTCTTCTGGACTGTCAATTATGTCCCCGTGGCTGCGGCCACGTAGGTACGTATTTACACCAATGGTGGGGCTGTCCAATTCTTCAAAACAATTGGGGGAGGTCATCTCTGCTATATCTCAGACTTGCTGTAAAGAAGTGGAAGCACCCTGAAGTTGTGTCTCTTGAACATTTGGGATGCCACTGATCTGTCTAGACCTGAGCAGCTGTGGGTTACCTGGTACATGGTGGCTAAGCACAACATCGCAAGAACCTGGAGGCCAGAAGTTGATTTGAAATTTGCTGATTGGGAGTCCGATATGGACTGGTACATGCAGGCTAAGAGAGTGGTGTACGAAAGTAGAGGTTGCCCGGGTAAATGGATGAAGATTTGGACCTCCTGGAACAATAGCAGAGGTTGGCTCTGCGCTCCTTTTACTTTCATCTCTCCATTTGCTGTAGATAATGAAACATTGTAATTGTGCTTTGCAGGATTATCCGCAAATATGAATCCTTCAATTTAGGCTCCACTCTGATATACTATTGGTAATGTCCCCAATTATTTTAGTTGACCACTTTTGATTTATTTTATATTGTATATTTTAATTATGGTTTGTTTTGTATTTGATTGTTTTTTCAATAAATAGAATAAAAATTAAAAAATTAAAAAAACAATGCCCAGCCTTGCACTAACTATGGTGAAAAGATGAGCCTGCTGCATCTAACATGGGATTTTTACAGTTTCCAGTACAAATTCCAACTGGCAGCGTCTTCAAAAGTGTAAGTCCTGTGACGTGTGATTTGACATTAATCGTCAATGCTCACATATTGCGTTTGTGTGACATACAACATTACACAATATACTGCACAGTACTGTACAGTGGCATAAGAAACACAGTCTAGGGCTCAGTACAGGTCTCAATAAATTATTCCCATGCTCAGTCCTAATTTAGCACTAGGTAGCACTTAAGAACGCATAGCGCCACCTTGGGACATCTGGTCACGCTTGACTGGGAGAAAGTCAGGGTTTCAGCCTGGCCATGATGGAGACCTGCTCAGATACTCCTTGTGGTAGTGCTTGGTTGAGATTTTACCTTCGAAACTCAGAAACCTTTCTGGAGCTTTTTATGCCGGGGTCCCTCGATGCTCCTCACTAACTGTGTTCAGTGAGGGTTTGTCTGCTTGCTTTTCCAAACTCTGGAAGTTGTACCTCGGGAGCTTTCCAGCTGAATTTAACAGCAGGTCAGGCCGGCTCACAGTTGAAGGTGGCTATTGCAGTTCAGTTGGTCCCCTCATGGAGCTTTTTTCCAAAGTTGCTCCGAACTTCTGCAAACTCCTGGAATTTCTCCCTGAAGTTTCTCTTGAGGGTCCAAAGTGTTCAAAACACAATCTAAGGGTCTGGAATCTCCAAGATGGTCCGTGAAAGGTTGGGACCACGATTCCCACAATGTGCCTGGACAAAACCCTTACTGATCCACTGGACGCGCTTCAGGCAAGGGATTCTTGGTGGTGATGGTCCAGGTGAGCTCTGTTAAGCTGTAGCTTGCAGGGAGGCCACTCTTTATTCCTCTTGAAGCAAGCTACATTCAATGAGCTGTAGTTCCAGATAATGCAGCAGGCACAGTCAGTCAGAAAGCAAAGCCTGATGGTGCAAATCATGTTTCCAGCTTGGCAAGCCTTCGTCTACATTTAGTTTCAAGCAGCAGATCTGAGAGGCTCTTCTTCTCTCACATATTTATTCAGTATTCTCTGGGGTCACGTAGGAGAGCTTTTCTGTCCAATGAGGTGCAGGGAAACACCCCAGAGCATGACAAAATGTGGCATAATCTTCCCCCAGAAAACACTATTCCTCCAAAAGGCATCATGGCAGCAGAGGAGCAGAGGTGCATGAACTATTCAAACCAGCCTCCATTATGGCTCATTTCCATAGCTCTCCTCCCTCAAACATTCCTGCAATAGGTCTGTCATCTGGCTGGGTTAGCGGGCTGGGAGTAGATGCACATGGCATTCTATGCCTGTCTTATTCCACGTTTGATGCTCCTGCTTTATAACCCCTCCCCACTGCTCTGGGATTCCTGTGTGGCAGAACTCTCTCTAACAGACAGGCTCTCTCAGGTGAGCCACTTCTCACTTCATCAAAGCAGCCTGGCTAATCCTGTTGACTTTGACCAATCAGGGGAGACCACAAGAAGGCTGAATTTTGGCTTGCATGCAAGAAAGCAGACAAGAAAGTCATATAACTTCCTTCTGCATGTTTTAGGATAAATCCAACAATAGCATATTGTTGGATTTATCAATACTATTCCCCAAGTCCTTGAACGATATCTTATAATAATTCCTAGCAATAGTTATTGATTTGGGGACTATTACCAGCCTATCCTATGGGGCTAGGTGTCTACAGTGGGCAAATTGAAATGTGCTTTTCCCCATCACCAGGGCATATAAAACATCTTTTATAAAAGCCCTACTAATAGTTACATGGCCCCCATCCCTAGTACAACTAAGGGAGACCTTAGGGTTCCTGAATGTGCAAAGACAGTGTAGATCTTCACTTCACAGTGCTCATAGCACCAACGTTGAGTTTAGGAGGCACTTTACTACAATGGGAAAAGTAAAATGTGCAATTTCTCTAGCCCCAGGGGCTATACAACATTTTGTATAATGCCCCCTTTAGAATGACATGCCAACACCCACCCCTGGGACACCTGTGGGAGACTACCTAAAATGTCAATATATTGTAGTTTCTCACTTTTTAAGTGCCCCAACCACCAAATTCGTGTTTGGGCACAATATACATTTGAAAGCAGTGCTGCAACACAGGGCTGCTTTTAAAATGACCTCAGGCACTCAAGAGTGCACACAGGGCTTCTGGCCTCTAAACTGTCACGCCCTGATATACATTAGGGCATTATAGGTACTTTTAATCCCCCTGTCCTATTATGTACTAGGGACTTATAGGGCAGGTCATGACAATTCCAAGAGCATCCTAATATAAAGTGTACCCTCATATATGTGTGTGTTTTCACTGTGTTTTTAAAATAGCACTGGTCCTGGTACTGGTTAGACGGAGTCCAGGGCCAGTCAGAATCAGTTATCACCAGTACCAGTCAGCAACAAATGGGGGTGCACAGGATGACTTTGCAACAACATCATTTTAATAAGTGCCTCAAGGGTACTTGTAATGTGGTGTGTGTGTTCTCGAGTCTCTTATAAAATGTATTAAAATCATGCATACTCAAGTGGAGTTTGCATCTGTCCACATCAGACACGCCCCCTTCACATAAATGAATTGGAGGGGTGTACTATGAGGCAAAAACCAATTGTAATGCTGTGTGTGGGTCAATTGTCTGTGCTTAAACCCTTCACACAATAAAGGTGATCAACACTGCCATTTGCACCGTGAAATTTTGGATTGGGACATCTGAGTGCCTCTGCAAATCGTTTCTGAATTTGGGTCTGAATGTTCTATTAAACATTCTGCTAATACAGGTGATACGCAGCTGGATGTGGGAGAGTGCATGTGCCAGCATACTTTGCTGTTTTTGCGGATATGCCTGTTGTAAGAAAACCTTGCACTGAAGCTACCTGTGCTGTGACATTTTAGTGTGCCCGAGGGAAGGTGACAATGCTGGTGCTGCCTGTCAACTAATGTTTCATGTTTAGATGTCATGTATTTTGTGCTTATTCTGCTATCTTCGATTTTAGTCCAGACAAGTATTCCTCAACTTTTAAAATGCCATTACAGCAGTATTCAATGTTCACTGTTAAACATTTTTGGAAGATTGTGTAACATAGGGGCCTCAACCAAATAGTTTTTTTTACTTAAGGATTCTCAGTGTAAGACCATTGAGAACCACTGAAAATGTGTCCTTGCTCAATTCAAACCCATTCTAAACCATGCATTTGTGAAGAAGCATTGCCAAAGAGATAGCTAGCCTTCTAGCAAGCACCACTGGCCCTGACCCCTGCACTTATAGGCCGGATAGCCATGCTGCCCTGAGCTAAAGGGGCATAGTAACCAACTGAGAACTTTCACCACCCCTTGTTAGGCTGGCAAAATCTATGACTTTTAGGGAAAAAGGAAGAGAGTTGAAGGGCTGTAGGGGAGGGTGGTAAAGTGTTAGAAAGGGCTAGGTTGCAGACGGTGAATGGATGACATAGGCTATGTGGAGAGAACGGAGGAAGGTCTTTTTGACAATATATGGGACAGTTGACCTGAAGGCAGAAGAATTTATTTGTCAGATTTGTAATGCGCGTAGCTTCCCCAGCAACGGGGGATCCCAGCGCAACCACAGACCCTAGACGAGAACCGAGGGTAAAAGATAAAAGTTAAACAGGGAATAGGTGTTCCCTGTTTTAACCCAGGTGTTTATGGCTTTTCGGAAGGCCAGGGGGTTCTGGATTCCTCTGATGGAAACAGGGAGCGAATGAGGAAGCCAATGGGTAAGAAGAGAAGGAGAAGAGGAGAAGAAATGCTAAGAGGTTGTAGCATGACAGGTAGAGGTACAACCAGGTGAAGCATGATGTATGATAAAGGACTAGCTAGTGTACGACAAGTGAACAGTACTCTTTGCAACAGAGAATTTGGGACCTTGGTGGAGAATAGAAGGAAAGTAGAAGGACATTAAAGATTGCATATTCATGCTCAGATTCTCCTAAATGACTTAATATTTTGATTCCTGTCACTCTGCACAGGGCATCATGGGTGGTTGAGAGAGGGATGCTGAGGAAGAGGTACAGAAAAAAAACCACAGAAGAGGAGAAAGTCAAAGAGAAAAACGTTGACAGAAAGAAGCGTAGAAGAAGAGTCCAAGGGAGAAAGAAAGAGAAAGACAAATCAAGATGTGTAATATTGAAAGGAAGGTTAGAGACAAGAGAGAAACCCATTAGTGGTTCAAATTATAGGGCAAATGGACTGTTGTTGTTGTGTCTGTGGGGCACATCTACAATTGTTTCATGCAACATTATTATATGGTTCCCACAAATTATGTAGAAATGTGTTTTGGGGCAAAAGATGCTTCAGAATATGGGAACTCAGTTCACACTCACCATCAAAAATGTTGGTGTAAGGAATAGAATTCTTGGTTGGCTGAGGTATGCACGCAAGCCAGACAGGAACCAACACTATCTTGGGCTTCAGCCTGTTGTCTCATGCCCGCAAGGGTTAGGCACTCCCTTTGTGCCCTACATAAATCCTCCTTGGTGGGTCCTCCTTCCACATGCCATACAGAAATCTCAGAAGGTCACCAAGGGAAGCAATGTCCTCCTCAAAGGGTGCCCCATCCATCTCACTCAAGGCATATTTAGGGACTGGTTTACCATGTCCCCTGCCTCTCCCCTTCCTATCAGCCCTTTTTGACTCCCATCCTGGGAAGCTATGGAACGTTAGGTGGCACAGATCCAGTCAGGTGACCATAATATCTCCACATGAGCCTTGAGCTCCACTTCCTTCCACGTAGTGTGCTCCAAGGTATCACCCAAAAACAGTACACAGGTATGGCAGGTCTCACTGCAACTTTCAATAGACCTGACCCCCCCCCCCCACTTAAACAGAACAAGGGCAACAAGCTAGTGATGCTCTCTGTTGTCAACCACCACAACCCGGTTGAATACATGGGTAATTACCTGCTCTGGGGAAACCAGCTGACTTCTTACCATAGTCAGAAAAAGTTCCCCTTTGGGCAACCTAGTATATCAAAACACATGCGCATTTATTTATTTATTTATTTTACGTTCTTTTATAGCGCTGGCACTCGTTCTCCAAAGAGATATCTCCGCGCTCTGTTCTATCCGATGATAAAGCTAGACAGTAGAATCTGGATGGTAGCTGATTGACTCTAGGGGCTATAGAATGGAAAATAAGTATGTCTTTAGGCATTTCCTAAATGCGGGCAGACTGGGATTGAGTCTAAGAGTGAGCGGCAGGGAATTCCAAAGGGTAGGGCCCTTATAAGATAAGGCTCTACCTCCCTGTCTCTCTCTTTTGATTCTAGGGATTGAAAGCAGGGCTTGGTGTTCTGAGCGTAGGGTTCGACCTGATTGATAGGGCTTAAAAATTTCTGTAAGATATCTGGGACCGGTGCCAAACAAGCATTTGTGAATAGTACAACAAATCTTGAATTTCACTCTCTGGCGAATGGGAAGCCAGTGTAGCTTGTTTAGTAGGGGATGGGAGGGGGACCTAGCTGGAACATTTAGGATCAATCTAGCAGCCGTATTCTGGGCTACTTGTAACCTCCCTTATTGTTCCTCGGTTGCAGATATGAGTAGCCCATTGCAGTAATCTAACCTGCTAATTACCAGGGTTTGTACCAGTGTTCTTCTATGGTGGTCTGCTAGGTAGGGGAAGACTCTCCTAAGTAGGCCAATCACCCTCATGCAGGTTCCTGTAACCTGTATGGCGTGATCTTTAAATACTAGGGGTTGGTCCAGCTTAACGCCCAAGTTTTTTACATTTTCTTTTGGGCATGGAGCCATACCTAGTTCAGAAGGCCACCACTCAGGAGACCAGAGAAGTGGAGCATCACCGAAGAGCATGATCTCCGTCTTTCCCACATTACACTGTAGGCAATTGGAGGTCATCCATCCGGCAATAGCTCTCATCCCAGCAGCAAATGAGCTTTTCACCTCAGGTGTCATGTTCTGGAAAGGAAATAAAAGCTGAGTGTCATCAACATAGGATATTGGTGTGAACCCATGTTCTCTCACAATATTCGCCAGGGGAGCCACATATACATTGAACAATGTTGGGCTCAAGCATGAGCCCTGTGGAACCCCCTTTGTGAGCTCCCTGTAGATGGAATTATGGGAGCCCAGGCGAACACTTTGTGAGTGGCCTGATATAAAGCTTTGTAGCCATGATAGGGCCACTCCATCCACTCCCACCCCCTCTAGACGACTGATGAGGATGTCATGGGATACTGTGTCAAAGGCAGCGGACAAATCTAATAGCACCAGAATCATTGAGCCTCCCCTATCTTGTGCCATCCGGATGGTATTGGTCACAGAGAGGAGAGCTGACTCTGTGCTATGGTTTGGTCTGACCCAGATTGTGAAGGGTCCAGACCGTCCGCTGCCTCGATGAATTTAGACAGGTGGAGGTTGACATGTCTCTCAGTCATCTTACTCAGGTGGGGTAGGAGAGATATTGGGCGAAGGTTGTTAAGATTTGACCATGGTAGCGTGATGTTTTTTCAAACAGGGTTCACAACTGCCTTTTTCCAGTCACTGGGAATCTTTCCTTGCTTGAGGGAGAGATTAATCAATGATGTAAAGCTCGGGGCTAGTAAGTTTCCTAGAGGAGCCATCATCTTAGCAGGTATCATATCTGTAGGGGAACCAGATTTTATTAAGTTAAGTAGAGTGGTGACTTCCGTTAAGCTAATCTCTGGGATTGTGGTCAAGGTAATCCTGTTGTTATCACTCGTGGCTA
Organism: Lissotriton helveticus; assembly: GCF_964261635.1. Classification (NCBI taxonomy): domain Eukaryota; kingdom Metazoa; phylum Chordata; class Amphibia; order Caudata; family Salamandridae; genus Lissotriton; species Lissotriton helveticus. The sequence continues at coordinate 315,779,452 of NC_136060.1, forward strand.
ACTTGGGACTGGGAGGGCCCATTATATCTCTAATATTTGCTGCCTTGGTGATTTTGTCATAGATCGAATTAATCTTATTCTCAAAGAATGTAGAGACATCATCACACAAGGTTTGGCTGAAATCGTCCGGACTTTCGCAAGCTATAGGCTTGACGAATGTTTGCAGGATTTTATAGAGTTCTCTAGTGGAGTTTCCTGCCTCTGTTATTTGTTTCTCCAGTCTGTTTTTTCTTGTTTTTTTTATATTTTTAAAATAATTAGATTGTGCCTCTAGATAAAGTATTTTGCTAGTTGATGTATGTATTTTCCTCCACTTTTTCTCATTCATTCACAAAATCATATCACCAGAACATAACACCACCACCATCAAAGGCCAAGTGCTAAAAAAAAAATACAGTTATTTTATTAGATACAGTACAATACTGGGAGACGTTACAAGAAAAATTGTTTCTATTCATACAGAGAGGCCAATAAATCAGACCAAATATATTGTTATGACATTTGATTTTTGTTCAATAATTATAACAATAATAGCAAATGTCATTCCCAAGCTATAGTATGCCTGTTAACAATAGGCGTCAATGCATTTCGGTGGATATTGCTGCTTACTCACAACCTTCTTCAGGACAAAAGACAAGATATCCCATAACATAATCAGAATTTGTATAAGATCACATAGACAAAGACATAAAATAAAAAATAAAAACAGTATTGTTGGAATTTGGCACTTTTTGCAGGGTCATCCCGGAACTTTTTGCCTTCCTCCTGTAATTTGTCTGACATGTTTTTGTTGGTTTTATGACTTTGGGCCCTTTACCACTGCTGATCAGTGCTAAATTGCATATGCTCTCCCTATGGTAAATTGATGTATGGATTAGTGACTTCATGATTGGCTTATTTGATTTATTGTCGGACCCTAGTACAGTGTGCTGCGGGTGCCCAGGACTGGTAAATCAAATGCTGCTAGTGGGCCTGCAGCACTGGTTATGCCACCCACATAAGCAGCTTGTAAAGTGTGTCTCAGGTCTGCCATTGCCGAGCCTGTGTGCAGCCTGGCACTGCCATGTTGACTGGCCAAGTGCACCTACTTGCCAGTCCCTAAACCTACCCTTTTCTGCATATTAGTTAGCCATATGGTAGGTCCGAGGGCAGGGTGCATTGTAGGTAAAAAGAAGGACATGCCCTGGTGTGTGTGGCATGTCTAATAGTGAATTACAGCCATTTTAGTTTTTCACTATTACAAGGCTCACTGTTCCCCATAGGCCACAAGGGGCAGTTTGATTATAGCATTGTATAATCCTAACTGACTCAGGGAACTAGGTAGAAATTTGAGTTTAGTATCCCTGAACTCAGAATGATAAAATACGTCATTTAGTGAAGTTAGTTTTAACATTCTGTGTTTGAAAATGCCACTTTTAGAAAGTAGGTATTTTCTTGCCTAACTATCCAAGCCTGCCTCTGCTAGGTTGTGTATTCCTTGTCTGGAGTTTGAGTGACAGAAGCTGGGGTGTTCCATGAGACAGGGTGAGTCAGCACAGGTCTGAATAGACCCATCTGCATGTAGAGTTGTGGGAGGGGAGCACCTGGCACCTGGATAGAGCTGTGCCTGCCTTCCACAATGCTGGCTCCACCTCCTGAGGTGCGTCGGATGTCCCTGGCCCACACTGTCAAAGGAAAGAAGGAGTCTTGTCAACAAAGTGCTCAAGGACTGCACAGAATTGGTTTGGACTGGGTACAGGACCCTCTGCCTTCAAAGGACAAAGGATTTACTAGTATAAATATTGCATATATTAGTATATGAAGAGTTTGATAGTACTCCAATTCAGGGTCACTAATGCGTATTTATATAAATAGTTTATCTTGGTTTCCCTACAGAGAATTCAATCAACAGACATCTTGGAAGACGATGATGGCCAACTCTTTTGCAAGGGATTACTCACAATTTTTGAAGCGGAAGTGACGTTAAGGGTCACATGCACACATGCAAGATATTTAAATAACCGCAATGCCGGTTCTAAAACATGGGGTCCTTTAACCCCTTCGCTGTGGCGGCAATTCCGCCGCAGCGCTAGGGGGGTGGGGCAGCCGCGCGGCACTCCCATGCTCGTAACGGAACCGCTCCGTCACGAGCCTCGGGTGCGCTGTGCTTATGACGGAGCGGTTCCGTCATGGCCCCGCCTGCTCAATGGAACGTCCAGCACAGGCGCGGAATCCGTGCCGCGCAGGCGCTCCGAGCGGGCCGTGACGGAACCGCTTCATCATCAGCACAGCGCGTTTGTGGCTGGTGACGGAGTGGTTCCGTCACCAGCATGGGAGGGGTTAATTAGCACGGTGTAAGCAGTTTCAAATGGTAAAATAAGGGTGTGGCAGATACTACTTTCTGTCTAACTATTTACCGAGGGTATAGAGGGTATGCGTACTGTGGGTAGAAAGAACCTTTAGTGATAATATCACAATACCATAAACAATATATTTGCTAAAAAACTCATTAGTTTAATAGGGAGAATGCTTGATTTTGGGTAGTAGAGGTAGAATTGTAGTGATAAAACCTCACTAATGTATTTTAAGTTTCAGACCTATATATAAAATTGCTATAAAAAGAAAATAATACTTGATGGAATGACACAACAATTAAAACCCGGCAAAAAGGAATACAGGAAGGGGTTCGATAACTGATTCCCTGATTTTACATGAAAGGTGAATAGAATGCTATTTTATCAAATAATTGTTTATGGCTTATACTAGTATAAAGCACTTAAAACTATTTTCTACATTTTCTACAACAGAGGTGTAGATCGGCCCTTTCTCCAACCACCAGTTGGTGCAAGAAACACAAGGTTTGGAGGTAATGTCCTTCCAGATGATCTAGAATTTGGTAGTACTCCAGTTGGGGGTCACTACTGAGTATTTATATAAATAAGTTATCTCGGTTTTTCCTACAGAGAATTCAATCAACACAACAAGGGTGATAAATTAAGAGTGAGGCTTATGAACCCCTCTACACCTGATTGCAGTTGTTACTGTACAGTTACCTTGGATTCAGAACAGGTACCTCTGTACAACTCTTAGATTTATGCATGAAATGGAAAGGGTTGCCTTAACATCTACGGGGTGTGACTGGTATGCCCAATTTGAGGGTCTTGTCCCCAAACTTTGAATTCTTAAAATTGTCTACATGGTTTGAATGAAAGGGTTGTTTGGGGTATCACCAGGAGATATACACTGATTTAATGTACGCCAATCAATGGTTAACTGTTTTTTTTAATATACTGTTTTTCTTTTTTCTTTTATGTATTTGTCTATGTGATCTTCTACATATTCTGATTATGTTATGGGAGATAGCGTCTTTTCTCCTGAAGGAGGTGGAGTTTAAGCAGCAATACCCACCGAAACTTGTCGATGCCTATTGTTAACAGGCATACTATAGTCTGTGAACGACATTTGCTATTACTGTTATAATTATTGCACAAAAATCAAATGTCATAACAATTAATTTGGTCTGATGTGTTGGTCTGTATAGATAAATAGAAATAATTTTTCTTGCAGGTTCTCCCAGTATTGTACTATTCTGTGTGGTTCTTAAATATTGCTTGCAATACTTGTTTAACAGTGTTTTTATCTTTTTTAGTTGTCTTATTAATATCTAATAAAATACCTGTATTTGCTTTTAGCACTTGGCCTTTGATAGTGGTGGTGTTATGTTCTGGTGATATGATTTTGTGTATGAATGCGTATGTGTTTTGATGTACTAGGTTAGGTTGCCCAAAGGGGAACTTTTTCTAACTGAGGTCTATTTTGGTGCCCTACTGCTTTGGTGGTAACGTGGCCCTCTCATTCATTTTTTAGAATTCTTACCATGGTCATACTGGCTGCTGTATCCCTCAAAGACTCAACCCCTTGTCTATTGATGGTGACCCATCGTCCGTACTTTGTAACATTGAGGACGAATGGATCTTCGGGACCATCGCACTGTCATCCAGAAGCACAAGAGCAACCCTACTGGACCCCCCCTCCCCAATTAACTGGGACAAACATCTCTCCCAGGTACCACTAGATACCCCTGGAATCTTTCCTCCAGTGGGAGATGGTGCTCTTTTTGTATACTTCAGTTCCCCCTTGTAATGTCCATATACAAAGCACTCATGGCCCTCAATGGACTTGGGTTGCTGACCTTTGTCAGGATACTTTCTCTTTTGGTGGCCAGATTGGGAATGTGAACCAGACCCTTTCCCCTCTGAGTTGTTTTGTGGGCCTGAAGTGAAATCCTTCTTTTAGGCGTCCACCTCTATCCTCTTGTGGGAGTCCCCCCGATACCTTTTTGGACACTTTGGTGCTGCTCATGCTCTTAAGGCTTTCTGAAGCACTGTAATCTTGACACTTCCTTCATGGAACACCCTTCTCACCTAGAATAATCCCATGAGCTGGGCCACTGGGTACGGCTCTATATAGGTCAGCTCGAATTCCATATTGCCAAGTAGAAAAAATGGGACTTGGGCAAAAAGACTTTTGGAAGCATCAAAAAAGTCAGATAAGTGAAAAGGAAAATGGCTTAAATTGGTCTAAGTATAAAGTTGTAGTGAAAAATGAGTTACTGTATGGTATGGTATGGTATTGTCCTCACCGCTGTTCACTAATATTTAAAATGGGATTCCTGATTGGCTGAGGTATGCACCCAGGTCAGGCCTGAACCATCACTCTAGTCAGGGTAAGGTAGATACACACTGAAAGATAACCAGTGCTCAACCTTTGGTTTCTTTGCACATATTTACGCATTCCTCTGCAGGCTAATCTGCAGAGGAATGTGTAAAGTATTTGTGGAACACTCTCACACAGTAATACAATGACTATACCACAAAAAGACTCCTTACAGGATTGGAAAAATTTATTATTATATTCTGAACAAAACAAGACCAAAAAAACAAAAAAACAAAGTAAAGAAGTTGAGATATTGAATTTTAAGGAATAAATGCGGAAACGTGCTTAGAGGCAAGTAGCGCTAAAAAAGTTACTTTATGTCATGCTAGGCTGTGGCAAAGTCAACGTTCCGGCCAACTGTGAAGGTGTGCCAGCCAGCTCCAGGACCCATACTGGTCCTGATGAACAGAGTTAATTTCCTGGTCACGAACAGAAAGATGCATCAATCTTGAAGCTCGTAGGGACATGATGAGTCGATCTTCTCAATGAAGGCAAAGCGTCTGTTCCAAAGATGGGTGCAGGAATCGAGGGGTAATGAGGAATGTGCCTGATCATGTCACACAGTTGAGAGGATGCGTCCATCTCACCACGCTGCAGCAGTGATGATAAGCTGTCAGGCGCGTTGGTCTCTGGAGGCAAAGTGCTGGTTTCTGAGGCGTAGCACCGATTTTACTCCTGCAACTGGTTTGATGTGCTGGTTCTTCTCCACGCAAACATGAGATGAGTTTAAATCCATGTTGCAAGTATTTGGGCCACTTTCAGTGAGCCAAGCACAGGAACAGGGATAGAAACTTTGAGTCTCAAGCAACAGGAGGCAAGCCAACAAGCTAGATTAAGTGATTTTCCCAGAATCAGTGGATGTTGAGCGTCCCTGCCGAGACTTGAACCCAGTTCCCCAGCTTCGAGGTCGACTACTCCTCTCCCAGGCTATCTGTGGGGGGTAATCTTTCCTTTGTGTGGGGATAGTACACAGTCTATTCAAGTGTAGTGTTAGCCCCTCCCTTTGATCCTGCCAAAGCCAGGCCATCAGAATGCAGATGATACAAGAGGGGTACTCAGAAACTCCTATCCTTCCTGCGTTGTGGCTGTCTAGAGGGAATGCACAAAGTGTATATGTCACCCACCCCAGATGTGTATCAGAGTCAGGCTGTCAGGCATATAGATCAGTATGTGCAGAGAAATGCCTACGTTCTAAAAGAGGTATTTCTACAACAGTAATGTTAAATCCAACTTCACCAGTAAGGGGGATTTATCATTACCTTTCCAAAGATATGAAACATGAAAAAGCTACTTCTCTCTGATCAGGAATTACAGCTGTAAAGTGAATTAAGGAATTCCCAATGTGATCCTACGAGGGGATTAGGTCTCACAGTAGTGAAAACCGAATTTGGTTGTTTTGTCAGTTCAAGGGCATGTAAAGCTTAAACACACATATCCTACTTTTTACTTGCATGGCATCCTGCCCTTAGGGTTATTTAGGGCACAGCTGAAAGGGTGACTTATATGTGATAGTAGGGGCATTTAAGGCTTGGCAATTAGTTTCAATTGCCAAGTCGAAGTGGCAGTAAACTGCACATCCAGACCCTGCAGTGGGATGCCTGAGACTGGTTTGAAAGACGACTTATGTGGGTGGCACAATCAGTGCTACAGACCCACTAGTAGAAATTGACCTTCAGAAGCCAGCCAATTAGCCCTTCGATTCACTTTGGGGTCTTGGGTTCAACAGATGCAGGTCCATTCCTTCTCACCCAGTCAAGGGGACAGCATGCAGCAGGTCAGCACAGCAGGGCTGCAGTCCCACCTGAGTAGCAGCACAGCAGTCCTTCTTCCTAACAGAGTATCCACAGGTCCAGAAGTATACTGAAAAGGTGGTGTCTAAGGTAAAATACTTATACCTGGTACCCTCCCTCTGGAAGGTGGAAGAAGCTTCTAAAGGTTTCCCTGTGATATCCCCAGGCATCCTGCCTTCGCTGTCCTTGCTCCAAACTCACTACAGGGGTATGCAGCCCTTTGTGTGGCAGCAGGACGCATCCTATCCAAGAGTAAGTCGGGCTGTGCCCAGCTCCCTTCTCCCATCCTACCAGTAATGGACTATCAAGGCACACCTAGCCCTCTGTGGTGTGTGGCTATCTAGGAAAGCCCAATTTTCAGCTACACCCAGTCATGTGACCCATAGACAGTTTATAGGTACTAAGAGCCACATGTACAATTGTCAGAGTTTGTGACTTGTACATTGCCATTTTTAGCGGCTCGCAAAACCTGATGTACCACAGTGTCTCAGACATTGTCTGCAACTCCTAAATGGTTAACATTCCAGAAGCAGGTCGCAATTTGTAAACTATTGGGAATAGCCAGCACTCACAGGGATGGGAGCCTACAGGGGTCAGCAGACCACCATGTCTATGATTGCTTTTTTAATACAGCGGTATTCTTTTTTTAAATGCAGCCCGTTTTCCTTAAAGAAAAACAGGATACATTTCAGAAATAAAAATGACAAATTTAAATTTTATGAGAGTGGGCAGTGGTCCGTGGGACCATTGCCTGCTCTGATAAAATGTTGGCTCCTCCATTCATTAAGGGGAAGGGTTCCGGTTTGCGAATGGCCTTCCAACAATTTGAAATTGGTGGTTTTCTGTTAATGTTTGGTGACCGCATTACCGGTGGTAAAAGATTCATACATACGAGTGCAACTCGCTATTAGGAAAGGACGTCCTTTACATGTCCCTTCCTAATAGTGACTCGCAAACCCTATTTTGTGAGTCGGTAATAGGTTAGCGACTCACAAAATAGCGTTGGTACTTAGGAAAATGCATTTTACTGGTCTCAAACGTCCCAACATTCATGTGGCCCATTATGGTTAAGGCAGGAAGATGCCAACTTTCTGAAAGTGGCTTTTCAAAATTGTAATTTAAAGTCAGATTTTACCATAAAAGAGGATCTTTAATTACAATGTCAAAGACCCCAAACATGTTACCTGCTCCCATTTGGAAATGATAGCTTATTAAATGTAATACTCTAATTAAAATGTTATCCTATGGGAGAGGTAGACCTTGCAGTAGTGAAAACGAATTTCAAAGTTATTCACTACCAGGACATATACAACTTAAAATTACATGTCCTACTTTTAAATACATTGCAACCTGCCCTCAGAACTGTCTAGGGCCTACAGTAGGGGCAACTTCTATGTATTAAATCAGATGGTTTGGGCCTGACACAATAGTTTGCCAAGTTGATATAGGAAGTTATAACTGCACATTAAGGCTACAATGGCAGGCTTGAGACATGTTCAAAGGGCTACTGAAGTGGGTGGCACAATACGTGCTGCAGGCCCACTTGTACCTTTTAATTTACAGGCACTGGGTTCATGTAGTACCACTTTACCCAGGACTTATAAGAACACTAAATATGCCAATTAGGGATAAGCCAATGTTACTATGTTTTAAGGAGTGAGCAGCAGAGTCCTATGGCCAGCTAAAAGATGGAGGAGGAAGGCAAACAATTAGGGGTGAAGACCGCCCTAAGGCTGACATGTGTAACACGTTGGGGCTTATTTACAAGCCCTTTGCGCCGCCGGTGCGTCACTTTTTCCCATATTAAAAGTGAAGCACCGGTGGCACAGTGGGCTTGTAAATAAGCCCCTTTGTATTTACTAAACCATAGTCACACAACCTGACTCAAATTCACAATGAATCTAGGATAAAGTGTCTTAAGATGTTCTGTTGCTTACTTGTTAAGCTCTTAGAACCCACAATAACATTGCCTCAAAGCATCAACAGAGAGGGAAAGAAAAAAGAGAGATACAGAAAGAGAATGGAACTTCCATCCTCTATCTGTATCCCTCTTTTTTCTTCCATCACGGACCAAAAGGAAAAGCTGGGTAAAAAGAGCAATAAACATTGACTGGGGCGCTGAGGAGAGGGAAGGGCTCAGAATTACAGCATGAAGAATCAGGGATAAAGAACATTGGTAATCATGGTACAATATTCAATGAGCTCCACAAAATTGAGTCTCATGAGCCCCTTCCTATCAATGACTTTTTGCTGTGTACCCACGTCATAAGATTGAGGGTGGGAGGGAGACCTCAGCTTTTGAGAAGACACAGGTCACGAGGGTCTCTAGAAAAGGTTTAAGGGGTGAGCAAGAAGGTCAGTGTTTGTTGCCGCTTCCTGCTCTGACAAAATAGTTATAGGCAATTCTATTGTGTTCTCACACTATGATTACATCAGTTTATCCTAAACCTAGTTTCCAATTGTTCTGATTTAGTTCAGTCGCTCAGCCCAATGCTTTTTGACATTGATGTAGCACCGGTGTCAAAGCTTATCCATTCTCATGGTTTTGCTACAGTGGCCTATAGTGATGATACCCAAATCGTGGATCAATCCCAAGTAAGATGTTGGATACCTGTATTTAGAAACAAATCAGAACCCAACCGCCTCTTCTTTTCTGGAATTTGGCCGCGAACCACGGACGGACGTCAGAAGCACTGTGAGCGCGCACGTAAGTGTGGGCGGACTGGTGAGGGGAGAGCGAGGCGTAGCAGAGCGGAGCACAGGTGGTGCACAGGCGGATTCACACTTCAGGCTCCAGGCTGAGCACGGCGGTGGCGGCAGTTGTAGCAGGGCATTGCGGGTCAGAGGTGGTCACGGGAGACACGGGAGACAGTGACGGCGGGGGACGGGGGGCCAAGTAAGTTGCTTGTGTGGGTTGTACTGGTGCTAGTGCCGGTGCTGGTGCTGACCTGGCCACCTAAGGCCCAGAGTCCTGAGTCGATTAGGACTGCGGACACCCTGAACGGCCGAGACCATGGTCAGTCACCCTGCACTTTCCCTGCACTTTCTCTGCGCTTTGCCAATCCTGGTCCTGGTCCCCTTGCCCGGGCCTGTGGTGGTAGCCTGAACCCTTGGTCTGCTTTTGCCTTCGCTTGTCTCCTGCTCTGTCCTCGGCCCATGGTCCTGGGTCCATGGCCCTTGGCCCTAGATCCTTTGGTCCTTCGGTCTGGCCCTGGTTTTGACCCCACCTCCATCTGCCCTGCTCGGTGTGAGTCACCTGCCCAGGCTGTTATTCACCCCTCTCTAGCCGTCGCAGCTTGGTACCGGACCTGGTTCTTTCAGCTCCTCAGCAACGTGCTCTGCCTCCTTTCTCTGCCCCCTTCCCTGTCGGCCTGCCACTTTTGGGTGCCCGCTCGCCTAGTTCTGGTCAGCCCTGGTTCTGCTCCCCCCGCCCCCCGCTACCCATTGCCAGCACTGCCGGCCCTACTGCCAGACGAGATTTGGTCCGTGTTGGCTCATCCGGCACCCCCACCCGCCCCCCCACTTCCTCTCACTGTGTCTTCACTTGGTTGTGCAGGCCTGCGAGTCGCGGGGGCCATACCTGGTGTGGGGGTCTGGGAGTCAGCCCCTGGTGTCAAGTCTTAGGAGTGCGGATAGGGTCTCGTTGGCGGTGAAAGGCGAGGGGTAGTGTTGGGACAAAGAGCGCGGGGGAGTGCCTGCGTGCCATGCCCATCGTCAACTGTCTTTGTCAGCTAGGCCAAGACAAATTTAGCACTCCTGGTCTCCCAGGCCCAGTGCCAAGCTGCTTCTTCACGTCTCCCTCTGATCCCCAGGACCACTTATTGGTACGGCTGCCAACAACACACCGGACGACAGAGGACCCATCCGAACCAGTGCTACAACTAATTGACCTTGACCCAGACCCAGACTCAGACTCAGACTCAGACTCAGAAATAAGTTCTGCATAATAACAGAAGGGATGAGATCTGGGAAAATAAGAAAAGCACCTGCCGCACTAAGTCTAAAAAAATTCAAACGATCGACCGCAGACATGGATGGTGCCCCAGTCAGCTCTATGAACCCATCAACCTCCACGGTCACACCGAGGGATTGCAATTCCCAACTTAACGGAGGGCAACGCAACAGCAATATGTACTCACCCTCTCACGCAACACTCCAGAACGCATTAAAAACCTCCTCTCTTTTGGACTACTACAAAAAAGCACCTCGGGGAGCGAAGTACCCCGCATCCCCCCAAGTCTCTGAGGGAACCAAGTTTTGCGACCTCCAGCAACTTACTGAGCCAAGTGAGCACTTGTCTCTACAGCCTCAATCATCAATCAACAAATCTGTTTTAACACCGGACGTTTTTATTTTTGGATCATCAATCGATGACCAGATCATTGCCCCGGAGCGCTCCATGAGGGCAACTCAAAATCCATCACCAACTCATCAATCCTCATTAAGTCAGCTTTCTCCCCCTCATGCCATCTGTAACCAAGAGGCCTGTCCCAACCAACCATTTTCCGAGAGTCTCATTCATATTTGCAGTATCCAACCACAGTTATCCTCGCAAGCAGAGAACCTTCCAATTACGCTCCCACAAAACTCTCTTTTAACTTTTCCACAAATTCATACCCAAAAAGATGCACAGTCCAACTTTGAAATATTTAGCTGTTGCTCACCACAGGGCTCAAGACCTTCTGAGACCTGTTCAGAGTCAATTGAACTTCAACCGCAACTATTTTCACCTCCAGCAGCGGTAACAGCTTTTCCAAAGTCTCCACAAAAAACTGACTTAAATGATCAATTGTTATCGGACCTGTCTGTCTTTTTCAAAACCCCTCAAACTACACCTAGGTCTAGATCAATACTTGACCCAAACCCGGATGACCGAACAACAACTAGTATTTGGCCTCAACTTCTCCAAACCTTTCAATCTAAAGTCACAGCCCTAAACTATCATTCTGACAAACTGGACATGCAGGTGGATCTATTGAACACCTCAGCCCTATTTACAGCAGGGATTGACAACAAGTTGGAAAAATTGAACAACTTAATAATAGGAGCGCAATCGTCATACAAACTAGTCCAGTCAGTCTGCTGTTGTTCGCCCATCATTGATTCTCTTTCCTCGCACCCAGCGTTTTTAGCTACTGTAATCAACGAAGTTAAACTGTTGAAGGGTGACCGAGCAACTGAATGCCCCGACCAGTTACTTCATAAATCCCAATTGCCCAACCCGGAATTGGTCGACCCCTTGATCACGTCCGCAACTGGGACTTTGGTGATCAGGGATCTATGATCTTCCTCAAACCAGACCGACCACCGCCAAGACTCCCCCCAAGAACAAGGCTTTCCACCTTCTGCGGCTCTCAAACCATCATCGGCCATAAGTCCTCAGTCAGAGAGTGGGGACCCTCATCTTACCAGTAACAATGCTGTAGAGTCTTTCACAAAATCAGCTGCTGCTCCAGGTCTTAACCCTGAAGCATTTCCTGTCCCCTTGGCAGCTTGCAGCAAGCGAGAACGTAAACATCAACGCAAACAAAGAAATAAACTAAGATCAAACCCAGCAGTGGATCTTCCTAAGCTATTCCCACTGTTTATAACTGCTGATAACAAAAAGGTCACAAGCGTCTCATATCCACCACCGATTTCAACAACCATCTGTCAAAGCCCCTTAATGGTCAAACTAGCCTCAAACGCCAGTCAACAAATCTCTGTGCGGTATTCCGATCCAAACGCTTCATCCGTGGAAATAGAGGCTCCTGACGTGCAGTCCAGGATCGAAAAAACAAAGGGTATACCTAAAGTCCCAACACCAATGAGGACGATAGACACGTCAACCCAACAACAACTAGTCTCCCTTTCAAGTCTTCCCTACTCTGAAAAACTAAATACTAGTCCCATCCCCTTGAAAGTAATTTTTACTAATGCTTCAACCGCACCTAAGGAACCCCAGACATCTAGCCAAGGTCCCAGAGATCCACTACAACATCATCAGGGACTAGATTTAGGCTTTCGAATTGATAATCCCATCCTGCCTAAATCTAGCCCTACAACTCATAGTGCCAAATGTGACCTTCAACACTTCAAAATACTCCTTGTTCCTGAATATATATGAAAAGGACGGCACAACATCTTAAATAGATCCAACATAATTAAATTAGCAAACGGTGCCCCGGGACTTGAGGTACTGACATCCGACGAGATAGAGTCCATTGAATTTTTGCCACCAAGAGGATTTCAATCCGCGGAGCCCACCCTGATGACATTTAAATCTGACACATGGGCTTGATTATTCATAGCCCAAAAGGACACCTTTCAGCAATGGGGGATTAAAATCCAGCCCTATTGCACTCCAGGTTACCCCACAGCGCTATTACATGCCCCAGCCACCTCAACAAGGTCACCTGGAGTAACAAAACGGGCCTTATTCAATTCTAAGAAATGCCTTAGGCACGTCTCAATTGACTGAAAATCCATGGGCCAAAGCCCCTATCACTGAAAAAACTCCAGATTGGGGATGGCTTCCGGCCGCCCTGTCCTGAAAAGCATCAAACTCAGCTCTGTGTGTTGCAACGTTATAGTGCTGTTATTTGGTAATGAATGGGAGATCCTTGAAAGACACCCCACCAAAGTGGACCTGGACAAATGGTCGCAAACAATCCTATCTTGACTACAATATCTGTAACGCGGGCCTGTTGCAACACTTTGGTAATTACAGTATTCACCCTCGAACGGAAAGCGATCATCGCCCACAAGTCGTTACCCTTAATGTGTAGCCAACCTATCATAATACTGCATCATAATACTGCCTCATCAACATGTACAAGAATCTACATGGAAAATCTAAAACGACTTAGATGGAGCAAGGACATTTCCATAAACGTAATGAAGGAATGTGTGACCTTTACAGCAGGTGGTCCTGACTTGGTGGCACCTCCCACCGACACATGGCCCACTTTCTGCTCCCACTTGATAAGCCTTTTTCTGTCTAAACAGCACTTCCATAAGGCTCACATCAGCCCTCAGTTTTCGATCTTAATCCAAACTATGACATTAAAGAAAATGAGAAATAAAGCCCTGCGCACTTTCAAGAAATTCCCAGAGAACACTGAGCTCCAGAATACGTATAAAACTGTCCAAAAGTCATTTAGGTTGGCTCAACAAAAAGACCAATGACCCCACTTGGATGAACTTTGGTGCCAATTACTATGGGAGAGTAAAAACTGCAATTCAAGAAAATTGTGGGCCTTAATCCATCGCCAAAACTCGGGTTCTCCCGTCTCTGGGAGCACAAATATCTCAGAAGCCGACTGGGCTGCTTTCTTGACCAACCACTTTAGGGCTACAGAGGGAACGCCCTCCACTGACACATGTGTTTCTGTCATGACAAAAGCAAGTCTGATTAACAGATGGAGCATCCCCACTGTATCTTTGGAATCTTTGAGGGAAGATTTGACTATACCTGAAGAAACGGTTAATAAAGTGCTACTAAAAGCAAGATCTGATGGTGCTCCTGGCCAAAATGGCCTACCACAAATCCTATTTAAAACAAATATAACTCTTTGGTCGGGATACCTAACCAATCTTTTTAACTGTGCACTAAGTACTTCAATTATACCGGACTCTTGGCGGGGCGCGATAATCCATCCTATCTACAAGTCAGGATGGCACGCCTCTCCAAACAACTATCGACTAATCGCTCTTTTAGACATTGAGGCAAAACACTACCCATGCATTTTTCTGGAGGAACTGAGATCTTGGGCAGAGCTGAATAACCTCATTCCAAAGAACCAGACAGGCTGCACTGCAAATTCGGGCGCCACGACTAACTTATTGACACTGTCTATAATCATTGACAAAGCACTTATTACATCTAGGGCTGTTTTCAGCTGCTTTGTAGATTTCAAAGCCTCCTTTGACCGGGTCCCCAAGGCTGCTCTATGGGTAAAGTTTAAAAAAATGGGGGATACTAGCCAAACTTCTGGATGCCATAATCCAATTACACTCAGGCACATGGATACAAGTGAAGCTGGGGTCTGGCACACATCTCTCTCGGAAAATCATGACAACCAGAGGCATCAAACAGGGATGTGTGCTGGCCCCTTTACTTTATAACTTGTTTATAGCACATTTACCAGCCACCCTAGAGGAAATAAACAGCCACCCACCCAAGATCGGTGGTGAGCCAATAAGTAATCTCCTATATGCAGATGACCTGGTCCTTTTTAGTCTCACCCGGGTATGTCTGCAAAGGCTACTAAACAAATTGCACAGTTACACTACTATGAATTCCTTAGAGGTAAACCTAAAGAAAACCCAAGTGGTAAGCTTCGGTAGAAAACGCTACCTTGGAGGTGGATGGCTATACAATATGATGAACAATACAGTTGGAAAAACATATAAATACTTGGGGGTCAATTTTGACTCCAGGGGTTCCTTCGTAAAACAACGCAGTGAAATAGCACTAAAAGCCATGAACCTTCAGGTAACTTTTTCTAAGCTCTCAAAAAAACTGTCCAGTCCGAGTTTATCACCATTACTGGAAGTCATGAGAGCAAAAATTGGGCCAACTTTGTCATACGGCATTGAAATATTTAAGGGAAAATTAAATGTTAACCTAAACCAACATGTGACCAAATCTACAAAAAAAACCTGCATATGCCTAAATCTGCTTCTGCAGCACAGATCAGATTAGAACTGAGTCCATTAAACCACGAATTTATTTGAATCTGTGCCACAAACCAAGACAAGCAGTGCCAGGTACTCTGGAGTCACTACTCTGGTCAGATATCTCTCAGAAAAATCCAGGGGGGTCATATGGCTGTCTCTTCAAGGATGCAGTCAAGCAATTATCCGTGGGCGAACTATGGGATCTCAACCCTAGTAAGGCCGTTTTTAAAATCAGCATCAAGAAACGCACTCGACTGAGGTCCCGAATTGCTGACAAAGCTCATTTTGCTAAACGCAAACATGCATGGGCAATAATGAATTCCTATGGGCTGGCCACTCCCCTCCCCTATCTGTCTTGCACTTATCCCTTGTATTTAAAGCTTGGCTTCTTGGCTCTTAGACTGGGTGACTGACAATTTTTAAAGGATTTACCTCACTGGCGTTGGCGTCGTACGTCAGACGATGGACCGTGCGGGGGGAGTGGTAAGGCGGCTGAAACTTTAGAGCATGTAGTCTGTCTCTGCACAGCAATTGCACCGCAGCGCAGACGAAAACTGAAAGTTGAGTGGAACAGGCTGGGAACCCGGACCTGTAGGCAGGCAGTAATTGCAGCTCTGAATCCAGAGAACACAGTTTTAAACATAGGCCTTACAACTCCCATACGCTACGTATACCGTAATTTTACTCAATAACCAGTAGGGCTGGTCAACGTTTTTATTCTAAAGGCATACAGTTTACATTAAATCGCACCTTATTAAATGCTGCTAAAATTGGTTACATTTGATTGCATTTTCCTACTATCTGCTGCTAGTTGTTGACCATTTTATTGTATCCATCAGCATAACATTGCTATTTTTAAGCCCTCAAATTTCTTTTTTGCCCAAATGCCATTGTTGCTACGGTTGTTGTGTATATTTTCCCTTTTTTAACAAATGTACGCTACTGAAGTCCGCTAATCCAATATGGAAGTTTTTATGTACCCACTGTTTTTATGTTTTGCTATTTTATAATAATTTGTATTGTTGTTGGTATCCTCTGACCTGCACTTTTATGGATATTTTATATCCAAATAAAGCTAAAGTTATATATATATATAAGGTATTGGAAGTTGCTGATAGACTCAATAAATGTATAAATGCGTTGTCAGTTTGATGACTGACAATTGTTTGAAATTAAATTCAGAAAAAAATGAGAGTCTCATTTTTGGAAAGGAGTCCACCTTATGGGGTCACACATGGTGGCTATAAGCCTTGGGCTCCCCTCCAGAGCCTGTCCCCAAAGTAAGAAACCTTGGGGTAATTTTTTATGCCAATCTATACTTTAAAGAGCAGGTTAACAAACATACATCATCTTACGTTCTATTGATCAGGTTGATGTTGCCTTTCATTCCCTCAAAGCTACAAAAATCAGTAGTCATCACTCTCGTTTTATCAAGGATTGATTATTGTAATGCCCTTTATATGGGCATTTCAGACTCTGCATTCAAGAAGCTCCAGAAGCTGTGGAATGCAGCCACTCACAGCCTAAAGAAACTTGGCAAATATAAGTTGGAGTCACATGTTCTAACGGACCTCCACTGGCTTCCTGTATGGAAAAGGGTGGCTTTCAAAGCACTCTGTCTAGCCCACAAGACCTTGTATAGTAATAGACCCAACTGTTTTGCAAGTCAAATCAGGTGGTACCAAGCAAATACAAATCTGAGCTCAGCTGCATCTTTCTCAGTTTCTGGCCCCAGGATAAACAAAGTCTTCTCGGGCGGCTGCAGTTTTGTCTATACCACCTGTCAGCTGTGGAACAAATTGCAACTACACCTTAGAAATCAATCACATTTTCTTAGCTTGCGTAAACAGCTGAAATCCTGGTTGTTTCCTTTATCATTTTAATTTGCTAAGCCTCCGATCAGTATATTTTTAGATTCTTAGTGCCTAGACACCCTTGGATACTCGTGCGCTTTAAAATTTACATTCAACATTCAAATTCATTCAAAATATGGTTTCAGCTACAGGATGAACATGCACGAGGTGGGACATTATTCCACAGCACTGTCTGCAATTTAAGTCTAATCCAAGTAACCTAAGACATTCTAGCACTGGGGATTAATGCTGCCTTGACCTGCTTCCCTCTACAGTTTGACAAATTGCTTGATTGACAACACTTTAGCTACATTGAACCAGAGACTCAGCAACTGAAGACCACGTTCATCAAAGTTTTCTGCTAAGCAGTTGTTCATGTTCAAATCCATCATTCTGCGCTTTGAGCTTGAGCTACAGTGTAGTATCCTGAGCCTTGAACTCAACACTGATTCAGTGCTTAAGAAGAATATTTGAAGCCACTGATTTAACTTGAACAGCACATTCAAACTGGACTTGAACTTAAAACCACCTTGGACTATGCTCGGTCCATTTTAAAGCCCAGGTTGGCAGTCTCTGAGTTTACAGTGCAGCTGTCTGCTAGGCCTTTCGTTTGTAATAGACATACAGTGATCTGTGGTTGGGTCCCCTTCAACAAATTGGCTTGTTGGGTTCTGTCAGATTCAGCATAGACTTGAAGCATTTTCAATTGTATCTTAGATCAAACCATACAAGTATTTTTCTTTTACCCCATTGGTTATTTGGTGTATAATTCCGCCTCTTACCGAGTGTTTACACTGTAATGCACAAGGGGCTATTTCATATCTCAAACATGACGCTTTTTTCACATCCATCATCTCATACAGGCATTCTATTAGAACATCAATCCCATTGTACTTTAGCAGACATTTTTGTTTGCTTTTTACAACATTTGAGTGTGAGACACCTGACTCTAGCATCACAAGCTAATTAGTTTTTGCTTAATACATTGGGACTGTCATCTTGGAGTGAGTCTGTCCTCATGAGATAACCAAAAAGCAATTTGGCAGCATAAGAAATGTACACATTACTATATGGGAACTTGATCAGAACAAAAAGATGCGGGCGGAAGTAGGGCTATAATGAAGGCGCTCTTGCTATGTTAGCCTTTGATATAGTCTTTCATTTTTCTATTTGAAATGAAGGTCAGCTAGCAATACTGCTTGTGTACCTGTGTGCAAAGAAGCCTGGATTTGAAGTAATCAAAATGTTCTTTTAAAATTACCTTGGATAATTTATCTCTTCGGCTGCAACAGCTAATTAAAATCAAGCTTTTCAAATTCAGAGAGAGGAAACAATTAAAGCACTGTAGACAAGATTACTGTTAACCAGCACCTGCACGTTTAATAAAACAACACTGTTAAAACCACACCACCTCCAATACTACACCACCACTACTTCTGAACCACCACCAATATGTCAACCACTAATACCACACTACATTTAATACAAAACCAGCACCACAAACAATACCACACTATCATCAGTACCACTACCAATATCACCAATACACCTCCAAAACCACCAATATCACCACCTGCAATTCACCAATACTACCATCAGTGCTAAAACCACCACCAATTTCACCATCAATAATACCACCTCCACCACTAGACTGCAGACAATATATATACTAACAATATAATAACCAATTTCAAAGCAATAAACCAACATCAATATCACCAATACCACCAGACCAGCATCAATATTATTACAAATTGAACCATTACGTATGCCACCACCAATACCACTACAAATACTAAAACCACTACCAATATGAGTGACATTATTGTTAACCCCTTTTGGTGGCAGGGGGCACAAGGCAAGCATAGGCTACTGGGCCTCAACTGTAGAGGATCTGGGTGTTTTTCTGATGTCCCAGGGTCTACCCAACTCTGGCTTTTCAAACTAGAAAATGTACAATATTTTCATCCCTAGACTCTCAGTGGTGGCAATGACAAGCAGTCGCATGCTTTTCAGGGAGGTTGTGTGGGGGTGTTTCATTGTAGGACTCAACAAACACACAGCTGCACAATATTTGATTGCCCTACACAGTGTTTTATTTTACTTTCAAGAAGAAAGTTAAGTGGTACTGAAGTTCCTGTGGTGCCTCTACACACTACTTCCCTCTGGTCTCCCCTTCTGGTCTGGGTGGTCTCCCCCATGGTTAAAGTAATAGAATTATTAGGCTTAGGTGCACGGCATCCTTCTATAGCAAAGAGGGCTTAGTCTTTCACAGTTCAAGCTCACAGTTCTAACCAGGTGAGGCATGGTTAGTCCATGCTGCCTTTGGAGCAATCATTCATCTTCACACTCTTCATTTTCTCTAGCTGTGGGCCCAGGCTTCAGAGATTTGTCTTCAGAGAGTTTACTGCTTGACATCACCGATGGCTGTAGACAGTAGTCTTCTAGACAAGGACAGTGGTCCCTGCAGAATTCTGAATCACAAACAGAACAGGTGGCCAGATGATCAGTGCACCCCACTTAGACTGATCTCATTGTGACCATGCACAGGACAGTCTTCAACACAATCTCAGCATGGTAACAAGACCACTCACTAGCCTCATTGCTATTGTACATGGCAACTAAGGTCAAGCTGTAATTTCTTCTGGCACAGCAGTTATAGTCAAAATATAATTTCTTTTGGGCACAGTGTGCAGGTACATGCCACTGTTCTCCTGATATGATGATGGTACAGACCACAACGACTTGGATCCCTGCCCGATCTGCACTTATGCAATCTTCAGGTTGCATCTTCATGGATTCTGCACGAACTATGGGAAAAGATTATGTTACCCACCAACACATGGCTAAACAGATTGCTCTCTACTGCCGTATTCTTATGGTAAACCTCACCCGCCGTCCCGAGGTTAGGCTCCTCTGAGAAAGTTACTCCTCCTGCAGGGTTTTGCAGGCTCCTTTCTTCTCTAAGCAGCAGGCTGGTTTCTAGATATTTCAATGAGGGCAAACAGCTATTCCAGCAAGGGGTATATGATGTGTTTCATGTTATGTTTTGTGATATGCCATGCTTTATGTTATGTTGTTTTATGTTCTGTTCTGATTTATTTTATGTTATATTGTGTTATATGTTATGTTATGTTTTATGTTACGATATGTGTTATGTGTGTTATAATTTATGTTATGCTATGTTATGTCAGTTTGTAAAGCCCACTAATCACCCATGCAGATATCTAGGCGCTTGATCAGGTGTGTAGGCATGTGGTCCCTATACAGTCATTCGAAGGGCCAGCTCTTCAGTTTCTTATGGAACTCAAGAAGTGAGTAGGCGACTCTAATGTATAGTGGGAGGTTGTTATGCATTTGGGGTGCAATGTAGGAGAATAAGCAACATTCTGCTTTGCTCATGTGAATGCGTGGAGTGTAGGTGAGTGAAAGTCAGGCTGAGCATAGGTGTCTGGCAGATTGGTACAAGCGTACGCAGCTGTTCAGATATGCTGGCCAAGTGTTGTGCAAGGCTTTGTATGTGTGCCTAAGGAGTTTGAATTGACTGCGTTCATAAATGAGAAGCCAGTGGTTCTGATGTGGGGTTGGATGCATCTTCAGAGGTTGAGCATGAGCAGTATTTTGGATGGTTTGAAGTCTGTGTAGGAGCTGCTTGGAGATTTCGGCATTGAGTGTGTTGCTGTAGTCAAATCTGCTTGTGAAGAGTGCTTGTGTGATGGTGTGTCTGGTGTTATATGGCAGCTACTTGAAGACATTTAATGTAATACTTAGATTGTGGAAGCAGGCAGCGCTCACTGCACTGACTTGTGCCATCATTGTGAGCTTGTCATCCAGAATAATCCCCATATTTCTGGCATTGTCGGTGGATGTTGGTCCTAGCTCTGTCAGTCCCCACCCAGGTGGTATCCCTCAAGGACCAATACTTCCATCTTGTTGGAGTTGAGATTCAATCAGTTGGTTCTTATCCATTCTGCTATCAAGGTCATGCAATTGGTGAAGTTGGATCAGGTTCTGGTTGTCTTGTCTATCAGGGAGAGGATGAGTTGTGTGTTGCTGGCGTAGGAGATGAGAGTGGTGCCTAGGGCTCAGATGATGTTGACGAGTGGAGACACGCAAATGATGAACAGGGTAGGGCTGAGGAATGATCCCTGAGTACTCTGCAGATCAGGCTCTCAGTCTACAACATGAAAAGCGGCAGTCTACATTTTTGGGTTCTTCTAGTGGGAAAGAGTAGTGCAGGTTCTTGGGTGCCAAGCTTGTGGAGTTTTCCGATGAGTGTGTTTAGGGATACCGTGTTGAAGACAGCAGAGAAGTTGATCAGGATGAGGGCCACTGTTTCCTTTCAGTCCAGGATGGTCCGAATGTCATCAGTGGCTGAAATGAGTGCTGGTTTGGTGCTTTGGTTTTTTTCTGAATCCTGATTGAGTGTTGTTTCATAGGTGATGTTATTTGAGGAGGGTTGTGATTTGCTTTTTGGTTGCCTTTTCTATAATTTTGGCTGGGTAGGGGAGCAGGGAGATAGGATGGAAGTTGCTTTGTTGACTTAGGTTGGCTGATGCCTTCTTGAGGAGGACATTGATCCATGTATGCTTCCAGTCTTCCAAGAAAGTAGCAGATATGATGGAGGTGTTGATGATTTGAATGAGGGCGATGCTGATGGGTGATGCTCCATCCATCAAGTTCCCTCACCTCCGGGTAGCTGGCTAACAGGCACCAGCTTTGGTAGCACAGCCATCCTTGATGTACTTTGCAGAGCACTCACTTCCTTGGTCATAAAGAACTCGGAACCGAAACAACAAGTTGAGCAGTGGGTCGAACTTTTATATAGTCAAAGCAGACAGGGGATGTGCATAAACTGCGTGTTAAACATGGTAGCCTTAGGGTGATCTTCCTCAAAACTTTTTTCCTTCACACTCATATTTTTCTGAATTTGTTTATGCTGGCTTTAGGGCTCTCTGCACTTTCCCACTGATGACTAGTGCTTAAGTGCTTTGCTCACTCCTTAAAACATGGTAAAGATGGCCTACACCTGATTGGCACATTTAATTTACTTATGTGTCCCTAAAAAAAGTGTTATACCATATACCCAGGGCCTGTAAATTGAATGCTACTAGTGGGTCTGCAGCACTTATTCCTGCCACTTAAGTAGTCCCTTAAGAAAAGTCTAGGCCTGCCATTGCAGCCTGTATGCAATTTTAAACTGCCAATTCAACTTGGCAATTTGACCCTATTGTCAAGCCGTAATCGTCCCTTTTATTACAAATGCCACCACTAAGGTAGGCCCCAGATATCCCAGAGACAGGGTTCATTGTAAGTAAAAGGTTGAGCATGTAATTCTAAGTTTTAAATATCCTAGTAGTAAAAAAACTCTTACATTTCTTTATAACTACTGAGAGTCCCACCCCCCCTCCTATAGGTTAACATTGGGATGCCTTATTACATGGGGTGCTAATATGTAATTGGATGCCAGTGTGACATTCACGTTTGGTGACTAGGACATTGTAATTTAAAATCCTCTTTGCTGGTAAAGTCAGATTTTAAATCACAATTTTGAAAATGCCACTTTTTTATAGTTATATTCACAATAATAGGAGCACAACTCAAGTGTATATCTTAGAACAAGTGTTCACATGGAACTCATTTTTTAAAATACAATGTGATAGTACAGGAAATCCTGGACAGACTTGATTTCACACAGAACAGGAATATTTTTATAGAAAAGAAGTTCTGTTCCGAATTATTCTTAAAGAAAAAGACAACCAGTATTCAAAATAAATACGATTCAGACGAATCGAAGCTTATTTTTTCATAAATAACATATCCTAAGTCACAGAATTAAACAGTCAAGTAAGCGATGAAGAGATGTTCTGCAAGAACCCTAAGTGACAAGAACCAAAACCATCAAAAGAAAAGTGACAATATCAGTGAACATAAATTGTATATTGGTTATTGCTTTAAATATAGCCAAAAATGCATCACATATATTATAAATAAAGTGGGTAGGATCCCAGTGTTAATTTACACAGAAATAAAGTCTGTCTTTGTTGGTGTCAACGGCTTTTCGACCTTTTATCAGATTCCAGGGTCTCCTCAGTATTCAAATGAACCTGGGGAACTAAGGAAATATATACATTTACTAATCAGGACGTATGATATCAAAAGGAAGAGGTGCAAATAAGGTCATAAATACTGGTGGTATTATTGAGGGTGGTCTTGTGCATTCATTAAAGGCTACTAGAGTTAGTCAAGCATACAGGTCCAGTTGAAACACCAGGAGAAGACCTCATACTGGTGTATATTTTGAGCTAGGGGGGGCAATAAAATTGCCCTATCTTGGTTTCAAGCTTGAGTTTTCTTGGTGTTGTACATGCCCTTGAAGAATTGTTATAAAGGTGACAGTAAGGATAATAAGGGTAAAGAAGGAACAGAGAGATGAAGAATGAAAAGGGAAATTGAAAATTAATAGATCCTTACTCATGTGTGGCTGACCGATAGCACGGGGTACCTTTCACGTTCGTTGTTTGTCATGATTTAACTTCGCCTTTGCCTATACAAAGATTTGTTCCGTGCATTGAGACATGATTTTCATCACAGAAACCTATCCTATGTAGACAACATATGCAGTCTTTTTCTTTACAAGCTTGTCTTTTGCAAGTTGTTTTATATACGATGCCAAATGAATGCATTCACTGCAATTGTATCCTCTGTGTCATACATTTTTGCAAAAGTGATGGTTTTCAAACAAATATATCAAGGCATACCTGCGACCATTGTGGCTAACCTAAAGACTTTTTCGAAATTAGCTTCCACTCCCTAAAATAAAAAGAGACACAAAATAACGGTTTATCTAGCCCTAGACATGACCCCAACAAAGAAATTCCCAAAGCAAAAATATTGGTGCATATTTACAAACCCCTATTACACCACAACGTCACTTTTTGTGATGTTGTGGAGGCGTTAGGGTCTTCGCCTTATTTAGAAGGCAGCATTAAGCCACTTAACATTGCTTAATGCTGCCTTGTAAATAAGGCGCCCTTTTACATTATACTTAGTTTGAAAGTGGTGGGAAATGGGTGTTGCGGTGGGCGTTCCACCTTAACACCCATTGATTTTGATGTTGCCCCATATTTGCAAGGGCAGCATAAATATGGGGCAGCGCCAAAATTAAGACCAGGGAAAACCTGGTCTTAAACAGACGCAACAAGGAGAAATGCTTTATTTCTCCTCTTTTTTGCATTGTGCAGCACACATAGAAACAGCAAAAGCCAATTGATTGCTTATGTGGAGGAAGGTGACCCTTTCTGCACATAAACAAACAATTTTAAAAATGACATTTTTGCAACTTCTACGTGTGCTGCTTTAAGCAGCACACATTAAGTTTCAAAATTCCATTCAGGATTGTTTATGGGCAGTAAGGGACACACCTTCATGCACATAAACAAGTTTCCCCTACAACGCAGGCCCCCTTGCACTATGATGCAAGGGTGTCTGCGTTAGCGCTAGGCAGCTAAAATTAGTGCCAACGCAGGTGAGAAGGCAGGACTGTGCCATATCCTTGTAAATATGGTGCAGTCGTGCGGTTTGGAAGTGGTGGAGCGCTGCGTTAAGCCAAGTTTGCTAATGCCACGCTCCTCCACTTCCCACCCTTCGTGCCCCAATGTGCGTAGAAATCCCCACAATTTGTCTCAAAACGTTATATACATAAAGGCTTATTTACAAGCCCCTTGAGCAGCAGGTAAATCGCTTTTTCCCATATTAAAAGTGGTGCAAGGAGCTGGTAAATATGCCCCTTAGTCCTCGTGAGGTTGCTGCGCTAAAAACTTACATTATTAAAAAAACTCACACACTGGACCTTCCCTTTAATAAGAAGAAACACAAAAGGATGTCTGAATGAAACCGGCAGGGCCAATTCAATGTCTTGCGGCCGGAAAAGGCTCTGCCAATATTATATCTCATCAGACCAAAGAACAGGAGTCTATGATGTTGATCAAAGTCAAAGTGCAGTTATCCTGTACTCTGCAGAAGGATGCGAAGAGGTGCGAAAATAGCCTCCAAAATTGAATTGGGAGCTGCTGTCTCACGTTTTGCTCTGTTAATATTATTACTCGCGATGTGCCTTTTAAGAAAAGGTGACTGGAGTGTTGATCAAAGTCATAAAAGAAATTTGTGGAGTTATGGCGAGAACAAAGGAAAACAATGAGCGCTGTCTCTTCCATTAAAGTTCAATCCATTTCAAACCCAAATACAGTGGAAGGTGGCTTTACTAAAACAGATCAAAACGTGTTCTACTGCTAAAATACAAATCCGAGAGAGGAGAATAGCCATAATTGAAGATATTTCTTTTTAAAATATACCAATGGAATTTGCAGTTTCTTGTAATCCAATTCAAAAAACATATTTTCAAAATGAAGCGTGTCATAAATTGACTGCACCACCAAATGCAGCCCACAGATCACTGGTTATAAAGAAAGTGAACAATAAATATAATTGTATTGAATACATATTGAGGGCGATATGACATTTTTTGGGCCATAAATCTGCTGTGGAGATTATCTGAGCAATGCTCTGATAGTTTTAGTGTTGTTATTATTCTAGATCTAAACGTTACAGGGCCAAATGTACCTCCTGAATATAATTGGTGCACCAATTTTTTGCAATCAGTGTTTTATTTTGCCAACCAATCATCTATGTATTAAATGGTCGGCACTCAAAATAAGGAACTGCAGGGGGATGCGGAACGACCTGGCTCATTATTATTCACTACCCAGGTAGCAATTTGTGACCCTTTCAATTGGCTACAATCACACTGATGGCGACCTGCCGGGGTCAGCCGGCCACCATCCCTGTCATTGTATTCCAATACAGGCCGAGTTTCTTTAAGGAACTGAAGCTGCACTAAAAAAAATGTATATCTTGAAAACCTCAGTGACAGCTCCTTCTGAAGCTGCTAGTCTGATTCCCAAAGATGAAGAGGCTCAAGGGGAACCCTTCCCCTTTATGAATTAGTTAACGTCTCAGACTGGAAGTCAGTAACTAATAGGTGGTTTGTAAACTGAATTAGGGTCACAAACTCTAGATACATGCCATATTGACTCGCAGTTTCCAAAGAACACACCTTACATGCTGCTTCCAAATTGTGATTCGGGATGAGTCTGTAACACAATTTTTCGATTCGGAATAACTTTTCCAAATCACAAAAGTGATTAGTACATTAGAAAAAGGGATTTCTGGCGCTGCAAGCACAGTGACTTGGCAACCACAAAATCCGTTGGTTCATTTAGTCCTGTATTCTTTATTATGGTATTCTCTTCTGAGAAAAATTCTTGAATTTTTTAGGTAAAGTGTTACAATTAAGGAACATATTCTGATCTGTCCAGGGACCATTTCATGGTCCCATTCTGGGTGCTGCACAGATGCAGGAGACTACGGGGCATATCATCAACGGCCAGCGATAATTATTGCTGGCCGTGTTTATCGTGCAGAATAATAA
Source organism: Lissotriton helveticus (assembly GCF_964261635.1). NCBI lineage: Eukaryota > Metazoa > Chordata > Amphibia > Caudata > Salamandridae > Lissotriton > Lissotriton helveticus. The sequence goes on from NC_136060.1 coordinate 315,805,941, forward strand.
CGCTGCTTAACCCCGGATTCTATCGCCCGGTGAGCGCACTATCAGCAACGCGCTTCGCAGAGGCGATAGAAATCCCTGCAGTAGCGGTGATAAGTGGCAGTATCGCAGGATTAGCTGCGATAAGAAAACAGCGATCCTTTAAACATTGGTGATAGGGAGACATGGACTCAGCATGAGGATCCACCTCCCATGTTAAACATGACTAAGTAGAAAAATTATCAGGTGAAAGAACCAGCAATATAGCCGGTTAGCGGAACTTTTAAAATCGCTAGGCCAGTTAGCGATACCCTTGATGATAGTGAGAACATGTGTTAGCGATTAATTTCGCTGTATTTCTCATGGGAACACCTACCTCGCATCTCATTAGAGATGCGAGGCAAGGCGCACAGTAAATGGGTGAAGAAGCATGGATTCACGCGTTAGCGTGTCCTTGCTTATAGGGCTTTAAAATAATCGCAGCATTTGGCCGAAGCGGTACAAAAGGGGGTGGTGAAGGACGGAGCATCTGAACCAATCAAACACTCACACCCAGTCAAAAGATCTGGGTTTGATCCATCACCGTTCTTTAGCCCACTCTGCCACCCCATTTCCGACATGGCTATATGCAAATCAGTCTGACCCTGTGCCTCATGGGAACAGTCCAGCCCGAACTGCCAAGCCATGCCTTCCCTGGACTGGAAACAAGCTTCCAAGGACCGGTTTTTGGCATTACAGCCGTCTTCAGCCCGGCTTGCTTGAATCCAGTGGCAAAGTGAGCAAGGGACTCACGTCTGAGCATACCCTGCCACACTTAGGGCGGCCAAAGCGGTACAAAAGGGGGTGGTGATGGACGGAGCATCTGAACCAATCAAACACTCACACCCAGTCAAAAGATCTGGGTTTGATCCATCACCGTTCTTTAGCCCACTCTGCCACCCCAGTTCAGACATGGCTATATGCAAATCAGTCTGACCCTGTGCCTCATGGGAACAGTCCAGCCCGAACTGCCGAGCCATGCCTTCCCTGGACCGGAAACAAGCTTCCGAGGACCGGTTTCTGGCATTACAGCCGTCTTCAGCCCGGCTTGCTGGAATCCAGTGGCAAAGTGAGCAAGGGACTCGTGTCTGAGCATACCCTACCACACTTAGGGTGGCCAAAGCGGTACAAAAGCGGGTGGTGATGGATTGAACATCTAAATCAATCAAACACTCACACCCAGTCAAAAGATGTGGGTTTGATCCATCACCGCTCTTTAGCCCACTCTGCCACCCCAGTTCAGACATGGCTATATGCAAATCAGTCTGACCCTGTGCCTCATGGGAACAGTCCAGCCCGAACTGCCAAGCCATGCCTCCCTGGCCCGGAAACAAGCTTCCGAGGACCGGTTTCTGGCATTTCAGCCGTCATCAGCCAGGCTAGCTTGAATCCAGTGGCAAAGTGAGCAAGGGACTCACGTCTGAGCATACCCTGCCAACTTAGGGCGAAGAAAGCAATACAAAAGGGGATGATGAACGGAGCGCTTGAGCAAATCAAACACTCACCCCCAGTCAACTGATCTGGGTTTAATCCATCACCATTCTTTAGCTCACTCCGCCACCCCAGTTCAGACATGGCCATATACAAATCAGTCTGACCCTGTCCCTCATGGGAACAGTCCAGCCCGAACTGCCAAGCCATGCCTTCCCTGGACCAGAAACAAGCTTCCGAGGACCGGTTTCTGGCATTACAGCCATCTTCAGCCCGGCTTGCCTGAATCCAGTGGCAAAGTGAGCAAGGGACTCACGTCTGAGCATACCCTGCCAACTTATGGCGAACAAAGTGGTACAAAAGTGGGTGGTTATGGACGGAGCATCTGAACCAATCAAACACTCACACCCAGTCAACAGATCTGGGTTTAATCCATCACCGTTCTTTAGCCCACTCTGCCACCCCAGTTCAGATATGGCCATATGCAAATCAGTCTGACCTTGTGCCTCATGGGTACAGTCCAGCCCGGACTTCCAAGCCATGCCTTCCCAGGACCGGAAACAAGCTTCCGAGGACCGGTTTCTGGCATTTCAGCTGTGTTCAGCCCGGCTTGCTTGAATCCAGAGGCAAAGTGAGCAAGGGACTCACGTCTGAGCATACCCTATCAACTTATGGCGAACAAAGTGGTACAAAATGGGGTAGTGATGGACGGAGCATCTGAACCAATCAAACACTCACACCCAGTCAACAGATCTGGGTTTAATCCATAACCGTTCTTTAGCCCACTCTGCCACCCCAGTTCAGACATGGCCATATGCAAATCAACCTGATCCTGTGCCTCATGGGAACTGTCCAGCCCGAACTGCCAAGCCATGCCTTCCCTGGACCGGAAACAAGCTTCCGAGGTCCGGTTTCTGGCATTTCAGCCGTCTTCAGCCGGGTTTGCTTGAATCCAGTGGCAAAGTGAGCAAGGGACTCACGTCTGAGCATACCCTGACAACTTATGGCGAACAAAGTGGTACAAAAGGGGGTGGTGATGGACGGAGCATCTGTACCAATCAAACACTCACACGCAGTCAACAGATCTGGGTTTAATCCATCACCGTTCTTTAGCCCACTCTGCCACCCCAGTTCAGACATCACCATATGCAAATCAGTCTGACCCTGTGCCCCATGGGAACAGTCCAGTCCGAACTGCCAAGCCATGCCTTCCCTGGACCAGCAACAAGCTTCCGAGGTCCGGTTTCTGGCATTACAGCCGTCTTCAGCCCGGCTTGCTTGAGTCCAGTGGCAAAGTGAGCAAGGGAATCACGTCTGAGCATACCCTGCCACACTTATGGCGGCCAAAGCGGTACAAAAGGGGGTGGTGATGGACGGAGCATCTGAACCAATCAAACACTCACACCCAGTCAAAAGATCTGGGTTTAATCCATCACTGTTCTTTAGCCCACCCTGCCACCCCAGTTCAGACATAGCCATATGCAAATCAGTCTGACCCTGTGCCCCATGGGAACAGTCCAGCCCAAACTACCAAGCCATGCCTTCCCTGGACCGGAAACAAGCTTCCGAGAACTGGTTTCTGGCATTGCAGCCGTCTTCAGCCCGGCTTGCTTGAGTCCAGTGGCAAAGTGAGCAAGGGACTCACGTCTGAGCATACCCTGCCACACTTATGGCGGCCAAAGCGGTACAAAAGGGGGTGGTGATTGAAGGAGCATCTGAACCAATCAAACACTCACACCCAGTCAAAAGATCTGGGTTTAATCCATCACCGTTCTTTAGCCCACTCTGCCACCCCAGTTCAGACATGGCCATATGCAAATCAGTCTGACCCAGTGCCCCATGGGAACAGTCCAGCCCGAACTGCCAAGCCCTGCCTTCCCTGGACCGGAAACAAGCTTCCGAGAAACGGTTTCTGGCATTACAGCCGTCTTCAGCTCGGCTTGCTTGAGGCCAGTGGCAAAGTGAGCAAGGGACTCCTGTCTGGGCATACCCTGCCACACTTATGGTGGCCAAAGCGGTACAAAAGGGGGAGGTGATTGACGGAGCATCTGAACCAATCAAACACTCACACCCAGTCAAAAGATCTGGGTTTAATCCATCACCGTTCTTTAGCCCACTCTGCCACCCCAGTTCAGACATGGCCATATGCAAATCAGTCTGATCCTGTGCCTCATGGGAACAGTCCAGCCTGAACTGCCAAGCCATGTCTTCCCTTGACCGGAAACAAGCGTCCGAGAACCGGTTTCTGGCATTTCAGCCATCTTCTGCCCGGCTTGCTTAAATCCAGTGGCAAAGTGAGCAAGGGACTCACGTCTGAGCATACCCTGCCAACTTATGGCGAACAAAGTGGTACAAAAGGGGGTGGTGATACATGGTGCATCAGAACCAATAAAACACTCGTACCCAGTCAACAGATCTGGGTTTAATCCATCACCGTTCTTTAGCCCACTCTGCCACCCCAGTTCAGACATGGCCATATGCAAATCAGTCTGACCCTGTGCCACATGGCAACAGTCCAGCCGAATTCCCAAGCCATGCCTTCCCTGGGCCGGAAAAAAGCTTCCGAGGACTGGTTTCTGACATTTTAGCCGTCTTCATCCTGGCTTGCTTGAATCCAGTGGCAAAGTGAGCAAGGGACTCACTTCTGAGCATACCCTGCCATAAGTTGCCAATCAAACACTCACACCCAGTCAACAGATCTGGGTTTAATCCATCACCGTTCTTTATCCCACTCTGCCACCCCAGTTCAGACATGACCATATGCAAATCAGTCTGACCCTGTGCCTCATGGGAACAGTCCAGCCCGGACTTCGAAGCCATGCCTTCCCTGGACCGGAAACAAGCTTCCGAGGACTGGTTTCTGGCATTTCAGCCGTCTTCAGCCCGGCTTGCTTGAATCCGGTGGAAAAGTGAGCAAGGGACTCACGTCTGAGCATACCCTGGCTGGACTGTTCCCATGAGGCACAGGGTCAGACTGATTTGCATATGGCCATGTCTGAACTGGGGTGGCAGAGTGGGCTAAAGAACGGTGATGGATTAAACACAGAACTGTTGACTGGGTGTGAGTGTTTGATTGGTTCAGATGCTCCGTCCATCACCACGCCCTTTTGTACCACTTTGTTCGCCATAAGTTGGCAGGGTATGCTCAGACGTGAGTCCCTTGCTCACTTTGCCACTGGATTCTAGCAAGCCGGGCTGAAGACGGCTGAAATGCCGGAAACCGGTCCTCGGAAGCTTGTTTCCGGTCCAGGGAAGGCATGGCTTGGCAGTTCGGGCTGGACTGTTCCTATGAGGCACAGGGTCAGACTGATTTGCATATGGCCATGCCTGAACTGGGGTGGCAGAGTGGGCTAAAGAACGGTGATGGATTGAACCCAAATCTGTTGACTGGGTGTGAGTGTTTGATTGGTTCAGATGCTCAGTCCATCACCACCCCCTTTTGTACCACTTTGTTCGCCATAGGTTGGCAGGGTATGCTCAGACGTGAGTCCCTTGCTCACTTTGCCACTGGATTCAAGCCAGCCGGGCTGAAGACGGCTGAAATGTCAGAAACCGGTCCTCGGAAGCTTGTTTCCGGTCCAGGGAAGGCATGGCTTGGCAGTTCGGGCTGGACTGTTCCCATGAGACACAGGGTCAGACTGATTTGCATATGGCCATGTCTGAACTGGGGTGGCAGAGTGGGCTTAAGAACGGTGCTGGATTAAACCCAGATCTGTTGACTGGGTGTGAGTGTTTGATTGGTTCAGATGCTCCGTCCATCATCACCCCCTTTTGTACCACTTTGTTCGCCATAAGTTGGCAGGGTATGCTCAGACGTGAGTCCATTGCTCACTTTGCCACTGGACTCAAGCAAGCCGGGCTGAAGACGGCTGAAATGCCAGAAACCGGTCCTCGGAAGCTTGTTTCCGGTCCAGGGATGGCATGGCTTGGCAGTTCAGGCTGGACTGTTCCCATGAGGCACAGGGTCAGACTGATTTGCATATGGCCATGTCTGAACTGGAGTGGCAGAGTGGGCTAAAGAACGGTGATGGATTAAACCCAGATCTGTTGACTGGGTGTGAGTGTTTGGTTGGTTCAGATGCTCCGTCTATCACCACCCCCTTTTGTACCACTTTGTTCGCCATAAGTTGGCAGGGTATGCTCAGACGTGAGTCCCTTGCTCATTTTGCCACTGGATTCAAGCAAGCCGGGCTGGAGACGGCTGAAATGCCAGAAACCGTTCCTCGGAAGCTTGTTTCCGGTCCAGGGAAGGCATGGCTTGGCAGTTCGGGCTGGACTGTTCCCATGAGGCACAGGGTCAGACTGATTTGCATATGGCCATGTCTGAACTGGGGGGGCAGAGTGGGCTAAAGAATGGTGATGGATTAAACCCAGATCTGTTGACTAGGTGTGAGTGTTTGATTGGCTCAGATGCTCCGTCCATCACCACCCCCTTTTGTACCAGCCAAAATGTCATGCGCACTGTGCATGTTCTCCACCCAGTCTGCATTACAGGCTGGGTGGAGAACATGCACAGCCTCCCAGCCCCTGTCTGAGTGGCAAACTACGATGCTCAGACCAATCACAACGCGCTGTAAGGCAGCTTTGTGATTGGTCAGGGGAGTCTGGAAGCCTGTGTGCTTTCTGCTGCCCCGGAAGATGATAGGAGGACAGAAGAGAGGGGTAGTCGGCCAGCTGGACGGCTGCGTTCAGGTAAGTGGTTTAAAAAAAAAATGTCCCCGCCCGTTCGGAAGCTGCCGCTACTGTGTGCCGATGAATGCAGCGCATGTGGAAAGAGGAAATAAAGAGGAGAAATTAGCATATTTCTTCTCGTTACGCCTCCCATGGGGAGGCATAGCATTTTGGTGCATTCACAGGTCTACCACTAATGGTAAACCGGGGAACGCTCCAAAATCCATGGGTGGATGCATGGGAACACTCACTCTGCACCCATGGAACGCCTCCATGGAGCAAAATAATAAAAGGCAGCGGCTTGTGCTGCCTCCATTACTCCACATTTACCAAACAACACAGGACCACACAAGGCGGCCTTTCGTGGCTTGTTAAATGTGATTTTAAGTTTTGCATCACCCTCACGTGCCCCCTTGCGTGGAGCCAGGGGGACGCAAAACAATGATAAATATGCCCCCACATTGCTATTGACAGGATACCCAGTCAAATATACATTTAACACCAATGTGAAAATTATTATTCCCCTGCACTATTCTAACTTTCTTTAAAAAAGTGAGTTGATGTTGGTAACAGAAACATCAGCTGTGGGCATTACTGGCATTACAATCTAGATTCGGAGCGACTTTTAGGCTTTGTTTGCTCTGGACATAAAACTGTCTGTCCTTATATTACATTATTTTATATAGCGCCCTCAAACGTTACTCTCTTTCACCCAATGCTGCGGCGTTCCAACACTATCCTGTAGACTTCATCACCCGTGACGGGAGGGTGGATAATTATTGGCCGCAAGTATTTTAACCCATGAAACTTACGTCCTGGCATCGGCTTGTGCAATGTACAGCCTCGCAAGTGGCAGGATGCCAGCATGATTTGCAGCTTTTCATATCACTTTACAGTGCATTATGTAAATTCCAGCAAATATGTGAACCTGTAAGAAAAAAAACTGCGAATATTTGCAAATGTTGCGAGTCTGTTGTAATTAAAGCTGTCAGCTGTATGTTTGTATTTCATGTAGAGCTTGTTTTACGCACAGTGTCTCACTGTTTTGATGTATCATTTGTTGTCAATATGTTCACAAGTACTGAAGGTAAAACGAACAAGCACTTACATTTTAAGATGCATATGGGTAGTTTTAGGCACTCTCTTGGTCGAAGTTCGTGTCATATATTTGGGTATGCGAGTTGCTTTTAGTAATTTTACTCTTTTAAGTCGGGTTGGGTGCGACTCAATAGTGGCTAATTTAGTTTATCATGTCCTTGAATGTGTCCACTCACCGGGAAAGCTGAAATATTATCAGAGGAGAGAGCGCGCGGGCTCTTAGGAAAAAGTTACTATTCAAATGCACCGAATATTTGAGTTATATCTCTAATAAATGTCTAAATATACAATTTCAAACCACGGGATGCTTGCGATTTAAATTATTTACATCCCAGTCTCGAGTACTTATGAAATCAATACAACAATTCTAAATTTAATAGCAGATTTCCTGCTTCCGACTTGTCAGGGAAAGAGGAAATGCGACTGTTTAAAAGTTTTATGAGGATGAACCCCTCATGTTTTAGAGTACAATCTATGGCTTGGCTAACCACTTACCGCGATTTACTGACATCTAATGCAGTGTTCGCGGAAATCCTTGCAGGCTGGACTGGTGTGCAATGACAGCTTAAAACATGAAAATATGGTCTCTTGCGGCGCATTCTCGAAATAGCCACAAATGTAAAGTTCGTTTTCTCACTGGATATATTTGTGTAGGCATATATTGCAACATATCTTTGTACAACCCAAAGGAAACACCCTTCCCTACTCTGGCAATAAAGAGCTTTGTGCTGATGGGCAATAACTGCATTGCTTGGTTGGCAGTGATGGAGTTTATGCACGTACCTTTGTTTATTGAGTTGTTTGCACTGGTAGCACTATCACTCAACACAATCCTTTACAAATCAGTCAATGAAAATACACATTCGCACTTGTAAATGGGATAAACTGTTACTATAAAAAGTAATGTACCTTACAGGTCTGATCTATGCAATTTAGAAATGCTGGCATAAAAATGTTCTAGCTGTCTAATTAATGGTATGGAATGTACTGGCATGCTTCAACTATACCTACCTGCCGAGAGGTGATTTGTTTGACCCACTCTTAATGTTTGGCACGCTTGACTTTGCACCGGAAACAACCTGAGTACAAGTGTCAGCATTACAACCCAGTGCATACTTCAGAAAAGGCGGAACACCTAGTTAATACACTTTTAAGGAGTGACAATACTCACATATCTCTCCTAATCCTTAAGGTTATGCTATTTAGATTCTGAAATAACCAAAACCCATGGATATGATCAGGGCAAACGACTGTGGCTCGATGATAGTGATGCCCTGCAAAATCTTCTTTTCATGCGTTCTTGAACTCGTCTAGATTCTATTGTTGAACAATAGGCTGGATTAAAAAACAAAGTTATTGAATTCTACTCTCCCAAGCTGCTTTCGTAATTGATCATCTGAGAATCTGTCACGGTTGATGGTCTCCTTGCAAAAACTCATTGAGGCTTACAGAGAACACTTTAAAGTTCGCATTTTAAAATACTCCACTGGACTCTAATAAGAAGCCAAATCCAGCCATTAGCTTCCTCCTTGGATAGTCAAACAAATTCAGGATCCTAATCAATCAGGTGGGTATAGCCGCGAGAAATGCACCTGCTACTCTACCTTTATGAGAAATATAAAAAGGGCAAACTGATCTTTGGCACAATGGGGCACATGCATCAATATTGATTTTTGCGATTCCTTAATTGCGAAAAATAAGGAAACGCAATTAAGGAATTGCAAACTGCAATGCATCAAGAAATCGCTAAAAAAATAGCGATTTCTTAAAATTCCTTAATTGAGATTCTCTAATTGAGAATCGCAATTAAGGAATACCTCCCCATTCATTCCTATGCCCATAGGAATGAATTGGAAGACATTTTCAATTTGCGATTCTCCATTAGACAATCGCAAATTGAGAATGCAATATCAAGGGTGCAGGGGTGTCCAAAGGACACCCTGTTGCACCCCTGAAATCTGCCTATAAGTACATCTTGCACACACACATGCCCCATGGGCATGTGTGTGTGTAAAATGGAACTTTAAAAAATGCACTTTAGTGCATTTTCAAAGTTTTCACAAATTACCATGAAGGTCAACTTCATGGTAATTTGCTACCCTTATTATCGAAATCGCAAATTTTTTAAGTTTGATGCATTGCATTTAAGGAATCTCAATTTGAGATTCCTTAAATACATTCGCAATTTAAAAAATCGCAATTTTGCGATTTCTTAAATTGCGAAAAGTACAAAAATGATGATGCGTCCCAAAAGTTGAAATTGCATTCGCAAACGGCCGATTTTTGCGATTCGCACCATTTGCAAATGCAATTCACAATGATGCATGTGCCCCAATGTCCATAAACTCCCATGATTTGTGTGATGAAATGCATTTTACTAGTGAGTGTCTCCTGTTTCTTTGGACTGGAAAGCTGATATTTGCTGATGCTGCAGCCCACTGAATAAACCCAGCCTGATATGCTCCATTTAAAAGGTTTCTACTCCATCCCACCAACAAAATGATGAAAACAATGCTTGAATTAAGCTGGAGATTGCTTGAGCCACATTCCAGTCCATTGTTTTTTACACACTGTGCCACTCTACACACAAAACAAAGCAATATGCAAACCAGTCCTGGTCCTCATATAGTAGGAACAGTTGAGCCCAGTTGCAGGCCAAGATCCCTCTATATTGGAACACAGCAGACCTGGACTGGTAGAAGTCTCTGTAAGCACTCTCAGTGAAGTATAGATTGACTATCGCAGGAAATAGGAAAATCCTCAGTACAGAATCTGCTAGCTGTACAAACTACCTTTTCCATGCAGCCCTATCTGACGTTCAACCTGAACCCATATGAAAAGTTTCTTTTAACAAGATTTAGATTAGATAACTTCCATCGCTTGAACTCCTTCCCACAGCAAAATGACTGGCCAAGGAATCTAGTACCCTGTCCATGTGATAACATCCCTCCACAATCCTCAATTCATGCATTGTTGTTCTGTAAATATTACGAAGCTCCACGTGAACGTTGGATTGTTCCCATATTAAGATCGATGAGACTCCGAATGTGCGGTCCTGCTTTCCTAGCACTTCAATTTTTGGATAATGAAATACATGCCAAATCTGTAGCTTGCTTTTTGAAATTTTTTGTCAATCACCGTGGCAATCTTAACCTTAATTAACTGTTGGTACTATGTATATATCGCAATATGGTAATTTTATAATTGTTTAAATGTTTTTATCTGTGCTTTTATGGTTTTCTACGAATTATGGAAGCCGAATAAAGATGGTTTTGATTGATTGATTGACTTCTGTGGCGCAGTGTTCCCGGGATCTATGTCTGGGGATACCTGTCACGCTTAGAGCATTTATTGTAACTAACAACTAAGGGCCTCATTTATGAAGGCCTTGCGCCACCGGTGCGTCAGTTTTTCCCATGTTAAAAGTGACACACGTAAGTCCTTCATAAATAAGGCCCTAAGTGACTGAATTCTTGAATTATTCTCAGCCACTGGAGATCATTGAGGCTGCATTTCTGTCCAGCTCACACCACCTACTCAAGACAGGAACCCTCTATATGCAAATCAGGTTTGGTCTTTCTCCAATAGCAACAATCCAGAACGAATGCCAGATCAGGTCTCATCCAGAGAGGAACATAAGCAAACCCAGACAGGTTTCAGCCTACCTGGGGATAAGCAAACAATGGACTAAAATATGTCCTGAGTAATTACTAGTGGTTAAAATGAGCACAATGGTCTTAGTGCGCGTGGTTAGGCCTTGGTGGTTTCCACTGTCACTGAGCTATAGGAATCAAGTTGTATGTTATTGATAATGTCTAAATAGGATGAAACGAACCTGGGGTTGCTTGAATTTTCATCTGCAGTGGACCTGGTCTTGCATTTCTTGCTGGTCTGTTCTTATTAGAGTGTCACCAAGGTTGAATTGAACATAGCTGATCTGTGTCCACAGTGGGTGTATTGGAAAACGAGTCAGTATCTGTGAGGCCTGCACAAATAACATGACTACATTTGTCCTTCACTGGGAACCAAACACCCCATTGTAGCGCTTGACTCTCAGAGGGTAGCGTTGCAGAGCAGTCTAAGACTTACTCAAGGGAGGTGGTGTGGGCTAGTGATCGCCATTTACCAGTACGCAGGAATAACACTCAATAATTGATTGTCCAGTCGGTACTTTACATTATAAAAGGAAGAGTACATTTAATAAACACACAGACTACTCAATACTATGCAACAATTTAAAAATATGCATAAGCTGTTGGAATTACTTTGTGACTTTGCATAACATATCCACCCCTCCCCCGGGGGGGGGGGTCTAGTACCACCCCTCCCCTATATGCACATCATTCTTCCCCCTAATGCAGTGGGTTGAACATAACCTGGAGTGAGGGCCTTGCCGACTGGCACCATCCCAGGGGTGAGCCACACCATTATCTCAATAAGCATTTCAAATGGGCACACCTTCCCTGGGGACACATAACCCTGACTGAGCATCTCATAATGACCATAGAATATACACTTCTACATCTTAGGGACTAACAGTCTGTGTTTATCTGCACCTTACACAGCAGGAAGAATACATGTTTAAGCATCACATAAAAATGACAGTAGTAATCATAACTGAAAACCATTATAATGCAGTGCAATAAAAGCCCCTAAAAGGCATCACAGTTATAGTCACAGGATTAAGCATATACAGCCAGACACCCAGCAGGAATGACCAGCAACAAAACCTCACTTTGCTTATGACTTCACATTACACATGTTACTTTCAGTCCCTCGATAGAAATAACCTTGGTAAATGCACTTCTCATGCAATTGCACCTCTTCACCTCCAGGGGATGCCCTTCTCCCAACATCTCCGACTCAGCCCTCCATACCTTGGTGCATTCTCTAATGCACCCCCAGCTGTAGAACAAAAGTTCTAGCACGAGGTTGCTGTTGACCGCTGGCTGAGCCCACAGACTTAGGGAGGGACTTTCCATCTTTCTGCTGGGGGAGGCTGCATAGCTCCTGCAGCTCCCCTGGCACTTTTGTATGCATTTGGCGGTGACCCCGTCCTCCTGGGGCCACCACATGCAGAGAACCATCCTCTTTTCCTTGCAGGCCTGTCTGGGCCTGTAAGGCATTATGGGGCGAGACGCCCCTGCCTCATGCATACCATAGTAGCGGCTCCCCACTGCTCTGCGAGAGCTGCGCCTCCTGTGTTGGTGACCTCAAGCTGCTTCTTTAGGCCATTGGGGGCCCGGTCCCACCTAGACCCCTTATCCGCAGGTGAATGGATTCACGGCATCACAGCTCGGGGAGCCCACACTCGGCTGCTCCTGCGGCCCTTCGGGGGCCCGGTCTCATCCAGACCCCTCGCTATTTCAAAGTGTTGGAGAACCACCCAGGGAGCCCACCCTCAGGGGCTAACTTTGTCTGGCCTGCACCCTTGTGTGGGGCCGCAGGAGCTGGAGTGTCCATTTTGGTCGGCTCGCTAAGGTAGGCAAACACAGAAGCGGCTTCTCCCTCGGCAGGTCCTCTGGCAAGTGACGGCACTCCCCCACCTTCCTACTGCTCTGGGGAAGTGTGGTGGCACTGCCCCCTCCTCATCCATCCCACGAGGGCCTGGAGTTGGGGATCCCTGCCACCCGGGCCATCTTCACAGGGACCGCAATGGCACTCCCCGACTTCTGCCTTCTCATCGGGGCCCGGAGTTGTGGTCCTGGGCCCATGGAAAATCTTCATGGGGAGCACAATGGCCTTCTTCTGTTCTTCTCTGGTCAGTGGGGACGTGTGACAGCTCGCCCCATCCACTGCACCGCATCCACTGGGGCCTGGGGTTGGGATCCCAGGTCCCGAGACCTTCACGGGGAGCGCAACGGTGCTCCCCGGCTTCATTTTTGGTGGGGCCCGGAGTTGTGGGTCCCCGGTCCCAGAGATCCCTTCGAGGGGGGCGTGACGGTGCTCCCCTTCCTCCAGTGTCTTTGGGTGCCAGGGTAGGCTCTGGCACCCCGGTTGGAGCAATTTCACGGGTAACTTCTTGTGGGGCAGCCCCCCGGACCAGACCCACCGCAGGGGCACATTTGAGACCGGTGCCCGAGCCCCACGTGCTTCGTCGTCAGTCCTCTTCAGAGGTCAAAGGTTGCATACCTTCTGGGAGGCGTATCTCTTCCCCCAGGCAGATGATTTGCACCATTTAGGCCTCTTCTTGCTCCTAGCGCTGTGCCCCAGCCACTGGGAGCACTTTCCTTTGCCCTCCTGGTCTCAAGGAGGGTGAACTCAGCAGGGAGCTGTGTTCACTGGCTCCCTGCGCTAGCCTTTCATTGGGCTCTCCTCTTGGGCCTCTCATCTCCTTGCAGAGAGGCCTAGGCTTCTGCGCACTGGTCCTGGACTCCCCTTTTGGTGCAATTCAGGGTCCTGTGACAGTCAGGGGGTTCTTCCTTCCAACTGCCAATGGTGCCAGCATCCAGCACCTGTCTTCCTCTGCAGACGAAGCCCAGAGTGAGCTCCTGTTCCTGTGCAATACCTTTTTTAAAGTATTTGTATGGGCTGGCAGGAAGGTTCCGCTGACCTATCCTGCAGTGACAAATCACCTCTCTGCCCTTGCTCCCTCCTTCCTACTCAGCCCTCTGGGATCTTTCAAAATGGCGTCGTCCAGGGGTCTCATGACATATGGTCTCTGAAAAGCCCCCATCCCTTCTTGCTGTCTTCTCTCCAGAGCAGCTTGGTGCATGGCACCAGGTGGCAGCTGCTGAAGGAAAACCTTCAGCTCCACCCACCTTCTCTCCCTCTTGGAGGGGAGACCTTCGCCCTTGGAATGCTTGCAGTGAAGGGAGAGGCCTCCGATGCTTTAGTTTGGGTAGGAAGGTCATTAATCCAGCAGGTCCCTCAGCAGCTGCCACCTGGTGCCATGCTCTGATTATGAGCAGAGTTAGAGGAAAATGACATATCTGGATGACCCATAAGCAGTACATATATGGTTTTGGACTCAGCAGAATACCTATTTTTACACAAGTTACAGTATACTTTGGTGCGTGTCTGGAATTTGTAGGCCCTAGGGAACTGAAACCACCCCATGTGATCCCCATCCTCGTGGGAGGATAATGGAGTGGTCCTTCAGTGAAAACAATAAAGCACACTGACTTTCTCTTACACATGTCTTCCCATAGATTAAAGCCTATTCCATGTCACCACCTAGCTCTGCATAATTCCTGCCACATCATTCTATCTGTACCTGCTCCTGGGCTGCGCACTCCAGGAATCCCCCCGCGCAACCCCTACACATGTGCACACGCAGCAGCCTACTTCACCGGGGGGATACCAGTAAAATCTACATGCAGTCTCTTTCATTATGAGATCACTGTGGGTGAGTCCCAACTTCTGAGGCTCTCCCATAGTAAAAGAACCACAATTGGTTGTCAAAAAATGAAATATAAGGACGGCTCAGATGGTCAGAACCACCTTCTAACAGTGTAAAATAAATCACTGGAGTAATTACCCGTAGCTGAGATTATTTGAAGTATTCCACCTTTCAAACTACCTATTTTTGTTTCCTCCCTCTGACGCTCTAAGTGGGAAATATATCCCCAGAATGGGTCAAGTGCTCAATGTCCCATATATAGCAAACTATATCTCCTTGATGAAGTTTAAATAATCTGAAACCCTCCTGAGGTTCCTTGTCTTCCCATCTGGAGTGAACCTGGCCTGTTCAGTTAGGGCTGGACATTTATTGAATTTCATATTGGTGTCTATGGTGGCTTGGCCGGTAAAAAATGTGGACTGAAATGTGGTCCTTGGTAATGACCAATGAGTGACTGAGAGTAATTGAAGCATTCCACTCATCAACATTTCTTTGTCCTTCACTTCAAGAATAGGCATTTGTATTTCATAAATTGCCGGAACTATCCCTCTGGTCTGACAACATGTTCACTGTGATCTTGCCAAGAGTTCAGATATAGAAACAGGTGCTGGAGGATAGGTTTGTTCTAAACATGCTTTAATCATAATATGTGGGACGGCAACCTTTCCTAACAGCCAACAAATTCACTTTATGCAAAATGTAAAGTAACATTTAATGGGTACATTTTGATTGAAAAATATGATCAGAACCACATATGAAGCGTGCATATGAGCTTCTCTACAAAGACTAGTGATATGAACAATCTTCTGCCTATAACCAGTTGCAATAAATTGCAGTGACATGCTTACAGTGCAAAGTAACCCCTGTTGGGGTGGTCGCCCACAATTTCCATTTATCTGGGGACTCATTTGCTGGTAAGTCTGAGCTCCCACACTAGAACACTGCAATCCTGGGCCCAGTATACGTGCTCTGATCCCCAAAACAAAGTCAATGTTGCGTAAAAACCCTATTCTGCATATTTAATTTTGATTTAAGGCTAGTAAAGGTGTAACAACTATACATTAAGCTTGTAAAATCAAACATTACACGTGAACCAAAACAATATGTTGTGCCATCCACTTTGTGACTCTGATAACAAGATACAGTCTACCAAATGAGACCTGGTCCGCTGCAGCCTGCAAACTCTACAAATAGGTTAAAACTAAATGGAGGGAAAATTGAACTCCTAATCCTCTATGGAAATAAAGCTCTCTGGGGCCCTTACCATTGGCCACTTCAAATGGGCTATCTCTCCAAACCGTCACAATCGGCCCGCAACCTCGGTATAATGCTAGATGACCAACTATCTATGAGACAGCAAGTGGTTAAGGTCACCTCAACCTGTTTTACAATTCTAAAATGGCTAAAAAAAATGCTCTGGATGCAATCCACTTTCCACGCAAAACACTGTTATCCAGAGCTTGATTGTGTCCAGACTGGACTACGGCAACGTCTTGTACTGGGGCGCAAATAAGGAGGTGTTTCGGAAACTGCAACTAGTCTAGACTTCTGAGGCCAGAATTCTATGCCAGTTACTTAGAATGGCATCTATCACAGGTCCACTCCGCGACCTCCACTGGCTCAGGATAGAAAATCGCTCTAAATTTAAAGCCCTTTGCTACATGCATAGGATCAAAGCAGGTGCAGCACCACACTATCTCAGTGCCTTGGTGCACCCGTACCTCCCTACGTGTCTCCTCCAATCCTTTAATCAGCTAAAGTTTCAAGTCCACAGGATCAAACAAGCCCGTATGGGCAGACTGTGCTTTGCTTACTTGGCTCCTTTACTATCGGATTCACTCCCTCTACAACTATGCCATAAAACTATTTACCACAAATTCCGTAAAGGCCTAAAAACGTGGCTATTAGACCACTAGAGTTTTTCCCTCTCTCTTTCTAACGTGGGTCCGTAGGTGCCGGGAAACCTCCGGGTAGCTGTTGCGCCATATAAATTTAACAATAATAATAATAATAATAATAACCCTCATGTTTGTAGACACAACTGTAAAAAAAACTATTTTACAGACCTAAAAACCCCCTTCAAAGCACAAAGGGCCAGATGTAGGTATTTCCTATTTACCGACTCTTAAATACCTACTCATACCGAATCGGTATTTAAAAGTCGGTAAATAGGAAGGAGGCAGATGTAGGTAAAAAATTACCGATTCTGTAAGAGTCGGTGTTTACCGAATCTGTAAATACCGATTCGGTATTTCACATTGATTCCTATGGGCCTTGCAGCTCATAGGAATCAATGTGAAATGCCGATTCGGTATTTACAGATTCGGTAAATACCGAATCCTGCAAGGGTGCAGGGGGTGTCACTTTGACACCCTCTAGCACCCCAAGTACAGGCATGTGTGCCATGTGACACACAGACATGCCCTTACCTGTGCCATGTGACACACAGACATGCCCTTAGGGCATGTCTGTGTGCCACATGGCACAGGTGTGCATGCACAGATGTGCATGCACACCTGAATTCGGTATTTTACCACCCAATAGGATTGGATGGTAAAATACCGACTCTTAAGGGCCTGTGGCACTCTTAGGAGTGTCACCTACATATGGATTTACAGAATCGGTATATTTACCGATTCGGTAAAATACCGAAGTGGTAAATTTACCGAATCGGTAAATATACCGATTCTGTAAATTCAGACCCACCTACATCTCAAAAGCCAAATACCGGTCGGTAACGGCAGAAATCGGCCGTTACCGACCGGTATTTGGCGACCTACATCTGGCCCTAAATGAGTATCCCATAAAACCAGCTTATTATCCATTAGATAGGGTGAACAGTGCTTATAAGAGGTATATGTCGAACTTAATTTTAGCATGCTCCTAAAGTTAATACATCACCAGAAACTATTTTCAGTGTACTGGGTTTTGTTGTTCCTATAGAATATGCTGGTACAGCGGATGAAATGACGAGCTCTACCCACTTAGCGCTAATATTTTCTGTCAGTTACACTGCTCGCGCTGTTATCATAGCGTTTCCTGTTTTACTGTAGTGATTAAGGCTATTTTTAAAACGTTCAGTGTTTCATTATTGATTGTACCTGTATTTTTCACTGCACCACACTTCAGGCTGTTTGTTTCCACCCACTCCCGCCCCGGTCCACCGCGTCCAATCATGGGCGTTTGATGCGGAGGGTGAGGAGGAGCCTTGCACTTCCGGGCTCAGGGAGCA
Organism: Lissotriton helveticus; assembly: GCF_964261635.1. Taxonomy (NCBI): domain Eukaryota; kingdom Metazoa; phylum Chordata; class Amphibia; order Caudata; family Salamandridae; genus Lissotriton; species Lissotriton helveticus. The sequence continues at coordinate 315,823,730 of NC_136060.1, forward strand.
CAGGTCAGCGCTCTAGCGACGCTGTCAGTGGAAGACTACTTAAAGGTCAGCTCTGCAAGTGCGCGCAGTGGAGAAGAGTGTTGCCGGTGGCAGTGGCGAGCTCTACCCACTTAGCGCTAATATTTTCTGTCAGTTACACTGCTCGCGCTGTTATCATAGCGTTTCCTGTTTTACTGTAGCGATTAAGGCTATTTTTAAAACGTTCAGTGTTTCTTTATTGATTGTACCTGTATTTTTCACTGCACCACACTTCAGGCTGTTTGTTTCCACCCACTCCCGCCCCGGTCCGCCGCGTCCAATCATGGGCGTTTGATGCGGAGGGTGAGGAGGAGCCTTGCACTTCCAGGCTCAGGGAGCACAGGTCAGCGCTCTAGCGACGCTGTCAGTGGAAGACTACTTAAAGGTCAGCTCTGCAAGTGCGCGCTGTGGAGAAGAGTGTTGCCGGTGGCAGTGGCGAGCTCTACCCACTTAGCGCTAATATTTTCTGTCAGTTACACTGCTCGCGCTGTTATCATAGCGTTTCCTGTTTTACTGTAGCGATTAAGGCTATTTTTAAAACGTTCAGTGTTTCTTTATTGATTGTACCTGTATTTTTCACTGCACCACACTTCAGGCTGTTTGTTTCCACCCACTCCCGCCCCGGTCCGCCGCGTCCAATCATGGGCGTTTGATGCGGAGGGTGAGGAGGAGCCTTGCACTTCCGGGCTCAGGGAGCACAGGTCAGCGCTCTAGCGACGCTGTCAGTGGAAGACTACTTAAAGGTCAGCTCTGCAAGTACGCGCTGTGGAGAAGAGTGTTGCCGGTGGCAGTGGCGAGCTCTACCCACTTAGCGCTAATATTTTCTGTCAGTTACACTGCTCGCGCTGTTATCATAGCGTTTCCTGTTTTACTGTAGCGATTAAGGCTATTTTTAAAACGTTCAGTGTTTCTTTATTGATTGTACCTGTATTTTTCACTGCACCACACTTCAGGCTGTTTGTTTCCACCCACTCCCGCCCCGGTCCGCCGCGTCCAATCATGGGCGTTTGATGCGGAGGGTGAGGAGGAGCCTTGCACTTCCGGGCTCAGGGAGCACAGGTCAGCGCTCTAGCGACCCCTCCCCTCACTATAAATGTGCTTTGGTCAGCGACCGCGCAGCGGACGCGTGCAGCGGGCGCACCGGAAGCGCGCCGAAGTCGAGCCAAAGTCAAGCCCGTCTGCGCCCGTCCGCGGCCGGATGGGGCGCGGGGCCATAAACCATGGCTCTCCCACACCAACCACAATTAGGTATGGCAGACAGGAACTGCTTGACATTCAACCTAATACGCCCGCGTGCTGCAAACACTCTATGAATGCTCTTTTGCTAAAGACATGTACCTTATGCACTTTTGTCCCGGTCAATCCTGCTACCATTATTAGTACGACCAACACAATTAAAGCAGCCCTGCTTAACTGCAGATCTCTTCGAAAACACCGTATAGAAATCTTTCACTTACTTGAGGATCATGACATCAACATCCTGTTTCTCACGGAAACATGGCTGGATGAATATTCAGACCCAGATATCATTCAGGCCCTTCCTCCCGGATACTCCCTCTCCAGACTGGATAGGAATGACGGTAGAGGTGGTGGCATTGCCATTGCTATTAAAGCCCCTCTAGTATGTACCCTCTCTCCTATCTCGGTTGACCATAGTGAAGCTGGCGCTTTCACCATCAATACCGGTCCCAACCACTCTATCTCAGGCATCCTTGTATACCGTCCTCCCGGAAGGCTATATGATTTCACTCCCACTCTCATGGAAGCCTTAACCCATCTAGCACTGAGAAAATCTCGAGTATTAGTGCTAGGAGACTTAAATGCTCATTTTGATGACCCCTTAGATAAGGAAGCGACAGATATTAAATCTGAGCTACTCTCTTTACAACTAGAATTAAAAAATAACGAGCCGTCACACCAACTCGGACATCTATTGGACCCAGTTTTTGGGAACTGGAAGGGTGTTCAGACCCTACCTCCCCAGCCTATACCATGGTCTGATCATTTTATCATCCCTATACTATTCCAACTAGATAGGACTGAGCATCAAAACCAAAGATCTCAACGCTATAAACGAAGGAAATGGAAGAATTTCTCGGCAGATTCGTTTACTAAAATTGTTCAGGATGCAGGGCCTCCTAGAGGAACTGATTGCGAGACAGCATATAAACACCTTATAAATTGCATTACAAAGGCTCTTGACATCACAGCCCCGATTCGCACCGTAACCAATGCCATGAGAATTAAAAAAACGGCTCCCTGGTTCAGTCAGGAGCTTCAGATTCTTAAAACGGCTTGTAAAAAGCTCGAAAGAGTATGGCGTCACAAATTCTGCCCAGAAATCAAAGCCCAGTATAAAGCAGCGCAAAAAGAGTATTACAAAAAAATACGCTTATCCAAGGCAGCTCACTATAACAACCGAATCTTGGAAGCAGAAAACTCCTCTAAGGAGATCTATCAGATTTACAAAGAAATCTCAATAATCGACTCTAACTCCTCCTCTCAGAATGACTCAGTGGAAACCTGCAATAAAATTGCTAAGTATTTCTCAGGAAAGATCACTAACATTTATGCCAGCTTCTCCAGCAATATAAAACCTGGCACTGAATTTACAGAGAATGAAGATCACATACGCACTCAAGTCTGTCTATGTTCATTCTCTGTTCCTCCCGTTGAAACACTGGCCAAAATGTGCAAAAGTATTAAATCTGGCTCTCCACGTGACCCTGCGCCACCTAAAATATTGGCTGAGACCATCTCTGTGTTAGAGCCCCATTTTAGACACATACTTGAAGTATCCTTCTCTACTGCCTGTTTACCAACTGAATGGAAACAAGCCATAGTGCTCCCAATCAAAAAAAAGCCTAATATGAGTCAGGACATACTGGAGAACTTACATGCCCCGTGGTCCCGTTCTACTGTGACCATTAACTTACATTGGGCCCGTTATTTTCCATGGTGTTTTTTCACTTTATTTCTTTAAAAAATCATATTTCTGGTTCCCCTTATTAGTTTTTTGTTGTTTTGGTCTTAACGTGCTCAAACAATTTGTCTATTTACATTGACATTTATTATGGAGTTTTACTGTGCTTTGTGAGACATCTGCTGCTTATGCACTGCTAAAGTACTTTACACATTGGCTGTGATTTAAGCCTCCTTGCTTTGTGTCAGGTTACCAGGGATTGACCACCGTTTTTTTATTGTATTTCTTTCATATCTAGCAGGTGGTGACCCTATCCATTGAGGTGGACACTTGTCCACTCCAAATAATAATCCACTTTCCAACACAACATAATTAAGCTCATTGCTCTGTTCTCCACTAGCCACTTATAAGTGCTATAGCACAATTCACATAATTGGGAGGGATGGGATGCTTACGGTCTGTCAGGGGAACAATTGCTCCTAAATAGATTCTGTGGCAACCTTCTCATTTTGGAAAGAAAGCTAGATACACTTTTTGGAGACCCAGGTAAAGTTTTGGCTGGAGGAGTTGTTATGCTCCGAAATGGAATGCTCACATTAGATTCCAAACGAATGTTCCAGACCATGGTAGTTAAGAAGGTACCTAGAAAAGCCAAGAGAATTCCTGTTCTTGTTTCAGTTAGAATAAATCTACAAAATCCAGAATTGGATTTTAGTCTTGTGTTATTGGATGTAACACGTTTTGGCGATGAGTGGAACTTGAACCTAAGCCTCATGTACGGTACTGGGGCGGTGTGCCATGATCATACTTCAGCCCTTGATTAGGGAACTGCTGATCAGCACGTTGTTTGCTAAAACCTCGGTGCAGTGGTTGGATGGCTTCCACATTCTCTAGAGAAAAATAAAACCAATTAAACTGTGGTTTATGCTGTGAGCCCACAGATTGTCTTCTGAGAGGGATAAACAGTTGTTGCATGGTCAACCAGACACTCTCAGGTACACAACTGACACACAACCGGGGATTTGCTAGTGTGGTCGAACCTTCCGTACCTGGGGTTCCGGCCCCATTTATTTATATCACACCATGGGTTGACCACTCCCAGTTCCGACCGAAACAAAATATAACAATCCTCCTTCACCTTAAAGAAAAAGAAAAAAAGAAAGCCAAAGAAAAAAACAAAAGAATCAGAAGAAAAGAAACAGAAAAAAGAAGAAACACCCACAATAAAAAATGTAGAACTTCAAATCAAAACACAAAAAAAATCCATTAGGAGTGAGAATGCAGAGGAAAAACATATGCCACCACCGAGGATTCAGAAGTTCAGAGCACAAAGTCCTTTAACCGGGAGGATACTGCAGGGCATGGCCAAAGATGGTATCTACCTGTCCCGGGTCGGCCGTCGCCACTCTCCCGGCTGGCCGCTATCGTCACTGGCCTCCAGTGGATGATGGCAACCCTCAGTATCTTCTGAAGATGAACCAACCGACACCAGGCGGGGAATATTTCCAGACTTGCTGTTTGGATCTGTACTGGGTGTCTCAGGTAAACAGACTTTGTCAACAAGTGTACCCGGTGACGGATAGACATCATCGGAGTCAGCCCCACTGTCCAGCACTTCATGGGGCATATTCACTTCTGTCTCAGGCACCCTTGAGTGTACGTACTCTTTAAAACAGGATACATTCCGGGTGATGGATTCTCCTCCCCTGAGGGCTGTAATCATGATCCCTTTTACCTCTTGAACCATCCAGGGATCTAACTTAAAAGGAAGATTGAATTTGCACTGAGAGGGGCGAGTCTTAACCATGACAGCATCGCCAACAGAAAAGGATTTTGTATGGGCTCCCTGGGCTCTGGACATATTGTCATTATTGGTCTGACGTTTCCTCAAGCTTACCACAACTTGCTCCTGTACATAGGACGGCTGGTCCACCTGAGGTATAATGTCATTCATAGCTCCATTTATACAGAGAGAGACGCGGCCCATAAAAAGCGGAATCAATGGCTTGTGGTCCGTATGAACCACAAACGGCTGCCCATAAAGGTAAAGAAGAAAGTGTCGACAACCCCAGTGAACAGGAAAGGCCTCTTTTTTGATGTGTGAATATCGTTGCTCTGTCTCCGTTAGAGCACAGCTGGTGTTAGCCACAGGAGCCCATGCTTCATCTTCCTGCTTCTGTGACAGCACGGCACGAAGGCCAGAAGGGTTTGCATCCACAGACAATACAGATTCACAGGCTGAGTTGAAATACACCAGAGTGGTAGCAGCAGAGAGAGCCCGCTTGGTGTCCTGAAAAGCTTGTTCCTGAGCCGGCCCCCAAACCCAACTGACATTCGTTTTCATTACTTCCCTCAAAGGAGCAGTAAGGCCTGTCAGATCTCGAAAGAATGGTACACAATATGAAACCATGCCCAGGAGACTCATTATGCCATTGACAGTGGTGGGGGCAGGCGCCATCTGGATATCGCGGACTTTAGATGGATCTGGTGCTGAGTAAAACGATATCAAAGAAAGTAATCTCTGGTTTAAGAAATTCGCATTTATCGCAGCGGAGAGTAAGGCCACACTCAAGTAGACACCGGAAGGTGTCCCTCACGTGGTCCATGTGTTCCTCCAAGGTGGGTGCATGCACAAGAATGTCATCACTGACATTAATAACATCGTTTAGGCCTGCTAGCACTCCTCGAATGGTGTCCTGAAAACCCTCGGCGGCACTGAACACTCCAAAACTAAGGCACTTATATATGCGTAGACCAACATGTGTGGCGAAAGGGGTTATAGCTCGTGATTCAGGGTCCAACAATAATTGATGGTATTCTGCCCGCAGGTCCATTTTGGAAAACCATTTGGAACCGCTCACCTCAGCCACAATGTTGTCTACGGTAGGGGTCGGATGGCGCTCTCTTCAGATCGCTTGATTGGGCAACCTCATGTCCAACAATAAAGGCCTCCTCCACCTCACAGCAATTCGTCGTACGGCCATTGGCAGGGTTGCACAATAAATCGTACTCCTGCCTCAGATGCGTTACTTAACACTAGTCTGTCGGGTTGTGGTGTGTTTACTTAAAAGATTTAACCCAGGTCTAATCTCGCTCCCAATATTGAAACAAGTGAGATAAAGTGTGAACAAAGAGAGAGTGCCTCACGGTAGCAACACCCGAGGGGGTTCCTGATAGGCACTTGCCAGTTTACCCACTTCTTATCATCGGTCATTCTCTCTTAGTAGTGTATAAAGAACAGAGAAAGACACAAAAATAATAATAAATTCCCAACTAATATAGGTGCCGTGCAAAGAATCAACAACCTATCTGTCCACGCGTCTAAGTTGAAAGTGAAATAGTGGGTGTGTGCACCTAGAACCCCTGTGATAGCCACCAGGCGAATGGCCACCACTGCTAAAATGTGGAGCAACTTGCCAGCTTTAATAACTTTATTCTACTGTTGCAAGTAGTCCCAATTAAAAATGGTTCTTATTATACTATATTTATATGATGCCGACATGTTTCATTGCTATAACTTCAGCAAATTCGTCAGGGCAAACTCGGGGTTCTGATTCCAATTTTTGCTTTTCTCAGTTCACTCGACCTGCAGTAATGTTAAAAAACACACAAACACAAGCGGAAAATAGGAAGTTAGTCCCCAGTATCAGACTGAATGAATCTCAAATGTTGTAAACCAACACACATGTACCAACCACTGAGAGTAAAAGTGTGTACAATGTTACCTGATGGCTGCCAGCTACTGCATACCTGCAACCATCACAGGCATTGAACACCGTGTCGGAAGATCACGTGCTCGCAGGTTGCGCAATTTAAAATGTGGCCCCCTGCAGAATGAAACACATAAGGTCAGTGAGGGCGTTGGTCGTGATATCTATACGTTCACCCGGCCTTCTGCCCTGTGCGCCCTGCCTGATAAGCCTAGCTGGCTTTCACACCGTCCATTGTGCATTGCCTTGCCTTTCAGACATAAACAACAAAAATGCCGCTGTTTAGATTGCCGCCTATCAAGTGGAGCCGGGATATAACTGTCCCGCCGAAATCCGGCATTGCTCTCTAAAATCCCAGCACCGTTTCTGAGATGTTCTATAGTGTTCCCCGCTCCCGCTGGTAGCATAAATACATTCAAAGAGCCCGCCACTCCCCGCAAGCCCTCTTACCGCTACCGAGTACTTTGGGTCAGAAATGCTCCTATTGGCAGAGTCCGTAGCCGTCTTAACTTAAGCACTAGACTGAGTGTTTGGCAAACGTGATGACGCGGGGCGTATCGCGTCATCCCGCGGCGGGCAGCCATCTTGGAACAAGATCGATGGTGTGCATAAAGTTTTGTTCAAAGCCACATAATCGGGGGAAAAAAGGGTCATCCGCCGTCTGTGGCATAAAGGAAATAGCGAAGTGAGACTGCATCAAAGGTATACACAACCTAGTCTCAAGGGTAATAGCCAGATAACTCCTACTCCTGATTGCCATTAATGTAAGGAGAGTGGCCATCGAATTGAAGGGGCATTATCAAACTGAAAAATAAAGGATTAAAAAACTTTTTTGAAAATGTAAAAAAAAATTATTTTGGCACAATAATTACCAATTTCATCAAAACTCGTTTTGGAATAATTCTCATTGTTTAGGAAGGATTTTATATGGTATTACGTGCATGGATTGTATCAAATTATTCTCATCATTGAGAACCACAGAACCAAGGTGCATTCAAAAAGATCACCCCATCACTCCTTCCAGCCATGGGTCCCCTCGGGATGCTGAAGACTCAACCCTCGAAGCCGGATCGTCTGCAAAACAGTCACATTCTGAGTGGCACCAGGAACAATGTATTAGGCAGAGGTTTGTTGGGGGCATGACTGGGGAAGACTGTTCTAATATTACTAGGTAGTCCAAATTATCCATGCTTGCCCGATAATTGAATTACTTAGCGGCTGCTCACTTTGTTCCATTCAATGCTATCGTTCAGCCCATCACGGTCTGCTTTCTCAGAGAATATCCATTTGACTTCCTCCCGGGCCAAAATTGTGTCAATGTTGTGCGTCTCACCGACAACTTTCTCTAGAACTGTCCATTTGAAATTCCTATGGTCATAACCCTGTTCAATAAAATGTTGAACAAGGCGGGTGGTGAGTTTTTTGGCCTTGATAGTACTGATATGCTCCTGGATGCGGATTTTAACCTTGCACAAGATGAGTCCGATGTACTAAGACCCACAACTGCACGTCAACCTGTAAATTACATGGGACGTGTTGCAATTGCTAGAGTAGTTAAGATGCCACGTTCTGCCATCATGTAATACAACACTTTTTGTAGCACTGGTCAGGTCACACACCGAACAACACCCACATGGGTAATGTCCCGTGGGGAGAGTGCATGATTGAGACTTGGCGGGAGTGCGGGTGTGAACCAGCTTGTCTCTCAAATTCGACGCTCTTTTGAAAGCGAAGCGGGGAATTGGCATTTTAGCCGATGCGGTATCCAAAATGGACCAGTGCTTTCTGATGATTTGATGCATCCTGGTAGATAGAGGATCAAAGGTTGTAACTATAGGGAGACAAGCCTGACGTTCCATTCGATAGCCACTCTCCTTACATTAATGGCAATCAGGAGCAGGAGTTATCTGGCTATTACCCGTGAGACTAGGTTGTGTCTACCTTTGATGCAGTCTCACTTCGCTATTTCCTTTATGCCACAGAAGGCGGATGACCCTTTTTTCCCCTGATTATGTGGCTTTGAACAAAATTTTATGCACACTATCGATCCTGTTCCAAGATGGCTGCCCGCCGGCGGATGACGCGATACGCCCCACGTCATCACGTTTGCCAAACCCTCTGTCTAGTGCTTAAGTTAAGACGGCGGCGGACTCTACCATTAGGAGCATTTCTGACCGAAAGTACTCAGTAGCGGTAAGAGGGCTTGCGGGGTGTGGTGGGCTCTTTGAATGTATTTATGCTACCAGCGGGAGCGGGGAACACTATAGAACATCTCAGAAACGGTGCTGCGATTTTAGAGAGCAATGCCGGATTTCGGCGGGACAGTTATATCCCGGCTCCACTTGATAGCCGGCAATCTAAACAGCGGCATTTTTGTTGTTTATGTCTGAAAGGCAATGCACAATGGACGGTGTGAAAGCCAGCTAGGCTTATCAGGCAGGGCGCACAGGACAGAAGACAGGGTGAACGTATAGATATCACGACCAACGCCCTCACTGACCTTATGTGTTTCATTCTGCAGGGGGCCACATTTTAAATTGCGCAACCTGCGAGCACGTGATCTTCCGACACGGTGTTCAATGCCTGTGATGGTTGCAGGTATGCAGTAGCTGGCAGCCATCAGGTAACATTGTACACAGTTTTACTCTCAGTGGTTGGTACATGTGTGTTGGTTTACAACATTTGAGATTCATTCAGTCCGATACTGGGGACTAACTTCCTATTTTCCGCTGGTGTTTGTGTGTTTATTAACATTACTGCAGGTCGAGTGAACTGAGAAAAGAAAAAATTGGAATCAGAACCCCGAGTTTGCCCTGACGAATTTGCTGAAGTTATACCAATGAAACATGTTGGCATCATATAAACATGGTATAATAAGAACCATTTTTAATTGGGACTACTTGCAGCAGTAGAATAAAGTTATTAAAGCTAGCAAGTTGCTCCACATTTTAGCAGTGGTGGCCATTCGCCTGGTGGCTATCACAGGGGTTCTAGGTGCACACACCCACTTTTTCACTTTCAACTTAGACGAGTGGACAGATAGGTTGTTCATTTTTTGCACGGCACCTATATTAGTTGGGATTTTTTTTTTTTTTTTGTGTCTTTCTCTGTTCTTTATAGTCTACTAAGAGAGAGTGACCGATGATGAGAAGTGGTTAAACTGGCAATTGCCTGCCAGGAACCCCCTTGGGTGTTGCTACCGTGAGGCACTCTCTCTTTGTTCATACTTTATCTCACTTGTTTCACTATTGGGAGTGAGATTAGACCTGGGTTAAATCTTTTAAGTAAACACACCATGACCCGACAGACTAGTGTTAAGTAACGCATCTGGGGCAGGAGTACGATTTATTGTGCAACCCTGCCATTGGCCGTACGACGAATTGGTGTGAGGTGGAGGAGGCCTTTATTGTTGAATACTGATTGAGTAGGGGGCGGCTTCCTCCTTCTTCCCCCTTGAGCCGCTTTTGTTTGTAAGGCAACCTCATGTCCACACAGATTCGTACCTCATCTGGTTGCTTGGGCTTCCGTGCCACAACAATGGGTGACACCCAGAGAGTTGGACCTTCAAACCGTTCTATGATGTCGGCTTGCTCAAGTTTATTCAACTCCTCCACCTCCTTTTGCCTCAAATTAAACGCCACTCTTCTATGCTTGAGTGCCACTGGCTGAATAGACCGGTCGACATCAAGATGGACCATATGACCCTTAAGGCACTCAATGCCCTCAAATAACAATGAATATTCCCCCACTAGGGATTTCACATTCTCCCGATGGATAGAAAAAGCAAAAGCCTCCAATTCCAGACATTCGGATGTTCGACAACTCAACAGCATTCCTGACCCCTCCTAGGTAACGTAAATCTTGGTCCAAGTAGTTTGGGAATCATGAGAGATGTTAGTAGTGAACACTCCAGCAAATGAAATAGGAACAGAGGACCCATGAGCAAATACTCGAGTGGACGTACCTCGCAGACTTGGTTGTGAAGGAAGAGTCCGCAGCACTGAATGAGCCATGATATTTATAGATGCCCCGGTATCGATCATCGCTTGAACAGGGTGTCCCGCAATCAACACCCTACACCTGGGAATCCGCCTACTCAAACCGCCATCGGGTTGCATGTTGTGGATTACATGGATGGTTCCCTCCACGTCATCATCATCCATTTCCCCATCTTCTGTGAAGGAAGAAGAAGCCCTAAAGCATTCACTTGTTTCAATCGCAGCCTTCCATGGATGGCAGATCGACATATTCTTGCAAAATGATGAAGTTTATTACATGTGGAGCACCTCTTTCCTTGAGCTGGGCATGGGCCTTGATGGAAAAAAGGCCCACCACGTCTGTAGCATGTCCGGTTAGAGGCTTGTGACTTACTGCGCACCGATGGTTTACTAGATACCACAGCGTTGACAGGCTCTATCTTCACCTGGAGATGCAGAGCAGCCTCCATATGCACAGCCCGTACCATGGACAACTCCTTCGACCTCCCCATTTTGAGGATGTCCGCCATTGCCATCCCTGGAACCTGGAGTATATGCTCCCTCAGTTTAGCTGATACACATCCCTGGATAAATTGTGCACGTATCTCATTATTAGTGACCGGCAATGTGCACGTGCTTGCAAGCTTCTTCAGCCGGGCATAGAAACCATCCACGGGTTGGTGAGATGCCCAAAACGGGTGGACAGAGCAGCCTTCAAAGTAGCATAGGTTTGCGGTGGTCCAGCTTCAACTACGGTTTTACCCAGCTTGTGTAATGCAGCCCCACCTAAGTGTAGTAGCATAGGCCATTGACACTCATCTGGGAGGCCCACTGCCACAAAATAACGCTCCAGCCAGTCTCTCCAATTGACTGCTTGCGCAGAAGGCAGGCCATCAAGTAAAAATGGCTCCACAGGTGGTACTGTGGTCATGGTAATGACTGAAACGTTACAAACTGCAAACCTTATGCTGCACCAACAAACCACGATATACAGACTGGTGAAGGTGTGTGCGGTGTCACAAGCATATAACAGGATATGTTATCCAGAGACCACAAACATTGAGCACAAACCTAAAATATCTCATCAGCTACCTCCATGTATTGTTTTGTGGCCACAGGAAATAAAGAAAATCCAGCCTTCTCCAGTCAACTTACTCAGAGAGCCACAGCACCACTCCAAGCTTCCTCAGCTCCTGCCCACTCGGAGCACCAGCAGAACACCAGCACCACTCTCCAGACCGCAGACAAAAACCGTCTCAGTCTCCAGCAAACAGGACAAATCCTCCCGGCCAGCTGCCACAGCGAAACGCGGGTCGGCCGCACTGGAAAGGGGCAGAGCCACAACTTGTGAACGGGAAGCAGAGCACACAGTGTGCACCGGCAAGTAGGAGGTGTAATCACCGGCACGGGAACAGAACAGCAAATTACCAAGGAAGTTGGTCTCAACACCTCACACCATGCAGGGGAAGAAAAGAAGGCATCCCACCTTCATCGCCAGTTGTTGCATGGTGAACCAGACACTCGCAGGTACACAACTCACACACACACACTGGGGATTTCCTTGTGTGGTCAAACCTCCCATAGCACAGGTTTCAACCCCATTTATTTATGTCACACCATGGGACGACCACTCCCAGTTCCGGCTTAGACAAATCATAACAACAGTAACTCTGGCAGTTAAGTGGTGAAAATTAACTGATACCAGGTAGAAGCTGAGGCACAACATCATTCAAGTAGTTCTGGTGCACGTTTGTTTTGGAGGGGCTCAGATTATTATCGGCCCAATGAATAACTTTCAATTAAGGTGGCTGATCAGTGCATTAACAGATATGTATGTGTCTGTGCATGTTTTACCTATAGTATTTTCTCTGAATAGCTCAACGCCCAACTGGGGTGTGTGCTAGAGGAAGACTGTTGTCATTCTTGGCATCGCATATAGTGCGTGCGTCAGCTCACCTGCTATCAATTGTAACAGTTTCTGCAGCACCTCTTGTGCAGTTGTCGTGTTGCCAGTGTTGTGCCGCAAGACAGAAACTGGCGTGTCTGCACAAAGTGCTAGCAACTGAAGAAGAACTGTAGATTTGCTAGTTAAGGTCAAGGGACGCAACAGTTGCAATGATTACCCCCAAGGAAGTGCATCGGAATCGCAGACTGTTTTAGTCTAGAGAAGGCAGCATAAGAAGGCATAGTGCACTTGTGGTAGCACCCGCATACAGGATCTTGTCATCAAGGGAACAGGAAATAGGAGTCATACTCACATTGTGCTCTCTCAGCTTGTGCCAGGCTGCATATATCCACTGAAGGGAAACACCCCTACTAGGAGCAGCACGGTAGTTGGTTGTCAGACTAATATTGACCAATCATTGCTTGGGTATTGGAGTAGCAGCATCATGGTTGGTTGGCAGACCATCTATTGACCAGTCACTGTACTTAACATTTATTTCAGCCAAAACATCTCAGCTTGGTTGTCCACTCCTCATTCCCTCAACATTGTTGGTGCATTTTATACTAAATGAGGGTTGGGAGCAGAACTGCTTCACAGTCCCAGCACAGTTTGCCCTTTTGCATTCTGGTAAATGCAGTACACAGTTCAAAATTACTTCAAAATTAGCTGGAGTTTTTCACCAAAGTTGTCGCAGACATTGCTGTATATCTCTAGACACGTGTTTCTGGGTTTGAGCCCATCATCAGTAGAGAGCAGCAGTATTAGAGAGCAAAGAACATTCATCTGGGGTTGCTGGAAATACTGCCAAGTTTCTCTCAGGTCACAGTACCGCTCCCAGGCACAGTGGTGCATCACCAAAGCTCGTCAGCTTGCTGGCTCAAGGTAGCTTTTTAAACAGAATGGGAGTGGGACACACTGCTTCACAGTCCCAGCACAGTTTGCCCCTTTGCATCCTGGTAAATGCAGTACACAGTTCGAGCTTACTTCAAAATTAGCTGGAGTTTTTCACCAAAGTTGGGCAGTCATTGCTGTATATCTCTAGACACGTGTTTCTGGGTTGAGCCAGTCATCAGTAGAGAGCAGCAATATTAGAGAGCAAAGAAAATTCATCTGGGGTTGCTGGAAATGCTGCCAAGTTTCTCTCTGGTCTCAGTACCACTCACAGGCACAGAAGTGCATCTCCAAAGCTCGTCAGCTTGCTGGCTCAAAAGAGCCTTTTAAACAGAATGAGGGTTGGGAGCACACTGCTTCATAGTCGCAGCACAATTCGCCTCTTTGCATCCTGGAAATGCAGTACTCAGTTCAAACCTACTTCAAAATTGGCTGGAGTTCTTTACCAAAGTTGATGCAGACATTGCTGTATATCTCTAGACACGTGTTTCTGGAATGAGCCTGCCATCAGTAGTGAGCAGCAGTATTAGAGAGCAAAAAAAAATCATCTGGGGTCGCTGGAAATGCTGCCAAGTATCTCTCAGGTCACAGTACCATGCACAGGCACAGAGGTGCATCACCAAAGCTCGTCAGCTTGCAGGCTCAAGGGAGCCTTTTAAACAGAATGTAGGTTGGGAGCACACTGCTCCACAGTCCCAGCACAGTTCGCACCTTTGCATCCTGATAAATGCAGTACACAGTTCAAACTTATTTCAGAATTAGCTGGAGTTTTTCACTAAAGTTGCTGCAGACATTGCTGTATATCTCTAGACATGTGTTTCTGGGTTGAGCCCTTCATCAGTAGAGAGCAGCAGTATTAGAGGGCAAAGAAAAATGATCTGGGGTAGCTGGAAATGCTGCCAAGTTTCTCTCAGGTCTCAGTACCACTCACAGGCACGGAGGTGCATCTCCAAAGCTCGTCAGCTTGCTGGCTCAAGGGAGCCTTTTAAACAGAATGGGGGTTGGGAGCACGCTGCTTCACAGTCCCAGCACAGTTCGCCTCTAGGATGATGGTTAGAATGGTCACTAGCTGCCCCATCTAGCTGCAGGATTATATTTTGGATTAATGATTACGGCGATTATGATGTATATTGTTTTGCAGATTTCATGCATTTGCTTTTCATGTTCTGGCCCAACATTTATTGATTAATGCGTTCATGATGTAAATTGTTTTGCTGACTGAATGCATTTGCTTTTCATGTAATTACGTTACGAAACTTGGAAAAAGGTTCTAACAGTACCACACCTGAACCGGATCCAGATCCCAATTCAGTAAACAATTATTTATCTCACTGGATTAAATATTCACTGGATCAAGTGATCCCTATCCATACTCTCTCCAGAAGTACCACTGATAAATCAGCCCTATGGTGCAGCCCCCTCCTCCTGATGCTAAAGCAAGATTGCAAAAAAGCAGCGAGGATATAAAGGAAATACTATAGTGAAATAAGCAAAGAAAAATATAAAAGTGCCATCAGAAAATATCATTCTGAAATCAAAAAACAACCAAGCTACGATGATTAAAAAAAAATCAATCACGCCTCCAATGCCCCATTTGAAATATTCTGGATTGTCAAACCTTGACTGGAGCCCTCTGACTGTCCAATTCTCTATCCCTCAACATCTCCATGCAATAATCTGTCATGATGTTTTGAGAAAAAAATCCATGACATTTATTTAACCTTTCAAGAATTCGACCCAGACCCCAGCCTTAGGCTTATAGAGACAGGCAGGAAAGTGGTGACACTGTCCGCAAAGCCTTCCCTGCCCTCAAATTAGACAGCCTTTCTGCCACTCTTAGTAAAGTCAAGTCAGGATCTCCACTGGACCCAGCCCATCTACATATCCTAGCTAAAGTAACAGGTCAGAATTTGCCAACCCTACTAGATATGCTAAATCTCTTTCCTTCTTGTGGCAGGAGTGGGAGCGGATCTCAGAAGTGGGTCGTAAGTCTCTCAGAGCGGCCAATTTTAAAAGAATGTCGTTCCTATCCTGTTGGCTGGCGTACCTCTCTCCTAAAGCATTAAGCAAACGCTTTTTGGGAGTAGAAAACAAATGCTTTAGATGTCAGCTTCATGAGCGGGGTGATTGGTTGCACATTTTTTACACATGCCCAAAGCTGTTCGATTTTTGATGTAAGATCTTTTCTTCAATCAGCAGGGCCATAAACAAAGTAATTGAACCCAAAGCCGAAATAGCCTTGTTTGGAATTTCAACAAAGAGAAAGGATTTGCTTAGTGCAGAAGTAACTTTCACTGTAATCTGCACTTTAGTCGCCCGTTCTCTAATCCTTCAAAACTGGAGGTCAGAGGAGGTACCATCTTATTTTAAATGGGTAAATAAAATGCGACGGACGAAAAGATTTGAAGAGGCGTATGCTAAAAGAGTAGGGTCAACGAGAAAATGTATGAATATTTGGAAATATTTTCCTATTTGTGCATCTACCACCACCTCATAGCATTTCACACGAGAATATACTAAGAACACTCAGGGTCTGAGGTATAGAAACGAATACTATTTATTGGGAGAAAAAAAATAGCACTTTAGTAAAAATTATACGGCACGATTGCACTTTAAAAATGTTTTTTAGCACTTATGCACTTGAGCACTTTAGCACTTTAAGTTAAAGGCTCAATTGGAGAAGAGTATTCAGTTTTTTGCACTAGCCGTGTGTCAATTATTGAAGCTGCTAAACTGTTTAAGTGTAACTGAAAGTGAATGTTCTTGGTTCTTTAGTTTTAGCTGTGTTTCTTCTCTTGCGCTTGATTTTATTCTGATTTTATTCGGATGATGTGTATAATAATCCCTGCTGAAGTATGTTTATTATATAGGTACTTTTTTGTATTTCTTGCACTGACCTCTGCTCTGCTCAATAAAAAAGAAAAAAAAATGATAGATATGCTAAATCTCTCCTTAGCCAAATAAATTGTACCTGTGACATGGAAGCATGCCATGGTAGAAGCCCTTTAAAAAAAAAAACCTTGAACCCCCTGCTCATTAGAAATTACAGACCAATCTCACTGCTCCCTGCTCTGAGCAAGGTTCTGGAACAACACGTTAATCAGTCCCTCTCAGAATTCCTAGAAGATCACAACATTATGCACCTTACACAGATGGTGTTCAGACCTAAACACAGCACAGAAGCTGTGCTTCTGGCAGTAGAACAAGGAGGCTCAGTGGCTATCATTCTCCTTGATCTTAGCACAGCATTTGACACTGCCAGCCATGATATTCTTAGTGATAGGATTCACAGAGTGTGAGTCTCAGGACAAACCCTCTTCTGGCTCCAATTCATTCTTAGGCATGGAACCTTTCAGGTCTCCAAGGGATGCTGCATCTCAGGCACATTTCTACTTAATTGTGGAGTACCTCAGGGCTCATCATTAGGTCCAACATTATTTAATTTTTATATGCGTTCACTGGCAGAACTTGTCCTTCCATTTGGATTTCTATAATCTCATACAAGGACGATGGACACCTGGTCTTCTCTCTTTCTCACACTCAAGACCCCTGCTCCCTGTCCCTAGACCCTGGCCTAGAGGAAGTAGCCAAATAGATACACAGCTCTTCCCTCAAACTAAATGGGGATACATTCAAGCTTTTTTTCCTTGGCAATTCCTTTAATTTCCATATGAGCCCTGGATGGCTATTCTGCCTAGGTACCCCCCATGCCCCCAAGATGCTATAAAGGGCCTGGGGGTATGTTAGTCAAATCCCTAAACATGAGTGGGCAGCAACTTACCATGGCATCCTCAGGATGCTTCCAAAAATTCCCCACCTTCTTCCTCCACTGGCTTCAAGAATAGTAGTCCAAGCACTCATTCTTTCTCGCCCGGACAATTGAAATTAATTGTACTTGGGTGGTCCAAAACTGGTAGTAAGGAAATTGCAGTTGGTGCAGAATTATGCAGCTTGAATGCTGCATAGTATTCTAAGGTGTGAGTGAGTCCGGCAAGCCTTGATCTCCCTTGTCTTGATTTCAGTGGCCCAGAGGATCAACTTTGAAGCCCTCTGCATGGTCCACAGGGCATTCCTTGACAAAGGCTCCCTTATCACTCAACGCCTGATTTTCCTCTATACCGGCCAAAAACAATTGCAATCGTCCATCGCCCACTTGGCTATGGTACCCACCATTAAAAGAGCTAGGAATTAAGATTGCTCCTTCAGATTCATCGTGGCCAAACTCTGAAACTTCTCCCTTTCTCAACTCAGGCAGTTAACATGTAAGTTCCATTCCAAGAACTACTAAAATGTGGTTATTTGACAGTCACCCTCTGTAGAACTCTCTGGCCAGTATGTGTCACATTATAAGCGCTGGGATGCCCATGGTTAGCTATGAGCTCTATAAATGCCACATACAAACATACGTGTTCTAGCAAAACTGTTTCTGTATGTAGCATCCTGTTATATTTCTTCAGATTTTATTTTCATTTTTGGTTCAACTGTATTACCCTCTTTTATGCATTCCCTTTGTCAGTATTGGGTTGTGTTAGTGTAACAGTTTGTTAAGGGGGAAGTTGTATGTTATGTTTCAAGCTGGAACGCTCACATTAAATTCCAACTGATTGTTTCAGATCACAGAAGTTGAGACGAGATCTGAAACAGTCAAGAGAATCGCCATGTGATGTCCAAGTTTTATTAAGAGTAAATCTATGAAACCCAGCATTGGACTCAAGTCTCATGTTATTTCATGTACCAGAGTGCCTTTCTTTTATGCTTTACAGGACTAAACTGTGATGGCAAGTGCACAGTTGCAAAGCAGAGCAGAGATCTGCACTCCTGGCACAAGATCAAACCATTGTGGATTTAAGTGCTATTGAAACTCTAGGACAGTTGTGCCATAATCACATTCCCAAGTTCTGGATCCACATTACATTGTCAAAAAAGTAGGAGTATGAAGCATAAGACTATTGAATTGTTTCATCAATGTGCTTGCCTATAAAAGTCCAAACTTGAGTCACTGCAAGATGGGAACCTTTTTAGAACCAAAGACAAACATATAATGTCCATGCTTGCCTTAACAGGATCTTTTCCCTGGTCACCTGAACAGAAGAATGTTTTGTAGACTACTAGAGAGTTAGAGAGAATTCATTTTTGAACCATTTCCTCCAGCAGTCTTCTTCATTGTTCCTTAAAGGCAATAGACTTATTTGGGCCCATTTCCTTAGAAGAGCCTGCATGCAGGAGAAAATTGCTCCTAGAAGTCAGTATACTGTTGAGCATGGAAAATTCTTCCAGTGAGAAAATGTGCCATGCTTGGGAGATATTTGCTCTAAATAGATTTGGTGCTAAAAAGATCCTGTGCTCAGACCGAGCAGCTGATAGAGACTGCTCAAGCGAACTTGATTCATTGGAAGAGTCATAAACAACCGTGAATCTGCTCTGGGAATCTTTTCGTACCCCTCCCACCACCCCACACAGTTTGAATCATTGTCACCAAGAACCTGTTTAACTAGCAGGATTCAAGCTAAAATGAACCAGGTTCAACCAATGGGAACACGTTGCACCTGTAGCTGTCTAGAGGCTAGCACATAGTACCATCTAGAGCACAAAAACGTTAATCCATTTCCCTGTGATTGCATAATGTTTAACAGTATTTCCACTATGTCAGATGAATTGTTTTATTAAACACATATTTATTTAACTAACTGCACTTGAACACATTAGTTTTTTATATCTTAACTATGTTGCTTTTTAGATAGTTGGTGCACATATAACACATGTACTTTATCTGATGAAAACCTTGCAGTTTCAGCCAACCAACCAAGGGCCGTGCGCAGAGTCCTTACAGATTAAAGGTACACCATGTGAATCGGATACCAGGTACACCATGTGGATCCCATTTTTTTTGTCATTGTGGGAGCTCACAGAGAGCTTACAACAGTATTATGTCCTCTCATCTCTACCCTTAAACCATAAAAACAGCCTCACTACCCCATATTCCTACTCACCCATAAACCTTAAAAGACTCCTACCATCCGATACCCGTACCCATCCCTAAAACCACCTTTACCACACTATGATGCCCCTAGCCATCCTAAAACCATAAAAGCACATTTGCCCCCAATACCATTACCCACTCCTAAAGACCGGAACAACACCCGTACCCCTACACCCCATACCCCCACCAACACCCAACCCCTAAAAAAACTCTTACCATCCAATACCCTTACCCATCTTGTAAACCTTAAATAACACTTACCTTTCATTGTAAAGGCATGCATTGCGAAGGCATATTCATGGTAAATTTCTTAAAGCACAGTGGATAATCCGAGTTTAAGGTCCTGCTCATCCACCCACTGTGTCAGTTATCCTTCAAGATGCCGACCGCAAGGACCGACCAGGCCGGCAATGCGTCCTTTATCTCTTGAAACTAGATACAAAGGATATTTCACCAAACAACATGGGACAATTTCGTGTCTCTCGATATTCCTGTATGCCCTGAGGAAGCCCCAGGCCAGATGGCCATATAAAGGGGTGAAACACGTGTTGGCTGTAAATTGATGTTGCTCACCCAAGAGAAAGTCTCAGTATCCCAGAAACAGTATAAAACAATGTGTGCAAAAGATTAAACTGCCCTCTGGAAATTTTTTCAGCAAAAAATATCAAATAGTCAAGATTTGTCCTGATACTCCTTTGGAATCCTTCTGATATATACATTACCAAGCGAACAAGGAGTTGTGTGGAGTCAAAAATCTGCACACAAATCAACAGTGCAACCAAATTTTTTTCATAAAACAAAATTGCATTCGAAAATATGAAACAAGCAGTTCTCATACACAAAAAAAATGATCATATTATCAACACGATATGTACATAGGTCTTGAAATTATACAGACTTAGAAGTTGCCAACACGTGTTTCGCGTACTCATATGCGCTTCATCAGGGCTGAAGAAGATACATATAATTAACAGTTAGTTAGGATTACCGTAACACAATCATAGTTTTCATGTGGACATACAGAGTAAATTGGTTCCAAGTTCAAGAGTACGTACTTTTTTATCTATGAATCATAATGGAAAACAAGCATAAGACTGCCCTTCCAAAATTAATGTTTAGTATTCTTTAAGATTAAAACAAAAGAGAAGAAGCTGTCATAAAATGAATCTGATTAATGAAAGATATAAACAGAGAGTGAAAATGAAGATGGAATTTACAGAGGATCGGAACGAAAAACTGTTACAGATGAAAGAGGAAAATATTGTGCAGAGGAGAATGAACAAAATATATTAAAAGAAATGGGGTATATTTAAATAACTAGATGAGAGTAATGTGTGCATAGAATAGGGTAAAGAAAATAACAATATGATTAGAAAAGCTGAATGATAGTAGTGCAGAAGCAGGGTTTCTATGAGGACATTGTATGTTCAAAAATCAATTTAATGAATACATTTCTGAGACCTCTAGGTGTTTTGCTACTACTACCAGGGCATTGTCTAAGATAGATAGATGGATGGATGGATGGATGGATAGATCCCTCCATGTACTGTACCACTCACAGGCATATATACATCCTTATTGGGAGAAGGACTTTGCGCTAATAATTTCACTGTGCTTGGTGATTTCAATTTTCATCTAGAGTCCTCGCAAGATCTTGTTCACGGAACGGCTTACTGACACTATGGCCAGTATGAGCCTCTGTCAGAAGATTCGATAACCCAATCAGGATTCTGGGAAGGAGTCTGATAACCCATTCGGGGTTCGACTGTTAGCTGCAGAGAGGGTTTACAACGCTGGCATTCTGAACTTTAGCTGTGGTGCCGATCTTAGCCTGTGGTGGTCCTATCCTGATCCAATTTGGTCCGTAACCTGTCCTGATTCTGGTCTGCACCTGTTCTATCTCGCTGGCACCTGCACATTGGGAGTCTTGTCGTTTGTCTCAGCCCGTGGCCAGGGATGTCTTCACAACATTCTAGGTAACTATAAAGTGTGGGTTTGTCATTGTACTGTTTTCCCTTCTCTACCCGTCCTCTGTCTAATGCTCAACGATATTTCTTTCCAAATTATTGAATATGTTTGTTTCAACAATATTTTTAAATATGAAATTATTGATTTCATGGTTTCAACATTTTAAGATTTTACTTAGATAAAAGAACTTAAACTTTTCCTCGAGTTTGTGGTTATTTACAAAAAAAATGCTAAATGTTATTATTCTACCTATTTTATTGCTAACTCCCTTGATCCTCTAGGGCTTTAGGTATCGGTGACTTGGACTGGTAAGGTAAAAGGTATAGATCCCGAATGGTAACATTTAAAATTGATTGAGTGTAAGTTTACCTGTTTAAATATATACTTAGTTTTATGGGCCCAGGTGAGCATGTTGAGCAGGTGAGCTTGCACTCTATCAGTTAATTTGGAAGCAGCAGTATGGTTAGGGTTTAGTTAAGATAGGTAGTTAGTTGTAGTTAGTTTGTTTAAATTAAATTGCGTTGTGTATTTTAAAAATATTTTGATTTTATATATTAACCAAAATTTTTTGCACCTGTTATATGTTTTGCTTTGGAATCCCCGGGGGCAGAATAAACAGGTGGTAAATGGAAGTCACTCTGTAGTGAGGTCACTTGTCTGAGGAAGTAAGTGCATGGTTTGGTAAAACCGGAAGCACTGTTTTAGGGATTTTCTGTATGAATGTGTGAATAATTGATAGCTAAGAGTTCGCTAGTAAAACTTTGGTGTGATATCACCTAGAAAGGGTCACACTAAAGAAGTAACAGGTTCTTCTGAGCTTGATTGTCAGCAACGGGGTTAGCTGATGAAACTTTGGCCTTATAGCACCTAGAAAGGGTAAGCCCGAGGGAGTAACAGGTTCTCCGATGCTTGTGTGAAAGGTAGATGGAAGGGATCTACTTGTAGTGTATGAAGAGTAAACGGAAGGGAGTTACTCGCAGTGAAACAAATCATTCTTTTCTTTGAATTAGTTACTCAGGCACAGCGGCAAATGTTTTTAGGTTGTTAATTAATGAGAATGAATATTTAAAGTGAATAAAAGGAAGTTCTTGTATTACCTCGCAAAGGAGGGAGTCAGTTGCGGAGTTACACTGACGTCACTCAGAGCCTCGCTGGTTTTGGTTGAGACAGCGGGTGTGTAGCTGAGGTAATATTGTGAAGGAGGGGTGAGTACAGGAGCGTGGGAACTCGCCTAATGAGAAAAGCCGCAAAATTATTGGCTGGATTTAATTTAATTCTAAATGTTGATTGGTCATTAAAAACAAGAGACTCATTGGTATTGGAGTTTTTTTTCCCGTAAACAAACTAGCGTCTTCACGAAAGTAAAGCAGCATAAAATATATGTGGCATTTAGATCCAGGATTCATAGGAAATAGACCAGATAGAAAATATCTAGATTTTGATAAGGAACAAATGATTAGAGGAAGACCTTATGTCATGTACGGAGATAAAAGAAAAATGTCATTTATGAAGAGAGTTAAAAATGTCTTTAAAAAGGATAAGCCGATAAAAATCAAAGAAGGAATTATTATTCCACCACCAAAAACGCCCACATCATACATGATGGTTAAAAGGGGCTATCACACTTGCATATGGTTAGAAAACTGGATAGAATATACCAAAGATGATGGAATTTTGACATTTCCAGAAAATAGTACCTTCAATGTTAGAGTCTTGTACAATTTAAGAGCATGCATGAATGAATTAGATCCTAGACCTAGATTAACTCAATATGAGGCATTAGAGGAATGGAAAACAGAGGCGTTTAAGCGAGATAGATCTAGAAGTGACAAGAATTTGAATACATTTTATCCCAAACCTCCTAAAGTGATGAGAGATAAACAGATGAAACAATGGAGGCAGTCCATGTTAGTGGAAGGATTATATCCTGTCCGTGCTTTAGAAGAACAACAGGGAGTAAAAGTACAGGGAAAACTAAAAATTTAATGACAAGTGCTAATCCAGAAGATGATTACTTGGAGGATTTATTAATGAAAAATCCGCCACCTTATAATGAGGAGCAAAATCAAGCTAATCCTAGTGCTCCGTTCTTAAAGCCGCCTTTAGTTCCACAAGTAATACATGAGGCATCATTAGAAAAAGTGTTGCAGGAAAAGGAACGAGACGGAATAAATAAACAAAGAAATGAGGTAATTCAGAAAATTAAATCCTGAAGCCTTAACGATTCCAGTAACTATAGGTCCTGTTGTTCCTTTATATGGAGATAAACAAACCAGTCCTAGACCTCCTGTTCTAACCACACCTGTAGCGCAGTCAAGAAAAGAAATATTAATAGTGGATGATCAAGCAAGTGAATGTGAGTCAGAAATTTCTCTGATGGATTTACCTATAAGAGAACCAGTAAGAAGCTCAGCTAGAAAAACTACACATGTAAATTCTAGAGAGGTACAAATAGAAACTTCCTCAGGTGCGAGAAGTGCTACTGTAGTTACCCCAGAAGAAATTGAAAGATGGTCTAGAGCATGGGTACTCACAAACTTTCTCTCGGGGGCCAAATTTACAGTGTGGTTTGTGGCCGAGGGCCGCACCGGTGGAGGCGGGGTCAGAGGGGGAAGGGGCTAGAAAGAAAAAAACTGTGACCATGAAGTTAAACACAGGCCCCTGCGTTCATCCACTGAGCCAACAGACCAGCATACACACATATCTCGCTTTCTCTCTCTCTCTCTCTCTCTCTCCCTAACTCTCCCTCCCTCTGTCTCTCTCCTTCTATCTCTCTCTCTTGCTCCCTCCTTCCCTCTCTCTCTGTTTCCCTCTGTCTCTCTGCCTCTGTCTCTCTCTGTCTTACCTCTCTTTCTCTCTCTGTCTCCCTCCCTCTCTTTCCTTCCCTCTCTCTGTCTCCCTCCATCTGTCTCCCTCTATCTGTGTCCCACTGTCCATCTCCCTCTGCCTCCCTCCCTCCCTCTGTTTGTCTCCATCCCTCCCTCTGTCTCCCTCCCTCCCTCCCTCTGTCTCTCTTCCTCCCTCCCTCTGTCTCCCTTCCTCCCTCTGTCTGTCTCACTCCCTTCCTCTGTCTGTCTCCCTCCCTCTGTCTACCTCCCTCTGTCTGTCTCCTTCCCTCCCTCTGTCTGTCTCTCTCCCTCCCTCTGTCTGTCTCCCTCCCTCTGCCTGTCTCCCTCCCTCTGTCTGTCTCCCTCTGTCTTTCTGTCTCCCTCCCTCTGTCTGTCTGTCTCCCTCCCTCTGTCTGTCTGCCTGTCTCTGTCTGTCTGTCTCAGTCTCCTTCTGTCTGTCTCCCTCTGTCTCCCTCCCTCTCTCCCTCTGTCTCCCTCCCTCTCTCCCTCTGTCTCCCTCCCTCTGTCTGTCTCCATCCCTCCCTATGTCTCCCTCCCTCCCTCTGTTTCCCTTCCTCCCTCTGTATGTCTCCCTTCCTCCCTCCCTCTGTCTGTCTCCCTCCCTCCCTCTGTCTGTCTCCTTCCCTCTGTCTGTCTCACTCTGTCTTTCTGTCTACCTCCCTCTGTCTGTCTCCCTCCCTCCCTCTGTCTGTCTCCCTCCCTCTGTCTGTCTCCCTCTGTCTTTCTGTCTCCCTCCCTCCCTCTGTCTGTCTCCCTCCCTCTGTCTGTCTCCCTCCCAGTCTGTCTGTCTCTGTCTCCCTCCCTCTCTCCCTCTGTCTCCCTCCCTCTGTCTATCTCCCTCTGTCTGACTCTCTCTATCCCTCTGCCTCCCTGTCTCCCTCCCTCCCTCTGTCTTCCTCCCTCTGTCTCCCTCACTCCCTCCCTCTGTCTCCCTCACTCCCTCCCTCTGTCTCCCTCCCTCCCTCCCTCTGTCTCCTTGTCTCCCTCCCTCCTTCCCTCTGTCTGTCTCCCTCCCTCCGTCTCCCTCTGTCTATCTGTCTGTCTCCCTCCCTCTGTCTGTCTCACTCCCTCTGTCTGTCTCCCTCTCTCCCTCTGTCTCCCTCTGTCTGTCTCCCTATGCCTCCCTCCCTCTGTCTGTCTCCATCCCTCCCTCTGTCTGTCTGTCTCCCTCTGTCTGTCTCTCTCAGTCTGTCTCCATCCCTTCCTATGTCTGTCTCCCTCTCTCCCTCTGTCTCTCTCCCTCTGTATCTCTCTGTCTGTCTCTCTCTCTGTCTGTCTCTCTCTCTGTCTGTCTCTATCGCTGTCTGTCTCTATCGCTGTCTGTCTCTATCGCTGTCTGTCTCTGCCTCTATCTGTCTCTGGCTGTCCCTGTCTCTGACCCTATCTAGCTCAGTCTGTCCCTGTCTCTATCTGTCTCTGCCTCTATCTGTCTCTATATGTCTTTATCTGTCTCTATCTCTATCTGTCTCACCTCACCCAGCTCTCACTCCCTGCTGCCCTCTGTCACCTCACCCGGCTCTCATTCCCTGCTGCCCTCCCACCTCACCCGGATCTAACTCCCTGCTGCCCTCTGTCACCTCACCCGGCTCTCACTCCCTGCTGCCCTCCACCTCCCTCACCCGGGATCTCACTCCCTGCTCTGCCCTCCACCTCCCTCACCCGGGCTCTCACTCCCTGCTCCGACCTCCACCTCCCTCACCCGGGCTCTCACTCCCTGCTCTGCCCTCCACCTCCCTCACCCGGGCTCTCACTCCCTGCTCTGCCCTCCACCTCCCTCACCCAGGCTCTCACTCCCTGCTCTGCCCACCACCTCCCTCACCCGGCTCTTACTCCCTGCTCTGCCCTCCACCTCCCTCACCCAGGCTCTGTCTCCCTGCTGCCCTCCACCTCCCTCACCCGGGCTCTCACTCCCTGCTCTGCCCTCCACCTCCCTCACCCAGGCTCTCACTCCCTGCTCTGCCCTCCACCTCCCTCACCCGGCTTTCACTCCCTGCTCTGCCCTCCACCTCCCTCACCCAGGCTCTCACTCCCTGCTCTGCCCTCCACCTCCCTCACCCAGTCTCTCACTCCCTGCTCTGCCCTCCACCTCCCTCACCCAGGCTCTCTCTCCCTGCTCTGCCCTCCACCTCCCTCACCAGGGCTCTCACTCCATGCTGCCCTCCACCTCCCTCACCCAGGCTCTCACTACCTGCTGCCCTCCACCTCCCTCACCCGGGCACTCACTCCCTGCTCTGCCTCCCACCTCACAGGGCTCTCACTCCCTGCTCTGCCCTCCACCTCCCTCACCCGGGCTCTCACTCCCTGCTCTGCCCTCCACCTCCCTCACCCGGGCTCTCACTCCCTGCTCTGCCCTCCACCTCCCTCACCCGGCTCTCACTCCCTGCTCTGCCCTCCCACCTCACCCGGCTCTCAGTTCCTGCTCTGCCCTCCCACCTCACCTGGCTCTCACTCCCTGCTCTGCCCTCCCACCTCACCAGGCTCTCAGTTCCTGCTGTCCTCCCCCCTCCCACCCCCTCTCCCCTGTGCGTCAGCCTGGCTGACACAGCCTGCAGGGCACCCCAGTACTTAACAGGTCTTTAAACGACCATTTGTTTGTTAATGAGGCTTTGTTCACCTCTTAGCGCCCCTGCAGCTCCACTCTTGACTGTGGCTGGAATCACCTGGGCCCCCACAGAGCAGTGTCTCTGACTCGCACTGCTGCTCCCCGAGGTGTTTGCTGAAGATAAAAAAAAAACACACATAGGTGCGATGTCTCAAGCGGGCCACCACTGAAGGCTTGCCGGGCCGCTACTGGCCCGCGGGCCGTACTTTGAGTACCCCTGGTCTAGAGAAATAGAAAAACCAAAATCACAGTCAAAGACATTGGATATTTTTAAATTAAGAGTTGAATTGGAAGAACTGCTTGCTGGAAATGTGGGTTTAGACCGATTAAATGCTTTAAATGAAGATGAATTGTTGTTTATATGTCGAAGTATCACTCGAAATACAAAAACCTTTCATGAAAAGTTAACGAGTTTGGCAAATGAAATGGGAATTGATATTGTTAAGTCGAAAGTGTTACAGAAACCACATTGAGCTGAATTTTCTGACAAAGATTTAGAAAATATGAATGTGTCAGGACAAAAATTGCAGATCAAAGAGTTGTTATCACTATTGCAAAAATGGGGTGATTTGACAGATGGAAAGCTAGATGGATAAAGAAAAAGGAAGAAGCTCAAACGAAAAGCATTGCATCAGAGTATATGTTAAAAGAATCAGAAAAAGTGGAAAGGTTGTGTCCAATGAGAGAAGTGCCAGGTGGAAGTTATGTACATGTCCCATGGTCCCGACAAGATATTTTGATATTTACAAATGATTTCCCTAAATTACGAGAAAAACCTGTAAAGTGGTATAGACAAGACGAAAGATTTGTAAAAGTTTCAAAAGTATTGTTAAAAGATTTAGATGGGTTATTTGATATTGTTGTTCCTGTTGATTTATGGACAGAATTTAAAATCGCAGTAGATTGGCCAAGTGATGAGTATCCTAGAGACCCAAAAACAGGAGCCCCATCAGATGAGGTATTGAAGAAATATAATCAGGTAACATTTTACTTGACAGGGAAGGTACCTCCAAAAGAGACTGATTGGACTAGAACAGACAGAACTACACAGAATAAAGCTGAATCTGTGCATGTGTATTATGAATGCCTACAACAAGTTTTTAAACAGTATAGTGGTTTAGAAAACACTGATACCAAAGACATGACGCATTTCATCTATCGGTTTGTGTCTGGGCTAAGCCCAGAAATTTCACAATGGATTATAGATCATAAAATCTGTTGGCAGGCCAAACCTATTGAGTGACCCCTGACCCTGCTTGCAGGCCAGGTCACCCCCCTGCCGCCCAACAGCTCCACCTGCTCCTCAGCCCACCTGCTCCTCATCCCGCTACCGAGCCGATCGCAGGTTTGCGCCAGCTGCGCCCCTCAGCCGCTGATCGCCGCCTGGTTGGGGTGGTAGTTCTCTAGGCTGTTTTTGTTTCCCCCTCATTCCGCTGCTGGGCCCCTGCACCATATTTTTATTTTTATTCCCGCTGCACAGTGCGTTCCACCCCCTACCCCCCTTCTAGATCCTGCTCCCCTCTTTCCCGCCGCTGCCCCCTGCGGCCACACCCCTTCGCCGCCCACTCCCACCTCCCAGCTGCTCCTCCCTCCCTCACCGCCTTAAATGGCGGCCGCTGCGGGACAGCAGGAGTGACCCCTGACCCTGCTTGCAAGCCAGGTCACCCCCCTGCTGCCCAATAGCTCCACCTGCTCCGCAGCCCACCTGCTCCTCAGCCCGCTGCCGAGCCGATCGCGGGTTCGCGCCAGCTGCGCCCCTCTGCCGCTGTTCGCCGCCTGCTTGGGGTTGTAGTTCTCTGGGCTGTTGTTGTTTCCCCCTCATTCCGCTCCTGGGTCCCTGCACTGTATTTGTATTTTTATTTTTATTCCTGCCGCACAGCACGTCACCCCACCTACCCCCTTCTAGATCCTGCTCCCCTCTTTCCCGCCGCTGCCCCCTGAAGCCACGCCCCCTCGCTGCCCCGCTCCAGCCTCCCAGCTGCTCCTCCCGTCTCCACCCGTCCGTGCCTGGACCGCGCCCAGTGCCAGACCCCCCGGACCACGGACCCGCCACGACGCCAGATGTCGATACGACGCCAACACCCTCCATGCTCTCAACACCGGCCGAGACCACCACTGCTTCCAGGCTGCACCCAAACGCACCCACGGACACTTCACCTGCCACACCTGCAACTTCACATGCGACAGGACCACCAAACCCCCAAGAACCGGACCCAACCAACTCCGCTGCATACTCCTCAACACCCGCTCCGCACGCAAACACACAGTCGAGCTCTGGGACCTGCTCGACACCTCCGCCCCGGACCTTGCCTTCCTGACCGAGACCTGGTGGAACGACTCCCTGGCACCTGATATCGCCATAGCCATCCCAGACAGCTACAAGATCGCCCGCAGAGACCGCACCAATGGAATTGGAGGAGGAATAGCCATCGTCCACAAGTCCACCCTTCAGGTCCACACCCTCGCAGACGACTCACTCAACGCCGCCGAACACCTCCACTTCCAGATCCACACCGACCCCAAGACCACCCTCAGAGGAACACTCATATACAGACCTCCCGGACCCCGGGCCCCCTTCAGCGACTCCATCGCCGACCTCGCCAGCACCCACAAACTCACCTCCACGGACTACATCCTCCTTGGGGACCTGAACTTCCACCTCGAGAACAACAACAATGCCAACTCCACCTACCTGATTGCCAACCTCGCCAACCTCGGCCTCGAACAACTCGACACCGAACCCACTCACGCTGCCGGCCACACACTCGACCCCGTCTTTGCCTCAAGCACCCACATCACCTTCGACCACACCACTGAACTCCACTGGACCGACCACCGCTGCATCCACTTTACCTTCAAGAAACCAACCACGCACCAACGCACCCAACAGCTACCCCGCCGATATAGGAGCAAAGTCACCGAAGATCAGCTGACCCCCACCCTTGCCCAGAACCCGCCGACCGACCCCACCCACACAGACGCCACCGCCTGCAACCTCAGACAGTGGATCGACGACTGCGCCAACACCCTCACCCTGCTCAAGAAACCCTCCACCAACCACTCCAGCAAGAAAGCTGCCTGGTTCACAGAAGAGCTCCAGACCTCCAAACGTACTTGCCGGAAGCTGGAGAAGAAATGGCTCCACGACCACACACCAGACAGCCTTGCAGCCCACAAGGATGCCATTCGCAGACATCACCACCTCATCAGAACAGCCAAGAGATCTTCCTTCCAAGCCCGCTTGGACAACAAAGCACATGACAGCAAAGAGCTTTTCAAAACAGTGAAGGAACTCTCCAACCCCAGTCCCAACACCAACGATATCCCGCCCTCAGAAGATCTGTGCGACTCACTGGCCACCTTCTTCCATCGCAAGATCGCCGACATCCACGACAGCTTCAACACCTCACCCGCCCCGACCGCTACAGACCCCACCCCAAACAACACCTGCACCAACCAGCTGACCTCCTGGTCCCACGTCAATGACGTCGAGACATGCATAGTCTCCGTCAGACACCTGCCCACACCACGTCTTCAACCAAGCTGATGCGGCCATCGTACCCCAACTATAGAAGGTCATCAACATCTCCTTCAACACAGCAGCATTCCCAGGAAAGCTGGAAACACGCCAAAATCAACGCCCTCCTCAAGAAGCCCAAGGCAGACCCCAAAGACCTCAAGAAGTTCCGGCCCATCTCCCTGTTCCCATTCCTGGCGAAGGTTATCGAGAAAATCGCCAACACACAACTAACATGCCACCTCGAGGACAACAACATCCTCGACCCTTCCCAGTCCGGATTCAGACAAAACTACAGCACCGAGACAGCCCTCATCGACGCCACAGACGACATCAGGTGCAAACTAGACAACAGTGAAACGTCTGCCCTCATCCTCCTGGACCTATCAGCCGCCTTCAACACAGTCTGCCACCGTACACTAAGAACACGCCTCCAAGAAGCCAGAATCCAGAAGAAGGCCCTGGACTGGACCACATCCTTCCTCTCCGGTAGAACCCAGCGAGTCCGCCTCCCACCCTTCCAATCCAAAGCCACCAACATCATCTGCTGTGTACCCCAGGGCTCATCCCTCAGCCCAACTCTGTTCAATGTCTACATGGCCCCCCTCGCACAAGTGGCCCACAAGCACAACCTGAACATCATCTCCTATGCTGACGACACCCAGATCATCCTCCCTCACCAAGGACACGCACTTCGCCAAAACCAACCTCCATGAGGGAATGAAGGCCGTCACTGAATGGATGAGAAACAGCCGCCTGAAATTGAACTCGGACAAGACGGAAGTACTCATCCTCGGCCCCACCCCCTCTGCGTGGGACGACTCCTGGTGGCCGACCACGTGGGGAGCAGCTCCTAAACACACAGACCACGCACGCAACCTAGGATTCATCCTCGAATCCTCCCTCTCTATGTCAAAGCAGGTCAACGCCATCTACTCCTCCTGCTACAACACCCTCCACATGCTTCGCAGGATCTACAAGTGGATCTCACCCAAAACCAAAAGAACGGTGACCCAAGCCCTCGTCAGCAGCAGGCTGGAATACGGCAATGCACTCTACACAGGAATCCCGATTAAACTCCTGCAACGACTACAACGCATCCAAAACGCCTCCGCCCGACTGATCCTCAACACCCCCCGCTGCAGCCACATCACCCCCAACTTGCACTGGCTCCCCGTCGACAAGAGGATCACCTTCAACCTCCTCACCCAAGCACACAAAGCATTCCACAAAAGCGGACCAGCCTACTGGAACAACAGACTCAACTTCCACACCCCTGCCCGCCAGCTCCGCTCCGCCAGCCTCGCCCTGGCCACCGTCCCGTGTATCCAACAAACAACATCCGGAGGCAGTCCTGAAACACCCTCCCGCTCCATCTGCGTCAGACCCAAGACCTGCTCACCTTCAGAAGGCTCCTCAAGACCTGGCTCTTCGAGCAGTAGATGCACCCTCCCCTCCTCAGCGCCTTGAGACCCTCACGGGTAAGTAGGGCGCTTTACAAGTTCATTGATTGATTGATTGATTGATTGATTGATTGATTGATTGATTGATTGATGAAATACTCAAATGTGCAAAATATTGTGAAGATGAATTGGACAATAAGCGAAAGAATTTAGAATAAAAAGTAATGTGGGCACAAGTAAAATTAGCCGAGCAACAAGAACTTTAAATGAAAAATATTCAGACCCAAGGAGATGGAAATGGAAATAAACCTAGGGGAAAGTTTAACCGAGATGAAGCTAAAAAGAAATTTCCTTGTCATGTGTGCGGCAATTTGGGGCAATGGAAAAACGAGTGTAAGGCTGTATTAAATATTAACATGCAAAATGATAATTTGAATTCACAGAAGCAGAATGAGGTATCGAAAAGGCAGCAACAACAGGTAACACAAAACCAGATACCATTGGTTCCTATGCCAAACCCTGGGAGTCAGCCCACATACAGTGGGGATACCACAAGTTGGGGAGGAAGTGGTAAAAGGGACACAGTGACACCCCAATTTCTTTTGAGTGATACATATTTTGAAGAAGACAGTTTCTGACGGTGCCTGAGAGGGGAGGACGAGGAGTGCGTACTTGGCGCATCCTTGCAGGTAGATCAGTCAGGTTCATATATTGAGGGGAAGGTTGAATGATGTTACCTTTCTGTTGGATACTGGCACTACCCGTTCTACTGTGGGAACAGCAGACGTTCCAAACCTACCCCTCTTGAGAGAAGCGATCCAAATAGTAGGTGTTTCTAATAACCAAATTAGTACCCCAGTTACAGAACCAATGGAAGTTAAAATTGGCAATTTTAAAGAAATCCAGTCCAGTAAATCTATTAGGTAGGGATTTGCTGTGCAAGATGAATTGCACTGTCTTTTGCTCACCAAATTGTATCGAAATTCAAACCCCAGATGAAGATGGAATTTATAAAATTATGTTAGCAAAACAAGGTACTGAAAATAAAAAGTTTACCTTAGAAGATTTGCCAAAAGAATTACAACATACGGTAAATCCTAAAGTGTGGGATTTCACAGGAAAAGATGTAGGATTAATGGCAGATGTTGATCCAGTAAAAGTAAGAGTGAAAGAAGGTGCAGTTTACCCAAATATTTGACAGTACATAATGAGCCCAGAAATAAAAGCAGGAGTTGCACTCGAAATAAAATGTCTGGTTGAAGCAGGAATTTTACAAGAGATAATGAGTAGTACATGTAATTCACCCATAATTGGCATAAAGAAACCAAGCGAAAGTGCAGGGTCGTACAAGACCTCTGCAAAATTAATAAAATTGTTGTCCCATGTTGCCCAGTTGTGCCAAACCCTGCTGTGATTTTGTATCAAATACCATGGGCAGCAGGCTGGTTTATTGTAATAGATCTATGTCATGCATTTGTTTCTATACCATTGCATCCAGATAGCAAGTATCTTTTCTCATTTAAGTTTGACAACCATATCTACGTTTGGAATCGTGTCTCTCAGGGGTACACGGAAAGTCCATCGATTTTTAATCAGATCTTGGAAAAGTGTCTATTGAATCATTTAGGAAAAGGAGTACACAAAACATCACTTGAGAAACTGCAATTTTGTACCACATCAGTGAAATATCTGAGGCACCGGATAGAGAGAGGTGTCAGAAGGGTTACTTCTGAAAGAATCAGAATAATTCAAAACATGAGTCTACCTCAAACGCAGAAAGAAATCAGAATGTTTCTTGGAGTTGTAGGCAATCGATTGTGGGATTTGCAGTCCTAGCAAAACCATTGATACAAATGGCAAAGAAAAGAGCAAAAGACCCAGTAGAATGGGATAATGAAAGCATGCCATCTTTTCTAAAATTACGAGATTGTCTGTGCTCAGCTGACTATTCGAAAGATTTTGCTTTGTTTTGTGATACACGAGACAATTGTGCACTTTCATTTCTGACTCAGACCCATGATCTGATTGTTGTAAACGTATCTAGGACCCTATTTAAATATTCCCCGATTTATGTCCTTATGTGGTTATATCAAATCATATCCTTATAAAGGCATAAGAATCATACCCATATTAAGTCATAGCCAATGCAGTCCAAATACGGCAAGGCTACTCCCATAGACTCCTAGAAAGCACAACGCGTTCTTAAATAAACCAAGCCTCCAGCAGCCCGGGAATTCCCCCTGCTTCTGTATTGATTTGTCCTAGAACTCCTGGAGTCCTGAAAGAACTACGAGTTCTTAGTGACGTCTTATGTCCAACCTTACGTCAAACTCGGCACCTTCCAGGTATAAATATACCAGCATCTGCCCTAGCAAAACACACGGTGGTTTGGAGCAGATCGGCTATCTACTTGCCCGACGTCCTGCTGAAGCGAGTGCCGAAGGAAGCCGACCCTCCCATTGATGCACTGAGAGAGACGCTGTCTTTTCTCCTGCCATGAAATCCAGCTCCATTGTTTCCCTGTCACCCTTGCGGGTTGCTGGGAGATCGAGTCCTGAGAGAGAGATACAAGACCTCCTTCATTCTATAACCAAGATACGGAGCTGATTAGACCCTTAGAGAATTCTTGATTCAGATTCTTGGCAAAAAACTATCTTAACTCAAACTACAACTCTTTTACTCCTCCCCATGTACTAGGCTTAGGTTAGGTACACCGGGGTAGGCGTATTTTAGAAGCACCAGTTGAGTACGTTTAGTCAACTTTTATCATTGTATGTATTTTATCCGTTTTAAGTATCTTATGGCTTAGAAACCATATAAAAAAGTTTACGGTATTATTTTATAATACTCCTTTTACTGTACGCACTTTACTTTATGACAAGTATTGCAATTGTGGCAATCCACTTCTCTTGCATGAGAAAGAAGACTGCTCAATAAATAACCACTTTTATTGAAAACGCCCGTCTCTCTATTTCTCTGGTGAAACTAAGCATGCACGATTGAGTGAGTGAAATAGCCATCTATTGTTTCCGCGACTCTGGAGATATACTCCTTGTTCTAGGGGAGCAAAGTTGTCATGTTTATGCAGTTGTCACAAACTAATCCCTTCTTGTGAATTCGAGAAAGCTTCTAGTGACCTCTGAGCTAGCTGGCATTCATAATTAAGTCTAACATATTCAATAGAGACCTAGTCGACCTCAGTCCTACGTATAAACTATCGTTTATGTTATTCCAATGCGCATGGCCTATTTGGAATATAGGAACTACACTACATGATGAGACGTCCTGTTGCATATTTTCCCTCTACACTAGATCCAGTGGCAGCTGCATTGCCAAGATGTCGAAAATCAGTAGCAGCAACTTGCATGAGTCTTGAGCAAAGTGAGTCCATTATCATGGGACACCCAGTAACCGTATATGTCCCACATGCAGTTGTAATTTTGTTGACCAGGACTAAAACTCAGTACCTAACTCCTAGTCGGCTGACTAAGTATGAACTGATTCTTGTAGGTGCCGAAAATGTGACTATTGCTAGATGTAATATTCTGAACCCGCAACATTATTGCCTGATTCACACTTTGCGGAAGTTGAAAATGAAGTTGAACACAATTGTATTGATCTTACAGAATACTGTACTAAACATCATCCAGATATAAGAGAAGAGCCACTGATAAACTCAGAACATGAGTTATTTGTAGATGGTTCATGAATGCGACATGAGGAAGGAGGTTTGAGTGCTGCGCATGCTGTATGTACTCTATGGCGTCCAGTCGAAGCATCCTATTTACCTGGAGTCAAATCTGCACAAGTAACTGAATTAATTGCATTAACGAAGGCTTTCAAAATTGGAAAAAATATAAAAGTGAATATTTATACTGATAGCCAATATGGCTATGGAGTTGTGCATGATTTTGGCCAACTCTGGATGCAAAGGGAGTTTTGTGAAAGATTTGCTGAAAGCAATCCAATTACCAGAAACAGTGGCTGTGGTCAAGTGTGCTGCTCACCAATCTGGCAATGACAGAGTGACAGCAGGTAACCGATATGCTGACCAATTAGCTCAATATTGCGCCAAAAATAAAATGGCAATAAACAAGAAAATTGAAACAAATGGAAACAGCTGCCAACTTATGTTGCTTGAAAGAGTGAAAACATGGGAAGGAGTGAGAGATTTGCAAAATGATGCAGAACGAAAGGAAAGAGAAGAATGGGCAAAGATAGGTTGTCAGGGAAGGGCTGGAGATGGTGTCATTGTTTACCTTGATGGAAGCCTGTGTTGCCATACTGTATGCTTGCTCCTATGTCTAGAATGTACCATGGTGATTCCCATTTAGGGCAGCATGCCATGACTAGGTTGTTCAGACAAACTTGGTTTAATGAGAAGTTCAGGAATGTAGCAGATAGTCTTTGCCATAGGTGCTTAATTTTTCAGCAAATGAATCCTGTGAAGAAAACTGTAGTGTTGCCAGGAAAAATTGGGAAAGCAGAAGGTCCTTTTGTTCATCTTCAGATTGACTTTATTCAGTTAACCCCTTGCAGAGGAATGAAGTATGTTCTTGTCATTTTCTGACTTTTCTCAAAATGGGTAGAAGCTTATCCTACACGTAGGAAAGATAGCATCACAGTAGCAAGATTACTACTCAGAGAGCTCATATCACGTTTCGGTTTTCCAGTAACAATTGAATCAGACCAAGGAAATCATTTTAATAATGAAATAATTGGTCTACTCTGTGAAGCATTCAAAATTGAGCAAAGACTGCACTGTGCATATCACCCAGATGCTTCTGGAGTGGTAGAACAACTGAATGGCACAATCCAATCAAGATTGGGAAAGATATATGAATCTACTCGGTTAGCTTGGACAGATGCTTTACCTCTTGTCTTGATGGGACTCAGAAGCATTCCAGACAGAAACACAGGCTTGATTCCTCATGAGATACTCATTGGAAGAGTATACAACAGAAAAAGGGTATTGAGTACACGGGAAGTAATGGCGCTCAGACAATATTAACGTGAATGTTACTATAAATGCAAAAGTAACTGGTGCAAGCAGGGAGGGGGGACCCAAAGAACCCCTCAATTTAAATGTGAAAAATCCACATATAAAACTTGAAACCCAGGTCATTGACGCCAGTGTAGCGAGGGTGACTCGACCCTGGAGCTGAAACGCCACACGTATCCATGTGGTGTCTTATGAAGGAAATCTTACGTCTTATGATTTTGGACTGTTGAATACTTGTGATTCCGAGGTGCGGAATACTGGCGTCCTCTACATCAATTTTACAGGAAATTGTCGGAATATCATATACCGTCACCTTCCCATTTTAAGGTTACCCTGCCGGGTTGGAATTATCACCGGACGTGGGCCCTATAACAAAAAAGGATCCAGCCATCGAGCCCTGAAGAGTTATAGTGTTTGTGATTGTACTGACCTATAACAAAACACGTGTCAGCTGGCTGTAAATTACCAATGGTTGGATGATCTAATAAAAGGAGATATACATCTAAGTCCAGGAACCAACGCTGGACATTTGTCTTTTTTAATCACATATAGTAGCATACTACTTGTTATATTTGATTTGAGTGCGCAGGACTTTGTGTTACTCATTGGAAGAGCAATGAGGCAGGCATGGGTGCCAGGACACAAGCTGATAAATATATCTGATGACTTAGTACTAGAGTACTGCAAAGAACTGGCTGACCAAGTGCGTTCTATCTCTCACCAGGTTGGAGACGGCACTGTCACCAGACAATCAACACCAGCACATGATCTGATTCCAGGTGACTGGGTTGCGATAAATAGACATACACGAGAATCTTGCCTAGCTCCAAGGTGGGGAAGGCCAAAACAAGTGATATTGGTCACCACTACAGCAGTAAAAGGCAAGGGAATTCCGAATTGGATCCATGCAAGTCACACTAAAAGAGTCACTGAACCTGATGAAACTGAAGCTGACGGTTGTGCAGCTGAGGAGTCTCAAGAAAGTGATTCCGAAGTAGTTGCTGACGAACGACCGAGCACCAGTCAGGATGAATGGATTCCAGTGATTCACATTCTTGCAGATGTTGTGAGAACCAGAAGTCAAACTTATTTAGATAGACAGAGTGATAGTGAGGATGAATCAGGAATAGAAGAACGTCCTCAGATAACAGAAATAAAAGCCAATAGTAATTCTGAGGAGGAACAGATAAGGAGAGATCAATATACTCAGACAGTCCAGATACCTGTCACAGTTCCAGAGTCTGAGGAGGGACAGATAGGTAATAGGGCGAAGGCTCAAG
This sequence comes from Lissotriton helveticus, assembly GCF_964261635.1. Classification (NCBI taxonomy): domain Eukaryota; kingdom Metazoa; phylum Chordata; class Amphibia; order Caudata; family Salamandridae; genus Lissotriton; species Lissotriton helveticus. The sequence continues at coordinate 315,861,795 of NC_136060.1, forward strand.
AAGAAGAAAAACAAGCGATCAAGATACCTGAGCAGGACCAGATAGATGTAGAAAAACATGTTCAGGAAAAAGAAAACAAACAAAATCAAAGCAAAATAGAGCACACTCCTGAACAAGGCCATATTAGTATCCAGGCAGAAGAAACAGAAGCAAGACCTGGACCAAGTCAGATACAGAGAGATACAGACAACGTAGATGTACAAATTGTGCCACAACTAAATGAGAATAAAAGGGCAATTGACGAAAAACAAAGCACAGTACCAGCTAAAAGACTCAGAAAAGGGAGATAAGTGGCCTGGTTTTGTCAAAAGATTTAAATTTCGCCTTCAACCAATAAATGAAGAACCAGAGCAAGTAAATGAAATATCAAGTCAAACTGGGTTTTCCACAGAACAACTAAGAAGAAAGAGTCCACGGCTGAAAAGACTAAATAATAAGTTCAGAGGCCCTGAATGGACCTACGTCATCCTTATAGATTTTGAAAATTTTGAACTGAGTGATGAAAGTGATGACAACTTAATTGATGATCCAACAGACGAAGAAGTGAGACCAACTATGAAAAGTCTCAAAGAGGGGCTAAGTCTCCATAGTCAAAAATGGCTGATCATACTGTTAATGGTAAACCGAAAAGAAATTGCTTACAAACATGCTGTAGAATATGCACATGTAGTATAGTAATAATACTCATAGTATGGTTAGGACTGATAGTAGCTATTCCTTACTTAATGAATAAAAGTGAGAAGATTGACATTAACATTCATGAGAAAGGAGATGGACCTGAACAGTTAAATATACATGAAAGAATAGTTAATTTTAGGCAGCAAAAAATAGAATTAGAAGCATCAGATGAGGAAGAATTACATTACAATAAAATTAGAAATAGAACACACTTGAACGTATTTGCAAATGTATTAGTACATTATGTAGAGGCAATGGAAATAAGCGATTGCTATGTTTGTATGAAGCTACAATTATCTGTAGCTGAGGGCGTCACTTATCATCATTTGCCCTTGACCTATGGTATTTCATGTAGTATTCTAGATAGTTTATTTTATAAAAAAGGACCTTTGCAATATTATTATTCTAATTCAGACGTGATTTTCTATTAACTTCCTATTTATAGTTACCTGAATCCTGTACATACTAAGGATGACATAACTCGCCATATGGGTGAATATTTTCTAACAATAGGTACAATAAATATAGCTGAAGCACACAAGAATAATTTAACATGCATTTTACATGACGAAGAAAAGATATTTTTGAATTTAGTTGAGAAAAGGAGAGAGGATTTCCAGAAAAAAGCTACAGAACAGAAACGAAAAATTCCTAAATGGGCAGAAAATAAAGAGTACACCTTGAATGGCAAAACTCATGCTGCTATGTTGCTGGACTTTGAAAAGAAAAGGAAACTCTGTCTCCACAGGGAGAAAATTAGTTATTATAACAATATATTTATTGGTTCTAGTGAATGTGAACAGAATTATAAGGTAATTGGGGGCTAGGGTTTCAATGATGGAACTGAGCCAGTATTTCCTGGAATGTATTACATATGTGGGAACAAAGCATATTACAAATTGCTTGATCATTGGTATGGGAGTTGCTATTTTGGAATAGTATTCCAAAAGTATTTCATGTAAACACAATCACTGGAAACAATGAAGAAACTAATGGACTAATACGTAGTATAAGAGCTAGTTTTTTATAAATTGTAGGTGATATATTTAGTGCATTGATACCTTCAGTGGGAGTTGTTCTGAATACTCAAAGTATTTGTAAATTGTCAACAGTAGTGGGTCGTTTATTGACTGACACTACTGGAGGACTGTTAATGATCAACACTGAACTGGCTGTGGTAAGGTCAATGGTTTTACAAAATTGACTTGCTCTTGATACATTGTTGGCAAAAGAGGGAGGAGTCTGCAGAATGCTGAAAGTGCAACATTGTTGCACTTACATACCTGACAAAAGTGTAGAACTTAAGGGGTATTTAAGGAATATTACACATTTAGAAAGAGAACAACTGGAGGTTGATAGTGCATGGAAGAGACTTATAGATGGTCTCTCCTCTGTAGGTAGTTGGTTCTCTAATATAGGAAAACGTTTTGTAGGTAGAATACTGATGCCAATGGTGAGAATAGCCCTATTTATTTTAGCGATAATAACTTGTGCAAATGGCACAAGCATAAAAAGACATATACAGAGAATAAGAGAGGAAAGAAAAGAAATATTAATGAAATTGAATTAGAAGAGCATAATGGACATTTGTACAAGAAAGTGAAAGATCTTCATATGAAAAATTAAAAAAATTTCAACAGAAAGTTTGAAGAAATTGAGTTGGGTGAAATGTAAAAAAGTTGGCATCTGTTTCATTAATTAGTCATGATATAAAATATCATCAAACAGGGGATTGATGGAGCAAGGTTGCACTTGTAAAGTGACTTGCTTGAATTCAGCCCTCTCGAAAATAATATTAATGTACTAACTAACATGTTCCGTTATAATAATATTGCATTACACAACATTACTAGTATCTAAGGGAAGCTCGACAATGTGCTTTTACTAACTATAATCCGCTTGCATTAAAATGGCTGCTTCTATGTGGGATTTTCTACTGCGCATGCGTCTGTCACACTCACGTGATGTGACGTACTATCTCGCTTGATGGGAAACTTTTGCTTCTGCACACTAGAACTAAGATGGCTGCTCTGTGTCCTAACTTGCAAGAAGCTTGCATCGCTGCTTTTGCTAAGCTGTTTGCTCTGCTTAACCTCTAATGCAATAGTTAAAAATCAAATAATGGGAATAGAATAGAGATAAGTGGTATACAGTGCATTTATTCATTCTGTTTCTAAAACTGTTTTTCTTCTATTTTTGCATGTATCGCATTTGGGCCTGAAATGTATTTCTGAACTCCATCTTTGGAGGAACTGCGCCTGTGCGAAGAAACTCAAGTCACTGAAGCCAATGGCCTTGAATCAGTGCCAGAAAACTGACATGGACTAAGAAACTATGAAAAGCGACCTCCTCACCCTACCAAAGGAAGCTGAATTGAATAAATTGTTAAGATATTAAAGGTTATTTTTACATTCACTGCCGGGTGGAATAAAAGTACATGAGAAGGTAAAGTCATGGGAGGGAACATTTGAATACATGATTGACAAGTTACCTCATATCAATATGGTGTGATGACTTCTCGTCTTCTGACCAATAAAATTGTGGGATTTACACATTTGCAACATTTGGGGGAGGATACACTGACCTGAAAAATAGTATAACTAACTAGGGTAGGCTTAGTTAGTTAGATTGTCCGACTTGTCCGAATAGCTGACCTGTCACTGACACAATGCACTCAATAGGTGATCGAGAGCAGAGGTGCTGGCGGAGCACTCTGTCAGAAGATTCGATAACCCAATCGGGGTTCTGGGAAGGAGTTTGATGACCCAATCGGGGTTCAACTGTTAGCTGCAGAGAGGGTTTACAACGCTGGTGTTCTGAACTTTAGCTGTGGTGCCGATCTCAGCCTGTGGTGGTCCTATCCTGATCCAATTTGGTCCGTCACCTGTCCTGATTCCGGTCTTCACCTGTTCTATCTCACTGGCACCTGCACTTTGGGATTCTTGTCTTTTGTCTCAGCCCGTGGCCAGGGATGGTCTTGACACCATTCTAGGTAACTATAAAGGGTGGGTTTGTCATTGTACTGTTTTCCCTTCTCTACCCATCCTCTGTCTAATGCTTAGCGATATTTCTTGCCAAATTATTGCTTATGTTTGCTTCAACAATATTTTTAAATAAGTAATTATTGATTTCATGGTTTCAAGATTTTACCTAGAAAAAAGAACTTAAACTTTTCCTCGAGTTTGTGGTTATTTACAAAATGCTAAATGTTATTATTCTACCTATTTTATTGCTAACTCCCTTGATCCTCTAGGACTTTAGGTATCGGTGACTTGGATTGGTAAGTTAAAAGGTATAGATCCCGAATGGTAAAATTTAAAATTGATTGAGTGTAAGTTTACCTGTTTAAATATATACTTAGTTTTATGGGCCCAGGTGAGTATGTTGAGCAGGTGAGCTTGCACTCTATCACCCCCTGCCAGCCATATTCTGGGTGGGATTTTCTCCAACAATACTCCACTTAAGGCTCGAGGTTCATTGCCTCTGACATGGTGAGGACACCATGCTGTAATGTTTGAGTTAATTCTCTTGTCCAAACTGCAGCTCCACAATACTTTTCCCAAGGCTCTTAAGACTCGGGTCTTGACAAAATAATCCCAGATCAGCTCACTCACCTGCTTACTGTTTCTCAGCCTGTTTATCCAGAGGACCTTGACCAAGCTACATCCACTTATACTAACTGATTGCATACTGCCTCTTCCTCATTGACCCCAGTGAAAGTGGTATACTCTCAGTGCCGTAACACAACTCCATGGTATTCGGACTGTCTCATGAAACAGAAACAAATCTGTAAACATTAAGGATGTGTATGGAGAAAGGGCTATAGTTGCCAAGAAAACGATATTTAAACATTTTCTTTGACTGTTTATAGATCCTTCTTAGAGAAAAATCAGCGTATTACCCTAAAGAACTGTTTATTTCAAATTTAAAAAAGACCCCAAGTCCCAGTACTAATCAGGTCATTAGCAGTCAATCGCTTTGCAATTCCATCGCTTCTTCTGAAATAAAGTGGAACAAATATATAATAAATTCGAATGCCTCAAGGACAAGACTGAAGAACAAATCGTGTAGTATGTGCCAGACATAGAACTGACTAAATAGATGGTACAAACTGTATTTTCAGAATTTTCCGCACTCACGACCAATCAAGTTGTATGCCTATTCCAAGCTTCTAAGTCTGGGTCCCTACTTGATCCATGTCTCCTTCTTGTGATTGAAAAAAAAAATAAGATTAAATAAGATTAAATATGGCAAAAAATCTAACCACTATATTTAATCTGATGTTCAAAACAGCCTATTTTCTTAAAGCATGGAAGGTGGCTTCCATTCAGCCTGTATTAAAAAAAACTGAGCTTAAGCCCAACGAATCCTAATAACTATCACCTTGTCTAACATCTCCTGTTGCCTGCCAAGCTAGTAGAAAAAGCCATACATACTCAGCTATCTGAATTTATTTAGTCTAATCAGCTGTTTGATCACACGCAGTTCAGCTTCAGAAGTGACCAGAGTACTGAATCTGCTCTGATAAAAGCTTCAGAAGAGATCAGAGAAGCCCTGGATGCTGAAGGCAAAGCTGTATTAGTCCTGCTGACCTTTCAGCAGCATTTAATATGGTCAGTCATGACCTTCTGATGACCGTCTTGCCAAAATCGGAGTAAGCGGGACAGCACTGACCTTGGTTCATTCCTTCCTCTCGGAACGTGAACAATCAGTAGCACTTTTGTTTGTCTGTGAACCCTTTTTATTGACCTGTAGGGTCCCCCAAGAGTCCTTGTTCAGCCCCACACTGTTTATCCAATATGAGTAATCTCTGGCCTTGCTGATAAGATCTCTTCGCTTTTCACTTTCTGTTAGAAGGTGGTTCTGACACTATGAGCCACCCAGATTTTTTTCTTTTTGAGCTCCTAATTGTTGAGCTTTTACTGTGGGGAAGCCTCATGAATTGGGATTCACCCACAGTGAACTCAAGATGTAAGAGACTGCATGAGGATTTTACTGGTGTCCCCCTGGCTTGACCAGGCCACTGCGCAGCAGCTGGAGTAAGGGACACCGGGCTGGTTACATGTAGCCACATGTGTACATGCATGTGCACACGTGTAGGGGTTGCGCAGGGGAGATTCCTAAAGTGTGTACTCCAGGAGCAGCTACAAGATGAAGGGTGTGGCAAGACTTGTGCAGAATTGGGTGGTGACATAAATAGGCTTTATACACTGGGAAGGAACATGCCAGGGAAAGTCAGTGTGTTTTACTGTATTTCACTGCATTATTCCCCTAAGGGGATGTGGAGCCCATGTGCTAGATTACCTTTAGTAAGGCCTACAGATTCCAGACACACACTAAAGTCCACTGTAGCGGATGTGAAAAGGAGTATTCTGCCGAGTCCAAAGTCATATTTGTACTGCTTTTGGGTCATCCAGAAATGTCACATTTCTCTGAGTAAGCCATAACCAGGGCCAGGCTGAGGGCCGACCTCAGCTGGATGGATTGATAACCCTTCTTTCACAAGCTAAGGCCTCCTCTCCATGAAGAGAAGATGGGTGGGGCTAAAGGCTCATCCATCAGCAGCTATCACTGGGTGTCAGGCACCAGGTTGCACCAATAAGGGAAGGCAGCAAGGGGAGATTGGGTTTTGTTTAAAAGACCATGTGGCCAGGGACCCTTGAAAACGCCCTTTTGAACAAACCCAGAGGCTGGTCAAGAAGGAGGGAGCAAGAGCAGGGAAGTGATGTGTAGCTGTTTGATAGGAAAAACAGAGACTTCCTGCCAACCCCCTACTCAACGTTTAAAAAGTGCTTGCATAGGAAGAGAAGCTCTCTCTTGGGTGTGGTCTGCTGAGGCGGAAGATGCTGGAGCCTGGCAATGGACAGTTAGAAGGAGAACCCCCCTGGCTGCCCCCAGGGCCCTAACAGCGCCAGAAGAAGAGCCCAGGAATGGTGCGCAGAAGCAGGGGCCTCTGCGCAGGGAGAAGAGATGCCCAGGAAGAGGGCCAGGTGAAAGGCTGGCGCAGGGAGCCAGTGAAGACTGCTCCCTGCAGAATGCACCCTCTTGGAGACCCAGAGGACAAAGGAGAGGGCTCCCAGTGGCTGGGGGCCACCACCAGGAGCAAGAAGATGTGAAAATAGGGCAGATCAGACCTCCAGGGGCTGAGATATGGCCCCGGAAGGTAGGCGACCTCTGACTCCACCCTGGCACTCACCGACGAAGAGCCATCGGGGGGTCTAGGACATCATCCCCTGGCCCCGAAGTGGCCATGTGAGGGGGAGCGCCATCCCGAAGGAGTCCGGGGTCTCGGGATCCCACACCTGGGGCTGAAGTCAAGAAGGCAAAGGGGGGAGTGCCGCTGCAGTCCCCCGAGGCCAGCAAGAGCCGCGCTGGCCTCCGTGTCTGCCCGAGTGCCCCGCCGCACATGAGGGTGCAGGCCGAGCAGTGAGCCGACGGGGCAGCCAGGGGTGGGCTCTCTGGGCTGCCCTCCAACGGAACAGGTAGAGGGGGTCATGGGTGGGACTGGGACCCCGGGAGAGAAGACGTGGTGCTCGGGGCCTGGGTGGGACCGGGCCCCTCAGCATGAGCAATAGCGGCCAGGGGTGGGCTCCCCGAGCCACAGACAATCACCTGGGGGTCCGGGTGGGACTGGTCCCCCCACCGAGGCCCAGGCACGCAGCGAAGCCGCCAGCTTCACCAGCGCGGCTCTCCCCGGCAGAGCGGGAAAGACGCTCATCTACTATGCGCAGAGAAGGAGCCTGAAGCGCCCCATAATGCCTTCCACAGCATGGGGAAAACATAGTTTTGGTGTTTGTGGTGGCCCCAGGAGAATGTTGTCACTGCCAAATTTGTGCAAAGGTGCAGGGGGAACTGCTTGAGAAGCGCAGTCTCCCCCAGAAAGAAACTGGAAGTCCCTCCCTAAGTCACATGGGGACTTGAAAGGAATAACCCCTCAAGGGCTCAGTCTGCATTTAACACCTTCTGGGCTGGAACTTTTGTTCTGCAGCTGAGGGTGTATTGAGAAGTGCATCCAGGAGTGAACGGCTGAGTTGGGGATGTCTGGAGAATGGCATCAGCTGGAGGTGAAGAGGTGTAATAGCATCAGAAATGCTTTTACTAATGTTATTTCTTTTAGAGGGTCTGAAGGTCACATGTGTAATGTGAAGTACTGATGTAAGATATTGTCATACGCAAAGTGGGGTTATGTTGTCAGACATTCTGCTAGGGTGTCTGGCTGTGTATGCGTAATACTGTGATTTCATCTGTGATGTCTTTAGGGGCTATAATTGCAATGCATTCTAATGATCCACAAATGTGCTGAGTACTGTCATTCTAAAGCGTGCTTAAACATGTTTTCCAGCTGCTGCACTTAGGTGACGTCCCCAGACTGCTAGCCCTTAAGATATAGAGGTGCATAATTTATGGTCAGTGTGAGATGCTCAGTCAGGGTCTTGTGTCACCAAGGCAGGTGTACCCCTTTTTAAAGCTTGTTGAGGTAAAGGGGTGGGTCACCACTGGGATGGTGCCAGTGTGCTGGGCCCACACCCCAGGTTATGTACAACTATTTGCATTGGAGGCAAAATGATGTGCATACATGCGAGTGGTGGTACTAGGCCCCTACCCCGATGGGAGGGGTGGAGATGTTATGCAATGTCACGAAGTAATTCCAACAGATTATGTATATTTGTAAATTGGTGCATAGTATTGAGTAGTGTGTGTGTTGAATAAATGTACTCTTACTTTTATAAAGCAAAGTACAGACTGGACAATCAATTAATGAGTGTTCTTTGTGCGCACCTGCAAATGGTGATTACTAGCCCACACCACCTCCCTTGAGTAAGCCTCAGACTGCTCTGCAACGCTACCCTCTGAGAGTCAGGCGCTACAATTGGGTGTTTGGTTCCCAGTGAATGGCAAATGTAGTCATGTTATTTGTGCAGGCCTCACAGATGCTGCCTCGTTTTCCAATACTTACTTCATGTGCTGATGACACATAAATTGTCGTGCTATTATCTAACCATGATACAGAGACAGGATCGAGATTCCACAACTGCATGTTGGCCGTCAGTAAATGGATGGGCAGCAACTGCTTAAAACTTTACACACGGAAGACAGAAGTCACCCTCTTTGAAAATAAGGCTTAATTCTGATCACCATGCTGGCCAGAAGAACTAAGCACCCCCCCCCCTTCACCTGTGAGAAGAGCCAAAAAACGAGGCGACCAAATGGACGGTAAACTCACCTTCAGTCATCCAAAAGTATCCCTGCCTGATGCAAAATTAGCTATAGTGTTTGCTGTAGAATTTTTGTCATACGTTTCAGTGGAAAGAAAAGCTTCCAGGCAGATGATAGCAAACATTGTTCCATGCAGACAGATTCATTTTAGTCCCTATTATTCACTCAGTTTTAACTTGAGGGCCTTACAGGATGTAATGTCAGTCCCACAGTTACATTGGCTGGTTTTGTTGCACTTCCTTCAAGGTCTTTACTCTTTGTCATGCTTTCTTTATTAGTTATAAGCTCCCCATATTCCCCAAATATCAGTATACGTTTTTTTTCTAGACATTTTTCACATACGCTGCAAAATGTGGAAAAATCTTCCTAATAAAATATGAGTTGCTAGGACCTCAGGGCATGATTTAGAATGACATTTACACATGAAAGTTCAGTTAAACATGAGAATTGATTGGTTCACAAAACGAAATCGTAAATTCACAATACACACTGTGCTGTAGTATTATGCAACCCATTTCCACCCTGGAAAAAAACGAAAAATAACTCCAATAAACAGCCGAACTTAGGGGCATAATATCAAGACAGGCGATAAAATTATCGTCACTTTAGCGGCAGAAAACTGCAGCTAAAACGGCGATAATGGGCTTGATAATATGCTCTATGGAATTCCAATTGTAGCCCATGTCATCTAACTTGGGCTTCAATTGGATTCCATAGAGCATATTATCAAGCCCATTATCGCCGTTTTAGCGCCAGTTTTCTGCCGCTAAAGCGGCAATAATTTTATCGCCTGTCTTGATAATATGCCCCCATGGCCCTTATTCAAAGTTTGGCGAATTAGGCCCTCCATCACATTAGTGGCAGGTATCCTGTCTGCTGCATTGCAAGTGGCATAGGCAATAATACACTTGTACTATGGAGCACAGGACATCTGCCACATTTGTGATGGAATCTCCAATCCGCCAAACTAAATTAGACATTGAATCTCTTTCCAGAATTGGGATTGTAACGTAATATAAATGGATGTGAGTGCAGGGGAAGAGTTTCTCCATTGATGACATTATTTTCCCAGTGGAGAAAACAAAGTCTAATAAATTAATGATTTTTTTACCTTAAAATTGCACAACGAATTTCTAGGAGCACTCATGGAAGCCTGCCACTGTACAGATTTCCAGAGCTAATCTTGGAAAGCATTATGAATTCCGAATTTGTACACACAGACATAGGTGAAGATTTACACATTTCTTTGACAATGGGGTTCTCACTTTATCAAGATGACCACGTGTTATGAAGCGATGAACATATGGCCCTGTGATGTTGCTGCTCTGCTATTAACACTGAATTTTGCGATCATATACAGTCTTAAGTGGAAGCACCACACATATAGCTTCAGCTGAAAACTTTTCATTTATTAGATTAAAAAAATATACATTCCAACCTTTTAACAGTACAAGAAAATGTGTGTTTCTAAACAGTGTTCCCTTGAAGCATTAAATAAGACACAAAAAGCAAAGTTTAATTATTCTTATCCCTTAATTGTCACAAATGCACCCATTTTGATTGTAATCACAAACAACAGTAACCTGATGTGTACAGACAACAAAAGAAACAAGAAAAATCATTTAAAATCTTAAAAAAGCTTTTGATCCTTAATTGAAGAATTTCCAGGTTTTACATTCATCAAGTTTCAACGTAACCCTGAAACAATCTACATATATTTGCTCAACACCTTCGGTGCTCATGGCGAGCTCAGCTTGTCATGAGGAACAGTGGCGCTGTGCTCATGACAGGCTGAGCTCGTCATTACCGCCGCGGCGCACCCACGAGTTGATAATTCCCCCGCTGTGCTGAGCGTCCTATGAAAACGGGCATGGTCATGACGAGCGCAGCTCATCATGAGCACAGCGGCACCATGCTGCATGACGAGCCGAGCTCGTCATGAGTACCGCGCCGACGAGCGCGGCCCTCCTCCCCCGCACCTCGGGGGAATTAGCCCAGCGACGAAGGGGTTAAATAAAAATAAGTAGGACAAAAGGGGGTGTTTTGGACTTGCACTGACTAATGATACCTTAAAAAATAATCACCTTTAATCATTAAGTGGTTATGGTGCTTTAATTCCACCTTTTCCTATTTAATTCAAAGTACAAACATGTTAGACATTTAGTTAATGATTAAAGGTGGTTATTTTTGAAGGTATCATTTGTCAGTGCACATCCAAAACACCTAGTTAATTGTGGCCTAGTTTGGACATAAGTATAGGCCCAACCCCTTGTTGTAACAAATAGAAATAAGGTCACAATTACATTTTATTAGTCCACAGATACCAATAGTGCAAATGTATCCTATTTTAAATTTCCACAAAGATTTGGAATCTTATTAAGTAATCTGTAGGAAGCTGACTTTTTATGTGGTGGTGTCAAGGTAAGACTACATCATACAAAAAGTACAGACAATCCTTATTTGTTTACAGGCCTTAAATTAATACTTCCAAGGGCTCTATTTGTGGTAGTGTGGTTGAGCAAATTAGGGTTATAAGGGGGTAGTGTTTTATTGTATTTTCATTAATATTCATTAATATTCATGATGACTGTGAGATAGTTGAAACTTCCCGGCTTGCAAATTTCACTTGCACAAAATCATTGAAACTCAGAAATTATAGTTACCTGAGCTTACTATAATTTAGGCCCCGCAATGCACTGCTTATGACCTCACATATTACATCACTTATGACATGGTAAGTGATGTCACTGATGACATCTCAAATGACATCACTAAGGACATCAGTGATTACATCATCCAGTCAGTGTAAATATTTAATAAACATTTCTGAGATTTAAAGATATATACTGATCTATTGGATAAGTAAATTACTATTCTTTCTGTACAACTAATAAATGATTCCATTCTAACATATGTGATCTGACTTGTTGTATGACTCACACACCCACTAATTCACCCATACAGCCACTCACACACTCATCCAGCTTTTCAGACAACCACTCAGACATAGATTCGGACAGTCTCACAGCCTCTCTGATGAAATATGTTAGAATTTGTATCATTTATTAGTAGTAGTACAGAAATAATAAGCTAGAGAAGAGGATGAGACTACAAAGGGGGGAATCTTGACCAAACAAGGGTACTTCCTCCTAACTATATGAAGTAAGTGCCTGTTTGTTTGGTGGAGATGTCCTCGTATTCCTCTGCATCAAGAATGTGTCATTAAAAAAGGCGGGAAACGCGCTATGGAGCTTTTTGGTACACTGTCCACCAACATGGGAAAAGACAGGAAGACATTTGCATACTACTAAGGAAAATGGGACGGGCCAAATGACATGACCTTGCAGATGATTTGGGATATTTGCATATTCATGGTAATTAAAAGGGAGAACCATTCTCTCCCCTTTTCATTTTTTAATTATACAAGGGGAGGGGGGCTGAACGGGCCTCCTCCCCTGACTGATTTTGGCCCCAGGGACTTCATCCTCTGGAGCCTGGCCAAAATTTGATGGGGGAGGGGGTCTCTCAGCCTCCCAATCGGAACTGCATCCCCCAAGGCCCAGCCTATTCATCCTGGGTACCCTGGAGCCCACACTTGCCAGTTCCCTGCCTCCAGTAGAAGCCTTCAATGCTCCCATACATAGGGAGCAGCTAATAATGTTGCTTCTGGCATGTGGGAACAACATGTTCATCTGTTTTCCTGAAAGCAAACTGCTATGTTCTGGTGGTGGGCACCCCAGGACATAGGAAGCCTGCCCTGGTGGGTGGCAGTCCCCAGGGTCATTAATGGCTCCAGTAGGGGAGATCCTCCTCTCTTCTTATAGGGGCTGCCCTGGGAAGGTGGTGGGCCCCGGAGCCGAATGCGGCTGGCAAGGGGGGCTGCAAGGTGCCCTCTCCCTTTAATTTTAATTTTTGGCCCGGTAAGGTGGTGGTCCCCAGGACCCCTATGAGCCTAGAGAGGAGGGTCCTATGGCCCCCTCCCATTCGGTAATTTAGCCCCAGGGAGGTGGTGGTCCCAGGGGCCTTTAAAGGCCACAAGAGTGGGGCCTCAAGGACCCCTACCACAATTTATAAAAGCAGGTGATGGTCTCTGGGGCTTAAACAGCCCTTGGGGAGGGGGACCACATGCACTCCCACCCCTTTTGTTTAATATACCCTTGCCTCCAGGACCTGGCCCATGCAGGGGGTGATGTTTAAACAAGCGCAGGAAAACATTTGTGCAGCTAAGGGAGGAGTTTGGCCTCCCTGCATCGCAAACTTTGAGATATATCCAACAGCGGCATTGCCTGAGCAAATCTCTGGGGCCGTGCTCCTTGTCTCTGTCAACTTCACGGGTGTTATTTGTACCTCCACACCAGGAGGAAATAAAAAAAAGGGTTGTGTCCAGCCTCTATGGAGTCCTCTCCTCTCAACTTTTCTTGCAATCACTATCGCGAGCCCGAGTGCTAGATGGCAAGTGCGACTCTCAGTCTCATTTGAAGAATACGAGTGGACAAACACCCTTGAGACCTTGGAATAGGGAAGCGTGACTGAAATGTTGCCTCTTTAAAACTCTGCATGACTGCCATTGGACACCAATGAAACTCCATAAATCGAGCTTACTCCCGCACTTGAACTGCTGGAGGTGCGCAGACATGTGTTGTAATACAACGCACGTTATTTGTGAATGCCCATTGATGCAGCCCTTTTGGGCATATGTGGGACAGACACTGAGTGCCTCTATGTCCCTCCACCTGCCTTTCACCCCGTCGCCATTATTCTCCATGACGTGCGACACTTGCCGGAACTCTCAGGGGCACAACACCGCCTCTTCAATAAATCATGGGGAAACATGGCGACCGCCTAGTACGCGGTCGTAGAGGCTTTTGACTTATGAAGAAAACTATGTGAATTTAACATAGAGATTACCCACTGTGTGTAAAGCGGTTGCGTTTTTTTGAACAATAAGGATAATGTGGAGAATGCCGAAATGCGGAGAATGATAATTTTCAGTGAGGAAAGTTAAAAAAGGTGGTTTCTTTTTTACTGGTTTATTTCTGCCGATCCGCGCTGTGCTGTGAGGGCGGCGTGGTGGAGTGCGACACCTTTGGCCGGTTGGTGTGCAGGCTTCCCATCTCCCTGGCGTTTCATTGCTTTTTCATTTGTGCTGCAGGCTTGAAGGTGGAGGTGGAACGGAGACGAGGGCACTGTGAGACACCAGGGAGCGAGAGAGCAGACATGTCTGCAGGCGGGGCAGGAGCCCTGGGTCTCTCGGGCCAGGACAATCAGCGTGCTTCCTTGGTCCTGGAACCCTGCTGGGCACGAGCTGCTCGGGAGCTCGGCAGGGGCCGGAAGGCGTTGATGCAGCGGTGTGGAAACGGAGGCACGCATAAACTGAGGCTGAGTAAGGCAGGTACAAAGTCAGACACAAAGGCTAAAGGCGACCCCCTGAAGCAAGTCAGTTCAGATCATTGTGATAAAGTACAGGGCGAAGGTGGGCAGGTACTGACCAAGGACGTAGAAGTTACAGGAGTTATAGGAGGCAGTACTAGGGCTCTACTTGTTGTTGAAGAAATTTCAAGTGCATCTTCGGTAAAGGAAGGGGGAGTAGATGGAAGTTTAAGCACATTGTCTCCTCGCTTAGTTGAACAAGTGGAACGAGTAGAGGGAGCGAAAGCGGAGCAAAATCGGTATCATTTGAGGAGTGGGCTAAGTAAGATTTGCATGAAGGGGGGAAGGGCTCTTTAAATCTAAATAGTGGAACAAAACATTCCTCTCCACCGAAACAAGGGGGGGCGGCTAAAGGAGAGTGGGTAACCCCGAATAAGTGGAGGAAATCCAAGATGAATAGAGAGGCCCAAGCATTAAATCTTAAGATCACTCCCTCTTTAGGGAACTTCAAGGTAGCTCCTAAAACACTGCTATTAAAGAACCCCACCGTAGGTCCCCCTGAGATTGGTTTAAAAAGAGGGGCAGATACAGTCAAAAGTAATAGGTTTCAGGTTTTGGCAGGACTCTCGGGTTCTCTGGAATCTCAGTATTCTGTCTCTGGAAAAATGGAGGTTCAACCTGTACAACTCCATTTACATCCCAATTGCAGGTAGCGACTCCCGAGATGTCGATTGATCCCCTCAATAGAGCATCTAAAGAGGTGGGAGATCAATGTGCAACTGATAGAGTTCAAGTGGAAAATGAATCCCTATTACAAGTACAGTCTCAACTGCAAGCCCAGGCGCAATCAGTTGTGGAGTTGATACATTTATTGACAGCCGAGGTTAGACACAGGTTTGAAATATCTGAGTTAAATCAGAAAGAGATCAGGTCTGTTTGCGAAAATTTAGGGAAAATGTTAGATGATGTAGCTGAGTGAACTTCACAGTTGGAGATCTGGATGAAAGATCTGGTATCTCAGGTGGCGGGCAACACAAAAGAGATCAGTGACCTTAGGGGCAATGAGCAGCAATTAAAAGACAAAATAGAATCACTGGAAAACAACCTAAGAAGATGTAATCTTCGGGTGCTTAAGGTCCCAGAAGGAGCCAAATCAGAAGACATAAAAAAGAATTGTGATACATCTGATCAAGGAAGGGTTACAAGTAAAATAGACAGAAGAAAAACTTAGGGAGCCATGGCACCGCCCAGTGCCTGCCATGTTGTGCATGGAACTGCTGGGGGGTACCATTGGTACATTTCCATACCTATAGCTTTAAAGAAGAAATCCTTTTTAAGGCATTAAAACAAAGATCACTGACAGTGGACGGTATCAATTTCAAGATCAGGTCAGATATCTCACAAGTAACGGTTAACAAGCAATGGGAATTAGGAAATCTGATAAAGTTGTTTAAGAGTTTGGGAGCCTGAGCACAGCTAAAATTTCCTGCCAGCCTACGAGTAATGTACAATAATAAGATGCAGACTTTTCTCAGGGTTGAGGAGAATTTCCGAGATCAATATCAAGAGCTGGAGTGTGATAGATGCGACTCTTATTACATTTGTAAGGTATATAGTGTTCTTAGTGTCGAGTTAATGGTCCTTAGCGACATATCACTATTTTTGGGTGGGTATGTTATTGATTTCTCCAAAACCAGGGCCTCCTTAGTCCTAGACCATTAGGAAGGAAAAGGAGGGTTTTTCCAAAGGGTGGGGATGGGAGGGGAACACGGGCAGTTTTTGGTACACAGGTGTGGGAGCATGGGGAAAAAACAAAAAAATAATGTCCTCTTCATACATCAAAACTCAGGTAGTAGCACATCCACAAAGACAAAAAGAGAGAAGAAATGACAGCAAAGCAGAAACCATTGTTAGAATTCTTATCATGGAATGTAAATGGTCTCAGGTGTTGTGACAGGCATGAGAGGATTTTACAATATCTAAAAGATTCTCCAGCCCAAGTTATTCTACATCAAGAGA
Source organism: Lissotriton helveticus (assembly GCF_964261635.1). Classification (NCBI taxonomy): domain Eukaryota; kingdom Metazoa; phylum Chordata; class Amphibia; order Caudata; family Salamandridae; genus Lissotriton; species Lissotriton helveticus. The sequence continues at coordinate 315,878,079 of NC_136060.1, forward strand.
CACATTTACTGGTGATGAGGTAAGAGAGTTGTTCAAAAGTAGGAGATGGGAATAGAATATGGTATATACAAAGCAGCAACTCAGCATTAGGGGGGTGGCAATCTTGATAAAATTCAATCCTCAGTTTGTAATATTGGAAAGTAGGGTGGATAAGACTGGAAGGTGGGCAATTGTAAAAGTGAAATATTATGACCAATTATAATATATAATAGCCCGTATTATAGTGGGCTATTACGGGCCTAATATTGATGACCCCAAGCCATTTAGTAATTTGCTATCTAATTGCTGGATTTCCCTGATCCTGTCATATTGGCAGGTGACTTCAATGTGGTTCTTGATGGTAACCTTATTCGCACTACTAAAATCAGAAGTATAATGCACAACAAATCAAGAACATTGATAGAAAATACGATAAAGAATCTTGGATGGTGCAATATATGGAGAGAAAAAAGGGAGTGCTAAAGAGTTTTACTTTTAATAATAAAAAATATGGGCACCAGTCCAGAATAGGCTTGTTTTTAGTGAACCAAAATATAAAAGACCAGGTCTGTGACGTAAATCACGTGGGTGCACACTTGTCTGACCATTCTGCGATAACGTTTACCTTGGCCCCTTTTACCGCAGTGACACAACAGAGATGAACTATGGATCGCCCCATATTGTCGGATGATGAGGTGATAAACAAACTTGGCTTAGAGTCTCAGGAATTTTTTTGTAATAATCTGGGCAGTGCCCCAATAGGGATTGTCTGGGACACCTACAAGGCCTTCTATAGGGGTAGGATTACATCAATCCAGCTGTACAAAAATAAACAGCGGAAGGCAGAAATTCTAAGCATAGAAAACAAAATTCAGAGTTTGGAACATAAAATACAATGTAATGAAGTAGAGTATGAGGTGGGACAATTAGAGATTTAAACTCTTAAGACGGATCTGTTGGCAGTAGTAGAAAGGCAGCTGCAAGAAAGATGGCAAGTGTTAGACCAGGCATCATTGGCGTGAGTCTCCCTTCCATTTGTGATGGATTGCCTCCTCTGTTTTGATATGTTGTTGCTGGTTTTAGGCTTTGGGCACTGTGCCACTGCTAATCAGTGCCACAGTGCAAGTGCTTCCTATGTTACATTAATGTATTAATTGGTTATTCCATGATTGGGTTATTTGATCTATCTGTCAGCCCCTAGTACAGTGCACCCCGTGTGCCCAGGGCTTGTAAATCAAATGCTGCTGGTGGGCTTGCAGCACTGGTTCAGCCACCCACAGAAGCAGCTTGTAAAGTGTGTCTCAGGCCTGCCATTGCAAGGCCTGTGTGCGGTCTAGCACTGCCATGTCGACTTGGCCAAGTGCACCCACTGGCCAGTCCCTAAACCTTCCCTTTGCTTCATATTAGACACCCCTATGGTTGGCCCAAGGGCAGGGTGCCTTGTAAGTATAAGGTGTGACATGCTCTGATGTGTGTAGCATGTTCTAATAGTGAATTACAGCCATTTTCCTGTTTCAATATTGAAGGCTACCTGTTCTCCATAGGGCCAGAATGTGCAGTTAGATTAATACATTATTATAATCCTAACTGACTCAGGGAACAGGTCGAATTTCGAATTCAGTATGCCTAAACTCAGAATAATAAAATACATCTTGTACTAAAGTTGTTTTTAATATTCTGTGTTTGAAAATACCACTTTTAAAAAGTAGGTATTTTCTTGCCTAACTATCCAGGTCTGCCTCTGCTGGGTTGTGTATTCCTTGTCTGGGTTTGTGAGTGACAGGGCTGGGGGATTCCAGGAGACAAGCTGGGGCAGCCCGTGGTGAATAGAGATATCTGCATCTAGATGGGAGGGAGGAGTTGCAACTGGGACCTGAATAGGGCTGGGCTGTCCCTCTACAATGCTGGCTCCACCTCCTGTGGCTCCTCTGATGTCTCTGTCCTGCACTGTGACAGGAGAGGAGGAATCATGTCAACAGAGTGCTCCAGAGCTGTATCTCCCCCCCCCCCTGAGCTGGCTCCACCTCCTGTGGGGCAGTTGATGTCTCTGCCCTGCACGGTGAAAGGAAGAAGAAAGTCATGTAAAAAAGTGCCCAGGAAATGGTTTGGGCTAGAGAACAAAGGATTTTGGGGTACTAATATTGGGACCCTGATACCAAGAAATTAGATCAGTTCTGGACAAGAAACCTTTCTGCCAAGGAGAAGAACCAAGAAAGCTGCCGGAGTTGTACTGCCCCTCTGTCAGTGTGCTGTTTGCTGGGTTGGCCTGCAGTGGTTGCTTCATTGCCAAGAGAAAGGAGAAGGAAGTTTGTAAGGACTTTCATCTACGGAATATTCTCCAAGGGCTTGAGCTATGCTTGGCTCCTACTGAAGACTCAGGGACACAAGACTTCACCTCCAGCTCCCCACTGAATTTCCCTGCTGGGAATTCTGACTCCAGACACTTGCGTGCCGCTGGGAGCTGGAAGCGCGACGCATCGAGAAGAAGTGTGTCGCCGCCGCATGAAATCATCGCAACGTCGGAGAAGCGAGCCTTCGCTGCATCTCCCTGGAAGTGGGTGTTCATCGAAGCTGCCTGCTGTTCCATCACCGGAGAAGTCTGACGCCATCGTGAGAGTCGCCATCGCATCCCCGGAGAAGCGTGTCGAAGGGCTTGTGGCGGCTCCAAGTACAGAGTCCTCGCAAGGCTGCCAGGGCGTCCTTGCATCGTCATCGCATCGCGCATCAAGGGCGCCATGTTCTTGCATCGCAACCGGATCATCGCATCGCATCAAGGCGCCATTTTGCGCACAGCAAAGGGCCCGCAGGCCGAGAATCTACGCATCACCTCCGCACCGGTAAGGATAACTACGCATCCCCTACTCTGCGCAAGCATTGAGGCACGATGCATCATCTCCCCCGGGTCATGGAACCGTCACATCTCCCCTTTTGCGAGCCTTATGTTTACTTTGAGTTACGCATCCAGGTACTTTGTTGAGAACTTTGTCGCATTTATCAACAACTTGAACTAAGCAACTTTAGCAACTTTAATCATCTTTTAAGTAATCTTAAGTGTAGTACTGCGGATTTTTGTCATTTGTGGTCTTGTGTTAAGTCTATATAAAGAATACTTTTTTTTACAAAACCCGCGTTGTGTCCATCTGTAGTGTTTTCACTGCATTACTGTGTATATTCACAAATGCTTAACACACTGCCTCTGAGATAAGACTTTCTGCTCGTGCCAAGCTACCAAGGGGGTGAGCAGGGGCTATTAAGGAGTGTAATACGCCTATCCTGACTTAGAAGTAAGGGTCCCTATTTGGACAAAGGTGAATACCATTGCCAACTACAGACCCCCAGATCTAACAGCAAGCCGCAAGCTGGCCCACTTTAATTATGGGGAAGGCTGTGGCAAGTTACTTGCCTGGAAGATAAAGAGTGATCAGGCCGGGGAGTTTTATAGAAGAACTCAACTATGGGAATGCTGGGTGTCCAACTATAGTGGGGGCTAGCTTCGAGGATACTTTGTTAAAATATTATGAGGAAATATATAAAGAAGACCTATATACGACAAGGGAGGGAGTTCTAGATTGGCTAGTGCAAGAACTACCTCATAAAGTATCGGAACCCCAAAAGGCTGCCATTAATAGCACTATTACAGAGCAAGAAATAGAAAATGCCATTAAATCAGGGAAATCCAGTAAGGCAGCAGGTCCTAATGGTCTTCCTATGGAAGTTTTTAAGAAGTTATGTAACTACATGATGCCCGCAATTAGCGAGCTATTTACAGCTATTTTTGAAAATGGCGAAAAGATCCCTCCCTCATGAATGATGCCTTTGTGACTTTGATACTTAAACCCGACAAAAAAACAGATTGTTGCGATTCATACAGACCTATTTCCCTGCTAAACTCTGACTATAAGATCTACTCGAAGATATTAGCAGACATGTTGAATGGGGTGGTGGGAGCACTCCTTCATGAAGATCAAAAAGGGTTTGTGCGAGGAAGGAGTATTAAGGAGTTAACCTACAGTCTTATAGGTGCCATTGACCTAGCCTCTGTAGAAAAGGACCCATTAGCAGTCATCACAGTCGACGCGGCTAAAGCGTTTGATCGAGTAAATTGGTCTTATCTGCATGAAGTTTAGAGACTATCAAACCTGGGACGAAACTTTTGTGGGGCAATAAAACAGAAATATAAAAAGCCTACGGCAAAAATACTAATAGACGGGAGGTTATCTGAAGAATTTAACATCCTCAGAGGGACGAGACAGGGGTGCCCGCTGTCCCCACTGCTTTTTAACCTTTGCATTGAACCCTGGGCAGAGAAAATTAGGAAATATGAGGAGATACCTCCTTTTCAGGCCAGGGGTTGGCAAAAGAAAGTGGAGTATATGCGGATGATTTGGTGGTGTATACCTCAAATCTTAGCCTTGCACTACCACACGTCTATGAGCTGGTGGCAGGCTTTGGGAGGATCTCAGGATATGAAATCAACCAAGGGAAAACAGTTATAATGGTCTGGAATATTACCACACAAGAGAGATGTGTTAAAAAGGAAATGAGGTACATTAAAATTACTGAGAAAATAGAACACCTTCCTGAAAGCAATTTTCAAAAGACCAATAATGAGATAGGGAATCTATTGTTGGGGTGGTCTCACCTGCCTTTATCCAGCTATGGGAGAGTCAACATCATCAAAATGACAATTCTCCCTAAAATTACTTTTCTATTTCAGAATATTCCAAATTTTTTTAAGGATGAGTGGCTTAAAAAAACACAGACTAAATTACCACTTTTATTTGGGCCTCTAAAGGGGTGCGTATCCCGTGGAAAAAATTGAGAAGACTTCAAGAGAAAGGGGGCCTAAGTTTGCCAGACTTATCCTATTATGCCTGGGTTTTCCTATTAAAATGAGGGAAAGGGTTGTTTATGGCACCAGACGACTCAGAAATAGGGAAGATGCATACAGTAATGCTAAAAGATGTAAAAGGGGAGAATATGGTTTCATTCATAAGTATGGAGACCCACGCTTTAAAAAAAAATACATCTAAAAACCCTGCAGAGTCTAGCAATAACATGGTATAAATGTTATGTTATGTTATGTTATGTTATTTAATCTTTTGTATAGCGCACGGCTACTCAAAAAGAGTGTCCCGGCGCTTTTAGTAAAGAGGGCTGCATCCTAATAACATAGCACAATAAAAAAAGACAGAGGCCAAGTGGGCACACAAAAAGCGGGCTACTGAGTGAACAGCCAGGTTTTAAGGCCTTTTCTAAAGGCAAGTAGGCTGGTAGCTCCCCGCAAAGTGAGCGGCAGAGAGTTCCACAACTGTGGCGCTAGTAGTCCAAAGGAGCGGCCTCCCAAACGAGCTCTCCTCACTCGCGGGACAACCGCCAGGAACAGGGATTCCGAGCTCAAAGAGCGAGTCGGATGATAAAAGGCCAGTTTCTTTTGGAGGTACTTTGCTCCCACCGCATGGAGGGCCTTATAGGCCAGAGTCAAAGCCTTAAAGGCAATCCGTTTCCGGATTGGAAGCCAGTGCAAGGTCTTCAACAGACCCGCTGCACTGCCCGTCTATTTAAACCAAAAATAGCTCTCGCGGCAGCGTTCTGCACCACTTGGAGCCGCTGCAGCAAATATTCTGGCAGGCCCAGGTAAAGAATGTTCGAGTAATCTAACCTGGACCCGATAAGAGCCTGCACCGTCAGCTTCCTGTGCTCCTCAGACAACAGGGGAAGGAACCTCCGCAGCATCCTAAGGAGGCCAAAGCAGGTGCCCGACACCCTGAGGATCTGGGATTTCAGAGTTAGCCCATTGTCCATCTTGACCCCCAAATTCTTAGCAATTTTGGAAGAACAAGACGGAGGAAACATATTAATGGGCCACCAAGCCTGCCAGTCTGGCTCTGCCTCACACCCAAAGAAGAGTACCTCAGACTTATCGGAATTGCACTTGAGGCTGTTCAGTTGGAACCATTGGAAAACAGCCCCAAGGCAATCCCGGATACTCTCCCCGTCAAAATCTCCTCCTCTCTTACACGAGAAGAGGAGCTGGGTATCGTCAGCGTAGGATACGATCTGGGCCCCATACGACTCCGCCAACGCCGCCAAAGGAGTCATGAAGATGTTAAATAGGGTCGGGCTCAAAATAGAGCCCTGTGGGACCCCGACTCCCAAAGGCGGCATCACAGCGGAATCTGGCGAGGCCCAGACCGTTTGCCGGCGGCCAGCTAGAAAGGAGGAAAACCAGCCGAGCACTATCCCCCGCAGACCTATCTCATAAAGTCTAACGAGAAGGCCGTCATGGGGGACGGTGTCGAAAGCCGCCGACAAGTCCAACATCACAAGCATGGCTTTGCCCCCCGAGTCCAGAACCCCTTTAATGGTTTCTGAGACCTCAAGGAGCGCAGTCTCTGTACTGAGATGGGGACGAAAGCCCGACTGGGTGGCGTGCAGGATCTCATTGGTCTCAAGATAATTGGAGAGCACCACATGAACGTGTTTCTCCACAATCTTCGTGAGAACCGGCAGCAAAGAAATAGGCCTATAGTTGACAGGGGTCTTCGGGTCTAGGCCTGGCTTCTTGAGCAGTGGAATCACCATCGCCTGCTTCCAGGCCTGCGGGACCACTCCCTGGCTCAACGAAAGATTCAATAGCGGGTTCGCCAGCGGATTGATCACCTCTGCGACTTTCGCCAAGAATTTAGCGGGGCATGGGTCCAGGGGCGAGCCCGATTTAAGATTGCCCATGAGAGCCAGAGAGGCAGGGGCAGAGATCGGAGGAAACACGCCCAGCGTCAAACCGGGCGAAACCAGCGGAGACAGGATGGCCTCAGAATTATAAAGTCAGGAAAGAGTTAAAAATCAAGTATTACAGTGGGATGGCGCCAATTTTTGGCTCTCCCGGATCTCCAGAATGGTCGAAGGACGGTCTGGTGCGGCCACTAAAAGACGCAGGGATTACTATCTGGAGTCAATTGATAATGAATGTTGCCCTAGTATCCTGGGAAGAGAGACAAATATTGTTTAATGGTCAACTTTTGAGATTTAAGTATCTGCAAATGTTGAGTTGGAGTCTCACTGATGGCCTTGGAGCAGGACTGCCTAACAAACTGGAAGAAAGCTTGGTAGCTGGAGTAACTCATAAAAAAGAGGCAGCGATTGGCTAATGGCTGCTAATTGAGATGGCGGACAGGGATTTTAATTTAACAAAATCAACAAGAGAGAAAGGGCGTGAGTAACCACTCCTATGCCCCAACCAAGTATATCATAAACAACTAAGGAGTGACTCAGCAGGGACCCAATGATGAAGCATGTCACCAACTAGTGGTGAGTGAGGGTCCTTTTAATACAGAGGTTTACTTGCCCTTCCCAGTTGGGTGTGAATACCCTTCGTCTACTGGGTTGCAACCTCCTGGTTATTTGAGATTACTGTTTTGTGTAATCTTGTAGTTACCTGAACCGGGTGGGGGCCTTTTTAGAAAACCTGACACTCTTACACTATTTTCCTGTTTCACAGATTATTTACGTTTCACTGAGTCACTCCTTAGTTGTTTATGATATGAGGGATTTTAATTTGCCAACAGAGCTGTGGGAGAAGAGCTTGCCAGGAGAGCAGATTCAAGATTTATGGCAAGTATCTTGCGAGTGCGACATGTTATACTCCACAGTCCGACCCGCAAATTTAAGGCGGAACCACCTCTTTTGTCTCCATAGGGTTTATTGGACTCCATACAAATTATCTAAACTGGGGAGTGGAGCAGCACCTAGATGTCCTAAATGCAACAAGGAGAAAGGTGATGATACTCACATGTTCATGCATTGTCCGGTGATCCAAGACTTTCGGCTGGATGTGAGTAATACAATATTCTCTATACTTGGTGAAGCACCCCGGGTAAGTGAACTGCTGGTCTTTTCTGGGCTCACAAATAATCATGAATCTTTGTTAAAAATACAAAAAAACTGATATTTTACTTGATACTACTTGCTTGCAGGGAAATCTGTAAAAAATGGGTTAAGGCTACTTCCCCTAGTAAAATAGAATGGTTGGCCTCAATTAAGTACACTAACACGTTGGATAGATCACATAAATGTAAGCGGAATGCTTTTTGGCTTCCCTATGAGGAATGAGTACATTCATCAATCAATGAGTCCAATGATTAGGCCTTTATACCACATTGCTATATACTCTGGTCGTTGCCTGGTAATTGGCACCGATTGTTGAGTACAGATGGAAAGGTATAAAGTGTACCATTCCAGGTCTCTAAAAAGATCACTAGAGGCGCCTTTCGGGAAGTGATCTAGGAGCAAATGGCTGTAAACCTGGGCAATGAGGACTCAATAATTTTTTTTTTTTTAAAGATTTGGAATCATATTAAGTAATCTGTAGGAAGCTGACTTTTTATGTGGTGGTGTCAATGTAAGGCTACATCATACAAAAAGTACAGACAATCCTTATTTGTTTACAGGGCTTAAATTAATAATTCCAGGTGCTCTATTTGTGGTAGTATGGCCGAGCAGCTTAGGCTTATAAGGGGGTAGTGTTTTATTGTATTTTCATTAATATTCATTAATATTCATGATGACTTTGAGATAGTCGAAACATCCTGGCTTGCAGATTTCACTTGCACAAAATCATTGAAACTCAGAAATTATAGTTACCTGAACTTACTATAATTTATGCCCCGCAATGCACTGCTTATGACCTCACATATTACATTACTTATGACATGGTAAGTAATATCACTGATGACATCTCAAATGACATCACTAAGGACATCACTGATTACATCATCCAGTCAGTGTAAATATTGCATAAACATTTCTGAGACTTAAAGAGATATAGTGATCTACTGGATAAGTTAAATTACTATTCTTTCTGTACAACTAATAAATGATACCATTCTAACGTATGTGATCTGACTTGTTGTATGACTCACACAACCACTAATTCACCCATACAGCCACTCACACACCTATCCAGCTTTTCAGACAACCACTCAGACATAGATTTGGACAGTCTCACAGCCTCTCTGATGAAATATGTTAGAATTTGTATCACTTATTAGTAGTACAGAAATAATAATCTAGAGAAGAGGATGAGACTACAAAGAGGGGCATCTCCACCAAACAAGGGTACTTCTTCCTAACTATATGAAGTATGTGCCTGTTTGTTTGGTGGAGATGTCCTCGTATTCCTCTGCATAAAGAATGTGTCATTAAAAAAGGCGGGAATCACGCTATGGGGCTTTTTGGTAAACAGTCCATCAACATGAGAAAAGGCAGGAAGACATTTGCATACTACTAAGGAAAATTGTGCGGGTCAAATTACATGACCTTGTAGATGATTTGGGGTATTTGCATATTCAGGGTAATAAAAAGGGAGAACCGTTCTCTTCCCTTTTTTATTTTTTAATTATATAAGGGGAGGGAGGCCGAGCGGACCTCCTCCCCTGACTGATTTTGGCCCCAGGGACATCATTATCTGGAGCCTGGCCAAAACTTGATGGGAGAAGGGGTTGCTCAGCCTCCGAATCAGAACTGTATCCCCCAAGGCCCAGCCTATTCATCCTGGGTACCCTGGTGCCCACACTTGCCAGCTCCCTATCTCCAGCGGGAGCCGGCATTGCTCCAATACATAGGGGGCAGCTAAAAATGCTCCTTCTGGCATGTGGGAACAACATGTTTATCTGTTTTCCTGAAAGCAAACTGCTATGTTCTGGGGGTGGGCACCCCAGGACATAGGAAACCAGCCCTGGTGGGTGGCAGTCCCCAGGGTCATTAATGGCTCCAGTAGGGGAGGCCCTCCTCTCTTCTTATAGGGGCTGCCCTGGGAAGGTGGTGGGCCCCTGAGCCGAATACAGCTGGCAAGGGGGGTCGCAAGGTGCCCTCCCCCTTTAATTTTAATTTTTGGACTCAGTAAGGTGGTGGTCCCCACGACTCGGCTACGGAGGGGAGTCTGCACGGCCCCTTTCCAATTTACTGTTAAAGTCCTGAGGAGGTGGTGGTGCCCAGGGATCCTATGAGCCAGGAGAGGAGGGTCCAATGCCCCCCACCTATTCTGTAATTTACCCCCAGGGAGGTGGTGGTCCCAGGGGCCTTTAAAGGCCACAAGAGTGGGGCCTCATGGACCCCTCCCGCAATTTATAAAAGCAAACCCTGGGAAGGTGATGGTCTCTGAGGCTTAAACAGCCCTTGGGGAGGGGGACCACATGCACTCCCACCCCTTTTGTTTAGTATACGCTTGCCTCCAGGTCCTGGCCCACCCAGGGGGCGACGTTTAAACAAGTGTGGGAAAACATTTGCGCAGCTAAGGGAGGAGTTTGGCCTCTCTGCATCGCAAACTTCGAGATATATCCAACTGCGACATTGCCTGAGCAAATTTCTGGGGCCGTGCTCCTTGTCTCTGTAGACTTCACTGGTGTTATTGTACCTCCACACCAGGGGGAAATGAAAAAGGGTTGAGTCCAGCCTCTATGGAGTCCTCTCTTTTCCCTTTTCTCTCAATCATTATCGCGAGCCCTTAGTGCCAGATGGCAAGCTCGACCTTCAGTCTCATTTGAAAAATACGAGTGGGCAGACACCCTTGAGGCCTTGCAATAGGGAAGTGTGACTGAAATTTTGCCTCTTTAAAACTCTGCATGACGGCCATTGGACACCGATGAAACTCCGTAAATCCAGCTTACTCCTGCACGCGAACTGCTGGAGGTGCGCAGACACGTGTTGTGATATAACGCATGTTATTTGTGAATGCTCATCGATGCAGCCCTTTTGGTCAAATGTGAGACAGACACTGAGTGCCTCTAAGCCCCTCCACCTGCCTCTCACCACGCCGCTATTATTCTCTATGACGTGCGACACTTGTGAGAACTCTCAGGGGCACAACACCGCCTCTTCCACACAGTGGTAGCGGTCACTAAAATAAACATCTTAAGACAATAGAGGTCGCCGATACTGCCCCCACAGGAGCCTGGCTGGTAGCAATGATGAATACCATATCCCATAAAGACATTATCTACAACCTGCAGGATCAGTCGGACCTGTTCTTATAGGTATGGGCGCCCTTCTTCCGAGCAGAGGGAGGAACCAGGGACAGCCACACACTGCAGAACTGAATCCCATCTCTCTCACATTTGAAACATGACACGTTCCACTCCCCACTGCCTCTGGTCAGAGCAGATACTCCCCGCCACCCCACCTCCCCACTGTGACATCCCTTGATGCTATATACCCATAAGGTCCCCTCTACCCACCATGTCCTCATGCACATCCTACAGATGACACATGCATTTACAATCTGCCTGCCTATACCTACCTCTTCCCTACCTCTTAGCTCTCCTTCCCTTCACCATATCATTGATTTATCAGCTCTCTTTCTTCTCTTCTTTTCTCTATTTCTCACACAACACCCACACTTACTCTGTGATCCACGCCTATCCGCTCGCCCATCCCATCCCATCCCTCCCCCACATCTGTCCCCTCCCCCCTCTTGTTGTTTTTTTTTTGCTGTGAATTTGAAAATCCATTGTGATTTTCACCTCAAATAGATTTCTAATGCTTTTAAGTCCTGACAGGTTTCCTGGGGGTCTCCAGCACCAGGCCTAGAGGGTGTCCCTACCCTGCCCCCTTCTTTTTTGTTTTTATATTCCAAGTTTCAAGATGGCTGCCAATACTTCCTGGTTGATGTGATGGCAGTCAATCAGAGCTCTGCATGATGTTGTTGGATTAGCTGAGGGTTCACGCCTTTAGATATGAAAATTAGGTTTCTCTTCAATAATTCCAAAACTACTGAATTGATTTATACCAAATAACAAAAATGGGCTCTTTTTGGACAAAGAGCTACATTTTTGTCTACTTTGGTGTCGTTCCGACGGCTGTAGTTGCGTCTAAAATCTGTACGGGAATGAAAATGGGGGAAAAACGTCTGGGATTTAGATAGATAGATAGATAGATAGATAGATAGATAGACAGATAGACAGATAGATAGATAGATAGATAGATAGATAGATAGATAGATAGATAGATAGATAGATAGATAGATAGATAGATAGATAGATAGATAGATAGATAGATAGATAGATAGATAGATAGATAGATAGATAGATAGATAGATAGATAGATATGCTTTACAGGACTGAAGTTGTGAAAAGTCTTCTTGCAAGCATAATAGAAACAAGATAACTTCATAAAGAACAATTTCAAGTGGACACAGTTTGATGTGCAGTGAAACAGTAGCAGTCAGAGAAACAAAGGCTACTCCAAATGTATTTACAACAGCACTAGCAAAAGACAGGAACTGATAAGGCTGAAATATGCCCTGTGCTCCAACTAAAAGCAGCTGGTAGAAAGCATTCTGCTATAACATCAGGACAGAAAGGCAATAGTAAAATAATCAAGTAAAATCAAAAAAACTGGCACTGAAGGAAACTACATTTTGTGCGAATGTGCACCTTGTAAAAGAGGTAAAAATGAAGTCACTCAAAGGAAGCTAGCTAGTGGCTGAAATAGACTGCCCACTGCCCCATGAGGCATGCTGTAGTGGGTGGAAGCAGCATGTGAATGACACAACTAACCAATAGATGAGGTGCGCTGGCTGAAAGCCCCTTGAAGCACGTATATTATACATATAATTTTAGTAAAATGAAAAGCTCCTGGCTAACGCCAGACCTACAGAGGTATGTGGGAGATGGGAACAGTAAATTGCAGAAAAATCCTCCAGATGAGTGGATTTGCCTGAGCTCGTGAAAAGTGTTGGTCATTATCCGCCATGTGCAGCAGCACAGAATAAAACCCCTGAGAACGATCGAGCCAACCTGTACAAAGGAAACAAACATGCAAAACAAATAAGGAGAATGTGATACAAAGGTCCCAGTTCCAACCTGTGCTCAGATAAAGTTGCCTTACAACCCTTCCCTCCGTTTTCCATGTGTTTATTACGGTGCCTTTCTTTGTGATAATTAAGGTCCATTATTTTCTGCAATGTGCCCGTGTTGTCTTACTCTGCTCGAATAAAATCAAATATAGACATAAAATAGTCATTAATGCCGTTGACTCCTAAACTCATATAATATACGGTGCATGCGAACGTATCCAGCACTACACAGGAAGATAAGGTTGAAGAGTAAGGGAAAGTTATTTTTAAATGACAAGAAGTCCCTGCAGCATCTTATCCTCAGCCCGTCCTTTCATCTCCCCTCCCAGCAGCTGCTGTTGGCAGAGGTGGAAACAACCTTGAAAAGAAATCATTACATTCTAGGGCAATAAACATGAAATTGCAGGAGCAAGGTTTAACTAAAGACTTTGCCAAGAAACATTTTATTGGTCACGTTCTGAGGAAGAAAATAATGGCCGCTGTAAAAAATGAAACCAACTAGTAGCAGCGGCCGAGTAACTTGTGCTAAATGGTTTCTATTAAAATGGCCGGTATGACATTTGAGGCCGCATATCTGAAGGCCTCTGTTTATCTTGCAAGGATCATAAAGGTCTGTGGCAGGTTTCATGCTGTTCAGGAGGGAATCAGCGTTGCTATTGGAACTCACAAGGTTCAAAATATCACAAAAAGGTTAATCCGCGAGTCTATTATGGAATCTGTGGCCTGACAACACCTTCCATCCGGACTGGACACTATCACAAAGTTTTTAAAATGAAGAAAAGTGACAGAGGATAGGAGGACACGTCTGGTATATATATTTATGGTAAGCAGACAGAATATCGAGTTTTTTTTAATCGACCTACAAGAACTTCGAGTTTTAAATATGGAGGTACAAGAATATCGACATCAAGAATATCCTGGTACAGAATATCGACAGTAAGGTAAGAAATATCGATGTTTTAAATATCAAAGATAGTAATATCGTTTGTAAAAATATCGTTGTTAATAATATCGATATTTATATTAGTGCTCTGTATTTTAGTATGGTTGCTAACAGTATGTGATGTAATTTTTTTGTATATGTATAGCACTTTTTTTGTGTTAAAATTTTAGCAATAAATATTTTTGTGTGAAATAATTGCATATTTTAGTGCTGTAGCGGGTTGTGGGTTCATAGGGGAATAAGGTGGGAAGTAATTTAATTATAATAAAGTAATTATTCATTTTATTTATTAGTTTGTAAAAGTAATTATTAATTGGTTATTAATTATTAACAATTAATTGATTGATAATTTTAAGAATTGTGTTATTCTTTTAGGTGTGGGTTGTGGGTTTAAAGGGGAATAGGATGGGAGGTAATTTAATTATAATAAAGTAATTATTAAGGTTCATTATTACTATTTATAATTAATGTATTAATAATTAATTATTAATTGGTTCATCATTTTTATTAATTGATAATTGTAATAATTGATTTATTTATTTTAGGAGCGGGATGTGGGTTTTATAGGGGAATAGGGTGGGAAGTAATTTAATTATAATAATGTAATTTTTTATTTTTAATTATTAGTATTTATAATTAATTCATTTTTAACTTCTTATTAAATGGCAGCCGCGGCCGGTGGTGGGTGAACCTGCGGGCGGTGAGGTGGGGAGGGGGAGGGGCAGGGTGGGGGGTAGTAATGTATGGATTACAGAGTTTAACAGGTAAGTTAACATACATATGAATAAAACAAATGCCGTTGCGTGCACTGCATCACCAAATGCGATGCAGTGCGCGCAACAAATTTTGTTTTATTTATTTATAGGTTTACTTACCTGTTAAACTCCGTAATCCATACATTACTACCCACCAGCATGCCCCTCCCCACGTCACCGTCCGCAGGTACTCCCACCACCGGCCACGGCTGTTAAATGGTTATTAATTTTTAATAATTGATTAATTGATAATTAAAATATATTTATTTTTATTAGCGGGTTGTGGGCTTATAGGGGAATATGGTGGGAAGTAAATTAATTATTGTATAGTATTTACTAAGTATTATTTATTTGTATTTAAAATAAATTATTCTTTATATATTATTAGGTTATTAATTTTTTGAAATTATTAAATTGATAATTATGTTGGTATTGGGTTAAGAAGTGGGTTGTAGGTTTATAGGGGAATAGGTATGAAGTAATGTAATTAAAATAAATTTATTAATATTTTGTATTTATTTTATATTTCTATTTTATAGTGTTGTTTGTGGTAATGTATTTAATAACATTTAATTATTAATTGTTTGAAAAGTATCAACATTTAATTAGTAAATATGTTAATTCTTTCAAATTTGTATGAGTTCTTTGTGCTTTTATAGTGGAATATGGTGTGAAGTAATGTATTTATAAATTATTAATAAATATTTGTTGGATTATAATTATGTATTTGTAAAGATAGTTATTTGTTTATACAATGTTTTACAACTTTTATAAATTAATAGTTGTATTTAGTTTTTAGTATTGTTCAATATTTAATTATTTTGTATCTTCTGGAATTTTGTAATACTTTGATGTCGTTTTTTTGTGTTATTAACAATTTTTGTATAGTAGTTGCTATTTTTTTATTTATTTTTATTTTATTAATTAATTTTACTCTTTGCTATCCAACACTTTCCCTACTGTGGCACTCACTGGAGTGGGAATAGTAATTTGTACTCTTATGCTATCCAACACTTTCTCTACTGTTGCACTCACTGGAGTTGGAATAGTAATTTTTACCCCTATGCTATCCAATACTTTCCTTACTGTTGCACTCACTGGAGTGGGAATAGTAATTTTTACCCCTACACTATCCAACACTTTCCCTACTGTTCCACTCACTGGGGAGGGAACATGCATTTTTATTCCTGCGCTAACCAACACTTTCCCTACTGCTGCACTCTCTGGAGTGGGAATAGTAATTGTATCCTCTCCACTATCCAATATTTACTTTACTGTTTAAGTTAATGTAGTCTAAAATGTATTTTAAAAAAAATAAAATGATAGTAATATTTTAATGTATTATAAATATATATAAATATATATATATATATATATATATATATATATATTATTCTCCAACTGGTAATGTAGCAGCGCCTCTGCCACTATATAATCGTCCGGAGTCAGGCTTGACAAATTACTTCTTTATTTTGTCATTAAAGTGCAGGGTGCAGGGATCATCAAACAGACGCGTTTCGGGCGCGGACGCCCTTGCTCACTGTCTATATATATATATACTTTTTACTTTGATGTATTGGTGTATGTGTATATATATATATATATATATATATATATATATATATATATTACCTACTGGCGGTCGCCAGTAGGTATATATAGTTAGGATTTTTTCTCTATGGGATTTTTGAAAATTCTATGTCTAATAACTTTGGCGTTTGTGGACGGAATTGGCTGAAATTTTCAGGAAAATGGCACATTTTGTTTCTGAGCAGCCCTTGAAAATTTGGGGGGGGTTCGTCAAGGGGGGGCCGAGAAAAAAGGGGGGTCCCAAAACGTGTTTTTAACATTGAGTTTTCCATAGGGCGGTTGGCCTCACTTTTAGCCCGAACGGCTGAATGGATTTGCACGAAACTTGGCAAAATTGTAGGGACTGGTAGCCCGATGTGCCTTTTGTAGGTCTCAATATATGTGCTCCAGTGGATTTTGAGAAATTAACGTTTAAAAAAAGATATATATCTGTAACAGCGGACCTGGCAGCGTCCCAGGACGCGTACTTTATGCGCAACGGAGCTTTGTGAAGCGAAGCTGATTGGTTCTCCGGCGTCTGTCAACATTCCAAAAAGTCCGTAGCGGCCGCCATCTTGTCTCTCGGTAGGATCGAGAGACAAGAGGAGGTCAAAACAAAGGGGGAAATAACTATAAGGGGGCATAGTAGATCCTCGCTGACCCCCTAGGTTTGATGTGGAGGTTTTAAAAGGGCCCCGCGGGGCAAAAAAAAATAATAATAATAATAATCGAACGGCTGAATGGATTTGCACGAAACTTGGCAAAATATTAGGGACTGGTAGCCCGATGTGCCTTTGCTAGGTCTCAATATATGTGCTCCAGTGGATTTTGAGAAATTAACGTTCAAAAAAAGATATATATCTGTAACAGCGCTCCGCTTCGCGTAACGGAGGTTTGCGAAGCTGATTGGTCATTCTGTCACTGGGCTATAGTTGGGCTACATCTGGCTGATATTTGGGCTACATTTGTTTTTTTGTGTGTCTGGCGGCCATCTTTGGGCTACATTGGGCTACATTGGGCTTCATTGGGCTACATTGGGCTACATTTGGGCTCCAACATATATATAGGCCAATGTAGCCCAATATATATTTTTCAAAGTTAATTTTCATAAAAACCACTGGAGCATATATCTTGAGACATAGCAAAGGCACATCGGGCTACCAGTCCCTACAATTTTGCCAAGTTTCGTGGAAATCCATTCAGCCGTTCGAGCTAAAAGTGAGTCCAACCGCCCTATGGAAATGAAGGAAATGAATGGGTAATTTGTAATTAGCAAATAGCTAATCGCAAACTAGGAATGGTAAAGAATCGCTATTTATTCCTTAAAGTTCGCTATTTAGGAAATGCAAAAAACTTTGATGATACATATGGCGGTTCATCTCTAACAAGATAAGAAGCATAGGGATACATTTATGATGACTGGCGCATCACCAGGGATGTGTTAGTCATTCTGTGCCGCTGTTCCGTCACCTATGGTGTGCTGCATTTACAATGCGGCGCATCATGGGGCAAAAACAGCACAGATGCGTGATGTATCTGTGCCGTAAAGGTGGCGCATTGCTGGAGTTGTATCGCAAGTGTGATGAAGCTCCAGCAAGGGTCGGGGGTGCCCCTGTCGCAGGGTTTCTGTTCTCACACAGAACTGTGGACAGAGGATTGGAACCTCGGCGAATTAGGGTGTCCCAAAACTCACGTTAGTAATCAAAAACTCCTTAGCAAGCTAGGTACAGTGTCACATTGGATATAACAAACTCTCAATGTTTAGACAATCCAGAATATGAACTTATAGTACCTCAGGATACGTGGAACTCATGAACAGTCGGTCGTTATATATTTCTTAGAAACCAGAACATGGAGTTAAGAAGAACACATGTGTATTTGAAATGTTTATTTACTAATGCCGTCTTCTCAGGCGTAGTATCTTAGATAATACAAGTACACATATTATCAGTAGCAAAATTACCAGCATAGTTACTAGTACATAAAAAGCGAATGGTGATAGTATGTTAACATGCTGTAAATGAATAAGAGTTAGCAACACTTATAAGCAGCCGCGGGCCGTGGAGGGAGTTACGGTGAGGCAGGGAGGCGGGGAGGGGGAGAAGCAGGGTGGAGAATACAAGTACACATATTATCAGTAGCAAAATTACCAGCATAGTTACTAGTACATAAAAAGCGAATGGTGACAGTATGTTAACATGCTGTAAATGAATAAGAGTTAGCAACACTTATAAGCAGCCGCGGGCCGTGGAGGGAGTTACGGTGGGGCAGGGAGGCGGGGAGGGGGAGGGGCAAGGTAGAGAGGGCTCCACCCTGCTTCTCCCCCTCCCCGCCTCCCTGCCTCACCGTAACTCCCTCCACGGCCCGCGGCTGCTTATATCTCACCCTCCCTAATACACATATTATATTATTTGCTAAGAAGGTCTCTTTGTGTTCGTTTAGGGCGTGCCCATACTTTTGAAGGAATCACATCAGCATACACCAGCTCTCTCTTCATGTGAACCGCATCAACTGTTGTGTATGTGTGTTCGGCAAAGCAATATAAAACCCGCCTCATGCCCAGAATTGGCAGAAGTTGCACTTATGTTATGAGTATGAAGTCGTGGAGATCAGACCTCATAACAATTCTGTATCGTGTTGTTCTTGAAACTTTAGCACTCGCTGTACAGATATAGTTTAACAAGCAAAGCAGATAGTAGAGCAATAACATATTATTCTCATGTAAACCACGATGAACTACTAGGTTGAAAGCTAAAGCAACAACTAAGTGTCGTGTGCAGAAGTTGCAAAAAAGGAAAAATGGCGTTTAAACCGGTAATGAGCCCATGCTAACTTAACACGGTGTAAAGATATCCAGGACCTAGATGACACCTCCCCATGATCCGGAAACGAACTGAATAAGATAATAGAAGTGCCATCTCATGAGAGCAGATTGCAAGTTTATATGTGGACGGTCCGCAAGGTAAAGCATTAAAAACTAGGAAAATTTAATGCTAAAGAAAAATAAAACAGCCAAGTACTTTATCGAGTCTTAAGCCAATAGGCAAGGTAAATAATAAAAACTTGACAAATAAGTCAATGAATTGTCAATGAAATGCTAGTACTCAGCATATCAAACATGAAAAAGGTCTATGACATAACTGTGTATGCAAAATAAGCTGCAACAGCCTCCAATAGGAAGTCACCGTCTTCATCCGAAAACAGTTCAGCCATCCAATTTAAAAGCGGAAAAGAACATACGTGCTCTCCCAGCACCGGATCCTCTATCACCATCAGAGGACAGCTCGGTGGGTTTTCAAGAAAGCTCTGTTCCAAGAAAGACTGTGCTGCCGCCAGTAAATTCCAGGGACCAAGTAGTCCATGCATCAATGCCACAGCCATAATCCTTTCGCCAGGACAAACCAACTCGTGAGTAATGATAGGAGTCATCAGCTGATTAAAGTCGACGTCAGGAGAAACCGGTCCGCAGAGACACAAATCAATGGCCCAATCGAAATCACAGGTCAGGCAGTGAAATACAGGCTGGACACAGGTGAAGTAGGAGAATCGAAAAGATAATCCATATGCCGTGCTTAATATCGCCAACGGCATTGTGCCATAATATTCTAGCATGCGATTGCGGAACAGTGTCAGCAGCTGCAGGGTGGGAGGTTGCATAGGAGGGACATCCATATTTAAAAATGTAAAAAAGCACAAGAGCGTCCGCTGGTAATGCAAGTAAAAATGCCAATCCACGAACCAGAGTGGAGAAAATAGAATGAAAGGAAGCAGGGATGACTCCAAAGATTTTCTCAAATGAAGTCACGAGACCACTGGTAACAACTTTAAAAAAGTGCGCCAGGGTCTTTGTGGAGGATGCGTTAAAGATAGTCGGAACCATCTTGCTGAAATTGAAAGGCAAATCTGAATTGAAAAGGGTCTGCACCTCTGTACGGGTGTTCGCTATGTGAAGCACGAAAGTTTCACGGGCCGAACTCAAGGCCACCTCTCTCTGAGACAAAAGAGCTCTTATTCTTGCCATGCCGTTGAAATCTGTCCCAAGGTTGGTATTTGTGGCCAGATTGAAAACTCCCTATGTTCATGTGTGGGAGGAAATAGAACATTTCTGCAGCAAATAACCCGTTCACTTACTGTTACGATAAAAGGAATACTTTTAATTAACTCAGAACAATCTTCATTATTGAGCATCAAATAACTACCATTTTCCAACAACTTGAACGTGGGGATGATAGCAGGAACTGGCGTGCCTTGCAACACGCAAGCCATATTTGGTCGGTGTTTGTTGCATGAACCGTGTAACTGTATGTGCCTACACATTAGTGAATGATCTGGCGTCTCAGTGCATTCCTCTCCATTCAGATAAACTTCTTGATCATCTTTGAAACATCTGTATGTGTATGGAAGCGACCAGACCTCATGAAGAAAAGCACTACCTAAAGGTTCATAACGACCTATTGGAATATATTTCATACAATTTGAAAACTTATATAAAGCAAAAGGCAGCGTTATTAAACCGTGGATAAGGCACGTTGCCAAAAAACCCGCAATCCTCTGCTGATGATGTCACTGAGCATGTCATGAATGATGTAATATGTGACATCATCAGCAGTGGATTACGGGTAATAGTATCTCTAGTTTACTCCCCTATAGCTGTCTTTCTTTTAACATAAGTGTCTGTTTCCTTCCCTTATACTTACTGTTTTTGGTTCGCTTCTGGTTCGCGTACCGGCGAGCGAACTGGGAAGCGAACTAAGAGAAATAGAGGTTGGCACAGTTCCAAATATTGTACCAATTTTTTAATAACGGGGAGGTAGTTCTGAAAAGAACTTTTTTTTTATTGTTTTTGTTGTTTTATATTTTTTTTATTATTTTTCGGAACATTTTTTTACTTTTTTTGAATTTTTCTGAACAGTTTTATATTTTTTTGGGTTTTTCTTGGAGGGGCAATGAAAACGATTCATTGTAAAGGGCTCAACAGGAGCAACAAAACAAAAAAAGAAGTATTTATTATTTTGGGCGTTTCGTACAAACTTGCATATGATAGTCAATAGCTCTGTTGATCAGAGTGATGCTTTTTTCTCCGTAGGAAATGAATCCATCGCAAAATACGCAGATGTGTTTTACTTCACCAAATTTCATTTGTATATTTGGCACCATCTCCCTGCCCTCTGGTCCCGTTACTTCCGGTACAACAGATCTTCTGGCCATAATAGGGAGATTATCTAGGTCGTTCCGAAACTGTGCAGCACTGTAGTTGTTAGGATGCCACCTAGTCATATGGCGATGCATTGTGTAGTTTCCGAAACTGTATTTTTTCTCGGTTCCTCTGGACAGTCTATCTTGACATATAAGGCAAGTTACGTATCTTGCATTTACTTTTTTCTGACCTTTGGGAATTTTAAAAAATTGCCAAATGAAGTTTTCTTTCCGGTGAGACGTCCTGGGCTGCTCAGGCAAAAACTGCCTCTCTTCGTGCTCGTCGTCCTGTTCCTCTTCTTCTTCTTCTTGTTGAATTATAACTTGAGCAGGTGGTCCACTCTTCCTTGGATGTGGTGGAGGTGGTGGGGAAGCACCAGCTGAAGCTACTAAAGAAGCCATTGCTCAGTGATCACAAAGGGTCTTTCTCTCACAATGATGAAAGTCAGAGTGAGGAAAGAAGGAGGGATTTTCATCATTTGGGAAAAACAAGAGTTCTCAACCAATCAAAAGTGTTCATTTTAGATTATATGACCTAGTCTTACATCATTAGGAAACCAAAAGTGAAATGAACCAATGAAAAGTGTTATTACCAAGTCACATGACTTGCTGTGTTTACGTTAAGCGCTTTGCAGGGCCTCCCGGTTTGCTTCCAGAAACCTGCGCTTTGCGACTCGCTTCGCGTACCAGTTCGCTAACGTAGCACGTCATATGACGTATCACGCGACAACGTGAAACGTCATGCGGACGGGAGGCGTCACGATGTTGTTTTCTAACGCGGCACTTGCGGTAAAGAAACGTTTACCGGCTCGCGGTCTATTTCGCGGCATCAAGGTCAGCTAACGGGAAGCTTCCCGATTCGCGAAGCGGGAACGAAGAAAAAAAAATATTTAAAAAAAAAATTATTCATAAACATATAAAATATATTTTTGGATTTAAAGAAGAATACATTTTACAGCTACAGATATTAGCTGTTAAAAACCAATGAAATTCACAGAAAAAACCATAGGTTATAGACCATATTTAGTTAGGAATTAGCATTTACAAAACCTTGAAAATTCACTGAAAAAACCATAGGTTATAGACCATATATAGTTAGGAATTAGCATTTAGAAAACCTTATTTTACTCACACAAAACCATTGAAATTCCATATATAGTTAGTTGCAGTAACTATATATCGCGCACCCGCAATCCACTGCTGATGATGTCACATATTACATCATTCATGACATGGTCAGTGACATCACTGATGACATCCCTGATGACATCTCAAATGACATCACTGATGACATCACTGATGACATCTCATTTGACATCAATGACCACATCACTGATGATATCATTCATGTGACAATACAATGCATCTCCTCACATTTTAATATAACCTCTGTTTCACCCAGTGTTAAAAAGAGAGTATAATTTTTGAAACCATTGACACACCAATACTAGTTACTACATACGCACTCACTGATTGCTACGTCTACACACACCTTCACTCATTCACCCATACAATCATTCATACATACAATCACTCATCTTTACAACACTATCATATGCACTCATACACCTATACAGACACTCACAGTCTGCCACTCATCCATGGAGTTACTCACACACCTAGTCAGTCCTGTAAAGAATCAATGACACTTCCATTTTCTTGTCTATACAGTTAAACATAGAGCACCTTACATTTTCAAACATATACTAACACATACTTACCTTCTTATACAATCATTGATACAAGTACAGATTGATCTGCACAGAGTCACACACCTCCCAGCTAGCCACACACACACTCAGTCTCCCATACAAATACTTGGGCAATCAATCAATAACCCATATAGTTACTCATATAGCTACTGATCAACACATGCAGCAGTTTACAGAACAACAGACATAATGATGCACAAATTAAGACAGTTTAGTCACTAACCCATGCAGTCAGTGAGACACATTTAATCACTCACTCATACAGTCAGTCATGCACCTACTAAATCCTTCGTCCAGACACTTACACATCCACTCATTCTTCAATATGTAAGACATATTTAAACTTTATAGAAACAAAAAATCACTGGATGTTGTTATCAGTGATGTCATCAGTGATGTCATTTGAGATGTCATCAGTGATGTCATCAGTGATGTCACTGACCATGTCATGAATGATGTAATATGTGACATCATCAGCAGTGGATTGCGGGTGCGCGATATATAGTTAGTGCAACTAACTATATATGGAATTTCAATGGTTTTGTGTGAGTAAAATAAGGTTTTCTAAATGCTAATTCCTAACTATATATGGTCTATAACCTATGGTTTTTTCAGTGAATATATATATATATATATATATATATATATATATATATATATATATATATATATATATATATATATATATATGTATATATTTATAATTTTTAATATGTTTGATACAAAATATAATTTATTAAAATAATGATATATTAATATTATTAAGTAAATATATATATTATATATCATATATATGTATGTTTAATTTATTTTTTATAAAAATTCTAACAATGTTTATTTTAATTATACGTATTATTGAATTTTTTACATTACTTTAACTTTTTTTTAAAACTATATTTTTAACAACATTTTTTTATCAACATTTTTGTACTTACCATTATTTAGATAGGACTTCGATAATCTGGACAGCGATATATCCGGGTCCGATATTTTTGTCGCCGATATTCTGGTCGTCGATATTCTGTCAGACATTCATTTATATATCACTAATATATATGAAATCGAAACAGGGTCAATGTGAATATTGTTGATTAGGTGCCTGGTGCACATGGGCGGTATTTGCATCTAAATAAACTAAAATCCATAATAAATCGTTTTAACCAAAGAAAACCTTGCTTATTGAAGATGCCCTTGAGCGAGGTTTAGAGATCCTTACAAAAAATTAGGTAATTTATCTCACTCAAAGGTTTACGTTAAATAACTCGTGCTAAGAACAGCCCACGCATTCTAGGGGTTGACATGATCACAAAAACTGACTTGGGAAATGCTCTAAATAAAGTGTGTGCTTAGTACAGAGTTTCTTCATTAATCAACTGGATAGCCATGTACTTACACTTACAACATTGCATGTATTTTTAGAGTTCCTATGCCACTGGAAAACTGACTTGGGAAATACACTCTTTCTGGCCAAGTGGGGATTGCACTCGTGATATACCCTGCAAAGTAACACATTTTACATGTCGCATTGTCATTACAGCAGGCGGTGCTCTGTTGTTTTCAGTTGAAACTCAGTATTATATTTTAGGTAAAATCCATTGCTAAACATCGAAGTTATTAATATTGCTGTATGCATGATGCACAAGTACGTATTTATCCCCTGCATACAAATGTTCAATTCACGGACAATCGGATGTTTTGTAAACACGTCTTTCAGGTAAATCTACTCGTCCTCCCTTACAGCAAATTCAGAAAAATCTACGATAGGTCAAAAAAGAACTGATTACTCATGAATAGTTTCTTGTTTTGTTTTGGGATTTTTTTTACTTGTGAGAGATAATTATGGAGTTGGACTTCCTTCACAAAATAGGTTAACTTTGAGATTTCAATTCGTAAGATGAATACACCAGCATGAAAACATTGGTCTTAGAGTAATCTGGATTTTTATAGCAATGGTTTTAAATAACTATGCTAAACAAATAAACTAAACTAAACTAAACCACTCACAAGTGGGTAGGTAGAAATGAAGAAACTTCAAGAAGTGTGACGTTTCGCAACATTACCCACAGAGTATTTTCACTTCACCAACACATTTTCTGCAGTCTGATATTTAATCGAACTTGGGCATAAGGGCTCCAGAGAATTGTGTTTTTCCACTGCCCCCCAAAAGGCTACGGGAAAATTGAATAGTTGCCCGTTTGGCTGCATCATCATCTTTTGCAATTACCATAAGTCCCACATTGGTACTTCTGTCATCCGGGAAAGGAGAAGTGCACAGCACCACTGAGAAAAAGTGTGCTTCCTGCACCGTGCACCTGCAGAGCAAGCATTCTTGTTTCTGCAGACCACCATGCTTTGTGTTGGAGCCATGAGGTCCGTTATTGTCTAAGAAAACGATATGTTGTTCAGGTTGGAAAATTGAATATATTATTTAGTGGTGGAAAGGTGTAGAAGGGAATACCCATCAGAAGGATGTTACAATAGTGCATCAGCAATGTATTTATTAGGCGTTCAGCTGTTTTGAAAAAGAGATGTGGATACATTTTTATGGTGATCAACTAGAAAGTGGCAGCAGCGTTGGTGTATTTGTTGAAGGTTTGCAGCCATTTAGAGCCAATTAGTTCTCTGAGGTTCTTCACTTCAGAAAATAGTGTCAGGGGAGGTAGCCGGAAGAGATGCGAGATGATATCCAACATCAAGGTAAACAGAATTTTATGATCATGATTTGCACTTATGATGGAAAATCGAACAGTATGGTAGATATGTACTCTGTTGTGAGTTTAGGGTCATAGTCAGCAAATGGGCATTGTCTGGAGTCGCCAAGCATTATGAAAGCAGCTCCCGAATAATCCTGGATTTAGGGGCATCTAGAGCCATCATTTTATTGCCCATACCACTCGAGAAATGCCTTTAAACTGACTTTTACAAACATGACAACTGGTGTGCTCTTGGGTGAGAAGTAAAATAAAACGCATTCAAATTGAAAGGGCTCACAGGAAGAGGTTCCTCTACGAGACAAAATGTGCTCACTCTGGTAGAGAAACTAATCGGATTGTATGACGAGTGGGATGTATGGACTACTAACTATAGACGAAGAGGTGCACTCTTGGAAATCTATTATGGAAAGATATTGCCAAGAATGGTCTTTGGCAATTTGGGAATTCCATGAAAAGCAGAGTTTGTGTACTTTAAAATCTTGCCGCTTTGACAAGTGAGATTGTAAGTGTAGTTTGCCTTTTCCATGCATTTTTAGATGTCTAACTCGGCATGATCTGAAGGTCTGCCTCAACTTACATGCACTTCTTTAAAAGCATAGACGGTTTCATCTATTTGCAAGTGACATTTGTGAAACTAGGACCGGGAACGGGGGAGAAGGGGTGGGAAGGGTACCTTCAAGTAAGGATTGGCAAGATTCGTGTTAAGAATTTGAAAAAGTACATGTGGCACATAAGGCGCTAATGGAGGACAAGCATGTCGAAATACGGAGTCTTCCCTATTCAGCTTCCTTGACATGTACAGATAGTGTATTGTGATTATGGATATGATATGATTGTTGCCTGTGCTGTGATGACAAAGGAAGAACGAGGAATACGTTATCTTAACATGTAACTCTAATGCTGTCTCTGTGCTATCTAAATGCCAATAACATTAACTTAAAAAAATAAAAAAATAAAAATTGGTGAAACTAGTTGGCCGTACAACTCTTAGACTTAAACGAATTTCAGGAACAATACGAATGATGTTGCATAAGTATGCTAATTAAGAACCACTTCACCCCGTTAGCCACACTAGAGTTGGGGTGCCAAGCTAAGCTCAATAGCTCATCGTGAGCTGGAGGACACAATAAGACAGGTTTTAGAACACACAGGAGCTCACACAGATCAGGCAGTGATGTTATTACAGTGGAATGGCTTAGAAAGAGTAGAAATCCAGAGGCTGCTTCTAATTTTGCAAAGGAAGTCGTGTGTTATATACATATTCGAGAGAGAATGTAAAAACAAAAATCTGGATAGGAAACAGGACAAAACAAATGCAAAGCCTTATATAAATAGAGACCCAGGCATTCATCAACTGAGAAAATAAGGATATAGACCTGTATAGAGACACTCTTTCACACGATGACGCCCCAGGCATTTTGTAACCGGTAGGATGTCAGAATCAGAAAGATTGGGCTACTTTTGGAGTGTCCTCCACTTTGAGTTGGGCTATATTGATTTAGATATCTATCCTTTACAGTATCCATGAGAGGCACTTCTTTGGCGAGGGAGATGTGCGATAGACATATTGAAAGCACACTGTGGCATCTTTTATTTAAATACATCTAGATGTTGCTGTTATCGGCTTCATGCTGCATTTTTCCTTTGTTGGTGTTGTACAGAGGACACAGTCAAAATAAACACTCTACTATGGGTATTATTGTGACCGGCAATATAAACTATAAAGTAAGATCTTGTTGTATGCCTAGTGAGCACACTAGGAGGCGATGTATCAGACAGCAGACGGAGGAATGTAACTGTGGGCCCATTACAGGTGTACAGGCAGTTGTATGATACCTGGGCCTGTGACACTAGATTGCATGTGTTTTTAACCAGCATAGGGCAGGTGCACTCATGCTTTGAGATGGGTGGCATGGTGAGCAAAAGAACGATGGACTGAATGCAGATCTCTTGACTGGGGGTGAATGTTTTATGTGCTCTGCATTGCATCTACCACCTGAGTGTTTTTTGCTTTCTCGCTCTAAGTGTGCTGGGTATCAGCCACGGCCCATGGAGGGAGCTGCGGTGGGGCAGGCAGGCGGGGCGGAGGAGGGGCAGGGTGGGTGGT
Organism: Lissotriton helveticus; assembly: GCF_964261635.1. NCBI lineage: Eukaryota > Metazoa > Chordata > Amphibia > Caudata > Salamandridae > Lissotriton > Lissotriton helveticus. Next base: position 315,905,907 of record NC_136060.1, read on the forward strand.
GATAAACACCGGAATATGGATGATTACAGGTAAGTAAACAATTAAATTAACAAAATGAATTTCGTAGAGCGCCCTGCAGGGCACGGAACGAAATTTGTTTTATTAATTTAATTGTTTACTTACCTGTAATCATCCATATTCCGGTGTTTATCACCCCCCACCCAGTCCCTTACCCCGCCCCACCTGCCTGCCCCTCCACGGGCCGCGGCTGCTGGGTGTGCCCAGACATGGGTCCCGAGCTCACTATGCAACTGGATTCAAGCTAGCCTGTCTGATGAGGGGTGATGCCCCGGAGCCGGTCACAGGATGCTTGTTTCCGGTCCAGGAAGGACTTGGCTTGGCAGTTCAGGCTACACTGTTCCCATGAGGAACAGGGTAAAGACTGATTTGCATATGGCTGAGTTTAAACTGGTGTGGCACAGTGAGTAAAAGAACAATGTATTTAACCCAGATCTCTTGACTGGGGGTGAATGTTTGATTTGCTCTGCATTCCGTCCATCATCTGTGTGTCATTTGCGAGAGATGGTGGATGGCATAATAGAGTGGGCTCTGATGACTGATGTAATCTGGGACCCGTGAAAGATATCTTTTAGATAGCCTTGGGAGCCCTCAGTACTGAACCAGTGAATGGGTGTTGGATAGTTAGTTACTGGTTGAGGGGGCTGAAACCCTACTCAAAAGGCAGCCACAACTTCTGCCAGGGTGAATTCCCAAGGAAACTCTAAATTCACCTGTGCTTAACCCTCTGATAGACTGGCACATCTCTGTCACTTTTAACTTAGAGGCACTATGTAAATAGAGCATGAAAAGCACATCAAACAGTGATAAAGTGAAAACACAAATCAAGAAAAATCCCACGGCTATTTAAAAACAAAGAGTAAAATGTTATACATTATTTGACACCAAAATGACAAAGATCTAATCAGTAGAACCAGAGAAATTCAGTTTGAAAGTTTTATGTGAAAATCGTGCTCAGAAGCATAAAGCATTAACTGTGGTAATCTGGTCCACCGGATCATGCCTAAGTCCGGGACAACGTCACAAGAGTTGGGCCGATCGCGATGGAGCACGGGCTGGATACAGGAATCAACTTAGGCCAAATCTATGACATAATATCAACAGACAGAATATCTACATACAAAAATATCGACACAAAAATATCGACATCAAAAATATCGGAGTTATATCTTCATAAAGGTAAGTACAAAAATATGGAAAAAATAATATCGTAGTACACAAATATCAAAATTAAAAATATCGTTTTTTAAATGTATTAATAATAATGTAAAAATAATTTAAAAATACATATAATTTTGCAAATATTAAATAAAAACATTAAAACATATTAAAAAAATTATAACTAATATATATATACATTTAAAATAAATTAAAAACTCTACATATAAATTAATATATATACTTACTCCACATATTGCAACAGTAGGAAATGCATTGGATAGCGTAGGGGTAAAAATTATTATTCCCACTCCAGAGGGTGCAACAGTAGGGAAAGCTTTCGATAGTGTAGGGGTTTAAATTACTATTCCCACTCCAGAGGGTGCAACAGTAGGGAAAGCGTTGGATAGCGTAGGGGTAAGAATTACTATTCCCACTCCAGAGGGTGCAACAGTAGGGAAAGCGTTGGATAGCGTAGGTGTAAACATTACTATTCCCACTCCAGAGGGTGCAACAGTAGGGAAAATGTTGGATAGCGTAGGGGTAAAAATTACTATTCCCACTCCAGAGGGTGCAACAGTAGGGAAAGCGTTGGATAGCGTAGGGGTAAAAATTACTATTCCCACTCCAGAGGGTGCAACAGTAGGGAAAGCGTTGGATAGCGTAGGGGTAAAAATTACTATTCCCACTCCAGAGAGTGCAACAGTAGGGAAAGCGTTGGATAGCGTAGGGGTTTAAATTACTATTCCCACTCCAGAGGGTGCAACAGTAGGGAAAGCGTTGGATGCGTAGGGGTAAATATTACTATTCCCACTCCAGAGGGTACAACAGTAGGGAAAGCGTTGGATAGCGTAGGGGTTAACATTACTATTCCCACTCCAGAGAGTGCAACAGTAGGGAAAGCGTAGGATAGCGTAGGGGTACAAATTACTATTCCCACTCCAGAGGGTGCAACAGTAGGGAAAGCGTTTGGATAGCGTAGGGGTAAAAATTACTATTCCCACTCCAGAGAGTGCAACAGTAGGGAAAGCATTGGATAGCGTAGGGGTTTAAATTACTATTCCCACTCCAGAGGGTGCAACAGTAGGGAAAGCGTGTTGCGTAGGGGTAAAAATTACTATTCCCACTCCAGAGGGTACAACAGTAGGGAAAGCGTTGGATAGCGTAGGGGTAAACATTACTATTCCCACTCCAGAGAGTGCAACAGTAGGGAAAGCGTTGGATAGCGTAGGGGTTTAAATTACTATTCCCACTCCAGAGGGTGCAACAGTTGGGAAAGCGTTGGATTGCGTAGGGGTAAAAATTACTATTCCCACTCCAGAGGGTGCAACAGTAGGGAAAGCGTTGGATAGCGTAGGGATAAACATTACTATTCCCACTCCAGAGAGTGCAACAGTAGGGAAAGCATTGGATAGCGTAGGGGTAAAAATTACTATTCCCACTCCAAAGGGTGCAACAGTAGGGAAAGCGTTGGATAGCGTAGGGGTAAAAATTACTATTCCCACTACGGAGAGTGCAACAGTAGGGAAAGCGTTGGATAGAATAGGGGTATAAATTACTATTCCCACTCCTGAGGGTGCAACAGTAGGGAAAATGTTGGATGGCGTAGGGGTAAAAATTACTATTCCCACTCCAGAGGGTGCAACAGTAGGGAAAGTGTATGATAGCGTAGGGGTAAAAATTACTATTCCCACTCCAGAGGGTGCAACAGTAGGGAAAGCGTTGGATAGCGTAGGGGTAAGAATTACTATTCCCACTCCAGAGGGTGCAACAGTAGGGAAAGCGTTGGATAGCGTAGGTGTAAACATTACTATTCCCACTCCAGAGGGTGCAACAGTAGGGAAAGCGTTGGATAGCGTAGGTGTAAACATTACTATTCCCACTCCAGAGGGTGCAACAGTAGGGAAAGCGTTGGATAGCGTAGGGGTAAAAATTACTATTCCCACTCCAGAGAGTGCAACAGTAGGGAAAGCGTTGGATAGCGTAGGGGTTTAAATTACTATTCCCACTCCAGAGGGTGCAACAGTAGGGAAAGCGTTGGATGCGTAGGGGTAAATATTACTATTCCCACTCCAGAGGGTACAACAGTAGGGAAAGCGTTGGATAGCGTAGGGGTTAACATTACTATTCCCACTCCAGAGAGTGCAACAGTAGGGAAAGCGTAGGATAGCGTAGGGGTACAAATTACTATTCCCACTCCAGAGGGTGCAACAGTAGGGAAAGCGTTTGGATAGCGTAGGGGTAAAAATTACTATTCCCACTCCAGAGAGTGCAACAGTAGGGAAAGCATTGGATAGCGTAGGGGTTTAAATTACTATTCCCACTCCAGAGGGTGCAACAGTAGGGAAAGCGTGTTGCGTAGGGGTAAAAATTACTATTCCCACTCCAGAGGGTACAACAGTAGGGAAAGCGTTGGATAGCGTAGGGGTAAACATTACTATTCCCACTCCAGAGAGTGCAACAGTAGGGAAAGCGTTGGATAGCGTAGGGGTTTAAATTACTATTCCCCCTCCAGAGGGTGCAACAGTTGGGAAAGCGTTGGATTGCGTAGGGGTAAAAATTACTATTCCCACTCCAGAGGGTGCAACAGTAGGGAAAGCGTTGGATAGCGTAGGGGTAAACATTACTATTCCCACTCCAGAGAGTGCAACAGTAGGGAAAGCATTGGATAGCGTAGGGGTAAAAATTACTATTCCCACTCCAAAGGGTGCAACAGTAGGGAAAGCGTTGGATAGCGTAGGGGTAAAAATTACTATTCCCACTACGGAGAGTGCAACAGTAGGGAAAGCGTTGGATAGCATAGGGGTATACATTACTATTCCCACTCCTGAGGGTGCAACAGTAGGGAAAATGTTGGATGGCGTAGGGGTAAAAATTACTATTCCCACTCCAGAGGGTGCAACAGTAGGGAAAGTGTATGATAGCGTAGGGGTAAAAATTACTATTCCCACTCCAGAGGGTGCAACAGTAGAGAAAGCGTTGGATAGCGTAGGGGTAAAAATTACTATTCCCACTCCAGAGAGTGCAACAGTAGGGAAAGCATTGGATAGCGTAGGGGTTTAAATTACTATTCCCACTCCAGAGGGTGCAACAGTAGGGAAAGCGTGTTGCGTAGGGGTAAAAATTACTATTCCCACTCCAGAGGGTACAACAGTAGGGAAAGCGTTGGATAGCGTAGGGGTAAACATTACTATTCCCACTCCAGAGAGTGCAACAGTAGGGAAAGCGTTGGATAGCGTAGGGGTTTAAATTACTATTCCCACTCCAGAGGGTGCAACAGTAGGGAAAGCATTGGATAGCATGAGGGTAAAAATTACTTCCCACAATACTCGCCCTTTAACACACAACACAATACACATACAAAAAAACACAATTAATATAAATATCAATTAATCAATTAATATCATTAAAATGATGTAATTATAAATGAACTAATTAACACATATTAATTACCAATTAATTAACAATAAATACCAATACATAAATACAATCTCTTTAATTAATTACATTTAATTATATCACACCCTATTCCCCTATAAACACACAACCCACTACACATAAATAAATCACATCATTTAATCACTTAATAATTATTAATTACCAATTAATTATTATTTAACAATAACAAAACATTTAATATATTAGCACATTAACTCTAATTAATTTAATTAAATAATTAATATTATTTAATTACCAATTAATTATTAATTGACAATAACACAAAATTAAATATAATAGCACATTAACTCTAATTAATTTAATTAACTAATTAATATTATTTAATTACCAATTAATTAATAATAACAAAAAAATAAAAATATTAGCACATTAACTCAAATTTTTTTAATTAACTAATTAATATTTAATTACCAATTTATTAATTAATAATAACAAAAAATTAAATATATTAGCACATTAACTCTAATTAATTTAATTAACTAATTATTATTAATTAATTACCAATTAATTATTAATTAACAATAACAAAAAAATATATATATAGCACATTAACTCGAATTAATTTAATTAACTAATTAATATTAATTAATAATAATTAATTACAAATTAATTATTAAATAAACATATTTAAAAATATATATTAATTAATTAATTATTATTAAATTACTTCCCACCCTATTCCCCTATAAACCCACAACCCGCTCTGATACTAAAACGCAAAATGTAAACAAAATTACTAATTTTCAAACATACATTAAAAAACATATTTAACAAACATATAAACAACATAAAAAAATACATAACACTAAAGAAAATTTCGATATTAGTAAATTTCGATATTAGTAACATACATACCTTAAAAACGATATTCTGTCTGTCGATATTTTGCACATCGATATTCTATACCATCGAAATTAAAACATCGATATTATTGTATATCGATATTTTAATTTCGATATTTTGTCTCTCTACCACTTAGGCCATCTAAAAAAAATATCTTAAATCCTGGTTGATGAGCATTGTGAGATCCTGTGTCTAAGATGCATCATGCAGTGGTTGTTCTGAGGTGCTGCTAGACGGCAGTGCAGAGTCCTGTGTGTTCATTCAGGATACTGTTGACCCCAGACTTGCAATGAGAACTCCTGCACCAAAGATGTGTGGGGCACCCGCAGTTCAGGAGGAGCTGCGGGGCTGCGATGCGAAGACCTGGTTCATCGTTCATGATGCCGTCAATGAGGGGCTTCCAATATGAAGGGCCTGCATCAAGGATGCACCACACAGCGGTGATTCTGATGAGATATTAGGCTACAATGAAGATTCCGGTGTCGGGGATGCCTCGTGCTAATGCACTTCCAATGTGCCTGCGAGGAGATGCACCTCGCTGCATCAGTTCTGCTTGCAGGAACACAACTGGGCTGCCAGGCCCATTTCCAAGGGTCCAGGACTGGAGTGGCACCACTTGGAGAGCACGACTCACAGCAAGTAGAGTCCAGGGGCTAGGTTCAAGATGGGTGCAGTTATTTTCTGTCCCTGAGGCTTCGATCAGGAGGCCAGCCAAATAGACATTGGAGTCCCTCTGGTGGTTAAGGGTTCAAGATGCAGGTCTAGTCCTTTTACTCAGGTAGCAGGGCAGCAGGCAGTGGGGCAAAAAGGGCAACGGAGTAGCAGTCCTTCTTGCAGAGCATCACATCAGTCCTTCTGAGTATTCCACAGGCTTAGAGGCACACGGGTAAAAACCTTCTCCAACCGCAGAAAAACTCCCTCAGATCACTGGTTCTTCAAAAGTTTTACATTACTGAAACAGCTCTGCAGAACAAAAGAGCTGGTGTGGAGCTCTAACTAAGACCCACAAGACTGCTCTGATCCTATTGTATCTCTCGGTGGCCTTCGACATGGTCAAACATGACTTCTTGATTGACAGGTTCACGGATCTTGGTATAAGAGGTTCTGCCCTCAGGCTAATAAAATCCTTCCTTTCAGAGAGAGAACAAACCATTAAGATTGGGGAATTTACCTTCAGACAGTTTAGCCTGCCAGGTGGGGTACAGCAGGGCCCTTCATTGAGCCCTACCCCTTTTAATCTGTATGTGACCCCACTGGCAAGACTTATTAGATTGTTTGGCTTATCCGTTGTCTCATATGCCGACAACACTCATCTTAAAAGGTAGCTACCTACTTCACTCCCAGTTTATTGGCAATTCCAAAAATTGGACCAGGATGGCTCACTCATGTAATGTGACATGCTTCATCATTTTCCAACTCATCCCACCCTGGTAAGGTGGCACTGCCAGGGCGGACTCGACCTCAGGGGGTACCTAACCTGAGGGAGTTTTTAGATATCACTTTTCCTATCTGGATAATACTATGAGTAGAACACCCAGCACTGTTCAAATATTAGAAGTGCGTTACATCAGTTTGTTTCTGGTCCAACGTTGCTATTATGTACCATTCTATATAATTTTCTCTGTGTTGTAAATCAGTGTAGTGTCTTGTTAACTTTAAGTTGTTATTTTTTGCACCCAATTGTGCTCCTATGCTCTGTAATACGTAATTTTACGTGATGTCAAGCCTATGTATAACATTCTTAGTTTTACAGTTTGTGAGGTGCTTAATTTCCCACAGTGTGGGGAGTCCCAGGCCCACTGAGGTGCATTTCTTTGTAAACTTGCATACCCCACATCCACCACACGGTTGATGGCCTGTGGATGGGTGAAGATTCCAGAGGCACTGCGGTGCTTTTTTTGGTGTGTCTCGACAACCTCATCTCGACTTCATTCGAACGCAAATAAAGGGGGTTTGATTCCTAAATTCCCTGTATGAGGATGCCCCAATGTTTCTTGATCAGTTTTTTACTGAATTGGATGTAGGGGTGAATGTTGTCACACAGGTTAGCTTACATTCTCTTGTTTTTTTAAAAGTTTTGAGTCACAATAATAATATTAATAATAATAATAATTCCACTTTTTGGTTGCGAGCTAGCCAAAGGATTGAGCTCCCATCCTGGTTCTTTGGATTTTTGGCACTTTGACCAGATCGGATCCTGTAGATCTCAGATTTCAAGCATGTGTATAAGAGATTTTCATTGAGCTGAGGTAGCTAGGGACTTTATTCCACACAAATCTGTGGCAGTAGCACATGGCTTTGTAGGTGATCCTCTTCTCCACTGGCAGCCAGTGAAGAGTAGACAGAGCTTTAGAAGTAGATGCTCTTCTTGGAAGGTCCAGGACCAAAAGTGCAGCACCATTTTGGATACGTTGATGTTTAGTTAGACATTTTTGGAGACTCCCAGATAGAGAATGTTACCATCATCTATCTGAGATGTGCCCAGAGTGTGCACAATGGTTTTTCTAGCCACAATAGGTAGTAGATCTAGGACGTTTATTAGGATTTTGAGAGCCCCAAAGCATTTTCAAGCTACCTTCATGATTTGACTCTCAAGCGAAAGTTTGGGAATAGACCAGACCTCATATTTTTAGTTTCTGCTTTAGAAACAGGGATTTGCCCCAGGGCCTTGGGTCACCAGGCCGATGATGAGATCGAAGGTGTTTTCTCCAACTATCATTACTTCGGTTTTATTGCTGTTTAGTTTTAGATAGTTATTGGACATCCATGAGGCAAGCTCCCTTAGAAATTAGGAGAACTGGTTTGCAGCTGTCTCCTAGCTGAGACAGAGTGACAATAAGTTGCATATCATCTGCATATGTTTCTCTATAATTTCAGCAACAGGACCAATGTAGAGATTGAATAGAGTAGGGCTCAGTATGGAACCCTGTGGGACCCCTTACATAAGGGGAATACACTCTGATATATGCAGGTGCAGGGCAACTTGGAATCTATAGGAAAAGAGAAAATAGGTAATCCAGTGTAGGGCGGTGCCTCTAACTACGCATATCCTTAGTCTTTGAAGAAGTAGGTTATATAATACGGTGTCGAATGCAGCGCTCTGTTCGAATAGGAGCAGTACTGTAGTTTGTCCTGCGTCAGAACATTTACACAGAGCTTCAGTTGTGAGCAGTAGGGTTGATTCCGTAGAGTAAGAGGCTCTAAATCCGGATTGTGAAGGGTGAAATAAATCATTACAAGATGATTATTCACCACTTTCTCTACAATTTAGGTGAAGAATGGGAGCAGAGAGATTGGACACACATTTTCTAGTAGCATAGGGTCGACGGAAGGTTTTTTCTGCAGAGGGAGTATTATCGCTTACTTCCATTACTGTGTGATTTCTCCTAAGTGAAAGGATAGAGCTATCAGCTGTTGTATATAGGGAAGAATAATGTCCATTCCTTGCATCAGGATTTTGCATGGAGCTGGATCAAGAGGAGAGCCTGATTTGATTCTCATGGCTAGGCACTTCCGATCATCCAGAGTAGGCATCTTGAATTAACAGAGACCGATCACCCCAACAGCTTCGTCATAAGAGGTGTCAAGATAAATACAGCTACATGCTTCTAAAGGGAATGTATCATAAATCTGCGCTACTTTATACACAAAGAATTCAGCAATTTTACTACAATTCTCAGGGGATAAAAAAGGAGAAGCCATGGTGCGTTACAGCGAAAACAGTGATTTAAGAGTAAAGTTCTTTAGATGAGTTATTGACTTGCTCCATTTTATTATTATAGAAGGCACAAAAGGTTTTCCTAATGAGCCCATGACAATGTTTGAGCTCGTTTTTCCAATTGATTCTACAATAGTCCTTCCTCCACGTACGCTGTAGTTGTTTACAAGTTTATTCTGCTGTGGTCAGAGTTTCGTTGAACCGGGGCGCAGGGTTCTCTGTGTACTCTGAGTGGTCCAGGGTGCTATTTCATCTAAGGCTCCTGATGTCCATTTTTTGACATCCATGTTTGTCCTATCAACATCCTCCCCGAGTTGGAGATTAGTACTCAATAGGGTCTGAGTGAAGATTTCAGGGTTAAAATTAGCCCACTTCCTTTGGGTGATCAGGTGACTAGCCCTGGTAGTGAGGTGCAGAGGTGCAGAGAAGGCCACCAAGTGGTGGTCTAACCAGGGAACTATTAACAGGGCATCCACTTCAATCTCAGGAAAATTGGTGAATATCGGGTCTAAAATATGTCCTAATTGGTGGGTGGGGGTGCTCCCTTTTTGAGTTAGATTTATAGTTCTAAGTTCCTTACATAGATATTGAACCTCAATGTTAGAGTTATTAACACCTTCAGCGCGGCGCGAATTTTCGCGCTGTGCTGAAGGTTCTAAAAAACGGGCGGGCCGTGACGGAACGGTTCCATCATAAGCACAGCCCAACCGGCGCTCATAACGGAACCATTCCGTTATAAGCATCGAAGGGGTTATAGAAGTGCATATTAATGTCGCCTAGGATTATCAAACGATTATGCCATAGTGCTGGCTGAGCAATATTCTCAGCTAGACTGGATATGAACTGAGCCGCAGGTCCTGGTGGCCGATAAATTAAAAAGCCAGCGAAAGCGTAATCTTCTACTATGGAGAGGATGAAAAAGATGGCCTGAAAATGTTCAAGGTTAGCTGCCTTAATGGTATATTTTAGGGACAGTTTGTAGATTATTGACATCCTTCCTCCTCTTTTAATAGGGCAGTCCTGCCTAAGTATTGAGTAACCTTGTGGTAAGTCATATAAGATGTCAGGTGCTGACGACTTATTAAGCCATGTTTCTGTCAGAAACAAGGCGTCAGGCTGTTTCTCCACAAGAATTTCAAAAATTTAGTTTTTATGTCTAATCAGTGACCGGCAGTTAATGAACAGATATTGCAGTTTGCCATTGCTCGTCAACACCAGCCTTATATGGGGTTGTAGTCACAATGAGGGCAGTAAGGTGTGTGAGAGTCTACAATTAAATTGTACCAGCATGCTTCAAAAATCTTAGAAGCTAAGCCTCTGAGTTGATCAGCGGAGTATTTTAAATGTTGACAAGAGGTCAAACTGGCAGCGTCCTGGCCCGTGGCCCCAGCTAGATACGGATGGACGCAGACATGCTTACCTTTGGTGCACCAGTGCCGTGCCAGCACGCCCACTGTGCACATCCGCACCACGGCCACCCTAAAATTGTCCGCCTCCAGGAGCGTGACCAGTTCCAGCCTTTTCGGAGGGTGTAGGTCGGGGAGCGAGGACACTCACAGCTCCCTGCAGTCGGTGGCTCACAGGAAAATTCGTTCAAAGATATGTAATAAGCAATACAGCAGCAGTTCAATTTAGAAGAACTTAGAAAAGCGGAGCCAGGCAACTCCTGTACTGAGGTGCTACAAGGAAATTAAAATTAAAACAGAATAGAAGGAAGACAGGCACCTCCACGCACTAAGTGCTATAATGTTAATGTTAATGTTACTGAGACTTCTAAAGCGCTCTGTTTCCCTGAGGTGTCCTGGTGCTGTGCGCTACCTACCTAGAGAAAATCAGAAGTAACTGTTCATGTAAATAGCCATGTTTTTAATTCTTTCCTAAAAGGGAGGAGCTCAGTTGAGCTTCTAAGATGAAAAGGAAGGCTAATCCAAGCCTTAGTGGCACAGTGATAAAAGCTCCTACCACCCCAACTGGTCTTGTTGTAGCGGGGAAGGATCACTTGTTTGGCTTGCGAAGACTGCAAAACTCTTTCAGGAACATACCATTGTATCGCGTGTTTCAAGAAATCAGGACAAACACCATTGAGGGCCTTAAAAACAATACACAAAGCAATGAACTGTACCCGTTGCTTGACGGGTAGCAAGGAACTTAAATAGTTCAAAACACTCCTGTACGAGTGATTAGACACTCAGATGGAAGTGGAATGCACTTTTAAAGAAAACGCTCCTACCATTAAGATCCAGTGCATCCACACGCTGCCATCCTGACATTGTCCATCTCCAGGGGAGTGGCCAGTTGCAATCTATCCGGAGGCAGTAGTGCCTCTCTGTTGTATTTCATGAATCTCTTGGATGCCCTGGTGATTGTACTCTCTGGGTAGTTCCTTACTCTCAATTTTGCACTCAGTATTTATGCAGGCTCTTTAAATTCCATAGTTTCAGTACAATTCGATTAAAGAAATTGTCCCATAGTTAATGTTTCTCTCAGTGTGCATGGGTGGTAGCTCTTGAATCTTAAGAGGCTATTTTTATCTGTTGGTTTGCAGTATACCTCAGTTTCGAGGATTCTACTCTCGGGGTAAATGCACAAGTCCAGAAAAGGCATTTCATTATTGCTCATGATCATTGTAAATTTTGGGAAGGTGTCCATGTTGTAGAGCCAGTTCGAAAAACCCATTGTTTCCTCTTTGGTGTCTTGCCAGATCACCAGGAAGTCATCAATGTCCCTTTTCTTCACCCTCATCTGGTACAGAAAAGGGTAATCCTCATCGTAGATGTACTTGCTCTCAAAGTTATGGACGGACAGGCATGCCAGGCTTGGGGCACAAGTGCTGCCCATGGAAGTATCATGGATCTGTAGGAAGTAATCACCCTCATATTTTTCTTGTCAGAACCATATGGGCACAGTCTAAGATATAGCTCACTGATGTCTGTTTGTTTGCCTGTATCAGAGTGAGCAACTTTTCTATTACCTCTAGACCGGAATCCTCTCTTGGAATTGCCAATAAACTGGGAGTGAAGTAGGTAGTGGTAACAGGGATGTCAACACACCCCCCTCTCATGCTTATCTAAATAAGCAAACTGGGGTTAAGCACTGGGTTGTCAGGCATTTTCGTGTTTTGATTAGTGACTAAGGGCAAGAGTGAGCCCACTAATGCCCTGTATCCCTCCTCTTCTGTGATATAACAAGTGTGCAAGGTGAAAGCTCCTCTCCCTCATCAAACCAGAGATTGCCCTTCCTTAAAACACCTATAGCCTTTATCTCACTGTGTGTGAGCAATACCCAAAGACCAACTGTCAGCTACACCTAGTCATGTGCCCCAGGATACAAGCAGCAGGCACCAAATGGATGGGACAAGAAAAATGCCAACTTTCTAATAGTGCAAAAAGAACAATTAATGGACAGAATGCAGACAATGTCATACATTCACCCCAGTACAGAGAGCTGGGTCTAAATTTGTTGTTTTTTTGCTCACCATGCTATTTTGGACCCAGCCATATGCAAATCAGTATTGACCCTGCGCCCAATGGGAACAGTCCAGCCCGAACTGCCAGGCCAGGCCCATTGGATTCAAGCTAGCCTGGCTGATGAAGGGTAATACCCAGAAACTGGTCCCAGGATGCTTGTTTCCGGTCCAGGGAGGACCTGGCTTGGCAGTTCGGTCTGGACTGTTCCCATGAGGCAAAGGGTGAAGACTGATTTGCATATGACTGGGTCTAAATTGGGGTGGCACGTGGCCCAATTCACAGAACTAACTTAAGACGAAATCCTAAACTTACTACCATTTTGGTATTCACAGTAGGTACTTACTCATTTTGGTATTCACAGAAAGAAGGCACTTACTCATTGATGAGTTGGTGCCTTCTGTGAATACCAAAATGAGTAAGTGCCTTTGTGAATACCAAAATGAGTAAATGGTAGTAAGTTTAGGATTTTGTCTTGTTAGTTCTGTGAATCGGGCCCATGGTGAGCAAAATAACAATGGATCTCTTGACAGGGGGTGAATGCATGATTTATTCAGCATTCCATCCATCATTTGTTTGTGTAGCAACTTTCTAATAGTGGCATTTTCATAATTGTGACTTAAAATCTGACTTTACCATTATAGACAAAGTACATTCTTCAGATACAAAACTCAAAATTGCTACCTGCTCCCCATTGAAAGGTATCACTTATTAAATGTAATAAGTTAACCGAAGGTTATCCTATGCAAGAGGTATGCCTTCTAGTAGTGAAAAGCAAATCTAGGAGTTTTCACTACCAGAACATGTAGAAGTTATAACTACATGTCCCACATTTTGAGTACACTGCACTCTTCTCCATGGGCTACTTAAGGTGTAACCTAGGGGTAACTTAAATGCATTAATAAAAGATGGGGGCATATTATCAAGACAGGCGATAGAATTATCGCCACTTTAGCGACAGAAACTGCCGCTAAAACGTCGATAATGGGTTTGATAATATGCTCTATGGAATTCCAATTGAAGCCCATGTTAGATGTCCTTCATTTGAATTGGAATTCCACTGAGCATATTATCAAGCCAATTATCGCCATTTTAGCAGCAGTTTTCTGCCGCTAAAGTGGCGATAATTTTATCGCCTGTCCTGATAATATGCCCCAAGGTTTTAGGTTTGGAAAATGATTTTTCTTTATCAGGTTGTAATGACAGTTTAAAACTGCACACACAGGCTTAATGGCATGCCTGAGATATGTTGACTGGTTACTTAAGTAGGTGTCACAATATGTGCAGCAGGCCTACTAGCAGCATTAAATGTACAGGCCCTGGGTACATGCAGTACCACTGTATGGTTCAAACATTTTTATTAACGTCAAGAGAATTAACACATGCGCCCACTCTAACCACAGCAGGTGGGGAGATAAACTATTGCTCTCATAGGGGAGGACAGAAAAAAAGGGGGAGTGATAGCCCGAGTGAGAGGTGAAGGTAAAAGAGAGGAAAGTGCGAATGCCAGTGCCAATGTCTCAAGCATATAATCATGGCCAGCATCCTCCCTCCAGACAGGCAGTCAGATAACCAGGGTTGTCGGAGGTGCTGCAGGAGAATGGCCAGTGACAGTAAGTCTCAGTACACAAACATACATTGGGTAGGTGAGTTCTTTAAATTCCTGGAAGATTAAATCTATACATGGGCCCGACATCTTATCAAATATATGCTGAGTATGCCTTAATGCTGAGGTTATCTTTTCCATGCCTAGAAGCTTCCATAGAATATAAAGCCAGCACAGCAGCCTTATCTGTGCCCCATCACACCGTTATAGCCTGTTTGGCCATGCACAAGGCCATGGCGATAGCCTTCCCCCTGAGCGATTTTAATTTGAAGATTAGCTAATAAGGGAGGTCAAGCTGACATAGCTTGGGAATCTGGGAAGAGTGGTGTCAAAGATTTCATCAATGCCTTGCAAAACTGGCTCCCATCAATGCTTAAGTTTTGGGACTGCACCACATGAGGCATTTCAATGTGCAAAGTGCACCACAACCCTGCCGGCAAAGGTCTGCCATTGCGCTCAGGGGTGCAATATCAATACTGAAAAAGCTTCAGCAGTTTTTCTCTACACGATGCACTAAATGCTGAGGATCTTGTTCTGTGATAGATGGCAATTCCCTTGTAGACAAGGTGAGCTCCAGTTCAATCGCCCAACGGCGTTGGCCGGGGGTTTAAATGCCTGTTGGGGTTGATTAAGAAAGCGTTAAATGTTTGATAATATGATTTCTCCCGAACAAAGTAGGGGGTCTATTATCAAGAACGGCGTTAAAATTATCGCCGCTTTAGCTAAAGCGGCGAAAATGGGCTTGATAAAATGACCTTGTGAATACCCATAGAAGCCCAGGTTCATACCAGAACCTGGGCTTCTATGGGAATTCATAAGGGCATATTATCAAGCCCATTATCGCCGCTAAAGCGGTGATAATTTTAACGCCATTCTTGATAATATGCCCCTAGATTCCTCATTAGACTCGTTCTCTCGGTTCTCGTATATTAATGAACATGTTGCCTCTGGCAATGTAAAAGAAAGTTAAAGTTGAAAGTCCGACAATGAAAGACCGAGAAACACGATTTTGAGCATAAAAAAGAACTCACAAAAGTGCAAAAAAAGAGAGCCCCTGTTGTAATGGTTAATTCCTCTCTTCTTTCTTTACATCAATCCTCTCTCTTCTGTTCAGTCTGCATAGCTGGAGAATGCTGTGTGATGTCATGGAATGTTGGTGTGTGGACTGGTAGAAAGAGTGTCAGTTGAGGATGAGAGGCTGAGCAGAGGGAGACTGCTCCTGGTGGGGCTATACTTCTATCTTATTTCCATCTTATCTTCATCTTCCTACAACTACAATTGAAACTTAATAAAAGAACTACTTGGAACTTACCAACTGGTCTACAACTTGGATTATTTATTTAGAACAGCCCCCAAATGATTTTCTAATTTTAAAGTTTTAAATGTAACTTTTTCCACTACAGTGATGTCACATTTAACTTTACATCTTTGGCTTGAACCATTCGTTCTCTGATCAGGAGAGGCTGTACAATAGTTGAAATACTGTTAAAGTCTTTTAAGTTTTAAATCGAATACACACGCGCTCCAAATGCCTACACGTATAATTGTGTCTAAGGAAGAAATGCTACAGTGGAAACAAAAGCAGCTGTATTCCCATGTCAACCGTCCAGAGTTATACTGGTTCTAATCATGAAGACGTCTTTTATACTATTTTGAGTGAAATTTTTGTTTCCTACGAATTGCGTATCACCAACTTTAGCCTGACCCGCATTTTTCTTGCAGAAATATAATTAAATTGCACCTGCATTGCTTTTTGTATCTAGCACTGCATGAAAGAAGTGGGCCATTGCTATCTGTCTTCTTGCCTACCAAACGTGGCAATTACAGAGCAAAGTTGTCAGCCATGTTTTGCTGTGTAATCAGTTTTTACTCAAAAAATATAAAAACAGACTATCAGTTTTCAACATGTTATTTTTTCCAAAAATCTCACAGGGCTTAACCAAGGAATGCTGAACTCATTTTTTCTTCTTTGCCTTTTATGCATGCTATTACTGAAAATATGAAAAATAACCAATTGCAGTAATGCAATACTGAATATGAAACATGTCAATAAATCCAATATTAGACTAAAAAGTCATCTTGTCAACACAAACATCTAAAATGTAATGTAGATACCCTGAGGGAAAGTCTTAACTTAATTAGACACTGAGGTGAAGAGTACACTTCTCTTTTCTAACTTTATTAAAACAACGGCAAGAAAACCAACATCACCTGGAAAGACAATGTATCAAGTTGAACGCAGTCCCATATTTACTAAGGGCCTGCATTGGTGTTGCATCACGCAAGACAATGCAAACCCGTAAGTCAGGGTTACTATCCCATGCAGAGCCACCTTGTGTAACTTCGCGTGAAAAAGTAAATCTGGAGTAATGCTTTACTCTGCATTACTCTGCAATGAGAATGCGTTCTATGGGTAGACCGTGGGTGTTGCCACGCAGCCACTCATAGTTTTTGGCGCATTCCCAAGTTTTCTAACACCACTAAACTTGGGAATGTGAAAATATAGTACACCTTCCCGGGGATAAGAAACTAGAAGAAATGTGTTCATTTTTCCTCTTTTTTTTCCTTGTAATATGCAGCACACATAGAAAGAGAAAAATATCTCAGAGGATTATTTTTGTACAGGAAAGTGCCCCTTCCTGCACAAACCATTCCTGCTTGTAAGGCAGACAGGCTGCACTCAGTGTGCCAGCACAGAGCTAGAGCAGGAATGCACCATTTCTTTGTAGATATGATGCATTCCTGCTCTTTCCATTTGAAGTAGCACATCAAGTTGTCTTACCGGGTTGCGTCACATTTTTGTAATCTGCTCTGCAGTTTTTAGCAAAAAGTCCCCTTTTTGTTTATCCGCAGCTGAATATGCTAATCCTTATGATGACAAACCCACTCGTGCAATCCCAATACCAAACATCAGCAACAGATTGATGCTGATGAAATGTTCGCTAAGGCACTGCTCTTATTTCACTGTAAACAAACACTGTAATGAAAACCAAAACGTACGTCAGGTTCCTAATAGTCAGACTCATTGAGAACCACTAATGTCCCTCAATCGCTGCTCAGAGGTATTGGGTGGATGATGCACATATCGGAGGAACTGGAGAAAACAGGGCAGAAAAGTCAGAGATAACCAGGGCCCGATTCACACTTTGAGGGGATTTGTACTGGGTGGAGACATTTGAGGAATCTATAACGTAATATCTGGGACTTCAAAGAGATTAAGGATCAGCCAAACGGTATGTAAGAAGGAATGTTGTATATGGCATATCAATAAAACCAGCAAGACTAGGCAGACGGATAGAATAAGCTAACCTGTCGCAACAGAAGAATAGCTGTAACAAAGTCCTGTCAGACCATAATAATGAGCAGTAACCCCAAGTTACCAAAAGATATCCAGGTAGGAAGATGAGAATCAAAATGGCAACCAAGAGAACACAAGGAGACATACAAAAGTATTTACAGATCATAAATTGAACGAGAGCAAAACCATAACATTAGGGAACTGGAAAGGGAAAACACAATGGGGCATATTCTCAAGAACATATGATAACCATCGCAGAAGTAACTTAACACAACTCTCAACATCGCAGTCTATAGTGATGAAAATTACACCGTGTTATCTAAGTATTCACAACATGGCGATACCATGCAATAGTCCCCAGATAACGCGTCAAATTACCACGTTAGAATCAATGCCACGCCACAAAAATGCGAAACACGAACGCAAAAAAACTTGTGATGATGCCAAACAAGATACAAAAAGCAACGAAAACGAGCGACAGGCCTGCAAATCCCACGCTTCTGGTGGGGAAAATGCACCATAAAAGCAGAGTAAATAAAAGGTGCAATGACAACGTACAAGCACAACCCTAAAGCTGTGTCACAGAACAAATGACCATTGTCCAAATGAGATAGGGATTTCTCCTCAAACAGCCACAATGTACATTGACATGCATTCAGTATGTAACCTGCGCCAATGCGGAAACAGACATGGAACACACTGTGAAACCACATCTCCTCTTCACATTGCAGAGGGACAAACAACACTTCCTGCACACCGACGTGCCAAGTCCATGTTCAAACAATAATGAAAGCATGGACCAATGAAGGGGCAGTGATTTGCCTTGCGTACATGTTGCCCATGTCATGGGACTTGAGTCCCAGCCTCATGGCGGCACATATCAGAGTCCAAAAGAAGCCCTGTTGTCACTTGTAGGGCAGAAATGACAGCCAAAATGGGATGAATTGGGACACATGTGAAATGCCGAATAGTGGGATAACAACTGTGACACAAAGAACTGGCAGTTCAAATACGTGACACCCTAAACAGCCTCACTGCACAGAGGTCACACCCACCATCCATCAACAAATTCATTGACGGCGCAACATGTCGCACCCACACTTGTGTGAGTGAAGTGCCTGTACAGTGACATACATGCAGGGAATGTGTATTGGAATGCATTTATTTACACATGCTGTGCCTGTGGTCAGTAAACAAACTGTCCCATTACTGCTAAGGACCCTCACAATGTGACATCAACCAGAGAAGAAATTGTCAATGATACAGTCCCTAGGGGCTCTTGCTGCTGCGGCTGCAGTGGGGTGTGGTCCACCTTCCTCATCTTCATCATCATCGTCTGGTGCATCTGGCACTCATATCCATGGGGCTTTGCTGCGTACACATATATTGTGCAACACACAACATGCAACGATCATCTTGCACATGAGATCTGGGCTGTACAGGAGCCTTCCACCTGTGATGTCCAACCACCTGAAACATGACTTCAACACGCCAAATGTGCACTCCACAATGCCGCTTGTGCGTTTGTGGGCAAAAATGTACTGCCTCTGGGCCTGCGTGTTCGGGGCTTGGAAGGGTGTCATCATCCAAGCGCAGAGTGCATATCCTTGGCCACCTGTGACAGTGCAGAGAGACTTGAGTCAAGACTACGTACTGCATGATATGTTGGCTGGCTCACTGGTTCATTGGTGTGTGATATGTGTGACTTTGTGATTTCTGTATGACATGTACTGCATGTTGCAAATGAGAGGCATCAATGTGTATTACGTAGCCTCACTGCTGCACCTCCCTCCCCCGAGCAACTACACTAGTGTGCGCAGCGCGATTGCATCACATGCACCCCAACGGTACACCATTGTCATGCCTGTCTGTGCATGTCCACAAGCCTGACTGACACAGTGATGATGCTGCGCAGAATGTAGCCGTCCACGTGTGTGTAGGCTCATTGCAAGGACAGGACTGACACAGATGTAGAGCACCTGCCTGACTGAACCCGACATGCAGTTGAGGGTACATCTTTGGCTCATGCTGCGCTAATAGGGACACACACAATAGTTGGCATGTGTGATCCCTGACCCCGAGCGGGCATGCCTTCCCACATGTACCCTTTCGGCCGAGCACGCACATAAGGGGCATGCCACATAGCAACAATTGTCCATTGCGGGACAGGTGGCGCGGACACTACAACAGGGGCACATGCATCAACCACATCCTTTGCAAGGCCTACACTGAACCACACCCAGATCCACTACCTGCAGTGACCTGGTTGCGCACGCTGTACACTGCACATGTAATGTGGAATAGCCCCGGTCCCTCGTGCATACATAATGACCACACAGTGACCTAGTGGTGTACATTCAACAGTGTATGTATGCTGTTGGTGTGCATTGCTATAAGTAAAAAAAGGGCATTACACATGACCTACATAAACATTATGACAGTAACACATATGTGTAATGAGGCAATAATAAGTTGTACTTACCTGTCTCCACATCATCTTGGCCTCACTCCATCAGGGCCCTGGCACCAAATACCACCAGCACAATGGAAACATCTAAATCTGTTAGCGCAGACATTACAAAGTACGGGTAGCCAGGAGAAAAGACTGCTGACACAATGGTAACCAGTCTGTTGATGCCACGTCTAAATACAGCAGACGGAACGCCATCAGCTCCACGGAGTACTTGGAACAGCCGCCGCAGCATGAGAACGGTAACACTATCTATCTAAGATCTAAATCAGGCCCATAATGATTTTTTTCCTTTACTTAACTTTTTATATTTTTTATTTTTACTTCAGGCATATATGATTCGAAATCTAAAGCTATACAAAAAAGAATAACATATGTGACATGTCTTTGGGGAAGGACACTAAAGGCGTCAGATTTATAATAAATTCCCACTTCAACCAAACTATAGTGGGGGAAGGTGTTGGACACTAAAGGATTGACATTTACTATTCACACTCCAATCTAAATCAATTGAGGGAAGATGTTGGACACTATAGGAGTGGCATTTGCCATTTCCACTCCAATTAAAACATATTGGGGAAGATTTTGGACCCTAAAGGTGTGACATTTACTATTCCTACTCCAATCTAAACCAATTGTGGGAAGATGTTGGACACTAAACTGGTGACATTTACTATTATCACTCCAATAAAACTATATTGGGGAAGGTGTTGTACATTAAAAGGGTGACATTTACTATACTCACTCCAATCTAACCATATCGGGGAAAAAGTGTTGGACGTTAAAGGGGTGACATTTACTATTTCCACTCCAATCTAAACTAATTTCGGGAATCTGTGATACACTAAAGGGGTGGCATTTACTATTCCTACCCCAATCTAACCATTTGGGGGAAAGTGTTGGACACTAAAGAGTTGAAATTTACAATCTCCACTTCAAAAGAAATCATTTTAAATACCATATTACAAAATAAAAAAAAATCAAACACAATCAATCCTCCATATTCTCATATTTTTTTAATATAACATTTACTAAAATGTTATCTATAAACCCACTAATCTAAACTACAAACCTTCACATAGATATTTTGTATTCAGAGTTTTTGGGTTATCTGCTCAAAATATTTTAACTTTTTCCTATTTATTCTTACAATAACGTAAATACAAGGGATAACCGCGGGTAGTATTGACACATTGGACCTCATTACGATTCCGGATGGACAGACAGTCCGACCTCTGTGGTCACAGACCTAATCTATGCTGTATGACCGCGATGACTGAAAGTGCTCGGCCTGGAGTTCAGATGTCAGAAAGCTATTGGTACGGACCCAATGGTTGGAAGCTACTTGCCATTTATCATGGCGCATTGAGCAATGTGGAAATGGATAGTGGAATTCACAAATGCCCCAGCATGGGGCACGGCAATGGCCGAATACCTGGCATGCCCATGCACTGCGGTGGCAGCCAAGCGTCTCCATTGGATGATTTAAATTCAAGCACACTGATGTCCATCATCAAAGTGGACACACCTACAAGTCATGGTAAAAAGCACACCTCATCCCAGACCATGATCTTTTGCTCCTACATTCCTCAACTGCCAGACTACATTTTACCACATATGTTACCATTTCATTCCTTGTTTGAATCACCATTTATGTTCCTATCAATCTCACTCAACTTTTTTGTTCATTACCAGTATGTCACCAACCAAAATCCCACGTTTTTTGGACAAAGAGTTGTCAGTGTATGTTGATGAAATCATTCAGGTAGAGCCACAAATCTTTTGATCCGAAGTCCAACAAACTTCTCAAACACGTAGAAATGCAGTGTGGGACCAGATTGTCACAAAGGAGAATGCTGTGGGGAGCATTGTTAGAACAAAGAAGGACATCAGGGAGAGGTGGCAGGACCTGAAGATGAGGGTCAAGAGAGTTGCCTCCAGGCACCACCTTGCAGCCCTCAAGACTGGTGATGGTCCTCCCAGGTCACCTTTGCAACTCACTGCTTGGGAGGAGAAGGTACTCCCCATACTTCAGTCAGATGGCATGATCGGAATAACTGGGGGTTTGAAGACTTCTAAGTAACACTACAAAAACTCACAATTATTTACACTCTGTAAATGCACACATTACAGACGGGAAACATCCTTTACAACGCAACTTTTACCACACAATGCTTTTACATTGCAACTTTTACAACACAAACCATTACAGCGCATTGTGCTGGGGGGCGCTCTAGGATAGGGAATAGATTTAATTTACTATCCAACACCTTCCCTACTATCCACGGGACTGGAGTTGGAATAG
The DNA here is from genome assembly GCF_964261635.1 of Lissotriton helveticus. Lineage (NCBI taxonomy): Eukaryota > Metazoa > Chordata > Amphibia > Caudata > Salamandridae > Lissotriton > Lissotriton helveticus. The sequence continues at coordinate 315,928,246 of NC_136060.1, forward strand.
TAAATTAAACTATTCACTATCCAGCACCCCAAAGCGCTATGCATTGTAAAGGCATGCGTTGTAAAAGTTGCGATGTAAAAACATGCGTGGTAAAAGCATGCGTTGTAATGTCATACATCCATTACAGATATTGCCTTTGCAATGTGCAACAGCAATACACACATACAAAATATCCTGTTATCTGAACAGCAACCAAAATGTAATACTGCTGTTTGCTCCAACCCACTTGTCAGCCATCTTGTAGATGAACTTCAGTTCACATGCAGGTAGCCATTACTCATGTCTGGGATGACTGGGAGACTGATGCCACCACATCTCCCATCAGACCCTCTTGTTCCAACATCTACCAACATATACTACTGCTGTTTGTTCCAACCCACTTGTCAGCAATGTGTGACTAATGTACCAGGGGATGATTTGGCAATGTAATTCCACATACCTAATGTTCTCCACAGGTTTAAACCCATTGTGTCAATGATGATTTTGGTGTACAAAACACACATCTAAATTGACTTTTTACTTATCGTTTCAATAGGTGGATCTGGTACGGCTGGACAGAGTCAAGACACTGCCCAGACTCTATCTCATCCCCATGACCAAGCCTTCAGTGGTGCTGGTTTTCCTACAGGAATGGATGAGGAGTGGGCTGATCCATCTGGTGGGCCTGGGCATACAGCAGCAGTGACTCTCAGCATGGTCAAAACTCCCACATCCGCTATAACATCTGTGCTGATCTCTGCCCCAATAGCCAGTGCACCTAGCACAACCCGCAACATCTCCTGCCTCCATATCCAACTTGAGGAGGTGAGGATTTACAAACCTCCCAGTGAGGACATAGGAGGCAGTCTGAGAGTACAGGTTGTGTGGGCTACAGCAGTGGCACAGGAACAGGAATTAGCATCAATGCACCTAGTGAAACTGCTATGGGTATGGTGCACGATGATAGACACATATCTGAGACTATTCTTGATTTTAAAAATGTTCTTAGTGTTTGTAATTGCCTTAGCGGAGGCCCTTCACTCCAGCATGCTTCATATTTTGAATGAGAATAGATTATACCTACAAACATACAGGGAAATGTCTATGTAAACAATACCTTTACATCTGAGAGGCTATTCTGATTTGCAGTTCAAAACAGCATCCCCACAGGTAGGTGTCAGACTGTGCAATTGTGCAGGAAATAGAATGCTATGTTGATGTTGTGCCCAATAAACCTTTCCACATATGGCATACAGAGTGTTCCTTAATCTCAATAATAAACACACAGACATATGCAGTGGTGGTCTGAGGATCACCTCAGGAATCTTCATATTATTTGATCCATATACTTACTATTTTCTTGTACGTGCATGGTAGGCCTATTGAGTAAATGCAATCCAACAAATGGCATCTACTAAGTGCCATGTTGGTATTGACTTTTTAACCACATGCTTTGGAAATCAGATATAATCACTGTACAGGTGTCTGTCCCTAGGAGCTACACAAGTGTAGCCTCCTGTAGGTCACAATCAGTGTATGGCATTCATTATAATACATTTACATGACACAAGTGTTGATGGTCATGGGTATGTGATGTCATGGTTGTGGTGTGGGTTTAGATAATAATGATATTGAGGGTAGTTCTCAGAAGCGTGATGTAGTGTTCAGTAATGTGTTTTCAGTAGCTCAACATCTGCACTTCAAACATGTCACGTATCTAATGTTGTGTATGGTTAATGTTAGCTGTGTAGTAGCTCTGTGTCACCCTAGCTGATGACTTCTATAGTTGCATGTTCACTCAATGTCTTCATCTGTTGCCACCATACAGATCAAGGCCCATCTTAAGGTAAAGATGTGGAAAGCCATTGCCCAGAGGGTGAGGACCTTGGGGGTCGTCAGACGCAGTGCTTACTTCAAGTAGAGATCGGAGGGCCTTAGAAGATGGACCAAGAAAATTGTAGAGGTCAAGCTGGGCCTGTCCTCCCTCGACAGAAGGGGCAATCGCCGAACCCTGTTCCCTCCATTTTGGTGGTGGCATACCCCAACCTTCATGGGCAGTGGAGAGCAGCATCTAGGAGGGGGGGTGAGTATTTCCCTCAGTATGATGTCATACCTGACCATATCTTGTTTTTGACATACAGGCAACCTATTTAACATTTTAGCTGGACTCATAAGAATGTTACGCTCAAGGAGGACATATTTGCATGTGTATGTGTGGATGTAGGACCATGTAGTTATTATAAGACACTTTACATGTGACTATGATCTAGCATGCATCAGTCACACTTGTGTGTCCAACGATGAGCTTTGATATGTCTGCCTATTTGCAGACAATTAGTACATCTTCTATGGTAGGATTTCCAGACAACAATTCCAGACAGGTCACTTATAAGCCTTGTGTCTAGAGTCTTTCTGTCACACTACTGTGCGTCTTTGGATGGGGGAGCCCTCACTTATGGCATGTGATAAACTACATTGTGTATGCAGGCACTGAGCACCAAATCAATTTGATAAGAGGCCAATCATGGGTAACAAGATGTGGCTAGAAAAACATGTTTGCCTATACGTTGTTGCTAACATGCTGGACTGTGTGAAGTCCTAAGTTGCACTGCCAAATGTACCACTGCTCTATACTGAAGAGGATGCCCAAGTCATCCTGACAAATTTTAGATCATGTGTTGATAAATGTGTACATGACATTGTGATTTAATGTAGGGTATGCAGAGTGTGTGTCACCACTTACTATAACATGCAGACATGGGTTTGGGAGTCACACATCATCATTGACATACATAATTTTACAGGTCTAATGTGGAAGCATTGACTCACATGCTTGTACATGCTTCATAGTCTTTTAACCCCTTGTGTGCTGTTGACGGGCTCAGCTCGCCATGAGGGACACTTGAGCTGCCCACAGCCGTTGGACGTTCACACGCGGGGATAATTTCCCCGCGGTGCTGAACGTTCCAAAACTGCTGTTGTTGTGACGAGCTCAGCTCGTCACGAGGGCAGCTCCGCTGTGCCTCATGACGTGCCGAGCTCGTCAACAGCACAGCGGCGCCGCGCGCGGCTCCCCTCCCCCGCACAGGAGGGGGAAAACATCCCGCAACCAAGAGGTTAAGCAATGAAAACATTACTATTCCTAAGCCCAAGAGTGCAAAAGTAGGATAAATGATGGATAGCGGAGGAATTAAATGTACTATTCCAACTCCAGTTAATGCAACAGTAGGGAAAATGTTGGATAGTGGAGGGGTAATGACTATTTCCACTCCAGTAAGTGCAACAGTAGGGAACATGTTGGGGCAAATATTACTATTCCCAATACAAAGAGTGCAACAGTAGGGTAAGTGTTGGATAGCAGAGGGGCACAAATAACTTTTCCAACTCCAGTGAGTGCAATAGTAGGGAAAGTATTGGATAGCAAAGGGATAAAAATTACTATTCCCACTCCACTGAATGCAACAGTAGGGTAAGTGTTAGATAGGGAAGGGGTAAAAAAATGTATTCCTACTCCAGTGAGTGTAACAGCAGGCAAACTGTTGGATAGCGGAAGAGTAAAAATTACTAATAATACTTAAACAGTTGAAAAAAACAGAAATAAAAAAAGTATATTAAAAAATGTAAATTAAAATATATTAAACATATAAAAAGAACATATATCATAATATTAATTACATATAATAAAAACCTGCAAACAATATATAAAATAAATTAATACATACATTTATAAACAATAATAATTTAAAAATAGCAAATATTAACAAACAAATGATTTAAAACATAAATGTATTTATTTTATTTCACACCCTATAACACCACCCCAATAACAAAACACTTCAACATTTTTCATTACATTTATTAATTTATAATCAAAAATTAAATACCAAAATGTTATTTAATGCACATCCCTTACCCCTTTGAAAGTAAAAACAAAACACAAAAAATAAACATTTACCAAAAATAAATATCAAAAATTAACATTAATTAACAACTTTATATTAATTAATTAAACACAAATTATTTCCCACCCTTTACTCCTATAAACACCACAACACACACATTGTATTAATTACACAATGATCCAAATGTAATTACAAATTAATTAATTAAAATGAATTAAATAATTATTAATTCATCAATTAAAAATGATTTACTTCCAACCCTTCCCACACTCTACACCTATAAAATCTACCACACACTAATATATCAAATATATTTAATTACGCAGTTACCAAAATTCTGTGATAAGCACAAGCTCAGAAAATCCCTCTGCTGCAGACAGCTGTGGAATGTTCAATTTTTTTGGCTGGGGAGGTGGGGAAGAGCTTCCCCAACCTCTCCAGGCTTATTTGTGTATTTCCTTGCAATTACGATTACGTGCATTGTTGCGAGGATTCTGCTCACGCACCGAACTATGCACAGGAAACCAGGACCTCAGTGTTTTCAGGTGTACCAAAAACCCACCTCAGTGCCCATAACCCCAATCCAACTAGCATCAGTGTCTCATTCGTTCTCTGTTCTGCAGCGAAGCTACCAATGATTAGACAACCAAGAACAATCGACTTAGGAACCTCTCAGGAATAGTGGGAATCAAGAACACTCTTTCGTTTTTATTCTCATAAATGTCCACAACGTGAGTAATCAGAGACACGGTATAGTTTAAAATGTTTACTATGTGCTCTAAGATGCAGTATCTTTGCTAACATAAGTAAAAAGATGCATACAATCAATACAATCAGCATTGCTACAATTCCATAAAACACAAAAGGAGAAATCATAATATAATAATAGTGGAACCTGGTCCATAGTGCCTTGTGTACCACCTAAGTATGGGCTGAAAATGTGTTAAGGTCGCGGAATTTGCAAACTTCTGGTAATTTCACGGTCCGCGAATTGCGCAAAATTGCCAAACAATCTGCAATTCGCGAGTTGGGGAATTTTTTTTGCTAGATCGCGCTTCAAAAATACAATCTCTCGTGCGCGGTTGACTTACCGTGATTCTGAGTTCGCCGAGTTGTTTTCTTCCCGGTTTGCGTGCGCTGCGCTATTTTGCATCTGGCTGCCTGATTGCGCGAGACTTTTCGACCGCGAGTAGGTCACGGAGTCCCGCCATCTTGCACTGCCTGACTTTGAGAACGCGAATACGTCATAAGGGCCCGTGATCACGCACCACGAGAGTAAACAATAGCGAATACGTAGATGCTACACGCAGCCGACATCCAGGGGGAGATTTGAACAGCTCGCTTTCCCGAAGTCGCAAAAATTGCAATTCTGCACAAGAAATCTATCGCAGGCAGCATAAACCTTCTGAAAATGATGATTTGGATCAGAATAACTCCTCAGATTGACATTTGGCTGCACTTGTTTGTGCAAGGAGTCCATTTTTGGGGGGGTGGGAAGAAGGAAGTGCCCCAGAATCTCCAACTTCCTGTTCCTGTCCAGCAGGCTCCTCCCAGTGCTTTGTCCACGTCCTGGTCACTTTTTATTTGGATCTGGAGATGGAAGGATTACTCTTTGTGGCTGCTGCTGAATATTTGTAATTTGTATTTGAGGACTTTTTGTTTGGATCACTTTTGGATTTGAGATTTTACAAGTACGTTGGTGTTGTTTGTTTGGGGCATTGCAGTTGCTGCAACTACAATTGATAAACTTTTTCACAACTTAAAAAAATATATATTGTGGGTAGCCACATTATTATTATTATTATATTTAAATTTATAAAGCGCTCAGCTACACGGAGGTTTCCCGGCGCTAGGGACAGGATGAGAGCAGAGAAGCAGCACATAGAGATTCAGCAACAAGAGATTGGACAATCTATTGATTAAACAACCAAGTTTTTAAGTCCTTATGAAATTTCAGGTAGCTAGGTTCTTTAAGCAGGTGGAGTGGAAGAGAATTCCAGAGGGATGGAGCCAGGTAAGAGAATGAGCGTCTGCCCATCCTAGCTCGTTTAATCCTGGGTACCTGAAACTTATGCTGGTTAGAGGAACGAAGGACACGAGAAGGACAGTATAGGTGAACTAATGTTCTAAGATAAGGTGGAGCCCTACCTGAGTTAATTCTGTGCATAAATCACAGGGCCTTGAACTTTGTGCGACTTTCGATGTGGAGCCAATGAAGGTTACGCAAGGAAGTCGATGTAGAAGATTTGTTGGGAAGTTTGCAAAGTAGCCTGACCACTATATTTTGCACCATCTGAAGTTTCCGCGTTACTTCCTTGCAGGCGCCCAGATAAAGAACGTTACCGTAGTCCAGTCTAGATGTTATTAGAGCCTGGACTACGTTTTTTTGTGTATCATGAGGGAGCATCCATATGATCTTCCTCAGCCACTTGAGGATAGTGACACAGGTAGCCGAGATTCTGACCACATGTTGCTTCATAGACATTGGGTCATCAAAAATGATGCCAAGGTTACGAGCAGTTTTGGAAGGGGAAGGAAGAGGACCCATCTGAGGAGGCCAATGGTGTGAGCCCCACAGAGCTGTATTATTGCCAAACAGAAGAAGTTCGGGCTTTCCCCCATTAAGTTTTAATTTGTTTTCAAACATCCATTTGGCAATATTATTGAGTCCAGAACATAGGGAAGATGGATTTGAATGTTAGTTTGTGGAAAGTGAATATATAAGCTGGGTATCATCAGCATATGAGTAGATGGTGAGCCCAGCTTGTTCTGCAATAGTGTCTAAAGGGCTGATGTATAAATTAAAAAGTAAGGGACTCAAAATGGAGCCATGAGGGACACCATATTTAGAGTAGTGTATTTTGGAAGCAGTAGGCCCAGGGCTGGTCATGGGTGCATGATACAACTGTTTCTGTGAGTTTTGTTGAACTTAAATATCATTTACGGCATGGATGGCATGGAATGGTTTATAGCTCACTGTTATATGTGGAAATTTGTTTTAATTTTGGGGTGTGTGTTAAAGCCACACTAGCCAGTAGGCCCAGGGATACTCAGTGGTGCATGGACCAAGTCTTTCTGTGAGGTCTGTTGAATTTAAACATCATTTAGGGCATGGATTGCATTGAATTGAGGTGATTTTTGTGTGTATTTCGATTTTTTGGGTGTTGTTGGGGCCTGGTCCAGGGCCTGGCTATGTGGATGGGGGATATTTTGATGCCTAGTCTAGGGCCTGGCCATGTGGGTGGGAGTCTAGGGGCCATTTTGAAGCCAGGCAGTATGCTTTGTGCCATAGGCCTTCACCCAGTCTCCCTTGCTTTCATCCATTATGCCCAGGGGTACTCAGTGGCGCATGGACCAAGGTTTTCTGTGGGGTCTCTTGAATTTAAACATAATTTCGAGCATGGATGGCATTGGATTGAGGTGATTTTTGTGTGTATTTCAATTTTTTGGCTGTTGTTGGGGCCTGGTCCAGGGCCTGGCCATGTGTGTGGGGGCAAATTTGAGGCCTGGTCCAGGGCCTGGCCATGTGGGTGGGGGTCTAGGGCCCATTTTGAAGCCAGGCAGTGTGCTTTGTGCCATAGGCCTGCACCCAGTCTGCCTTGCTTTCATCCATTATGCCCAGGGGTAGTCAGTGGTGCATGGACCAAGTCTTACTGTGGGGTCTCTTGAATTTAAACATCGTGGTGTTGTTGGGGCCGGGTCCAGGGCTTGGCCATGTGGGTGGGGGGGCATATTGAAGCCAAGCAGTTTTTGCCATAGGCCGGCAGGCTTGCGGGCCAGTAGGCCTAGGGTTATGAATGGGTGCATGAAACAACTCTCTCTGTGTGGTCTCTCTTCTATTAATTTAAACATCCATTTTTTATTAGAATTGCAATTTTTATTTTGTGTCTTTCCGTTTTTGGATGTGTTGTGTTAATAATAATAAATGTCTAGTTGCAATAGTATTAATTGAAGCATGACATATGCAACATTTATGTAACTGATGTTCCTCTGGCTTCTTTGCTTTTAGGTTCACAAAGACTGGGAGCCAGGAATCATCCTCATCATCATCACTTGTTGTAGTGCCAGGAAGAAGTTCTGTTGCAGAGTGTGCACAACGTCACGTGACATCACGTGTGGCCACAGCCAACTCTGCAACTCGTGCAACTGCGTCCTGCTGTTCTGACATCTGAAGAAGATGGGCCCAAAGAAAGGTGGCCCTAGCTCCTCTACCAAGAAAGGTGCCAGTGCCACTGCCAGTAAGAATGCGCAGAAGAAGCAAGTGGCGCCACTTAGCAAGGAGATTGGTGTGCCGACCGACACTTTTTTTGGGGAAAAAAAACTACGCCTGCAGCAGCGGTGTCCGCCAGGGACCAAGCTGGGAGCAGCACCTCTACGTCATTGGTCTCAGTGCCACCACGCAAAGTTAGGCCCAAGCCCATGAGTGCCACAGAGGCAGCCACTTTAATTGCTCTTTCACCATCGACCAGTGATGTTGGCAATCATCGCAAAGTAACATCCAATCGACGCAGGGTGTAACTCATCTGACGAGCGTTCAACCACAGCCGCAACGACAACCACAGGTGCAACAAGGAGAGGCGCAAGGAGAGGCGTAAGGAGAGGCGCAAGGAGAGGCGTAAGGAGAGGCGCAAGGAGAGGTGCAAGTAGAGGCGCAAGTAGAGGCGCAAGGAGAGGCGCAAGGGAAGCACAAGGAGAGGCACAACTGCCCACAATACTTGTTCCTCCAGAAGTAGCGGCACATCTGGAAATCGAGTTTCATGCGGGGGTATCAGCCGAGCAAGCCATTCCTGATGATCCATTGTCTACCAGATCCCCAGCAAGGAAAAGGTCAAGGAGGTCTAGTACAACTTCTTCTTCAAGCCCCCTTCCTTCTGATGATCTAGATCTTGATTGGCACCCACCAATTCAGTGTAAGAGTGAGGCACGCCATGAGCCGATAAAGCTAGGTAAAAGGAAGGTTCCCGCAAGGCTTCAGTTATGGGTGATGACGAAGAAGTAGAAGTGGTGCATTCTGCTGCTGATGAAGAGTCTGACGATGACAACCCAGTCATCACAGTCATCACTCCAGCCCCAGCGGGCACGCAGCAGACAGACATTCTTACCCTATCCCGAAATGCTGCGCAGGATGTGGGCAACGAGGCACTGGTACCACCACCAACACAGTAACTACTACACCAACATGACATACAGCTTCCATAATTTCTCTTCAGAAGAGCCGGCAGGGACCTCCATCAAGCTCGACTTCCATTACCTCAAGTAGTGGTGTTGTAAGTGCACAACAGAGTCAAATTCTGCCTCGCCCATCCTACACTTCATCTGGCATTGAAAGTGGCACCTCCTCCACCACCACCACCAGAAACCTCAACTCCCCAGTTTGGGATTTCTTTAGTATTAGCAAAAAGGTGGAAAACCAAGTTATTTGTTCAAGTAGTTAGTCGGGGTAAGCTTGGTACCAACTATGGTACCGGAGTCCAGAGAGGTCATCTCCAAAAACACCACAGCATCCAGTGGGAGGTGCACCTAAGTAACACCAGGAAAGCCAAAAGTAAAAATCCAAATGTAGCCATTGAGATTGCATCTGATGACGAGGAGCTGATCGTGCAGGGGGGAGGTGAAAAAGCGAGAGACATTTTTTCTGGTACACACAGTACCCCTGGCAGCAGCACTGCAGTGGTAGCGCCCACATCCTCTACCCCAGCAACATCTAGGTGGCACAGTAAGAGTCTGGTAGAGACACCAATGCGAAAAAGTACATCAATGAGCCTAACTGGGTTGAAGAAGTCTGGATAATCATCATCACATATTAAAATGGTCCAGACCACCATTAAAAGTATGTTTTGGTCGGAGGCGCCATTGGAACGCAACCACCCAACGGCACGTCTGTATAATGCAATGCTGGATAAAATGTTAGCGCTGGACCTTCTCCCTTTTCCTTTCGTGGAAGGGGTGGGTTTTCTAGAGTTTTGCCAGAGTTGCAGTTCCAGCACTACATCAAGATGTGCTGGACGTGATTGGGGCAGCTTTGCAGAAGAGTGCTGTTCACACTATCCACCTGACAACAGACATGTGGGCCAGTTGCCAAGCCATTGATTACATGTGCATGACTGCACACTGGGTCTCTTTTGTGGGGGTTAGAGAGAAGATAGCTGCAGGTGTTGACAGGGTCACAATTTTTCAAGCTACTTGGAAACAAGCAACAGTAGCCATGTTTGCCATGGATAAATCTCATACTGCAGTAAACATTTGGAGGAGTTTAACAGTAAGGTCTTTGAATGGCTGCAGCCAAGAAAGCGCATGATTGTTTATGTTTCCATGGATAATGGCAGTAATATAGTTAAGGCCATGGTTGATGGTGGCTATTTCAGAGTGCCATGTTTGGCCGTGTTATGCTTGATTCCGGTCCAGGAAAGACATGGCTTGGCTGTTCGGGCTGGACTGTTCCCATGAGGCACAGGGCCAAGGCTGATTTGCATATGGCCATGTCTGAACTGGGGTGGTGTGGAGTGCAAAAAACGATGGATTTAGGCCCAGATCTCTGTACTGGGGTGAATGTATGACTTCGTTCTGCATTCTGTCCATCAACTGTTGTTTTGTGTTTGGCCCACAGCATTAACATTATTGTTGAAGATTTCTTGAAAAAAGAAAACACAGTTAGCAAGTTACTGACCACCTCCCGAAGAATCTGCACACATTTCAGCCATTCTTTTAAGGCCCGGAAGCAGATTAGGATCATTCAACGTGACCGTAGACTGCCAGTCAGAGGACTCATCCAGGAGGTGGCAACACGTTGGAACTCAACCTTCTACATGCTTGAGCGTCTGTTTGAGCAGTACTTGGTAATCAATTCAATTCAATTCAATTCAAAGATAGCTTTATTCGGTATTTGACGAACACCATAAAAGCAGACATAAATACAAAATACAGTCAAAATGCAACAATAAAAACTTGGTGGTTTAAAAACAGTACAAAAATATACACTTCATTACACTTATCAATTAATCTAGTCTTAAAAGTCATTAAAATCTTTTCATAGAATTAATTTGATAGGAGGGTTAATTCATTGAGTTGATAAAACAGTTGAGGTAAATATAACATATTTATGTATTATATGGTGTTATTAGGCACAGGATAATACTCATACAAACCCTCACACTCCTAATCATTTCTCATGGTTCCTCTACATTTTATGATGAATGACAAAAATTTTATCACCACTACAATAGTAAGCTCATCTTGAAGCAAGTACAATCTATGGAGGGCAGATTTACAGCTTCTCAAACCCCATGACTTTAACAGCGGTAGCAGTTATTTTTTCCTCCCCCACTGATAATACTGGCAAAAAAGGATACAATGTATGTTAGACTGGGTGGCTACTCCGTCACACGGACATTTTATCAGCTTCCCAGACCAGTCATTTGAAACAGGGAACGTTGTTAGCCTAAAAAAAGATTCCGTCCTCATTCGTGCTAAAAGCATTCTGTGATAACATGAAAAATTTGGCGCCAGATAGGGATGAAGGCCGTGATCATGGAGGATCTGACGATGGGCTACAATGGTGGACTTATTCCCATCTAGGTAATATCTCCTCTCCTCCAGTAGACCAAGGCATGTCTCTTTTAATGCTTTTTTTGACATTTGGGCACATGATGTTGGGTGTGAGAAAAACTCTGGTTGGCCGATAGAGTTCAGAAATTTCTTAACATAGGCCAGCCATGGCTGCTTGGAGCCCTCGGCTTGCTCCAGGCAATCATAAATTACTTCCCTGTTGAAAGTCGTGTCCTCGCATGTCCAAATCTTGTACCATAACATGACTGGCGCTATCTTTATCAGATCACTGATATGGGGTCTGTCAAGTTCGTTGTGGCATATGGTGATGGATGTGGAACGCGGGACTGCTAAAAGATACCTCAGGAAGGCATTTTCCACCCTTTGTATTTGAGAGCTATCAGCAAGTCCCCAAATCCCAGCCCCATAAACAGCTGTAGACACACATTTTGCTGCATAGATCTTAAGTAGTGTGTCTACCGGTTTCCCGCCGAGTTTTTTAGCAAATTGTTTAACCGCCCCTATCGAGCGGGCAAAGGCCAAGTTCCGGGAGTTGATCGCTGAGGACCATGTCCCCCTATTAATAAAAATAATACCCAGATAAGAAAACGTTTTAGACATAGCTATCTTTGAATCATTGACAAAAGTTTTGCAGTCAGGAACTTTTTTACTGGTGGTGCATGACATCGTAAAAGTTTTCCCCACATTTATTTTTAGGCGTCTAGAACTCATGAAGGTTGCAAAACCCGTTAACGCCTTTTGGAGTCCCCGCTGTGTGCGGGCCATAATCACCGCATCATCGGCGTATAACAATAGTGGAACTGAGAGACCATTTATCTTGGGGTAATCCACCTCCAGATCATTCAAAAAAACTGCTACCTCGTTAATATATAGGTTGAATAGAAATGGCGCAAGTATGCAGCCTTGGCGAACACCCTTTGCTATGGGAAATTTTCTGGTTTGCTCGCCATTTTTGCCAAATCTCACCGTGGCGCCTGCGTCTCTATACAACTCCTGAATAAAACTTAAAATGTTTTTATCTATCCCCATTGTAGCCAGGGTTTTCCACAGCATTCCATGATCTAGACAATCAAACGCCGAGGTTAGATCAACGAATGTTAGGAAAAGATTCCCTTTTTTTGCTCCAATATATTTGTTCATTATGAGGGACAGGTTTAGACCCTGCTCTACAGTTCCCAAACCGGGCTTAAATCCATATTGGAATTTTGAGAGTATCCCATTACTCTTGGACCAGGTTTGTAATTTGGTTAACAGCACCCTCCCTGCTACTTTCATTAGATTGTCTAGCAGGGAGATTGGACGGTAACATTTTGGGTCTTGTCTGTCCCCTTTTTTAAATATTGGGATGACTATTGCTTCATGCCATGTATTGGGAAAACCTAATTTGGTATAAGCGTTCATTACATTTGCTAGTAAGGGGGCCCAAAGATCTACGTTCCCCTTAAACAGATCAATGGGAACTCCATCAGGTCCAGGGGCCTTTAAACTAGCACTCTGGCAAATCGCTTGTTCCACATCTGCAGGGGTAAACATTATTTTTAGTGGGAAATTTCCATGAAACGGTGGTAGAAACTCTCGCCCCGCATCCGTCTCATCTTGTGGGATCGATGCAAGTAATTCTTTCTTATAGAGGGAGGTAAAGTAGTTAACCCAAACATCTTCTGATATGCCTATTTCCAAGGAGTCTACCTTCCTATCTGAGAAGAAGGGGGCATTGATTTCTTTCCAGAACGATGTGTTGTCCCTTAGGGCGCTTGCCTTTATCAGGGCTTCCCAAGCTGCGTTTTTGAGGTCTATCTGTCTAGTTCGTAGGGTCTGCTTATATGCTTGTCTAGCCTCCTTAACTCGGCCGCTATCCCTTGGGACAGTCTTTAAGGCCTGTAAAAGGACTTTGTGTGCTTTAGTACAGGCTCGATTGAACCAGCCATGTAATCTTGTGTCTTCCCCTAACTTTTGTTTTTTGATTAGCTTGGCGTTTATTGTGGCGGTAATCCCGTCATACGCCTGTATTATTTGCTCGGGGTTGGTGCTTGGTTCTAAGCAGATGGCAAACTGGCTCATTTCTTTCTGTACCAAGTCTTTCAGGAAATTTGTGGGATCAATTTTTGCCCATTTTATGGCGTAGCCGTTTTTTCTGGCCAGCGCCACTGAGCGTCCGTGAAGTATATTCATAGTACTTGTTTTTTGGGTTCCCGGTTTCCCTAGGCTAAGGGAAGTGCTGATAGGAAAATGGTCGCTTATTGCTAGATCCTCCGTATCAAAACCCACCACCCAGCCTTGATTCCTGTTAGAGACTAAAATAAAGTCGATTACAGTGCCTGCCCCACGACCAAAGAAGGTTGTCTGAAACGCTACAGATGGCTCACAGAGTTCATTGGCGAAGGCCAAATCCCAATCGTGCATAAGTTGATTTAGCAGGTTGCCCCCTATGGAGTGTTCGAAGTGCGTGGTAGGATCCCCTCTTAAGTCAAAAATGCCACAATTTTTTGTTTGACTATAAGGGCATAAGTGACAATTAAAGTCCCCTGCTATGAGGAAGCAGTCTGCCCCCTGCCCACCTCTCTTTAGCAGTGAGTCCAGCTCCGCTATTAAGATTTTGACCTCCACTTTTTGCGCATTATTATAGATGTTAATCAGGAAAAAAGAGCGTCCGTTTAATTTAATAAACAGACCTTGTAGTAAGCTCCCTACACCTGCCTTCGGTCCACTTGCCTCATATGTACTCTTTTCTATATTACAGAGATTAGAGGTGAAAATACACAGTCCCCCCGAGCCTCTGCCTCGGGTGCCCTGAATCGAGGGGACATAAAAAGTGCTAAAACCCTCAATATGGGTCTCATCTAAGTCCCAGCACTCCTGAAGGCAGATTATGTCCTGCCTTTCCATAAAAGTTAGGAATAGCTGGTCCCGCGCTTTTTTGGCCAGCCCGGCAATATTCCAGGATGTTATTTTTAACTAACTTTTTCCCTCGTTACGTGGGCTGGATTCTTCCTGGCTAGTTAATGGGACAATACCCACGGGCAGAATTCCAATCTCATTATGAGTTTGAATCTTATCTGCTGTACTTAGGTGTACATGCATAGAGGTAGTTTCTACTGTGCGCCCAAGTCCACTCTCCTTTGATGGCATACTAGGTTGTTCTGCTAAATGTGGCCCTGACAATTTTTCACCCCCATCCAGGAGGTGGCAACACGTTGGAACTCAACCTTCTACATGCTTGAGCGTCTGTTTGAGCAGTACTTGGTAATCAATGAGTATGTCTTTCACGCAGGGGGTGCTTCTATGAAATACATTAGGCTAGAAGTAGAGGAATGGGACCTAGTTAAAAGCCTGACAGACATGCTTCGTCCTTTTGAGGTGTTCACATGCGAAGTCAGCAGGGAGGACTGTACTTTGGGCAAAGCTATCCCATTGTTGCGCATGCTAGAGAACCAACTGAAGGCGGTGTCTTCAATGTTCCGAGTTGATGCTGAAAAACAAGACGCATATCAGTTGGCGGAGAGCTTATTAAGCCGCCTAGTTCACAATGCAAGGCTTAAAGCAATACATTCAGAACAACATTACATTTGTGCCACTATTCTGGATCCACGGTACTAAAAGGCACTGGCCAGCAATACATTAATTCCTTTTTCTGAAACAGATGTTTCCAAGTACAAACATTGGCTAGCTCTGTCACACACTCGGTTCGAAAAAGAGCAGCAGGAAATCGAAGGAACCACCACAAGTACTACTGAAGCAGCAGGCCATCCGGCGTCAAGGTCCACTTCTGTGGCCGAAGGCAGTCACTTTCCCTCACAGCCATTACTGACACCAGCAACCGTATCATCATCACCTGCACCAGGCCCAGCCATAATATTGTCGGAAGCGGATTGGATAACTCATCAAGGGTTTGCTAGTTCCAGTGTTGATGCAAAGGCAACAGATGGTACGCAAAGTGGAGCACCCTTGGAGGACCTTGAGTGGATGGTGCAGGCCTATCTGGATGACCCAACAGAGGTATTCTTTGATCTGAACCCATTGGTGTAATGGTATGGGGAAAGGGCATGGCCACTGATAACCAAGCTGGCTATAAATTATTTGGCTTGCCCACTCGCAAGCGTGTGTTCTGAACGTGTTTTCAGTGCTACTGGTGCCATTGTAACTTCAAAAAGGACCTGCCTCTCTCCCAAAAATGTGGAGAGGTTAACAATGATCAAGATGAATCAGCACTTCATACCACCAGATTAAAAAATACATGAATCCACGCAGAAAGAAGAGGACACCTACTTAGGTTACGGAAGTTCTTCTCTGTTAGCTGATCTACTCCCATTTCAATTCACAGGGTTTGAGGATGAGCTCTACTTCCCTGACACCTAGGCTTGAAATACTTACTTTTTTTTCTTCATTCTTATTCACTTTTATTTCTGTGTGTCTTTCTTCATTTTGCAACTTTTAGCAAAACAAAACTCTAATCACAACAAATCCATCAGCAGCACTGTCTTCGTCTTATTTCCTTATTGAAGGTGCCGCTGTCTGCATTCCTGAAGTTCACAAGTTCACAACTCAGTCATGCTCCTTTATCCTCCTCCTCCAGACTCCCCCTATCCATTTCCCTCGAGGCAGATGGCCGGATTATGCAGAATCAAGAAACTGTCTCTTAGTAGACGAGTCCCCTCAAAAGAAGTGGGACTGGAATGACTGACTATGCTGACTGTTACTTCTGAAATTGACACAAGAGGCTGCCCTGTGGCCCTTCACTTAAGAATAAGATGCAGACAAAAAGTGGAACAGGTAATGAATGATGAGATGGCATGCACTGGACAACACTGGCTATCTGGCTCTGATGAAAGCAATTGCTGTTTGTTTATTGTGCATGAAATGAATCCTATGTGTTCTGTTATTATGTAATCTTTTACACACTAAATGTAACTCAAGTCTACTCCGTTTACCTTGTTTAATGCAAATTGTACTTCTACTGCAGGGGCCACTACGTTGCATTTTTTAATATGGAAAATGTACTTGGACTCACTGTGTGTAGACTGTAAATGTAAATGTAAATGTAGTTGAGCTTATATAGCGCACAGCTACCCGCAGTGGGTTTCCCGGCGCTTGCTTAGGGAACCCTTCCTGGTATTCCCCTGTGAGATAGCAGGATATCCACAAGGTGAAAGTCAGGCATCCCGCCACGAGGGGCCGTTGTGGAGATTAAGCAAGCTATTGCCCAGAGTCGCAGAGTGTGAACCCGTGAGTCGAGGAGGCACCGGGGCGAGAATTATTGAGTCCGTGGAATTTTTAGCCCAAGACCCCGCCGAGGCGGGGAATTGAACCCTGGTCCAGGACCAATCCCAGCTTCCGGGTCTGCTGCCTCTAACCCCTGAGCCACACTTCTCCACTGTGACTGTGACTGCATGAACAGCATTGAGTTTGCCAACACCATGATGATGATGAGTCATGATGACCAAAGTTACATAAAATCTTTACAGTCACTCACTGGGATGGATGGATCATCATCGTCAATTTACGGAAGAACTATGGCCATTTTGTGAGTGGCAAACAGGTAATCAAGTCAACAACAACCACAGTAGAACTACATGTCTTTCTAGTTGTGGTATGGAGGGGTCGAGCAATTGTAGTGTTATGCCAGAGTCCAGACAGCAGTTCATGTAAAATTGTGGCTATGTGGTTTGCTGTATAAAATTAGATCTGCTTTGTCTGTCTGTGTCAAAGAGGTATGCTACATGGAGGTTGGTTCACTCAGTGGTGCCTGCCTTGACTGTCTGCATGGCCCTGGCCTGCTGTGTGCTAATTATTATCCTGGAAACAGAAACTCAGAGTAGGCACTTTAGAAATGATACATGTATGTAATACTGTCGCCTCTGAAAGTGAAAGTGTTATTTTTACTCTACACACCGTACCTTATATTTTTCGTCCGGGGTGTTTTAATATCCCTTTCTGTTTTTCCATCGACAATTATAGGCTGGCACTTACCCTGTGCAATGGGAAAAACAAAAACTCAGGCTTAACATAGCAATCTGCAATTCCGCATCCACCAGGCAGGCAGTGGACAGTGTTGTCACCAAGATTGATCGACGGTGCGCCCGATGGAATGGAGGAGTACCGCAAATTATAGGAATGGCTGGATGCATGCAACTTCCCAATTTGACCAGGACAACTACTGTGATGTATTCCTATAGGTTCTGAATCGATCCCCCTATTCCTGACCCTATTCTGGTTAACAAACCAACAAGTTAACTAGCAGTCAGCCCATGAGGCAGCAAACCCCCATGATGCAGATACCGTTATCTGACGAAGCCACACTACGGCACAGGAACGTGTTATCTGATTAGGTCATAACGCTTGCGATCTAATTAGACAAGCGATATTCCTCCAGCCCCTGATACGGCATACGGAGTTCTCATAACAAATCAAACCTATGACAACCTGGGAAAAACCCCTGCGGCCATTGTTTTGATTTCACCAAGAACTTCAGCAAAAGAATGTGCTAACGACCTGGTCGTATGACATCCTTATTGACGTATCTATGTCCATCCTTACGTCAATCTCGGCACCTTAAAGGTATAAATATTACCGATATTGCCCTATGCAAACACACGCGGTGGTGACGAGACGGAGCAGCCATACTTGCCGAATCCCCGAGCAGAGCAGACCCCGCTGGCACAGCCCCGCCTTCCTGACGCGCTGAGAACGAGACGCGCTGCTTTCTCCTGCCGAGAAATCCAGCACCGGCGTTTCCGGGTAGCCCTCGCAGGCAGCCTGGAATATCGAGAGCAGAGAGAGAGATACCATCCCTCATTCATCCTAACTTCCAGGTACAGAACTGAATAACCCCTCACAGAGAATTCTTTAGTCAGTCACTTGGCAAAAACAAACTTAACTTAAACTGTAACTTTCTATTCCCGCCCACGTATTAGGCTCAGGTCAGGTACACGGGGTAGGCGTATCTAGAAACACCAGTTGAGTACGTTTAGTCAAATGTATATGTGTATGTAATATATTTTATTCATTTTAAACCTTCATATGGCTTAGAAACCATATCAATGTTTTTACAGTATTATTTTATACTTCTGCTTTTAATGTATGCACTTTACTTAACGATAAGTATTGCAATAATATCGATCCATTTCTCTTGTACGAGAAAAGAGACTGATCAATAAATAACATCTTTTATTGAACACGCCCGTCTCTTCCTTTTCTCTACAATCTGATGAGACTAAGAATGCACGTACTGACTGAGTAAAATAAATTGCCTTTTGTTCACACGACTCTCGAGATACACTCTTGATTAGGGGAGAGCAAAGTTGTCATGTTCTATGGTTGTCAGAAACTAAATCCCTTCTTGTCTAATCAGGGAAGTTAATTCCTTCCTGAACATTCGAGAAAGTTTCTAGTGAACTCTGAGCTAGCTGGCAAACCCAAAACTTTAAGTCTAATATCGACAGTAGTAGACCTAGTTAACGTCTGAATAGTATACTATTGAAGGTATTATTCCAATGCGCAGAGCCTATTGGGATAATAGGAACTACACTACATGGCGCCCAACGTGTTTGGAAAGGGCGATAAAACTAACGAAAGACATTTAAAGTACCTCAGTCGTGCTTTCTCACTCAGACCCCTTTTTCCCATAATACTCCAAAGACGTCTGGAGTGGGTGAAAGGTAATATCCGCCAAACATCGCAGGAGGAAACTCCTATGTATGGTACTTGGTTTAGTCAACGTTGAAGGATAAACCGTTCCAAAATATTGTGCATCTAATCTTTGTTTCCATAAGAAACCTGATCTGCAAACAAACAAAGTAACCATCCTGTCGGTAAAATGGTAGACAGTGATGATGAAAGAGAGGCAGTTAGATTAGCAACTGAACTCGCAGCAGCCGATACTGCACTGCAAGACGCAGTCCCGGATATAATACTCATCCCGGTCATTAAAAGGAAATCTATAACTTTAAAACTTATAGAAAATGGACTGACACCTAGAGGTGGTACAGTCATATTCGTAATTGAGGCACACGAATATCGGCAGACAGAGGTATACTATTCATGGATAAATTTTCCAGCAGCAAATGCTGTAACAAAGTACTTCCACTATTACAAAATAGAGGAACCTCCTGAAACGTACACTCCTTTCGAGGAGGTGGAAGTACCACTCAAATTTCAAGAGCACCTGCTCTTATTTGATGGCGCCCTAAAACATAATAATCACATCACCAGGCTCGGTCCCTTAGGTAGACCAGGAGCAACGTGGCCGGTCCTAGCCGGATACACACCACATCCAGACATCGACGGGATGTCTGCAGCAAACCTTTTAACACAGCTAAAACAATTAATAAAAATACATAGACAATTAGTCCAGTATGTGATGCGGACTTCTACAATTCAGCCAGCAATTAAAATTCCACAGCTGACCCCTCACCAGGGGAACACAAATAAAATTACACCACAGAACATACAGTCCTGCCTAGGTAAAGTACCAGCTAAACGGGAACAAATACCATTCTGGTTGGCACAGAAAATAACCCAAATAGAGGCGGTGTTTCCTGACACCACCCCGTTAGAAAAACACAGGATTCTGACTATCTGTCTTCCAATGGGAATCGCACCACACATTGAGGACTGTGACACTTGGGGTACAGTCTTTGCTTCCATTTACACAAAAACGCACGGTGTTCCATCCATTTCGGTAATACCAGATGTGCTAAAACAAATTCAAGACGAATATGGTCCAGAACCCGCTTTAACTCTTGGTATGAAATTACTAAAAGAATTCAAGCAGGTCTCAGCAATATTATTAGCCAACATAAAGGGAGAAGCAGCAAACGTGGCGATCCGCCAGAGGTTAAAGGAGACAGATATAGCAGACCAACCAACTGAAATTGCCAGAATCATAGAAAAATCCTATGAGGAACTAGGTAGAGATAGTTTAGGTGGAATACCAGTAAAACCACAACTGATTGAAAGTCCTGAAAAAATATTTTTTAATAATAATTCAACATCACAGAAAAAGAGCTGGGATGGAAACAAACAATCCAATCCTAAAGAAAAGAAATTCCAGTCCAGAGGCAGGTCTCCAAGGCGAAGAGAAAAATCTCCGAACCAAAGACACAGGTCACCCCAGAGTGACCCCTCTGGGAAAAGATATAACCTTAGAAATAGGGATAATATAAAAAAGCCTGATAGATATCAAGACATTGATACACGTCCCTCTCAATCTTTTCAGACTTCCTCGCAGAAATCGGAAAGAAGAGGACGATCAGAACAAAGAGAAGAGCACGCCAAGTCCAAAGACAAGGAACCTGCTCAGCTAAAAAAGAAATTACAATTTCCAAAAAAGAAGGTAGCCAGTATCAAGGTAGTTAACAATGCCGAGAATACTGAGGACACAACTGAAAAACGGAGAATGGGCTCAGACAATGCTAGACAGCGCAGCAGAAGTGAGCATAGCTCGCAAAGTCCTTATGAATCATCTGGAGACAGTGAACACGAATGAATATCTTCAAGTGGAAACTGCAGACACCAGAGTTAGCAAACCTCACAAAATATACGAAATAACATTACGTATAGAGGGAGATAAGACTAGAAAAATAAGGGGACTATTTTGGGATAATCTCTCCAAGGGCTATGACATCCTTCTAGCTGAAAAAGACTGGCCACCAGAATTTGTCAGGGAGTGCCCTCATGGCGAACAAGTAATTATGCCTGCCTTCTCAAATCACATCCCAATTCATAAAAAATACACACTTGCTAGAAAGTGGGCAGTAGCTCTAGCTCCTGCTTTATATAAAAATCACGTAGGATGGGATGAGGACTCTCCTCCTCACAAAATCCAGTTAAAATCACAACCTACTGCACAAAGGCAGTACCCAATTAAGCAAGAAGCAAAAAAACAGGTAAAAGAAATTCTAGATCAGCTATAATACCAGGGGGTGATTGAAACTTGCACCTCACAAATGAACAACCCTTTGTTTCCGGTCTCCAAACCAGACAATTCATACCGTCTAGTTTTGGATTACCGACACCTTAACTCATGTTGCAAAACTTTTGCAGTGCAAAACTCACATAGTGCTGCACTAATGAATAACATAGTGCGCAAAAAATACAAAACAACCTTAGACATCTCTAATGGATTCTTTTGTCAAAACATAGCACCAGAGAGCAGATATTTGTCTGCGTTCTCAATAAATGGCACTCAAAAACAATTCTGTCGGTTAGCCCAGGGGTACAAGAACAGCCCGGGAGTATTCTCAGCGAGAGTAACAGAATTACTACAAATATATGACGACGAAGCATTATCATATGTCGACGACATATACTTAACAGATGATGACTTGGAGACTCACTTGAAGAGAGTGAACACCATAATACTTGGGTTCGCAGCAGAGGGTTACAAATTCAACTTTAAAAAATCCAGAATTGCCCATCTGACAGTCCTGTTCTTAGGATATGAATTATCAAGTGAAGGCAAAAGCCTGGCTGACAATTTTCTAGAAAAATGTGCCGTACTCCAAGCACCTAGAACACTAAAAAACCTACAGTCAATTCTAGGCTTCCTAAATTTCGGAAGAACATATATTGCAAATTACGCAGAAAGGGTCAAACCCCTTTATGATCTAATAAAACCAGATTTTAAAAGATCTAATTGGACTCAAATACACACAGAAATATTGAGATCCTTACAAACAGACATGCTAATTAAAACAAAATTAGAAACACGTGATAACACACGCAATCTTGTGATCCGAGTCATCCCAGGGAGATGCAGATTCACATACCTGACCTCTAATGAGGGAGAAAAGGTACCAATTGCATTCAAATCACACTTGTACACTAAGGCTGAAATGAAATTTAGCCCAACGGAAAAAATTCTTACCGCAACACAGACAGCTATAGCAAAAGAACGAGCCCTGGCACAAGGTAAACGAATAATAATCGTGACACCGATACCAGCCCTAGAGGCTGTAACAAAAGCAAGCATTCCAAATGCTAAAGCTCTCCATCCGAGATGGATACAATGGGCTAATTCTCTTGCTGCAACAGACGTGGCGTACAAATTTGATCCTTACTTAAAAACACAAGAATTTCTCCAATATGAAGTTGAATGTCCTCAGCCGACCGAAATTCTGCCTCTAGAACACTATGGCTGTATAATATATACAGACGGATCAGCACAACCCGCAGTGGGGGGTAAGCAAGCTTACAGTGCTGCGTGTGCGATCGTTAAAGGTCGCTGGCACGAAGGAAAATTTAAACCAGCAATCACTAAAACACAATCTCTAGGAGATTGTACAGCTCAGCGAGCTGAACTACTGGCGTTCAAGATGGCGCTTGAAAATACCGATCGAGAATTCCCCACACTCATAGTGTGCGATTCGTATTATTGCGTTCAGTCTTACAATGAATACTTGCAGATCTGGCTTCAGAATGGTTTCAAGGATGCGAAAGGTGGCACAATCAAGCATAAAATGCTCTGGGAACAAGTAGTTCTTTTACAAAAAGAACTACCAAAGACTCACGTGATAC
Organism: Lissotriton helveticus; assembly: GCF_964261635.1. Taxonomy (NCBI): domain Eukaryota; kingdom Metazoa; phylum Chordata; class Amphibia; order Caudata; family Salamandridae; genus Lissotriton; species Lissotriton helveticus. The sequence continues at coordinate 315,951,207 of NC_136060.1, forward strand.
ATACGCTGAGTCATCAACGTGATGGCGTTCACGTTGCAGGGAATTCATTGGCTGATGAGGCCGCGAAGGCAGCTGTGCAAACGGCTTCCGTAGCTGCCATCACCCGGTCAAAAACAAAAATAGACAGCGAAATATTACAAGCTGTCAGCGCTTCAGAAAAGGATTCGATAGAAACACTCCCGAAAGGCTTTCCAGCAAAATATTCATACATAACTGATGCAAACAATGTTCCTTTTGCTCGAATCCCTGGAGTGGGGGATAGGGCAATTCCAAACATGGAACATAGGTTAGGACTAATATTAGCGGCACACGAAGGGCTTGCTTCTATACATGCTGGCGTCTCAGCCACAGTATCATTATTAAAACAGAGATACTGGTGGCCACAAATGAGAAGACAAACAAGGAACTATGTTCTAGAATGTGAAATATGTCAAAGAATGAAAGTATCAACGGTGAGACGTCCAGCGCAGACGCCCCTTCTAATCTCGGATAAACCATTAGCCTGTGTTTACCTAGACCACTGTGGTCCCTTATAAAGGGATGGTAACTATAAATATATCTTGGTTGCAGTGGACTCATGTACGAGATTCATATGGATGTGGCCTCAGCGAACGGCTGACGCCAGAACTGTTATAAAAGATTTGCGAGTCTTTATCGGCACATACGCGATTGGCATGCTGCATTCGGACCACGGTCCTGCTTTCAGCTCTAGAGCTTATAAGGAGGCCATGGTCAGCATGGGCGTGACATTGCGGTACTCTTGTCCATTTCACCCTGAGGGGAACGGAATTGTTGAAAGAAAAAACCGTGACATAAAGCAATCTATAACGGCAAAGGTATTAGGTTCGGGAGCTAGGTGGGTCAAACATCTAATAAGTGTCCAACGTAGTCTAAATAACTTGCCAAGAAATTCTCTGAAGGGATTCAGTCCGTACGAATTATTATTTGGAACTAGGATGTTGATCTCTGACCTTGATAGTCAGACTTCAGTGGTGAAAGAAAAAAGCTTTGATATCAAAGACCGTTTGGCTATTTTGCAGGACTTAAACAAAACAAGAAAAGACCTGAGCAACGTAAAGTTGAAACAACAGCCAACAACCACTGAAGAACCACCACCTGTCCCAGCAAGACCTGTCTGGATTCCAAAAGTCGGGGATCTGGTCAGAGAAAAGATCGCGGTAAAGAAGGAATTTGGGCCTTCTTACAGAAAAGCAGTTCCTGTCTTGTCTGTCAACGGGACAAGATCAGTTGTACTACCGCCGCTTGCTGGTAAAAAGGAGAACCGAGTTGTATCCATCGACCTGGTAAAACCACAATCATGTGGCCGATAACAAATAGTAGGCCAAGTGGACTCCCAATAAGTAGCAGAACACCAAGGTTTGCTACCAGTACAGAGGTCCTAACTAAGAGGCTTATTACATTCGAAACGCCTACAGAAGAACAACAAGGACTATGCAACAATGCAATGGAACTTAGACCTCTGAAAACCCAAATAAAAACTTTTAGCAGAGACACACCAATCTATAATGAAGTACCAAGTGCAAATGCAAGAAACAGTGATCCTGAACCAATTGGAACAATTGACAGAACTGCATCCGGCTACTTCATAAACTTCGATGATTCCCCTGAAGGCTTCAGTGAATCAAAGACACAGCCATCATCAAATACCTTTAAAGATAAAGCTAAAGAACTTTTGAAACAACTGAAAGAAACATATCTGGTTTCTCCATGGCTTGAATTTTGGGTGGGTTTTGGTGCATTTATCCTCATACTTTGGCTCATCATGGTACTAACTTTGGGACGCTTCATTGAGGGAAAATATGCTAAAATGGACACAGCAAGTCAGAAAATCAACTTGATCCTCAAACCACACACATCTTCACACGTCGAGAAAAGAGAACTTTCTTCAGCCAACTTCACAGCCAATCCTATACCGGGTGGGGTAGCATGGGATAACACTGACTATGAAATTTATGGTCCGGTTGAAATCCTGAAATATCCACACCAAATTAAGATCTCATTGAGTGACTTTGTAAAACCAAGCTCATTTGCTGATGATTGGGACTTCGAAAGCATTAATAATATGATGTCTGACTTAGTAATGTCTGCTAAATTTACCAAACATGATTATTTGCAGGGTTCTACAAATTATGATAGTATGTACTGTTATAACCACTATGGTAATCATTTTCTACATAGATCTGCACAACCTAGAAATATTTTAAATTATAATCAATGGGAACATTGTGCAACCCCTCCAAAAGGAAGCTCAAGAACCGTTTACGACAAATATTCATATTTTTCAGGTTTTAACATAAGTAATGCTGAAACATTTTATATCAAATTGTCAAATAAGACAGGGATGAAGACCATGATAACCAACACGAAATTGATATATTCAGACTCATTCTTTGAACAAATGAATACTTTTGGTTTTGATTATTGGGACAAAAATGTTGAATTGAAAAGTGTTTGGGGTACAAAAGAATGGCAAGTACAGGGTATAGAATCTTTGTTTAGAGCCTGCATGATCCCAGAACAAATTATATTTTTAAATGACACTGTTCAACAAACCACCTGTCTTGGCCTAGCCAAAATCAAAGACTTAAATAAACCGTCTATTCCAAAACCAACAATGAACAGCAATAGTTCTACAGAAGAAGAGATAGACGTAAATTATGTATTAAACCAAAACAGAACACATCCAGATTGGAAACAGTGGTTGATCTGGCCCACAGATACTAATAACTGTCAAGACAGATTCCTGAACAAAACACAGGGGTTCAAAATGACCAGGCCAGACCCTAGATATCCTCAAAGACATCACCCAGGGATAATAACCACCTACAGTGTGGGCAAATTATGCCTTCAATGGCTACAAACTTCCACACTGGCAGAAATTAAGCAACACCTAACTTTACTTACTGATGGTGCTGACTTGCGTGATTTCACTATGGGACCACGCAAACAGCGTCAAAAGCGTTTCATAGCAGCCTCTGTATATGCAGCATACAATGAGGCCTGGAAGGTTACTCAAATTGAAACAGCAGAGAGAATACGGGAAATTGACCGTATTAATTTGGAAAAATCACTTTCTGTAGTGGACAATGGGTTAATGACTCTGTCCTCCAGAATTTTTTCTTTGGACAGCATTGTGTCTTCAGCAATCGACATATTATCGCAAGACTTACTGTTATTACAACACGGTCAGTCCCAATTGCGTTCTATTGTACAGCTTGGCTGGACGTTACAAAATCTGCGTTCAGGCTATGTGCCTTGGCGTTTAATCAACACAACGTCACTATTCTATAGCTTTAACCTTACTGATAGACAAATCAGTATGGCCCAAAAGGGAGCTGATTATACAATCCTGAGGATTGAGAAACTTGAGAGATTACCAGTGACAATGTCAGAACGACCTGTCAGTGAATGGATAATACATGGGATAATAAATATTCCAATTTCAACCTTCAGGTTTCAATACTGCCAAAAATATATACAGGCTGGCATGTACGAGAAATTGGGAAAGGGGTACATTAAAACAACATGGGACCTGCCCTATTCACATGCATGTGTCAGTAATAAAGGACAGAAAGTGTTTCTTAGTGGCAATAATTGTGCAATGTCACTAAGCGGTACACTTCTGTGTAACGGAATTAGTTTGCACGGAGCCTGTGAAGGGAACTCAAATAACCTTTCATGTCACCAGCAAGGCGCACCTGCAACAGAGATAGAACCATTCTTTCAAAGACTCTATAATGGGAGTTACATTCTAATTGTAGATCGCAGATGTTGTAGTCTTATGCCCGGGACTCCTTATCTCGTAACTACGACTGCGAAGGTCAAGTGCTGTGGACACTCATTGTTCCCCAGCTCCTTTCCAGACAGGGAGGCAAGGGCATGGCCCAACTTGAAAATTACTTCTATTCGAATAGATACTTTAAGCAGAATGAAAACAGTGCTTCTTCAGACGCCGACCAGGCTCCCGTCATCAAAAAAAACATATGATCTACAAGTCGCAAGGACGACTGCAGAGATACATTCATTGTTATCAACTAATTCCCCCATACATTTTCAGGGCCGGACTGGCAATTCCGGGCACCGGGCAATTCCCCGGTCGGCTGGACGGGGTGGGGGCCGGTTTGGTGACAGGGGGGGCCGGTTTTGTTTCTGGGGCCGATTTGGACCCTGAGGCGTGACCGAGCAAACGAGCACAATCTGTATAAAATGCAGCTGCTGATGGTGCTGCACGCACCGTCCGGGACCGTGTCCTTGAGGTCAGCCGATTTTGCTTTAAATATTAAAATTCCGCCTGTGACTGTCACCTCTGACCTGGGTTGGGTGATGGGCCAGGGTGCACCGCACCGTGATGCGCGGCGCGCAGTGAGGTCACACGCCGCGGTATAGTTATTCACCCTTAGGGTGGAGCCTGGAGGGAGCGCAAGCGCATTGGGGGTCGGCGGGTCGGGCAATAAAAAGTGCGCATTGGAGAGATGACTGAAAGTCAGGCTGGCATGTATGGAGTGGAGCCTGCCCCCGTGTCTCCCGCCCGGCGGCCGCAGCCAATGGTGAGTGACAGGCTATCCCCTGCATGATATTCATGGCCAGGCTGGGGGGGGGGGGTGGGGTGGGGTGGGGTGGGGGCGGATGCCGTGCGATCGGGCCCGGGCGGATGCAGTGCGATCGGGCCCGGGCGCACATAGCGCCTGGGCTGGTAATTCGACAGCCGAGGGAGTTTACACAGGATAGCAAATTGCTATTCGGGACAAGTGGTGTACAGGCCCACTTACAGAGGCAGCGCCACCATCATGTGTTATCTCGGCTGCTTAATTTTTCAGGCATGGGAGACACTTGATGTGTTGTGTTGTTGTAGGGGCGACCGACCCTTCCACCGACAATGCCCCACCGTAGTTAGGTGCTGGGGGGGGAAGTGGGGGGTTGTACAGGCAGCAGGAATGGCCTCTAGCAGGAGGCCCCTAACAATTGCTAACTTCGCAGCCTTCGCAACATTTCTAGAGCGGTTGCAGGACTCATTCATTCCCCTCTGCGACTACCACCAGGAGGGTCCGTCCAGCAGTGTGGGAGGGGTTCCGATGGGGGTGTCGCACCCGGTCCCAGCCACGCTCGCCCCGGTGCAGCTCTCCGAATAACACCATGTTTTAAATGTAGCGCTTCAATAGCACCTCTATCGCTCTATGTGCTGTAAACATTACTAGCAGCAACCAATTCAATGGTATTGAGTTTACCGACCATGAATTACTATTAATGCAAGCCGGTGTATCTGCAAGTGTTCGTATACGCCGATCTCCTTCATGTAAAATAATTGTACTTATTAATATTCATATTATTGTTATTAATGTTATTGCATTCATCATAAACTGCGCACCATATTGTAGTTGATGTTCTGTAGTTTGTCATGTACAACCCTGACAATCCTCCAGTGACACACTTTGCCAGTAAGTTTCATGTAAATTTGAAATTGGCATGTTATTTTTCAGTCCGCATGTCCTGCACTAACGTTTTATTATAATGCATTGGATATACAAGTCTCCTTTGCGCGCACCTTGCCGCAGACCCTGTTATTTAGAGAGATCTGGGAGGGGGGATGAGAATACTCTGAAATGGCAGCTTCACGCCTGGGTGGGGGTAGTTTATACATGGGAGGTGACTCAGGTGAGAAGGGTTTACTCTACAGACCCCCCCCCCATCAGATACCCTCCCCCATTGCTAAATACAGTCGCCACTAGCCAGGCCACCACTGGTGACAGAAGCGGTGCCCGGAATAAGTGGCTATCCTGCGTGTGAGACGGAGAGGTCGACGCGTGTGTCCTGCAGGAATTCCACCCCAGCCCGCAATTAAAAACAAAAGCCATTAGGCCCCGGCCTACCCATGATAATCGGCAAGGAGGCTCCTGATCATTAATCACCAAAATACAGGGCCTGCCTGGAGTTTGCTGGAACTGGCATCGCAGCCGTGAAAGGGGTTCTTTGTATTTAAGACACGTGGAGCGCTGTTGTTAACATACATTACGAATTGTTCTCGAGAACTAGAGCAGGTAGACGCAGACACACAACCAGATAAAGATACAGAGAGAAGAACAATAGAGCAGGGGGACACCAGTAGAGCAGAAAGATACAGGCACACAACTGAACTCAGATGCAGAGACAGGAACAGAGGTAAATGAACAGACCGAGACAGGTACACAACCCGACAAAGAGGAAGAGAGGGAGAAACTAGAACTTAAGAGACATGAGCAGAAAAACACACGCACAGAACCAGACAAAGAGAGAAACCCTAGAACCCATGGACATGAGGAGAGAGACACAAACACACCACTAGACAAAGATACACCATGGAGAGGAATGCTACAACCCAGAGGCACTGAGTGTAGGGGTGCTGCTGCAACCCCAAAATAACCACATTGGAGTTTAGAAGTGAATTAGGAATAAAACGCCTTAACTTGTGTTTTTATTTTGTCACGTTTACTGTGAGTTCATAGACGGAGGTCAAACGCCAGGCCATGCATGCCTTTAGACAAATCAATGCTTATTCTTTTAACCTGGAGATTGGTGTTTTCTTTATTTTCTGCGTCAGCTGTTCGGAAACCAGAAAATAAGCACTTTTTGTAATTTAGAAGTGTGAAGGAAACAACAATTTTACTAGGATCAAAACAAAGTCACAAGACTTTACATGGGGATGCACACAACAAATATTTGCTGAAAACAGATTTCCACAAATATTTTTGTTTGTGCTGTAGGTAGTTTCACAAGTAAAACTGGATACCTGTGCACATGTAATGCCCATCTCGATGGAAAAGGTGCTGTCTGTAAATGACTGTACTACTATACACTCCGTTAGTAGTATATTTGTGAGAGTGTGACCTACTACACATCAGGCTACACACCCCACCCTCAACCCTCTCCTGCCGAAGGGGAGTGGCTCATTTGCAACACCAACTGTTTGTGTGATGTTTGGATGTTTCACAACTCCTGTGACTTCAGTGCAGTTACCTTGATGGCGGCACCCCCTCTCTGAAAAATGAACCAGCACCATTGCTAGAACAGAGCGACACCAGCAGGAAAGAAAGGATAAGTCACACAACCAAACAAAGAAAAAGAGAATTGAACACTAGAACATAGAGACACAACCAGACACAGGTACAAAGAGAGCATCACTTGAACATAGGGACACTTGTAGAGAGGCACAGGCACACAACAAAGTCGTGATCAGCTCAGACTTTTAAATTAGCGCAGGGCTGGACGAGAGAGCTGCTGCAGATTACAAGGTACAGAAACAAGTGCTGGTCAGAGGCAGAGCAGGAAAAGGATGAAAGCGAGAAGTGTATGGTTTATTGACCAAGGAGCAGGGCTTGAACCACCTGAACTGCCCTCGTTGTCCATGCTTAGCAGAAGTGTCTGCATTCCTAGGCATAAGGGTGACTCCGTCTGGGTGATGGGACCAGAGCCCTGGGGTCGGCCTGGAACCACGGCCTGCTGCCTCAATGTATTTGACAAGAAGGTAAACATTATGAAATTCACTATTTGTAATGACACAAGCTTTTTCCATGCATAAAAGTGTCAAATAAAAAGACAAGACATGTGACGTAGCAAGATATTGCAAAAATAGAAATGCAACAGGGAGAAAAAAAAACGTGGTAATAGAATTTTTTTTCTGCGTTGAACTTAAAGCGCAGGATCGGCAGCCTCGATTCTCTTCCTAGTAACTGGCTGTAGATATATACTGTTTTGGCGCGCACATTTATCACATTTCTAGCTATTCCGGAAAGGGTGGATTGTAGGTGAATGAGTTTCTGGTGAGCTGTACTTCCGCCATTGCAGTCTCAAGCCCGAGTGATGACAGCCATCAGTGGCAGCAGCCTGAGAGATGCCACTTGTAGCCGATGCCTTTGTGGCCTAGATAACAGGTGTTCCTATCCCCAGGAGCAGACGTAAGCCAGTGTCTGAAACAGCTCTCCAAGCATCGCTGCACACAAGGAGCATACGTTGATTCAGCACCTTCTGAGGAGCATTTTCAGGTCCTTCTTACATTGCACACAGGGATGACAAATCCTGGACATGTGTTGCTCCGCTTGGGAAGGGCTTAGCCCCTGTAATTGTTTTTATAGTGACACTATACGCCGTAACACAGTAAAAGCATTCATTCTGTTCACTAACAGACAAAATAACCGCTTCGGGTATTCCAGAAAGCCAAGTTGATCATCATACCTGAAACCCAAAGGCGGAGGAACAGCATCAGCCCCTGAATACAATACAGGAGTGCTACATTACCTGGTACTATATACTTGATAATGCACACACAGTCACACCTATCTTGCTCCATCTGCTGAATACGTGCATCTCAGTGCCTGTATTTGTACACTTTGCATCAAAGTCTACAGTGGTGGCTTTCTGAATACTTTTACCTTGGTCCCTCCCTGCTTGTGCCTCGCAGCGCCAATGGTGTTAGCCTGATACCACTGGCTCTGCAACTTATCTGGTCAGTCTGGGCAATGATCATATGGTGTGCAGAACAGGTATCAGACGCAGCTACCTCTTCTAAGCAGTGGTCAACCTGATGCCATCTTGCAGCACCCACACTGGGTGGGACGCGGACTAGGGCCGCACAGTGATTCCTAGGAAACTGGCCTGAGATAACTCCTCTTAGTACCAAGAGAGCTCTGGAGCTTCAGACAGCCCTAGTCAGTGCAGCCTATAATTATAGATCTAGCGCGCAGTGACCACGCTGGTGCTGATCTAACTTTCAGTTAATCCGGCGTGACATAGTGAAGAGCCTGGTGTTTGTAGTAGCTCCTTGGCAGCCACCACCTGTTGCTGTCATCTGGTGCTGCGGGGTTGCGCAGCAGGGCGCCCACTGGGGCAGACACTGCTCAGCAGTGCTGGTAATCACTTTTATTAGGGTTGAGCAAGCAGTTCTATAGTCCAGTCTAATACAGTGTCCTGGCTGGCTGTAATGTGTGCCTCACTCCTGATTTCTGGTGCTTTGCAGCAGTTGCAAGATCTTCTTAAAGTTTCTCGAAGCTCCAATGGGTGTAATGTCTGATATTTCTATGTTTCCCTCCTCTTCATTGCTTGATTTTTGTTTTCAAGAAAGTGTCACTCATAAAAGTTGAAATGTCACTCATAATTACACTGAAATTGTGAAAATGCCACACACAACATTCTGAAACCTTGGCAGCTATGTTAAACGAATCGTAAATACTGCTGCTAGTCTCCTCATTGGTATGTAGAAAATAGCCATTCCCTCCCTGAAGTAGCCATGCTGGCTCTAGCCGTGGAGCTGCATCATGTTTAAAACCATCATGCGTCACTTAAACGGACTTCAGAAACAACATCCCTGCACACCTAGACCAGAACTTGGCAATCTCAGGTGGACAGTGCACACAGGAAGCCAAAACATTGCCAAATTGGCGACCTGGAGACACTGGGCCAAAAGACTGGAACGCTGCCCTCTATAGCAGGGGTCTGGAGCAGCATCCAGACTTACCTAAAAACTGCTCAAATCCTGCGGTTCAGAAGATCTCGAAAAAGCCCTTGTTCACTAAATACTGCCACCTTACTTGTTGGTTACACATCTACAATGTACCTTGGGCTCCTGACCTCTATTGCTCCATTGCTTCGCCAAACACATTCATGCTTTAGAAGTACTTCCACATCTATTTTGTAATCCTGAATTACGTAAATGATTCTTGTTTGGATTTAGATGCATGCAAATTTCTTTTGTGGGCATTCTAAATCTGCCATGGCTTTAGCTGTTTTCAACCCGCATTCTCCTATACGGTTACTAGGTGAGGGTAGCTTATCTTTCTCACTGAAATTTGTGTGAATAAACCTTGCAGTCACTCTGCCCATGCTAACGTGTTGATGCTTGTTGGCAAAGCATGCACTGTTGCTGTGCTTTACTGGTCTTTTGCATAAAAAAAACGAAAAAAAATACTGCAGACCGTGATATGTACCTGCCTGAGGGGCAAGCTTGCACTGCTTCCTCCTATGTTCCCTTGCGCCCGTGTGTTAGGAAAATGCGCATGCTTGATGCACATCTCGTAATTGTGCTGTCTGCATTAGGGAATCTTGTGCTGTGGATGGACATTTCGGAAATGGTGAAGCTTGAATTCACTTGCATATGCAAAACATTGAACTTGGATAGAATTTTTTTCTTTAGCAGCAGCCATGTTTTGTATATGGAGATTTACGAACTGACTCATGTTTGAGAATGCAGCTATTAATGTAGTCTGTTTTGGGCTCGTATGGGCCTGTGTGCCAGTTCACTTTTACTTTGTTCTCGCAGATTCACTACTTGTGCCTATTTTTGGTGCTCTCTGAAAGAATGTCTATAAGTACTATGACTGGGTGTGTAACCTGGTGCTCTTTAAGGTCATCATCTATTATTTACTGTGCTTTGAAAGTTGATACAATTGAATATGTAATGAAAAAGGTGCTGTAAAATTCACCATTTTGGTCCGTCTTTTTCCAAAATTTTCGTGGGGGGAGAACCCCCCCAAACCCCCCTAGTAGCAGTCGGGCTCGCTCGCTGCGCTCGCTCGCTACGCGCCGGGCGGGGGCTGGTCTGCCAAAATTTGCCAGGGCTGCTTTCAGTTCCCAGTCCGGCCCTGTACATTTTGCAGAAATTCTGAATGAAATCTTAAATATTTCTGATACCAGTGGGGTCTCACAAGTATTTAAGACAGTATTTTCGATGGCATTAACACCATTCAAAGCCATACTGGGTATTTTTCCAGACTTCGTCCATTCGATTTTTGGCGGACTTCCCCTCATTTTAGGACTGATTGCAGGAATCCTATTCCTAGTCCTTATTTTTCGTTATGGCAAACCATGTCACAGACAAAACACCTGCGACAATGGAAGAAACAAACCTAGCCATTGGATACCGGGACCGGATATCAAGAATCCTGGGACTATCCCGGCTTAGAGACCTGAACATGACTTGGTTTCTATCCTTTCGACCTATGTGGCAACGATGTGTTTTACCTGTATTAAGGTGCCTGCTATGCGGAGAAGAATGCGTGTTAGACACCTGTCTGACGCTACAATCGGATGCGCCAATGGATGCAGAAACATTGTTGAGTCCGATCAAGGCTCATGCTTTGTGCTGCCCTCAAAGGCTACCAATCCTGATGACGGCATTCGTGGAAGCTTCACCACTACGAATAAGGGGTAGTGAAGTACAAGATGAAAGCAGCATCGATCAGGTACAACCTTCTGTCAGCAATCCAAATCAGAATGTCAATGGAGACAATCATGCACATGAATGCATGGTTACACCTATTTCCGAGTTAATGGAACTCTCCCAGAAAGCTGTTGACAACTTTTTCGAAAGCCTAAATGATATGATGTTCTCACCAGAACAGAAATAGGGACTTTTGAACAAACTCGTACACGGCGTTCCCTGAATTTGGCCTTCAACTTTAATAACAAAGTCACATGAACAGCTTTCCCTCCAGTTCACGGACAGCAATTTTTTCAGCAGCCCCAAATTATTTTTTACAATTTTTCGGGTCACTTATCTTCTGCTTAAAGTAAGAGACTATTCCTAGAGAACTAAGATTTCTATTTTTAGACAGCTTATAGACATTAGCTGCCCGCTGGTATGTTCATTGTATTATATTCTGTGATGAAGTGGTCTCGAACTTTTTTTCTGTATTAAGAGCCATTTCATGTGTAAATCTCATATACCAAATAGCATTAATGTATACAAATGCGTTATTACTTTAGCATTATTCTACAGCTTGAGTGCATACTATACATATGACTGCATTTCTTCCGTATATTTGAAAATTTCAAAATGCATATATGTATTTTGGGGTGGTAAGGTATACACAATACTCTATAAATATATTGTACTATGTTTTACTATGCATAGATTAGTAAATATGACCATAGTTAGCGTGGAGTGGGTGTGATGTATTCCTATAGGTTCTGAATCGATCCCCCTATTCCTGACCCTATTCTGGTTAACAAACCAACAAGTTAACTAGCAGCAGCCCATGAGGCAGAAAACCCCCATGATGCAGATACCGTTATCTGACGAAGCCACACTACGGCACAGGAACGTGTTATCTGATTAGGTCATAACGCTTGCGATCTAATTAGACAAGCGATATTCCTCCAGCCCCTGATACGGCATACGGAGTTCTCATAACAAATCAAACCTATGACAACCTGGGAAAAACCCCTGCGGCCATTGTTTTGATTTCACCAAGAACTTCAGCAAAAGAATGTGCTAACGACCTGGTCGTATGACATCCTTATTGACGTATCTATGTCCATCCTTACGTCAATCTCGGCACCTTAAAGGTATAAATATTACCGATATTGCCCTATGCAAACACACGCGGTGGTGACGAGACGGAGCAGCCATACTTGCCGAATCCCCGAGCAGAGCAGACCCCGCTGGCACAGCCCCGCCTTCCTGACGCGCTGAGAACGAGACGCGCTGCTTTCTCCTGCCGAGAAATCCAGCACCGGCGTTTCCGGGTAGCCCTCGCAGGCAGCCTGGAATATCGAGAGCAGAGAGAGAGATACCATCCCTCATTCATCCTAACTTCCAGGTACAGAACTGAATAACCCCTCACAGAGAATTCTTTAGTCAGTCACTTGGCAAAAACAAACTTAACTTAAACTGTAACTTTCTATTCCCGCCCACGTATTAGGCTCAGGTCAGGTACACGGGGTAGGCGTATCTAGAAACACCAGTTGAGTACGTTTAGTCAAATGTATATGTGTATGTAATATATTTTATTCATTTTAAACCTTCATATGGCTTAGAAACCATATCAATGTTTTTACAGTATTATTTTATACTTCTGCTTTTAATGTATGCACTTTACTTAACGATAAGTATTGCAATAATATCGATCCATTTCTCTTGTACGAGAAAAGAGACTGATCAATAAATAACATCTTTTATTGAACACGCCCGTCTCTTCCTTTTCTCTACAATCTGATGAGACTAAGAATGCACGTACTGACTGAGTAAAATAAATTGCCTTTTGTTCACACGACTCTCGAGATACACTCTTGATTAGGGGAGAGCAAAGTTGTCATGTTCTATGGTTGTCAGAAACTAAATCCCTTCTTGTCTAATCAGGGAAGTTAATTCCTTCCTGAACATTCGAGAAAGTTTCTAGTGAACTCTGAGCTAGCTGGCAAACCCAAAACTTTAAGTCTAATATCGACAGTAGTAGACCTAGTTAACGTCTGGTCTAGGCCTATACTATTGAAGGTATTATTCCAATGCGCAGAGCCTATTGGGATAATAGGAACTACACTACACTACAATGAGGCTACAGCCTTACAGTATCCACTTCACTTGTCCTTATCTTTTAAATAATGTCATTGATGTGAACTTGTATGAGTGTGACTCTGTGCGTTTGCTCTCTGCTTCAAATTCATCCCTACAGCTATTTGATAAGTTTCTTTGCTATTTTTAAAACTAATGTAATGTACTACTAAGTGTTTATTGTGTCTGAGGGCAGATAGGCAAGTGAAATTGCGTAATTACTGCAGCCCTGTACTGTCTAATTGTTTAGTACTAGTTAGTAAGTTGTAGTAAGTACTACTTTTCAGTAACGTAACCATCCATTTAGCAAACAACTTCATGCATGCACTTCCTTTATGTCCCTTAAAAGATTTATGGATATCTTCTTATCCAAAGATTTGTTTTTCTTCATTTGTTGTTTGTCCATGCTGTGTTTTTTTTTTCTCTCTCCAAAAAACGTTCCCAAAAACCCCCATTCCCATCCATTTTTCAAACCCTAACCCTCTTCCCCCGGGCTGTGTGGTTTTCATTGAGGTGTGACTAAATGACACCAATAATTCCACACGCTTGCTGGGGAGGATAAGGCAAAAGCAACAGAAAATCAATTTCAAGGCAGGCCAAGGAATCCAAGGATATATTCGTATTCTGCTTAACACACACCCATGAGTATTTGCAAATCAATTCAGAATTTCATGTCCGCCATCGAGTGGATTCATCATCAACAACATCCTCCTACACGTGACGAATGCTTACTCTGCTGTGTCCTTCAGTACTAGTTCTTGTAGTAGCCATAATCTACGCAACTAGTAGTTAACTTTTGGTTAAATACTTTAGCATTGCTTAGGCTACAATTTATAGCACTGTTCTTGTGTACTGTACTATCGTACTGTTCTAATGCTCCTCTCAGGCCACTCAATGTCTCATTTCCTTTTTTTCATATGCTGCTACTGCCAGTGTGTACAACTACTACTACCACCACAACAATGCCATTTCATCCGTCCAGGATTCCATTGCCAACCTAATCGCCATTTGCCATAAAGCCCACCCTTTGCCTAGCCGTGTTCTCAAACACAAATCACAGGTAAGATAAGCATTTTGGGGGAGGAAGAATAATGGAGTAGGAGGAGACGAGAGACTGACGGTAGTACTAGTAAAGTAGTAGGACAATTAAATTCACTAACTCTGTAAGTGGCACTTTTGTACAAATGTGGGCGATTACTTAGACAATTTGAATCAACCAGCCAGTTAAGTTTCAGGAAAACAAACGTACGGTTAACCCCCCCTGCCTCCCCCACAAAACAGTAAAAACGCGTATGCTATGTTTAAGTGGAAAATAAATAATTATTTTTCGACCCTAACAAAAATAAACTATCCCACAAGACCCGACCCACCCCCCTCCCTAACCCCAACCAATGTCCGTGAAATGTCCCCAAACGTCCAAAAACCCCAACGCCCAATTCCCACCCCCCAAAAGTCTTTAAAAAAGGGGCAAGGGACAGTCTCACTCTACTTTGGCCGGCGGTGTCCTGTGGCCAGGTGGTCACGCATCTCTCTCTGGAGGGCCTTGAGCAGGACTTTCTGCCTCTCCACCTCCTGCTCAAGGTAGGCCACTCGCAGCATTAGGCGGTGCACACGCGCCTTGCAGGTACTGTGGGTGGGCAGCTGTTTGTTTTGCTGTTCAGCGGCGGCAGGTGGCTGCCGGACCACGCGCCGTATCGCTGGAGGGTTTTGCTGGGTGTATGACCCAGGCGCAGTGGAGGAGGATGCAGCTGCTATTGTTGACTGCGAGTCATCCTCATCCTCCTGAGCCACCAGCCGCCGATATTCGGCGACAATTGCCTCCAGCTTCCGTCGCCTGGCTCGGATAGCCAACTCCTTCCTTGATAGTTTAGAAGGAGTATCTATATGAAGAAAGAAAAAAATACTGTAACCAATACTCTTTAAGTTTAACACAAAATAATTCAACAGAAAGTTGTGTCACAGTAGCACCAGCAACTTGCAAGCACAGTACATAACATTTGTGGCATTTATCTATCTAACCTCCCACTTCGTCAGCCTCTGCTCTAACATTAGTGGGAGTTTCAGGAATTCTACTAGCACTATGGACTTTAGATTTTAGATTCAGACAGTGCACCAGTCTTCTTCTTCTATCTTGTTTAGCGAAATTAGTACGTAAACTTGTGGAAGCCGGCATAATGCCAGCGCAGTCAGCTTGCGCCCAAGTAAAACAGACGCAAGCCATGATGATGCAGACTTGCGTTACTGTTACCAGTACATGCAGGTGGGGAAGCTCTTACTTTTCTATTACGGGTGGCACTGGCCTTACTCTGTTACAAGTTACAACAAGGGCTACTGCTCAATGTACTGACTACTACAAAAGGAAAATGAAGAAGATAATATGATCATCTATCCCTTCACATGATATTTGCTTATATAAGGGATGACTTTAGGTGCTTTGTTTTTATTGATTGAGTGAACACTGATAGGCCACACATGAATGACTGAGTTGAAAAAATTATTAACATAGGTAGTGGGTGGTCCCCGTAATCGCCGGAGGAAGGCACTTGTGACTTGACTTGATAATGTGAACTATACAATATAGATACACAAATGCTGTGCTTGCAAACTACTGTTAGTCAAGGGAGTATTCTGAAAAATTACAACTTCTACTTTCCTCGGCTTTCCTACTCTGGCACGGACGTGCGGTGTTACATGCTCTTCAAACTAACACGCTTCATCCAGTGACCGTCTACTCTGTCTACTCTAAATACACCTATGCTATCTATGAGGAAGATACCATCCAGGCATCCATCCATTCAAAGTAAATGCCAATCATTCTTCTTAATGTCTCAACTGGACAAACCTTACTTTTTCTCACCGAAAACACCCTTTTTATTTTATTTTGTAAACCGCCACCCATGCATCCATGCTTGACTTGCATTTGAATTTGACCCAAAGGATATATTGCGCACACATACAGTTTCTGTTTCACCCACCCAGGCAGTCCTCTTTTCTTTCTCCTTCCACCCATCCTTGCTTCAACCGGCCATGCATCAGATTCCTACCAGTCACCTCTGCCTGCATTCAAAAACAAGTATCATTCTTTGCTTGTCATTAATTTAACTTGCTCGTCCTTCCTTACACCCTTCTTTCCCTTTTCGTTCATCCCATCCATCAAGTTCATCTCTGACCTGACTTGGCTTCTCGATAAAACTTTCACAGCTGAGTTGAAGTCAAATTTAGAGGAGGCCATTGGTTACTCGTCAACTTCCACCACTAATGCTATTGCTAATGCGAAGTCAAGGGTGACTGTCTTCTACCTGGTTGACAAACACTTAGTTCTAAATTTGTAAGTCTTCTTAACAGTAAAGTGTACTTGTAGTGTACAATATATATACCCCTGCAGCGAGCCTACTCTGCAATCTCAATAAGTTAGGAATATAATAGCTTACCACTGCCCGCCACTACCGAGGCATCCCCACAGCAGCAGTTCCTGCTGGCACTGGTGGCACCGCATCCGCCCGTGGAGTGACCACCTCCGCGCTGGCCCCGGCACTAGTGGTGGGCTGTGCCGATGGTGTTCCGCCTAGAAAATACATTTCATATTTTTAGATGCCATATACACCACTCCCTATTTTGTCTAGGAATGAAAAAAAATGTTACTATAAACAAATTTAACTATTTGTGACTCTCTAGTGTAAAGTAAAAATTCCCCTTTTGGAAGGGGAGGGTGTTTTTATTGATGCTTAGCCAGAACATGCTACACTTTTTGGCACAACTGATGAATGCTTGCTTTTTAACACGCACCTTTTTTATCATAACAGACAGAGCTCTCCTTCTACGAACAAGAGCAATATGTTACTGGTCATCGTCACCACCAGTACTTTAAGTTCCAACCAGGTGAGGGGTCTCCCACAATTCATTGTAAAATCAGCCACTTTTCAGTTTTCAAGAGTTCACCGTTTCTCTTCTATGAAGTTGATTTTAATAAATGTTTTTATATAATGCACAATTGAAAAATACAGAGTACACACAGAGCTAGTTGTTTTACTTTTAATAAAGCTTTAAAACTTACATAGACTCTGTGGGTTTTGGTCATGAGTGAGCGAAAGGGTTTGCAATTTGCAAGCATGATTCCGTGACTCTGAGAGGTCGGGACTCTGACTCCGTAGTCTTATGATCTGGGTTGTATAATCATTGGGGATCATCGCTGCATTCGGGAGCTAAATTATGATGACTCTGACACACTAGCTAGTCAGTAAGGAGATTGGGGGTTCAACTTCTGTTATGACTGAGGTATGTGAAAAGTCTAACTGTGCCTAGTATCACCAATGCCCTATTTCTTGTCCATAGTTCTGTATGTGCAGAATAGTCCCTGCAACAGTAGTAGTATGTCCTCCTATCCAATCAAAAAATAAACTAGTATCTTATTCTTGGTGGCCATTGACATTTTATTTTTGGGAATTGTCAAAGAATAAATATTAAGAAGACTTCAATAGACATTATAGACAACCCAGAGGACTGCACTCAGTGCCTAGAGCTATTGCTGAATAGGAGTTTTGTTTCACACCTTTTGCCAACTGTGCAAGCTTAGCTAACTACACAGACAGACTAATATTAATAAATAGTAGTAGCACAGAAAGTCATAGTAGAGGGCGGCAGGATAAGAATTTAGAAACAGTCTACAAGAAGATCAAAGACGATTTAGGAAAAAATAGAATTATGATGAACGTTTGGAATAAATAGGTGCTGTAAAAGTTCGGGAAGTATAATTATTAATATTAACAGGAAAACGTACTGGGGCCAGCTGAAGAGCCCTCGGCGGACCGATCCTGGCCTTCCTGCTCCACCGGCGCCACCACCTCTGTCCTCTTGCCCCTGGGAGGTGCTGATGTACATGAAAGAAAGACACAAACATGGATGATTGTTGTCAATGAAATCAAACATTTCAAAAAAACAATAACAAATTATTTCGAGGAAATAAACAACAATTGCACTAAATTTATTGACCTATCTGATGTAGTCTACTAGGATATTAGTATTGCTGGATTCGCGGACCGTCTACTTGGAAAGTTATGTAACTCACTAAACCAACTACAAAAAGGTTCTACAAGGACTGGCAGCACTCAGCAGCACGCGAAGTGACAGACACAGTCCGTCATGATTGCAGACCACTAAAACATTTCCTACTAAATGACAAGTCATAATATACTCAACCTATCAATCCACCACCACTATCTCTTCTTAGTGGCAGGAGTACAAATGAAGGACTGGACTTGAGTCTCTAGTCTCTAGCATTACGCAGTTCTGTAATCTACACTCATACATAATCACTAAGGCGAAATGAGCACACAATTGAAAACAAGTAAGCATAGTAGCAACACCACTCAGCAGGCGAGCACCTGCAATCACAGAAGCTTTTGAAACATAATTTACCTGCAATGTAATCGGCAGCATTCTTGCTCTTCAGAAAAAACATATATTAGCATTATAACACAGAGTAGAAGAAAACAAAGTAGTTTTTAAATAGATACTAGTACTCACCAAGCCCAGGGATCTCGATGCCAAGCAGGTCGAGCAGGTCTTGTTCCCGGTCCAGTATGTCGGACCACCTGTGCATCACCTGGTTGTAGGTGCGCTGGACCCCTGACTCCCGCTACATGGCCCGGCACACCTCACCCCATAGCTGGCGACGCACCCGGAGGCCGTACCCGGTACCGGGCCTGCCGCCTGCTGCGACGGTCTTGGGGAGGTGGCGCTGCACAAAGAAGACCAGTGCGGCCACCTCCACCGCGCTAAAGATCTCCCTCGGACTTACAGACACCCAGAACAAAACAAAAAAGACTGTCAATGGTCTGTATTATAACAAAGGCAGAGTAGAAAGGCTATGTGTCTAATGCGATGTGTGTGTCACCATACCAGGGAAATGAATCCCATCAGCCCAGCCATATGGTGGAGTATCATCATCTGGGATTGTTATAGACCATGGTCTAGATAAGGAGACACACACCTGTTGGTATTGTGTGTTATTCTCCAACTCTCCAAGACCACCAGTGATGGATCCGACAAAAAATGCCAAACAGTGGGTGTAGTGGTGTGGGATATCTATTGCAGTGAAAAAAATGTATGAACAAATATCAAATGTGTAACTTAAAATTGGCTACCATAATACAAGGGAATAATTTTATTAGGGAAAAAACCATGGTGTCAATGCTAAAAACGAGTGTATGCTAAGCCAAGGGGGGACAAGGCTTAGGACGAGGCTAGAGGTACCGACGGAGAGAGCGGGGTCTCCATTTCCTGAGCAGTGGCCAGGAGAGGGGAGGTTTACTCCCAAGAATCATTGGGAAAGAATCCAAAAGAGTTTCTGAACCAGACAAAATATACGCAGGAGGAATTCCGCGTACAGTAAGGTATCCGGTATCACTTGTTTTTGTGTAAAGATACTATTTTGTTTTGCACACTTTATTACAGTAGTGTACTTTAAGGTCCTGATGAAAGCCTGGTAGGGGAGCATCCCCTTTAATGGCAGAAACATGTTGACCGTAATACCATCTTCTTCTGGCAGTTATTATTTCAAGCTGTCATACACTCGTTTTTAGCATTGACACCATGGTTTTTTCCCTAATAAAAGTATTCCCTTGTATCATGGTAGCCAATTTTAAGTTACACATTTGATATTTGTTCATACATTTTTTTCACTGCAATAGATATCACACACCACTACACCCACTGTTTGGCATTTTATGTCGGATCCATCACTGGTGGTCTTGGAGAGTTGGAGAATAACACACAATACCAACATGTGTGTGTCTCCTTATCTAGACCATGGTCTATAACAATCCCAGATGATGATGCTCCGCCATATGGGTGGGCTGATGGGATTCATTTCCCTGGTATGGTGACACACACATCGCATTAGACACATAGCCTCTCTATTCTGCCTTTGTTATAATACAGACCATTGACAGTATTTTTTGTTTTGTTCTACATGATACATGGGGGTGTAGACTGTCTGTCTGGTCTCTAAATATCTACTCCCCTTAGACCCTTCCTCACCCATTTGTTACGTGCTTACAGACACCCCCCATAAGCGCCCGCAAGGGATCCGGCTGCGGGGTGCAGGAGCAGGACTCTTCCCCTTGGACTTGCCGGCTCCCTTTGCCATGGTCCTGGGTTAAAGTAAAGAAAGGAAAAAGAGGAAAGAATAGGGAATAAAAAGTAAATAAAAGGAAAGAGAGAGTTAAAAGAAAAAGTAGTTATTAAAGTAACGAAAAGTAGAAAAAAACACAAAATATAGATGTACAAAAATAGAGAGATAGATAATGAGTAAAAAAGATAAAAAGAAGTTAAAAAAAACAAAGGATTAAAAAAAGATTAAAGCTGGAATGAAAAGGCATGCCCAGAACCATAGCAATGAATGAAAAACAAGATGGCCGCGCCCATTGCAACCACGTGGGTACGTTTGCGCGATATTTCCCTCGCAAGCACGCAAAAAATGGACGCGAACACGCAACTGCGGCCCCGAACAGGAAAAGCGCAATGCGAGCATGCAACTAGCGACCGGAAATGGAAATACGCAATGCGGGCAGTGAAAACAGGATGACCGCGCCCATATACGACCGCATGGGTAAGTTCGCGGTAGCCGGCGTGAAAAAAAATCCAGCGTACTCGCAAAAATAAAAAAATCCGCAATCTCACCAAAGTTCGCGGATTTTGCGGACTGCGAGCACGAGTTCGCGTACCACAAAATTCGCCCATACTTGGTACCACCCTCCCTTGCTAGGAGCTATGTATTATAATAATAGAAGATCCCGAGGCTAAAACGGGGAACCCCATACCTCCAAGATCAGGTGAAGTGAATCACATCCCAGATCTGCACAGCCCTTCGGCGATGGGAAGATGTTCTCCAAAATATGCCTCTCTAATGCATGCAGTGCAATATTAAAAGCATTGAGTTTCAGAAAATGAGTATCTGTGTGAATGTTGTGTCTAGAACGTGGGCCGATCAGCCTGCATCAACTGCATACATTGTTATTTAACCTTGAACACTATGTGCAGACTTGATGTCGCAGTGTGAGTCTAGAGACGTGAAAAACAGACTGTTCTCATGTGAAGGAAAGAAAGCAGTTTGTCTTTATAAAACTGAGACATGTAGTGTTGTGTGCAAAAGCAGCAAATGGCGTTTAAGCAACTAACTCACGTATGCTAACTTAGCATTGTGTGCAGGCAGAACCGTATCCTCACTACAGCCTCCCTTGATCGGGCCAATGCAAGACAGTAAACACACTAAGAATGCAGAGTTCAAGTTCGTGGGAGACTGAAATAAGTTCAGTTTTGTCAAAAGCGGTCATGAGCAGACAAGAGTGATAAAAAGAAAATATTGTCTTTGATAAAGAAGAAAAAAAATGCTAGCGGGAAAAAAATTCACAATTTGGAGGAGAAAAAAACTTGAGTGATGCAAGGATCGCCTGGTGGAGTGCTGCCAATTCAATCCTGACTACCAGCTGAAAGTTTTGACCCATTAACAGTAAGGCTGGGCCTAATGTAAGAAAAAAACTAAGAAATGCCAATACTGTTATCATTTTAGTCCATTATTTGTGGAAAGAAGACATTAGCCAATTCAATGTGACATTAACAATCCCTTCATCTTTTTAATTTAATTATTTTTAGTTGATTATTTCATTCATATATCAAAACAAATTCCAACAATCTATATAATATTAACAAACCACACCCACAATTTTTGCAATTTACAATTAACACAAAAGAAAAAAATCACAAAACATGACCTAAACACAACACCTTTTGTAACAAAAAACATACAAATGCATTTATATACACATAGAACACAATTTCCTTTTGACACGTTTTAAACACACTTAACAAATATGACATTTAGACCCAACAGTACATTGTTCTTAATATACCCACTACACGTCAAGCATCACAGTGCATACTTTTAAACTTTGATTAGACCAAATCTTTTTCTGGTTTGAAATAATTGGGGATAATTTTCTTTTCACTGTACTTGTTGGAAAACATGTGTGGTCGACGCGTTTCGAACTCTGTCAAAAATTCATAGGGTTCTCATCAGGACCAGTAGCTGAGAAAACAAAACTTAGACTTTTGTTATCAGCTGTGCTACACCTATGGGGAGCACTCCTCCTCTACTCTAGCCTCCTCTTAGTAAGACCATATTACCTTCTTTTTGGAATTCCACACGTGCGCTTCATATGTCAATCTAATTTAAAAAGGAAAGAGAAGGAAAGGAAAGGAAAAAGAAGGGCGTCACTGTCATATGAACAACCTCTGTTTGATGTTGTGCATTTTTATCTAATGGATGTTACTTACATTGTTTGAAGGTTGTGGGAACTACTTTTATGGCCATTCTCATTGTAATTCTAACTTCTACTCAAAAACAAAGAGGTACAAATAATTTATTATAAGAGAAGACCAAATCTATGTCAGCACTGTTACAGGCTGTCTAAGCGTGACAAACCTTTTGAATTCCTTTTGAATGATTCTAGCGCCATCTCTTGCTCATGGTATCTATTAAGGAATAATGGGAAGACTTACAAAGTGACTAATCCAAGTCGTTGCTTGCAGTAAAAAGGCTAGTACTTGGCGTCTATTTACATGTTTGATACTCTGGTTCGCCATTTGTATCGCAGGTACTTGCTCCAAAGAAAAATTCAGCACACGCAATGCCGTTTATATCAAATTAAGTGCTTTCAATACTCTTAAAATCACATTGAAATTGCGTGCTCTGTTAACTTATGTTTCCATCCACACATTGAAAAGCATTTCCTCCCATAATTTTTTTAGTTATCCAACAACGCTTACTGTTTTTTGTAAATCGATGTAATGCTAGGCGGTGGGCTTCCTTACTCGTTTCCAAAAAACGTCAGGGTTTGGTTTGTTCCGTCCTCTGCTACTCGAGGTCTTACAACTTCCTAAAGACGTCTTGTGAGCCATACCTTATGGGAGATGCCAATTCAATCCATCAGTGTGTATGCACAGTATGTCGCAACATCCTCCAAAAGGAAGCCTGTGTTATTGTCAGCAAAGAGTTCCGCAATCCAGTTTAGTAACTGAAATGAATATACATGTTCTTCAATAGCAGGAGCCTTTAGCACCATCAGAGGACAACTTGTGTTTTGTTCAAGATAACTTTGTGCCAGGAAGTCATGCGCAGCCGCCTATATGTCCCAATTCGCTAAAACTCTGTGCGCCGCTGCGCAGGCCATAATCCCGGATCCAGAACAGGCCAACTCATGAGCCACTAAGGGACTCATCAGATGAACAAAAATCTGGAGCAGGAGACACCGTATTTGAGAGACAGAGTTCTAATGCCCATTCAAAAGGGCAATCCAGGCAATGGAACACTAGCTGTACGCAAGTAAAATATGAAAAACGGAAGGATAATCTGTATGCCACACTCAATGTGGCCAATGGCAGTACTCCATAGTGTTTAAGCATTCGATCACGAAGCAGGGTCAGCCGGGGTCGGTTGTCTCTTGACACAGACAGTGCAGACATTTCGGAGGAAGCAAAGCAACAGCAGCACACTGGCAGCCAAGGCGAGAATTAGAGGGAAACCGCCAAAGATGCTGGAAAAAATAGAATGAAAAACACCAATATCACACCAAATACAGTTTGGAATGAGGTCACAAGGCTGGAGCTAACAGTTTTAAAAAAGTGTGCCAGGCCTGTAGTGGTCGAGGCATTAAAGATAGTATGGATCAAAGGGCCAAAATGAAGTGGGAGATCCATATTTAAAAGAGCGTGTACTTCTGTATGTGTGTTTGCAACGTGAAGAACACATGTTTCACGAGGAAAAGTAAGAGGGACTTCTTTTTGGGAAAATAAAGCCCCTAATCTGTTCAACTTGTTAAACTCTGCTTTCAGGGTTGGAATGGAAGGCCAAATAGAGATATCAAGCCTCCCATGAGGGGGCGGAAAAGCAAATTTTTACAGCAAACCACTCGCTGTGAAACAGTGACAATGTACGGAATTCCAGGAAGCATCCTGCAGGAAGCTTCATTATTTAAAAGTAAACAGCTACCGTTCGCTATTAGTGTGAATGAAGGTACGATAGCTGGTACTGAAATTCCCTTTAAAATGCAAGTCAAATTCAGAGCCTGTATGTTACACGCGCCGTGCAATTGAACATTCTTGCATATAAGTGAATTATCAGTTGTTGAAGTACCATCTTCCCCATTTAAGTAAACCTCCCTGCCATCCCTCAGACATCTATATAAAAAGCGGTACCAAGTGGTTCATATCTACCCAGGGCATAGTGTTTCATACATGAACTAAATCTAACCAGAGGAAAAGGCAAAAATATTAAACGGTGGATGAGCCAACCAGCAGAATTAGATTTGGCTACAGAAAATGGTAACGGTTCTAACTTTTCAATATGCAATAGAGAATATGTTGCATCCTTCATGGAAATGAATTGATGTTTTTCTGTTAAATTAAACAGTAAAAACACTGAAGAAATATTCATTTAGTCCCAAGGCACTATCCCAGATTTTAAGGTCTGTAAGGTCCATGAAAACTGCATTATGGACCTCAATTGATTTTGACCATGGAACAAAACAGAAACGTCATCTTGCACAATATCCACAATAGATGAAACAATATTATCTAAAGTGTAAATCCTGGAGAAGAGTATGTTAATTCTATTATCAATGACAGCAAGCATGTTTTCCTAATTTGCTTGGTCTATTGCTCTTAAACGGGAAGCAGCCTCAACTTGTGACAGTTTCCAAACTTCATTGTAAATAGCATATAGATTTATATCTTGTAGATCTGCCACCCACAGGGCTCTTGAGAAAATCAGTCAAGTCCACACGTCGTTTAACAAAGATAAGTGATGTTTAACAGACGCCAGGGTGGGGTGTTACAGCCAATTTTGACATCATTTCCCCACAGAATAGGTGGTAACTGAATGGGAATTTTCAAAACGGGGATCAGTTCTGTCCTATGTGATGCCAGAGGCTAAACCTAGAAAGCGATGTTGACAAGAATCAGAACTGGTTGGCCACACTAGCCAGCCCTCAGGATCCAGGGACGAAATCTTAAATGAGGAGTTCAAAATTAATAATTGTAACTCATCAAGGGACCTATCGGTATGATTGTCCCAGTTAGGGTATGCATACAAATTAGACATTTTTGGGGTATTCATGTGTTTTGAAGTAGCCAAACCAAGACATGTTGTTTGCGAAAACGTACAATTCAAAAACAACATTTGGGCCAGGATTAGACATGCACGGTGCAAAGCTTCAGTGCCCTGCACCTGCCAAGGTTTAGACCCCCAAACAGATTTAAGATCTATGGTGTCTTTCCATAGCTCATAGCCACCCACCGCTAACCGATCCATAAAGGATTTGGAGTATAGCAATTTTGTATGAGTAAGCCTCACTTTAGAATTCGTTTTAGAATTTAACTTGAAATAAAATGAGCTCAGGTTAGACCGATCAAAGTCAGTGAAATATGTGAACTGTTTCAAAAGGGAAACAGGGCTTCCTTCAATAAGAGCAGGACAATGTTCCGATTGGGTGTAAATACCCACATTTCCAAACGTATTATCCTTATGCTGAACATGATGGCCATAGTGTTGATAACAAAACAAGTCGGCATAATTAGCTGAGTCTAAATATAAATCTTCAGCATCAAAAGCAGCATGATATTTCAAATCAGAAAAGAGAGCTTCAATGGCTTGAACATCCCAATCGTCAGAGCGTATGTTTTGTTTCACAACATCCCCCATTAAAATACGAAGTACATTTGGAACAGTAACCACCTTTGTGGGTCCATGAATTTGAAATTTTACAGCATCCCATACAATCCCATCTAACACAGGCCAGGCTGTGATGTTGACAAAAGTCAGGTCTCTTTTCATGATGTGTGTTGAAAAAATCAAATCGCAAATCCAATCGACATTAACAAAAAAAATGGAGATGAGAACCAACCAGATGTAGGTCCAAGGTGGAACTAAAAAATGTCTTTTAAACCAAGTAACAAAAATAGAAAACCTCAATAGTACACTCGATGTTATGGAGTCAGAATCAAATAAAAAACGTGACTGGTCAGCTAGACTTGTCTGCACACCAGGTTATGACACATCAGAGGGATGGGTATACTCATTATCTTCATGTGGTTCACCAGCCGGCAGATTTAATAACGGATTAGTCAATGTGGACATCTCTATGGCAATGTCAGGCCTGCTGGTGTTAGCCAAGGCCAAAACAGAATTTCTCAGGATTGCTGGACAAGAGACTGCAGGAGTCATACCAATAAGAATTGGCCTCTTGTTGTAGTTTGCCATTGTCAATGGAGATGTACCTGTTTTCCCTGCGACCAGGAAGTTTTGGTAAAACGACTTTTTTTGTGCCCTGCACTCCAAGCACTGGAACTGGTGCACGATAAGAGGGGTTGAACTCCTTCTTGTTCTCCACTTTCTCACTGACCAGGTCACCGACTCGGGGTAGACAGCCAACTACCGGAATTTGTAGAGCAGCTTCCGCTCCAGATGTGGAGGGCAAGTGTTCCTTTGCAAAACTATCTCGAGTCTCTTGTAGGTTTCTGTAACACAGTAGTATGATTATCTACATCAAAGCATACAGCCGTCGTGGCCATGTCAGACCATCAAGGTCCGAGACAAACATTTTTATTCCAAAGAGCATTTTGTATGGGATCCGTCCACCCAGAGATCTTCAAGGGAGATTATTAAGTGGACGTTGTACGCTATACAAATGGGCAAACCAGTTCCTGCCAATACCTAAAACCCTAGCTGTCAAAGATTGCTTTAAGTCACGGTTCATTCGCTCTACAACAGAATTGCCAGAAAGGCCGGTATGGAGATGAAAATTTGACCTGCACCCACAAAGACCCCATGGCTTCCTTGTATGCTTTAGAGACGAACGCTGGACCCTGGTCAGAATGGAAGGTGCCACATGCAAAAATTCATACAAAGACACACAAATCCCTGATGACAGTTCGAGCATCAGCACTCCTTTGTGGTCAAATCGATAGAAAACGTTCTGTGACTCGAACCCATAGCGTGTTGTGCTTAATTGTGCTACCTTCAGAATCACGATAGTCATTTTGAGTTAAAAAGAATAAATCGTAATTGAAAGACTGGACACAGTAGTAAGAGTCACTCACAATCAAAGTAGTCACACGAGGGTCAGCAAACTCCAGTGCAAGCACCAGAGCACGTAACTCTACCAACTGGGCGATACAGTTACCTAATGTCTGTGTGTGTGCACAACATCTGACTTGAATTCTCCATTCACAATGGTACCAGCCACTATTGGGCAGGCCGCTGAATAAGAATGCTTAGATCCTATCACCGGTTGTGCCAAACCGTCAGTGTAAATGATACAATGGTAATCCTCAAGTGGGCGCATGGACTGTGGAGCAGGATGAACAACTTCATACTGTAAAAGCTCATGTGTTTGCAAAGAGGGGTCAAAGATAAATGTCACATCCGGAGATGTCAGTGACGTGGCCTATTGAATCCAACGAGGATGTAAAGCTTTAGAATTTGGTACACTGGCTTTCGTCACTGCTTTAAGTGCAGGATAAGGGTTAACAACCAACATGCGTTTTCCCTGTGACAGCACTCTCTATTTTCGAATCGCAATCTGTACAGCCGTCAAAACCTTTTCGACAGAAGAGAATCGCATTTCAGCCGAAGTGTACAAGTGTAACTTGTAAGCTATAGGTACTGTGTGTCCTTCATTAAAAGTCAAGTATGTGAAAACCACGACCCCTAGTACAATTCTTATCACCAGGTTAGTGTGGTTGTCACGAGTGAATAGGTATTTAGATTCAAGAAGATCAGACTGCAAAGAGTGCAGAATAGCTGAATGTTCAGGCAGCCAGCATGATTTGGTAAAAGTTGGTTGAATCGAGGCATTTAGCGGCTTGATATGCTGGGCATATTCGGGAATGTAAGTACGCCCAAAATTTAAAAATCTCTGCAAAGAATGTAATTTTTTCAGAGTTGTAGGAAATTGCAAACGTGCGCATTTCTCCAGGAAGTGAGGTGCGAGACCCCAACTTTCAGTGTTGAGCTCATAGCCCAGAAACACTGTGTACTCTGCAATGTGTGATTTTGCAAAGTTACATTTGTATCCGTAGTCCTCAAAGATAACTATGATGCGGTCCGCGCGACAGAGATGCGGCCACAATTGGTCGTCCGTGAGATAAATATCATCAACGTACGAGTACTCATCTGGGTCAAGGCCATCTAACAAAGAGAGGACACGTGCGGCAAAGACGCCTGGGATGTTTTTATAGCCCATGGCCAATCTTTTATATTGTTTTTGTTTGCCGCCACAAGTGAACGCTGTATTTTGACTACTAATAGAGGACAGGTTATGACTCAAAAAGCCATTGGAAATGTCTAGTGTGGTTTTAAATCTCTTTTGCACCAGACTGTTTACAAGAGCAGACCTGTGGGTGTTCTGTACTGCACAAGTACAACAATGAGAGATTAAATGTTGATAATCCAAAACCAGGCAGTACGACCCATTAGGTTTGATTACAGTGAAAAGAGGATTATTCATGGGTGACACACATGTCTCAATCACACCTTGATATTCAGATTGTTCAAGGTGTTCCGCAATGGGAGCTTTTGCCTCATGCGGCATGGGATATTGGGGTTGTGGCTGTGGCATAGACCGCAATGGAATCTTGTGTCTGGGAGAAAGTTTATCCCACCCGACCTGAGTACGGTACAACCCCGGTGCAAGCACCAGAGCCCAATCTTCTGCAAAGTTCTGCGCCTGCTCCTTGGGCACTGTGTGTGAAAAACTAAGGAAGATCACCTTCTCCCCTCTCAGAGCGGCCAAAGCGAAAGGCATGGGCCAGTCTGCCTCCGCTAACAGAATGTCATATGTGGAGCTGAGATTTTCCCAAAAAATCCCTTTTATTATACGTTGTATGTCACCTTGTATTAAAAGTACTATATCATATAGTCTGTCAGTGGGAGCCACTCGTGTGTCAGCACTGTGATAAAAGTGTCAGTTGCTGTTGCCTGCGGATATGGATGCAGTGCTTGCCGCACTATTGTAACCTCTGCTGCGCTGTCGAGAAGCGCTAATGCCCATGTCAGGTTCCGAAGCTGTGTTCTCACTATCTGTGGCATACCTTGGGGTTAAAGCAGCAACTTTATTTTTTTTAAACTAAGGGCTTTGAAGTGGAAAATCGTCCTGCTTGCCTTTACCATCAGTCGGACGAGGCTGCTCGCGTCCTTGAGGGGCACGCCCACCAGGAGGTTGCGAGAAATCCATTGTACTAAAGCTCTTTGTGCCCCAACCAAGGAGGGATAAAGTTGACTCAAATCCTCAACAAGCACGTTGAGATAACATGGATGTGGTGTGTACCCGACCAAGACTGGCCAAGTGGCCCCAGGAATAGACAAGGGACCTAACTGAACCGGAGTTACGGTGTGGGGGAGGGCGCCATTAAACCAAATATGATGCTGCCATGCCAAAATTGGAATCTCTTGTGTCCTTTATGGAGTATAGTTCGCAGGTATCGCAGTGGCAGTATATTTATGGAATTAATCCTCATTCGCATTAACTGCAGGAAGCGTAACCCAAGAGTAGAAAAGCCCAAAGGGAAACGCTGCAATGGCACTCACCACAAAGATTACTGACATACCATCGCCAGGCCCGCCAAATTGCGTCAGATGACGGCAGAGCGCTACACGACTATGCTGGGCTATATCAATATCACCAATAAGGATACAGAGTAGAAACACAATTCATATAAGTTGTAGCATAAAAAGGGTAGCAATTCAAAAGGTGGACCTTTTTATAAATCTCAAGCTTAAATGAACCTATAACACTTTCATATAGGTAGGTTATTCCTTCACGCCTGTTATCCGGAAACAGTAGTGAGGGTATTGTGGACTGATATAAGCACTAATCGAGTGTCTGGAATATAAGACCAAACTTTAGGTGCGCCATGTTGTGGGGATTCTGCTCATACACAGAACTGTGCACCGGAAACCAGGACCTTGGTATAATGTGGTGCACCAAAAACCCACCTCAGTGCTCAGAACCCCAATCCGACTAGCATCAGCGTCTCATTCGTTCTCCGTACTACAGCGAAGCTACAAATGGTTAGACAACCCAGAACAAGCGACTTAGGAACCTCTCAGGAATAGTGAGAATCAAGAACACTCTTTCGTTTTTATTCTCACAAATGTACACAATGTGACTAGTCAGAGACACGGTATAGTTTAAAATGTTTATTTCAACTATGTGCTCTAAGATGCAGTATCTTTGCTAACATAAGTAAAAAGATGCATAAAATCAATACAATCAGCATTGTTATCAATTCCATAAAATACAAAAGGAGAAATCATGTTATAATTATAGTGGAACCAGGTCTATAGTGCCTTGTGTACCACCCTCGCTTGCTAGGAGCTATGTATTATAGTAATAGAAGATCTCTAGGCTAAAACGGGGAACCCCATACCTCCAAGATCAGGTGAAGTGAATCACATCCCAGATCAGCACAGATCTTCATCGATGGGAAAATGTTCTCCAAAAGATGCCTCTCTTTATTTTATTTATTTTATTTTAAAAGTTTTATATAGCGCTGGCTAGACCCAGAGGTATCAGAGCGATTTACATGAGCATCGGATCATAGTTACAGGTTACATCGTTACAAAGGTTACACAGTTCTTAGAGCATGGCAACATAGTTACTTGTAAGGTCGCGATAAACAATAAGCACGAATACGTAAGGGGAAAAGAAGGCAAGGTGAGAGATTGAGGGGAGGGGGTTTGGAGTAGGGGAAGTAGACAGATAATTAAGGCGGGAAAGAGGAGGGGAGGGTGAGAGACACAGCATAGGGATAGGAGGGGAAGGGTGACAGGGACACAAACCGGTAGACGAGACAAGGCAACGTCCAAAGTCCAGTAAGCTGTGATCCCAGGGGAAGTGGTATCCCTTCCCTATCTCTATTGCGAGAGGCACCCTTTACGCAGTGGACTCTCTCAGTGGGGTCTCTGAGACTCCAAGGCCTACATACTGGATCCTTCCCCAAAAAGGGGAGAGGGAGTGCTTTGGCAAGGGGTGCCATACCATACTTCAAGTGTGAGTGGCTCTCTTGGCACAGTGGACTCACTCAGCGGGTTCGCTGAGACTCCAGAGTATAAATATTGGATCTTTCCCTAACAAGGGGAGAAGAAGTGCTTAGTCAAAGGGCACAAAGGACAGGGGGTAGGCAGATTAGCAGGCAAGGGGAGAGATTCAGGGGAGAGAGGATAGGAGCTATGGAAGAGACAATAAGGAGAGACGAAAAGAAGTCTGCCTAAAGGCCGACTGGGTAGGTGACGACCAAGGAGGGAATCCACGGCCCATCTCCCCTATAGCTAAACCAAGTAGCTCCATTGGGCATCAGACAAAATAGTTCAGTCTCAATACATTGAGAGAGGAGGGAAGGAGAGACATAAATAGAGGGAGGATGCGGGAGGAGACGACGGGAGAGACAAAAGTAAGTTCAACAATGTGGTTCAACAATATACCAGAAGAAGATCAACAAGTAAACATTATATAAAACAATCAGCAATACAATTAGGGGAGGTGCCGTTATGGACTGTTACTGTATTACATAGGCTGTAGATACATATATATATTAAGGTAACATTTTCCCCAACCTATTTATTTCTTGGGCGTCTATATTATTTTGTAATTGATAAAAATGTAATAAATATAATCTATATAGCATATATACAAAAATATAGTATACAATTTACACACAATAAAAATATCGGCAGTATTTGTTTTTACAATGTTTCATTCAACCTAGCCCACTTCAATTGCTCAGGCGTGTTTCATAGAGATGCCATCTGTGCCAGAGAGAGTTTGACAACTGCGCTTGATTAGACAGTTCAGTCACTCGATCCACCATTTCCTGCGACGCCACAGTGCTGGGATAATGCAGGGCGGCCATTTTGGTAGCAGCCACAATAGTCTTGAGCAGTTCACAGAGTTGATTGCTCGAGTTCATAACTCGGTTGCGAATGTCTTGTGTGACCACCTGCCTCGACAGCGTGTCCCCGATGAACACCAGTTTGTGGGCACTTAAAATGACAAACTTGCTGTGAGCGACGAAGATCCTGGGAGGCTGTGACGCGCGGACGCAGTTGAAAAAAGCGTCAATAGCATTCAGGAGGCAGATGAAGTGAGTTTCACAATGGTTCGAGTAAAAGGAGAGCAGCTGCTTGTCTTGGGAGGCTAAAGCACTGCTGTTCGTTTGGTGCAAGCTATCCGGAGACTCCCATTTTGAGATATGTTCAACGGGTGTGATGATTTCCTTCTCCAACTGCTGGATCTGGCGGACCTGGTGCTGCTCCAAGAGAACCTTGTTTTGCTTGATGAGATTTTCCTTTTCTAGGAGCTCTCTCTGTTGTCGTTCGAATTCTTCTTTACCCTGCAAATGGACATAGTCGTAATCATCCATCCAGCTTGACTTTGAGCGGTCGCTACTGTTACCATTGGGATGCTGATGTTTATTTGATGTCCTGAAATGGCTCTGAGATGAGTCTGCATTTCTTAGTGGTGCTTGAGGGCTGGTATAGTCAACTGAACCTGTGGTGGTTTCCAATGTGCTCTTTAACCCCGAGCTTTCTTGGGTTCGTTTGAACAACAGTTCTGAATTTGCCGCGATTGTGGTGGTTAGCTGCTTAGCATCATCTGGGACAGTCCTCGCCACCATGACAGAGCGATCCAAATTGTCACTTTTTTTGTGCCTATTGGTGGCGACCAACACATTGAGGGACCAGTTGCGGGAGGTCAGCTCCTGATTGGTCTGAGTCAAAATCTGGTGCGAGTCCTCCAGCCGCTGAAGTTCCCGCCTCATTTTGTTGTGGAGGCTGGAATCGGACAGGCTGCAGGCATTCACTGTTGCTGCTTTTACAAAATGGATGTAGTCAGTGAGGGATTGCTCCACCTTGTCCATTGCAACGTGGATCTCATTTACATGCTTTTCCATGTACACATAGGATCGCCATTCAGAGTTGACAAAGGCAATGAGCCTTGCAATGGAGGCCTCCACTGTCTGCTGGAGCCCATACAGTCTCACTAAGGCTGTGTCGGGGTCAAGCAAGAGCATTCTGTCGAGTGAGAGTGAAGCAGACACAGAGGACTCTTTTGAAGTTGTGGATGAAGTGGACATATTGCTGCGACTGCTCCCTGTACTGGAGAAAGACAATCGGTTCATCCCATCGGTTACATCCTGGAGCACTCCCTTGCCTTGCAAGATCTGCTGCGGTACATCATACACCCGTCATCTCTATCTGGTGTCAATCTTCCACTAGCACCATTTTGCTGACCAGGAAGTGGTGCCCCTCGAGGAAAATCATATACATCCTTCTGGAGAGACAAGTCTTGCTCATACAGTTGTTTTCGAGAGGCCCAGTCAGCCGCTCCTCTAAGGTCACTGTTCGTTCTTTGGTTTTTGTCTGTCCCAAATCCTTTATTGGAAGCAGGAAGAGTGTTGTGAGCTTCTTCGAACCTTTGTGCCATTGAAGGCAGGAAGTCATAGGTCTCTCCTTTAATCCTTGCATTATCGCGGAATGTAGGTGGTGGGGCCGCATAGATCCCTTGTGAAGGAGGGAGTCGTAAAGCTCCTGAGAGGGAGGGATATCATACACGCCTTGAGAAGGAGGGATATCGTATATGCCTTGAGAAGGAGGGATGTCGTACACTCTTTTTGAGAAGGAGGGATGTAATAGACGCCTTGTGCTCTCGATTCATCAAGTGGACCTGAATACCGGGAGCCCTGAACTGGTGGGATATCGTACACCTCTTGCTGGGGGCGCATGGGAGGGATGTCATACGTGTCTGATTGGTGCTTGGGCGGGAAGTCATAGGTATAACCTTGGCCTACCCGGATGGGAGTCACCACCTTGCCTTTCAGGGGAGAGCCATCCAAAACACGTGCTGGCATCACCTTTGGCCCCTGCAGTGTATCTTGTCCCTGTGGAGTCAGACCTCTAGGTACCTGGTAAATTCCATGGTTCTGCTGGGCAAGTGGAACCTGGTAAACTCCATCAAGGTAAGAAGGAAGGGAGCTTGGCACTTGGTACACCTGCTTCTGCTGAAACGCGGTAAGCGTTGGACTTGCAATGGACACCTCGTGAGTCGGCGATGTATTCACTGGTCCAATCAGAAGTTTCAGACGGTTGCCAGGAGCAATGCCCTGCCGACCGTGCAAGGAGCAGAGCCACCATCCTTCCAAACCTTCAGTATTTTGTTCAATCACAGTCAAAATGTCTCCTTTCCGGAAGGCCAGCTCCTCTGCGCTTTCGGGTACATTATCGTAGAGGGCCCTCTAATGCATGCGGTGCAATATTAAAAGAATCTGAGTTTGAGAAAATGAGCAGCTTTGTGAATGTTGTGTCTAGAGCGTGGGCCGATCACCCTGCATCAACAGCATACATTGTTATTTAACCTTGAACACTTTGTGCAGACTTGAGTCCAGAGATGTGAAAAACAGACCGTTTTCATGTGAAGGAAAGCAAGCAGTTTGTCTTTATAAAAACTGAGACATGTAGTGTTGTGTGCTGAAGCAGAAAAATGGCGTTTAAGCAACTAACTCACTTATGCTAACATAGCAATGTGTGCAGGCAGAACCGTATCCTCACTATCATCAGTGCATTGAAAACGAAACTGAAACTTAGTATCAGTTTCTCAGTTTCGGTGCTTGTGGGGCAGTCTCAGCCCCCGAGCACCAAAACAGATGGGAGAGGTATCGTTGGAAAGGAGAGAATCTCCTCTTTCCAATTGTAGCCTTCTCTAGTAGATCCCTGCTTGGGGATCACCCCAAGCAGGGACCCACTTACTAGCACCAGGGAGGGGGGAGCGGCCCCTTGGGCAAGGGCCTTTACTACACCCATATTTTTTTGGGCATAACATTCTTCTGCCACCCCCTGAGGGCAGAAAGCCCACTAAAAAACAGGGATTTTTCTTATTGATGTTTGGACGGTGGCTGCCCAAAAAAGGCATGGAAATGCACCCCCAGAAAATTGCCGGTATTTCTGTCCTCCCAGGTGGCAGATGGGGGCAGTAGCCCCCAACCTGCCTCCCGGGGGGCAGAAAGCCCACTAGAAACCAGGGATTTTTTTGAAATTGATGTTAAATTTGTGGCTGCCCAAAATGGGCAGGAAAATGCCCCTAACCCTAGTGAAATTCCAGTCTTTCTGCCCCCCGGGGGCAGATAGGGGCAGTAGCACCAAATCTGCCCCTGGGGGGCAGAAAGACCATTAGAATCCAGTTTGTTTTGTATTGATGTAGGGGTGGGGGCTGCCCAAGATGGGCAGGCCAATGCCCCACCCCCCCAAAAAATGCAATAGTCTTTCTCCTCTGAATAAAGCCCACTAGGCACCAGGGATTTTTTTTACTATGTAGGGGCTGCCCAGAATGGGCATGATAATGCCCACACCTCCCCCTGAAAATCCCAGTCTTTTTGATCCCTGGGGGGGGGGATAGGGGCAGTAGCCCCTGAACTGCCCCCAGGGTGGGCAGAAAGCCCAGTAGGTGCTAGCTGGCTTTTTTATGCGTGAGGGCTGCCCAGAATGTGCATACAAATGCCCCCATCCCCCAAAAATATAGCCACAGTCTTTCTGCCCCTCCTTGGGGGCAAATAGGGGCAACCCCCCGATTCCTTCTCAGGGCAGCAGAAAGCCCTCTAGGCCCAGACTTGTTTTTAGCAATGTGCCTACCTGTGGAATTTAGGCCCTAGCGCAGCCGGCACATAGAGAAACATTGCAAACCTGTACATTTTTTAAAAACTAGATACCAAGAGGAATCCAGGATGGGGTGACTTGGTTGCCTTTCACCAGGTTCTGTTCCAGAATCCCTTGCAAACCTCAAACTTAGTTAAAATAACTGATTTTCCTCACATTTCTGTGATGGAAAGTTCTGGGATCTGCGCGAATCCACAAAATTCCACCCACCCCGCATTTCCCAAAGTCTTTTGAGAAAAATGGTTCCTCACTTGTGAGGGTAGGCCTAGTGCCCGCGACAGGAAGCGGCCCAAAACGCAATGTGGACACACCACATTTTCACAGTGAAAATGGATACTATTTTGCAAAGTGCCTAGCCACACATTTGGTGGAAAGTTCTGGAATCTGTGTGGATCCACGAATTTCCTACCACCCAGAGTTCCCCCAGGTCTATCAATAAAAATTGTACCTCACAGCCTTTTAAAATGTGTCTAAGGTCTGCCATTGCAGAGCCTGCTTGCAGTCTGGTACTGTCATACTGACTTGGCAAGTGCACCCACTTGCCAGTCCCTAAACCTTCCCTTTTTTCATATCAGTCACCCCTATGGTAGGTCCAAGGGTGGGGTGCATTTTAAGTATAAGGTAGGACAAGCCTTGATGTGTGTGGCATGTCCTAATAGTGAATTACAGCCATTTTTGTTTTTTACTATTGCAAGGCTACCTGTTCTCTATAGGCCAGAATGGGCTGTTAGATTATTACATGTTTATAATCCTAACTGTCACAGAGAACATGCTAGAAATTCGAGTTTAGTATGTCTGAACTCAGAATGATAAAATACATCTTTTAGTGAAGTTGGTTTTAACATTCTTTGTTTGCAAATACTACTTTTAGAAAGTAGGTATTTGCTTGTCTAACCATTCACACCCGCCTCTGCTAGATTGTGTATTCCTTTGTCTGGTTTTGTGAGTGACAGGGCTGGGGGATTCCAAGAGACAGGCTGAATCACCCAGTGGTGAATAGAGAGATCTGCATCTAGATTACGATGGGAGGAAGGAGTTGCACCTGAACCTTGAATAGGGCTGCTCCTGCCTTTCACAATGCTGGCTCCAGCTCCTGGGGAGCGGCTGATGTCTCTGCCTGCACACTGAAAGAAGAGAAGGAGTCCTGTAAACAAAGTGCTCCAGGACTGTACTTGCCTTCCACAATGCTGGCTCCAACTCCTCTGGGGCATCTGATGTGCCTGCCCTGCACTGTGAAAGGAAAGGAGAAGTCTGGTAAAAAGAGTGCTTCAGAAATGGTTTGGACTGGGCACAGGCCCCTCTCCCCTCAGAGGAAAAAGGATTTTGGGGTATAAATATTGGGACCCTGATCCCAAGAAATTAGATCACTTTTGGACTACAAGAAGAAACCTTTACTGAGGAGAGGAACCTGTCGAAACTGAGGAGAGACTATTCCCAAGATGAAGTGCTGCTTGGCGGATTGGCCTGCAGTGGTTGCCTTCCTGCCAAAGGAAGGAGAAAGGACCTTTGTGTACTTTGCTTTCAACTTGTGAAGGATCTCCAAGGGCTTGGAAAAGAGCTTGCCTCCTCCTGAAGTCTCAGGGACAACAGAGCTCAACCCACAGCTCCCCAGAGTTCTTGTGGAAGTGCCTGCTGCTGTTTTGGGCCTTCTGAGGAACTGCGTGTTGCAAGTAGCTGGAAGCGCGACTCAACGAGAAGAAGCGTGTCGCCGTCGCTGTGTCGTCTGTCGCAACTCCGAAGGAGGGTGTCACTGCTGGAACTGTCGCACTTCACTGCATCGGAGAGAAGCGTGCTGCAACGAAGAGGAAGCATGTCACCGTCACTGCTGCTGCCGTCGCAACTCTGAAGGAGGGTGTCGCCGCTGTAGCTGTCGCACTGCACCGCATCAGGAGAAGAATCTCGCAACGAGGTTGGAGCGTGTCGCCGTCGCTGTGCCTGCTGTCGAAACTCCGAAGGAGGGTGTCGCAGCTGGAACTGTCACACTGCACTGCATCTAAGAAGAGCACCTCGCATCCGCGAGAAGCGTGCCGCCGTCGGAGCTGCTGCCGTCGCATCGTAGATCACGCCGCTGTAGTTGTCGCATCGTGCGGAAGCTTCACGCATCATGGGAGAAGAGTGTCGCCGCTCGAGCTGCTGCCATCGCATCGCCAGGGTGCAGTCCACGCATTGAACCGAGAACTTCTTGCATCCCGGAGAAGCGTGCCGCACTTGGAAGATCTTCACGTCTTTATTTCTTTGCACCTGAACTTTGCTTCATTTTTCTCGCTGCGGCATTGCTTGTTGTGGAAACACAACGCAACCTAAAGTACATTGACGCAAAGTGTTGCATCTAAGAACTGACCTGAACTAAGCTTAATCTACCATCTTAAAGCAACAGTATTGTGTATTTTTGTTGTTTATGGTTTTGTAGTAACTCTATATAAAGTATACTTATTTTTTATATTAAACGTGTGTGGAGTCCATTTGTAGTGTTGTCACTGGGTTACTGTATGTGGTCACAAATGCTTAACAAAACGCCTCTGAGATAAACCTGTCTGCTCGTGCCAAGCTACCAAGACGGTGAGCAGGGGTTATTTTAGGAGTGTAATCCCCTTATCCTGACTACAGGCGAGGGTCCCTATTGGACACAAGTACCTACCTGTGCCAACTAGAGACACCCAGATCTAACACATGATTTTCTGTAGTTTTGAGGCAAAAGAGAGACACAGAATTACCAAAAGGACTCAGATTATTACAATTTCACCAAAGCCTACTTATAATGGTAATAATGAGCATACTGCCCTTGCCACTCGGACTGATTGATATCTGGGAATATCAACTTTCGCTGGTTTAGCCAAAAAAAACATAATAAGACTGGAAACTTATTTCGCATTTTCTCCAATTACATTTTCATCTCGATTACATTTCTGAGAAACTGGGGCTTAATTTTAATGAATAGGTTTCCTTGAATTGTACTGAACACCTTATTTATATTATGGCATGTAGCTCACCAGGCCTGGTAGGTCAGCAGAGGCCTTGTCTCCATCCCTCTAATTGTCGTCTGCTCACTATAATTAGAAATCCTCACCTGCCTGAGAGGATGCGCTGAGTCTTAAGTACAGGCATCAGTGCTGTGCATGCACTATAGTCTTACAAGAATGCCAAGGGGGCAACCGTATTATCTGCT
Source organism: Lissotriton helveticus (assembly GCF_964261635.1). Lineage (NCBI taxonomy): Eukaryota > Metazoa > Chordata > Amphibia > Caudata > Salamandridae > Lissotriton > Lissotriton helveticus. Next base: position 315,990,453 of record NC_136060.1, read on the forward strand.
GTCCATTCAGCAGCCGCGACCCATGCAGATAAGAGCAGTGGGGTGGTGGTGCGGGGACGGGGGGGGGTCTAAGGGATTTCTACAGATGATGACGAGGGAAAATTACTTATTTATTCGATTTTTCTGTGTGGTCATCTGTCGAAATTCCCCCCCACACGGTGCCACCACCCCACCGCAATGACCTGCATGAGCCGCGGCTGCCATACAGCATTTATTGTGTTTGTTTTACAAACACATTGCAAAAGAGGGAGATTATTTATGAAAAACAAAATAGTAATAACCCTGACATGTAGCACCATTTCTTCCTGCTTGTGTGCACCATTCTTTGTTTGGCTAGCCCAGTTCTGCAGTGCCTAATATCTCAGACCAAGGAAAGAAAAACAGCGATGGTCACACAATCCTAAGTAGGGTGAAGTGATGGCACTGTGTACAGCCATCCCTATTGCAGTCAGATCATCAGATGAAAGGTTTGTGATGATGGAGCTGGTTGAGGTTCCACTGTTAAAGGCTTTGCAGTTCTCCCAATTCTAAATAACCAGGACGTACCGCTAGTTTAGTGGGCCATGAGGACTTCCAATTTATGGCAAAATTCTCACTGCACTGCATAAAACTCTAAATGAGGGCCTATGTCAGAGGCAATATTTGTGAGCCTATGGGTGAAGACGTCCAGCATAAAGTGGTAGAATAACTAGAGCAAGGACCCTAAGAATATTATATAAAGATAATATCTTATCTTACTATGACATTTAACTTGATAGCATTTTTCTACTTAAAACGTGTGTGTATATGGCTAGCAAGTTTAAGGCCAAGTCCCACCCAAAGATCCAGAGAGTGTTACCAAATTGTCTGAAATAGGCTTGTGCTTTCTTGACAATAAACATTTTCTCTTTATTTAGAGAGTAGGTCGAACTGCTTGCTGAAGAAAAATTCTAAATTTGAAGAACTAAAGTCTTCACAAGTTGGTCCTTCTGTCCAAGTGCACTTTTTTGGTGAAATGTTTGATCCATTTTTTTATTATTTGAAACACAATCAGCCAATATTCATAGTAAAAGCAATGGCGCACTGTGTATACAAATGCAATACCGATGGGAAAGGAAAAGTGGGGAAAGACAGGTATGTAATAGTGGTATTAATTTCCATAGTCATTTATTTGGTTGTGTCCCTATATGCTCCTTTTATGCTCACATTATGGGTTGAGTTAGTTCATAAGCTCCCTGTTGTCATACTTGAAACTATGTGTTCTAATCCATTGGTAGTAAGTCTTCCAATAAGAGGCATATCATGATATAGTGGTGAAGCTGCTAATTGAGGAGTTGAGCAAGGTTTTTCCTTTGAGCCCTTTGCCCCGGAGTATCAAGGTGTGTGGTAAGTGTAGGGGGGGAAGGTTGGGGTGTGGGGATTCAGGTCCAGTAGTAGGAGTTTAATATGAGCAGCAACGTATTCATGGTCCTCAGGTGTCAGAAATGTAGAGTGACCTGCACTAGGCAGCACCTGCACCCAACCTTTGGGACCTTGCTCTACGTGTTGGTAAATGCCACCTACTTCTTTTGTGGTTGTAGTATCTTGATGGGGGTAGTAGTGTTACCATTTTGTATATATATTTTATATTTATATTTCTTTCCCCCTTGACGTTCTTGAAGGAGTCCATTCTAAAACATTCTTGGAACCATTCTGTTTGGGTTGGTCCATCACACTTTCTCTTCTGCTAAGGCAGTTGCCAACCATCTTCTCTGGAAAGGATTCATGGCTCATATATTTTCTACATCATGTACTGGGTAGACTAGGAGTAGCTGATGGTGACTTCTTTCATTTAGTGTTCCCCATATATTTGTCTAAGTGGTGTACTTTCCTAGGTGGGGCAGGACAAGAGAAGGTGTTAACTATATTGCATTGTGCATCTGTGCATCTCCAATATAAAGGGTCTCAGCTCAGACCTATTTTGCCCCATGATTTCTAAGTACGGTGTAATACCAATTAGGTAAGTTTTGAAAATCGGTACATTTGAGTCTGGATTCTCCATACCACTATAATGTTTTTTAGGCAGAGCATTCCAGTTTTCTTCATTATAATCATGTTTTATGGCTCATGATCATGACCAAACAACTCGAGGAGCCACTCCTGCGTGGCGGAAGGATGCGCTGAGGATAAATGGTGGCCCCGCCAGACAGCTGCTGCTGGTGCTGACCCTGACCGAGCCGCTGCAACCAGGTGAGAATGGAGGGGCTGCTGAAAAACCCTGAGGTTGGGCTTTGGGGGGCACTGTGTGAAGGGGTGCATTACGACACCCTCTCCATATTGTATCAGAAGGAGCAGATCGGAAGAGAGATAATAGAGTAGGAGCAGGGGCAGGTTTAGATTCATTACCTCTGGTTCAGGCCGAGAGGGCCTTATAAAACAAGCAAAAGCGCGTCGCTCACTGGGGCTTGAGGACATCCCGAGCTGAGCGCGCGTGCACATTAGGAAAGTGAAACTGCATCAGCCTTGTGATGACCGAAGGGGGACAGTGGATGTGCACATCGCAAGTCAACTCTAGCTTGTTTAAGGGCGCCTTCACAATTGCAGTCCGTCCCGCGCGTGCACATGTCCTGTCTCCCTTCCAAAGCAAGTCAGTAACAACAGATCTCGCTAGCGACAGCGCTTTCGCGCTGCATCGCTAGGCGAGACCTAAAAAGAGATGCTCCGGCAGCACATGCCTTTTGTAAATGAAGGCCTTAATGTTGCTTTCAACTTCAGGTCTTCCGGTTTCGTTTGGATAGGCCGGTTTGTCACGTCTAAAGCTTCCACTTTAGTATGAGGATATATTGCCCTCAGTTCTCAGAAAACCCAAAGATGTGCATCTCGGTCTGTTGAAGACAGTTGGAATGCTTGTAGTATGATTGCTGTAGGGTTCAATGTGTGGCAAGTAGAGACTGTTTGACTTGGTGTCTGCAGAACACCTCACCAATTCCAGCCAGGGTTGGACATCTTCATGTCCATAAGGTGTAGTGAATGCCTGGGGACAAGCAAGAGTAACATTTCAAATATATAGTTGATGCTGGGAGGTAATTCTTTTAACAATATGGACTCTGTGTGAATGGAAGGATTAATGGTTCCAGAATGACTTTCACAATGTCTTGTAGCTTAGGTTTTATTTACATGTTAAGATTTTTGAGCTGTGAGAGAGACTATTGAAAACCATGTTTCCCTATCGAAGTTTTACTGTTTGCATCAAACATGGGTATTGCATCAAACATGGGTATTGCTACACATATCCCAAATTAATCTGTATCCAGGTAAACTAGCAAATCTGTCAATCAGTGGCAGTAGTAATAGTAGCTAAATGTCGGTTTGTCATTGTTAGAAATATGATGTTAAGGTATAATAGTGCTTTCGCCTCACCAGCTGGTCTTCAGATGCTCTTTATGTGAATGCTCTGCTGGATTCATTTTGCCGAGTAGCAGGCATCCTTGAAATTTGCTTCTCAGGATCAAAAAGGTGTCAGAAAGGAAACCCCCACAATTTACATATGGTAACTGTTGGACCAGGTCCTTTTTTCTGACCCTCTTTTTGTTGACCTTAGGATTCTGGGAACTTTGCGACTGCTTACTAGTGCTAAAGTGGATGTGTTCTCCCCTCAAACATGGTATGGTTTACACCAGTTTGGCATATTTGATTTACTTGTAAGACCCTTGTAAAGTGGTATACCATATACCCAGGGCCTGTAAAGGCCACTAGAGGGTGTAATGCCCTGCTTGTGCCACCCACAGAAGTAGCCTTTCAAACTGACTCAGGCCTGCCACTGCAGGGCCTGTGTGCACAGTTTACTGGCACCTTGACTTGGCATGTCAAATGACCTACAAAGACTTAAAATACCCTTTTATTACACATAGGTCACCCCTAAGCTAGACCCTAGGTATCCCTAGGGGCAGGGTTCTGTGTAAGTAAAAGGCAGGACATGTACCTTTATGTTTTACATGTCCCGGTAGTGGCAAACAGCCTATTTTGTTTTGTTATTGTTGTGAGGCCTACTCATCTCATAGGCTAGCATTGGGAATGCGCCTATATACATTTAAGTGGTAATTCCTGATACGAAAGAAGTGGCGTTGCCATGTTTGATATATTTAGAATAGTAGTGATAAATCCTACTTGCTGTTGGAGTTGGATTTCACATTACTATTTTAGAAATACCACGTTTAGAAGTGGGCATTTCTCACTGACATCCTTATTAGTCAAACCTGTGTCCAGCCTGCTGGTGCAGACTTGTGTGGGGTCACTTTCACCCCTGGTGCTGGGGACTATATGCCCAACCTGCCATTGCAGGTTTGGGTATTCACTAGAGAATGTGCGCCCAGGTAGTTAGAAATACCTCTGTGTGTTTTCACTACCTATAAGGTTTGCTCTTCCCATAGGTTAACACGGGGAAGTGGTTGACATTACGTCGGGCTGCAATAGTGGATTGCATTGGAGCACCCTCATGATGTTTCCCATTGATGGTTTTGCCATGCTTAAACCTTTCCATGGTCAAGGTAGTTTTGGTATAACGCTGAGAAATGGCACTTATGGAATATGGACATTTCTATGCTTTAAGAGTCTTATGTGGCATGGTGCCTGGCTCCGGCGGACACTAGGGGTTACGGGAGCACATCTCTGCATTCCCTAGCAATGTCCATAAACCATGGGCATACAACAGTAATGCCATTTGAAGGCCGTATGGGATAGGTTGGAGGGAGAGGTTTTGACACTTGGCCTCTAGGGGCCAGATCATGGGCCTACTAAATATTAAGACCTACTTTCCAAGGCCCCATGTCAGACAGGCCAACAATTTAGGGGAGACATCTGTGGTTCAAATAGAAACCCCTTACCCCACCACTAACTTCAAAGACACCAACAGTATAACTACGGGTGCCATCCTTCAGTAAATGGTTGCAGGGCCGGTGAACCCGGACTGTGTGTTGCACATTGCAAATGGACTCTGTTGTGCACATGGAGGATTACTGCCATTGAAGGGGACTGTTTGCCCTTTCTAAATAGTGGCTGGCCTGGGCTGAAGATCAGCTGAACTGTGGCGCCATGAATGTGCTCCTCAAGGTCCCATTGGTGTGTCTCCTGTTCTCCCGGAGATGTCAAGGATATCAAATATCTCCTGCGAAGGACCTACACCATTTACCTGTGACATCTGGTGAGTGGTGCCCTCTCAAGTGCCTACATCGGCTACTGAATCCCAATGGGTAGTGTGGTGTTAGCATGGAACTAAGACTTTTGCTTGGAGACTTGATTGTCTAGTGTAAAGCCCCAACAATCTTGCCCACATCTAAGGCATATGGTTGCTGTACCACAGGTACCCTGGCATTCATACGCATCTTGTTGGTGGTGAGCAGAATCCCTTGTTGCAGATCCTGTGTGGCCAGTTTCATCAATCATGGCACACCATCTCATGCGTTATACCAACTGCATGCTCGTTGCGTGCGGTGTCTAATTCACAGGATGCGACCTTCAGAGGTGGGGTTGTGCCTGTAGCATGCATCATTCTACCTCATGTGGCTCTGCTGAACCTGTGCCTGTGCATGTGACCGGACTGGTGTGACCTGTATCGTCGCGCAGCGGTCACTATGCCTGATTTCCAGGGAGGTGCAAAATTTGCAATACTTTGTGTTTCAGAGCTAGAGTGTCTGGCCAATACCAACGCGCACCAGTCACTGTGCCTGGCTTGCCTGGGCATGACCCTGATCAATGTGCACTTGTTGGGGTGCCAACTCCTACCTAGAGGCTCCCCTGTGTTACTTCCCATTCATTGGTTGTCCCCCTTTGAAGCTCATCATGGTGGACTAGCTGCCCTCTCCATACCTGGCCCCTCCCAAAGACAGGAGTGTCCCTGCTCTCTAGGTGTGCCCATGCTGTCCAGGTATGCCCATGCCCTCCAGATTTGTTCATGCTATCTCATCACTGAAATGCCTTCAATGATGAGAGTGTTTTCAGTCACAACAAATTAAATTGTTCACACCTAACGAATGGTGAGAGAGCATTCAGACAGGGCTGCAGTCATGTAAACTACCTATATCATTTTACCAGTTACTCGACATTATCAGGAGCTTCAGAAAATGTATCCTAATCAGAAAAGGTCCATGTAGAGTGATGGAGTGACTGGGCAGTGCTAAGTGTTTATCAGATGTAGTCTAACAATCCAAAAACAAACAACTCAAGTTTAGATGCTTGGAATAAAAAATGCATATTACATTTTTAGAACTATGTACAGATTCCTTGTAATCCATGCATTTACAAAATGCATATTGCTTTGTTCTGTTGCACCAGTACAAGCGAACAGCAGTATGATGCATTCTTTGCTTGGGGTACAATATACAGACCACCTGCAGATAAAGGCATACCAGACTTCAATTCTGGTATAATATCTAACAAGAGCAACGCTTGATGAGCAGTAGCGAAGCTCTAGCAAGGGGGTTTCTTTCTTACATTAATAGCAGATTACATGCATTGTGATAATGCTGAGAGTTATTACAGTGGCGGCTACCATGTTTGGAGGGTATGTGGCGGAAGACAACAATATACCTTCTTCCCGATACAACGTCCTCCTTAGGTCTTCTGGCTGGCTCAAATGCGGGACCCAGCAGCAAACTCCCCTAACCAATCCTGGCGCTGCTCTCACCAGCATGAGAGCAGCTGCAGGATTGGATGGAGCTCCTCCCTCAGCGCTCCTAAGAGCAGTGGAGCCTGAACTTTCTCTAACCCAGCTGCCTAAGACAGCTGGGTTAACAGCTGGGTTAGAGAAGTTTAAAATGTGCCCGTCTGGCTGGCCGTTGTAAGACAGCCAGCCAAACAGACTTGCGCACTTTAAAGCACACAACTCCCTTCTCCTGCCACTCAACACAGCAACAAGGGAAACAACAGTTACAACGCAACTTTTACAACGGACTACTTTTACAACGCTACTATTACAACGCAGGATCTTTTACAACGACTGCCTTTACAACGCATGGCATTACATAGCAGATGCTATTACAACGCATGCCATTACAACGTAAGTATAGGTAAGTTTATCTTTTTTTAATCATTTATTTAATTTGGGTTTAGGGGTATAGGGGTATTTTAAGGGTTCAGGGCTAGGTTTGGGTTTTGGGATACAGGGGTATTTTTAGGTTTCAGGGCTAGGTATGGGTTTTGGGGTACAGGGGTATTTTTAGGTTTCAGGGCTAGGTATGGGTTTTGGGGTACAGGGGTATTTTTAGGTTTCAGGGCTAGGTTTGGGTTTTGGGGTACAGGGGTATTTTTAGGTTTCAGGGCTAGGTTTGGGTTTTGGGGTACAGGGGTATTTTTAGGTTTCAGGGCTAGGTTTGGGTTTTGGGGTACAGGGGTATTTTTAGGTTTCAGGGCTAGGTTTGGGTTTTGGGGTACAGGGGTATTTTTAGGTTTCAGGGCTAGGTTTGGGTTTTGGGGTACAGGGGTATTTTTAGGTTTCAGGGCTAGGTTTGGGTTTTGGGGTACAGGGGTATTTTTAGGTTTCAGGGCTAGGTATGGGTTTTGGGGTACAGGGGTATTTTTAGGTTTCAGGGCTAGGTATGGGTTTTGGGGTACAGGGGTATTTTTAGGTTTCAGGGCTAGGTTTGGGTTTTGGGGTACAGGGGTATTTTTAGGTTTCAGGGCTAGGTTTGGGTTTTGGGGTACAGGGGTATTTTTAGGTTTCAGGGCTAGGTTTGGGTTTTGGGGTACAGGGGTATTTTTAGGTTTCAGGGCTAGGGTTGGGTTTTGGGGTACAGGGGTATTTTAAGGGTTCAGGGCTAGGTTTGGGTTTTGGGGTACGGGGTATTTTAAGGGTTAATTAAAAAAAATAACTTTAAAAAAATTACTTAAATTAATAAAATTAAATAAAGAAATTAAATTATTATTACTTATTATATATTTAAAAATGATATACTTACCTTTACTTACGTTGTAATTGCATGCGTTGTAATAGCATCTGCTATGTAATGACATGCGTTGTAAAGGTAGTCGTTGTAAATGATCCTGCGTTGTAAAATTCACGTTGTAATGGTATGCGATGTAAAAGTTCCCGTTGTAACGTCATACATCCCAGCAACAATAGCCCTGCCCTGTCAGTCAGTTCGGGATGGGTGGGTTTCTGAAAAATAAAACGGTAATAAATAAACTATTTTACCATCTTCTTTTTCAGCTCTGGTCCAGGGCTTTTCTTCGTGGGGCGATGCTCCTCCGCTCAAACAGAGACGCCGCCCCATATTACTCTCTTACATTGCCTGATGGCAGTTCAGACTTCAATTTTGTGTATCCGGTCTCTTGTGTACTTCAATGAAAGTACCAAGTCTATAAATCTACCACTGGTCTTCTTGTTCGTAGTATGGAAGAAAAGGTCCAGTAAGGATACCTCCGGTAACATCGAATGAACCTGCCAGTTACATATCTGTGTTCGTGTAATGCCCACTATTATCAGGCTATGTCATAGCATTATAGAACCCAGCATCTCCCGTGTTCCACTAGGTGCATGATGAATTCGCTACCAGATAGCATTTGTTCATCTTCCAGGGAGTGAGGTATGTCCGGTGGATTATAATAAACTGAAGATGTTTAAAGCAGGTGATTCTGAAACTTTAGAAAATCCTTTTAGTATGACGCTCAAGTTTTGCTGAATTATTTAATTGCTTACATCACGGGTCCGTTACTACCGTACCCCTTCCTGTGAACATTTGTACCCATCCAAAAATGCTCTGTAAAATGGATACTTACTGGTGCATAACAGCTGCAGTTTCTTGTGTGTTGAAAATTGAAGGAGCTATAATAACCTGAACCTAAGTAAAGCAGGAGTGCCCCTGTGTCATGCCACTTTTCTGCCCAATCCTTCCCCAAGAATGCACAATATGCCCAAAATGCCACTTCATAAGCTTTCCTGGTCCTGGGAGCAAGGCTAGCTGCCACGAGGTTCGATAGTTGGGGGCACCAATCTGCCAAAGTACTTCTGGGAAGGATGTTGGAGCTGCTTCTGCAAAGGGTAGGTGGCCCCTGAAAACCTGCATCTTGAAGCAAGAGAGTGCATCAGCAGCATAATTCAAGACCCCCAGCACATGTTTAGCTTTAAACTGCATGCTCAATTTCATACAAAACATCACTATCTCTTTCAACAGGTGGAGAATCATTTTACACCGTGCTGCCTGTTGGTTGAAGCATTCTACTACAGTCATGTTTTCCGACCAGAACACCACTGATTGATTACGCAAACGTTCAGGCCAAACTGTTAATGCAATCCAGATGGGAAATAGTTCCAAGAAATCAATGTTGGCTGTCACACCATTCTCCACCCACCAGGCTGGCCAATGTTGAACCACCCACTCATTACCGAGTATGGCACCAAATTCCACACTACCCGCAGCGTCAATCCATAAACCTAACTCTGCAGAAGTAGTGGGTGGACCGGGTCACACTACCCTGCCATTGAAGTCCTGCAGGAATGCCATCCAAATCTGCATGTCCTGCCTAACCTCAGCTGACAGTCTTGTGTGGTGGTGTTTTCTTGGAGACCTGCCATGGCCTGGGAGATGGAGCAGGAAAATGGTTGGGCCATTGGTATGACTCTCAGCGCAAAGTTCTACTGTTCTACCGTCTGCTGTAGCTGATGCAAGGTCACCTTATCTTTTGCCAGACATTTCTGCAATGCTGTCCTGAATTTCTTAATCTTGTCTGCCGGTAACCGGAAACGCCCTTGGACTGAGTCTAACTCAATGCCCAGGAATTCTATCATAGTTGTTGGACCTAATGTCTATCCTGGTGCCAAGGGAACCCTGAAAGCTCGCATGAGCATGCAAAATTCCTGCAGTGCCCACGCACACTCTAGGGAGCCCGCCAACCCCAAGATAAGAAAATCATCCAGATAGTGCATGACAAACTGATGCCCTGTCGCCTGCCTAAAAACCCATTCCAAAAATGAACTGAATTTCTCAAAGTATGCGCAGGAGACAGAACACCCCATTGGCATGCACATATCCATGTAGAATCTATCCTGAAACTTAAAATCCAGGAGGTGAAAATCCAATGGGTGAGCCGGCAACAAGCGAAAAGCAGACTCAATATCAGATTTTGCCAGCAGAGCACCAGGGTCCAGGCCCCTTAGCATCTCCACCGCCTGGTCAAAGGAAGCATATTTTACACTACAAATCTCATCACTGATGGCGTCATTCAATGAATTGCCTTTAGGTGCCGATACATTATGAATCAACCTGAACTCCCCACCCTGCTTTCTGGGGACCACTCCCAACGGGGAGCAGACAAAATTGGATACAGGGATGCAATCAAATGGCCCAACTCTTCTGCCCAAGCGCAGTTCTTTTTCAATCTTTGCTGCTGCCAAGCCTGGATTGGTCCTAACAGAAAGCTGATTTTTGCATTCAGGTGTCCCTACGTAGTCAAGTGCAGGGATCCTAAAACCATACATGAAACCTTCCGCAATGTCCTAGCAGTGGAATGATAGGGGTAATTTTTCAACCAAGGTGTCATAGCTGTTACATTTAGTGGGTGAGTGTGCCATATGTTGTGTCCTCACTTCACTCCTGTTTCTTCCTTCCCTTATATCCTGATTTCTTGAGACATTTGGACTCTGGGTGTGATGGGTTAGCACAGATAGAGCATGCATGTCTGAACTTGCACGTGCCTGGGGTCCTGGTGCATGTCCGCCTATTAAAGGCCCAACAAATCCCCTTTCGTCCTCCCCCGCTACCTGGACTAGGGACAGGGCCCATGGTTTGGGGTGACCGAAAGGGCTGAAAGGATTGGAATGCCGGGCCCCTTTTGAAGGACTATGCTGGGTTAGTAGATTGCACTAGGCCAAACTGATCTAACCACAAGACTGTGTCAACGCGGTCCCAGGAAAGGTATGGGTAAGATGCCTTAGCCTTTCTGAAATCCTTATCATACTCCTTCCACCCCATACTTGTCATGAGCCGTAGTAATCCTGCTCTGGTAACATGCCATCTCTGCCTGTATGTTAGGAAAACGTTCTGCCATCACTGCCATGAATACTGAGAAACCTCTAATCTAGTTATTCAAATTCTCCTCAATCCTGAATTTCAACAATTAATTTGCCCATTCTCCAGGAAGCATCCAATCCTTCTGTTTCTTTGCTTCCTCCATTTCTCTTTCATCCAGGAGCAAAGAGAACATGCTAACATAACTACTTGACCATAAAATTTCTTTCACCTCTCATGTTATGTGTCTAGCCAAATTATCCCTCCCGGTACGTGATTCATCCACACCTAAGAGTTGCAACGTCACCTGCTTACCTACTGAAGCCGCTCCAGCTGGCTGGGTCAACTTCTCCTTCGCCAGGGTGTTCACTTCCTTGTTGGTTTCAAGTGGAGGAACCCCACTGGTTGGATTGGGAAGAGAAGGAGTACCCACCCCCCGATAAACCCCCAGGGGTTGCAACAAACTGAGCCACCATCCTCTTTGCTTCCGCCAATGGGTCCTCCCTATTTCTTTCACCCCAACCGATGTTGACAACATCCCAGCCTTTCCTAACCAAGGAAGAACTGTGGCTAACTGTGCTACTAAGTCCTTAGGAACCGGGTTAGAGCCCTGTGGCGCAGTGGCGAAGCAGACCAGGACAAAGAGGTAACTTGCTTAAGGACTTTAGGTTTATTTTAAGGCTTAACTCAAGGAGTTCTGGGCTTAACACAAGGAATTCTGGGAACTGTAGTGTTCGTATTCCTCCTTCAGTCTTCAACTGGGGCGACGAATATATTCTTGGACCTGGGCCGTTCTTGTGGTACTCCAAAGTCTTGCCGGTGGCTCAGGACATAGAAAAAAACAAAGCGGTCTTAAGGGAAGGGCTCTGGGTCCTTATGGACTGACGCAGGAAGCCAGGGGTTGAAAAGTGAGGGAGGAGTCAGTGCACCGCAACCTTCACCAGTGCGCTTGCGACAATCATGCCGGAGCTGAAGCTAGCTCTGTGTTGCTTATTGCTTTGCTCCCCCTCTACCCCTCCTTCATTCTCCCCAGTTACGCGGCCCCACGGAAGCCCAAAGCGCCCCCGTACCTTGCTTAGACACGTCCCTCCTGGGCCGTGGGTGACGTCTTCGCAGTACCAGGCAGGGTCTGTCTGCCTGTCTCTCCTTCCTTCGTCTGCTCCCGCGTTGTCACATCTCTCCTGTCCTGCTGACTCGGCGGGGTCTTCCGGTCTGGTTTCTCCGACGTTCTGGGCTGGCACAAAAAAGGTCCTTACTTGCGTCTCGTCCTCCCAGGTTGTTTGCTCGATGGGTCCTGACGAACAGCTTCCTTCTCCCGCGTCTCTGCCTTTGAGTCCCTCCTGTTCATGTGACTCCGTCACGTGATTCGGTAGTCCCGGGGCCTTAAAGTAACAGTACTCAGGGATGCTCTGTGAATACATGAGGGAAGACGGAGAAAGGTAAGGTGGAAACTCTTCCGTCTGGAGGTCCGAGGCTTGTGCGTCATCACAAGCCCACAGAAACATCCTTTGGGTCCCCATCCCCGTAGGTACTGGATCCTGCGTGCCGCTTCCTGACGGAACCACCCGTGCAGAAACAACTATGGCTGGCCGACACCTGATGGAACACCTCCCAGAGGGACCCCCCCGATGGACCGGGCACCTCCCGATCACCCCCAGGCTGAGGGGCTGGCATGGGAGCTATTGGCACACTCTTACCCTTTGTAATCCTTTTCTTGGGCCTAGCCTGCTTGGGAAGGGGGCTAATTCCCCCCTCGGCTTAGGGGGCACTATGGTTCACCTAGGCCTCTCCACAGCCTCACCATGACCCTCTACAATCTCTCTGAGATCTGCAAGACTTTGCCCTAATTTATCAACCTTCTTCCATCTCCTATCCATAGTAACCATCTTGAGCATCATTGTCTCCATCATTTACGCCATGCGGGAGCGCTTCTCGCCATGCTTTCCCTTACTGGCCTTTGCTTCCCACCAATTGCAGGGGTACTTTGAACTTACTGGATACCACAACAGCGTACCCGATGCCATCCCCACTTAAGTATGGTAAGTCTGGCAGTGGCACACAATGTAACAACACCGCACAGCACTTCCAGGCCTGGTACACTGTCCAGGTCCTTACCTTATACTGCTGGAGGTACACGACCGGCCGTAAGCACCCACGCAACCAGAGCTGTGCCACACCAGCTAATCCGGTGGGTTAGGCGAGTGATCTCAGCCCATGCGTCTCACAGAAGCAGTGGAGTGCAGGCCTGTTTGTGCCCCACCCTTGGGTATCACCTGTGTGTTGCTATAATGAAGAATGGACTCCTTAAGATCTTTGATTTATGGGACTCCTGGTACTTGTCCACTGTAAGAAAGGACAACAACAGAACAAGTGCAGTCCCCCCCAATGGTCTACACCAAACCCAGGTGCGACTCACAAACTCCCCCGGTGCGTACCGATGCCTAAATCCCAAGCAGTACTATACTCACTCCCCCCTCCTTTCAGAACGAGTGATGTGCTGCTTTGCGCTGGGATTTGCATCCCCCGGCCGGCCCTTCTTGCGCTGCCCACACTCTAGTTTCACAGTGTACTGCCTTGTTGTATTTTACACCCCCCGCACGCTAAAAAATTGCTTCTCCCTTTTTATTTGTATGCTAAACCGGGAGCGTATTCTGCTATCACCTCAATCGGGAACCTAAACGGGCAGTGTGGGCCAAATAAAAGCTGATCGCAATGTAGGCTGATTTAAAGGGAGGGGGTCATGCTACTAACAGCACGCGATGGCACTGCGGAGCTGCTTGCAGGGGAATACCGGCAGGGGGTACGCTCCACTAAAACCAGCGTCACCTCAACCGGGTACCTGAACGGGGACATCGCGCCTTCCCCGAGACTAAGACCGCTGTTGGCTGGATGCCGGAAAAGCTGCTGCGCTTCCTTCGAGACGCGTGATGCAGGCTGAGCTCCTCCGGTGTTGCTTCCCCTGAAACTCCGCCCTCGCAATCCGCAGCAAACACCTGAACACCAGCAACACCTGAAAGATAAAATGAAAAACAATTACAGCCTCCTAATTGGTGCGGCACACTGGGAAGCGAGAAGCCAAGAGACAGACTCCTGTGCTCCCCAGCCTTTTAAACTATACACCCTGCCAGGCCAGCTCTTACTGGCCTGGTGTTAGCCCATCGCGGGACCCGGAAGTGATTCCCATCACTTCCGGGTCACGCCCAGGACCCAAGACCAATTATCGTCGAGCTGCGCCTGTCGTGCCATCACTGTGCGCAACAGGCTTGCCTCTCTGGTCGTGAGGGGCCGGCACGCCCACCATACTTTTGGCATGGCAGATGCCGGCCCAGCCTTTCTCTTAGTATGACACTCAAGTTTTGCTGAATTATTTCATTGCTTACGTCAAGGGTCCATTACTGCCGTACCCCTTCCTGTGTAAAATGGATACTTACCCCGCGATGCATAACAGCTCCAGTTTCTTGTGTGTTTGAAATTGAAGGAGCTATAATAACCTGAACCTTCCCACGTGGTTCATAGCCTGATGATGGTTGTTTCAAGGCGCTACCATGCAAGTACAGAAAAATATAATTTCGAATTAAATTGCAGTACAGTTTAGAAATCCAGAAGTTTTGGCTTTGAATAGTTTGTTTTACATTCATTCGTGCATTGTAACTGTGCGTTGCTTACCTAAGCTTGAGACATCCCCGCGCTTGTGTTTTATGTCTTGTTTTGAACTTCGGCCATGTATTCGCATCGTTTGCAGTACGCCAAAGTCTAGAAAGGCTGCAAGTACCACGCAGTACCATGTTTATCTTTGACAAGTGTGCTCTAAAGGGGCGCTGCATCTTTTTTTAAAGGCGTACACTTGGGCCAGCCTGCTGAGGTGGAAGGGGGTTCAAATTCTGAAAAGTTTGTAAGTAAGTAAATTTGCTGTAGAAAGTAAAGTGGTAACATAATGAGCCAATCAGATTTACAGATACAAAATAGCAAGATACATGGGTCCAGTTTTCAATGGTGAGCCCTCAAAACCCAAGGCTGCCAAACACTTTAAATCCCAGCTAAAACAAAATATAGAAGCCTTTTTGTCTCTCTGATCCGAGTATGCATGTGTATATATATATCTATATAAGCATATATTATTTCTATAATGCAAACCTAGTCAAATAGCAGTGGAGTGCTGTACATGGCCATAGGCAAGCTTGTAGTCGAGGGTAGCAGAAGAAGGTGAGCTGTGGCTGGTTAATGCATTGTGACATACCGTTCTTTATAAAGGTGAGTTTCAACCCTACCTAAATTGGACCAGCGTTATGGAAGTCTTGATGGATACAGGGATGTTGTTCCAGTTCCTGGATGCTTAGATTGTAAAGGCCTGTTATCTTGTTTTTGTTTGTTTTTTACACTTCTCATTCTTCAGTGTGATTGTGTCCTTGCTGCGGTTGTGCCGAGCACCACCGTAGGTGGTCAACTTGTCTGTAAGATATCAGGGGGCCTGATTGTGATGGCTTTGTAAATGATGCAGCTAGTTTTGAAGATGATGTAAGCTGGCAAGAGGGCCCAAAGGAATTCAGTCAGGGTGGACATGATGTGATCATATTCCTTCAGACCCTGAACAAGATGGTGCTGCAGCCTGAAGAATTCTCCAAAAGAATGCCCGTGCAATGTCTGGGAGGCCATAGAGTAGGGCGTTGCCACCCTTCAGATGCAAGAATACCAGAGATTGAGCAGGAGTTCGGAAGTCGGTTTCTGGAAGAAAGGGTATGGCTATCTTTAGAAGTGAGAGTTGGTACCAGTAAGCCTTTGTCTTTTTTTGGCAATGCGTTCATTGAGGGAGAGGTAGCAATCCAGGTTGAAAGCAAGTGATTAGGCTTTCAGTGAGACAAAGGGGTCTATTAGAATGTTGGGCGGATCACCACCACCCACAACGGGGTGGCGATCCGCCTGACATTCTCCTCCATCCGCATGCCATTTCTCCCGCCATATAAGTATGAATGGGTAGACCCCGGTGGGCTGAAAGACCGTCCGCTGGTTTTCCGCCAGTCACACAGGTGACTGGGCGGCAAAGGGGCCTGATATGATGGCGGTGTCTGCTAGACACCTCAATCCATATTACAACGGGAGCGGGAAGCACAGCAGGATAGCTCAGTTGGGGGCCTGTTGCGGGTCTCCAGGGTATTGGGGTGTGGGAGGTGCACATGGGGGGTACCTATGGTACCCCCAGCATTTTCATGCACAACGTGGCAGGGACCACTTGGTGCCTGCCACGTTGTGCATGCAAATTCACACAGTGCAGCCACAGCATTGTGGCGGGCGGTGCTGTGTGCACCACCACCACAATGTTGTGGATGGGGGATGCCACCGTGGCGGTGGCATCCTAATTGCCGGTGGGGAACCGCTGCACCACTGGCGCCCGGTCACAGCACTGCTAGGGTGGCAGGAGGACGAATGTCTAACCACCATCCTAATAGGCTCCTTAGGGTTCAAAACCATCAAGGTTTATGTAATATAGCCAGGTTTCTACTGTATCTTGTTTGTTGTTGTCAAATAATAGGAATTCTGTCTTGGTTGTGTTGAGCTGTAGGTAGGTGCTGATCTTTAAGATCTGGATAATATGCAAGCAGTGTTTGAGTCATTGGATGTCTGAAGCAGATGAGACTTTCGAATAGAGTTATTTTTTTTGTGTCCAAACATGTTCTCAAGATTTGTTTTTCACTTTTGTTGGAGGAATTTGCCTGTCATTTTTTTTACCAACCTTTAATTTAAGTAGGTACATTCTCTCAAACCTGTAAATAGGTGACTGGCCCACTTTTATCATTAATCTTGGTACCAAGCATTCTGCATCATCCCTCACAGAGAGACTTTAACCCATGGACGTCGATTCACCAAAACACTAGCGGTAGCGGAAGTGACATCATATGCCTTTTGACCCCTCCTTGACAACACAGTAACTGACACCATCTAACATGTCTTCTCAAGAAACTCATCTTTTCAAGAAATTATGTCACATATTAGGAATTATATAGTTAAACTCTACAATGAAGGCCCGATTATTTAAATACCATATTAGGTACTAAAGCAAATACGTGTGTTTAGTGTGCATGTAGAATTATAAACTCTTGGAAATACCAGCGGAATTATACATTTTGACTTGCAACTCAGAGTGTCAAATTCCATGAATTTATTCTAATCCATAAAATATGTTTATGGATTCGTGGCTCTGTGGTGTCTCCTTCTTAGATCACACTTAATAATGGGTGTTTTCTGGAGTGATCAGATCCATATTGTGATCAAACCATTGCACTGTGTATATTGTTCACATTAAGACAAGACGTGGTGGCAAGTATAATTGTGGAACTAAGAGGCAGAATGTGATGGAAGCTGTTCAGATAGAGTATCCCCCTGGGATCCACAGGCACATTTCATATACAGAGCACAAGCAGTCAACTGAGAAAAGGAGGTGTTGAAAAAGTGCAAGCCTTCTTGTAGAGAAAACAGCCAGCAACAATGTTCAACCTGGCACAGTAAACAAAGTTCAAGTTTTTATAATGCCATTTATTTTCTCATGATGCTATTGTCTGGGTCAGAAATTACATTGTTATTTTTATTGATAAGGGCTCCATACAGAATATTCTGATCACTGGCTTACAAGTTATGTGCTATCTTTTCTGCTAATTAGTCGCTTTAAAACTGGGAATGTCCTACCTCTTTTTGGTCACAGACTGTTGACAGATGTGCAGCCTGTTACTCCATTAAAGGAATGCCACACACATGAAAGCCTGCTGTCTTGCTGAGTTTGGTTTTCCTCTCTCCTTGCCAGGGCGTAGGGACTCTGCACGGGGATATAGGGATTTCAGCAGCAAAGGAGTAGGTGAAAAAACTCAGCTGCTACTTCTAGACCTGAAATGAACTGGGTTTGTTTGTAATTCATCGGCAGAAAATAAACATTTCAATTCACTGTACTGTGCATTGCACACACTTCTGAATGCACCTACCTGCAAAATAAACCCATTATGTGTGATACATAACCTGATGTATTAAAATGTCGCACTTCTAATCTAGTAATAGCAACAAAAAAAAAAGTGCTCATCTGAGCCCCATTTCACTTCAGTTTTCTGTTCAGCCTTTGATCAGGGGTCACAAAAGCACTGCCAGGGCTCGCAAAGGGCAGGGCAGGGGTAGCACCACTAAACAACGCCCATGCTGTAACCCTGCGTGACAGTGCACAAACAGATTATCGAGTTTAATATGTTGACATACACAAATACCGAGTTTTAAATATTGTGATACAGAAATAACAACAGGAAGAATATCGTGGTCAAGAATATCAACTTGCAGGTTATAAACATACAGTTTTGAAATATCGAAGTTGTTAATATCATTTGCAAAAATATAGTTGTTTAGAATATCGATGTTTTAATTAGTGTTATGTATTTTAGTATGTATTTTAAAAGTATGTGATCTATTTTTTTGTATAAGAATTTGTTTAGCTTTTTAGTATGTGTGTTACATTTTTAGCAGTTATTAATTTTATCCTAATTAAATTTCGTGTTTTTAAGTTCTGTAGGGGATTGTGGGTTTATAGGTGAATAGTAATTTTTTTTAAATTAATTAATAAGTTAAGCCGAGACATCTCTGTTTGAGGTAGCTGTTTTGCGCTTTATAAATGTCAGTATTATTATTATTATTATGATTATTAATTGATATTAATTTATTAACGTAAAATTAGTTATGGAAATTGCGTAATGATTTTTAGGTGTGGGTTGTGGTGTTTATTAGGGTAGCAGGCGGAAAGTCATTTATGTTTATTTGATTAATAATTAGTTGATTATTATTATTAATTTATCTATTGATAAATATTTATGGAAAGTGTGTATTGTTATTTTGTGTGTGTGTTTTGTTGTAATAGGGGTAACGTTTGAGGAGTAAATACATTTTAAGTTGTTTTACATTTTTTTAAATTAAAAATATTTATTTAATTGATAATCATGTTAATTATGGAGGTATATTTATTTTTAAATTTTAATGCGGGTTGTGAATTGTTTGGGGTTATAGGGTGAAAAATAAAAAAATATGACATTTATGTCATAAATAATGTTTCTGTTTATAAAAGATTTCTATTAAAATATAGTTTTTGTTTTTAAAATTTGTTTTGATTGCTTTTAAATAATGTTTCTAGGTATTTGTTAGATCTTTTTAACATTCCAATATGTTTCTATCTTTTGTAATATTTAAAACTTTTGTATATGTTTTTTTTTAATCTTTTGTGTTGTTGTGTGTAATTTGTTTGCTTTTAATTTTGAACTGACAGTGGAAATATTAATTTTTACCCCTCCGCTGTCCAACACTTTCTCTATTGTGCACTAACTGGAGTGGGAATAGTATTTTTACCTCTCCGCTATCCAACACTTTCCCTACTGTTGCACTCACTGGAGTGGGAAAAGTAATTTTTACCCCTCCACTATCCAACACTTTCCCTACTGTTGCACCCACTGGAGTGGGAATGGTCATTTTAGCCCTCTGCCATCCCACACTTTCCCTACTGTTGCACTCACTGGAGTGGAAAAAGTAATTTTTACCCCTCCGCTATCCAACACTTTCCCTAATGTTGACCCACTATAGTGTGAATAGTCATTTTTACCCCTCCTCTATCCAACACTTTCCCTAATGTTGCACTTACTGGATTGGGAACAGTAATTTTTACCACTCCGCTATCAAACACTTTCCCTACTGTTGCACCCACAGGAGTGGGAATAGTAATTTTTACCCCTTTGCTATCCAACATTTTCCCTACTGTTGACCTCACTGGAGTGGAATTTTAAGTTTTACCCCTCCGCTATCCAACACTTTGCCTACTGTTGCACTCACTGAAGTGGGAATAGTATTTTTTACCCCTCTGCTATCCAACATTTTCCCTTCTGTTACACCCATTGGAGTCGGAATATGAAGTTTTACCCATCCACTATCCAACACTTTCTCTACTGTTCCACCACTTACCCCTCCGCTATCCAACATTTTCTTTACAATTGTACTTACTGGAGTGGGAATATTACGTTTTACCACCTGGCTATCCAACACTTCCTCTGCTGTTGCACCCACTGGCCTGGGAATAGTAATTTGTACCACTCCGCTATCCAACACTTTCCGTACTATTGCACTCACTGAAGTAGGAAGAAAAACTTTTACCCCTGTGCTATCCAACACTTTCCACTCAATGGAGTGGAAAATGTAATTGTAAAGACTATATATTATTATATTTTTTTAACATAATTTTTTTATTAGATTTTATGTTATAAGTGTATGTAAATATATATATATATATATATATATATTTATTTGTACATTTTCATATATTTATAAAATTATAAAATAAATTTAAAAGTTTATTAATTGTTTTAAAGGAAATATATATATATATATATATGTATATATATATATATATATATATATATATATATATATATATATATATATTACATTTTATATATGTATGTTTAAATATTTTTAAATTACATTTATATTAGATCTAAATAATTTATATTAGATCTATATAATTTTTTTTTAAGTTCATTTTATTATTTAATATATATAACAATTTTTATTTACATTAAAACATCGCTATTTTGTACATCTATAGTTTTTTACATTGATATTTTTGTTTCAATCTTTTTGTACTTAAAATTTTAAATATAGGAGGTCGATATTTTTGCCATCAATATTTTTGCATCAATATGTGTATCAGGATATTTTGTAAATCGATATTCTATCAGTGAACCCAGAATGACAATACAAATATTTGTGTTATTAAATGAGAGAGTGCTATATTTTTAAAAATTAATACTTTGAGCGCTTGCCAAATATTTTAAAGCATCTCTATACTTATTAAGGTGATAATTCAAGTCATCATTTAGTTATCTTGAATAATATGTTGTTTTTGTCTCCGTAACCAACTACTACTATCCTTGAAGTGTTTGCATTGTTTGCATTGTATTGCAAGTTCTACCTAGGAGCCGAAAACTTGCACTCAATAATGCATCCACTAACTAAATGAATAATAGGGAAACAAAAAAACTCATATAGGCAGATCCAAGTTGTGAAAGATACTGTTTTAAAGCACTGGTAGAAGGGCGCTGATCCTAAGCCTATCTCTGTTAATTCTTCATGTTCATGACGAAAGATCTTGGCTGTAGCCAGATGTAATAATGACCACTATTTACAGAGCCAACATATGGTTATTCTAGGTTTTTTTCCTAAGGTCATGGTATGAGATAGATGGGTCACTGTATGCAAATGATACCAGTACAAGTTCTGACTTGTGACTCAAAATGTCTCCTTGCCAATGCTATAACAAACTCGCGAACGCAAACGAGGTCGCAGAGAGTCTCAAGGCAGCCGAAGGATTTAGAGGTGCAATTTCAGTATTTAGGATTTCCCACATGATTTAGAAGCATTGCTTCTCTGCGGCTGATCTTTATTTTTATACCAACTAGGCTTTTGTGTATCCAGAAAAAAGCATCGATGCACAACAGAGAATATTTGCGCCATGTAGAAAATATTCATGTTGTCTTTGTGATGCATTCTTCTCTAGGAGAGAAATTGGTGATCATACATCTCGTGTCAGATGTAAATATTCCTATTGAATACATAGATCTGTCAGTGAATGAATGAATTATTATTGTATTTATAAAGCGTAATTTTCGCTTCAGAAGGAGCATCTTGGCACCAGGCGGAAAGGAGCAGAGTTCGTGAGGGCAGAAATGGGGGAAAAGCTTAACTTTACCCGATGAGGGAGTGGCACAATGGCACAGAGGATAAGAAAATCTGGGTTTTCAGAAGATTCCTAAAAAGAGGTTCAGAGTCAATAAATCTCAGCTGTTTGGTAGTATATTCAAGGCCCTTGTCCCTAGTACTGCCAGAGACTTGCCACCATTGGTCTCACACCGAAAGGTAGGGGGTTTGAGAAGATTGGTCAAAGAGGATCTTAAGGTGCGATTGCCGGCCGGGCGCAGCTGGGCCACCAATATGGCTGGCGGTGCCTAGCAGGCACCGCCAGCCATATTAGGATGCAGGTAATTGATGGGCCTTTCCATGGTGGTGATCCCGCCATGGAAAGGCTGGTAGGGATTGGCTTTGGGGGCCCGTTGTGGTCCCCCTAGGGGGATGGGGTGGTGCACTGCCGGGTACCCATGGCACCCCCCTGCAGTTCCCTGCACCAAGTGGCAGGCACTGCGTGGTGCCTGTCACCTTGTCCAGAGAAATGCTTTGCATGCCCTTTTACCATTGCGGATGGTGCTGCAGCCAGCAGCACTGTCCGCAATGGCGGGCGCATCTAAATTGGGCTAGAGGGACTGCCGCACGTCTGGCGGTCAGTCCCATCACTGTGATGATGGCGGGCAGACTGATGTCCACCAGCCATCATAATGAGCCCCTAAATTCTTACAGCAGTCTGTGAATAAAAAGGAGCGTGTCTTCCTTGTAAATATAATCACAATACTCAATACATGATTAGCATTTAATGCTACTATGACACTGTCCCCAGCAATATCTAGTGCATCCTCCTTTCCTCTCTCATCTAGGCCAAGGCCAATGCCCATCCCTGTAGTGAACTCAATCTGTAATTAATGTATATTGGACCTGAACATCCAGATGAGGGGAGATGTTCAGAACCAATATACATGAATTACTTGTTGACATCACTACAGCAAAGTGCAAAATAATCAAATCAAAATTAACATTTGAAGAAATATCTACATGATGAAGCTTGTTTTCAACCTTAGTACAACCACAATGAAACGATTGAAAGGTACAATTTTTAATAATCAATATATACCTTGAATATGCACATTTTTCATATATGATATAACTCTAAGAAACGTGATATATATATATATTCACTGAAAAAACCATAGGTTATAGACCATATATAGTTAGGAATTAGCATTTACAAAACCTTGAAAATTCACTGAAAAAACCATAGGTTATAGACCATATATAGTTAGGAATTAGCATTTACAAAACCTTATTTTACTCACACAAAACCATTGAAATTCCATATATAGTTAGTTGCACTAACTATATATCGCGCACCCGCAATCCACTGCTGATGATGTCACATATTACATCATTCATGACATGGTCAGTGACATCACTGATGACATCACTGATGACATCTCAAATGACATCACTGATGACATCTCACTTGACATCAATGATCACATCACTGATGATATCATTCATGTGATAATACAATGCATCTCCTCACACTCTAATATAACCTCTATTACACCCAGTGTTAAATAGAGAGTATAATTTTTGAAACCATTGACACACCAATACTAGTTACTACATACGCACTCACTGATTCCTATGTCTACACACACATTCACTCATACAATCATTCATACATACAATCACTCATCTTTACAACACTATCATATGCACTCATACACCTATACAGACACTCACACTCTGCCACTCATCCATGGAGTTACTCACACACCTAGTCAGTCCTGAAAAGAATCAATCACACTTCCATTTTCTCATCTATACAGTTAAACACAGAACACCTTACATTTTTGAAACATATACTAACACATACTTACTCTCTTATAGAATCACTGATACAAGTACACATTGATCTGCACAGAGTCACACACCTCCCAGCCAGCCATACACACACTCAGTCTCCCATACAAATACTTGTGCAACCAATCAATAACCCATATAGCTACTTATATAGCTACTGATCAACACATGCAGCAGCTTGCACAACAACAGACATACTGATGCACACTTTCAGACAGTTTAGTCACTAACCCGTGCATTCAGTAAGACGCATTTAATCACTCACTCATACAGTCAATCACGCACCTACTAAAACCTTCATTCAGACACTTATACATCCACTCATTCTTCAATATGTAAAACATATTTAAACTTTACAGAAACACA
This sequence comes from Lissotriton helveticus, assembly GCF_964261635.1. Lineage (NCBI taxonomy): Eukaryota > Metazoa > Chordata > Amphibia > Caudata > Salamandridae > Lissotriton > Lissotriton helveticus. The sequence goes on from NC_136060.1 coordinate 316,014,335, forward strand.
TAATCACTGGATGTTGTCATCAGTGATGTCATCAGTGATGTCACTGACCATGTCATGAATGATGTAATATGTGACATCATCAGCAGTGGATTGCGGGTGCGCGATATATAGTTAGTGCAACTAACTATATATGGAATTTCAATGGTTTTGTGTGAGTAAAATAAGGTTTTGTAAATGCTAATTCCTAACTATATATGGTCTATAACCTATGGTTTTTTCAGTGAATTTTCAAGGTTTTGTAAATGCTAATTCCTAACTATATATGGTCTATAACCTATGGTTTTTTCAGTGAATTTCATTGGTTTTTTAACAGCTAATATCTGTAGCTGTAAAATGTATTCTTCTTTAAATCCAAAAATATATTTTATATGTTTATGAATAATTTTTTTTTTAAATATTTTTTTTTCTTCGTTCCCGCTTCGCGAATCGGGAAGCTTCCCGTTAGCTGACCTTGATGCCGCGAAATAGACCGCGAGCCGGTAAACGTTTCTTTACCGCAACTGCCGCGTTACAAAACAACATCGTGACGCCTCCCGTCCGCATGACGTTTCACGTTGTCGCGTGATACGTCATATGACGTGCTACGTTAGCGAACTGGTACGCGAACCGAGTCGCAAAGCGCAGGTTTCTGGAAGCAAACCGGGAGGCCCTGCAAAGCGCTTAACGTAAACACAGCAGGTCATGTGACTTGGTAATAACACTTTTCATTGGTTCATTTCACTTTTGGTTTCCTAATGATGTAAGACTAGGTCATATAATCTAAAATGAACACTTTTCATTGGTTGAGAACTCTTGTTTTTCCCAAATGATGAAAATCCCTCCTTCTTTCCTCACTCTGACTTTCATCATTGTGAGAGAAAGACCCTTTGTGATCACTGAGCAATGGCTTCTTTAGTAGCTTCAGCTGGTGCTTCCCCACCACCTCCACCACATCCAAGGAAGAGTGGACCACCTGCTCAAGTTATAATTCAACAAGAAGAGGAAGAAGAGGAACAGGACGACGAGCACGAAGAGAGGCAGTTTTTGCCTGAGGAGCCCAGGACGTCTCACCGGAAAGAAAACTTCATTTGGCAATTTTTTAAAATTCCCAAAGGTGAGAAAAAAGTAAATGCAAGATACGTAACTTGCCTTATATGTCAAGATAGACTGTCCAGAGGAACCGAGAAAAAATACAGTTTCGGAAACTACACAATGCATCGCCATATGACTAGGTGGCATCCTAACAACTACAGTGCTGCACAGTTTCGGAACGACCTAGATAATCTCCTTATTATGGCCAGAAGATCTGTTGTACCGGAAGTAACGGGACCAGAGGGCAGGGAGATGGTGCCAAATATACAAATGAGATTTGGTAAAGTAAAACACACCTGCGTATTTTGCGATGGATTCATTTGCTACGGAGAAAGAAGCATCACTCTGATCAACAGAGCTATTGACTATCATATGCAAGTTTGTACGAAACGCCCAAAATAATAAATACTTTTTTTTTGTTTTGTTGCTCCTGTTGAGCCCTTTACAATGAATCGTTTTCATTGCCCCCTCCAAGAAAAACCCAAAAAAATATAAAACTGTTCAGAAAAATTCAAAAAAAGTAAAAAAATGTTCCGAAAAATAATAAAAAAAATATAAAACAACAAAAACAATAAAAAAAAAAGTTCTTTTCAGAACTACCTCCCCGTTATTAAAAAATTGGTACAATATTTGGAACTGTGCCAACCTCTATTTCTCTTAGTTCGCTTCCCAGTTCGCTCGCCGGTACGCGAACCGGAAGCGAACCAAAAACAGTAAGTATAAGGGAAGGAAACAGACACTTATGTTAAAAGAAAGACAGCTATAGGGGAGTAAACTAGAGATACTATTACCCGTAATCCACTGCTGATGATGTCACATATTACATCATTCATGACATGCTCAGTGACATCATCAGCAGAGGATTGCGGGTTTTTTGGCAACGTGCCTCATCCACGGTTTAATAACGCTGCCTTTTGCTTTATATAAGTTTTCAAATTGTATGAAATATATACCAATAGGTCGTTATGAACCTTTAGGTAGTGCTTTTCTTCATGAGGTCTGGTCGCTTCCATACACATACAGATGTTTCAAAGATGATCAAGAAGTTTATCTGAATGGAGAGGAATGCACTGAGACGCCAGATCATTCACTAATGTGTAGGCACATACAGTTACACGGTTCATGCAACAAACACCGACCAAATATGGCTTGCGTGTTGCAAGGCACGCCAGTTCCTGCTATCATCCCCACGTTCAAGTTGTTGGAAAATGGTAGTTATTTGATGCTCAATAATGAAGATTGATCTGGGTTAATTAAAAGTATTCCTTTTATCGTAACAGTAAGTGAACGGGTTATTTGCTGCAGAAATGTTCTATTTCCTCCCACACATGAACATAGGGAGTTTTCAATCTCGCCACAAATACCAACCTTGGGAGCAGATTTCAACGGCATGGCAAGTATAAGAGCTCTTTTGTCTCAGAGAGAGGTGGCCTTGAGTTCGGCCCGTGAAACTTTCGTGCTTCACATAGCGAACACCCGTACAGAGGTGCAGACCCTTTTCAATTCAGATTTGCCTTTCCATTTCAGCAAGATGGTTCGGACTATCTCTAACGCATCCTCCACAAAGGCCCTGGTGCACTTTTTTAAAGTTGTTACCAGTGGTCTCGTGACTTCATTTGAGAAAATCTTTCGAGTCATCCCTACTTTCTTTCATTGTATTTTTTCCACTCTGCTTCGTGGATTGCCATTTTTACTTGCATTACCAGCGGACGCTCTTGTGCTTTTTTACATTTTTAAATATGGATGTCCCTCCTATGCAACCTCCCGCCCTGCAGCTGCTGACACTGTTCCGCAATCGCATGCTAGAATATTATGGCACAATGCCGTTGGCGATATTAAGCACGGCATATGGATTATCTTTTCGATTCTCCTACTTCACCTGTGTCCAGCCTGTATTTCACTGCCTGACCTGTGATTTCGATTGGGCCATTGATTTGTGTCTCTGCGGACCGGTTTCTCCTGACGTCGACTTTAATCAGCTGATGACTCCTATCATTACTCACGAGTTGGTTTGTCCTGGCGAAAGGATTATGGCTGTGGCATTGATGCATGGACTAATTGGTCCCTGGAATTTACTGGCGGCAACACAGTCTTTCTTGGAACAGAGCTTTCTTGAAAACCCACCGAGCTGTCCTCTGATGGTGATAGAGGATCCGGTGCTGGGAGAGCACGTATGTTCTTTTCCGCTTTTAAATTGGATGGCTGAACTGTTTTCGGATGAAGACGGTGACTTCCTATTGGAGGCTGTTGCAGCTTATTTTGCATACACAGTTATGTCATAGACCTTTTTCATGTTTGATATGCTGAGTACTAGCATTTCATTGACAATTCATTGACTTATTTGTCAAGTTTTTATTATTTACCTTGCCTATTGGCTTAAGACTCGATAAAGTACTTGGCTGTTTTATTTTTCTTTAGCATTAAATTTTCCTAGTTTTTAATGCTTTACCTTGCGGACCGTCCACATATAAACTTGCAATCTGCTCTCATGAGATGGCACTTCTATTATCTTATTCAGTTCGTTTCCGGATCATGGGGAGGTGTCATCTACGTCCTGGATATCTTTACACCGTGTTAAGTTAGCATGGGCTCATTACCGGTTTAAACGCCATTTTTCCTTTTTTGCAACTTCTGCACACGACACTTAGTTGTTGCTTTAGCTTTCAACCTAGTAGTTCATCGTGGTTTACATGAGAATAATATGTTATTGCTCTACTATCTGCTTTGCTTGTTAAACTATATCTGTACAGCGAGTGCTAAAGTTTCAAGAACAACACGATACAGAATTGTTATGAGGTCTGATCTCCACGACTTCATACTCATAACATAAGTGCAACTTCTGCCAATTCTGGGCATGAGGCGGGTTTTATATTGCTTTGCCGAACACACATACACAACACTTGATGCGGTTCACATGAAGAGAGAGCTGGTGTATGCTGATGTGATTCCTTCAAATCTAAGACACTAAAGTATGGGCACGCCCTAAACCAACACAAAGAGACCTTCTTAGCAAATAATATAATATGTGTATTAGGGAGGGTGAGATATAAGCAGCCGCGGGCCGTGGAGGGAGTTACGGTGAGGCAGGGAGGCGGGGAGGGGGAGAAGCAGGGTGGAGCCCTCTCCACCCTGCCCCTCCCCCTCCCCGCCTCCCTGGTCCACCGTAACTCCCTCCACGGCCCGCGGCTGCTTATAAGTGTTGCTAACTCTTATTCATTTACAGCATGTTAACATACTGTCACCATTCGCTTTTTATGTACTAGTAACTATGCTGGTAATTTTGCTACTGATAATATGTGTACTTGTATTATCTAAGATACTACGCCTGAGAAGACGGCATTAGTAAATAAACATTTCAAATACACATGTGTTCTTCTTAACTCCATGTTCTGGTTTCTAAGAAATATATAACGACCGACTGTTCATGAGTTCCACGTATCCTGAGGTACTATAAGTTCATATTCTGGATTGTCTAAACATTGAGAGTTTGTTATATCCAATGTGACACTGTACCTAGCTTGCTAAGGGGTTTTTGATTACTAAGGTGAGTTTTGGGACACCCTAATTCGCCGAGGTTCCAATCCTCTGTCCACAGTTCTGTGTGAGAACAGAAACCCTGCGACAGGGGCACCCCCGACCCTTGCTGGAGCTTCATCACACTTGCGATACAACTCCAGCAATGCGCCACCTTTACGGCACAGATACATCACGCATCTGTGCTGTTTTTGCCCCGTGATGCGCCGCATTGTAAATGCAGCACACCATAGGTGACGGAACAGCGGCACAGAATGACTAACACATCCCTGGTGATGCGCCAGTCATCATAAATCTATCCCTATGCTTCTTATCTTGTTAGAGATGAACCGCCATATGTATCATCAAAGTTTTTTGCATTTCCTAAATAGCGAACTTTAAGGAATAAATAGCGATTCTTTACCATTCCTAGTTTGCGATGAGCTATTTGCTAATTACAAATTACCCATTCATTTCCTTCATTTCCATAGGACGGTTGGACTCACTTTTAGCTCGAACGGCTGAATGGATTTGCACGAAACTTGGCAAAATTGTAGGGACTGGTAGCCCGATGTGCCTTTGCTATGTCTCAAGATATATGCTCCAGTGGTTTTTACGAAAATTAACTTTGAAAAATATATATTGGGCTACATTGGCCTATATATATGTTGGAACCCAAATGTAGCCCAATGTAGCCCAATGAAGCCCAATGAAGCCCAATGTAGCCCAATGTAGCCCAAAGATGGCCGCCAGAGACGAAAAAAAACAAATGTAGCCCAAATATCAGCCAGATGTAGCCCAACTATAGCCCAGTGACAGAATGACCAATCAGCGTCGCAAACCTCCGTTACGCGAAGCGGAGCGCTGTTACAGATATATATCTTTTTTTGAACGTTAATTTCTCAAAATCCACTGGAGCACATATATTGAGACCTAGCAAAGGCACATCGGGCTACCAGTCCCTAATATTTTACCAAGTTTCGTGCAAATCCATTCAGCCGTTCGATTATTATTATTTTTTTTTTTTTGCCCCGCGGGGCCCTTTTAAAACCTCCACAACAAACCTAGGGGGTCAGCGAGGATCTACTATTCCCCCTTATGGTCATTTGCCCCTTCGCTTTCGCCTCCTCTTGTCTCTCGATCCTACCGAGAGACAAGATGGCGGCCGCTACGGACTGTTTGGAATGTTGACAGACGCCGGAGAACCAATCAGCTTCGCTTCACAAAGCTCCGTTGCGCGAAAAGTACGCGTCCTGGAGCGCTGCCCGGTCCGCTGTTACAGATATATATCTTTTTTTAAACGTTAATTTCTCAAAATCCACTGTAGCACATATATTGAGACCTACAAAAGGCACATCGGGCTACCAGTCTCTACAATTTTGCCAAGTTTCATGCAAATCCATTCAGCCGTTCGGGCTAAAAGTGAGGCCAACCGCCCTATGGAAAACTCAATGTTAAAAACATGTTTTGGGACCCCCCTTTTTTCTCGGCCCCCCCTTGACGAACCCCCCCCAAATTTTCAAGGGCTGCTCAGAAACAAAATGTGCCATTTTCCTGAAAATTTCAGCCAATTCCGTCCACAAACGCCAAAGTTATTAGACATAGAATTTTCAAAAATCCCATAGAGAAAAAATCCTTACTATATATACCTACTGGCGACCGCCAGTAGGTAATATATGAAATAACTCTAATAAATAACCATTGGGCCACTTGTAATGTGGAATTCGTTTTTCTACTGAGCTCCAACAGAACCAGAAATTGACTTTAACAGTAATACAGTTCAGAAACAAGATTAAAGCTTGACTACATATGTGAATTGCACATGCTCTCAATAAAGGGAGCAGCAATTTGTTCCCAACATTCGCTGGATGGGTCGACAATAATGGAAAGCGTGTAAGTGTTTCATAGGTCATATACTCCCGACAACAAATCCAGCAGTGGTTACTTATATCAGTACAATGTTCCTGTAAATGAGTTTATTTATAGAATATCCATCGAAAATTAGATGCATAAAGTACAACATTTACAGACTTTGGCACTGCCAATTTGGACTTCTAATCGTATATCTTCCTTAGATGAATGCTACATGTTTATGAGAGGGCATTATATAAATAGCACATGAATTCCTGTGAACATCTTCGATAGAACATCCAATGATATCTTCAGGGTCCTCAAGTCAAAACTTTATATTCTCTAACATGAGCATGACTAAAATCCAAACTTCTCCGAATTCTTTTATGAATTTAAGCTGACAGCAAGTCCTGTGAACAATAGAGAAAATCAAAACTCAGACTTATCCGGTGGTTTCGTGAACCACAATATGCATTAAATCATAACAAAGTCCCAAAAACCTCAAAGCATAAAACCACAACCCCAGTAGTTACAATCTAAACTCCGATTCTAATGACCCTGCAAATTACCAGCACATTTCCAATATCCCACTTCCATGCATGCTCTTGGAAGCCACAATTTCTTGACCCCTACAAAAATGTTCAGGAATCGTATAACACCCTTCCTAATGCTCATTTAGTTTTAACACAAAAGAGAAGTACATTAACACAGCAGCAATCAGATAGGGTCTTCTTTCATCACTGAGTACCAACCAAATAGAAGTTCTTATTCTCCTAGACCTGTCAGCAGCGTATGACACTGTGGAAGATGCACTTGTGTTACAAATCTGTAACAAGTGCATGGAATAACTCACTCACTAATCCAGTTGATCAAGTTGTCCGTGTCTGATCAGAGCCAAAAAGTCAGACAAGAAAATGCCACCTCATCAGCCAAATCCATCTCATGGGAAGTTCATATGATGGGTAGATTGTTAGGACTCATTTAGCATATACATGTGTCCTCTAATAGAAGTGATTGGCTAACATCAGTCACAATGCTATGATTACGTATGGTAATCCCCATTACTCTTAGTCCTACTCGTCCTCGACCCAGTCATACTTATGAGTGATGACTGGGTCGAGGACGAGGGACGTAGAGGTAATGCTATGATTACGTATGGTAATCCCCATTACTCTTAGTCCTACTCGTCCTTGACCCAGTCATCACTCATAAGTATGACTGGGTCGAGGACGAGGGACGTAGAGGTAATGATCAGTGTAGGCTAATGACACTTGATAAAAATGGGATAAAAATGCGAACCACCAAAAAAAACGAAGACAGAATTTCTAAGGTCTTATATTGATTTAGATATATGTAATTTTTGATAAGACAACTTTTCTTATGCTCAAACATGTCCATGTTAAAATCTAGATCGTGGCGTAAACATTATCGGCGCCATCTTGTCTCTTTTCAGATCCATGCGTGCGCGTAAGCAGCAGCCATTTTGATTGCCATGATCTCCCTGCCCACTGTCGATAGCCAGCGCGTCTTCCCCCCCCCCTTCACCCTCTCGCCTCTTAAGCATCCCCCGCGCTCGGACAGCCCCCGATCTCTCCTACCTGGGCCATAACGCACCTCCAGCGCGACCCTGCCTCCGAGCCACATCCCGTGCCGAAACCCCCACACTCTTTCATCTCATCCATAAAATGGGCCCTTTGATAACCTCTTCCTCCTTGCCCGATTGTCCGGCCCGACCCCAGGCCATCACTTAGCCCAACAGATGCGGTTTATTGCCCCTACAGTAGGACCTCGCCTCACATCAAAGGAGCGGGGATTAATCAATGCCCTCACACCCCTAGATCCGATCGATCGCCCGCATTCCTGTTCCCAGCGGAATGTCCAGCTGCGCGATAGCCATCATGCTGAGATTGGGGTGGGGACTCCTACTGTAGATATGTGTGGGAACGGGCCTGAACCGGGGATTCCAAAGACACCTTTTCCGTACTTCAAAGCATTACCAAGACTGTGTTGCATGTACTAAAGTAATAAACTAGTGTATAAGAGGCCAGGCCTCAGAGATGTTGAGAGAGCACCTCGAGAAGATACCCTGTTGTCTGATTTGACGTGTTCTGTTCCGTCGGAAATAAACTCGTTTCCTGCCTTCCAGTCTCCAGCGCCTGCCTCTTTATTTGGTAATCGTGAGTTGGGTGAGAAGCGGCTAACGCCGGGCAAATATGGGAAAGGGGTAATCGACCTGACCTGCCTGAACCCTTTTTAAGCAATTGGCGTCCCAAACGTGGGGCCCATCAGCGACACGTGGATCCAGTGGGAGAGGTCCCGACGACGGAGTGAACGACTGCAACGATTGGGAAGTGCACCTGCCCGATAGACCCTCGTCTGGCAGCCGATCATCCGAACTTCACTGGTTCCGAGCAGACCTCTCTCGAGTGATCTACGGTCCTGACTGGGAACCATCAGGAGTGCCACAGCAATTACGGAGAATAGAGGACGATCGGGCGCTGGAAGCGGAAGACGAGAAACTGTCCATACGGTCCGGGTAAGGTCGTGTAACACGACAAACTGGGAAATATTTGATTGTTTGATTGGAAAATACTAGTATTACTCTCCGAATTGTTGGTTCTCTTGGAGATTCTCTGTCTGCAAATGGAGAGGAATAAAAGTATTCTCTCTTCCTTTGCAGGTAGTGAAGGGTAGGTAATGCAGGTCTTTGCCCCCGTTGTAATCCGTCGTGCCTATCTTTCTCCCCCACTGATTGATTGTTTGCCCGAACATTGTTTGTTCGAGGATTGTTTTCTCGAGAATTCTCTGTCTACAAACGGGGAAGGATAAAAGTATTCTGTCCTCCTTTGCAGATAGTGAAGAATAGGTAACGCAGGCTTTTGCCCCCATTGTAACCCGTCGTGCCTATTCCTTTCTCGCCACTGATTGTTTGATTGAACGGACATTAATTGTTCGATATTGGTTCTCTCTTTGGGTATTCCCTATTTGCGAATACTGCAGAATAGAAATATTCTGTCCAGTCTTCGCAAAGTAGTGAAGGATAGGTAGTGCAGACTTTTGTCCCCATTGTAACCCGTCATGCCTATCTTCTCCCCATTGGTCAGTAGTTGGTTCAGCCCGGACCGCTTATTAGAGGTGGATCATCCGGCTCCTCTGGAGGGCACCCCTAATAAGGATATGTTTTTAAAATATGGACTAGTCGCCGTAGCTTATAGTAAGTTATGGAATAAATATATTAAAAAGGATCAGGAAAGTCAGTGGCCACTGATAGGATCCTTCGATGACGCAAAAATAAGCGTCCTGGAAACAGCTCTTTGTAACAATAAAACCACGCCCGCTATGCTTGATAGTTTCGGCATGTGGCGCAAAGAAGCAGAGCAACGAAAGAAAAGAGAAGAAGCAAGAATAGGAAAAGAGTTACAAAAGGCAGCCCACCTGGCCGCTAAGAAACTAGAAGAAGAGATAAAAGAAAGAGAGGAAGCCAGACAAAAGCAGGAATCTGAGTTGACAGGCCAGTGCCCTGTTAGGACCCCCTCTACGCTCTACCCTGAGCTGCCCTCCAAACAACGGGCGAACGATGAGTTGCTGCTAGGTCCTCCGATCATCTATATGCCCCCCCCATATGCCCCCTCCCAACCCCTAGTACAGCACTTGCCAGCTCCGAGTGCAAATGAGAATAACCTTGGAGCTAGTGCCCCAGCCCTCACGGCCTCCGCTCCGGCCGCATTAGTAACGACATCAGATGAACCCGAGACTAGCAAGCAGCCACCGGCTAGACTGAATAGATTGAGCAAAGATGAGCGGGAGGGAATTGACAAGATAGTAAAGGCACTGGTAGAACGGAAGGAGAGCAAAGAATACACGATGGATATGCACAATTCACATGCCGGTAGCCACAGACGGCATTTCATTTTACGGTTTAGTTACCACACCCTGAACGCATATGAGGATAGGTATCAAAATCGGGGTCCTGCTAAACTGACAGCGTTATATAGAAAAGTCGATATTGGAGACAAGGCCGAGCGTGAGGCGGCGGACCTCTTCATGCAAACGCTTGAGGTTTTCCGCCACCTCACGGAACAGAAACCAGAAGTTAAGATTACAGTTCCCGAAACGACTGGGTCCTCATCAGAAGTAGGCAACACTATGATGCCTATCAGAGAAGCCGCCCCCTACTGGGTTCCCCCACGAGGTCAGGGAACGAACGACGATATCAACCATGCAGATCCAAAGGGGAGGGTCGTGTACAACTGGGTTTATCAACCATGGGATCGGCAAGATATTTTAACTTTTAGGCAAACCCTGCCCGATTTAAGAAAGAACCCGACAGCATTTTATACCGAACTAGGTACAGCCTTGGGCTCAACCATAATGACTCTAGCGGACATTGACTTGTTTTTCGGGTTATGTCTGCCGGCTGATGTGTGGAAGCAAATCCGAAAAGCCGACCACACAGATCTGTTCGGACATACCTGGAATCAACTCAGTGAACTAGATAGGCAGCGGGAGCCCAGAAAGAAACCTGTAAAAGACATACTGGAACTCCCGGACAAAATAGTTCAGAAGCTAAAGACATTGATCCCAGAGAAGAAGGTAGACTGGTCGGTAGTCACGGCTTGCCGTCAGAAACCCCAGGAAGACGTATCAGAATATTTCTCCCGATTTGAGACGGTGTTCTCCGACTACAGTGGCCAAGACATGACCACTGCAACCGGACAACACCTATTCGTGCAAAACTACGTAAAGGGTCTATCGCAAGAGGTCTCCCAAAAGTTACAGACGAGCGAGAGTAGTTGGGGGGCCTCCAAACCTGCAGCTATCCTTCAGATGGCTCAGTATTACGAACACCAAAAGAACGAGAACGAGAGGGCGACTGAGAAAAAGAAAAAGGACTTGAAAGAACGAGTGATGATTGCTCAATTGCAAGGAGTGACGACAGGAAGGGAACGGTATAGAGGAAACTACCAGCCGAATGCCCCTAGAAATTCACCCCCTAGAGACCGCACACCCACACCCGGCGCTCCATGAACAGACCTCGATGAGAACCAGTGTGCGTTTTGCAAAGGATTTGGCCATTGGAAGTCTCAATGCCCGGTCCTCCTGGAAATGATTAAAAATAAAGAGACAAGGGACATGGCAAATGGCCCCAGGACTAGAGGGCAGGGACGAGGGCACACCCACGACACCAACAATGACAGAGCTGGCAGACCGAACACATTTGACCGCCCCCGACAGAATCAGTGCCAACAGTCTGACTGCGACAACGCTCACGACTTTGCATAGGACTGCCAAGGGCAAGGAAGGAATCCAGTCGAGCTCTATGTTGACCAGCAAGGTCCTTACGTCACCGCTAAGGTCCTAGGTACGAAGTCTCCATTTCTGGTAGACACTGGCGCGACACGTAGTGCGTTATCTAAACGACTGATTCCAAGGGCACCCTTGTCTGGCTCACACATAACATCAATAGGCTTTGATGGAACGCCCTCCACTAACCCTTTATCCGCACCGGTTTCCTTCAACTTGGACAGTAACCCCACTGACACGGCGTTTCTGCTTTCCTCCAACACCCCCGATGCCATTATGGGACTTGACTTACTGAAGCATTTCCGAGCTACTATCAGGTGTTCACAGGACGGGGTTCGAGTCATTCTGTACGATAACCCGACTCTGCTCAGACCTCATCATGCACGACACATGCTCTCCATCTCTGACACTGACGCATCCTTACTTGACTCTCTACCTCTGTATCTATGGGCTAAAACTGACGCTGATGTAGGACGAATGATGATCGACCCCGTGCGCATAACTGTCCGCCAAGATGCGATACTCCCAAAACTCCCACAGTATCGGATATCGCCCGAAGGTGAGAAGGCATTGGTAATGATAATCCTGTCCCTGGTAGAGGCAGGAGTGGTAGAGGAAGTAGTCAGCAATATTTGTAACAGCCCTATCCTACCCATTGTGAAGAAGCAGGGCGAAGGAGATGAGAAAGCGTACCGCTTCATCATCGACCTTCGAGAGGTCAACAAGGTAGTTGTACCTCAGTACCCCGTAGTCTCAGATATCGCCACCATTCTGACCCTGATTCCTTCCACAGCCACCACCTTCACTGTAATAGACCTCAAAAACGCTTTCTTCTGCATCCCCATCCACCCGGACAGCCGCTACCTTTTCGGCTTCACGTTAAAATCCCGCTCATATAGATTTTGTAGAGCTCCCCAAGGTTACACAGAGAGCCCCAGCATCTATAGCCAGGCCCTCAAGAGGCAGCTGGACGCCGTTCAGCTACCGGAGGGAGTGGTGTTGGTACAGTACGTCGATGACATCCTTTTGGCGGCCGACACCACTCCACTTGCGGTCACAGCCACCATCCAACTCTTGCACTTCCTTGCGGAAAATGGCCACAAGGTCTCCAAGAAGAAGTTGCAATTCTGCCAACCCCAGGTCACCTACCTAGGCCACCTCTTGTCCAAAGACGGGAGAAAACTTACACCCGATCGAATTCAGGCCATTCTAGACACCCCTGTCCCAAAGACCCAGAAACAAGTCCGCTCCCTGGTAGGTCTTACCTCCTTCTGCCGGCAGTGGTTGCCAAATTTCAGCCTTATTGTAAAGCCACTACTTTCCCTACTAGCCAAAGATGTCCCCTTCCCACTCCCTTGGACCCCCGAATGCCAATCGTCCTTCAAAGAACTTTGAGACGCCCTTTGTTCTGCACCGGTCCTAGGAACCCCCGATTACACAAAGCCCTTCTCTCTCTACACTCACGAAAGGGAGGGGTGCGCTTTGTCTGTCCTGACTCAAACCATTGGCCCCAAGCAACGACCATGTGCCTATTTCTCTGCCACCCTTGACCCCGTAGCGAGAGCCTTGCCTGCCTGCCTTCGAGCCGTAGCTGCCGCTGCTGTCTCTATCCGACAAAGTGAGGGGATCGTACTCTCGAATTCCCTCACGGTATTAGTGCCCCATGCTGTTGACACCCTCCTAAACCAGACTAAGACGCAACACCTGACTAGCGCACGACTGACCGGATACGAACTAACCCTGCTTGCACCCCACATTACGCTGAAAAGATGCACCACACTGAACCCAGCCACCTTGTTGCCTCTGCCCGAAAACAACCCGAATGTCCCCCCTATACATGACTGTGTGACCCTCACAGACGAACAGACTAGGAGTAGAGTTGACCTCCGGGACACCGCCTTCACAGACCCTGACGGAGAGCTATGGGTAGACGGTTCTTGCATAAAACTCCCCGACGGCACCACCTCAGCTGCCTATGTAAATGTAAATGTATTGCGACTTATATAGCGCACGTATCACCCGAAGGTATCAAGGCGCTTGCTTAGGGAACCCATCCTGGTATTCCCCTGTGAGATACCCCGGCAGGGTATTCACAAGGTGAAAGCCAGGCATCCCGCCGCGAGGGGCCGTAGTGGAGATTAAGCAAGCTATTGCCCAGAGTCGCAGAGTGTGACCCCGTGAGTCGAGTAGGCACCAGAGCGAGAATTGTCGAGTCCGTGGAATTTTGAGCCCGAGACCCGCCGAGGCGGGGAATCGAACCCTGGTCCACGGCCGATCTCAGCTTCCAGGTCTGCCGCCTCTAACCACTGAGCCACGCTTCTCCACTATGCAGTTACCACAGCCCAAACCGTAGTTGAAACTGCCCGCATCGCGCAACGATCCGCACAGGCGGCAGAACTGATTGCCCTCACACGAGCATGTATTATAGCGACACTGCAAACATTTACACGGACAGCCAGTACGCCTTCGGAGTGGTTCACCATTTTGGACTCTTATGGAGGGAAAGGGGATTCTTGACGTCCCACGGCACGCCCATCCTCCACGGAGATTTAGTCCCCCAAACGATTAGCGGTAATCAAATGTCAGGCACACAAGAAGGTGACAGACTTAGTCGGAAAGGGAAACGCGCTGGCCGACATCACTGCCCGAACCACAGCTGAGAATAGGACAACGACACGCATGTATGTGACCAGGTCACAAGCAGAAAAATGGACTGACGCTAGGGAAACGATTAGGGACATCCAGATGGCCAGCTCACCACACAAATTGACTGAATGGGCACGGGTGGGATTGAAAGACGATGAAGGCTGCTGGCGGACAAAGGACACTAACAAATGGTTGCTACCCAATTCATACCTGATCCCCATACTGACTATGGCTCACTCCCCTGCGCACATAGGATCTGCCCCCATGATCGAACTCATCTCCAAAGTCTGGCACAACGACAAAATCCCCGACTCAGCCAGACGCCTGGTTCAGCAATGCCTTATCTGTTTGCAACACAACCCTGGGAAAGGAACTGTGGTACCCCGGGGAGGGTTTGGGGTCCCCGACCATCCCTTTGAGATCCTCCAGATGGACTACATCCAACTAGAAAGATGCCAAAACCTGAAGTATGCATTAGTCATTGTGTGTGCCTTCAGCAAATGGGTAGAAGCCTATCCAACCCGTGATAACACTGCCATGACCACTGCCAAAGTACTACTGAAAGAGTTTTTCCCTCGCTACGGCCTTTGTCGAATTCTATGGAGCGACAACGGCCCCCACTTCATAGCTGAAGTTATCCAACTAATCTTGAAAGGGCTGGGGGTAAAACAGAGGTTTCATGCAGTCTTTCACCCCCAATCTGCTGGCTTAGTTGAGCGACACAATGCCACACTGAAACTAAAACTGTCGAAGATAGTGGCCACCACAGGACTTAAATGGCCAGATGCCCTCCCACTGTCATTGCTATCGATGCGCTCCACTCCCACTAAGCACCATTTGACCCCCTACGAGGTTGTATTTGGGCGACCAATGAATCTCTGGACTGCCCCTAAACCGACCTCCGTTCACGACGTCCCAGACGTCCTACTGTCTGATTACTTGTGCAAATTGACTAAAACATTGTCTGTCATTCATCAGCAGGTGCAGCAGGCCATCCCCGATGCTTCCAGGGGTCCGGGTCACGATATCCAACCTGGAGATTATGTGCTGATCCGGAATTTCCAACGGACGAAGAGTCTGGAACCCCGGTGGACGGGCCCCTGGCAAGTACTGATCACCACCCGAACGGCTCTTCGAGTGGAGGGGAAGCGACACTGGCTGCACGCACACCACTGTAAGAAGGTCTCCTCGACCCTGACCACGACAGAAAACGTCAGCACCCAAGAAGAACTGCTGAACAAAGACCGGCCATCATTGAACTGTTATCCTGATACCGAGGCACTCGAACTTGCAAAATTCTCTGATCCCACTGTGCCATCCAGGGAAGGGTATTTCCTGCGTCGAAAGGAGGGAGCTTCGGCTAAGTAGACCACAGACTAAGTTGAATCTCAGAACGGTAGCCTAAACACAACCAAGGGTTACCCGAAGAGAGGCTAAACGAAGTCTGCGGTTCTGCCCACTACCGAGCACCTCGAAGATGATGGAAGCGCCAGATAAGAAGATGATGGAAGCAACAGGAAATACCCGTTATCGAAACCCAAAGACTGACAGTATACACAAATCGAAGACAATTGCCCTTTTCATTGTCCTCCTCTTTTGCCTCCTCCTCATGACTTCCTTCTGGATCATGGAAAAGAGCGCACCCGCTCATCAGATATTGCTGACCACTGCACAGCCAACCACTATGAAAGAACATCACCTGATCTCCCTTTCGCCTCAGCTCCGAGAAAGGCGTAAGGAGTTCTGGAACAATTCCTTCGTGCAACTGTTGCACCAACACAACCTTGCCGTCAACGCCACAAACTGCTGGATCTGCGGGTTGCTCCCGCATGCCACCGGACACTCCATCCCTTTCATCCCTTCCCCTTTCTCAGTTCACGGTTCTTGCCTTGCCTGGTTGATCCTCTTGCAAGAGAGCTACAAGGACAACGCCACTTCTGGTCAAACAGTGTCACACTTCTACCACGGGTTCTGGCTGAACAAAACCGGAAGGACTTCTGCTCCCTTTTGTCCTTTGACCTCTGGCTCCTCCTTCCAGATGGACATCCCTGCCAAGGAACGAGTCGAAATGCAGGTGTTCCATAATCCAGCCAGACCCACCTTCTCCTACCTACGGAAACGAACTGCTGCCACTCTGACGGTGGCTCTGTCTGTTATCAATGTCACGGGCCTCGTGTGCCTCGAAGGCTTGGGAACACAGCTGGTGGGTCACAGTTCCTGCCACATCACCAGAACATTGGACTCCATCGATCCCCCCTCCTTTGTTGCTTCTCCGAATATGTACTTTGTTTGTGGCACCAAAGCTTACACTTGGCTTCCAAAAAGTTGGGGGGGTACTTGCTACATCGCATTCATTCTCCCTCCAACGTACGCGGCCTCAGCCAACCATCACCGGCAGAAGCGCGCAAGGGACATTGAACAAGCCGACTCCACTGGAGCACAGTTCCTGGATGCAGTGAAGGGGCTTGTTCCTCTGTGGGGCCCAATGGCAAACAGCCGCGCCATCCGACACCTGACCCAGGCAGTAGAAACGACCATGAACATCACGGCTGGCATCCTCACTAACAATACGGCCGAGCTTCAGGCAGTCCGCCTGGTGGCTCTTCAGAACCGCCTTGTTCTAGATGTAGTTCTAGCTGACCGTGGAGGAGCATGCCGCATCATTGGATCCAGCTGTTGCACCTACGTGCCAGATAACTCGCCCTCAGTCTACAAAGCAATCGAACACCTCCACAGACTTTCCTCAGAGGTTCACCAGGAACAGGAAGGATGGTCGCTTGGAAGCTGGTTTTGGGGCACTTTGAAGGACTGGGGATGGAGGTTGTTCACATTTATATTGATACCGGTCGTGATACTGTGTGGGTGTTGCCTAGGTATTCAATGTTTACCACCTTTGTGTTCGCTCATTGCTAACTGCATGTGCCCTAAGACTTCGGACTTCAAAACTGAACACATAAAAGCATTGTATGACCTCGAAATAAGAAATATAATGGGGATTGACGTAAATTAACAAGCTGGCTAGATATGTTGAAAAGGGAGGACTGTTAAAATCTAGATTGTGGCGTAAACATTATCGGCGCCATCTTGTCTCTTTTCAGATCCATGCGTGCGCGTAAGCAGCAGCCATTTTGAATGCCATGATCTCCCTGCCCACTGTCGATAGCCAGCGCGTCTTCCCCCCCCCCTTCACCCTCTCGCCTCTTAAGCATCCCCCGCGCTCGGACAGCCCCCGATCTCTCCTGCCTGGGCCATAACGCACCTCCAGCGCGACCCTGCCACCGAGCCACATCCCGTGCCGAAACCCCCACACTCTTTCATCTCATCCATAAAACGGGCCCTTTGATAACCTCTTCCTCCTTGCCCGATTGTCCGGCCCGACCCCAGGCCATCACTTAGCCCAACAGATGCGGTTTATTGCCCCTACAGTAGGACCTCGCCTCTCATCAAAGAAGCGGGGATTAATCAATGCCCTCACACCCCTAGATCCGATCGATCGCCCGCATTCCTGTTCCCAGTGGAATGTCCAGCTGCGCGATAGCCATCATGCTGAGATTGGGGTGGGGACTCCTACTGTAGATATGTGTGGGAACGGGCCTGAACCGGGGATTCCAAAGACGCCTTTTCCGTACTTCAAAGCATTACCAAGACTGTGTTGCATGTAATAAAGTAATAAACCAGTGTATAAGAGGCCAGGCCTCAGAGATGTTGAGAGAGCACCTCGAGAAGATACCCTGTTGTCTGATTTGACGTGTTCTGTTCCGTCGGAAATAAACTCCTGTTTCCTGCCTTCCAGTCTCCAGCGCCTGCCTCTTTATTTGGTAATCGTGAGTTGGGTGAGAAGCGGCTAACGCCGGGCAAATATGGGAAAGGGGTAATCGACCTGACCTGCCTGAACCCTTTTTCAGCAGTCCACAACAGTGATCATTACAGGAAAGCTGGTTTATCCATGCTTATCAGTCAGTGGGCCAATGAAACTGGGTGAAGCCTCAAACCAGCACAATTACCTAAAAAAAAGAAAACGAAATCTCTGGCTTTGCCCTGCACTCCTATTCAGTTACCAAAGAATGGTAGTGGACAAAAAAGTTAATTTCCAACCCAAGATGCTGAGACTAGTCCTACTATTACAACATCTAAGCCACTACATTAAGGTCATTGGTGCATTCTTGGATGGACTATTGCAATATCTTCCACATAGTCACGCCAAATTAGAAGATGCAAAAACTATGCAGGAATCCTATTTAAGCAACAGCATTCTGCTTCAGTCACTTCTCCAGTCTCAGAAACAACCAGAGCATAGCTCAAGTCCTAAATCAGCTTCACTGACTTCTAGTGGAACACATTATAGCACTGAAAGTTCTATGTACAGTCTTCAAATCCTTCTCTGGAGAAGGTCCAACGTACCTCGAAAACATGCCTCCCATAATATTATGTAGAACCTGCACATTCAACAATGCAAATTTGATTTCCCCTCAAAATGCAAAGAAAAATGGTTGGAAAATCAACATAGCACAGGAGCCCACTCTAGAACTTGCTGAACTCACATGTGAGATCAAGATCAGCCAACTACTGCGAAAGTCATTGTCTTCAATGACACTTCTAACTGATGATTAGGCAACCCTAGCATTTGCTTTTGGAACACCAGATATAAATGAAATTGCTTTGCCCGTATAAGCTTTTAAGAGAACACCTAAATATATTAGGTTCTCTAGTGATGAGACAATATTTCATTACATTTTCTGGTTGCCTTGATTATCTTGACTCACAGAGGTATCCACTGTGCTACAGATAACCCAAGTTTTTCACTACGGCTAGCAGATTGCCGCTTTCTTGGAATTACTCTGCTTGATCACAACACTTATATTCTTCCAGTACTTTATAACCTCAGTCGACTCTACAGATTGCATTGGTAAGTTAGATGAATAACAACATTATACACGAATGACAGGATAAATGTAGACACGTCATGTAATTTTAAAGATTCTAACTACTTAAATAATACCTTCCTACAAACTGCCCAGAGCCCTCTGGGAAAGCAATTCTTGTAGTTACATGTGTATGCAATACTGCCCTTACTGTGCAGCAAATGAATGAGCTCGGTTTTAAAGGACAGCAGGATGTGATAATTGACCAAACAGAACTCAGTTCTTGCTAAATGTTTTTGTGGAAGATTTTAACAAGCAATTAACAGCATGCATAATAAACATACTAACCGTAAAAACATTGCCATTGATCCACTCTGTAACTAAAAAGTTATAACGTCCTTTAGTAAATAACAGAGCTGTAATATATTATAAATTCCGCAAATATAAATAAAATTACCTGAACAAAAACAACAAGGTGATGCTAGTGCTGTAAAATTCATAACTTGCATAATGACTGGTCCCAGATCGACACAACGTTCAAGTACAAATTAACATAGTGTAGGCTGAGGACACTGTGCTTTTGTGCTTCAAGTGTACATTACCTTCAGTGTTAAAGAGGGGACATTGACAGATAATCTAAGCAGGTATTCATCAGGTAAAGCCATCTCCTCCACAGACAGTTCGTACGATTGCAAAAAAGGACACTTCAACTTCGTATTCTAGAAGGAGTTTTTTGCACATTTCATTCTACTCAGCATATTGCAATTAATGAAGCATTGTTTTTTAGTCAGCTTTATGGCACTTTTTAGGTCTCACCTGCCAACAGCAATGGGCTGTCACTGAAGGGGTATTGTTTACTGTAGAGGGCTTGAAGCATGCCTTTTGCTTACTGTTAGAACTGGGATTTCTGGTTGGCTAAGGCTTACGCAAAAGCCAGGCAGAAACCACCATTCTAGTCAGGGCAAGGGAGTCACACGCCAAGATAACCCCTGGTCACCCCCTTGGTAGCTTGGCACGAGCAGACAGGCTTATCCCGGAGGCAATGTGTAAAGCATTTGCGCACGCACACAACAGCAACAACATCCTGGCACACCAAAAAAAAACTCCACACAAGGTTATATAAAAATAACATTTGTATTGTCAAAACACATCAGATAGTAATCACACATGTACATTGTGCCAACTGGCATGGGCAATATTCACAAGGGATTATGTACAAGACAGGGCCACCTGGACCACTGTCAGGAATCAACACTTAGCAGAAATAGCACTTTGTAGATCATAGAATAAGGGTAACACAAAAGAAAAATTGTAGATCACAACCAGTAACTACTGGTAAAGGTAGGTACACACTATGCAACACTAATAACCATAGGCCTAGATCACGCATGGACGCATAACCTCTCTAGTATAAACTCTACTAGGCAAAACACAACCACCTAAGAATAAAATACATTTAGGGGTATAAGCAAGAACACATTACACATGATGCATCACAACATTCAAAGGTGTAGGGAAGTTAAACACATCATGCATAAACATACATTCAGCGGTGTAAGAACAAGGCACATGATGCATCAAAAAAACATTCAGAGGTGCAGCACAGGAAAAACACATGATGCCTAAAACATTCAGAGGTGCAACACAGGAAAAACACATGATGTATAACCAACACATTCAGAGGTGTAAGAAAACACAATGGCGCCAAACTCACATAAGTCATCACCTGTGAATGTCCCTAGGCCACTGGCATTGTGGGGGCTAGGACGCCCTGTGTCCCAATGTCAGGGGCCTAAACGTGGCAGCTGCTCACTAAGTGCTGGGCAGCTGTAACAACAATGATGGGGCCAACGCTGGAGCCTCACAGGCTCTGAACAACGGAAATGCCCCCTGAGCCTTGTGGGCTCTCAAAACAACTGTGGCGCCTGGAGCCTCTCGGGGCTCGAAGACAAATGGGGCGCCGTGAGCCTCTCTGTGCTCGAAGAACAACTGTAGCGCCTGGAGCCTCTCGGGGCTCCTCAACAAAACGTGGGGCCAGGTTGGAGCCTCGCAGGCTCAAGAAATGACTGGGCCCTTAGGAGCCTCGCCGGGCTCTAGAACTAAGAACTGCCACCGTTGGAGTCCCCCTCCTGGGGACTCGGAATCTCACACATGCCCCCAGAGCCTTCTAGGCTCTTACAAAGAATTGCCGCCGTTTGGGAGCCTCGGGGCTGGATTAACAACTTGCCCCGTCGTGGGAGTCCCCCTCCTAGAGACTCGACAAGCCAATGGCCCCCAGAGCCCTCGTGGGCATTGTAATAACTGCGGACAGAGGGGGGCGGGCACCAGCAATGTGCCCCGAAGTCCCCCCTCTCTCTAGCACAGCCCCTGGCCCCCACTTACCGGGTGCAGTCCACGGCGTCCTTCCTCTCTGCCGGGGGCTCCTCTCAGCGCCGCGGTGCCTTGCTCAAGACTTCTCCTCCGCGGTGGGGGCAGGACTTCCGGTCTTTCTCCTGGGATCGCGCTGTGACTGGCCGGCCAGCGAGCTGCTTCCTGGTCGCCGTGGGCTGAGCGGCGGCCCGAGGAAAGGCTCTCTTTCGGCTGTATCAATCTGGGGTAGGCTCCCGGTCGCGATCAATAATAAAGCGAGGTGGCACTCGCTTGGGGACGCAAAAATGGCACCAGCACCCTGGCGGGGTGGCAACCTGCTAGGGATCTTCAAAAAAAGGCAAAGACACGGCAATATGCGGCGCGGGCAGCCGCAAAAGTGAAATAAGGCACACTCGAGCGCTAAAGGCAATACAGAGCGCTCCCAGCGTGATGAAAACAGATAAAGCGCTCCCAGGCGCTCAGGGGAGACAATAAGCGCTTCCAGGCGCTTAGCAGGCAAAAGAAGGTGTCTGTCAAAATAAAGCGCTCCCCCACCGCTACAAGCAAGGTCCAGTAAAAGTAAAGCTCTTTAGGAGTCCAGGACAAGTCCATCAGGTATCCAGGGGCTGGGCAGGGCCCAGGGAGGCAAGCCTTCTCCTGGGCCCAAGCAGCAGCACGCCCCTGGCAGGATTCAAGTGGTAAAACAAGAACATTTTGTATGGGGACACAGCCCCTTTTTATAAAGTGAATTCCTTTGTCTAAAGGTGCAGGGTGGGGGAGAAACGAGTCGTAGCTGGTTTTGGAGTACTTTGTTTTCCCCAGCCACCCTTTCCATTCACCAGGCAGGCTAGGGTCATCAGTCGCACCACAGGGGGCGGAGCCAACATTGTGTAGGGAAAGCCCAGCCCTACTCAGGACCCAGGTGCACCCCCTCCCCTCACATCAGCATGCTAATCTCAACACTCACCACTGGGCAGACCCATCCAGACATCCTGGAGCCAGGCTCCAGCCAATCACGTGTCAGCACACTCACTACACACGCACACCCATGTCTAAAAGTGGCACTTCCACACTAGACACATTCATGCAGCATACATCATTACGCAGCATTCAATCTCACGAGTTCGCACATACCAAACTCGACCCCGCACTCCCCACACATCAGGAACTACCATGGTCACACATATTCCCCATGCATTCCTATGGGAGGGCAGGTCACTCTCACACATACACAGAGAGCTCACGCACTTTACACTGTACCAAAGTGAGAAAGTGCGCAGAGACCTAAAATCAACAACACCAGGTTACAAAAACAGGCTAGGCAAAAGCAAAAAGTTTCGGGGAGAACCTGCCAAAAAGGGCCAGGTCCAACACAACCCCCTTCCAGCCAAAACGCAGGGTAGACCAATCACTTCCTTGATGGGCTTCCCTGCTTTGGGTGACAAAACACGGACACGGGCCCGCACGGCAGGGACACCCTCCGGTTTTGCGCCACTCTGAACCCACATGGATTTCCCTCAACAAGAGCCCTCTGGCACAACTAGGATACCCCACTGGTACTCTCTAGTCATCCACGGCCAGGACCAGGCCCTAGGCCATCCAAATGTCACAGGTCCTGACCAATCCACAGAGTGGGGGGCAGTAACCCCTGGCACACAATAGCCATTCTCCACTCTCCCTCTCAGTGTAGCTACAACTACCACTGATCCTTCAACCTAGGGACCATACCCTCAGGCTGACCAGAGGTCACGGCAAGAACGCCCCACCCTACCACTACTTTTGGGGTTCCGCACCCTCCCAGGGAAGCACCCACCAGAACACATCTCTCCCACCAGATCAGTACCTCTCTCCATCAACTGGTCTTCCACCTGGGATCTGGAAACTATTTCACTTCGGAGGTACATAGCACACAGCACAGTCCCTCTTCAAGCAGGTGGGGGGACACAGCACACAGCAAAGTCCCCTTTCCTCTACCTTAGTGGAAACAACAAACTGCAGGTGAGCCCCAGATCACACAGCAAGGGCAGCCTCCTCAGTCTCTTCAGCTGATCTACTTTGGCAGAGATTCCTTCTTGAACTGGAAGTTTCCTAATCTCCCAACATAGGGTCTAAACCCTCAGGTTGCACCGGGGTCAGAGGTAAGGACCTTGTCCCTCTGCGCCCCCTTTCAGAGTTCTGCACCCTCCCACCTTGGAGCGGTACACCTGGAAGCAAAAACAGGTCAGGACACTGATTACAGATGCACTTCCCTACAGGTCAGGCTGAACCTGAACCTGGCCTCCCCCCTCCTCGGGGAACGACCTCCAGAGGCCCCACAAATGGTCAAGCACTCTAGACGGTCAAATGCCCAGCGAACCAGGACTTCTGCACCCTCCACTTAGGAGCGGTACTGCCCAATACCAGGACCGCCGGAGTTCTGGTTACAGACACTCCCCATCCTCTAGACACAGGAAGATCCTCCTCAAATGACCTGTAAGTACAGCTTAGGCCCCTGACCTGGCGCTCCCTTAGGGAACCCTCCAGGCCCTGAGATAGGGTTTCGGGCCAACGTGGGACACACCGTCCCACACTCACTCCGCCTCCACTGAGACAGGATGTGAGCCCCTATGCCCCTACCATCCTACTGGGACCTAGTTGGGCTACACATGAACCTCTTCCCTACACAGGATCATCAGATACACAAGCCACTACTTTTAGAATCACTCCCCAATGCCTCTGCAAGACATCTAGCACACCACCAGATGTCCACCTTCTTGTCCAGTACCTCTGCAGGACCGCCTGCACACCACCAGAGGTACACCTCCCGTGCAAGCATCTTTGATCACACAAAAAAAACTCACACCAACTCCTCCAGTTCAACACACCACTCATCCACACACTCCCCCTCCAGACTGGTGAGACAGTTCCTCACTGCCCCTGACTCTCAACCTGTACCCCTCTTACTGAACACCAGGCACCATACTCTGGGAACTGGGAATGGGACTTCATGCACTGGACACATTTTAGCTGTCACCACTGGATCCTACCATACTGGGGAATCCAGACACACACACTACACTCAGGGGATAACCACCCTCCCCAGCAAGCCATTCCTCCTTCAAACTCCCACTTGTCCATCTACCCACACAGGGACAGGAACAGGGATTGGGCACTGGACCCAGCAAGGGATTCCTTATCTATGGGAACCTCCCCCTCTACTGGCGTCCCGCCCTGTCATTTTCTCTCATCTGCCACTAAACATAAAAGCGCAGGAAACACCATTTGAAAATGACACTCTTGAAGAAAAACAAAATCAAAAAACAATAATCCCAAACATGTGACTATCTAAAAAATACAGAGTTTTGTAATGTAGCCAGCTGTCGCTGTGGTACTGCGCAAACACAAGTCCTAATCCTCACCGCTGTCCAACAATGTTAGAACTGGGATTTCTGGTTGGCTAAGGCTTATGCCAAAGCCAGGCAGAAACCACCATTCTAGTCAGGGCAAGGGAGTCACACGGCAAGATAACCCCTGCTCACCCCCTTGGTAGCTTGGCACGAGCAGACAGGCTTATCCCGGAGGCAATGTGTAAAGCATTTGCGCACGCACACAACAGCAACAACATCCTAGGCACACCACAAAAGGAACTCCACACAAGGTCATATAAAAATAACTTTTGTATTGTCAAAACACATCAGATAGTAATCACACATGTACATTGTGCCAACTGGCATGGGCAATATTCACCAGGGATTAAGACAGGACCACCTGGACCACTGTCAGGAATCAACACTTAGCAGAAATAGCACTTTGTAGATCATAGAATAAGGGTAACACAAAAGAACAATTATAGGTCACAACCAGTAACTACTGGTAAAGGTAGGTACACACTACGCAACACTAATAACCATAGGCCTAGATCATGCTTGGACGCATAACCTCTCTAGTATAAACTCTACTAGGCAAAACACAACCACCTAAGAATAAAATACATTTAGGGTTATAAGCAAGAACACATTACACATGATGCATCACAACATTCAGAGGTGTAGGGAAGGAAAACACATGATGCATAAACATACATTCAGCGGTGTAAGAACAAGGCACATGATGCATCAAAAACACATTCAGAGGTGCAGCACAGGAAAAACACATGATGCCTAAAACATTCAGAGGTGCAACACAGGAAAAACACATGATGTATAACCAACACATTCAGAGGTGTAAGAAAACACAATGGCACCAAACTCACATAAGTCACCACCTGTGACTGTCCCTAGGCCACTGGCCTTGTGGGGGCTAGGACACCCTGTGTCCCAATGTCAGGGGCCTAAACGTGGCAGCTGCCCACTAAGTGCTGGGCAGCTGTAACAACAATGATGGGGCCAACGCTGGAGCCTCACAGGCTCTGAACAAAGGAATTGCCCCCTGAGCCTTGTGGGGTCTCAAAAAAACTGTGGCGCCTGGAGCCTCTCGGGGCTCGAAGACAAATGGGGCGCCGTGAGCCTCTCTGTGCTCGAAGAGCAACTGTGGCACCTGGAGCCTCTCGGGGCTCCTAAACAAAACGTGGGGCCAGGTGGGAGCCACGCAGGCTCAAGAAATGACTGGGCCCTTAGGAGCCTCGACGGGCTCTAGAACTAAGAACTGCCCCCTAGAGTCTCCGTGGGCTCTTCACACAAAAGGGCCCCACCATTGGAGTCCCCCTCCTGGGGACTCGGGATCTCAGCAAGTTATATGAGGATGGCGGCACTCCTTGATAAACGTTCAGATAGGTCAGTATCAAATGCGAAAATGATCGTATCTTTGGGTGCCAAGGAATGAGTCCCTCCCGGCCAGTAGGGGCTCAAAGTTTCAACTCAAGAATGAAGGGAGTGTAGGAATCGCCTACACTGTTTCCTGAGGCACACCTGTAGGAGACAGGGGCTCCTTTTAGTGCATTCCAATGTAAGTAATCAAGGTACAAGAACACAGCAGTATCTTTTTCATTGGTAATCCATTAAGGGATGAGTTTATTTTGTCGGTCACATATTACATCATAGTGACTATATAGCAGAACGGTGCACGCAATTCATAGTTCAGCAACATCCAATTGTATCAGTAGTATCCCTATGCATTTCGGGACGTGGGCCTTCATCAGGGGACAATTAACAATCTGAAAATGAAAGACTTGGTGTCAGGAAGGGGAGCTAGCTACCACAATATGTACACGTCACTAGAAAATGAATGATCAAGAAGACAACTAAATAGATGTCCAAACCAGTGGGTTAATGCTCAAATAGGTGTGTAAGTGAGGCAGGCAAAAAATAAAACCAACAAAGTGTCTTATCGAACACTTGTGTAAAACAAAAGTCTAAATGAGAGGGTAAGTTAAAGTCTAAGTGAGTTAGTATGGAAACAACGTGATGAAATAAATATAGAAAGGATCTTAACAACCTTATGTAGGAAGAAACAAAATTAGGAAAGGCAGTGAAACTGTAGGACCCATAAAGTCTAAACGATGTATGCAGCACGAGGATCAGGAGCGTATCGACCGTGATATGAACACAAATTAGACTAGCGAGTGGCTGAAACAGATCGCGTTACAGACAGCGCGCCCGTATAGTGAACACAATAAAAGCTATATCCCATGCTCAAAGCTTACCAGATGTTGTGCGTAAAAAAGCGCCTAACCGGTGTAACTCGTAGGTCAGCCTTCTGTGAATGAACACGGAAGAAAATAAAGTTAATAGACATAAAGAACGGACCAAAGCGAGGAGGGGTAAACACACCGGTGATGGAAACATGGAGAGATAAACCAAACGTATATAAAGCGAAACCCCAGGAAAAGAATAAAAAAAGTGCGTAAAATGAAAATGTGTACAAAAATTACTAAACTAAAACACGATCGAATTCGGAACATGGTGAACCTGGTGTACAAACACATAGCGGCGGCCATCTTGGAAGAGTCAATGAACACAATACATCAATCTTCATTGTTATAATAACGGAAGAAAAAAAAGTCATTGAAAAGTGTGGCAATATTCCAACAGGAGGGTGAAAACAGTTACAAAAAACCAGTGCAATTTAAAACAAAGTCCACATAAGGAATCTCACACATGCCCCCAGAGCCTTTTAGGCTCTAACAAAGAATTTGCCACCGTTTGGGAGCCTCGGGGCTCGAGGAACAACTTGCCCCATTGTGGGAGTCCCCCTCCTGGGGACTCGACAAGCCCCCAGAGCCCTCGTGGTCTTTGTAATAACTGCGGACGGAGGGGGGCGGGCACCGGCAATGTGCCCCGACGTCCCCCCTCTCTATAGCACAGCCCCGGGGCCCCCACTCACCGGGTGCAGTCCACGGCGTCCTTCCTCTCTGCCGGGGGCTCCTCCCAGCGCCGCGGTGCCTTGCTCAAGACTTCTCCTCCGCGGCAGGGGCGGGACTTCCGGTCCTACTCCTGGGACCGTGCTGTGACTGGCCGGCCAGCGAGCTGCTTCCGGGTCACCGTGGGCAGAGCGGCGGCCCGAGGGAAGACTCTCTTTGGGCTGTATCAATCCGGGGTAGGCTCCCGGTCGCGATCAATAATAAAGCGAGGTGGCACTCGCTTGGGGACGCAAAAACGGCACCAGGACCCTGGCGGGGTGGCCACCCGCTAGGGATAAAAAAATCGGCAAAGACACGGCAATATACGGCGTGGGCAGCCGCAAAAGTGAAATAAGGCGCACTCGAGCGCTAACGGCAACACAGAGTGCTCCCAGCGCGATGAAAACAGATAAAGCGCTCCCAGGCGCTCGGAGGAGACATATAGCGCTTCCAGGCGCTTATCAGGCAAAAGAAGGTCTCTGTCAAAATAAAGCGCTCCCCCAGCGCTACAAGCAAGGTCCAGTAAAAGTAAAGCTCTTTAGCAGTCCATCAGGTATCCAGGGGCTGGGCAGGGCCCAGGGAGGCAAGCCTTCCCCTGGGCCCAAGCAGTAGCACGCCCCTGGCAGGATTCAAGTGGTAAAACAAGAACATTTTGTAAGGGGACACAGCCCCTTTTTATACAGCAAATTCCTTTCTCTAAAGGTGCAGGGTGGGGGAGAAACCAGTCGTAGCTGGTTTTGGAGTACTTTGTTTTCCCCAGCGACCCGTTCCATTCACCAGGCAGGGTAGGGTCATCAGTCGCACCACAGGGGGCGGAGCCAGCATTGTGTGGGGAAAGCCCAGCCCTACTCAGGACCCAGGTGCACCCTTCCCCTCACATCAGCATGCTAATCTCAACACTCACCACTGGGCAGACCCATCCAGACATCCTGGAGCCAGGCTCCAGCCAATCACGTGTAAGCACACTCACTACACACGCACACCCATGTCTAGAAGTGGCACTTCCACACTAGACACATTCATGCCGCATACATCATTACGCAGCATTCAATCTCTTGAGTTCGCACATACCAAACTAAACCCCGCACTCCCCACACATCAGGAACTACCATGGTCACACATATTCCCCATGCATTCCTATGGGAGGGCAGGTTACTCTCACACATACACAGAGAACTCACGCACTTTACACTGTACCACAGTGAAAAAGTGCGCAGAGACCTAAACTCACCAACACCAGGTTACAAAAACAGGCTAGGCAAAAGCAAAAAGTTTCGAGGTGAACCTGCCAAAAAGGGCCAGGTCCAACACTTACCATTCTTTGGCTTTGTTGTTACTCCTATGTGCTGCCTCCTAATTGGCTGCCACTTGCTCATGTCACTCTCTGTTCAACAGTTGGAGTTGCAACCGAGTACTGATTGAATTACTTTTATAGTGTCCTTCTACTGTTCATCCACTGCGTGTGGGTTTCAGGTTTTATTTTATTTATTCTTCCACCATCACATCTTCTTTTCCAACCCCCTTGCATCTTAGCCTCCCACACCCAACCTTGTCTGTGATCCTTACACTCGCACTAATTCTCTTTCCGTGTTGCTTCCTCCCTCAGCATAATCAAAAAAGCGTCATAACGTTTTTTTCTCATTACCATCCCCTTCCCTCTCATGTTTTCTGTTTTGCCCATTTCCTAACTTCCAGCCTGTCTCCCGTTGTCTGTCTTGCCCACCCCCTTACGACCAGAAGAAAAAAAAACACTAAGTTGTGGTCAGCACTGAGAGGTCATGGTGCTTTTTTTATTTGTATTTACCCATAGCTCTCTCATAGGCGAGCCCTATTGACTTTGCTAATGCTTTTCATAGAAACATTTGACTAATAATTTTAGTACTAAGCCCCGCCTTACATGGTCTGTGATATCAACGGAATGCAATATTACTCAGGAAAATACTGATGCCACAGTAGTCTCTTTATCCTCTGTAGGCCTGTGTGTAAAAGTCTGATCTGCTCGATGATTTGGCAGAGTTTTTCCCACACCCACGCTCCACGTAGAGTGCAGGGTTCTGAAAAACTTTGCATAGCGGAGCAGAGCTGTTCCTCTCTCATGGATCACCAACGCTAATTTGGCAAGCACGAGTGAGTAAAATTGTATGCAAGATCACCCCCTGGTGATATTTCTCACTGCAGCCAGTCGCGGCAGGTCGCTACTGCTCGTGTTGAGAAACCTGCCACTCACGTTGAAGAAGCCACCACTTGAGTAGAGCATCAACTTGAGGTGCAGAAATAAGCAGTGCATGCTTGCATTGTGTGTGGGGCTATTCCTGCTGCATTTACAGCGCTGGACAAACTCCCAGCACTTAAAATCAGTGCAAGCAGAGCGAGTAACCTCCATTGGCAGCTTGTAGACCTCCGCGGAGCACAGCTGAGTTTTTACAGCACTGTGCAGAGTTCTGCAAACTCTGCCCAGGCCTAATTTTCAGTGCGGTATTACCGACCCATTCCAAGTTCAGATGATTGGTATGGAAGGTAAAGTGGTAGATCATGTGGTGTAACAGCAGAGCTGCTGGCTGTAGAAGTCAGGAACCAATTTTGAATCTCCATTTTGGCTCAACATCCTGTGATTCCAGGCAATTCACTTAGGGGAATATTCACAAGGACTTATCTCCGATTTATCTCCACCTTAACACATCAAAAGTGGAGATATATTTAACACCCCATTCACAAGCTGGTGCAAACTACAGACATCGCCAGTATTCCACTCGATAACTGCCCCAAAATTTATCTCCACTGTGGACACCACCAACTAACCCTAATGAGATGCAGAATAGGCGTTCCCATGCAAAAACACATGAAAAAACCACAACACCACTTTCACAACTAACTGCCAGATCAGCGAAGTGCAACAAAAACAGGCGATAAGCCGCGATAGCACCAGGGATTTAACACCTGCCTTTTGCTGGTGCTAAGCAGGACGACTACCCACAGCATGAAAGGGAGCCCAGCCAAGAGCCACACATGAAGACTCACAGACGCCATGGAAACAATCATGAAGCTCCAATACCCATAAAGGCCACAACATCCCCCGCCACCATCCCCAGCCCGCCCACGCCCCCCAGACATACACATACCATGCAGGACACAAGAGCCACAAAAAGCACAGGAGGCACATTGCCAAAATAAATACACACATGCGTGGCCATAAGAACGAGAAACAGTCACACAGCACTGAAGTAACAACCAAAAATGTTATTGAAATACAACACAAAACACCAATGCCGAAGACTCCTGTCAGGTCCGTCAGGGACAATCTCGACATCACAGCCTGCTTATCACTGATTTCCTCATCGCGCTTTGGCCCATTGCATGTTTTTTCGTGTTGAGGTTTGTGTTTTTATCTCCGTCGCGGTGGTTTCGGCAGACTATCGCATGGAACTGCCTTGTTGTGAATTCCACGTTTACACGGGGTTATTTTCTCGCAATAGGCACCAATGTGTAAAGCTCCAGTAGCATTTTTTGATGATGTTTAGCACACGTTCTTGTGAATATCCCCCTAATCTCCTGTGTCTAAAACAAAAATAAAGGTGTCCCCGTGAAATTTAACTGGTGCTCATGTAGAGCGCTCCAATACCTTCGACAGAGTTCACGCTATATAAAACTGCAAAATAATATGTGGTAATGAGGTAAGTTTTGGCCTGTTCTGAACGCCAACACTCGGATTAATGATGTTTTTGCCACACATCATTTATCAGATTATACCTGATGAATTTAGAAAACGGAAAAATCGCCAGTCCTTTGCAGCATTTCGTTTATTTTATAATCCTGATGGAGTGCAAATGTTTACTATACCGTGCACTGATGTGCACAGATGGCACCCCGATGAATTTCCATTCTGTGTTAAACTGCTCAGCGGTAATCGATTCATTTGGTATGCTCTAAAAACCACATTTCGTTGTAAATCAATTCTCCTGACACATTGCTCACTGCCGTGCGTTGTAAAATGGAGAAACGGTTCTGTGTGACCCTCAGTTCCTCCTCTGTATCTTACTCACAGGAATATATTGCATATGCACTACTAATCATAACAAATGGATGAAAAGATATGTATGCTGTTATGGTTTTTTCTTGCGAGGTGAATAAAGCCCGTCACTAAAAAGAATAAATCCTGTCGCGAGCCGCTGCCTCATGTGTCTATTAATGTGCTAGTTTGCCTGGGGCCCTGCTGCACGCTGTTAATCAGAGTTTATTCTCAGCTGGAGACAATAACGACCTAGCAAATGACCCAGGCAAACGATTCACAGATTGACCTACAGTTAAGAACATGTTTTTATTAATTCATAAGTGTGGGGCTTGGCATGGAATACTGGGGCTGCCCCGGTTTTACTGAAAGTTGTCCTTCGAGCGAGCCTTCTGCTGAATTCCTGCGTGTTTGTGATGATGCAGTCGGTGTAATGAGGGCTAACAGACCCCTGGGTGAAGCTTGCCTTGGGCCAGACACAACACTATCGAATTTGAGCGATGCAACATTGCGCGCTGTATGAATGACCTATATGCACAGCGTGTATCTCTGTATGTACACATCGCTGTAATCACTGGAACATAAAATCACATCTGAAAATAGCTGTGTGGAAGCGTTCACTCGCAATGACATACCCTGCAGCCATGCCAGGGAAATGTAAAAACACATTCCCACCGCTGTCTTATTGTCTGGGGAATATCTGGGGAAGAAATAGCGCGCTATATTAAGCAGGTAAACTGCAACAAATGAAACATATTTTCTAGTTGCATTATTCTGTTTCCAACTCAGTAAACCTGAAACATTATTTTTGCACAGAAATAACTAACGTTTTAATTATAGTAGAAATGCTATATGACATCATTATCTGTGTGCAACGCTGATTCCATTATTAACAATAGGGTGCTAGGTAGAAGTCAACATCCACCTTTCCGTGACATTTCCCGACACGTTCTGCCCTCTGGTACTCCTGCCATGGTACTCCTGCCATTGTGGGTGGAGAATTTGCTGTAACATAAGAATTAAATGCCACTCTTGGAAAAATGAATTCCAATTTGATTTTTTTATGATTTTTCATATAAACCTATTAAATGAAGATAATTGCAAATTCAGTGCTTGAAGCAGTCAAGTAGATGTCACATTTCTGCAACTTATGATTGTTCTGAATTATATCTTCATGAGCTTTATGACATTCCATTACATTTTTCAAAGGGAAGCTTTTGGCCTATTAATATTGAAAAAACAAAGGTACAAGAGCTTTTTGATTGAGTAAAGGCACATTTTATAATCCCTATCACTTGAATACTTATTATCACAAAAACAGAGGTATTCCTCTTAATGTAATTTCATAGCAGCAAAAACAATCTTCAATTATGCAGAGTAAAATGATAAATCTCTCAAATAAACATAAATAGGTAATTTGCGATCACGGGGGCCAAAAATATTCTTTGTTGTCCTTTCTGTTCTTTCTTCTTTGCAGTCGGAAAGAAGTTACATATTATTTTGTTATCACTTAGGAAGGTCAGCAGTGTTCTGGGTAATGTTATTTTCTCTTCAATTATATACTCTTTGCTTAACATAGTGTTCGTTGGATATTGCCCATGGTATCTATATATATAAAAACAAATGTATATCTGTCTGTTTGTCCTTTATGCATTACTACACCATTCATCCGATTGCCATTAAACTTTGGGAAGTTGTTGAGTACACTCCCGCGAAGGTTTATGGCATAACATTTTTTAAAGATCGGCCCCCCAGGGCCCTCATAAGCCTTCGAACACTGAATTTGCAACCACAACTTTGCAACGGTACAAGACTTTCGATGAAAAAGATGATGAACAATGTCATCGAAGCTACAATTTTGAATGGGAAATTCAAGGGGGAAGATTTACTGTTGCCACGTATTGCAATGATCCCAACAGATATGCCATTTGAATTCAAACGTTTGTCTGTCTGTTTGTCCTTTATGCATTACTATACCATTCATCCGATCGCCATGAAACTTTGGGAAGTTGTTGAGTATACTCCAGGGAAGGTTTCTGGCATAACATTTTTTTAAAGATTGTTTCGAACACTGAATTTGCAACTACGACTTTGCAGCGGTACAAGACTTTCGGTGAAAAAGATGATGAACAATGTCATCAAAGCTATAATTTTGAATGAGAAATTCAAGAGGGAAGATGTACTGTTGCCACGTATTCCAATGATCCCAACAGAGATGCCATTTGAATTAAAACGTTTACAGTTTCCGTTGCTACTCGCTTTTCCAATGACCATCAACAAAGCACAAGGACAATCGCTGCTATTGTGTGGACTAGATTTGAAGAATCCGTGCTTCTCACATGGACAACTGTATGTGGCCAGCTCACTCGTCGGAAAACCTTCTGATTTATTCGTGTACGCACCAGACGGAAAAAACAAAAGATATCGTGTATCCACAAGCACTCGAATAAATAAATAAAATCAAAACGACACTTTGAAATGTTTTACATATTGAAATGAATAAGTTTCAATAAAAATGACACAATGTAAATTGAATGTTATCATAACGAGTTTACTTGAATTTCCTTTCTTCTGAGATCGCAGCAATGTGCGACAGGTAAGCTAGTTATTCTATATATGTTAGATCTGACATCCTTGGCAAGGTAGTCTCACAGACATTTTGCCTTCTCTCTCTGACATTAGGACTCTATGAACTCTCCACCTGCTAACCATTGGCGAAGTCCTTGCGCTCTCTCCTTCAAACATAGTAACATTGGTATAAACCAAATTGGCACATTTATTCGACTTATAAGCCCCTAGTAAATGGTACTACCTGTTCAAGTGCCTGTAAATTAAATATGACAAGTGAGGTGCAGCACACATTTGCCACCCAGTTCAGTAGCACTTTAAACATGTCTCAAGCCTGTCACTGAAAACTGTAGTGCAGTTTTAAATTGCCATTTTCACCTGACAAAATAAACCTTTCGCCTGGCCTAAACCGTCCCTTTTTAATACGTCTGAGACACCCCTAAGTTACGGCTGAGAGGCTCAGAGGGCAGGGTGTATGGGATCTAAAAGGTAGGTCATGTGGATTTACGGTGTTACATGTTCTAGCAGGGAAAAAACCTTAAAG
Source organism: Lissotriton helveticus (assembly GCF_964261635.1). NCBI lineage: Eukaryota > Metazoa > Chordata > Amphibia > Caudata > Salamandridae > Lissotriton > Lissotriton helveticus. Next base: position 316,049,365 of record NC_136060.1, read on the forward strand.
GAGTTTTTACAGCTGTGAAGGCTACCTCTCCCATAGACTACCACTGGGTAACCTTATTACACTTTATAAGCGCTAACTTCAGTTTGGGACCAGATAGAAAAAAGCAAACACCAGAACAAACGGATTGCTTGATAACAGTTTTAGAATAGTTCAGAGTGGTCACAGTGCTCTATGATTATCATAAAAAGTGATGGTGAGTGAGCACACAACGCTCTATGATTTCTGAGTCAAGAGGAAGTAGATTGTGTTCTTTAAGTATCTTTTCCTCGCCTTAAGTGCTGACTCAGTGCAGAAGAAAAGTGACATTTATGAGTTGCTGCAAACTTGTAAACATTGTTCCTTGATTTAGCCGGAGGAAGGCAAACAGCCAATTTAAGCCCTCATACATACACCCTACTATAGCAAGTAGTGGGAGGAAAATGAATATAAACATTTTAAACAATTTTGGTTCAACTTTTAAGGTGCACTGGCCATTTCTGAAATAATCTGCCAATTTCACAAGAAATCAGGGGATCACTGAAAGAATATCGACTACCAAAATATCGACTACCCAAAATATCGAGGAAAAAATATCTACAGCAAAAAAATCGAGTTTGTATGTACAAACAGGTAAGTACAAAAATATCGAGTACAAAATAGTGTTTACAAAAATATAGTTGTAAAAAATATCGTATTTACTAAAAACAGTGTTAAATTAAATTAATATTAATAATTAATTATAAAATATACTTAAAATTACTTAAATTAACTTATAATAATTAAATAATTAATGAAAGTTAAATAAATATTAAGCATGAGCGCAAAATCCGCTCCGATCGCGGATTTTGCGGATTTTCGGTAAATTCGCGGTCCGCGAACTCTCGTGAATTTACCAAAAATCCGCAATCCGCGAGCGGCGGATTCCGCGGTCAAAAGTTCAAAGCCTAATTTACGATGGCGCCGGCAAGCTGCCAGCGCCATCCTCAAATAGTTACTTAATTAGCTTCAACAGGAAGCTCTAATAGATAAGATACAGCAGGGGCTCGAGCGCCTGCTTTATTTTATCAGTTGGAGCTTCCTGTTGAAGCTAATTAAGTAACTTTTTCAGGATGGCGCTAGCAGCTTGCCGGCGCCATCGTAAATTATTTACGATGGGGAAAAACGGTGGTGTCTTCTTGAATAAATATGAAGGGCAGGGTTCATTCTGGCACGACGGTCCTGGCACAAAAAATAAACCTCAACAGGAAACACTTGCAGATATCAATAAAGCATGTGCCCTAGTTGAAGCTTAAATTCAGTGACTCATTCATCAGCCCAAAATCAATCGTGAGCGTTGTGGAGGCTGGGCAGGTGTGCCTTCTTCCCAAATATACCATCGAAAATCCGCTGTGATGCAGGCCAGAGGCATTTGCATCTTTGACTTTCACGAGCGCAATCCCCGTGCTGTTCCTGTGACCAGGAGCTTCTGTCTCTTAATCTGCCGCTCTGATCGGTCTCTGACCTTTTATACACACAAGAGGCATGTGCGCTCGCATGGAAGCCCCGTCCGTTTGTCCCCGCCCACACACTCGAGGAAGCCCCGCCCCCAAATCCGCCGATCCGTGAATTCGCAAATTCGTGAATCGTGGATCCGCAAAATCCGCCCATGCTTAATAAATATTTTTTTATTTCATATTTATTAAACATATATATATAGTAATAAAATATAATAAAATAATACCCAAAAACTGAAAACTGACCCTGAACCCTAAAAATACCCCTTTACCCAAAAACTGAAAACTGACCCTGAACCCTAAAAATACCCCTTTACCCAAAAACTGAAAACTGACCCTGAACCCAAAAAATACCCCTTTACCCAAAAACTGAAAACTGACCCTGAACCCTAAAAATACCCCTTTACCCAAAAACTGAAAACTGACCCTGAACCCTAAAAATACCCCTTTGCCCAAAAACTGAAAACTGACCCTGAACCCTAAAAAATACCCCTTTACCCAAAAACTGAAAACTGACCCTGAACCCTAAAAATACCCCTTTACCCAAAAACCCAAAACTGACCCTGAACCCTAAAAATAAAAACGATATTACTTCACTTACCTTAAAAACGATATTACTTCACTTACCTTAAAAACGATATTTGGCTGTCGATATTCTGTCCTGTAGATATTTTCTCCAAACGATATTTTGGAGTCGATATTATGTCCAAACAATATTATGTAGTCGATATTATGTCTGTGCACCGAAATCAGGGCCTTAAATGGCCTGTAGAGCGTGAGCTTGCCTCACACATCACTGATTCTGCCAAGGACGTCAAATGTGTCACAGGACTTCACTCCCATTTTAAATTAAATAAAGAAAAACATTGTCGAATTAATACTTAGGTGCTTTTTGGTTGACTCTAAAAAAAGCGGATTTTATTGCAAGAAGAAGAAATGTGTGCTTTTGCCCATAAACACACGAGCACAACCAAAATACACCTCATGCCATTACCTTCTTTTCTAAGTGCCTTACTTATTTTAGACCTAATGCAGAATTGCCCATGTAACATCTCTGCTTCTTAAGCTAACATCTTCTTGGTTCATTGATAGATATTTGTACTTCCTGCTAGCAGAATAGAAGGGAGTGCTTCTGGTGAACAGTTTTCATGCACATGCAAAGCTCCACTTTACCAAACGGCAGAAAAACAACCTGAGGACACACACCTTGCAAAGTGTGTGAATGTTCCCACACCCAGGGAGACTTTCTAGTTGAAGATGATAGTTGGCTGAGTCCCCTCTGCCTCAGAACCCAGATCTGTGACCCACACCTCTCCCTAAAGGGGATGCACAGACATGTGTAAAGCTCCTGGCATGGAAGGACAGAGGTGCTTTGGCAGAGCTTTGCATTTGGCCAGTGGTGGAACAGTAACGGTGATGCTGCAACTGTGGAGAGATAAGGTGCACTAGCAGAGTTATGAGTGCACTAGCAGAGTAGTGAGTTTACCAGTGGTCAAATAAAATGGTGTGGCTGCTGCATAGAAGGATTCAAGTGCCTTGGCAGAGTGTGTTGTGTTCTATGGTGGAACTGAACAGTCCTCGTTGGTATAGTGAAAATATAAGGTGTACTGTTAGAGCTGTACACACACCTGAGGCGCAGGATACATTTTTTTGCTGTGGCAGTGAGTAAATGAGGGGCACAGGCAGAGTTGTGAGTCTTGTGATTTGTGGATCACCAGTGTGGTTTGCCCTACAGGAGAGCCAGATCCTGATCCTGTCGCTTTACAAATACAGCCGATCGGATCATGCCGCAGTGGAGGACAACATGATGTGACAAAGTTGGCAAAATTTTTATGAAGAAAGATTCTCATTTAAAGGGAATTTTGTTTCCAAATTATGCAGCAATGGCAAATTAGGCTGCACATTATGTGGAAGTATTTTCTAGGTATTTTGGCATTTTACAACCTATTGATTCAAAGTAAATACCAATGCTAATGCAAATACACTGGCTCCTGAAGAAAATAATATTGACATTCAACAGATACTGTTCAAAATGTTATTAAACAACTTGTTGTGATTGTGCCCTTCATGAATGCACTAGAACACACTAGAATGCTACTTTTACACTATTCTTTTTTATGCAGTCTTATAATAGCTCAAAATTGCCCTAGGCACCAAGGGCACCAAATATAGTACACAAGCTCACATACATTTTTTACGCAATGGGAGATAACGTGATTTTCCCAGAATCACAGGGTGTTGGACAGTGCTGAATTTGAGCCCGTGCTTTCTGATGCTCAGCACCGGCACCGGCACCTAGTTGTCAACACCATACTTAGAACAGTCTACCACATGATGGCGCTGCTCATCTAATATAGTGATGAGCAGAACAACGGTTGTTTAGGAATACAATATACGTTAAAATGAATAATACCTGCCTCCCCAGCCATTCCTTTAGCTTTGGGGACCTGGAATATTCTGAACTATCACATTTACATGTGAGAGAGATGATTAGTAGTTGTTTTGGCAGCGATGACAGGAGCAATGGGCGGTGCAGGTTGCAGTGGCCTCAAGGTCAGAGACCTGGCTCTTAATATTTGACAAATTATGTACTTATGTTGCAGAGACTCAAACCTGAATCATCAATTCTGAAGTCTGCAACATTGATCGTAACACAAACACATTTTTTGCTCCAAGAGTGAAATGGATTGTAAAAAACACAATACACTATTGCACTTTGCAAAAAATCAACTGCCAGTTCACACCTACTGTAATATAAGATGTGTATGATATATTGTGTATATTCCAATTCTCTTCTAAAACTTGCATTCAGTTTCAAGAGCTCAGTTTAACACTCTGGAAATGCCTATTTTCATAAAGAAAAGGATGAGCTCTGTTTCTCACTGAGAGATACTTTGGTTTTCAAGGCAGGATTCAAGCTAGTCAATGAAAAAAGATGTAAACTCTCTAGTCATCTTTTCAATAACAAATATACAGCCTCTACCTGTTTGTTGCACCAGTCTTTCTTTTTAGAAAAAACCCATGCCACCGCCACATGCTGGACCCCATCTTTTCCGCAAGCTCCCACGTCTCCTTCAACCACACCACCAAAATTCACTGGACCGACCATCGCTGCATCCACTTCACCTTCTGGAAACCCACCACGCAACACCGCACCCAAAATATCCCCCGCCGCTGCTGGAGCAAAGTCAACGAAGACCAGCTAACCCCCACCCTTGCTCAGAGCCCACCTGCCGACCCCAACACCCCAGCCCCGACACCCACCGACCACGCACGCAACCTTGGGTTCATTCTCGACTCTACTCTCTCCATGACAAAACAGGTCAGCGCCGTCTCTCCTCCTGCTTCAGTACCCTCCGAATACTCCACAAGATCTACAAGTTGATCCCCACAGAGACAAGAAGAACGGTCACCCAGGTCTTTGTCAGCAGCAGGTTGGACTATGGAAATGCCCTCTACGAAGGAGCCTCGGCCAAACTCCCTAAACGACTTCAACACATTCAAAACACCTCTGCACGCCTGATCCTCGGCATCCCTCACCAAAGCCACATCACACCCCACCTGACAGACCTGCACTGGCTCCCGTCGACAAGAGGATCACTTTTAAGGCACTCCACAACACCGGACCAGCATACCTCAACAGACGACTCAGCTTCTACACCGCCAACCGCCAATTTCGCTCCGCCGACCTCGCCTCGTCACAGTCCCCTCCATCTGTAGAGCAACCACCGGTGGCAGATCGTTCTCCCACCTCGCTGCCAAGACCTGGAACGTCCCTCCCATCCCCCTACTGCAGACCCAGGACCTGCTAACGATCAGAAGACTCCTCAAGACCTGGCTATTCGAGCAGTTGCAGCACCCCCCCCTCCCAGCCCCTTGAGACCCTCATGGGTAAGTTGTGTGCTTTACAAATGTTCTGATTGATTGATTGATTAGGAATAAATGCAACAAAAGCAGTCTCAAAAGTAATTTTGCATTCAATTAACATATTTATGCCTATTAATAAGTTTGTTACGCATTTAATAACTGCTTAAATAGCTAACCTGTAGTGGAATGAACTGAACCTACTACTGAAAGCCATAACCCAGTTTATGCAACCCAGTTTATGTACATAACTTCAGCATATTTGGAAATAATTGGCTAGGGCACCGTGTAGTCAAGAAATGTTGTCTACAATAAGGATATCTATTTTACAACTGGATCACCTAGAAGCCACAGAGAATATTCTTTTTTTACTGTCAGTTGATTTATAGTCATTTTGGCTTGGCCTTTTTTTTGCCTTTCATCTCTGCCATACAAACCCCTCATTGCCAACTTTGCTCACTACTATCACTCCCATCACTAATATGGATTCCGCACATAGTCAGGAAAAGTGTGCCCACAAGCACAGTGTTGCCATGCACAGAGGGAAATAATTAGAGGGAACCCTGATGCTAAAGTCAGATTTTTCTGCGATATTCTGAAAATGACAGTTTTAAAATGTTGGCACTTTTCTGCCTGAAACAACTGGGCCTTTCTGCCACTGTCTTGGGTCACATGACTGTGAACGGCTCTGCTATTGTGGATTGTGAATCGCTTCTAGTCATTGAGACAAAAGAGGCCTAAGTGTGAGGGGAGAGGGTCTTCTTCACAGGATGGCTGTGCAGGAGCTGTATTCCACCCTGATAACACTTCAAAAAGCCTTCCTGCAGCACCCACAAAGGGACCTGACACCAGACCAGCCCAAGCCTTTGACATCCTAGACAGTTTGGAGCCAGGGCCAGAGAATTTGCCCACACAAAAGCTGGCACTGGTATAAAAGTGGGCCCTTCATGATTTCTTATCAGAACACTCCTGAACCTGTGGAATATACATCATTATTATTTAAATGAGGAAGATTGGACTTGCTTGTCCTGAACCCAGGGTCTCCAGAAGTGAATTGAAGGTTCAATTGGCTGATCTCCTGTTTGAGCCATAGGGACACAACAAGTTTATTAGAGGCCTCTCTGCAACTGCCCAATTAACCAGCACCAACAGGACCTGCCTGGACCTGCCTGAGCCTTGCCGAGGGCCTCTGTTGGAGTGTGTCCTGACCCTCAACAGGTGACCCTCTCTGGTGTCAGAGTGTACTCCGCCTGAGGAAAAGGTGAAGATACAGAAGATTTGAGCTCTTCGCAACTGCAAAGTGGCCGGTTCACCCCGAGAATCGACTATCTGCGACAACCACCAATGCAACAGCGAGATCTATTTTTCATGCACAACGTGACAGTCTATGATGACCACTGATGTGAGATCTGCACTTTGTGGCAACAGACCGCATTGACAGCCATTGCAAACCTCAAGTGACGACTTGCTCTTCAAGCTACAGCAGTAATTGTCGACAACATCAGACCTGCTCCTCATACCAACAACATCCTCCTCGCTGCCCCTGCAAATGCAAATTGCACGCCTCAAGCCGACTGAGACGTTGACTCTTCAGATGGATTATCCTGTCCCTGTATGCAACCTGCACTCTATTGCAATTGGCTTGAACTTGAGACTTTCCTCCTGCCCTACATGACCAGATAACTGCCCGTGGAATTTGTTGGTGCTATTTTCACCCAAAACTTCAAAAAACGAATATCTCTAGGTAACTAATGGAGTTTTGTCAGTTTGGCGTTATTTTACTTATTGAAATTCACTCTATTTTTCTAAATTGGTTTGGAATTTTTTGTGTTATGTGTTATGGTTTTTACTATTACTGTTTGAACACTGCATAAATAGCTTACACATTACCTTTAAGCCTGACTGCTTGTTTTCCAAGTTACTATAGGGTTAAGCACAAGTTTACTTAGTGAATATGTGGTTCACTCAGTCACGTATTGTGTTTGTTATTTGAGTGGGGCTTCCACACCTCTCACCTAAGGCCCCTAATTCTTACATTGGTGACCATTTTTGGGATCCAGTACTTGTGTTTGTGCAGTGCCACTCATTGATTTGTGTAAAACCAAGAATCCCGTATAATAATCTGACATCAGAATAGATTCCCTTTTAAATTCTCCTTTATTGGCCCTATTTTCTGAAGGTTAAAGTAACATTAAAGGTAAATGAATATGTCAGTGACAACATTAATGTTTGAATTAGGTAAAATACAGAAATTCCCCAGTTATATTTATCAGTTAGCAGGGCTAACTATAACATGCTCAGCCCCACCAAGCACTACTTATGACCTCACATATTACATCACTCATGACATGTTCTATGATATCTTTCTCATATAATATACAGGGATGGAATGAAGAGAAGATAAATAGAACAAGAAGGAGGACAAATGGACTATGAAGCACACTACTGGTTGGTTGGGATGAAATCCCCTTAGATGCTGAGGTTCCTTGGGTGCCAGGAACCCCTCCTGTTACCTCCAGTAAGTCCCACACAGCATGGTTATGGAGAGGTCTTCCGAGGCCATGCCTCCTTTCCCACAACTCTGCAAACACACCTCCTGGTGCACTACTGTTTGGGGGATGAAGTCCCTTTGGCTGGTGGGAGTCCTTGGGGAGAAAAGATCCCTCCCGTTACCTCAAATATGTCCCACAAAAATACTAGTTCTAAAAACAAAACTTGAGAAAGAATAAAACATGAGAGATTGGATCCAGTTAATTAATGTTAACTGCTCTGGGAAGGAGCCCCATGATGCCCTCTGTTGGCTAATTTAAATACATTTTAACGAATAGTGGTGCCCCAATCTGGGCAGATGCACCACCAACATATTGTTTTTAGTGGGATGCAGGGAGTCAGCATCCCCACAGGAATACGGAATAGAAATAAACCCTATCTTTGATGGAGTCTATAGAACATAACCCAAGCAATATTTGTTGATATTGTCAAGCGTTTCCAGAGCTGGATCTTTCCCTCTTCAGCTTAGAAATGCAGAGACTTCTTTTGGTTGGTCTTATGTCTGAATAATGTGGCTTGCAGACTGTAAAAGCAAGACTCTTACTCTTGGTAAATGTTATTTTGAGTGTGAAAGCTTTATTTAAATGTTAATTGACAGACATTACATTGATCCCTTGACAAAACCAGTATGTATGCATACTGAGTCCTGCCTTTTAAATATTCATACTGACCTACATTACCAAAACCAAGAAAACTACTGAAAAAAAGGTTATGTAAGCAATAAAAAAAGTAGACATTCCTTGAACAAAACAAATGTTTGAGGGATATTATAGTTAGGTGAATAAGATCTAATGAAATTCACCAGTTATAGTTATTGCAACTAACTACAATTTGTGACCCTGTCGTGCACTGCTAATTACCTCACATATTACATCACTTATGACGTGTTTTGTGGTTTCGTTGATAAGATCAATGCAACATCTGAATTTGAATTTGAATTTAAAAACACTTATAAAGCGCACATATATCTGGCAGTTTCTTGGCGCTAAGGGACGTTAGAACCTGGGTAGTGACTGTGAGGAAACTAAGTTGAGAAGGCTTGCAAAAAAAGATAAGTTTTAAGGGCCTTACGGAAATCAGGGTAGAGCGAGATGGATCTGATGGTGGGGGGGAGGGAATTCCAAAAAGTAGGATCAAGGACAGCAAATTTCACCCCCCCATCCTCTTCTTCCTAAAACGAGGGACTGAGAGGAGGGACTGGGTGGAGGAACGGAGTTCCCTTACCGGGATGTAGCTGGAGATTGCCGAGTTTATAAAGGCTGGGGCAGTTCCAGCTCGGGCCTGAAACACGGTACAGCCAAGTTTAAAGAGGGCCCGCTCCCTAATAGGCAACCAGTGTAAGTTCTTCAATACAGAGGTAGCATGATGGAGTTTAGGGAGACCGTAGATGAGAAGGGCCACTTGGTTCTGAACCAGCTGTAGGCGTTGGAGGGCATAAGCCGGAGCGCCATTGTACAATATATTTCCATAGTCCAGCCGTGATAATACCATTGCCATCATGATGAGTTTGAGAGCAGAAGGGGAAAAGAATCTGGAAATTTTCCGGATAGTACGAAGAGTGAAAAAGCAAGAGGATACCACCATACTTATCTGGGAGTGCAGGGTGAGATTTTGATTTAACATGATCCCAAGTGTTTTAACTGAGTGAGAAGGTGAGGGGGAGGGACCAAGCGAAGGGGGCCAAAACATAGGGGTCCAGGGACTGGATGTACCACCCGTCAAAACCAGCTCAGTTTTATCTGGGTTGAGTTTAAGGTGGTTGAAGTTCATCCAGTCCCTGATGAAAATCATGATTGATTGGAAATTATGGATAGATTCAGGAGAATGAGAAAGATTGAAGATCAACTGGAGGTCGTCTGCGTAATTGAAGACAGTGACCTCCAGTTGCTGTAAAGCAGAAATAAGAGGGAAAATATAAAGGTTGAATAGAAGGGGAGAAAGGGAGGAACCTTGGGGGACACCACAATGCACCTTACGTGGGGAAGCAGAAAACCCTTCTAGATGGACAGCCTGGGTGCGGTCCCTCAGGAAGGAGGTAAGCCAAGCCAGGGGAGGCCCACTGATGCCCGCTGCCCTGACACGGGTGAGAAGGATGGAATGATCAACCGTGTCAAAGGCAGCGGACAGATCTAAGAGGACCAAAGCCTGGGGGCGACCCATATCCATCCCCTCCCTGAGGCAGTCTAAGATAGAGACCACAACCCTCTCGGTAGAATGGCGAGGACGGAATCCAGCCTGGCAGGAGGCCAAGTAACCGCTGACCTCCACAAAGGAACTGAGGACAGAGGCGACGTGACATTCCAAGATTTTACCCAGGCAAGGGAGAAGGGAAATGGGGCGATAATTAGTGAGGGAGGCAGGGTCGGCACCGGGTTTTTTCAGTAAGGGGATGATAATGGCTGTTTTATGAAGGTCAGGGACGGTACCGTTCCTGAGGGAATCGTTCAGAAATACCAAGGGAGGAATAGGGCAGGCCTGAAAGATTTCTCTCAGAATGGGCGCTGGGCAGACATCAGAGGGGGAGCCTGATTTGACACGCACCGCCAGAGAAGATAACGTTTCTCTGGTCAGTGGAGGAATGTGGTCTAGATGAAACCTGTTAGGGGAGGGTTCGGGGACGGGGGGAAAGGTAGCTGCAATTTTCTCAACAAAGAAATTGTTTAGGGAGTCACAGAGGGCTTGGGAAGGGGAAGGTTTTAGGGAGGTACTGTCTGACAAAGCCAGCTCGTGGACGGTAGAGAAAATTTCTCTAGACTGATTTCCAGCTGAGAGTATTTTGTCAGAGAAGTAATTAGTCTTGGCTAAAAGGATCGTGCTTTTATATGCATTAAGCATGGACGAGTAGTGAGCTTTTAAGATTGGACAGTAAGCACTCCTCCATGGGCGTTCCGCCTGGCGGGCAGCTAACTTCTTTCCCTTGAGTTCGTCAGTGAACCATTTATTGACATTATGGGCACGTTTCACAGCAACAAGTTTCAAGGGGGCCACTTGACTACAAGACCTAGATAGCCAGACATTGATAGCGGTTGCCTGAGAAGAGGGGGAAAGTTCCTCTAGGGCCGGGTAGGAACCTTGGAGGGAAAGGCAGAGGGCAGGGATGTCAACCTTATTCCAGTTGCGGGCCCAGACATTCCTGGGAAGGGTAGGGCGCTTGGACCGGTGGAAGTCTAAGGTGAACGAAATCAAAAAGTGGTCTGGCCAAAGACAAGGTGTAATGGTAGGGGGAGAGACCGGGATGTTCATTGACCATATTTGGTCTAAGATGTGGCCCTTGGTGTGAGTAGGGGCAGACACATGTGAAGTAAAATTTAGACTAAGGAGAAAGTCTGTAAATTCTCTAGATGCTGCGTCTTCCGCAGGGTCAGATGGCCAGAAGTTAAAATCGCCAAGAACTAACACAGAGGAGTTGTTAACTGCTAGTGTGGCAAGAAGTTCCTGAAACTCAGTCAAAAAGTAGGGGGTATGGCGAGGTGGGCGGTAGACAAGGACACAGGTGATAGGGGTCTGAAAAGAAGCAGATCGCATCACTAAGCACTCAGCTCCCTTGATAATCGGAGAGGAGAGAGTTTGAAAGTAAAGGTCCGACAGGACAATCAGAGCGACACCTCCACCTGCCTTGCCCAATGGTCGGGTGGCCCGCAAGGCATATTAAGTGGAGGGTAGTGATGCAAGGATATTGGGAAGGGAATCTGGGCAGAACCAAGTTTCTGTTAAAAATAAAAGATCAGGTTTATAAGAATCCAGGAACACAAAAAGTTCTAGTTGGTGTTTCACTGCTGATCTGTTATTTAGAAGGAAAGCCAAAATAGCGGTCACTGGCCTCGAAGACTGGCCAGGTTCTAATGGAGAGTGGGGCAGTGGTGAGAGGAGAGGGAGGATAGGTACGGGGAAAGGAACAGGGTGGGGCCGGGCAAGACCGAGGTTGGAAATAGTGGACTCTGAAGCGGCGCTGAGGGTTCCATGGCTTTGGTAGCAATGAAGTTCCTCTGAGGAATAAATTAAAAAATGGGCATAGTGAGGTGCCCCTTGCCCCGGCCGGCCGCGGACGGGCGCAGACGGGTTTGCCTTTGGCGCGCCACTGGCGCGCCCGCTGCACGCATCTGCTGCGCGTACGCATGGGGCGGCGCTTTTGTAGCCTAGGTGCGCGGTGACTGGAGCGCTACCCTAGGAAATGCTCTGCCCCTCCAAGATGGCGGCCGCAACCCCGTCAGCCCTCGGGATCAAGCGGCACAAAGCCGTGCCGGACCGGGGCTAGGGGAGCGGTAGTTGGAGCGAGGAAGCAGCAGCAACCAGGTAAGGAAGCAACAAGAATGAAGGTTAAAATTTGCAACACAATAAAATTTAATTTACAAAGCGAGCCCACAAGCACCGCAGCAGCTGCGAACCAGCTGCCACCAGGTTCTAGCGCGTCTGCTGCGCGTGCGCATGGGCCGTCGCTTTTGTAGCCTAGGTGCGTGGTGACTGGAGAGCTACCCTAGGGAATGCTCTGCCCCTCCAAGATGGCGGCCGCAACCCCGTCAGCCCTCCGGATCAAGCGGCACACAGTCGTGCTGGACCGGGGCTAGGGGAGCGGTAGTTGGAGTGAGGAAGCAGCAGCAACCAGGTAAGGAAGCAACAAGAATGAAGGTTAAAATTTGCAACAAAATAAAATTAAATTTACAAAGCGAGCCCACAAGCACTGCGGCAGCCGCGAACCAGCTGCCGCCAGGTTCTAGCGCGTCTGCTGCGCGTGTGAATGGGGTGTCGCTTTTGTAGCCTAGGTGCGTGGTGACTGGAGCGCTACCCTAGGGAATGCTCTGCCCCTCCAAGATGGCAGCCGCAACCCCGTCAGCCCTCCGGATCAAGCGGCACACAGCCGTGCCGGACCGGGGCTAGGGGAGCGGTAGTTGGAGCGAGGAAGCAGCAGCAACCAGGTAAGGAAGCAACAAGAACGAAGGTTAAAATTTGCAACAAAATAAAATTAGATTTACAAAGCGAGCCCACAAGCACTGCAACAGCCGCGAACCAGCTGCCACCAGGTTCTAGCGCGTCCGCAGCGCGTGCGCATGGGGCGTTGCTTTTGTAGCCTAGGTGCGTGGTGACTGGATCGCTACCCTAGGGAATGCTCTGCCCCTCCAAGATGGCGGCCGCAACCCCGTCAGCCCTCCGGATCAAGCGGCACACAGCCGTGCCGGACCGGGGCTAGGGGAGTGGTAGTTGGAGCCAGGAAGCAGCAGCAACCAGGTAAGGAAGCAACAAGAATGAAGGTTAAAATTTGCAACAAAATAAAATTACATTTACAAAGCGAGCCCACAAGCACCGCAGCAGCGGAGAACCAGCTGCCACCAGGTTCTAGCGCGTCGCGCGAAATGACATCATTTATGACAACATGGTGCATGGAGGGATAGCAAGTAGATCATATCCTGGAGACCAGCGTGCTAATAGATAGACATTTTTGTATCAGGCTAAAACACAACCTGCTGCATTACTAGTGCCCCAATAGGGCTACTCCTGTCACTCCGGAGGATACTGGGAGTTTCATTAACTACAATAGTGCAGAATTAATGGGGATACTGGACTAAACTCTGAAAATCCCCTGAGAAATAAGGAAATATTATGGGCTTAGTAATTATGTGTCTCAGTCTCAGGAATAACCCTCTTATTTCCCCACCCCTGGAGATTTCAGCTAGGGAACCTGTCGGGGGGGGGGGGGCGGGGGGGTTATCTACAGGTCTTCAGTTAGCCTAAAAATTTCAGAATCCTGATGCCATGCCAGATGATCTCACTCACAGATTTGCAGGCTACTGGGAATGCCCACCTCAGACCCCATAAATATTCGTTACACAGCATGAGCCCCTGTAGAGGCCTTGCACCACGCTGCTGCAAGGATGACTCGGAGCCAGGTTCAGTTCACATGCCGCAGTGCCGGGATTGACGTCCCCGACCATGTCTTCAATTGTATACCCCTGTATTATGTCATGCGGAGGCAAACCAACTTAAAGACGTGGGCGGGTGACTCACTCAGTCACCCTCTTTGTCTCACTCCAAATGGAACATCACATTCCTCCTTATCGTTAACAATAAAACACATTGAAAATAACTTGAAAATTAGGAAATACTCGAAATGCACATGATGTAACATATAATCACAATGTCCAGCGTTGAGCAGTATACAGTTACCAGTTCGTCGACTACTGCTGCTCGCATCTCTTACATCACACCAGGAACTCTACCAGATGGGAGGATGGTGCCAGATTGCCTTGCAGATGATATCCGGACCAGGTACCCCAGTGGTGTGGGGTTGGCACCAGGGAGTCCCCTTCTGATTGGTCACCAGGGTTGACTGGGGTAGACTCGGGACACTACGGCATGCTCTCCTCTAGTGGAGGCCTGCTGCGAGTGTTGCTGGGGATCTGCATAGGGGAGTCCAGAGACAAGCCATAGCTGCACCTGGCAGTAGGCCCATCAGAAGACTCTGAGGCGAGTATCAAATCGTGGAGTGCTTTGAAGAACAAAACATTCCTGTTGACAACCTCTTCTCCTTGGCGTGCTGTGATCATAGTTCCTTTCTGGTGTGTAACTGTCCATGGATGGTGCTCAAACGTGGGACAGAACTTGCTTCCGGGGTGTTGGTCCTTGAGATACACCAAGTCCCCTTGGCTGATGGCTGACATCTTGGCTTTTCGCCTTTTACTGGTATGGACATTTTTGACAGTTCTTTTTCTTAGGACCCGGGCATCTTTAATGGGTGACGAGGTCCAGTTGGGATGATGTGGAATGGTGTTCAGCACCACCCACCCCATGCTGGCATGTCCTGGGGCTCTCTCTGTCATGACATGAGTTGTCAGCTGGTATTCTGTAAAAAAACTGTAAATGGCCCTTTCCACCGACGACACTTCAGCATGAGCTATTCAAATTACCTAGTTTAGGGTCCGCTTGAACAGCTCAACCTCTCCGTTGGACTGGGGCCAGTTTGGTGTTACCTGCGAACGCCTGTCTTTCAGATCAGTAGCCGATAATTTCAGAACAGCTGTGGGAAAATGGAAAATAGGGCTACAAGCTGTATTTCCAGCAATCTGCCATCCTAATGTATACAGGCATGCTTTGACTATAACTTACTACTGCGCACTTAAAGTGCATTGATTTGTCTCATTGTCTTCCGTTTCCTTTCAACCAATTTCCTCAACTTAATCACGACTACCGTAGTAAGAATCTGTGATTCACCACAAAGTGTTCATTATAGACGAGGTTACGCAGACAGCCTCCTTTTTTGTACGCACAGGAATGTTTAATGCCTTTCAGTAACGTTTAACAGCCTCGTAATAATAATGTCTAAGAGAGCGTTCGCCGCCTCACAGACAATGAACCCCACGAGGAACAGACAACAATGCAGGAAACTGGAATTCAAAGATTATTAATATTGCACAACACATTTTTCTGAATGTGGGGATAGTGCTCTTTTGCATTTATGATTCATACTCTTATGTTTTCTAAATGATCAGTCGAATAGGAGCTGAATTTCTGAGATTGCTCTGGGTCGGGTAGAAATTTGTACAAATATTTCGAGATTGCCCAGATGAACAATTCAAGCTAGCACAGATTACTTTGGTGTCCTACAATTTCCGAACATTTCCAGAGACTATAGATGACACTATTACTGGCCTGCCAACATTTGTAGGACTTGTATGAGAGAAAATTTTATTTTTCATTTGAGCAATCAAGCACAGCTGTAAACTTTCCACATTCAAAAAGATGCACATCAAAATGTAACCTTGCAATGACACTGGCCCAGTCAATGTCATCCCGGTATAGTTACTTTTAGCAACTTCCTATTCGTGTAGACGTGGATTAATTTGCCCATCTGCTGATTTGAATGTTTACTAATTAGCTACAAATATTTACCTGAAATGACTAAGCAATCAACAACAACCCTAAAATAATCTTATTTGTATGTGAAATAACAGACACCTGAGCCCTTATTATGAGTGGCCTCCTAATTCTGATGGTATACAACGTTTACAACGCAACTTTTACTATGCACTACCATTACAACAAAACTTTTACAACGCAACATCCATTACAACGCATACATTTACAACGCAGTCATTACAACACATGACACTATAACGCACACCACTACAACGCATACCATTACAACACAGTCATTACAACGCATACCATTACGACGCAAAACTTACCATCCAACACTTACCCTACTGTTGCACCCCCTGGAGTTAGAATAGTAATTTTAACCCCTACACTATCCAACACTTACCTTATATGCAATGTAATGTAATGCGTTGTAATGGTATGCGTTGTAAATGTAGTATGCGTTGTAGTGGAATGCATTGTAAAGGTATTTTTTAAGAATTCTTTGTAATGGTATGCGTTGTAATGGTGTGCGTTGTAATGGATGTTGCGGTGTAAAAAATGCGTTGTAAAGGTATGCGTTGTAAAAGTGTGCGTTGTAACATCATACATCCAATTCTGATGGGCTAATAACAGCAGTTACCAGATCCATTGGATTATAAAATCCACTCTAAAACCATGGGTTTCTTAACTTTTTCCTTGGATATTTGTGTGATGAAATTCTGCCGGAAAATTAAAGCCACTACGAGGGAATCGGAGGGCAGAGTTACAGATCTCTCCAGTAATTCCTCATTTCTTATAGAACCCTTTTTTTAATTAACTTTATTGACATTTAAATATCACATGTAACAGTCAAATGGACTCTTATATTTCAATTCATAATGGGTTGGATTTTCTGTACCGCTGGAGTAAAGGGTGTCCCGGGTATTGGTAACTCCTGTGGGTGAGTGGGGGGGGCGGCATTTGCTGAGCCACTCATAATGTAGGCTCAGATCCCAAGAAGCAGGTTACAGAGAGCCTCTCCCTTTCTCATATTGGCATCTCATGTTTACAATCCTTAGAGGAAAATTATAAGGGTAGTACCTAAGAGAGCATAGAGCAATTCCCCCTGAGTTGAGTTCCTGGCCAGGAGCCCCTAATCTTCCATAATCCTGGGTGCCTGAAGGCCTCTACTATGATATAATCCTTTCCTTGAAACACCCAGTAAGACGTGAGTGACACAGGAGCCCTGGTTGGCTTGGAACTTTAGGATTGAATGTGCTGGGCTGTGCTGGGGGGAGGGTGGTTGCACGCAGCGCCGCGGTGCTCATGACGAGCTCAGCTCGTCACGCAGTACGGTGGCACTGTGCTCATGACGAGCTGAGCTCGTCATGACCACGTCCGTTTTAATAGAACACTCAGCACAGCGGGGGAATTAGCCTCGCGTGTGAGCGCCAAACATGTCATGACGAGCTCAGCTCGTCATGAGCACAGCGGCACCGTGACTCATGACGAGCTGAGCTTGTCATGAGCACGGAAGAGGTTAAGACATGAGTCCCCATGGGTTCTGATCCCTTGGAATACAGGTGAAGTTGAAGTGAAGAGAATTCTGAAGTGCTCACTGCCAGAGACAGGTGGCTTGGAGCAAGGAAGGGTAGTGCTGGAAGTTACCAGTGGACCAGGGGGTTGTCGGGCCCCAGAGAAATCCCACTGAAGGCTGAGAGGAGGCTGCCCTTTTGACTCCACACACCAGAACACAGCTGAGAGTGAGCCGCAGCAATATATATATATAAGGATTGGCGAGTATGCAGGGTGGCCTCTCAGTTCCCTTGCCATGCAATGTTGCCCACTCATTAGAATTGCATGGAGTACTGGAGCAACACTTACACTTATAAACACTAAGCTCCTAGTGTGAACTTCAAGGGGTCTGGCTAAAGAAAATTGTGACGAACCCCCCCCCCCCCCCCCCCCAGCCCAATTACCAAAAAGGGATTGGCTGCAGAGCTGGGCCTTTAGATGCAATTTTTATTTTGACTGAAATACACTGCAACATTCAGCAGTTCAGGTTCCGAAAAATATTAATACGTTTAAACCAGTCTCCAAAGCCAGGGAAGAACTTTATTGGCTACCCATCAAAAATAGAGTTGCTTATAAGGCACTCTGCATAGCTCATTAATCAATTTATCACCATGGTCCAGATTTCTTTAAAAACACATTCTCTTGTTGCATTCCGAATAGATCGCTTTGCTCAGGAGCAGCTAAAAAATTGTCTGGCCCTTCTATTCACAAAGCCTCTTGGGGTGGTAGAAGCTTCTCCTATGCTACTCCCCATCTCTGGAACCAAATGTCACTCTAACTTCCTTGATTTCAGAAAATCACTTAAAACTTGGTTGTTTGCTCTTCCCCTGTAGATTCTTTTTAGGCAGTTTCTTCCTTCATACAATAGGCAGTCCCAAGATGCCCTTGTGCATACGCAGCCACCGCCCTTGGAGAGAGTTCCGTGGGGCAGAAAGGTGGGGCGGGGGGCAGGGTGGAGGGTGGGGGGTGCTAAACACCGGAATATGGATAATGTGAGATAAGTAAACAATTTAATAAATAAAGTGAATTTCGTAGCGCGCCCTGCATCCCAAAATGCGGTGCAGGGCGCGTTGCGAAATTCGTTTTATTTATTAAATTGTTTACTTACCTCACATTATCCATATTCCGGTGTTTAGCACCCCCCACCCTGCCTCTCCCCCGCCCCAGCTTTCTGCCCCACAGAACTCCCTCCACGGGCCACGGCTGGGTATACACTGCTTTTAATCAAATCAAATGAGGCTGTGAGGGCAAAGAGAGAAGTGACAAGCAGGATATCCCACTCCCAAGCAGTACAGCGAGACCTTCTGCCAGACCCTGCTTGAATGAAAACAGTAAGAAACAGTTTTTGAGCTAGACCATGGTCGAGGCACATAGGTGCATGCAGGTACACTACTGCTATCTAACAGTGGATCACATAGGGAAAAAACGATTTGGGGACTGAAGGACTGATCGGTGTACTTGTCTGTTTTCTTTAGTAACTGAGTTCCAGCTATGCGGCAGATCGAGACTATCCCTCTCAATAAGGGGTGTTAATAAACATGTGGATATCCAAGGCAAACAAAGATGGCATTAACCAGGTGGATCACATCTCAAACTCTCAAGATCCCACATCAGGTGGAGAGCCTGAATTGGATGACCGTTTAGAGAATAAGCTAGAAAAGATACTGGAGGCTATTTCTACCTGCAGAGAAGCCCTGGAAATCAATACCACGATTTGTTGACCTGGTTATTCAAAGAGATGACCAACCAAGCTGACAGATAGGGCGAAAAATATGAAAGATGCCCTGATAGAAAACTTCCCATCTGTGGATAACCTTAAAAAACAGGTCTCCGATATCATAGAGCGGATACACTTTTTTTAAATAAGGAGGATGCCAAAGGCAGAAGTCAATACAATAATATCTGTGTGGTGGGTCTCCCAGGGTGGATTCAGGGGGCAGATGTTTCCTGTCTGAAAGGTTGGCCCTTTAAGGTTTTTCAAAGTTTCCATATGGTCCAGAGAGATTGTAACTTTCACCCCCTCCTCCCACGTGGAGGAATACCTAGACCAGTGATTGCACTCTTACTTCACTACTCGGACCAAGATGTGCTACTGCAGAGGGCTAGGACTGCCAGACTGAATATGATGGAGAACAGCACTGTGTTGTTGTTTCCAGATTACATGGCAGTTCTCCAGTTCAAGAGGGCATCAAACATGTAATTTGAGAGAGCTATGAGAAAGCTGAGCTTCACTAAATGTTGTTACTCCTCGTGAAATGAAAAGCAATGGTTGATTGCAAGCCTTTTTGTACTGAGCCTACAGAAACCAGGGACAGCACAAAGCAGAAAATAATGGCAAAGTTGAAAGGAGACATCAACTCCCACAGAGAAGAAGGAGAAGGGGTTTAACCCACAAAGAAGTCAAGCGCCCTCCCAGATCTCTAGCCAAAAAGGACAGAGTGGCATTGGTGGAGACAGCGCTCACATTTACTACAACTCAGAGCATTTATTATGAGGACCGTCAGGGCACTGACTGTCCCAACAGAAGCACAGCATCTGAATTGCTGTCAGATGAACATTTAGATACCTCATTTGACACTTATGCTGGCAGATGACTTGTATGATAGGATCAGGGAGGGGTGGTGGCAGGGGAGAGAGGACCACCACTGTTAGGAAAAGATAATGAAATAAACAAATATAACAAATGAGATGTGTTTCATCTAGGTAGGTCACATTTGATCTTCAGGGCACTACAAAGATTGCAATAGAATTTTAAAAACAGGGATGAGGGGTGTGACCTGGCTGCAGGTATGAAACTTTGAAGGCACAGCATCCTTGTCATCTCCCCACACAGTGATGGGAGGAAGAATAGACCGATTGGTTACACAAGCTAACTTGTTTGGGTGAAGGACCATTGCTTCTTGGCCCTGAGCTCGTGGAGTTGGGATATCATGGTGGATTGGCTAAGTTAGATAACGTGCTGGAAGTACCAATGAGTTGGAAATATGCTACGCGCACTGATATATGTTGAAGAGCATCTCATATGGTGTTGCTCAACCTGATTAGGAAGAATTATGTACAATCAGGGTGCAGTGCTTAGTGTGCTAGTTGAGTGGGACGTATTCAAAACAGCAGTCAGAACTCACTGCATGGGCCAAATGGTGGAAATAAGGAAGACACTTGAACATGAGCTACGTGTGTAAAAATAAACATGTTCCCTGGAATGGGAGATGTTAACACATCTGAACAGGCAGGGGCACTTAGATGAGGAATGGGAAAACATGCAATAATAATAGAAAGGTGGATTTCACCTCAAATGGTTTACTATTCCAGGCAATGTTGCAAGATCTCCCGTTTGGTACTGATTATTTTCTGTTTAAATTTGGTGACAAAAAATTCTTCAAAAAAGTTAGGCTGAAAGTTCTAAAGGCTGCTTTACACTATTGGTCGCAGACGTGTAGGTTGCTGAGTATTCAATATTACCATCAATACTCCCCAATTTGGGACTCACCAGGCACCCCGGAATGTTTAATGGACCAATTGGCTCTCCCCTTAAAAAGAGCAGGCCTTCTGAAATGGGGGGACTTATGCGATGAAACGAAAGCTTTAAAGTGGGAATTTCTAGAGGGTATAACTGGAGGGACGTTAACAAGGTTTAAGTTCTATCAACTATCGGCCTGGTGGGGTAGTCAAAATTGGGATATAAATGATGAGGAACCATTCCTGGAACTATTTAGTCAGCCTAGAGTAATGAAAAGGGAAACGGCACAATGGTATAGTATATTATTGAATAATAAAGACAATTTGGAGATAGAGATTGCAAGAATATGGGACCCCTCTACAGTTCAGATAGCTGAGGATGTAGAGAAATTATGGATTGATTCTTTCTCATTATCCCAAAAGATAATCAAACCTTCTAATCTAAGAAGAAATCACTTATACACATTGCACAGGGTATATTGGACCCCAGCGAAACTCTCTAGGATCTCAGGGGCGCAATATTTTTGCCCTAGGTGTAACCTAATGAGCGCAAATGACATTCATATGTTTCTTGAATGTCCTAACATAGCTAATTTTTGGGAACAATTGCGCAAATTCTTAGAAGAGGTACTGTCGGTCCCAATTCAATGTACACCCAGATTGGTTTTCTTCGGCCTATCATCCGATTATGTGTTTAATAGTAACTTGTCACAGTTTGTTTTCTATGTAATGACCATTGCCAGAAGAGAGATATGCAAAGCATGGAAGTCTGTATCCCCCCCGAAATTTGCAGAGTGTCTTAAATACATCGTCGCGGTGAGTAAATTTGATATTTTATGTGGGGGTGAGAAAGCTGTCAGGTTGTGGTCAGCAATGAATGCCTGGATCGAAAAGTAACAATAGTCCAATGATTATGCCAGAGGTAAGTGGTCCTGTCCTTCCTTAGCAGCAAGTACCAACCCGAAAGGAAGTTGGACGGGTAACGACCATTCCTCTGGGCAATCTTCTACAGCTATCCACAAACACGAGGGCTGGAAAGGACAGTTTGTGACAGTGGCTTGAAGAGCGCCTATTATAGAGCAGTCATTAACTGGTGGCATATATGAGGACAAAAAAAAAAATAATAATAATAATAGAAAGGATAAGATGTCACAATTACACAGAGTGCATTGAATGTTCACACAAGGAGGGAAACTCAAATCAAGAGGAGCTCCGATTACACAGGTGAGAAATCAGGCACGGCAACTTGTGCACTCACAATAAGAAAAATAAACAGTTTTCCTGTAATACTATGGTAAACTCTATGAGAGGGAAGAAGAAATAACAAAGGATGTTATATAGGCCTAGGTGAGCAGAGTAACTCTCCAACAGGCTGCATCTGCAACTAAGGAATTGTTGGGTGTGCCTATTAATGAAATTGAAATTGGGAACACAATTAATGAGTTAACAAAAGGTAAGACACAGGCACAGATGCGTGCCATGAGAATTCTACAAGACATATATTGATCTTCTTGTCACATACTTTACTGCAATATATGCATTGGTACTGGAGCATGGCATGCTACCTGCAATAGTTAGAGAAGCCCTGATTATATATTTACCTAATCCAGTTCAGATTTGATGGAGATGGCTTAACATAGACCACTACCAATGGTTAAGGTGGACTACAAAATTCGCAGCAAGGTTCTGGCCACCAGACTTTACCCCCTTCCATAACTTACTATCACTGTTTCATAGGGACCAGAATGGTTTCTTATCAACACCTCATTTAACATTAGGAAGATATTTGGGATCTGAGAGAAGACCCGGGAAGACATGGAGGCAAAGGCGATAGTGGGTGCCCTTGACCTAGAAAAAACGTGATATGCTGCAGAGGAAATGCACTCTGACAGTTCTGTCCAGAATGGGATTAGGGGCTGGATGGATCAAATGGATTACACTGCTCTCAGAATTGGTGGCAAGGGTGCGTCTTGGCAAATGTATCTCTAAACAGTATGACATGTTTAGAGGCCCCAGGCAGGGGTTTCTACTTGCCTCCCTGCTAACTGCTGTGGCAAAGGAGCCATTTCCTAAACTCATGAGAACGGAGAAAAGCAATAGGGCGTATACTCTTGCATAATAGGATGCACACCATTTGACTTTATGCAGATGAAATATTAATATTTCTGAACCATGGAACAATGGATCTCAAACCATCCATACAGCAACTTAAATATTTTGAGTGATTGTCAGGAATTAAGATCAAGAAGGCCAATGATACTATCTTTCATCAAATACCTTTGCAGTATTACATAGAAACAGCATATGATCCATTATCTGGGGCAAAGATGTATCATAGAAAGATGACAGGGAAGGGAACCTGGTAAATGCCCTATTGTCGACGATAGCGGGAACGACGGCGCGATATGTGATGACTTTACCAGACTTCTTAATTGAGAGGGATTGACGCCACACATATTGGATGGGGAGCACGCACTAAATTTGAATTTCCCCAATACAGAATGGAGAATCTTTAAATACATTTGAGGTGGCTATCCCTGTGTACAAACTGGAGGATTGGACAAGAATATATTAATGAGTAATTGTCGAGTGTAGACAAAACATACAGAAAGAATATTACAGTACATGGAAACAGATAAGGTGCTGCCGTATAATAACATTATAAAATCGTTGGGAAAAGATTGGAGAACTACCAATAGAGATTGAATCACCATTTTTTTGCTCTTTTGCTCTGAAGAAGTCCTTATGGACGAAACGTGTTGGCTACGATCTCTTGAAGAAAAAGAATAAAGAACATTTAAAAAAAGACCTGCTGAATGGATTTTGATTTTTGTCATACTTGTTTGCTATTTACTTTTTTGTGGGGAGTGCTGGATCATTGTATCTCATACATAATTTCACAGAAATGTATTTTGATAAATAAGATAAAGTCCATGACATGTCCATAATATAACTCCCTCCATGCAGATTTTTTCCACTTGATATGGAATAGGCCCACATAAAATGTAAATTATGCCAGCATAGTTTGCCTAATTTCGGTGATTTTGTGTTGCTCATGTTATGCAAAATTCCCAAAGTTATATCATTATGCCACATCACGTAATTACAGGTGGTCCATGGTAACCTTTTACCATGAACACAAGGGAATAAAGTGAACAAGCATAGTGTGAGTAGTTGTTGCTCGCAACATGTTTTTTGCGCTTTTGTCTTACTGTGAAATGGGGACACATTTGCGCTAAAATGTAGTGCTAAATGATGGACTCGCATTTCATTTATTTATGTTTAATTTTGTGTAATTTTCCCCAACATTTTAAATTATTATGCACAAGCCAGTAATGCAAATTTCACGCACCATTAAGAGGGAATTGCCCCCATATTACAGAATATTGGGAAAGTGATCTGTAGTGTAAATACACCGTGGAGACATATGTCAGGGAAAAATGCTTTTGTCATGTAGTAATTGCCTATTTTTGTATATTTATAAGTGGCCCTTGATATGTAAGTTGTAATTCTATATGGAATTATACGTTTTGGGGTAAGTATGACCTCAAAGTGAAATAAATGCAAATGGCTACTTCATTGTCAATCAATCAATCTGTATTTGTAGAGCACACACTGCCAGCCCTAGTGCCATCTGGGTGCTGAGGTGCCTTGTCTCTGTTGAAAAGCCAGGTCTTGAGCTGTGTAAACCTAGCAGACTTTTTATAAGTACGATTAGATGTGAATACAATCCTAATTAACTATTTCCAGTTAGGAAAGGGCTACAAAAAAGGGTAAAAGCTATTTTCTGTTTATGTTTTAAAATATGAGATGAAAGTGACTTCTAATTTCTGATAACAAGCAGAAAGGGAACTTTATAAAAATGCACTTTGGGCTCCCTGAGCTAGATGTGGCTTAACACCAGTTTGGCCATTCATCCCACCTAAGGTGGGATGAATGTGAAAGTGCATCATTGGTTGAAGTGGATGGTACCCACAGGTATTTGGCAACGCTAGAATGGGTCAAACTCAAAAATTAAGGCCAACCATAATATTGCATGGGTCAGACACAGGAACCAGGTTCGGTCTTGTGTAAGGTTTTGCCTTCTAACTCTAGAGTAGAAGTCAAAGATCTTCAGCGTGGCAAGAGATCAGGCTTTGGCCAGAAAGGGTTCTACAAGGGTGGATAGCCATTGGACGAAATCCTGGTAAAGCCATTGAGTTTTGCTGCTAAAGCTCAAAGCAGGAGAAATTCATATTTTGCGCCCCAAGAATGCTGGCCAGAATCTTCTTTGTCCAACTGGCAGTGCTGTAGCTTGATGGCTGTCTGATGGGAGCTTTTGGTTCTTTGGGAAAAATCCTTGAAAAAGATTCAAAGTCTCAGTTTTGAGACTGGGGTAGGAGGAGTACACACTGTGACTTATCCTAGGGCCCCAAGACCTTAGAGACAACACTTGGAGATAAGGACCTACTCCAGGGGAAGCAACCAGCATGGTCCAGGTAAGTCCAGTTGGAACTTTTGTGTCCCTGTAGCTTAAGTGGAGGCTAGCTGACTAGTCTCTGGAGTCCACTCTTCTGTCCTGGGTTCAGGTGAAAGCAGGTCAAGCTCTCAGGTGTCTTTCCACAGATTACAGTAGTTGCAGTACTCCTTCTAAAGCCCAAAAAGGGTTCAACTGGTGCAGTCCTTATCCTCTACTCCTCAGGCACAGAAGTGTTCTGAGGAGAGTATACAGGAGTGCAAGGGGTAGGGATGCATCCTAGACATTATACTCAAAGTTGCTTTGGGCACCTGTGCCTTCTTTGGCATAATTTCCTGGGGTTGTGGCTTTAAACAGTCCCAAAGTGCTGTGCTCTTTTCCCAATTCAACATGGCAAAATGTTTCTTCCCTGGTCAGAGCTCTTAGCACACCCCTGATTTATGTCAAGGAAATTTAGGAACTACCCATGAAACAGGTAGCTCCATCAATTTGGATGAGTGCCACACTGGGTACCTGGATACTGTCAGGAGCAGGCTGAGTTGTGAGTTATATCTACCTGTGACAGTGGATGCCTCTTCGAGGCTTTGACAGTTGATTGGCACATCCCCAGACCATCTTGTTAGGAGGAGGTCACACCTTCTCCAGCCAAGGCCCTTTTTGCCCTTTTCCTGGGAGTAATTCACACCTCCCAGCAGGGTGCCAATTAGCAGTTCAGGATTAACTCTAAAAAGACTACTGGAGGCTACTAGGCAGTAAAAAGGAAACTGTCTATAAGTGGCATTTTTAAAAGTGCTCCACCTCACCATTTAGTTGAATATAGTACAACAATTAAAAGAGGTAAGCGAATTGGTTTGGCCACAAGAGTTCACTCCATTTAAAGAGAAAATATGTAGATTTTCTTTCTTCTGTGTAAACAAATGACAGTCAAAAGCAGCTCATTGTGTACACAATGGATATTATGGTGTTTTACATGTTGATCCATATAATTCTCTGTCAAATCCCCCAAATTCATGCATCTCACTTCAATTCCAGTAGCTTATCTCCCACGAGAAATAAGCTTTGCAAACTGCCAACATAAAAGTTAGACAACCTCTCTTACTAGTGTCATGACACGATTTTTGCATGATATAAATCGTTAACTGTTACTAGAGCATTGCTAGCTAATTCTCAGACAAGTTTTACAGAACACCTTTACTACTATCACGGCTACTTTTGAACTGTTGAGTTACTGCTTCTTAAAAATGTAAGATGACTATACTACATGGATAGATGCTACCACAGTAAAGTCCTATCCTTTTTAACTTGCCTCAATTACTGTATTTGAACCCCTGCAACTAAACAGATGTTAAAACACTGTTGAACTGCATTTCTGTGAACACTGACACTTGCTGATGAGCCCTCTGCGATACATCCACAGTATGAAGCTGGTCAGAACATTTATCTGAATTAATGCTTGGCAGTATCTCCTTTGTGGGCATTCTGGTATATGTTAATGATTACAGTTAATGCTTTTGCTCTCCTGAGACTTTAATGCTAATATCTTTATCAGTTTGATGCTTACACATTACTAATTGACAGTCTCTCTCTTGAGGTCTGCAATAGAAATAACATTCATATTTATCTTTTAAACTACCACTCTTCAGCATAGCACTGCCAAAATTATCCTCACATTTCCAATACTTATTTCAGGCTGCTCTCTTATAGATGGTCACTGTCCTATGACACAGATACAATAGACGCAAGAAAAAAATCAGGAAAGACACGACGAGGAGTTGGGCTTATTCCTAAGAATTATCATAATTGCAGGATTATAAAATCCCAGATGTTTTCTTTGTGCGTTTAACCATCGACATTCCATCTGATACTTCAACTAGACTCTCCGTTATCGACACCTCTGTAGGCCATTTCAAACGGTACTTGAGACTCCAGACTGCTTTTGCTTGCCTGTTCTTTACCCATCCCAACCAGTTTAGCTATTTCATACCCATCTTTCCCTATTTCATTTGACTTTGTTTTCACTTCCGGTGCCTCTGTGCTTTTATTTGTTTATTTTTTTCTTGCCTGCCTGCTTGTTTAATTTTTGCCTCCTCCCATCATCAGAGACAGGCAGCAGGTCCCTAACAGCGCTGCATGGAGGTGGCACCGTGCAATATTTTCAGAAAGGAGGTGGTTGAAGCAATATTATTTTGCGTGCAGAGCCACCTCGACCTCCTGCTGGTGAAAGACATGGGGTGGGGAAGGGCCTTGCGCAGTGCACAGTCCACTTGCTATGTCTGCAGCTCAGAAGGTGCTGCCATGCCACCATGTTTCTCTCCTAGGAGCATATCGCACACCACTAGGCAGATATTATTGACCAGATTATGGACCAGGCTTTTATTTATTTTGCTGGTTTATATAGCACGAACTCGACCCAAAGGTAATGGAGTGCTTTACATGAGCACTGGTTACGTTACACAAGGACACATTCATTTTGGTGGTTTCGACACTAGTTCTGTCAAGGCTGGACTACTGCAACAGTCTTTTGGTCGGAATTAATAAAGCCCTCCTTGCCAAACTGCAGGTCTTACAGAATTCAGTCACCCTTCTGCTTTTTAGACGACCCATATATGCCTCTGCAAAGGCGGCCCTTAATACTCTTCATTGGCTTCTGGTGGACAAACTGATCATCTTCTAGGCACTCAGCATTACCTTTAGGGCTCCGCGCAACAAGGACCCTGCATATCTGATTGACCAATTCTGCTGTTATACACCTACCAGAATGCTGCGGTCCGCTTCACACCGGCTGGTGGAAGTTCCCAAAGCAAGACTCTAAATGGGCTGGCAAATGCTACGTTTATATTACTACCAGACTGTGGACTCAATTGTCACTCTCATTGAAAAACTCACCAGACCTGTTATCTTTTAGGAAGGGTCTGAAGACTTCGTCGTTTAAAGGCCTATCTCTCCGACATTCCCCTTCCTATTTTGTTTCTGTCTCTGTTCCTCACATCTGGCAGGAGATTGGACTTAAAGCGCCTAGACGCCTCTGGGTATTAGTTGCGCTATATAAATATATATATAAATAAATAAATATACATGTACATTTTTTTGTAGGCACAGAGAGATTAAGTGATTAGCACAGTATCACAGGATGTGGACGTGACCCCGAGGCTCGAACCTTGGTTTCCCAGCTCCACAGTCGGTGTCTAGCCATCAGGAACACATCCTCTCCAGGCTTTCAATATATGAGTTCCCCAATTTAACAATAGTATTTAAAAAACAAATCTGCATAAGTGAAACGCAATGAATTGACCACACAGCACGCATTTCATTACACACAGGTCGATGAATGTTCCAAGAACGGCAATTGCTGCGACAGTAAGGTGATGGCTGCTATTACTAATCGAACTGCTCATTCTCCCGCGAACTTTAAAAATGCCAGACATGCCCAGCGGGAGTGTCAGCCTCTTGTGATCAGTGCTTGTGTGTAACATGGAGAAAGAGCCAGCATCGAGTAAAAAGATGTGGCGGCTGGTGACATTTGAAAGTGGTGAGCCGAAACTTGTCAGCATACTGCACCGTAGCGAGCGAGCGTAGCGAGCGAGCCCAAACCCCCTAAGGAGGGTTCGGGGGGAATTCCACCCGTGAAAATTTTGAAAAATTAGTGGAAAAATGGTGCATTTTCAAGAAAATTTGAGGAAGCAGGAAGGTTAATAAAGCAATTGTGAAAGTGCAGGTATTACATTATTAAAGAGCTGTCATATAACATAGGTAGCTGCTTATTCAGTATAACCACAGAGCTTTATAACAGACTTCAAGATACAATGCTGAGAACCTCACAGATTGTTTTTATTTAAACTGCAAACAAAAGAACCAACTAAACAGGTCACAAACTATCACCATTCAACATATTTACTTTTTGTATCTAAATTCAGCACGTCTGTCTTTAAGCGCAGCAAATTTTTCAATTACTTGAATGTTAAAGTCAGCAATATTTTGAACAAGCTCGCTCTCTATAGAGAGCATTGCTAATGCATTGAGTCTTTCCTGAACCATGGTGTTCCTCAGGAATGTCTTAATCCTATTTAAGGTGGAAAAAGATCGTTCTGCCTCTGAGGTGGTCATAGGAGTGGTAATTACTATTTTTAGTAAAGCTACTGTCTCTGTAAATGTCTTTTCCATATGAAGTTCATGAATTAAAGACAGCAAAGACCTGGCATTTGTGGCCTTCTGGTACACAGGCATTGAGTACATTACTGTCAACTCACTTTTCAGGTCCTCTTGGTTGAGCATCGGATAAGCTTCCACAGCCGCATGCAGAGCATGCTCAGGGAAGGATTCATTATATTTGGCAAAGTATGTACTTTCCAATAATGCGGCACTCTCCAAATGTTTTGTGAAAGCAAAACGGTCTTGTGCATGTACAATTACAATGTCACATATCTCTTTTGCCCTTCGTACCAGAGTGGTGATGTTTGTCCTGTGGTTTGAAAAAATTGAACCGGCTGGCAGTTGGCTGTCTAAATTGTCAACCTCATCTCTCACTTTGTTTATGCTTGCGACAAAGTCCGTGGTACATCTTTTCACAAAGACAGTATCTATGTCTCGTCCTTGTAACTGATTGTATAAACTCTCGACATTTAACATTATCTTATCAAATAAAAATAGAAAGAACTGAAACTCTCTATCTTTTAGTGTTCTAGCAAAGCCACGGGCTTCACTGTGACTTTTGAAATCAAAGGTTTCATTGGTTTCTATGGCTTGAAAACATTTCACAAGGTCCTCCCTATATTGAAATATTAGTTGGACTGTACGTATGTTATAGTTCCAACGAGTTGAGGCTCCCCTCGGAACCCTTTTGTCCACAATCTCCTGAAGTGCTTCCATTCTTTTTGGGGAACGTGAGAAGAATGCTGCCATGCCTCCTATATCCTGAAAGAAAATTCGTGTCTCTCGGATCTTCGATACTGCCTGTTGCATGATAAGATTAAGTTGGTGGGCATGACAGTGCACATAATGAGCATACGGGTAGACATCTCTAATTCTTTTCTGTACGCCACCATGGCTTCCACTCATTACGGACGCACCATCATAGCTTTGTGCAATAAGTTTTTTTCTTTGATGCACCTCTGGGAAAATAAAGTTGAG
Organism: Lissotriton helveticus; assembly: GCF_964261635.1. Taxonomy (NCBI): domain Eukaryota; kingdom Metazoa; phylum Chordata; class Amphibia; order Caudata; family Salamandridae; genus Lissotriton; species Lissotriton helveticus. Next base: position 316,079,698 of record NC_136060.1, read on the forward strand.
TTGATGCAGTATAGCAGCAGTAATGGTTTCTGCAGTGGAGTTTTTTAAATGAGTGAAACCATAGAACCGCTCCACAACATTATAGCCTTTGTCCAGGTACCGAAAGACTAATACGGACTGCGTTTGTGTGGCCACATCAGTGGTGTCATCAGCCTGAATAGCCACAAAGTCTGTGTTTTGCAACTCTTGGACAATATGGCTTCTCATAATTTCTAGCATACACTCCAGGAGTTCATTTTGTATCGTTTTAGAGGTGCCCTTAAAGACTGTAGCACTTGCTAAATGTGATTCCATTTCCTTGTCTATGCTTGCTACTAAATCTACAAGACCCATGAATATTCCAGGATTTGTGGACCCTTCCGATTCATCATGGCCTCGCAATGCCAGTTCGAAAGCACCACAGAAACGAATGCAATCAATTATTTTTGATAGTATGTGTCTATTTCTATCAACTGTTTGATTGTGTTTCTGTATTGTTTGTCGATATGCATCGCTGATGTGCTGCTCAATCGGTGCGTCTCCTAACATTCCCAGTCTCGTCACGTTTTCCATATGCTTTTTTGAGTGTGCATGCTTCTTTATTTTTTCAGACAGATGCTTCAAGTCCAACACGCCTTCTTTTGTCCAAGGAAAGTCACCATTAAACAGCAAGCAGGGGAAGCAGAACAGTCTGTTTTTTGAAGGGCACCCTGTAAGCCAATCAGCTTTTGTGTACCAGGTTTTTGAAAATGTACGATTGTAACATTTTCCTCTGTCCTTGGTAACTTGTTGGAGTTGAAGGTCAGGCCGATGAGGTCCTAACCTCTTTATCTGTAGTTTATCTTCTAGTGGGCGTGCATGGAATGACCGTGTAATTAACTGTTGTACCGTATTCATCTTGCCGATGCTGTCCGTACCAATATGAAAGAAGCCTGTCAATAGTCAAAGTACAACGTATAAGATTTGGTGCAATAATATCAAATGTCAGTACAAATACATATATCTTGTGCATGACAGCAAGTGATATAGCTCCAACAGCTCATTTTAATGGCCAGCCAGGGGTGGCATAATACATGCTCCAGCCCCTGGTAGGCCTTGGGTGCACCTATGCCCTAGGTACCTATGGTACACTATACAGGGACTCACAAGAGTGACCCAATACCCAATTGGCAAATGCACCTAAAGTACATTGTGTGAATTTAGAGAGAGGACAGCTGTGCTGTGGGTCTGATTAGCAGGCCCACAGCCTTTGTAAGTCATAAACCAAAGCAAAAAGCAAAGAAATGGGGTGACCATAGGAAAGCAGACCCTACTCTCCTACATAACGCTCCCCTTTGGACAACAGGATAGGGAAAAAAATACAGCCTGACTGCCTGCATCCTCTGTGTGCCATAGTGGCACTGAAACAGACACAGTTTGAATTGAGGGCTTTAACAAGGCAAGGATAGATAGTGCATTTAACAACCGTTATTGCCCAAAGCACAGGGCTAAGGGCAGGCTCAGTATTACTAAATTCCATCCAGTCAGGGTACAATGTTCAGAATGTGCACCCACCCCAACCACCATGTAGAGTGAGTGACCACAAACATAGCCCTATCTCCAAGCTACAAAAAAGTATCATCAGTTTCCTTACCTTGATGAAAGAGCAGCAAGGAGGTTGGGCCTCTTGTTCTTTCTCCAAAAATTGCCCAAAAAGTTGGGTAAAGGTTCAGGTTGTCAGGCTTTACCAGGTGCTGGAAATAAAAATATAACAACTTATTTTTGAGACATTAGGTTAATCAAACAAAGACTGGGGGTGGGGGGGACATAACAGTACAATTTTAACCTTGCAGTTTTCAATAGTTCACTGTTGTATGTTAGGATTTTTACTTACGAACTGCAAGTGACAAAATGATTTAACTGAGAAATGCAGTGACTCACTGACCTATTTACAGCATTTTGTGATCTGCATCAGGTACATGTTCTTTGCAGCAGGCGCATTAACCTTATCCTCTACCTTTCCATGAGTCAAAACTTTCATTACACAAAACTCTGATCTCTCTCTAGGAAAAAAATTAACAATATCCTTGGTGCAACAACAAGTGTTGCATGGCTAAACATTTATAAGGTCCCAAAGGCGCGACCTGTAGGCTATGCCAATGAAAATACTGGCTGACAAATTCGAATAGCGGCTGCCCAAATCTATTTACAAGCCACACGTAATAGTGCTGGAAAATTCAAATGCTTTAGACGGTGGGTATAACACCCCGGGGCATAGCTGTATGTACCCCGTTTATGTAACTTTAAAACCGCTTCCTAAAACAGCTTTTCAACATATTGCATATGTGCTGCCTGTACATCACTCATCCATTATGGGAACTGTAAAACATTCTCTCAGAATATTTTTGGAAAGGTAACCTTCCAGTGCAATCCTACGCTAAACGTCACACACATAAACTAGTTTGCATAACACTTTTTTATATGTGGGAAGATTTAGAAATTTGCCCAGAATCACAGGATGTTGAGCAAAGGCTGAAACTCAGACCTGGTTTCCATGATCCTAGGTTGGCAGTTCTGACCGTTAGGATAAATCTTCTCCTCCAAACATCGCATGTTGTTGCACCAGTGGTAAAGAGGAGGGTACCAGCACCATATTGTTCTAGAAATGGCTCCTGAATGCACATACTCCTGGTGCAACACAGCGCTGCAACTTTGGCTGCTGTGTTGATTATTTTTTTTGTAACGTAGAACAGTCCATTGGAAATGGATGAACACTACTGACCTCTTCACTTTAAAAGTTGAAAGGGTCTGTAGCACAAGCCTTGTCTCAAATAAATATTTCATAAATATTCCTTTCCAAATACACCCACCCATACTTCACCTTTTAATGCTTCGAACTGATGGGTTAGCTTTATAAACTAGCTGTAAATATAAAAGCTTTAGGGTTAATGATGGAGTCCTAGTCAGTTCATAACTTCCCATGTCCTATTCATTGCATGTAGCATTACTTTCTCTACCTATGCAGACCTGGCCACCCTGAAACATGAAATGGTTGCCTTATTCGTAAAAAGCGTTTTCTGACCATTAACCGCCTATTTCAGAATTTCCTTTTCCATGCGAAATATTGGAGAAGGGCGACCTACAGAATAAGATGAGACCCACAACACATGCAAAAAATATTCTCTAAAAAGACCCAATTGCATTGGGGGTGATCTGTACCATTTATCACCAAGCAAACACAGATCAACTTTTTTTGATTCCAGGTAGGAAACCTACGTGTAAATATCTGTAAATGCCATAATGGTCACACGTTGTTGGAGTGGCCAGTAAGGTTTACAACATGCTTCCACACCATCAGTCCCTTTTCTGCTCGTTCATCTGCCGTTTTTCACTCTTTTCCTAGAGCGGCATACATGGAAAAGTCTACCAGAGGTGCAAGACTGTCCAGCTGAATAAATGCATTTTTTCTCACAAATTATTTTGTAATGTTGGATTTTCAGATGCACTTTTACGTCCATAGGTACAACGCACAGGTGCGAAATGTTTGCTAATTAAGGCAAAAGTTCCAGCTTTTTTGGTGTTCCCAACATTCCCAGTGGACACCCCATGATGTATCCATGGGATCTCCAATTTTACTGCCCCTTACCTAAACATACAACTCCAGAAAAAACATAAAATCGGGTCATTTTTCTGTATTGGTAAGTTCGATCTCCACCTAAAAATAAATAGCAGATGTCGATTCTATAAGTTAGATTCCTATCTGTGGCTACAGTTGGCACTTTTGATTAGTTATGATTCTCTATGGTGGGCTAAAGGTCTAATCAAGCGCAGGCTCTCAAATTGTAGGTGTCGATTTTGGGGATTTGCAGAGCCCAACAGAGAGAAAAGCCTCAAGGTACCTAAGTTCAAATAGACATGTTACGAACAGTAAGGTGGAGGTGACGTGACGGGCCAAGGGGAGGGCTGGCTTTTCAAATTACCAGGTGTTCAACATTTTGCTGCTGGGTAGAAGGTGTGGAGGGTCTATACTTTGATATATATGAGAAATGGGCCTGCACTGCAGTGCGACAGGTCGGACAGGTCAGGGTGTAAACTCAAAACTGCATTAACAACAGACGCCCCTGGCTCAGGTGACAGGGCACGTCGTGATTTTGCCTGCCCTTTGGTCTACTGTGGTGTAATGCTAATTTCTGGATTTAACAGCTGAAATATAGACTATATGTAACCCTATATAGGCAAATAAAATCAGAGTTTAATAAGGCTTAATTTCACCTCAGATGGCAATCACTCTTGATGAGCCACTGGAATTATGCAATTTTCAAGCCTCGATGTTTCCTCATAATTATGGATTTTCAGCATTTGCCACATAATCCATCATTTGCTGTGTAATCTGCTGATTTTAACAAGGTTTCTAGCTCAAACAGATCAAAAGTTACAAAAAATGCAGCAACACGTGTTGTGGGATAGTGGAAGGCCCTTAACAAAGGTTGAATGTTAATCCTTCTGTTGTAGATTGCAGTGTCTGGGTTGGTACTAATGGAGTAAAACCTTTCTCCACATAGTGTAAACGTGTAAAAATGACAAAACTATGAGGTCATACAATCGCCAAATGTGCTGCATTATGTCGCATATTTTGTCTTTTCTTCTACATAATTTAGTAATCTCTGCCACATAATTTGGTCCTTCCCTGCCTCATAAATCAAGCGGGTGTCCTCTAAATCGCCACCTGGTCTCAAGTATACCTGTCGAGTAACTTGAGGAACCTAGCCAAATTACATTTATTTTGATGTTCTCTTATCTGCACACACTGTTCAAGGCAGTTTTAGACTAGAGAATTTGAGCCTCTATTGTAGTAAGGACGGGTTTACCGATGTTATGGTTGGAAGGTGATGAAAGTAGTTTAAACCGGGCTCATCCCGAGGTTAGAAATGCAGATGCTGGTGTGAGGCTCTGGGTAGCAACGTATAAGAAAGTCTACACGCTTACCAAAAATACTTTCAGTCACTTTAATTTCAGAGATGCTAACTGTGTTGTAAATTGTCATTTATGTTTTTCTGGGTGCTGTATTGTGGCACATTTAAAGCAGTGGCCTGCGTCCAGCACTGCTCCGAGTTCCAACGTCCTCAGATGCACTTACAGTTTGGTAATTACGGGTACATGAAACAACCCTTCAATAACAAGTGTCGGTTACCTCCTGCCTGCTCGCATAGAGCTCTCTGGTGCTACTGCTGAAGCCCAGCAGAGAAGACAGTGACACCTGCTCAGTAAGCTTCGACAGGAGCCCATGGTGCTCCTTGAAGTCATGGACATTGGAGGCTTACTTTTATTCTCATCAGAGGATCTTCAAATGGGAGGGAATGCTAAGAACTAATTAACCAAAGGAAACAGTTATTTTACAAATAGTTGTGACTGCGTTTAAGGGTGGTTGGCAACCTCAGCTGCTGAAGCCTCAAAAAGCCACGGTATAGATCAGAGTAGACAGTAAATTAATAACGTTACTTACATTATTATTACCATACGATATACTGACGACGACGACGAGTCAGGGGGAGTCAGTCACACGCTTGGATCGACTACTGGAGGACTCTCAGTACTGGTCTGGTGACGGTCTGGAAATCAGTTCTCTAGAACCTTCGACAGACTGCGCGAAGTCACGTCACTGTCTGCAATGGCCAATCACCTCAACATGGCTTGATATAGCCATATGTGATTGGCCAACTGAACAGAGCAGCAAACACCCACGCGCGGCACCATGATCCTGCTGTCTCAGCCAATCCTGGCGCAGGCTTAACAGCGCCACTGCGCCAAGCAGCGCCAGGATTGGGCTACGAGCAGGAGAAAATCTGCCCTGGTTGAGACCGGGGCCCCGGGTCCCTGCCATTGTCTCTCAGTGCTACAGGGGGGGGGGGGCGAGGTCTAATAGGTACTACGCATGCGCAGGCCAGTCTCAATTATGAGTACTCCTGCCTGTTGCATGCGTAGTCACCCCGACCCCGCTGCAGCTGCTTACGCTCTCTGGCTGCCTGGCCTGCCTGTGCGCTGTCACTCACAGTGACTCACTCTCTGCCGCAGCCCCGCCCGCCCACTTCCCATAGGCAATGCCCGATTCTGTCGGGCTCGTCCCGGCCCTGTAGCGCTGAGTCAGTGCGCTCGGATTTGGTTTGACTTTGAACTTTGTTAATTGTTTTACTTTTATTATGCATGTGTTGGCACCAGCGGCGGTCGTCCATGGCTAGTGGGGCAACGCCCCAACGCCCCCAATGGACGCACCGCCACTGGCTTCACTAGTGCTTGTGCCTGTTTTGGTCATTCTTTTAATGGTGTGTGCGAAGAATAGCATTACCTACTCAAAATATGTTTCTATTTATTGTATGCAATAACTAATATAGTGCCTTGTGCCACTCTGTGCTGCGATCATTAAGATTCGAGGCATTAGTTTTACATGCTTCATGGTCCTTAATTTAACAATCTCGCTCTCATGAAAGGCTGAATCATATATTCCCAGCAGGTTAAATTAGTATGAAAATATCCGCAGTGCACGCCTTAATTCACATATATAACGATCTCAGCTCATGCTACTCGTTATTGTGAAACACAATTTGATTATCCCCATGTGCATCTAATCAGAGATATCATATTGTAATTCACTGAAAAAAGTCTAGGTACTGAAATTAATTTTTAAGGAAATTTTACATTTAACCTTTGTGCTATAGTCTAGAAAACACTGAACAACGAAGGATGGCAGTAAATAACCATCTGACTTTGGAAGATGAGTAAATAACCCCAAACAAACATGATTGATATCGCGTTCCCACAGTTTCTTCCCCAAAATATCATTTTAGTCATGTCGTTCAGGATATATTAGCAGAAGCATCACTGTTCATGCTCTGATTAATGTATTTGCAGCTGGTTATGGCCGGCATTGTATGAAAGGAGGCATGCTATTTATGTGCACAGTGTGCGCTTTAAGTGATTCATTTCGCATTAATCTTTCCTGTGTTATATACTTCCAGTGACAACTAGGAAAAGGGATGTCAGTGCTGGAAAAACATATCCAAAACGTATGATTCAAGTCACAGCAGGATATTAGTTCCCCTTTATTGACTCATATCAACCAAGTGACATGTTTTTGAACTCCTGCTTCACAGTGAAATATAGTGCATGGCCTGACTAGTATATAACCATTTTATTCCTTTATAAGCTTTGTAAAGAAATCAGTCTAGTGAACGGTTACCGCCTCTCTGCCTCTAAGCTCCTCCACCATAAGGTGATGCTCGACAGGCTAGGAATGTTGCACATGTGTGTGTTGAGGAGATGTTGGCAATTACCCTGCTGATATTTGCGAGGTGATAGAATTAGATTTAACTCACAAATTGTACTTCTTACTGGCCATCTTCTATTTCAATGCTCTTGATAAATGCCATATCGTGTTGCGCGCACGGAATGTAACTTTATAAACTGATTAAATGAAGCAGTTTGATAAAAAAAATATGTATAGAAGAGGTGCAATCAATTGACATAGTTGGTCCTTTTCAATTCAAATCGCTGAAAATGTTATGATTATGAAAAAAGAAATTCGAAAAAAAAAGAAGCAGGAATCCTATGTTGTCGAGTGAGCCTGACCTCGTAGATTAAAAAGTGTACCCTCTTATGCAAGAAAATCATTTAACGCCCAAGACTACACCACCAGATACCTGCAATGCAAGAACCATTACAATGGACCAATCCACACCAGCACTGACCATCACTAGACTCATGTAATCAGTATCATCCCCAAAAATGAAATCCCACCAACATTACACTTCATCTTAAGAACCTATCCACATGCCTTCAGATGGTTTCCAAGTGCAAACTGACTACATCCACCCTAACATCATTAAGAGCCGGTTGCCATTCCTTAACTCTCTGCTTACCTGGAGGAGAAAAACCTCTTCACTCATTTCAGACTGGCTTCGGACTTCGGAAGGGAGTTAAAAATCAGCAGTACTCAACATGAGAGAAGAACTTTCTACCATAGGCAATGGTAAAAGCTGTTTACTGAGTTGGAGTCCTACTTTGAGCTAACAAGGGGAGTCCTCCAATAGTTCGTCATTCTCAGCCAAATGCACCAATCAGGTGAATCTTACTTATTCCTCTTCTAAAATACTAACCCCGACCTGTGGCGTCCCCAAAGGTCTTCCCTCTCTACAGCTCTTCTATACACACGTACCTGCCCCCTCACTGTGATCCTCAACAACTGCAAAGTTGGCTCCCTATGTCATGGTTACTCACATACATTTTCCCAAGGGCTGCAAAGTTTGGTCTGTGATTTGACCAGTCGGACACATCAATGCCAGCAGGGTGTCAATCCAGGGGTCTTGGAGTGGTAAGGTGGGTATAGAGGAAGCAAAGCTTGTAGATCTAGTGACTGAATTTCACAGTGTGAAACGAGAAAACCTGGGATTAATCCCAGCTCCCCCACTTTACTAAATTGGGTGATACTAGGCAATTGTTTTATTTGACTTTGCCTATTTTTCTTTTACTATCACATATAAGAGGACCACGAAATACATTACTTCAGGATGAGTGCTGTACAAAACCTTCTCCTCTGTTTGAGATAATAAACTAAAATGCTGACCATGTATAAAATGAGCCTAGGCCACCCTAAGAGTGCACATACCAACTGACTTCCTCTTAGTTCACTGTTGGCATTGTTTTCAGTGTAAGGGGGAATGATGATTGTTTCCAAATTGATATTTAAAAGCTATCAACTAAAAAAATACTTCTCACTGCACTGATATAATCTAATATATTAAGGTGTAATGGTTCTGCATGTTAATAAAATACACTTTATGAATTTTGAAGAGACCTTATAATATTTTTACACTTTTGCAGCAAGATGGCTTTGAAAATGAAGATGTTCCTAAAGTTAAAGTGGTGCAGGACAACTTAGACACTATCTTTCTTTAACTTCAATTAACCTTTAAATAAAGGCTTTCCTGTGTATTTAACATCTTTTTAATGTTAGTGCTAAGTTGAGTGAGCATCAGTCCAGTGCTGCGGTTTGTCAGGGGGGCCACATGTAAAAGTCAGGAGGGCCACAAGCGGCCCCCAGGCCGTACTTTGAGTATCACTGCCCCATGTACGCTGGTGAAACCAAGATTCAGCTCAAAAATCCTAAGGATCTGTAAAATCACAATGTACAACGTTCTGTAGTAAGTTTCATAGGAGGAGCACAGCCCATCGTCTGGCTTTCTCTGTCCTCCATACTTACTGAGTCATCATTCTTGGAAAAAACCATTCAAACACCTTTGTCCTTCCTTACTAGCAAGCTGAGCATAGTTATTTAAGGCAGGTCAAAATCCAGGCATAGAAGATAATTCGCTATTGATTTACCTATGCTGCTAGGACCCAATAATGCAAACTGCCATGTCCAATAGAGAGAGAGAGACGTTTTAAGGCATGGGTAAAGTGTGCAATTGCCTCGGGCCGCCGTCTTCCAAGGGACTCTCTGTGAGAATTGTGTACACTACCACTGACTAGATCTCTGCCTCCACCCCTCCCTTTCTCTTTACCTCTTTAAGGGCTAACGCACTGGAAAGTGGTGCTGAATAGGGGGCTTCAAAATATGTGTTGCCAGGGCCCCAAAAATCCTCAAGATGACACTGAGAGAGCCCGAACTAACTCCACTTTTTCCAAGCTTATCTTGTGGTTGTGGCAGCTACAAAGTCATTATAACTGGCTTATCACAATTGGATGAATGAGCTTTGATTTATTTGCTTCCTAATAATATCAAGCAGGGCTGGGAAAAAGGAGTATTTAATTTCCCACTGCTAATGTTGATTTGAAATCGGCTTCCGGTTAGCTCCTGAGAATTGTTCCATCTGTCTTCCATTGCAGTTTGCTTAACAGCGTGGAACAGGCACTGGCACCCATGCACATTTAGGGGCTGATTACGAGAAAGGTAGATGTTGTTAGGCAGATTGAGCTTTTTTTTATTTTGTGCAAATCCGTTCAGTAGTTTTTGAGAAGTTTAAGAAAATATCCTTAGTGATATCTCTGCATGTAATGACTTCCCAAAAAAACGAGCTCGTGCACCAAAAATCCAGAGCTCTGATTAGCTGCCAGCTCTTCAACCAGCAAGTGTTGGCAGGCACAGTGGGACTTAGCTTCACCCAAGCCCCCCAAAAAATGTAAAAAAATGAAAAGGGGACAGAGTAGGAATACCCTGACACCTAACAGGCCAAAAAAGCATTATTAAAAAATTCGAAATTGCTGCAAAATGTGCACATTTGCAGCACTAGCTTTTAAATAACTCACAGTGGGTCTGTGTCACGTGGCCCATAGGGATATTGTTGCTTTTCGCTAAGTTATCATGAGTACATCGCAGCTTGTCTGCTGCTTTTGCGCACATTACTACACGTCTTTTTTTTGCAATATTTCAATGGCTGTTTTCACATGGGATCTCATCGCTGTGTTCACTCTCTGCATTTTCCTGGGATTTTGACTGAACATTTTGTGCAAGGTTGAACAACAATGGTCTTTGGTATTTTGTGCTGGCCAGCCCCTAGACACAATATACTGATGTAGCAGTTTGGCCAAAGGTACTTTGGTTTAATTAGAATACACAAATAGGTAGCACACACTTGGAGAGGCACCTTTCCAGGGAGAAGAGTGAGACAGTACCTCTAATGTAGATCTACCATCTATAGGCTAAGGTATGGGGTCTGCTGACAAAACTCAGAGACCTTCTATCAGTGGCGGCTCCCTCATTGGGGCGTGGGGTCGTCGCCCCACATGCTTTATCGCAGTGCGGGAAGGCAGAAACATAGAATGGTAAAACTACCATTTTATCTTTCTGCTTCTCGCACTGCGAGAAAGCAGAAGTGCCTGGTTGTGGGCGGGCGGGTGGGCGGTCCCACTCGAGGGCAGGGGGGAGTGGCTTGGCCAAAGTTGTGGGCTCTGACTGCTTTGGTTGGCCTGGGATGACCAAAGCAGTCATGCGCACGCTCCCTTTTCTCTATGTAGGCTGTATGCAGCCTACATAGAGAAAAGAGCCTCCGGTTAGGCTCCCGGATGGGGCGCTGTGCGCCTGCACCGCACCAATCACAACACTGCCATTGCAGACTTGTGATTGGAAAAGGGGAAAGCACCCACCCACTGCCTGTGGGTGGGTGCTTTCTGGAACAGCAGAAATAACACAAATCGGGACCTGGCCAGGAGCTAAGGCAGCCTGGAGAAGGTAAGTTTTATTTTAATTTAATTAAATTCCTCCCGCCTCCCCCCCTACATCCCTACCGTGACGACCCCATTTTTGGCACTGCCAGTCATGCCGGCTGCGACTGCAGTCAAGCACCTCCAGAGGCGTGCTTATGTGTGTGCTGTGGTTTGCCTCTGTGATACGTTTTGTGTAATGTGCGATATAGTCTATCAGTGGTAGTGTGTGCTCGGAGATGTCTGGATGTGTCTTTGTGTATAACAATGTGTGCATTTATGCTCCACTGTGTAGCTTATGTGTCTACATTTCTGAGCGTGATGGGTTTGTGTGCATACATTTGTATGTGATGTGCATTGTGTAATATGTGGTGATTATTGCACTGATCCAGCCGTGTTTAGGTATGGTAATTGCAGTCCTCCTAAATGCCCCTAACGGCTAATCTCTCAACTTCAATTTGTGGAGAAAGCAGCTGCTCCCTTGCTGTGTGACCTTTGGCAGTACAAAAGCCTTTCGCCTACCTTCAAATCCTAGCATTGACAACCCGTGCACAAACGCACTATCTTAAGACTTTTACCATTGTGCTCAAGTCGGTTTTGTCTTAAACAGTTCAAGAATAGATTTTTACTTCAAATGTGGAGAGTCAGAGCTGTTATTTTCCATAAGAAGGCTTTTTTTGCCGCCACTTAATTTGAAAAACAATAAGTGCCAGGGACCTCGTCAGGAGGCAACCCCAGCTCGCGCTATCCATTGCCCCTGCCAGTGCTGCCACCGACACAACCAACACAACTACTAATCTGTTGTATACAGCACCGCGTGGCATCATTCCTCCCAAAGATTCCTGAGGGAGAAAGATTCTTTCACTTTCCATGTTGCCCTGGACTCTGTGGAACAAGTTTAATCTTTTACCCAGAGCCGGGTATGTCCGCAACCTGCTCTCTTATCCTGCAGTGTGTCTAATACACAATGAACTGAACAATCATCATGTAACATGTACCACTGTTAACAAATCCATGACCCGCTGTAAGTAGTGCGGGCTGTATATAAATGCTGGGGCACAGCTACCACTGGCGCAGCATGTGTAGTGGCACCGGGGCCCTAGAATCCTGATAACTGATGTACATTACTGCCATAGCAGGGGCCATATCCTTGCCTGCACCGGGGTCCATTTGCACCCTTGCTAAACTACTGGCTGGATGTATCGAAGAAGAGAAATGTATTGACAATGTCAACTCTAAAAGGTTAGCCTTACCAAATCGGACCTGCAGTCATATAATATAATGTTTTAACGAAAAATACTTTCAGACACTTCTACGCTCCTCTTATGGGCTTTACACTATCAATATTTACCCTGAGGCATACTGTCTGGAAATGTACTACTGGCTAAACAACTACGATAACCATAATGCATCGTGGCACGGTAATTGGAGCTATGGAAATCTTTGACTGTGATGTAACTAATCAACTGTCAAGTAGACGCTTAGAAGGTCTAAAATGCAATGGGAGACCAGAAAAAGATTAACCAGGATTAAGTACATAGAACACACCCGAAAGCCATTATTGCTGGTGCGAAGGGGCGGGGCCACAACAAACGTTTTCAGGAGAGGAGTCAGTGAAAAAGTGAAGTTCGTCAGATTTGGACGTGTGAAAGAACACATATCTATTGACATATTCATACTTAAACCTCCGTCACACCTCCGACAGTACTCCAAAAGTACTTTTTACATTTGACATGTTTGGATTGGACATTTGAAATAGATAGGCGCAGAAAGCCTTGGGCCAGTTAACGAGTGGTGCCCTGGTAGAGACCCCACTGAAGTTTATTTAATACCAGAACAATTATAATACAGAAGAGGAGAAACGGTTTAACTGACAGATAACATATCCCAACCACAGTTTTGCAGTGCAGTATATTCACAAGTGCAATATTGCAGAGAAGTACGGTGTTATTGATGGGTGGTAGCTGTTTTTTTGTTTAAGATTATGGGAGGTTCCAGATTTGATTTGTAGATGCGCCAAAAACTCTACATTGGTGAAAATGTGTCTCTCCAACTTTTTACCTGTATGAAAAGGTGGCTGCAAACCAGGATAATATGCCAAAGGGGTTGCAGTGCTTACCGCCTACACAGTACCCTAAGTCCAAACAGTCCGCTATAATATTGTGTGTTAATGTAAATAAAATACGTTTTACAATATGTGCCAGCACACAAAGTCTATTGCTGTACCTGTGCCAGAAGGAACCAGGCAAATGTCTGTACTGCGATTGCAAACTAATTGAATGTAAATATTAAGCCTAGCAGAAGTGCTTCTCAACCTTCCTGCTTTCTCACATTTTCTTGAAAATGCTCCATTTACCCAATCTTTTTTAAATGTTTTTAAGGCGGGGACAACCCCCGAAGCCCCTGTAGGTGGTTCGCGCTCGCTCTCTTCCCTCGCTCGCCGCAGTGCAGTACGATAATTGTTTTACGCCTCACCAGTTTCAAATGTCACCAGCCCCCACTGCCTTCTATTATATAACAAAACTTATTAATTTATTTTATTTATTTCATGCATTTTTATAAAGCACAGACTTTACCCGAAGGTGTCGGAGCACTGTACAATAGAACCAGTTACGTTACATGAGAGAACTGTTACAGGAATGGAACAAACAAAGGTAGCAGGCCATAGAATCAAAACAACGCAAGCAAAAGGAACACATTATCAAACACAGAATGTACAAACAAAAATATGGATATATATGACAAATTTACAATGACTAAAGAACTTCCTGGCGAAAAATAGCAAGCCATAGAATCAAAACAACGCAGGCAAAAGACACAATATCAAACACAGCAAGCACAGAATGTACAAACAAAAATATAAATATATATGACTAAAGAACTTCCTGGCGGGGTCTGAGAAGGAGGGAATTAGTTCTGAAAGTGTCTTTGGAATAGAAGAGATTTGAGTTCCGCTTTGAAGATCTGGATGGAGGTGATGGCACGGAGAAAAGGAGGAAGCGAGTTCCAGGTTCTCACCGCATTACCTGAGAACGATTTTTCCCTTTTGAAGGAGAGGGGCTCAAGCAGGAACTTTTCCGCATTCCGAGAAGGTCTTGAGTCTCCAGACAATTTCAGTTTATTCACCAGATAGCGAGGGGAGGAAGAGTGCAAAGCTTTGTGGTTAATGCAAGCCATTTTGTAGATAGCGCTAGCCTCGATGGGAAGCCATCGGAGAGAAGACAGGATAGGAGTGATCTCGTCACTTCGTTTGGACACTGAAATGAAGCGAGCTGCTGATTGGAGGATGGATTTGAGGGGGGAGAGGTGAGATTTGGGAAGGCCAGTCAGAAGATAATTACAATAATCCAGTCTAGAGAGAACTAGCGATTGGACTAAGGTTTTTAGGTCATTCTCCGGGAAGAACCGACAAATCCCCCATAGAAGGTGCAGTTGATAACGTGCGCTCTTGGCAATGGAATTGATGTGTGAGATTAAGTTGAGTCTTTTATCAAGTATGACACCTAAGGATTTAGCGCAGTCCACAATGACGGGTTTACTGTTGAGTAAATTCAACTGATCCATCCAGGATTGAACAGGAGGCGGGTAGAGAGAGCTAGATAAGAGGAGGAATTCCGTTTTGGAGGGATTGAGAATGAGTTGGTGAACTAACATCCAGTTGTGAATAGAGTTGAGAGTAGAGTTGAGTAGTGAGAGATCATGAGAGGAAGACACCTTGAGGTAGATTTGGGTGTCATCCGCATAGAGATGGTAGAGGATTCCAGATTTGCTTAGGAGGTTCCCTAATGGTTCCAGATAGAGATTAAACAGAGTGGGAGCAAGGATAGAACCTTGAGGGACACATTGACTAACCACCAGTGGAGACGAGAGACTGTTCGCAATCTTGATCATTTGGGATCTGTCCGAGAGGAATGGGGCAAACCATTTGAGTACTGTGCCTTCCACGCCCATTCTCTGTTGAAGAGTGTTAAGGAGGGTGTTGTGGTTAACAGTGTCAAAGGCTGCAGAGAGGTCAAGAAGAGTCAGAAGGCACGATTCCCCTGAATCAAGAATATGCAGCGTATCATCGATCACTCACAGCAGGGCTGTTTCAGTGCTGCAATTTTGAATGAAGGCAGACTGGAACATGTCGAGGAGATTGTTGTCCATAATGTGTTGGGAAAGTTGTTTTGCATTACATTTTTCTGTGATCTTTGAAAGAAAAGGGAGATTGTGGATGGGGCGGAAGTTATTGAGGTTGTTTGCATCTGCAGAGGTGTTTTTTAGAAGGGGGGTAACCTGTCCTGTTTTGAGGACAACTGGGAGGGATCCTTGACTGCGGAAGAGATTGACTAGCCTGGTCCAGTAGGAGAGAGTGTTGGTATAGAAATCAATGGCGATGCCACTGGGTATGGGGTCAGAAGAATGGTTGGAGGGTTGGTTTCGCAGATGCATTTGAGGAGATCATCTTCCGAGATGGCGGCAAAGTTCTGCCAAGTGACTAAGGATTTTTGCTCCTCAATGGGGGTGGGGTGGGTGACCTTTTCCACCAGAGATTCTACCTTTTAATTAAAGAATATAGCAGACTCAGTTGCTCTCTTTGAAGCCTCCTCAGGTTTGATGGTTTGGGTAGAACAATTTGGGTTTTTGATGAGGTCGAAAAGTTTTTTGGGTCTGTTTTTGGCTGAATCGAGGAGGGATCTGAGATGTGATGTTTTTTCCTCGAAGATGTGCTTGTGGTATTTGGATCTTGCTGAACGTAAAAGAGAGAGGTTGGAGGTGGATGGAGATTGTCTCCAATGCTTCTCCAAGATTCCTTTCGTCATAGAGTGCTTTATTGAAACAAGGCGCTGATGGGGTGGGTCTTTTCCTTTTGCTTTGGAGTGGAGCAACCTTGTTGATTTCGACTGCAAGGATTGAGTGGCAATGGGGAGTGAGATCGTTGACATCCTTATTGGGGTCTAGACTAGGAAGTGAACGCATACCAGAATCACAAAGAGTCCCAAGATCAATGTTTTCTGTGTTGCGGAACCAAGTAGCGGCTCTTTTAGGTTGGCCGAGAGTTATAATGTGCGAGAGGTGAAAATGGAAGGGAATGAGGAAATGGTCAGACCAGTCTACGCTGATTGGGGGAGCAGTGGTAAGCTGGTCTGATTTAGAAATAACAAGGTCCAGAATTGAGCCCTTGGCGTGTGTAATTTCTGAGCAGTGTTGGACAAGATCGTTAGCTGAGAGAAAGGTTGCAAGCTTGTTGGCAGCCGAGTCATCCACAGAGCCCCAGTGGAGATTGAAATCACCTAGGAAGATCTGCTTGTCGCTTTGTGAATATTGGTCACTAATGAAGTCGATGAGTTCATCCATGAAGGAAGAGCAATTACCAGGAGGGTGGTAGATGGCATGGAACCTTAAGGGTGAGCCATGATGAACTTGGAGTTCTAGGTAAAGGCATTCAAAGGTGCGAAAGAGGAAGGTGGGAAAGGCTTTGACTTGGAGGGAGTTTCTGAATATAATCGCAACACATCTCCAGATCTTGTCTGTTCTGTCGTTTCTGAGGATAGAGTAGTCAGTGGGTACCAAAAGATCAAATGAAGTGTGAGAGGAGTCATTAAACCAGGTCTCAGTGAGAAAGAGCCTGTCGAGATTGTGGTGAGTGATAGTGTCAGAGATTTCCAGTTTGTGTTTGGTTGCAGATCTGCAGTTATGGAGCATGCAGTGTAGCTCTGACGCAACTGTTTTGGGGATGTGAGTGTTTGGACTGATAAGGGGGATAGGGATTAGATTCTTGAATGAGGGTGCCCTTTGAGGGGGAGGCTGGTAAGTTCAGACGTAAGAGATGGTCTGAATGGTAAATTGAGTAGAATTGTTAGGAGAGGCGAGAGGAGGGGAATTGACGCTGGTTGTCTTGTAGGTAGCCAGTAATTTGGTGATGTCTGTGGAGGACAAACTGTGATTGGCTTTATTGGGGTGCGGGAGTAAGGAACTCCTCGGGAGGTTATTCATGGTGGGGGATATCTTAGCACATAAGAGTGAAATTGTCTCTTCAAGCTGGGAAATGGAAGAGATGAGAGTAAAGTTTAGTTTCCAGAGAGAGGTGTGCTGAGCACTGAATGAAGGGTGGCTCAATGGTTAAGGGAGAGAGTGGCCTAGGCGAAGGAGGACAGGAGGAAGTGGGGGACCGGGGGGAGTGTTGGGTGCGATGGTCGAAGGTGGGGGAGGAAGTAAAGGAGGCGAAGGAGGACAGTGGGCTGTGGGGGACCGGGGAGAGAGATGTGAAGCAAGGGTCTGAGGGTGAGAAAGATGGTGATAGAAAAGAGTGGATGGAGTTACAGTGATATTTTTACTGGTGCTGAGCAGAGGTGAAGAATAGAGATCATACAAAGGAGGAAAACATTGAGAGGTAGAAATGGATGGCGGGAGGAGGGGGGAGGAGTGGGGTTTTGGGAAGGCCATGGATACGGTGAGATGAGAGGAGAAGGTGCTGTACAGGTAGGGGAGGGAGAGAGATCAAAGGATGGCCACAGGAATGGGGAGAAGAGAGAGGGTGCAGGCCAGGTACCATGGGTAATGACAGGTGAATGTAGGGGTAAAGGCACCAGGCAGAGTGGGGGGGGGTTGAGCAAAATGAAAGTTGTGGGAGGAGTGAAGGACTGTGCGGTCAAAGGAAGGGAAGAGGAAGGACTTACCAAGAGGGGAAAAAGCGTTGTGAAGCATAGGGGGGAGTGTAAGTTGTGGAGAGATGGGAGGTAATTACAAATAGGGGAGGCACGGATTCGAGGCATGGGAGGGGGAGTGAAGGTAGTAGAGAGATGGGAGGTGTAAGAAAGGTGGATTAAATAGGGGAGAAATGGGTAGGAATAGGGGAGTTGGGGGCGGGAGAAGGCAGTAGAATAATGGGGAGATGCAGGATGTAGAGGTGAAGTGGGGTGTAAAGCAGACGAGGTAAGGGGAAGGTCCAGTTGGGAATGCGGCAGAATGGGAGGGGAGGGAACGAGAGAAGGGAGGATAAGGGGTCGACCTGTGACTCCCAGGAGAGCGGTCTGAAGGGAGGGAAGTTAGGCACTATAGTCTTTACTCCATTGTCTTTTTATGATAACTTTTTCCTTCATGATATATGGGTTAGGGCACTTTAGTTAAAATAATATTTTAAACTGTTTCATGTCTCTGTCAGGTCTTATTGTGGACAAGTGCAAGGTTGTGAGCCAAAGAGTGTGTCTAGTTACCACGAATCCTGAGAGATCTGGGAGTGTTGTGTTCTGGGGTGTCTCATCATTTGTTTTTCTGTGAGTAGGAGAGCAAGTGAGACATTACAGCTAGTCAGTCCTGGGTTCATGGGTATTAAGGTGGTAGGAAGACTCAACCCCTATACACCAAGGTCCCATATTCCTGCGCATAGTTCTGTGTTTGTGCAGAATCCCTGCAACACCAGGTCCCGGGGGCATATCAGTAAAATAGGAGGGGGTGCACAGGGTCCCCCTTCTAGGGCTTATGAAAGCCCCTGGGACTTCACCTCTCCAGGGCACTTTTTATTAACGGCCCATCCGCAGCCCCAGGGATTGCCACCTCCCCGGGCATATGTAAATGAATGCAGGAGGCCTCCGCGCCCACCACCCTGCAGCCCCATAGAATGCCACCTCCCCAGAGCCATCATTAAAATGTATGGGGAGTGTGTGCCCCCATGCCCCGGGGACTGCCACCTTCCCAGGGATACAATCAAATAATGAAGGGGCAAGGGACCCCCATCCCAGGGGACCAAGGCCTACTCAGGGCTAAAAAAACACTGCATGGGGGCCGCACAGCCCCCTTTGGAGGAGCCAGGGAGGTAGCAGTTTGATTTTGCTTGGTGGGAGCTCACAGATCTCACCAAGCAAATCAAACATTACTCCGCTTTCTGCAAGCAGGCGCCATCAAACAGCTCCAGCTTGCAGAAAGTGGGATTTTCATCTGTTTCTCAGCAAATAAATATGCATGCAGGGAAACAGATGAAAACACTGCTTTGACAGACAGGGTGCTGCGTTTCGGCAGCCCCCTGTTTGTAAAAGCAATTTCGGCTACCGCAATAGGCGGAGAGTGGACAGGGACTGTGGGAGTCTTGAGGATCCCCCCACGGTCTAGGTGTACAGGGGGAGGCAGAATAATGGTCAGAAAGAGGCAGAATAAAGGTCAGAAAGAAGCAAGATAAAGGTGAGAAATTAGCAGCACGAGTCAGAATAGAGGTCAGAAACTTGCAGAAAGAAGCAGATTATAGGTAGGAAAGAAGCAGAAAAAAAGGCAGTATAAAGATCAGAAATGAGCATCAAGAGGCATAATAGAGGTCAGAAATGAGCAGAAAGGGGCATAATAAAGATCCAAAAGGGCACGATAAAGGTGAGATATGTGCAGAAAGAGGCAAACTAAAGGTGAGAAACGATTGAAAGAGGCAGAATAAAAGTGAGAAATGAGCAAAAACCGGCAGAATAAAGGTGAGAAAGCAGATGAATATAGGTGAGAAACGAGCAACAAGAGGCAGAATAATGGTCAGAAACCAGCAAGATAAAGGTGAGAAATTAGCAGCACAAGGCAGAATAAAGGTCAGAAAAGAGCAGAAAGAGGCTAAATGAAAGGTGAGAAAAGAGCAGCAAGAGGCAGGATAGAGGTCAGAAACTAGCAGAAAGAGGCAGAATATAGGGAGGATAAAAGCAGAAAGAGACAGAATAGAGGTCAGAAAAAAGCAGAAAGAGGCAGAATAGAGGTCAGAAATGAGCAGTAAGAGGCAGGATAGAACTAAGAAACAAGCAGAAAAAGGCAGAATAAAGGTCAGAAATGAACATCAAGAGACAGAATAGAGGTCAGAAACTAGCAGAAACAGGCAGAATAAAGGTCCGAAAGGAGAAAGATAAAGGTGAGAAATGTGCAGAAAGATGCAAATTAAAGGTGAGAAATGTATGAAAGAGGCAGAAAAAAGGTGAGAAACGAGCAGAAAGCAGCACAATAAAGGTGAGAAATGAGCAAAAAGAGGCAGCATAAAGGTTAGAAATGAACAGAAAAGCCAGAATAAAGGTCAGAAACAAGCAGCAAGAGGCAGAATAGAAGTCAGAAACGAGCAGGGAGAGGCGGAATAGAGGTTAGAAACAAGCAGCAAAAGGCAGAATGGAGGTCAGAAAGTAGCAGAAAGAGGCAGAATAAAGGTCAAAAAGGGACAAGATAAAGGTGAGAAATTAGCAGAAAAAGGGAGACTAGAGGTGAGAAACGAGTAGAAAGAGGCAGAATAAATGTGAGAAACTTGCAGAAGCGGCAGAATAAAGGTGAGAAACAAACAACAAGAGGCAGATTAAAGGTCAGAAACGAGCAGCAAGAAGCAAAATGTAGGCCAGCAACGAGCAGAAAGATGCAAAATAGAGATTAGAAACAAGCAGAAAGAGGAAAATAAAGGTCAGAAATGAGCTGCAAGAAACAAAATAAAGGTCAGAAAACGCAAGAAGAGGAAAAATAAAGGACAGAAATCAGCAGCAAGAGATAAAGGCAGAAACTAGCAGTAAAAAACAGAATAAAGGTCAGAAAAGAACAGAAAGATACAAAATAGAGGTCAGAAACAAGCAGAAAGAGGCAGACTAAAGGCCAGAAACGAGCAGGAAGAAGCAGAATAAAAGTCAGAATTAAGCTTGCTGAGAATTGCTGAGACAGCATCGGAGGCCCCACCCCCGGTCTGAACCACTCAGCACAGGGGTCTGCAGTCATCCTACTGGTTGGGGGATTACGTCCCCTTGGCTGCTGAGGGTCGCTGGGGGCTAAAGACCCCGATTGTTGTGATAACTAAGTCCCCCACAGCCGGATTGCTGAGACATGGTCGAAGGTCCAAACCCCCTTTCTCAACCACTTTGCAGAGGGGCCTCCTGGCATACTACTTGTTGGGGGATGAAATCTCCTTAGCTTCGGGGCCAAAAACCACTATTGTGACAAGTAAGTCCCCAACAGCCGGTTTGCTGATAAGTCATCAGACACCTGCCCCCTTTCTCAACCACTCTGCAAACGGGTCTCCTGCTGCACTACTGGCTGGGAGATGAAGTCCCCTTAGATGCTGAGGGTCTTAGGGGGCCAATAACCCCTACCGTTAGGGAGAGGATATAGCCTTGCGGCTAGAGACTTCAACTTTGAAGCTGGGGAACCGGGTTCGTGTCTCAGAATCGATGCTCAACATCCTGTGATTTTGGGCAAATCTCTTAATCTCCCCGTGCCTAACAAAAATGAATGTGTCCTTGTGTAACAAATCTGGTGCTATGTAAAGTGCTCTGATACCCCATGTCTTGGGTCTAGGTTGCGCTATATAAAACTCTTAAAAAATATATACTGTTACCTCCATTAACTCCCACACATCACAATTGCTGAGAGCTGGTCAGAGGCCCTCCTCCTTTCTCCACCAGTCTGAAAATGCGCCTTCTGGTGTACTACTGGCTGGGTGATGAAGTCCTCTTGGATGCTGAGGGTCCTTGGGAGCCAAGAAGCCCTCCTGTTACCTCCAGTAACTGTGACTCAGCTGGATTCCTGAGAGCTTGTTGGAGGCCCCATCCCCTTCCGCCACCACTTTGCAAACGTGACTACTAGTTAAAAAAA
Organism: Lissotriton helveticus; assembly: GCF_964261635.1. Lineage (NCBI taxonomy): Eukaryota > Metazoa > Chordata > Amphibia > Caudata > Salamandridae > Lissotriton > Lissotriton helveticus. Next base: position 316,101,415 of record NC_136060.1, read on the forward strand.
ATGCAAATTCACTGAAAAGCCCAAGGTTACAAGGACGTTCTAGTTAGGCTCAGATTTCACACATATAAAACCATAGAAATTCATCAGTTATAATTACATGAGTGAACTATAACATACACCCCCACAATGCACTGCTTATGACCTCACATATTACATCACTCATGACATGGTCAGTGACATCTCAAATTACATCACTGATGATGACATCTAGTGAGTATAAGGATATGTGAGTGTTACACATATTTTCTTAGCTACTACAAAAGTTAAATTAGTATACTAGGTGAACTACTACTGAGTGATACTATTTCTAATGTATATTATGTGAGTGGATGTGTGACTTTATGTATCCTTGTGTGTATGGGTGTGTGAGTGGTTGTTTGGTGTAGGTGTAGGTGTGTGAGTAGCTCTGTGGGTGAGTGAGTGGTGGTGTGAGTGGCTCTATGGGTGGGTAAGTGGGTGTTTAGTGACTATGGGTGAGTGAGTGGCTGTTTGATTGGCTGTATGAGTGAGTGACTGGGAGTGTAAGTGGCTGTATGGGTGAGTGAGTGGCTGTTTGGTTAAATGAGTCAATATGTGAGTGGCTGTATTTGAAAGTGAATGTCTGTGTGTATGGCTGTATGGGCGAGTGAGCGGATGTGTGCGTGCTTGAATGGATGTGTGAATGGGCATGTACGTGGTTGTGTGGGTGTCTGAGTGAGTGTGTGAGTGTTTGTATGGTGAGTGAGTGGCTGTTTGAATGGGTGTTTGGTTAAGTGAGTTAATGTGTGAGTGGCTGTATTGGAGAGTGAGTGTCTGTGTGTATGGCTGTATGGACGAGAGAACGGATGTGTTAGTGCTTGAATGGATGTGTGAATGTGCATGCAAGTGGTTGTGTGGGTGTCTGAGTGAGTGTGTGAGTGTTTGTATGGTGAGTGAGTGGTTGTTTGAATGGGCATTTGGTAAAGTGAGTCAATGTGTGAGTGGCTGTATTGGAGAGTGAGTGTCTGTGTGTATGGCTGTATGGGTGAGTAATCCAATGTGTGTGTTCTTGAATGGATGTGTGAACGGGCATGTAAGGGGTTGTCTGGGTGTCTGAGTGAGTGTGTGAGTACTTGTATGGGTGAGTGAGCAACAGTAGTCAGAGTTTATGTGGGTGAGTGAGTGAGTAGGTGTGTGAGTGACTGTGTAGGTAAATAAGTGGGTGTGTGAATAGCTGTATGGGTGAGTGTTTGGCTACGTGACTGGCTCTATGAGTGAGGGTTTGTGTCGGTGTGTAAGTGGGCCTACAAAAGGTTATATGGGAATGAGTGGGTGTGTGAGTGGGTCTGTGGATTATTTCATCAGTCGTGTCATGATTGATGTCATTTGAGATGTCATTAGTGATGCCATCAGTGATGTCACTGACCATGACATGAGTGATGTAATATGTGAGGTCATAAGCAGTGATTTGCGGTGGCATAAGCTATAGTTAGCTCAGGTAACTATAATTGCTGAATTCCTATGCTTTTGTAAGAGTGAATATATATATATATATATATACACATATATATAATTATTTCACATTTTTTATTTCATGATGTGTAACTCTGCAGATATCCGCATAAATAAACACAACATAAAATAAAACAAAGAAATATTTCATAGGAAGCATAAAGCACAAATAAACTGCCTACTCCTTCGCTACATTCAATAGCACAATACATACTGGGAATTTCAATAACATTTTAATACTTTTTTTTATGTAAGAATTTGGTTACAAAATATTTCGTTAGGAGGATTAAACATCAATTGCAGGGCCTTAGAAGATATCTGAACAGAAAACATTAAAAAAAGAGGTCTTAACATCTTACGCCAGCACAACAATAAAGCAGGACAAACAAAGAAAACATGCGTCAGGTCCTTGACCCAATTTTGACAAAGGGTGCATACATTTGACGGCCCATGCCATTTAGATGTTAACCTATTTATTGGAAGCATAGTTAGTCACATTAAAATCCAGAACAGTCTGACTTTATGGGGCATGTTCCAAGTTGAGTATAGATGGGTATATATGGATCATGCATGAACGTTTACACAGGAAAAGAGAGTTATGGAACTCAACAGATACTACTGAGAATATGATGGTAAGTAGACCCGTAGGTATCATTAAATACTCAGAGGAATGGAAACACCTGGTGATCAGTCCGACAAAGCAACTATAGAATTGGGACCTACTTGACTAGGATCATGTGGCACAGGGATCTAGCAAGAAAGGAGGCAAGGCAACATGGCACACAAGAAACGGGGAAGGGAACAACACCAAAAAAGTTAAGAAAAAGCATTACAGTGGTGAACTAAGTAAGAGCAAGAGCCGTACAACAAGCTAAACGTTGAGAGGCACTATCTTGCAAGTTCCTAGCATTTTTATAGGGACCAGAGCTGCTGTTCTCCCTCGACTGGCCCTGACCTGTCACACCCTCAGTGTGAGCCAGTCACCAAGAGCTGGTAGTCCGCAGCCTCCAAACTTTCCTTGCTTTTTGTGAATCTCTTGAAAAGGCTGGAGTGTGCAAAATTCCACCCAAAAATATATGAACTGATGCACACTATTGAATTGCAGCAGAATGTCAAAAATATTTTTTTAGAAGAGAAATGATTACAAACCATGCATATACAACTTATCATATTTACATAATCTACAAATGTCATGGAGCCTCTAAATCATAACTGAATAAAACCTGTCTAAAGAAAAAATCAAAGAATCATAAAAGAGAAGTAGCATCGTAAACCCTGAAGGGAAATTGATTATTTTTATCTCTCCAAATTTTGGATTCCAAAATGTGTTATGTCCAACTTACTTACACTTGTGTACCAAAATATATAGAAATGTATAAGATAATAACGAATTACCTGCTGTTCTGTTTATCAATACTTTTCACAATACAATGAGAATGCCACAAGTGTGGGTAGACCTATCACATGAGAAAATGTTCCAAAACTATCGCATATGAAGTTTAGAGAACATAGGGGCATATTATCAAGAATGGGCGTTACATTAGCGCTACTTTTATTGGCAGGAAACTGCTGATAAAGCGGCGATAATGGGCTTGATAATATGCTCTATGAATTCCAATCGAAGCCCATGTTAGATGTAAAGACATCTAACATGGGCTACGATTGGAATTCATAGAGCATATTATCAAGCCCATTAGCGCCGCTTTATCGCGGCGATAATGTAACGCCCATTCTTGATAATATGCCCCATAGATTTAAGCAGTGGTGGTTGCCAACTGTGTTTGGATGCAGCACCTGACTGCACCTAAAGACACCTATCACCCCCGGACATTTCTGAAAACTAGAAAAATGGAGGCATCCAGGGTGATAAGGTTTGCATGGATTTCTGAACCTTTTCTTAGACAGAATGCTCTGCAAAAAACAACACACCTATCACCCAGCATTTCCACCCTTACACCAATGTAAACATACCCAACTGGTGTGTGTTAGCATATTGCTAGTGACAGGGAACACCTTAAACTATACTGTAGAAACCTCAAGATTTTTCATTTCAATTACAGGCATTCTTGATATGTGGATTGCTGCCATATTTGGGTCTGGGTTAGTCTAGCACCAAGGAAAAACTGCAAACCCCACACATTTCTGAAAATTAGATACCAGGGACAGTCCAAGGCTATGTGTTTTGCAACCCCAGACATTTCTGAAAAACTAGACACCTAGGGTAGTCCAGGGCTATGTGTTTGGCATGGATCCCACTAGTTTACTTTTACCAAGAATGCCTTGCAAATGTCAAACTTTGGGTGAAATAACATACTTTTGTTCCCATTTTGTTATGGAAGTGTCCTGAATCTACAGGAACTTAACAGTTCATACAATAAATAAAGTATCTCACATGTGTTGGTGGGTCTACTGTTAGAACAGCAAATATCCAGAAATGCAGCCTGGAAATTTCAAGAGCATTTGTTTGAATTGGCTCATTTCGCAGAGTTATCCCCAACTGTGTTACTGTCCTCCTGTATTTTTTCTGACCTGTTTTTGTTGGCTTTAAATCTCTGGACACTTTACCACTGCTATTAGTGCTAAAGTGCATGTGCTCTCTCCTTGAAACTCGGTATGATTGGCTTACACCTGTTTGTCATATTTAATTTACTTGTAAGTCCAGTGTACATTGCCTGAAAATTAAGTGCTACAAGTGGGCCTACAGCACTGCTCGATCACACACAGTAGAAGCCTTTCAAGCCTGTCTCAGGCCTGCCACTGCAGTGCCTGCACGCCACATTGACTTGGCATTTAAAGTTACTTGCCAAGTCTGAAACTACATATAGGTCACCCCTAAGGTAGGCCATAGGTAGCCCTATGGGCAGGGTTGTGTGTAGGTAAAAAGTAGGACATGTACCATCATTGTGTGGCATGCCCTGGTAGTGACAAACAGCCTATTTGGTTTCTCACTTCTGTGAAGCCTGCTCCTCTCATAGGTTGTATTGGGAATTCATGTAAGGTATGTTTGGAATAGTGGTGATGAATCATGCTTATTGGTTTAGATGGATTTTTTCACTACTATTTTAGGGATGTCACTTTTAGAAAGTGAACACAAGGAGATGATGGTTGGAGCGCTGAAACTTTTCAGACACTAACCCCCACTTACAGATCTGGGTTGAATCCATCATCACTCCTTAGCTCACTTCACTACCTCAGTTCAGACCCAGCTATATGCAAATCAGTCTTGACCCTGTGCCTCATGGGAACAGTCTAGCCCGAACTGCCAGGCTAGGTCTTTCTTGAACCGGAAACAAGCATCCTGGGACTGGTTTCGTGGTAACACTCCTCATCAGCCAGGCTAGCTTCTATCCCATGGCAAAGTGAGCAAGAGACCCACGTCTGGGCATACTCTGCTAACGTAGGGCAAATAAAGCAAACCCAAGCCGTGTCTGAACTGGGGTAGCAAAGTGAGCTAAAGAACAATGAGGGATTCAACCCAGATCTGCGGCTGGGGATGAGTGTCTGAAAAGTTTCAGCGATCCGCCCATCATCTCCTTGTGTCTGCTTTGTTTGCCCTACATTGGCAGGCTATGCCCAGACATGGGTCCCTTGCTCACTTTACCACTGGTTTCAAGGTAGCCTGGCTGATGAGGGGTGTTTTGCTGCCAGGACGAACTGCAATTCAACAGACTTACTTGTTTTGCTGACCTGTGACCGGCTGGACTGCTAGAAGAATTGCCACATTGTTGTAAGGACCCTGAAGTGCCTGCCTGCTGCTTGTGCCCATAGTTAGTCTCCGGTGACGGGTGACTTCCTAGAAGTTGCCATGGGACTCTGAGACCAGCCTTACCAGTCACCTGAAACTAGTGCAAGGTCAGTGCTGTTTGTCTTTTCTGACTCCGGGGATAAGGTAGTGGAAATGCTACATTTTGCAACAAAAACCTGACCAGAGAGGTGAGGGCACTACTTGGAGGAAGTCCTCAACAAGTGCGTGGTGAGCGTTGCTGGTGTACCCCAACAGCATGGGTCCAGCACTACTGATCACTCACGTTCAGGTGTGCGGTCTTGGTCCAGCCCCACCTCCCAGCAAGGGGACCGCAATGTATCGTGTTTGGGGGGAAGTGCAGTGCAGCAGCATTTCCTCCCTGTCGCTAGTCATCTGGGACCCCACCCCCCAGTGGGGCCCCTCCTGCAGGGAAGCTGCCGCACTGCACACGACACACTCCCCCGAAGGCTGAGATGGCCATCCTAGATCGCAGAAGCTCCCACCTGATCCTTACGAGGGCAAGGCTGCTCTCACCACCTAAGCGACCTGAGTGTGGCAACAAGGCTGGGGACCGTCTGAGACTCCGGAGCAGCACCATGCCACTCAACAGAGGAGAACCTCCAAGTTTTTGATGAAAAAGGCCCCGTGCTCGAAGTCCACAAACCTCGCCGCCACTGCCCTTCCACCCACACAGTATGCGGGGGACCCAGTGAGGTCTCCCCACAGCAATCAGTGGTGTGGGTGCCCCATCCCTCATTGGCATCGTTCCTTGTTGTGTTGTAGGCATTACGGCCGCTGTCCACTGGCAGGGGAAGCCTCTGGAGAGGCCCCGAGGGCGACGCAGGGCCATGTGTGAAACCCTAATGAACATGCATTAATTAACCAGCACCATGCTTGTCTTTATTCCTGAAAGGTGGATAACTACAGAAATACTTGGTTGATTTATGATGTTGTCACCTTGTTTTGTACTGGATGAAAAGGGTTATCCTGATATGCTGTGATATCATGCAAGATACTTGTGTGAGTCACATCGTTTTGCCCTATTTTGCCAACATAACGAACGCTATCTTGGCCAAGGTATTTCTAGGAGAGAATGTACTTCATTTCTATAGTTTCTACTTTTGTGGGATTCAGGGTAGTGAATATGATTTCATGACAGTAAGGATATGCACAGTAGTGTTGCTTTCATGATGTGCGCATCATGTAAGTCTTCATCTTATTGAACAAACCATGGTGTAATGACAATTGCCTTGTTTGCAAAGTGATTATTGGTTTATGTGGTTTTGCTCTATGTTTATATGCAATACAGATACATATTTGTATATACTTTTGTTTAATGGCTCTTTTGTGGTGTATTTATTGTGTCACTGAGATAGGCCTGACTGCTCGTGCCAAGCTACGAAGGGAGTGAGCAGGGATTATCTTGGATGTGTGACTCCCTTACACAGTCAAGAGTGGTGGATTCTGCCTTGCTTAGGTGCATACCCTAGCCAACCAGGAACCCCATTTCTAACAGTACTGCATTGACCTCACATCAGTTTTTAGGATGTAGGTAGCTGACTTATTAGGGCAAGTGTTCAGCTAGCACCTAGGAAAATCCACCAATCATAAAGTGCTTGGAAAACTACACATCAAGGGAAATCCACATTGGTGTGTCTTGAATGAATCCCAATACTTTATTTTTTTAAAGAGAATGACCTGAAAACTTATACCTAGAACATCCAATTTCCTATCACTATCCATGGGGCATGGCTGTCGTATTTGGGGCCAGGGTCAGCCGACCAATGGAAACCTACCAACCCTTGACATTTCTAAAAACTATAGAACAAGTAGATTCCAGGGTGGTATTGCTAGGACCAATCATAGTATGCTTTGTTACCCTGAATGCCCACCAAATGTCATAACTTTGCCTGAAAATACCCGATTTCCTCTTGCAATCAAAGAGAATTAACTGCAGAATTCTGGCCCAGGGTTAGCCGGCACCAATGGAACTCTGCCACCCCTAGAAATTTGTGAATACTAGACACCATGTGGAGTCAAGGAGAGCATAGCCTGTGGTGATCCCACCACTTTTTCCTATCCAAATGCCCTATAAATATTAAAATAAGGTTGAAAAACGAAATACTTGGATCTATATGACAGAAATTACAGATCTTGTAGTCAACAGCTAAGATTCTATTGCATCCCCACACTTCTCCAATTGAAAAAGGTACTGCACCTTTGCAGATGGTTTTTTGATATTGGACAGGGTCGGGTCAAAACTGAGATCACATGCTTTCAATATTGTGTCAATGTGATCTTTTCATGGTTACAGTTTTCTTTTTTTTCTGGAATGTGCACTAGGCCAGCTAATTTATTTCCACTACTGTTTGTTTCTGATGTCCGGTGTTTTGCCATTACCTGGTAGTTTTGTAGATTTCTGTCACATGAATGTGGGAAAATTGTGCTTTTGACCCATACTTTGACATTTGCTGGACATTTGGGTGAATGAAACGTGCGGGAATCCATGGGCTCCTGACCACCTTGGATTGCCTTCAGTCTATAGTTTTCAGAAATGGCATGGGCAGCTAGAGTGCCTATGTGCCTGCCTACTCCATGTTTGAATACTGCAGTCTTCTCCCATGGAAAGTGGGAGGAAATTCTGTGTCCGTAGGTATAAGTATGACATTCCAAATGCAAGTTATGTAAGAAAAATAGGCTGGGTTCCACACAAACTACAATACCCAGTGTTGCGTTAGGCTGCTAGCTACCAGAAAATCCCAGGGTTTTCACAATGTGTGGGTAGTGAGCGAGCCCAAATGTTGCAGGTGTTCCCAATGGTAAATAAGAGAAAAATTGGATTGTTTTGTCATAGTTGTGACAGACGGACAAGCAGAGAGGGAGCCATATGACTCTATGACCTTCAATAGTTGAGGGTGTGTCACAATGCCATGATGGTCCAGCCCTCCACCCATTGATATAAACAATAGCCCCTGGCATCTACAATGTACTCTTCCCACATGGAGTAGGAAGATTGTAGGAGCACCATTCAAATGTGTCCCCCTGTGGCAGAAAGGCTATTTTACCCTTTTAGTAGTAGATTCAGGCCAGGGCCACCCATAGCTGTCCACTGAATATTAAAAATGTATTCTGTTGTATCCTTGTGCACTTTGTGCCATTTAGGGGCTTAGTTTGGGGGAAATAGACTGGATTATGTCCCAGGAATATAGCCTATTGACACGATGAGCCATTCACCTGCCCCATTGATACCCCCTGGTGACAACCTGTGCTTTCTGCCTCTCCAGGTAGGGCAGATTGGGGATACAATCACCATGATATCACAAGGGACAGAAAGTCTGTATTTGATCCCAGGGTGAGCTGCTGCCCAATGCCAGGAATGGCTGCCCACAAATCCCATTGCTAAATACAAAATGTAATACCTAGTGACCTATTGGGCCTTCTGCTCCCAGGTTGATAGGTGCAGATCAATGCCACGATAGACCTTGGTGTCTAGTGGACTTTCTGCCACCATCGGGTAGGCAGGTTTAGGGTAAACCCATCAAATATACCCCTCGGGAGGCAGAAAGGCTGTCTTTGTCCCTGTCGTGGCACAGTGTCAGAAATGAGTGGCCTTACTGCCTGCCTGGATTTGGCAGGAAGGGAGTAAACTCCTTAATCGGCCCATGGGGTGGAAGAAGAGCTCCAGACTGCCTCCTAGGCATTTGTTCTCTGACTTTCAGTCACGTTTCAAGCCTAAACAACAAACACAACTGTGATGTTTGATTTCAGGTAGAAACATTTGGAGATCCAGGACAAAGGTTCAAGTGCTGCTCTTGTCCTGTTAACACTATATGCAACTTTCAATACAATACACCATGAGTTCGTTCTTACCCACATAGACCAAGAGTTTAGAGTTCATGATGGTGGTCTCAAATGAATCACTTCTCTTCTTATGAACAGACATGTCTGCCCCAGTCCAATTATGTCTAAGAATAAGACTTTTAGGGTGCCAGGATAAGCATCTAAGGTGCCGGACCAAATCATTCTTGATCTCCTTGGGGACAAGTGTTGATATTAAAAACATTTTACTATGCTTCTAAGTCATAAAGATCTGGATGTTCAAAAGCTTGCAGTGCCTAAAGTCCAGAAAAATCAAAATGGTGACAATGGGACCGGCACTCCAGCCACCGATATGTTTGAGTGGACAAATGATTAGGCCACCACTCAAACCCTATAAGCCAGTGCAGAACCATGGTGTCATGTCTGGTTTTGAACTCTCATTTCCCCATAAGTATTGACAATAATGAATGAGGTCTACTTCCATTTGTATAACCTATTAAAGATGTTTCCAGCACTAAGGGCCATATTATCAAGAAAGGGCGATACATTATGGCCACTTTTATCGGCAGGAAACTGACGCTAAAGTGGCGATATTGGGCTTGATAATATACCCTTGTGAATTCCCATAGCAGCCCAGGTTCTGGTGTTAACATGGGCCTCTATGGGAATTTAGAAGGGCATATTATTAAGCCCATTATCGCCGCTTTAGCGGCAATTTCCTGCCGATAAAAGCGGCGATAGTGTATCGCCCTTTCTTGATAATATGGCCCTCAGTACCATCCATACCAAACTGCTCGAAAAAGTCATGCTCTCCAAGCTTGGCTAATGCTTGTCTATCAGAATTTATCACATCAACTAATAGCTAAACTACAAGGTGGCCTTCTTAATGACTATAATGCCAAGTGTCATATACAAGCATTTCACGATCATATCGCTCATGAGTAGAGACTGGGCATTTATCACTGAGCTGTTGCCCCTTCAGATCATATATGGAACCACATTGTGTGATAAACTTTCAAGAAATTCAAAATATCCATGATCATTGTAGGGGATCGATTTCGACAGTCAAACCAAGGTATGTTAAACATGCAAGCAATCCAATTAGTGATGTATTTTTTTTCTTTCCGCACAACAATTTTGAATACCATGTTTCTATAATTTTCCTGCAATATATATAAAATGTGTTCATTTTATCACACTTAAATGTTTAGTAAATGCAGGTGGTGTCTTAGAAATGCACCCTTACACCTCCAGAGTTTAAAGAGAAGGTGACGAGCACAAAATCTGTCAAAGTTTGGAAAATGAATCAAGGAATAATGGGAGTATCATTTGCATCTAAGATGTACTTACACTCTGGGGAAAATGATTGTCTTCGAAACAGGAAGTACCATTAAAATAATAATATTGTGTAGTCCGTCATAATAGTCTGTGATGAAAAAACATCACAATAGAGTTTAAGAAAAATGAAATAAGCTAAATCGTCTAAGTAAAGGGGCTATAACTTTGATTAATGTGTATGAAAATGTGATGGGTGGATGCTTAAACTAATCTCAGGCACTTGTAATTATTCAGGATCGCATCCTAGTCATTCATTATTTTGCACAGCATACCACCTTAGTATGGACCCAGCAGTATGAAAAGTAGTTTTGACCCCGTTCAATAGGAACAATTCAGCCCATGTAGCCAGACCACGTCCTCCCTGTACTGGAACACAAACAAACCAAGTCTAGTTTCTCCGTGGCTAGGTCTCTTTATTTGAATGGAGCTTGATTCCAGTGGCACAGTGAACACATGAACCACATGTGGATGCCCGGTGCCCTTAGGGCATCAAACTAAAGAAAACAAAAAAAGTAATGAGTGGAATGCTTGAATTATTCTCAGCCACTGGTAATTACTAGTTGCCACATTCCATTCCATTGGCATTTTGCACACCAACCCACCTCATTTTGGACCAAACCATATGCAAATCAGTCTTGACCCTGCTCCAAAAGGAACAGTCAAGCACAATTTGCCAGGCCAGTCTTTCCTGAAGTGCAACACGTATGCCCAGACATTGCAATACTACTTGTATGAAAACAAATCTTTAAAAAGTATTTAAAATCGGAGATAAAGACAATACAGTTTTTATCATACATTCAACCCAAAGCATTTGAAATTCGATTCTATTCAGTCACCTACAATGGGGACATAAAGGAACATCCCTCTAAAGTAGTGGTTCTTAACCTATGGTTCCATGACCCCTTGGGGATAGCGATGTTTGCTCAAGGAGTCCACCACTGCTTCGAAATTTATATATTAGCATAGTGGCAAAGTATCTACCTATAAAAAAAGCTAAATGCAAACCAAAATGGTTGAAAAGTTCTGTAAAAGTGGAAACAAATAAATTGGAGGCTAAACATGAGTTACTATCCTTTGTTTGAATAAAGAAATCAGCAAAAGTACGGAAAACAGCAATATGCGCATTTCATGGCCTCCGTTCAAGCACTGGTAAGTGACTACAAAAAGAGAGGTTTTGTTAAGAGCTAATAAGATAAGTAATATGAAAAGTATACAGTATTGCTTTGTCATTTAGAAATAAAACCTAATTTTGAATAGATTTACGTTATAATTAACATCTCCATTTTTGTATTTATTTCTGTATTTTGTGAATTTTTTTTGAGGTTCAAATCGTAGATAATGCTTAAACCCGTTCCAGACTTCCCAGCTTCCAATAGTGAATCCATGGAGGTCCACACAAGTCAAAAGGCTAAGAATTGCTGCTTTGAAGAGTTCATGTTCTTGGCCCATTATTTCCAGGCTTCCTTTTGACAGGCAGTGCATATTCTGTGGTAATCTCATTTGTTCTTTCTACATTTCCAGAGCCCATTCTCTTCCATGGTTACGCTTATAATTTCCTTAGGGGGCGTGGTTACGGCAGCAATCAAGATGGTGATGCCACACTGAGCTCCGTGAACTGGGGATCTTTGTAGACCTACGCGGGACGGTTTCATGTGTCTCAAGCCCTCGCTCTGATGAGTCTCTGGAGCCCTTTAAAGAGCTCTGTGTTTCCTGCTTTGATTGAGGCTGGCTCCGGGGGCTTTTCACCGCACTCGGAGAGGTCGCGCCCTCCATTTTAGAATGCGGAGGGTGCATTTCCTCCCAGCTTTACTTTCTTCTTGTCAGGGGAAAAAATGTTTTACTTTCTCCCCCGAGGGGCAACATTTTCACTTTTCAATGCTTTTGAATGCTTAAAATTACTCCTAATGACTTCTGACATATGTGGATCATCAAATAACCAATGCTCATATGTTTTTATTATATCATCTGTCTTATTTGGAGTGAGTTGCTACTTTTTGTCATTTTGCTAGGGCATGCTTGATATTTAATTTAAATTGAAGAGCTTTAATTCAGCTTTTTTTTCGGCTCTTGGACCATTTCCTTCATGGTTTTATTCTCCCCTCCAGGAATATCATTTTCATTTTCATTTCTCTTTTCTTCCATTTATGGGGAAACCGTGAAATCTTAAACTTGCAGGTGCTTCAAAAAGCCGCTTATTGTCAGATTTTGAACCCATCCACAACAACATGGATGACGCTGTCTCTCAGACATCTGATTCTCCGTCAGATTCTCATCCTAAATACTTTTTTGTACTAAAGTGCCATTGGATGCAAACAAAAGACCTAAAAAGGATACTCCCTTGCCAATAAAACTGGCCCCAGAATCCATGAAGGTTATCATTGATGAAATTGGTGGGTTGCAACCATTTATGGAGTAGACAACCAAACGTTGCAAAACCTAGATGACAAATGTTCCTCTTTGAATTCCGTGTTTTGTTAGTGGAACAAACAACTGAAAATCTACAGCAGGAATCCCTGTGTATTCCACATCTGGAGTCAGCAGTACATGTGCTTAAAAAAATACACTGAGGACCTTGAAAATCAAAATCGCAGAAATAATTAACGTATTTATGGGCTTTCAGAAAATGTGGAGGGATCTAAACCGACAACTTACTTTCAAAATGTTCTACTAAAACTCCTTGGTATCTCTACAACTACTCCCCTTAACATACAAAGAGCTCATAGACTTGGTACTAAAGTTTCTGCGAACCCGTGAGGAGTCATTCTATTTTTTCGGCAAGACACTGATTTGCTTCAAATACTGTCCGCTGTTAAGTCAACAAAACAAATTGTTTGTGATGGCCACAAGCTGTTCTTTTCTCAGGATGTGGCTAAAGACACTCCAGAGCGTAGGAAACAGTTTCTGAATATGCTACTCCAGTTAAGAGCCATGAATGCAAGTTATGGTCTAATCCATCCCTGCTTATTTAAAGTGACATATAATGATAAAACAACAACTTTTGAAGAGCCTGCTACACTCAAGAGGTTTCTTCAACTGCATGGAGGAGACGATATGGGCACCTCGACGATTACTTGACATCTTTTTGTACTTTTTGCTCTTGTAATCTGCATAAAAAATATGCATTGTTTATCTCTATTGTCTTTTCTTATTATGCTGTTTGTTTTTCTCTTTTTAGCATTTTCTAATTTGGTATTGCTTTTTCTTTTACCACAGCTTGTCTGTGTTTGCATTTTGTCCCCATAAGGTTCTAATCTAGTGAGGTGTTCCGACCTATGTCAAATTTGCCATACTGTCCCATGGAGTTTGAATGTTGTTGTTGTTGTCGTCTTTTGGTGTCTCTGACCTGCCTCAGGTTCAAGTGTTTTGTAGATATGTTTCTCAGTCATTATTTGTTTGACTTGTATTGTCTTTTTGGTGCTCGTTTCTCTTTTTTCCTGTTACTGCTTCATCTTATTCTTCTACTCAAATTCCCTCTTCTTCTTTCCCCTTTTCTTCCCAGAGGGTTCTCTTTTTCCCCTTTTTTCATCCCTTTTTACTGTATTCTACTATTCTATTCCTTTTACTAGTTTGCTCTTTTTCTATTTAAATATGATCCTGTAGACGGAATACATGTACATACTGTTTTAATCCATTCCGGGTCACCTCATGCAATATCAATGGGTTAAGCAACCCTATACAGCATCAGAGAGTACTATGTCATTTAGCCAGACTCAATTCAGATTTTGCCTTATTACAAGAAACTCATTTTTCAGAGATAGAAGCAGATAAATTGAAAAAGAGTTGGGTAGATAGCCTATTTGCTGAGATCGGGCCCGGGACCAGGGTTCAAGTCCCGACGCGGCAGAGTCTTGAGCTCAATGTCCGCGGACTCGATAATTCTCGCCTCGGCGCCTACTCTAATCATGGGTCCCACGCTGCATCTCTGGGCAATAGCTTGCTTAATCTCCACAACGGCCCCTACAACACTGGGATGCCTGCTTCACCTTGGGGTTGCCCAGGAGGGGCTTCTCACAGGGAGAGCCAGGAAGGGTTCCACAGCGTTATACAGCGCCGGGATGCCCCGTTGGGGCAGCTGTGTGCTTTACAAAATACACTAGATTTGCTTCACATGCTAAGGGGGAGAAAAATGGTTTACTTATCCTTTGTCATAAGAAGTGTCATGTCACTGTTGTTTCCCAGGAGGTCTGTTCTGAATGTCATTGGATTGTTGTTAAACTCCTGGTTGATAATATACCTTTAACAATCTTTAATGTTTATGGTCCAGTTTTGGTTGCTAAAACTTTCTGGATAAAAATATCTGATATTTTGATAACATATAATGATGATTATATGATTTTTGGTGGTGTTTGTAATCAAATTCATGATTCTGCATTAGATAGGAATTTAAAAGTTAAATTTATTTATACTAAAATGTTTTCACAAATCCATTCCGCTATTCACCATAAATATCTAGTTGATAATTGGAGCTTATATCATCCGGACCTCACGGAGTACACTTTCTACTCAAACTCACATCACTCACACTCCCATATATGTTATCTTTTTCTTAGCAAATCCTTAGCTCAACATATTATTCACTCTGACATAGGATCTATACTCATCCCATATCATGCACTGGTATGTACAGATCTTGATCCTATTCCCTTCTCCCCTCATGCAGATACATGGTGTTTCAATAACTAACTTCTTTTGGATACTACATTCACCTCTCAATTTGAATCTTTTATTTCTGAATTATTTCTTTTTAACAATACTCTAGATTCTTCCTTTGTAATGGTTTGGGGCTCTTTTAAAGCAGTGATGATAAGATGTATAATTAATTTTGTTTCACAAAAGAAAAAGTGTGTGCAATCCCAATATGACCAATTACTTGCTAACATTAAATCTTTGGAACATGCCTATTATTGCTCTAAAAATTACAACTCTTTAACACAATTAATCTAAGCTAAAATTATTTTTAATAGGTTAACAACAACTTCTGCATCCAAGTTCTTGTTGAAAAGCAGTGCGCGTTATTATGAAGGTCAATACAAGATAGGGAAATTGCTTGCGAATTATTTGAAAATGAGAAAAGACAGAACGAAAATTGAGTCTATCCGGAATGATGCAGGGACTACTTCTTTAAGGATGTAGATATTTTAAATGAATCTGTTAATTTTTATGCCACATTATATTCTTCAGAAACACAGCCTATATCATCAGATTTTACTACCTATTTTCAAATATTTACTCTTCCTCGCTCCCATCATATCAATTTTGATGCGTTAGAAGCTGATATTTCACTCTCAGAGATATCTCATGCAGTCGCTGTCTTACGTAGAAGGAAAGCTCCTGGCCCAGATGGCTTTACTATTGAATTTTGCAGTCATTTTTCTAAACTACTTCTTCCTTATCTCTTACTGCTATATACCTTCTTTGGTAACAAAGAGGTTTCTTGTGGCTCCTTCCAAGATGCCATGATCTGTTTAATTCCTAAAGAGGATAAGGACCCCTCACAATGCAAAAATTATCATCCTATCTCTTTAGTTAACACTGACTACAAAATCTTTGCCAAGATTGTAGCTCTACGTGTTGATCCTATCTTACCTGATCTAATAGGACCTGAACAATTTGTAATGGTCA
The DNA here is from genome assembly GCF_964261635.1 of Lissotriton helveticus. NCBI lineage: Eukaryota > Metazoa > Chordata > Amphibia > Caudata > Salamandridae > Lissotriton > Lissotriton helveticus. The sequence continues at coordinate 316,117,409 of NC_136060.1, forward strand.
TTAGGCTTCAGACAATGCTCTGGTTCTTTTCAACGTCCTCTGCAAAACTTCAATGCTAGATCTTTCCTTTGCTGTTATTGCTCTGCATGCGGAAAAGGCTTTTGATCAACTCAGTAGGGACTTTATGTTTCAGGCATTAAAATCGATTGACTTTCCTCCCAAATTGATTGCTCTAATATCCTTGATCTATACAGGCCCTAAAGCTGCATTTGTTGTCAATGGTATTCTTTCAGATTATTTTCCCCTTATACAGAGATGTTCGCCAAGGATGTCCTCTATCCCCTCTTTTGTTTATCATAGCACTTGAATCTTTTTTAACAATGGTGAGGCAGGATGGACTCATTAGAGATTTCCCTATGGAGGGAGCTAGAGAGCTGTAACCGCCAGAGAACGCCAGAGACGATCAGCGTGCAGGTCACGGTCGTGGGAGCAGATCGTATAGCCAGAACGCAAAACCGCCAAACCGCGAACCGAACCGCGAAAAACACCCTGCCGACAAGAGGCCCGGCATTCCTCCCCGCCTTTGCTCAGAAAAGGCCCCGGCAGATGACAGCAGACATTAGCTTACGGAAGTCTGCACGGGGGGTCCGGCTCAACCTGTTGCTCCTGCCGAGCACCCTTCACAGCTTCCTCATCTGGTCCCTTGCTGGAGCGGGTGGTTTGCGAGTGGACTGCCACGGGCAGCAGCAGCCCAGTTGTACCTATTAGCACGGCGGCGGGGTGCCGTGAGGAGCCACTGCGGAGTTTGAGGCAGAGAAAGCAGAGAAAACAGCGATTGCAGCTGTTAAAGCAGGCGCGGGTGCCGGGAGGCGCTAGCTGGCACTGGATAAAGCGACAGGGAGCTTAGAGCCGGTGGAGGCTAACATCCAGCTGTCCGGGTCAATTTCGCAAAAAAAGCAAAAAGCAAGGATTTTTTGGGCTTCCTCTATGTGCCACAGAGCACCAGCTGACAAGGTGAGAGGCGGCAGTGAGCTGGGTGCCAGGTGCTGGGGGCATAGGCGAACCGTTAAAAAAATTCTCTAGCCAAACTGAACCCTCGGCGTGGTTGGACCATCACAGACACACTAAGACCAGGCTAGCCAAGTCCTCAGCTGAGACCCCACTGCCACGAACACGCAGGAACACGCAATAGAGCACCCGAGAGCACTTGAGCACTTGAGAAGCCACAAGGAGCTGAAGGCAGTTACAGGCACCCCCAAAAGTACCCTCCCCATCCTCACCATGAGATCAGGCAGACTCAGAACAGACCCAATCACTAAACCAAGTAAAAGAAAAAAACGCCGGATAAAGAGTGAGGAACTAAATGATTTATCTGATGAGGATTCAACAGAGGTCATACTAGAGACGCCTGAGATCATTGCTAGCGCTGACACAGCTAAAACACCACAGAAGACAGTAGGTCTTAAAAACACTAAGCTCACAGACTTTTTAACTCTTTCTACATCATCCGCTCCGATAGCGCGGCAGGAGCAGAATTTAAAAACTGCCATTAGCACCAAAAGAACGTCGCAGTTAGCGACCTCCCCAGCTAAAACCCTGCTGTTTCAAAATGACATCCAGATCAAAAACTTTCAAGAAATTAAAAAACACCCTTGGGACATTCTTCGAAAAAACTTAAACAAAAAGATGAATCAAGTTACAGTGAATGCCCAAATAAACACAAGAGGGGAAGTGGGCATCACTAACTCAGCTATAATGACAAGTGATGAGCGCTTTGAGAGCACGATGGAAATATCAACTGCACAAACGACACCTACCGTGCCAGTGACACGGCGCTCCCTAAGTTTAGGTTCATACTTCGACTATGACCACGGGACCCCCACACGCCCGACTCTAAGAACGGACAGCAAAGTCTTATTGGATCCAATTGTTAAGCTCATCATAGAAGCAGATAACAAGGATCAGCCTTCAAGTGAAAGCTTGACATCAAATGGCCAAATACAGCAAATGGAGGGCCTGTCGGTCACAGAGGTACAAATTAAGTCCAATGTCACTCCAAAATCATCCGCAGGCGTAGACCTGCAGGAGGATCACAGCCCGAATAGCACTCTCACCTCAACCACTATTTCAATGAGAAACCACAAAACACCAAACTTGCAGGAGGATTACAATCCAACCAACGCTCTGAACATAATAGCTAATCAAAGGATCACTAGTAAAACATTAAATCGCCCATCTGGGCTATTTCCGCTCCACTTCAACATTTCATCACCAAGTCCAACAACCTCACCAATAACTTCACCAAAGGGCGTCAATACAAGGCACAGAATGGCCAGCCAAACTATCATCCCAGACAAGGGTCTAGGAGGAGATGCACGAGTACCACCTGACTTTCGAGATCCACGAGCTCCGGGTTCAGCAAGGGTCAAGTTAAGGGGCAATGCTCGGATTACTCCCCAAGACCTTAGACATCAAGCAGATAACAGCCTACCAGTGCATGCACAACTGTGGCCACCGTTCATAAATATGATGGAAACCATATCCGCAGCCTTACTCCGACATTCAGAAAAGCTGGAATTACAGATAGATATCTTGCAAATTTTGGCCTCACACGTCGTGGGCATCGACAATAAGATTCTCGAGGTAAATTCCTTTATCGAACGAGTCCAGAAAGACCCACGCACAACGTATCATGAATGTCAGTGCTCAGATACAATGAATCAGCTTAAAGTCTTACCGGTCATCTTAACTGACATCCTGGCAGAGAAACAAAGCAAACCAAATAATGCCCAAAACTTATCTGAAATTCCAGGGATTGAAAGCTTGCCCGGAAACTTGACAAGCTCTACTAGCAACGCCATCATATCCAGGGAGGATGAAATAGAAGATAGCCAACCGCCCTGTTCCTCTGCCTTAGTCAAACAGTCCGCAACTACTGAAGCAATCATACTACACCAAAAAGATACTCCGGTCATAGCTCTCTCAGGAAAAGAAGTCTCCTGGCCATCGCAAATAAATGGGGACTAAACAAACAGATCCATGGTTGAATTGGAAAATCTGCCCAGAGAAGAACTTGGGACAACACCAATGGGGCAAACAAAACAAAACATGCCGCTGACAAAACGTGAATGTAAGAGACTAAGGAAAGCAAGACATAACAAGGCACAGGGGAAAAAAGATGCTATTAGGTCCATCAAGCCAACCTTAATTATAAGAACATCACTGCAAGACTCAAGCAATAAGGACATGCCTAATGCGGAACAGGAAGAGAATGTGGACTGTGGGCAGGCGGCCCCTTTAGTGACTCCGCATCAGGAAGTCAATATAACAGCCGAAACAAAGAACTCAAACACCTTAAATTCAATACAAGCTCAAATAACTAGGCAATCGGTGATCGGCTCTCCCCCACAGAAGCTGCAGGTAGCACAGAAAAACATTTTGCATTATTTCCCGAAAATGGTACAGGTACCGAAAGACTACTCCCCAGCATTGGGGCAACAACAGAGATTTACTCCACAAGCCCCGGTGGGCCAAAAACCACAGCAGATGATTTGTGACATTGAGCCGGCGCTTAAAAATAAAACTAATCTCCCATCAACCGAGCAACAACGGAGATTGATTTCACATGTTCCGGTGGGCCTAAGACCTCAGTAGGCGGTCGTAGAAAATACGCCGGAACCCATGCTGATCGACCCAAGGCAGGGTACCAGAGCTAGACCAATGAGAGGCAAAACGCAAGCTATCCGGCGGGCTCAATCACGCATGAAATAATACCACATTACAATTCAAGGGGAAACCATGATATCTTAAATCGGAGTGCCATATTAAAACTCATTAACTCGTTCGAGAGGCTAAAGCATGTGAATACAAATCACATAGAAAGCATCGAATTCAGAATAATTTCTAACTCAAATGGGAAAGAAATGACAGTGGCCACATGGAATGACCCCGAAATAGCCAAAGAAGTCTGGCAATACAGAGACGAGTTTGCCAACTGGGGAATTGAAACTAGGCCACTGGCGCCAGAAAGATATTTATTTTTATTTTATTTTGAAAGTTTTATATAGCGCGAACAAGATCTTCGCAGATATCAGAGCGCTTTACAGAGGAGGGGAGCATGTATACGCAGATACATCAATCATGTTAACAGTACATTGAAGTGATATCATAAAACAGTCAAGTAAGTCAATTTCAAAGTCAAAAATAAAAGTACAGGGTTCGAACAAGTAGTACAGATGAGTATCGAGTCTTTGTAGTTTTTCCTCAGTAGTCGTTCAAGTGTATTTAGCCATGAGGATCGCTTTCACTTCTCTCTTGAAAAGTATGGTGGAGGTGATAAGCCTTGTTTCAGGGGGGAGCGAGTTCCAAATCCTGGGAGCCATTCCTGAGAAAGAGCGTTTAAAGGTTTTTTCCTTGCGGAATCTTTTAGGCTTTAGCAAAAGGTTGTTTGTGCCTCTAGTGTTTCTGGAGCCTCCAGAAATCGTCAGCTTCTGAGCGAGGTATCTAGGTGAGCTCAGGTGGACAGCCTTGTGGGTCAAACAAGCTATTTTCAGGTGTATTCTGGCTTCAAACGGCAGCCAGTTCAATGATTTGAAGTCAGGGGAAATGTGTGAGTGTTTTTTTGATCCAGTGATAAGTCTCGCTGCGGCGTTTAGAGAGGCTCTTATGGGTGCCGTAGTAGCTAGGGGGAGACCGCAGAGGGCGGTGCTGCCGTATTCTATTCGAGGTATGACTAGTGATTGTACCGCCGTCTGGAAGTCTTTGGCTGGAAGGAAAGGTTTAAGTTTCCTAAGGGTGTTGATTTGGTAGTTTGCTCCCTTAGTTGCTTTGTTGATGTGTTCCTGCATGCTGAGATTGGTGTCAAGTGTTATGCCCAAAGATTTCGCTGAATCCACGATGGTGGGTTGGACATTGAGCGCCGTTAGGTCTTTAAGCCACATTTGTGCAGTAGTGATCTTCGCTGGAGGTGAGATCAGAAGCAACTCTGTTTTTAGGGCATTGAGTTCGAGATGATTAGCGGCGAACCAAGATTGGGTGCTTCTGATCGTTGAGTTCAAGAGCGTGATGTCTTTGGGTGATTGTAGTTTGAGATAAAGTTGGGTGTCATCAGCATACATGTGGAAGTGTACATTGGATTCTTGCAGCAAGGTGGTGAGAGGTTCCATAACTAGGTTGAACAAAGTTGGGGATAGGGAGGATCCTTGTGGTACGCCTAGCGATACGGGTCTTGGTGCGGACATCAGGTTGTTGCTCTTAAATTTCTGCGACCTGTTTTGCAAAAAGGAAGTGAACCATTTGAGCACAGTTCCAGATAGGCCCATTCTTGTGTTTAATAGTTCAAGTAAGCTCTCGTGTTTGACGGTGTCAAATGCGGAGGAGAGGTCAAGGAGGATGAGGAGGCAGGTATCGTTATGATCTAGGATTTGGAGGGCGTCGTCGATTATGTGAATCATGGCAGTTTCCGTACTGTGATTAGCTCAGAAGCCTGATTGATGAGAGTTGAGGAGATCAAATTGAGTAATGTGTTTAGTCAATTGTATTTGTGCGCATTTTTCCAGCAGTTTGGCCAGAGTCGGAATGTTGGTAATGGGACGGTAGTTGTTTAGGTCAGAGGGGTCGGCTGTAGGTTTCTTTAACAGGGGTGTTACTTGTCCAACTTTGAGGGAGTCGGGAATGATCCCTTGTTGAAGTGAGCTGTTGATAATTTTGGTCCAGAGTGGAAGGAGCGACGGGGTAAGGACTTTGACAGCGTTAGCAGGAAGGGGGTCCGTGAGGTGATTGGATGGTTTCAGAGTGCTGAGCAGTTTGCCAATTTCTTCTTCCGTGTAGGTGACAAAGGTTGACCAGGTTGCATTGTTTTTTGGTTTAGTGGGTGTTATGCGGTGGGGTTTGGGATAGCTGCTTGCGTCCATGAGGAGATCATTCTTTATGTTGTCAGTTTTTTGGTTAAAGAAAGAGGCGAAGTCTTCGCAGGAGGGAGCATCGCATATAGTGTTGAGAGGTTGGGGTTGTTCTTTGGTTTGTGTTCGGATAAGCTCAAACAGCTTTCTCGGACGATTTTTGGCTTGGTCGAGCTGACGGCTGAAGAAGACTGATTTTGATCGTTTTATTTTCCTGAAGTAGGCATTTCTCTTTTTCTTCAGGTTTTTTAAGTTCAGTGCAGAGGGAGCTGATCTCCAGGAACGCTCTGCCATTCGCATGGCGCGTCTATCGTCATTGAGACTCCCGTCGTACCAGGGATTGGAGATTTTTGTGGTGGCTTTTTTTAGCTGCAAGGGTGCGACTTCATTAATTATTGCGGTCATATTGTTAAGATAGTGATCAGTCAAGGATTGGACGTCCTTAACGCCAGCCGGAGGAAGTAGTAGGTTGCAGCTGTTGGGGGTCAGAGAGTTTGAGTTTAGCTTTTTCATGTCTCTTTTCCAGACTTTGGGCCTGGCGGATTGAATAGGGTTAAATTTAACTTTTTCATTGATGAAGAACGTGATAATATGATGGTCCGACCAGTCACAGGGTTGGATAGATTCGAGTTGGATAGAGGCCTCTTTGGAGATGATAAGGTCGAGGGTAGAGCCTTTCTTGTGTGTTGGGCTGTTGCAAATTTGTGTAAGGTCAAGGGCGTTAAGGAAATTCTTCAGACCTTTCACCACCGCATCATTATGATCGTTCCAGTGGAGGTTGAAGTCCCCAAGGTATATTTGCGTGAGTTGCCGCCCTGAGTTGGTTGAGATCATGTCCATGATTTGTTGGGAGAAGGTGAGGTTGTCACCGGGTGGGTGGTAGACGCCGTGAAGAGTGCAGATCGGTTTGCCCTCACTGATAATATCTAGGCTGATGTATTCACAGGACGTTGGGGAGGGTAGGGGAAGGTACTTTCAGGACAGAGAGGTTGCTCCTGTATATACATGCGATTCCGCCACCTTTTTTATTGCCAGACCTGTCAAGTCTAGTGATGTGGTAGTTGGGGGGAACCAGAATGTCCATTATAGGTGTAGAAGATTCTGTTAGCCATGTTTCAGTCAGGATCATTAAGTCAAGATCCAATTTTAGGATGAGATCAGCGATAGCGGCGGAGTGTCTAGCGGCTGATCTGCAGTTTAGGAGAGTGCATTTGAGACGGGGTGTGTCGAGGGTGGAAGGGTGTTCTAGAGCGAGGGGGACTTTACTCAGGTTACTGTGTATAGCGACTCTGTTGTTCAGTGTGGGGGGTCTAAGGGGATTGGAGTGAATCGTAGGTATGGCAGTGAGAGTGTCGGGTGTGTTGCTAAGGGGAGCTGAGTCATAGGAGCGGAGGAGGATGATTGTGTCTAGGTCCGAGAGAGGGTTGCAGGAGCGATGGGGGCGGTTTTCACGCTTGAGAACAGGGATTGAGGTCCAGTGCGGTGGGGGTCGAGTGCGAGAGTTCGCCGCCCGGGTGGGGGACCAGTTGGGAGGGGAGGTGATGGTGGAGGCGCGTGAGTGATGTCTGGGGTGTGTGCTGAGCCGTTGTTTGATGATGTGGATGTCTTGTTTGATCTGGTGGAGGGTGTTGGGTGAGGGGTGACTGGAGTGTGATAGACAGAGTAGTTGTTGTTTGATGATGTACATGTCTTCTTTGAGTTGGAGGAGTGAGGCCGTAATGTGGTCCGCAGTGGGACATGTGTTGGAGGTGGGGATGGGAGGGTCAGGCGTGGATGACATAGGGGAGAGGTTGTTGGTGCGGGGGAGAGTATTGGTGGTGGGCGTAGAGTGCAGGGTGGAGGATGGGCGTTTATTTCCGGGCCCTTTATCAAAATCTATGGAAGAAAGACCAAAACCAGAAGGTGGACTTCTCCGGGGAGCCGTCGGGGGCACAGACGCGAACAAGGGGGGATGGGCCAACCTCCGCATAACACATCAATGCCAGCTATGGGGGTCCAAAGAGGGACGGTCAATCCTAGCCCCAATACGAAACAAATCAGTGGCAAGGATGGTGGAAGTATGAAAACCGACCCTGAGAGCCTGTTCGTGGAACATCAACGGTCTGGGGGGCAAAACTAATGACGTAGAACTAATGGCCTTTTTAAAAGATTTTGAAATCATTCTACTTCAGGAAACCTGGTTAACAGCTCCCCAGCACATTGAGGGTTTCAAGGAAGTTCAATTACAAGCGATAAAAAGAGGCCCCTTGGGAAGTGCTGCCGGAGGCTTATCCATCTACCTCAACACTAGCATCGTTTGGACTCCCCTTACTATCGACACAGGACAACAATGGATCCAGTGTATTAAACTTGATATAAAAAAAGACCCCTGCAAAAGCACACAGAGTGCGTTAAATTCCTCGCCAATGATTATCTGTAACGTATATTTACATCCAGACTCTAGGAACAAAGTGGAAAAGATTTTAATTCTTAAAGCCTTCATCAAATCTATGCAATCTGTCTACCCACAGGCAGGGCTGGTCATGTCAGGCGATTTAAACATGTTTTTGCTTGAAAAGGACCAGGCCCAAACCATTACTCATAACAAATGGAAAGGCAGATTTATCCCAAACATCATTACAAACCACCGGAAAAAGGACAAGTTCGACCTACAGTGTGCATCAATGTTTGCCAAGGTCAGAATGATTGCTTTGAACGGCCGCTTTTCACCAGATCAACCAGCGGCCCCTACTAGAATTGCTAAACAGGCTCAATCAGTGCTGGATTACACTATGGTGGACTTAGAGACCTTGCAAACTATTGTGAGTTTCAAAATCATCCACAAACTGGAGAGCGATCACAGCCTACAAGCTTTCGAATTCAGTGTCCAATACAAAAGGGCCACCGCATGCAAAGCACTGATCGAACTTCCAAGCCTTTACAATCTTAAGAGACTAGTTTGGAATGGCAACAACATCAAAGAAATAATGACGTACGTGAAAAACGTACACACTGAAGTGCCCGAAGCAGATGCATTCGCCCTCCGGGACAACTGGGAAAATCTGATTACAAATTTAATGGAGAGATTTTCGACTCAAAGTCAAATCATTAAAAGGAAAACTGGAAAATCACCGCATGTGCCTTTTGGCCCAATATTGCGAGAAAAAAAAGGTCACTTAATCGAGAAATCAGAAAACTACATGCAATAGCTAAGACAAAGGGTGAAGATATTGGCAAACAAATTTACAACTTGAGACAAAACTACAAAAAAGAAGTGTGGTTAGAAAAAGCAAAATACCAAAATGACATCTGGCAATCACTATTAGCATCCAGTAAATCTAATAACAACGGGAAATTTTGGGCTGAAATTAACAAAGTGGCAAATGGAGCTGCACAGGTCTTCAACGTAAACATCCTCGAGGGCGATTGGATACAACACATCGAGCAAGCCCAAAGGAAAAATATCCCGGCTTGGTGCACTGACCAGCAGACTTTGCCACTAATAAATACCCAAGAAGCGGATCCACAAGCATATGGAAACTGGATAACGCCATCTCAGGTAGCAATGGTCCTTAAAAACTTGAGGTCCAAAGGCACCCCAGGCCCAAATGGCCTACCGAACGGTTTGTTCAAACAAGACCAACAGTTTTGGGCAGAACACCTTACCCCACTATATAATGATGCATTTCAAGCCGGAAGCATTCCCGAGTCATGGAGAGGTAGCATTTTACATCCTATTTTTAAGGCAGGCTCAAGGTTCGACCCAGGCAATTACCGCCTCATTGCACTCATAGATGTCGAGGCCAAAATCTATGCCTCGAATCGTCTGAGGGATCTGGAAGATTGGGTGAGTGCGAAAAAGATTCTGCCGATTACGCAGACAGGATTCAGGCCAGGAACCAGTACATCATGCAACCTGCTGGCGCTAAATCTCATGGTTGAAAAAAGTAGGGAAAGCTCAGTGAAACTCTACAAGTGCTTTGTAGACCTCAAAGCAGCGTTCAACACAGTCCCGAGGGAGGCACTATGGCGAAAGATGGCCAACTGGGGAATAACAACAAAGCTGCTGTCGGCCATCATAAACCTATACTCGAATACCTGGGTTAGAAAAAAACTTGCCAACGGCGATAGAACAACAGGTAAAATCTTCACCCACGTTGGCCTCAAACAGGGCTGTGTTTTTGCACCAACGCTCTTTAATATTTTCACAGCGGACCTGGACAAGTGCATTGCGGAAACAGAAAGTGATCCACCAAAGCTAGCCAACCACAAAATCAGGAGCATAAAGTATGCAGATGATATTGTACTCTGCAGTCAGACCCCATTGGGCCTTCAACATTCCATGACAAAGCTCAACGATTACATCTGTGCACAAGGGCTCCAAATTAATAATAAAAAAACGAAGATAGTCTGCTTTTCCGCTCGGCTAGGGAGGGAGGAAATCCTTCAAATGGCAAATTGCAGGCAACACACTAGAGCAGACCTCCACGTATAAATACTTGGGAGTTGTAGTCGATGCTAGGTGGTCCCTGAAAGATCATCAGTCTTACAGAAAGGCACAGGCTATCAAACTACGCTTCGCCCTAAATTTGTTAAAAAGAAAAATGAATTGCCCATCCAATTCGCATTTGTTGAAGATAATATCTGCAAAATTTCTCCCATCTCTAACGTATGGATCGGAGTTGTACAAGGGAAAAGATGCTAACTTTTTGAACACACAACAATCGGAGTTGTTCAAACACATCTTTCATATTCCAAGGTTTGTATCTCAATCCCAGATCCGCTTGGAATTCGGTCTGCTAAACCAACATCAAATCAGACAAGCAGCCATATTAAAAACATGCTGGAAATTAAGAGCTGCTGAAGAGGACACCCTCATGGGGTATTGTTGGATTGAGATAAACAACCAGAAAAAGACAAAAAACTCATGGAAAATGGTATGGGAGAACGCCGTCTCGAGCCTTAATATGGAAAAGGCATGGAACACAAATCAATCATTTGTGGCATTCAAAAAAGAGACCAACGCAGCAGCAAAGCAAATATCATGGACAGCAGATAAAGCCGCCATAGCAAACAAAAAACATGGATGGACTGTGTTGGCCACATATGGGAAGCCGGAGCCACAACCATATTTAGTCAACCACATATCCCCAGCTGCTCAAAAAATACTTTTAAAATTACGGCTTGGAACCACCATACTAAAAAATCACACACACGCATGGAAGCAAACATGGCCAACATCCTCTTGTAGATTATGTGGGGAAATGGAAGAATCCTTATTACACATACTGTGTATTTGTCCATCTTTTACAAATTTGAGACGTTATTACCTACTTCATGTTTTTCAACTTTGTCAAATTAGATCATGCCGCCCGGCCGTCATGCTGTCCTTGAACAGCTACAAATTGCAGACAGCTTGTAGGGCCGCTAGATTTTGCCAAAAGGCACTTCAGCTAATCACGAACACTGAGGCAAAGGACGGCAAAGGTCCAAATCTGACTGTGCGAAGTGCAAATATAACTGAAAAATCACTATGTACACAGACATTTTAGAAAGTTTCTTTATTTTTGCATCTTTAGTTTGTTCATTGTAATTTTAAAGTACAAGTCGTTTCTTTTATATGAACAATATTGTAAAGGTTTTAATTAACTATATACAATAAAATGTACTTACTTACCCTATGGGTTCTCAACAACTTAAGATGTCACTATATGCTGACAGCATTCTCTTTTACTGTGCTGATCCCATAACTTCTCTTCCTCCTTTTTTCAGCAAGTGTCTGCTTTTTCTCAACTGTCAGGGTATAGGCTTAATGTTGATAAGTGTGAAGTGTACCCTTGAATGTCTTGTGTAATAAGCAACTTTTCACACACACAGGGTTTACTTGGCAACCCACCAAGTTAATATATTTAGGTGTATGGTTTTCATACAATATTAAAGATACTTTGAAACTAAACTTTGATTATATTCTTAAGCCATTAAGTGATAGCATTGATCATTGGGATCCACTATTTATATCTTGGTGGGGTAGAATGGATTATATTAAAATGATGCTAACTCCCCTTATTTTATATCTTCTTGCAATGATTCCTATTTCTATCCCTGGTTATTAATTTAAGAGAATAGATTCCCTCATATTCAAGTTTTTATGGAACGGTAAACCTCCTCGTATAGCCTTATCCTTTTAAAAAAGAGATAAATCCAATGGGGCCTTAAATTTCCAAATGTTAAACAGTATCATTATGCTTTCTCTCTGAGACAAGCTACTATATGGGTTTCTTCTGACCCCTCCACCCCTCACATTCTCCTTTATGGTTACAACTAGAACAACCTTTATTGCTCCTGTTGCTTTTGAGGAGATTAGTGCCTTCACTTTTCCTATAGCTCAATTACGGTCTCCTGTCATTTACCATTCTTATAAAATCTTGAAGCCTCTTTTACACTTATCATATCCTGCATTTACCAACTATCAACAACCACCCATTTGACTTAATAAAGCGTTATGTATTAATATTCATCCCTTTTACTGGAAAACTTGCCACTAGGCTGTATGTTGATTCTCTCCACTTTTCTCTAATGATCAACTATTGTCTTTCTCTGAGCTTCAGTCACAATTTTCTTTATCACTCTCCTCCAACAAACAATACTCTCTTCTATGCAATTCCCTAACCCACTATATTTGCACTCTGCTGCCTACAGTCCCTACCATGCTCTTCCCCTTCTTTTTGGATACCCATCAGCACCATTTATGAGTTGTTGCAACTTACTCCGGATAGACTCAAATCAAAAGTTGAACTTGCTTGGCAACAGGATTTGGGGGAATGTTGGCCTACCATTTTCTGGGATAAGATTTGGCTTAAGCTCCACAAAACTACACGAGCTGCAAATACTACTCAGACTCTTTACTCTGTTTACGGCTGTTCACTTTTTACTCCTGCTACCCTAAAATCCTTTGCTTCAGATACTGCCTCTGTGTTGGTCCTGCTCCTGTCCCATCGCAGATCTTAAGCATATGTTGTTTGAGTGCCCTGCTATCCATCATTTCAGGAAATTGGTCTGCTCTCAAATTAATAAGATTTTTAACATCACCATCTCCTTTACTTTCACTAATATTTTCTTAAGTGCTTTGGCTCCTCAATGGCCTAATTCAATTCCTGGTTTTTGATTAATAGATTTGCTATTGGCTTTTGCATTTCACCTATTGACATCAGATTGGAAACAAGCTCACAACGTTACTTTCAGGTCCTGGTGGAATGCCATTTGCTTTCATCATAGATTGGACACATATTACATCACCCTCATTTCCCTTGCAAGTAAAAGAGATATTTTATGGCTTCCACTAACCATGTATTTATCCCTTTGTATCTCTTCCAATAAGATTAATGACTCTGTTCCGGATGAAGTACGCAAACCGCCTTGCGCACAATTTTGTAACTTTATTTTTCAAAATAACATAATTGATAGATGATGTTTTATATCTTTTTTGCCTTAGTGGCTACAGTATATTCGATTATGTTACATTTCCTGTTTTGCTATAACAAGTTACATATTGCTCTCCCCTTTCTATCCCCTGCACCCCCTGTTTTAATACACTGTTACTTATGATGTAGAATTTTGTATCTTTTGTTATTCTGCTCGCAGTCTGTTTCCCTGAGAATGCCTCATATATATATAACTTTTGCTCTGTATTGTTTTTTGATGGCATATGTGTTTATTAATTGCCGTAACTCTACTGTTTCTCTAAGAAAATATGAATTTCCTGTATGCTACTCCTTCTTTTTTTTAACTTGGTGATATATGCCGTTCTAGAATCCAAGCGAACCTCAAGTTCTCCTCTCTACTAAAATCGAATCTTTAGCTTCTTCCTATTGGCAATACACTATCACCTCACATCAAACACCTAGCCTACTTAGCCAATTGTTCTTGCCCTTGCTAGAGAAATCAAGCCTTCCTGCCCGAGCAAAAATAGCTCCTCAGCATTTTGGCAGGTTTTCCACAGTCCGCTCTTCCCAGGATTCAGGAAGTTTGTAACTTCACATCCTAACTCACTTCAGCCAATCCAAACATGATCGCATCACTTTATTAATGAAAGACTGACAATGGATTCCAAAGGAAGCCAGAATCAAGTTCAAAATCAGTTGTCTTTCATTAACAACTTTACATGTAGAAAGTCACTTTATAAACATGCAATTCAACAACTCTGTGGACACTTGAATGCATGTACAGCACCATTCACTCACAAAAACGCTTACAATCCTAATACCTTTATTGTTTGTCAAGTAGTGTAAGTTGTTCTTTCGTGACATCAAGGACAGAACAGAAAAGAACTAGATTAAAATTAAAACCCGAGGGCAGTGTTCTCACCTGTGTGCTGCAACTCAATTCACACGAGCCTGCGGTGTAGCATAAATCGAATATTTATGGGTTGTGGTGAAAAGATTGATAACCAGCTCATGCCTTTATGATTTATAATTGGTGACAGATAATAGAAAAGGCATTTTTTCTCGCTATATCTTAATTTACACCTGTTTACAAAGGACACAAAGTTGAGTTGATTTAAATCCACTGTATCTGGGATTGCTTATCGTGGAATGTATGGATGTATGAAATGGTTTCCTAATTTCTAAAATATAAGCAAGGCATGGATTTAAAAAACGTATTTGTCGGGAGCTATATGCTCCATGGAACTAATTTGTTAAATGCACTGATTGCCATGAGAAATCTTTGAAAAAGCGTGTGATTATTACTTATGTTTGGTAATGAGCTAGCGTAGTTGAATTTGTTGAACTCTGAGTATATTTGTGTTTATTCTTGAACTCTAGTAGGAAAGTCTTAGGCATATACCTGCACCACAAAAGGCCTATAAATCTGTTTTCTGTCAATGAGTGTCAAATAATTCCCCTTTTGGTCCCACATCCATTCCATACAGATCTTTCTGACATTGCACTAGGTCACATATCAATCACAAAAGCAAAAAATGGGACAAAACAAAGGCAAAAAAGCACAAACCGACCTTCCCTCACCTTATATTTTTCATAAGTCTTCTCAAATTGCATTTTGTCACAAAGCAGTGACTGGAATTCAGTAGTTTAGTGGGAAAGGCCTTTTTGCTGGTACAGAGGATTCAGTTGGGTGATCTTGTTTCAGGTACTGGCAGATCAGGTCCGGGATTGCTCCAAATCAAAGTTTTAATGGCATGAACAATGTTCCTGGTCCTTTGGCCCAGGTCTCATGTGAAGCCTCTGATACATTATAGAATGGGGTTTCACAATCAGACTATTATATGATGCGACCTGTTCCTCCTTTTCCCCTTCATTGTTGGTTTCTCCTGTAACCTGTTAAGGGGAAGCAGATCTCGACCTTCTTATTCCTGGTTCACGTAAAATGGATGTCAGTGTGCTAGGATAGGGTGCTAATTGCCTGGTACTAGATTGGCAAGCTCTGTGCTTGCTTGTTTTCTCAATGGGCAATGAGCATGCACTACTTTTTTCTTTGGTGAAAATGTATATTTTAATGTATTGTTTCTTGACCACCCTTCCTAATTAGTACATAATTATACCTGTTTTATCTCAATTCAGTGCTAGTGGCATAATTGTTGGGTCTGGGTCCATGCTGCTTCTGCAATCACTCTGAGAGTAAAGCACACTCCAACAGTACATTTCCTGATAGATACACTTTCCAACATTTTCCCCAGATTCATTGGGTTCTTCTTAGAGTAGTTGCAGGAGAAGGCTTCATCTCTAGTGGTTCTACCTTACTAGCCTCTGTGGTGGTGTTTTGCATTAGTTCTGCCGGTAGAGGTGTGAAAGACTGGGTGATGCCTCTATTTACGACTCCAGTGGTGTCCATGGAAACTTCTCCACTGTCCTTATCCTGAATGAGACTAGTTGTTTGGAAACTGAATGGCTAGGCTTGGTGCTGTTGAGCCTATCAGGGGTGCACCAGCTGCTGTGCAGCAGCCCAGAGGATTGTCCATGGGGAAGGTGTATGATGGTTGTTGGCTTTCCTTCAAACCCTAGTGTTTATGTAAGGGAGATCAGTCCCTACTTTGTCCTACTAAGCAAATCGTGGACTTCCTCCTGCATGGGTTTCAACTTAGTTTGGTTACACCTACACTCAAGGTCCAGTGGGCTGTCATTAAAGCTTTTCAGACTCCTTGTGGAGCGTGTTGTAAGTCCCTATTCTTCTGGAGTGTTTTTTGATTCCTAATTCTCTCAGGAATGCTGTTATTGCTGGCTATGATCTGTAGTTGGTTTTGGAGACACAACGTCATTCTTTCTTTGATCCTTTGGAAGACATTCTATTGGAACTCCTATACCATAAAGTGTTTTATGAAGGTGTTATGAAGAAAAACAGTGATAGACCAATGCTGGTGGCAAAGTTTGAACTACACCAAACAGTGTGCAATGCTCTAGCCTTGTCATCCTAGTTTTATTCATATTATCCATCCCCATACCATGTGTGGTTGTGGCTTCTTATCCTTGATTTGCCTAGGAAATGCCTTTACCACAATGGGATTTATAGCATGCCCAAAGAGAGCAGCTTTTAAAAAAATAGGTGAAATAGAAGACATCTGGAAAGAAGCCGAGGATCTGCAATGTCTGTGGTGGAGGCAAGAAGCCTTATGCGTTTTATGTATAGAATAAGGATGAGAGCACAAGGTGAAATGCAGATTGCCTGATGTTATACAAGCATAGCAGTTTTTAACAAAAGAGAAGGGTATTTAGCCCATTTCTGAAAGCCAAATGATTTAAGTGTGTATTAACTCAAGCGAAAACTTGCTCTACAACAGTGTCTACTAGGAATGTGAATTTAATAGTGGAGAGGTGTGGTGCAGCGGCCAGGTCAGCTGGTTTCAGAGCACAGGGCTCACAGTTTGATCCCTGGCTCCGGCAACAGCGCAACTCTGCACCATGTGACTATGGGCAATAGCTCACTTAATTTCCACAGTGGCCCCAGTGCCTTGAGACCTGTAAGGGTGAGTAGTCGCATTTTACAAATACAGATGTATTTTTATTTATTTATAGCGCAACTTATATATGCAATCCTTTTATTTAGGACATGTCTCCAGCTAGGTGTTTGGAGGAGCACCACCGCTCCGGAACATTTTTGAGTCAGGTAATGGCCAAGTTACTTTTGAGCCCGGTCAGTTAGAGTGTTGAGCTCAATGTGTATATTTGTTGTGCATGCCCAGAGTCTGGATTTATGGGCGGCTGTCTGACTCGAACTACATACCAGACAGGATGACCCCAAGAACCTGATGTGCATAGCAGGCGTATGCATGTTGGAACTGTGTACAGCACACTAGGCCAATCTTCATTTTACTGTTCAGGTCAGGATTCTGCACGCTTTACCCAGTGAGAGGTACGGGGTTCCGAGTAGACTTTGTGGCCCCATAGCAGCACCAACTTTCGTCTCTCCAACCCGATGTTGTTGAAAATAAGGGGGGCACTACCAACCAGAATATAAGATCCTTAAGTATTGCCCGGCGGTGTCGCCTCTTGAACCCACAAAGAAGTTAAACTATTGAAGAGGCAGGCGCTGGAGACTGGAAGGCAGGAAACAAGGTTTTTATTTTCTCCGGAGGAGAACACAACGAAACGGACAGAAGGTATCGTTCTGAGGTGCTCTAACTGCATCCCTGAGGCCTGGCCTCTTATACACAAGTTTTTCTCTTTATTGCATGTAACACATTCTCGTCGATACTTTGATGTACGGAAAGACATCCTCAGAATCCCCCTTCCCAGCTCGTTCCCACGCAAGGTTACAGTGGAAGTCCCTGCCCCGTTCACAACAAGTGATGATCATCGCGCAGCTGGATATTCCGCCGATTCACGGAGTGTGTGGGGTTCGATCGGATCTCGTAGGGCGGGGGGCTTTGATCAACCCGGGGATCCCTTGCTGGGGGGAAACTTTCTATTGTACGGGGAGGGGCAAGGATTGGTATCGGCAGAGCTGGGTGTCGGCCTGGGAACGGGGAAGACAAACGGGCACACGGGGAAAAGGGGTTTGCATCAAAGGGCCGGGGATCATAAATGGGAAGAAGGGAGGTGTTGCGCTGGGAACAGGACGAGGGCCTGGGGCAGAGCAGCGCCGAAGAGGGGTTTTATGATTCGCGGCAGGTGCAGGCAGGGGGGTTGTCAGCGAAGCTAGGAGGGAGAGAGAGGCGCGCTGGCTCTCGGCGAGAGCAGGGAAGCCATGGTGCCCAAAATGGCGGCTGTTTTACGCGCACAAAAGGTTTAAGGAGAGCAAGAGGGCGCCGATAATGTTGACGGTTTCAGCCCAACTTTCAACAGTCCCCCCTTTTCAACATATCTAGCCACCTTGCTTTACTCAATGTCAATTTTCATCAAATTCCTAACTTCGGTATCATACAATGCTCTCATATGTTCGCTTCCAATGTCCACAGTTTTGGGAAAAATACAACTCGCACATAAAGAACACATAGGTGGCAGACATTGAATTCCTAAGCATAGGCCACATATTACAACTACGGGAATCAGGATAATGGTGAGCAGTCTCCAGCCCCAGCTTTTGACGGTGTCCCAGAACCAACCACCAAGCGACCATTCTTCTTGCTCTTGGTGAACTTCCGAAGAGAGTCTGTGAAGATGTTCGATGGCTTTGTACACTGAGGGTGAGTTGTCCGGTATGTATGTACAACAGCTGGACCCAATAATGCGGCATGCTCCTCCACGGTCCGCCAGAACCACATCTAGAACGAGGCGGTTCTGAAGAGCCACCAAACGGACCGCTTGGAGCTCGGCAGTGTTGTTGGCAAAGATGCCCGCTGTGATGTTCATGGTTGTCTCGACTGCCTGAGTCAAATGTCGGATGGCACGGCTGTTTGCCATCGGGCCCCAGAGGGGGACGAGTCCTTTCATAGCATCGAGGAACTGCGCCCCTGTTGAGTCAGCTTGCTCAACGTCTTTGGCTCGTTTTTGCCTGTGGTGATTCGCTGGGGCCACATAAGTTGGAGGAAGGACGAAGGAGATGTAGCAAGTGCCCCCCCAGCCTTTGGGGAGCCAGGTGTAGGCCTTCGTGCCGCAGATGAAATACATGTTTGGGGATGACACAAAGGAAGGTGGATCCGTGGAATCCAGAGTGCTGGTAAAGCGGCAAGCGCTGCGACCCACCAGCTGTGTCCCAAGTCCTTCTACACACATGTGGCCTGTGACGTTGATGACCGACAGGGCCACAGTCAGAGTGGCAGCCGTTCGTTTCCGCAGATAGGAGAAGGTGGGTCTGGTTGGATTGTTGAACACCTGCATTTTGATTCGTTCTTTAGCCGGGATGTTCATTTGGATCGAGTCGCTGGGGGTCAGCGGGCAGAAGTGTGTCTTTGTCTTGTTTCGCCCGGCCCCATGAGAAGAATGTGCTGCAGTTCTGCTGGAGGTGGCATTGCCCGTATAGCTCTCTTGCAGGAGGATCAGCCAGGCAAGGCAGGAGCCGTGGACAGAGAAGGGTGAAGGGATGAATGGTATTGAATGTCCAGTGGCATGGGGTAGCAACCCACAGATCCAGCAGTTGGTGGTGTTGGTGGCAAGATTGTGCTGGTGAAGTAGCTGCACGAAAGAGTTGTTCCAAAACTCCTTTCGCCTCTCTCTTAGTTGAGGAGAGAGCGAAATTAGATAATGTTCCTTCATGGTGGTAGGCTGAGCAGTGGTTAGGAATGTTTCGTGAGCAGGTGCGTGTTCTTCCATAATCCAGAGCGTAGTCATGAGGAGAAAACAGAGGAGGATTACGCTGAAGAGTGCAATTGTCTTTGAGCTATGGAGTCTGTCTGTTCTCGGATTTCTGTAGTGGGTATTTCCTGCTGTCTCCGTCGGCTTCTTATTTGGCGCTTCCATCATCTTCTTATCTGGCGCTTCCATCATCTTCGTCTTCAAGGTGCTCGGTAGTGGGCAGGACCACAGACTTAGTTTTAGCTTCTCTCCAGGTAACCCTTGGTAGTTTGGGTCACCGTTCTGAAATCCTTTAACCTAGTCCGTGGCCTACTTAGCCGAAGCTCCCTCCTTTCGACGCAGGAAATACCCTTCTCGAGATGGCACAGTGGGGTCAGGATGTTTTGAAAGTTCAAGTGTCTCAGTATCAGGGTAGCAGTTCAACGATGGTCGGTCCTGGTTCAGGAGCTCTTCTTGGGTGTTGACGGTGTCTGTCGTGGCCAGGGCTGGAGAGACCTTTTTGCAGTGATGAGCGTGCAGCCAGTGTTTCTTCCCCTCCACTCGAAGTGCGGTCCGAGTGGTGATCAGCACTTGCCAGGGGCCCGTCCACCGGGGTTCCAAACTCTTTGATCGCTGAAAATTTCGGATCAGCACGAAGTCCCCCGGCTGGATGGCGTGACCCGGACCCCTGGAAGCATCGGGGATGGCCTGCTGCACCTGCTGATGAAGGACAGACAAAGTTTCAGTCAATTTGTACAGATAATCAGACATTAGGACGTCCGGAACGTCATGAATGGAAGTTGGTTTCGGGGCAGACCAGACGCTCATGGGTCGACCGAAGACAACTTCATAAGGGGTTAAGTGATGTCGGGTGGGGGTAGAGCGCATCGATAGCAATGCCAATGGGAGGGCGTCTGGCCATTTCAGGCCCGTCGTAGCCACTATTTTGGCCAGTTTAAGCTTTAGTGTGGCATTGTGTCGTTCGACAAGCCCAGCAGATTGAGGGTGGAAGACTGCGTGGAATTTCTGTTTAATACCCAGCCCATTTAGGATGAGCTGGATAACTTTGGCTACAAAGTGGGGGCCATTATCACTCCATAAAACACGACAGAGGCCATAACGGGGGAAAAACTCCTTTAACAGAACCTTTGCAGTGGCCATAGCGGTGTTGTCACGGGTTGGATATGCTTCCACCCACTTGCTAAATGCGCACACCACGACGAGTACATATTTCAGGCCTTGGCATCTGTCTAGCTGGATGTAGTCCATCTGCAGGACTTCAAATGGGTGGTTTGGGACCCCAAATCCCCCCCGGGGTACTACAGTTCCTTTCCCGGGGTTGTGTTGCAGGCATATTAAGCATTGTTGGACCAGGCGTTTGGCGGAATCTGGGATCTTGTCATTGTGCCAAACCCTGGAGACAAGTTCGATCATGGGGGCTGATCCTATGTGGGCAGGGGAGTGTGCCATGGTTAATATGGGAATCAAGTACGAATCAGGTAGCAACCATCTGTTCGTGTCTTTTGTCCGCCAGCAGCCTTCATCGTCTTTCAATCCCACCCGTGTCCATTCAGTCAATTCGTGTTGTGTGCTAGCCGTTTGTATGTCTCTAATTGTGTCCTTGGCGTCAGTCCAGTTTTCTGCTTGTGACCTGGTCACGTACATATGTGTTGTCGTTCTATTTTCAGCTGTCGTTCGGGCGGTGATGTCGGCTAGTGCATTTCCCTGTCCAATAATGTCTGTCACTTTCTTGTGTGCCTGGCATTTGATAACGGCAAGTTTGTTGGGGAGGAGGACAGCTTCGATTAAGGCGGAGACTAAATCCCCGTGCAAAATGGGTGTGCCGTGTGAGGTCAAGTATCCTCTCTCCCTCCAGAGGAGCCCAAAATGGTGAACCACCCCGAAGGCATACTGGCTGTCGGTGTAAATGTTCGCTGTGGTTCCTGTTGCCAGGATGCAGGCTCGCGTCAAAGCAATCAGTTCCGCTGCCTGGGCAGATCGCTGGGTGATGCGGGCTGTTTCTACTACAGTTCGAGCCGTGGTGACTGCATAGGCAGCGGAAGTGGTACCATCGGAGAGTTTGATGCAAGAACCGTCCACCCACAACTCCCCGTCGGGGTCAGGGAAAGCTGTGTCTCTGAGATCGACCCTACTCCTGGTCTGTTCGTCCGTAAGAGTCACGCAGTCATGTACGGGGTGCACATTGGGATCGTTCTCTGGCAAGGGTAACAGAGTTGCTGGGTTCAGTGTGGTGCATCTTTTCAGGGTGATATGGGGGGCAAGCAAGGTCAGTTCGTATCCAGTCAGTCGTGCACTCGTCAGATGTTGCGTCATGGTTTGGTTCAGGAGGGTGTCGACTGCATGGGGTACCAGTACCGTGAGGGAATTCGAGAGTACAATCCCCTCGCTCTGTCGGATAGAGACTGCAGCAGCAGCTACAGCTCGAAGGCAGGCAGGCAAGGCTCTGGCGACAGGGTCAAGAGTGGCAGAGAAGTAAGCGCACGGTCGTTGCTTAGGGCCGATGGCCTGGGTCAGGACAGATAAAGCGCACCCCTCCCTTTCGTGAGTGTAAAGGGAGAAGGGCTTTTTGTAATCAGGGGTACCCAGGACAGGGGCTGAGCAAAGGGCATCTCGCAGTTCTGTGAAGGAAGTTTGACACTCAGGAATCCAAGGGAGTGGGAAAGGGACGTCTTTGTTTAGCAGAGAAAGCAGTGGTTTTACAACGAGGCTGAAGTTTGGTAACCATTGTCGGCAGAAGGAGGTGAGGCCTAATAGGGAGCGAACCTGCTTCTGGGTCTTAGGGACAGGGGTATCTAGAATGGTTTGGATTCGATCAGGGGTGAGTTTTCTTCCATCTTTGGACAAAAGGTGGCCTAGGTAAGTGACCTGGGGTAGGCAGAATTGCAACTTCTTCTTGGAGACCTTGTGGCCATTTTCCGCAAGGAAGTGCAAGAGTTGAATGGTGGCGGTAACCGCTAGAGGGGTGGTGTCGGCTGCCAAAAGGATGTCATCGACATATTGTACCAACACCACTCCGTCGGGTAACTGGACTTGGTCTAGTTGTCTTTTGAGGGCCTGGCTGTAGATGCTAGGGCTTTCCGTGTAGCCTTGAGGCGCTCGGCAAAACCTATATGAGCGGGCTTTTAGGGTAAAGCCGGAGAGATATCGGCTGTCTGGGTGGATGGGGATGGAGAAGAATGCGTTCTTGAGGTCGATGACGGAAAAGGTGGTGGCAGTGGATGGAATCAAGGTCAGGATGGTGGTGATGTCTGAGACCACAGGGTACTGGGGTACCACCACTTTGTTGATCTCTCGGAGGTCGATGATGAAACGGTATGCTTTCTCATCTCCCTCTCCCTGCTTCTTGATAATGGGCAAGATAGGGCTGTTGCAAACGTTGCTAACCACTTCCTCTACCACTCCTGCGTCTATCAGTGACTGGATAATCATTACCAATGCCTTCTCGCCCTCTGGCGATATCCGATATTGTGGGAGTTTTGGGAGTGTTGCGTCTGGTCGGACAGTAATGTGCACTGGGTCAATTAACATACGCCCTACGTCCGAATCCGCTTTGGCCCACAGATACGGAGGTAGAGTGTCAAGCAGGGACGCGTCAACGTCGGTGATGGAAAACATGTGTCGGGGGGAGCAATGTCTAAGCAGAACGGGGTTGTCGTAAAGAAACACTCGAACTCCATCTTGAGAACACCTGATCGTCGCTCGGAAGTGTTTCAGTAAGTCAAGTCCCATAATGGCGTCAGGGCTATTGGAGGAAAGCAAGAACGTGGTGTCGGTGGTGTTGTTTTCTACGTCAAAGAGAATCGGGGCAGACAAAGGGTTGGTGGAGGGCGTTCCATCGAAACCTGTCGATGTTATGAGTGAGCCAGACAAGGGGGCCCTTGGAATCAGTCGTTTAGATAACGCACTACGTGTTGCGCCAGTGTCTACCAGAAATGGAGACTTGGTACCCAGGACCTTAGCAGTGACATAAGGGCCCTGCTGGTCAACATAGAGCTCGACTGGATCCCTCCCTCGCCCTTGGCTGTCCAATGCGAAGGTGTGAGTGTCGTCATAGTCAGATTGTTGATATTGGTTCTGCCTGGGTCGATCGAACGTATTTGGTCTGCTTGATCTGTCATTAGTCGCGTCATTTGGGGGCCCTCGTTGTTGTCCCTTAGGTCTCGGTCCGTTTGCTACATCCCTGGGGTCTTTGTTTCTGATCATTTCCAGAAGAACTGGGCACTGGGATTTCCAATGGCCAGTCCCTTTGCAGAAAGCGCACTGGTCTTCTCTAAGGTCTGTGCGTCCACTGTAGGAAGTCAGAGTGCGGTCCTGGGGAAATGTAGTCTTAGGGACGTTTGTCTGGTAGTTTCCCCGGTATTGGTCTCGTCCTATAGTCACCCCTTGCAGTTTGGCAATCATCACCCTCTCTTTTAAGTCCTTCTTCTTTTTCTCTGTCGCCCTATCGTTTTCATTTTTCTGATGCTCATAATATTGGGCCATTTGGAGAATCGCTGTAGGTTTGGAGGCTGCCCAACTACTCTCGCTGGCCTGTAGTTTCTGGGAGATTTCCGATGATAGGCCCTTAACATAATTCTGGACAAACAGATGGTGTCCGGTTGCAGTGGTCATGTCCTGGCCGCTGTAATCGGAGAACACCGTTTCAAACCGGGAGAAGTATTCCGATACATCCTCCTGGGGTTTTTGGCGACAGGCTGTTACTATCGACCAGTCCACTTTCTTTTCTGGGATTAGGGTTTTTAATTTCTCTACGATTTTATCTGGGAGGTCTAGAATGGATTTCAACGGCTTTTGTCCTGGTCCCCGTTGTTTGTCCAGGTCATCGAGTTGTGACCAGGTATGTCCAAACAGCTCAAGGTGGTCGACTTTCCGGATTTGCTTCCACACATCAGCTGGTAGACATAACCCGAAGAACAAGTCGATGTCAGCCAGGGTCATAATCGTTGAGCCCAGGGCTGTACCCAATTCAGTATAGAAGGCAGTGGGGTTTTTACGTAGGTCGGGTAGAGATTTCCGGAATGTCAGTATCTCTTGCCGGTCCCATGGCTGGTAGACCCAGTTGTACACTACCCTTCCCTTCGCATCTTGGTTGTTTGCATCATCGTGAGTCCCTGTACCCCGAGGAGGAACCCAGTAAGGGGCAGCCTCACGTATCGGCATCATGGTGTTAGATTGCTCGGTTGGTGGTTCGGTCACTACGGAGGCTGCGGATTTAGCTCCCGGCTTTCGTTCAGTGAGGTGGCGGAAAACCTCAAGCGTACGCGTAAGGAGGTCCGACACATCACACTCGCCCTCATCCCCGATATCGACCTTCCGGTACAGAGTCCTTAGGCTCTCGGGACCTTTGTCTCGATATCGGTCCTCGTATGCATTCAAGACATGATAACACAGTCGTACGGTAAAATGTCGTCTGTGACTCCCTGTATACGAGCTGAACATATCTGTGATGTACTCTTCATCATCCTTTCTTTCTACCAGTGTCCTTGCTATTTTGTCGATCCCCGCTCGCTCATCTTTGTCTAGTCTGTTTGTTCTTGCAGGGCCAGCCCCTCGAGTCTCATGGTCATCTAACGTTGTTGTTGATGCGGGTTTTAATACAAGGGGTTCGGCTGGCACAGAGGCCATTGGGGCCGACGCTGTGGCGGTACCTTCGTTTGTACCTGGGGGTGGCGCGTGCTGCGCCAAGGGTTGAGAAGGGGCATATGGAGGGGGCATGTAGATGATAGGAGGACCTAACAGCAGGTCCTCATTGGCTCGTTGTTTCGAGGGTAAATCAGGGTAGAGCATGGAGGGGGTTCTAACCGGACACTGGCTTGGCGTTTCCATTTCTAGTTTCTGTTTAGCTTTCTCTCTTTCCTTTATCTCTTTTTCTAGTTTCTGAGCAGCTAGGTGGGCTGCTTTTCGCAGCTCTTTTTCCAACCTACTCTCAGTTTTCTTTTTACGTTGTTCAGTTTCTTTTCGCCACATGCCGAAGCTGTCAAGCATAGTAGGTGTTGTCTTGTTTTTACCCAGGGCAGTTTCTAGCGTTTTTATTTTATCATCATCGAAGGATCCTATCAGGGGCCATTGACTTTCTTGACCCTTTTTTGTATATTTATGCCATAGTTTACTATAGGCTATAGCGGTCAATCCATGCTTCATGAACATGTCCTTATTAGGGGTGCCTTCCAGTGGGGCTGGATGGTCCATCTCTAATAGGCGGTCCGGGCTAAACAGGCTACTAATCAGTGGGGAGAAGACGGACATGACGGCTCGTAACGAGGGACTAAAAAGTCAGCACTGCCTATCTTATCACTAGGTGCAAAGACTGGACAGAATATTTCTATTCTACGTTGTTTGAAGGCAGTGAATACCTCATGGATCAAAATAACAAAAGACCAATAAATAACAATGGGGAGAATGAGTAGGTCCGCAAAGATCTGCGTTACCTACCCTTTTCACTGTCTGCAAAAAGGGTGGTCTCTTCCCTGTTTGCAGACAGGGAATCTCCAGGAAACAATAGTTTTGCGAACAACAGTTCAGTTTCAAGTGATTATTGAGTGGGGGAGAAAAAATAAGCACGGCTGCTGCCCTACCTATCCTCCACTGCTTGCAAAAGAGAGAGCCCGTTGTTTCTCCGTTTGCAGACAGTGAATCTCCAAATAAATAAAAGAGAGCAATACTAGTATTTTTAAACAAACAAGCAATCAAGCAATCATTTCGCAACTTGTCGTGATTACACGACCTTACCCGGACCGCATGGACAGTTTCTTGTCTTCCGAATCCAGCGCCCGATCGTCCTCTCTTCTCCGTTATCCTCGCGGCACTCCTGATGGTTCCCAGTCAGGACCGTAGATCACTCGAGAGAGAGGTCTGTTCGGAACCAGTGAAGTTCGGATGATCGGCTGTCAGACGAGGGTCTATCGGACAGACGCGTTCCCGATCGTTGCAGTTGTTCACTTTGTCGTCAGGACCTCTCCCACTGGATCCATGGGTCGCTGATGGGCCCCACGTTGGGCGCCAATTGTTGAAAATAAGGGGGGCACTACCAACCAGAATATAAGATCCTTAAGTATTGCCCGGCGGTGTCGCCTCTTGAACCCACAAAGAAGTTAAACTATTGAAGAGGCAGGCGCTGGAGACTGGAAGGCAGGAAACAAGGTTTTTATTTTCTCCGGAGGAGAACACAACGAAACGGACAGAAGGTATCGTTCTGAGGTGCTCTAACTGCATCCCTGAGGCCTGGCCTCTTATACACAAGTTTTTCTCTTTATTGCATGTAACACATTCTCGTCGATACTTTGATGTACGGAAAGACATCCTCAGAATCCCCCTTCCCAGCCCGTTCCCACGCAAGGTTACAGTGGAAGTCCCTGCCCCGTTCACAACAAGTGATGATCATCGCGCAGCTGGATATTCCGCCGATTCACGGAGTGTGTGGGGTTCGATCGGATCTCGTAGGGCGGGGGGCTTTGATCAACCCGGGGATCCCTTGCTGGGGGGAAACTTTCTATTGTACGGGGAGGGGCAAGGATTGGTATCGGCAGAGCTGGGTGTCGGCCTGGGAACGGGGAAGACAAACGGGCACACGGGGAAAAGGGGTTTGCATCAAAGGGCCGGGGATCATAAATGGGAAGAAGGGAGGTGTTGCGCTGGGAACAGGACGAGGGCCTGGGGCAGAGCAGCGCCGAAGAGGGGTTTTATGATTCGCGGCAGGTGCAGGCAGGGGGGTTGTCAGCGAAGCTAGGAGGGAGAGAGAGGCGCGCTGGCTCTCGGCGAGAGCAGGGAAGCCATGGTGCCCAAAATGGCGGCTGTTTTACGCGCACAAAAGGTTTAAGGAGAGCAAGAGGGCGCCGATAATGTTGACGGTTTCAGCCCAACTTTCAACAGTGTTTAACCGAGAATGTGTGAGCAGCATGCCGTTTAACTGATATTTGGCGATACTCGGATCAGTACACGAAATAAGCCTTCAACTTTTGAAACTTTATCAGAAGACACATTTTCTTGGTAGGAATTGAGTTTCTGAGTCACCGAAGAACCATAACCCCACCTCTCGGCATGTGAGTGTCACCCATCCATACTCCGTTTAATAGTTGTCCCTGCATCCATTGTACTGGGGCCATGTACACTTTAGGTCAGAAAAACAATTATGAACAACTAGTTTTTAAGGTGATGCTTCATGTCTGCCTTGTCATTCTGAAGCGCTGACAGTAGTGGAAGTCCCTCGAGCTTGATACATTTGGTGGTTAAAAGAACTTGAGTGCTGTGTGTCATCTATACAGGTTTGAATTCTCATTAAATAGATTGGAAGATGACTGTGTCTTTTTAGAGCACCGCATGCAAACTCAGGAGATACTTTTGTATTCTAAATATGACAGCTCTGTGGATTACTTCCATTGTTGCAGAGATCCTTGTGTAATTGTGGGTCACAAGTTACAATCCTTCTGAAATATTTAAAGTGCTATGTACCTGCTTCAAACAGATGCCTGAAACATTCAACAAGAATATGTGGTATCTGATAAGTGTAGAGACACTTATTAAGTACATAATAAAAAACCTTTAATAGTTGTATACTAAACTTTGTAAGTAAATAGTAGGAAATCAAACTTAGTTATGTCTTAATATATGCTGAAAATACAAAAAAGATGATACCAGGCATGCTTGCACATCGTTTAAAACCAATGCTAATTGCTGTGAGTAGCATTACATGCCATAGTTTCAATTCATTTTTTTGCCTCTTAAGACAAAGGCTCATCTTATGCAAACCATCTCTGACCCTGCTGCCCATAAGAACAGTGCTACCAGAACTGTGAGGCCCAGTGTGAGTGAAAAATGATGGACTGGAATGCTACTCAGATAGTTTATTGTCAGTGGTTACACTATTTCTAAGTGTCTCTCCAATCACCTTTTGCGTTCTTTACATAACACCTTAAGTGGCCAAGGATATTCCCAGACCTTGGACCCTAGCTCGTTGGGCCACAGAATGCAAGCTATAACTCACTTATGAGGCCTAACAAGGTCAAATATGCTCTGGGGTTTCTTCTCTTCCCTTCTGGAAGGGCTTCACCTGGCATCTGGGGATAGACTCTTCTATAAGGAGCAGGGTTCATACAGATTTGCATAAGGCAGGTCTCTTCCAAGAGTGACATAACGGACACAAAATGA
The DNA here is from genome assembly GCF_964261635.1 of Lissotriton helveticus. Lineage (NCBI taxonomy): Eukaryota > Metazoa > Chordata > Amphibia > Caudata > Salamandridae > Lissotriton > Lissotriton helveticus. The sequence goes on from NC_136060.1 coordinate 316,146,057, forward strand.
TGGGTTGGAATGCTCCTAGTAATTATTGCCAGTCGTTAGACTATTTACAGGGATCCCTCCCATCACTGTTTCTGTGCTGTACATAAAACCTTTAGTGGCCATGGGTGTGTGCAGACCTGCGACCCTTGCTCGTTGTGCCACAGAAACGAAGCTATAACTCACTCATGAGGCCTAACGAGGCCACATATGGTCTGGTGTTTCTTCTCTTTCATTCTGGAGGGGGCGTCGCCTGACTATTCTCATAAGGAGCAGGATTTATACTGATTTTGATTATGCAGGTCTCTTCCTATAGTGGCATAGTAGACACAAAATGATGGGCTGGAATGCTACCTCGAGTGGTTTCCAGTGGTTAGACTATTTGCAAGCATTCCTATCATTCGTTTATGTGTGTGTGTTACATTTATGGTGAATTTTAAGGCTACATATCAATTCCACCAAAACCATCTTTATTGTTCCAAATAACTCCAAACTAATGACCCTAACCCTTCCAATTATAATCCACTCCCTCTGTCTATTTTCTACGAGAACGTATTGTCACCTGCTGGGAAATCTCAGGTTAACTCCTTCTTACATTATTGACTGAGCTACATCCCTGCTCATCTGTGGAACCTGGAGAAGTGCACGACGCTCCCAGCACCAGAGCACCTTACCTGCTCCTTTTACCTTGCACAGACGCATATTAAGGACATCCTGAGGTTGTGTGAGCTAAAATAACACAATATCAGTAAGTAATAAATGGCTTATGAGCTCAGTGTACTTAAAATGCCTAATCTATCCCCCTCACCACTGATTGGCGAGGTTATTAACAAAGCAATATGTATCCTCACGAGTACAATTTGGAACCCTGAAACGAGCGTCCATTTATAAAAGATGTGCTCGCAATAACAGCTTATCAACTTATACATTGAATCGCTGCCGGGAGCATTTCTTGTTCCTGTGCACACATATTTCTATGCTCTGTCCATTAGGCTGTTACTGTCTCCTTCGGGCACCCGGGAGCAATGGATCGTAATCAGCGCCTCCATAGGCCGCACTTCTACGTTCACACACTGCGGCATGGCAGGAAACAGGAAAACATTTGGAGCAACCTTCATTTGTTCTCAGATTTCCCTGAGGAAAAATAGGATCGTGCTCTTTAAGTCTCTCTGCCAATTGGAAACATCTCCTCGGTTCTCGTGCATTGTCTTCTGGTTCTACCTAGCAATTACTATTTCGGCCTTTAAATATTCTCAAAAACAGTGGTTCACTGAACGGAATGACTAGAAGAGAGTAAGTAAGTGCGGGGCTCTTTGATATCTTTCCTTTCTTCAAACTTGTCCTAAGTCGAACCTACAGCCTCGCTGCATTGCTGCTATCCGCATATCGGGGAATAGATTGTATATAAACCCGGGATCAAATCAACCGTGAAATGTCATGACAATACAAAAAGGCACCGAGGCTCGTGTACAATGGAATAAGCTATCTAAACTGGTATTACCTGTCCAACAGGACACTATGGTGATATGAGTGTGAAGAAAAAGTAAACCAGAATCATCAGAACATGTTTGCTGTGTTTTTTTTTCCTTCTGGTATTTAAAGAAAAACTATTTTGAACTTAGGAGCACATTTACAATAAAATGTCAGAGTGCGGAGCTGCACAAAATCTAGCAGCGCAGCGCGTCGACATTTTCAAAATGCAGGGATGTGCTGTATTCACAAGAATACGGCGCAGCGCTGTCTTTCCTCTAGTGCTGGTGCAAAAAAAAGTTGACTAGCACCTGCACAGGTACCTTGCCACCATGTTGCAAGGGTGATAGCGCTGCACAGTTGATTGTTTATGTGCAGGATGTGACACCTTCCTGCACATAAAATATCATTCATGACGATTTGTACCTTCTATGTGTGCTTCAGAATACACATGGCATTAGTTTTCAGCGCTGCCTCAGTCTTGTAAATCTGGGGCAGTGAGTGTCAAAAAGCAATGGGTGTTGCGGTGGTATGCCCACATTAACACCCATTACATGCCCCTTTACCGCAGAGGAATCCAGCAGAACAGGGCATATTTATAAGGTAGCGTTAACCCCTTCACTGCAGCGCGAATTCCGTCGCAGTGCTGGGACATTCCAATCTCGGGTGTGGCTCGGACGGCCCCCGGCCGTCCTGCGCACACGCCCACCATGACTCATGAAGGCCGGGGGCCGTCATGAGCACATAAGAGGTTAAGCCATGCAAAGTGGCTAAGTGCCACCTTGAATACAGAAAATGGTGCTGCACCATCGGAGCATCAAAAAAGTGATGTTCCAGGGGCGCTGAGTGCTTGTAAATATGCCCCTAAGATTTGCATATGTGGCCTATGAGTGTAGAAATTCAGCTGCAGTGCAGATATTATGACTGCATCCTATGCATCAGTGATTTAGGCTCTTGTTTAGAGTTCGGCAGGCAGGGTACTTTGTTCAAAATTCAATGCAGTGATCTGTCCGCCAAGCCAATGGTCTGCATGCCTCATTTGGAGTTGTGTAGACTGCTACATTTCCATCATAGTAGCCAACGTCAGCTCTGTCGATGGAAATCTGCCTTGGACACAGCTTAGGCTGTCAGAGGAGGAGCATAAGATTGTCCGCCCTAATTAATATGGATGGTAGAACCAGGAAGTGAGGGACTGAAGAAAATATAATAATTTTAAAACAATAAGCTTTCACTTTGGGAGTTTGTTTTTGAAAAACAACACATTTTGAGAACTTTGGTATTAGTCCATCAACACTCACACACACTAATGTCCTTGTACATTGAATGGAAACACTGTGATCAACACCGACACTCACACACACTCATTTCTTTGTACATTGAATGGAAACACTGTGATGTTGGTTCTTTTCAATACAGAGTTGTCCGCTGGGCTGATGGACAACTCTAAATTTGGTGTGCACAGTACCCTGAGGTTGGTGGTGGTAATGTCCTAACCCGACTGACACTATTCCATTCGTCAACGTCTAAATCGGCCTCATAGCAATGTATTTAAAGCAAAGATTTTAATGCAAGAAACAATTCACATCTTTGCTACATTTACACCTAATTGGATTTACTATATATGTGATCGAATTAAGAACCTAGACATTAAAAAGAGGTGAATTGACAGTACTGCACATCCTGTGGTATTATTTAATTACCCGCCAACAGCATCCAGGACCCAATTGAATAAGACTTGATGCTAGCACAAGGCAAAGCAGTGCCAAACAGTACATGCTGTTTACTATCCAGTGCAAACCATGTTTTTCCTCTGAAGGGTGCACTTTTCGTAGTCAAAAACTGTTTCGTGTACTTTTGGCTCAAGGGGAACAATACTTAGGCAGATCAGCACAAACACCCATCGGTTTTGGCAGTCATTTTTCTTTCCTTGGTCAGCATATCAGGGCCTATTTACCTCCCAATCTACCACCTGGTGAAGGGAAAACTTACTAGACACTAGAAAGCTCCTAAATGGAGAAGCAGACTCCCATGCCAAATCTCCCCCAGGCATAAAGAACCTTTCCACTTCCCCTTGGTGGATGATCGTGGTGTTCCTCTATCCACTCACCCAAGGAAAAGGAAATTTGCAGTACCTCCTGGAATCAGAAAGTGCAGTTCCAGCCCCACCTATATACAGCACATGACTCCCTCCACCACTACATCAGTGATAGTCTCTCAAGTGGATTTACCCCTAATTTGCCACCTTAAGAAAGGGAAAAGTCAAAGTCCAATAGTCATTATTAGGGATTATAATGTGGAAATTGGGTGGTGTAATAGAGCTTGGTCCTAAACCACCACGTTTCGGATTTAACTTATGGACTGGCCAAGGGAAAACAACAATTGCATAAGATTGCTCCCTCATTTTAAAATACTGAGGCATTTTCCTATTAAAGAGCCCACTCTCTAGACTGCACTCATTTTCATTGAGGAACAGCACAGTAATGACCATAGTATAAGGTGACATTAACAGTGCGGTTTTTAACACATAGGGGCAGTTCTTGCAGAAATAACTTTGGTTTGGTTAGTGTTAACTGGTTGGCTGATACCCTTTGTGGCATTAGTGTCAATGATGACGCTGTAGTGAATTCAGTCCAGGAATATGGACAGTGTTCTTGATTCACTAAGGGCTTGTGTGGCACCTTCTCTCTATCTGATAAATGCTGTATAGATGTTGTCTGAATATATGGATATGCATGTTTTTCCATGAGTGGTGTAAATATTTGTAGACACACAATGTTTTTTCTTGGTTCCTCAGACTATCATTTGGGCTAGGCACTGAATATATATTAGGAAACATGGTCTGTTTAAAATGTGGCAAGGCCTTCTTTCGTTTATGGCGGAGCATCCCCTTCTAAACAGGGGGCCCAACTCCATTCAATGCAACATCAATAAAATTATTTGTTCTTCCTCTGGGTGGGGGCAGATTTGGAGAATTTACCACTCAAAATCCCATGGGAAGTATGCAAACCATCAAATACCAGAGATGATTATATGGAAATTAATGGAGAGGGGATATGGCCCATCTTGCCATATGACCATACCTCTCCTCCCCACTGGCATAACGCCTCCATCACCCTGTAAGGCAGCTTGGGGAATTTACTTACAAACTGACTCTCAGAGAGGCATAAGGGTCCACATGATATAGGGTTGATTAGCCAAAAAGAAACAAATATTGTTGGAAGCAGGCTTCCTGACATGGGTCTGCACTCACCATGCCCCACTAAAAAACATATTTTATGCAGATCAAAAATAAATGAAGTCAGATGGGCCGTCCCTACAGACATGGGGCTCCATCCTTCCCCAATCTACAGCAGCATTATGCCATTTCTAGCATCCTGCGAGGCACATTGGGGGTTCATCCCCAATCTGCCCACTATATTGTACATCTAGGTAATACAATAACATTTAACAAAAGTTACGCAATGAGATAGGGAGAGCCTGTATGTGGGTCTGGCCACCTTCAATCTCCTTAGCTTACCACTGAAAAGGGAATGGAGTTTTGACTGCCCACCCTTGGCATCTACCTATCTCCTCTTGAGGTCTCTGCTCCCAAAACCTCCGGTTGGCTCTGGAGAAGCTAGATGTCGCTGTTAAGCAAAGTTTCAGTAATCTAAGCCCTCCCCGAAATACAGTACTGTAGATAGATGTGGGGGAAGAGGAGAATGCACTTACTTGATTGGAGTGCATGTCTGTGCCATCAAGGACCATATTTATCTAAGTTTTGCATCAGCCATACACCGTGTAAGGTAATGCAAGGGTGTCGCATAACCTAGATGGGATTTACCAAGATACGCAAGTCCACCATGCATGGACCTTCAGTGCTGGGTAAATCTGGAATAACACAAGGCAGCGCAAGGTTGCATTACTCTGCCCCAGATAGGCATTTTATGTATAAGGGCATGGCCGTTCCCATGCATTCACCCATGTATATTGGCGCATTCCCAGATTTAACATGATTGATAGACCTGGGATGAACTGCGTCAAGTTGCTATGCCTACCCCAGGGAGGAGTAACAAGAACTATCTTTGTTTTTCCACTGTATATGTGTCCTGCATTCTGCAGAACACATACAAAGAGGAAAAAACCTCAAGGAATTGCCCCGTTCTACACAAAGGCAATCCTGCCTGCAATGCAGACACCCTTGCACAGAGTGCCCAGCACTAGGAGAGGACAGAAATTTGCCATATATTGTTAAATATGCCATATTCCTGCCCTCTCACTGTCACACAGCGCAGCACAGAAAGGTGCCTTGTTGTACTACGTTGCGTGACATTTTGATAATATGCCCCTGAGTTTCTTTGTATGCTGAGATTAGTTGAGTGGGTGCAAGGAGTAGGACGTTTATGTGAATAGATATTTGGCCATGCAAATGCAAGGTTTTTTGTGTGTATGTGTGTGCATCTGTGCATGTGTATGTATGTCTTTTTTATTACTCTTGGTATATTGTGGTTGCAATCCTCTGAATCAAACAGCCACCTTACCCTCACACTTCCAACCATCTCCCATGGAACCATAGTATAAGGTGGTCCCCCCTTCCTTGGTGTGGCATTTTATTCTCATCAATTTGTGTTTTCCTTGCCATATTGTGACCTCCTATAATTTTTGATGGACATCCAAGTATAACGTGGGCGTCCCTATAAAGATATTTGGCTTTCATTTGCAAATTGTGGGCATTTCTGCTAAATGATTATGATTAAGGGGCATGAGAGTAGGATTCTGCCATGCAAGGCAGTTGCCTATATGAGTAGCTGATGAAATTGACAATGTGGGTGGTAAAATCCTAAATCTACTGAACATATGAGGTCTTACCCTCCACCTTCATCTAACCTCTCTCTACGTTTGCTCTCTCACCCCAATGAAGGTTCACAGTTCACTTCTAAATGTTGGTATGTTTTAATGAACCTTCTAGGAGTCAACTTACATAAATACAGCAGTTATCATCCACAGTCAGATGGTCAGAGGGTAAGAGCAAAACAGGCAATAGAACAATATCTCTAATGCTTTGCAATATATTACCACAATGATAGGACTAGATGTATTCTATTTGCCAAATATATGTACAATAATTCACTACACAGTTTTTTGAAATCATTACTATTTTTTTACTGTGATATATTTCACACTTGGGTGCTTCCCACTTATGACCCTTTGAGTTTAGTACTCTATGTCAAAGAACTTGTTTCATCGATTCATGAAGTACAAAACAGCATTGTATAACAATTAAATGCAGCCATAAGAATGCAATATTATAATGCCGACTGTCATGGTCGACCTGTTCCAATCTTTAAAGTGGGGGATCCAGTTAGGTTATTAATCTGTCGTCTACCACTTTCATAATACTATATGAAGTTCAAACACAGATTTATTGGTCCCTATTCAGAGAGTCACATATTCAACCCAGTTACAGTGCACCTTTCCCTATTGAGTCATTGAAACATGCATGCTTTTTTCCACATCTCTTTACTAAAACTGCCACTTTCCCTTGCTCTTCGATCTACTCTGTCACCTTTGACAATAGTTGACAGTGAAGCGTTTAAAAGTGAAGGACCTGAATATAAATTTAGTTCAAACCTCAATTTCAGTCAGGTGTATAAACCGCTAGCTGCAGTTTCTTATAAACTGGAAGGGGTATGAGCCACCTGTTAGATCATCAGAGCTTACTTTGTTAAGCCTCCTTCATAGATTTACCAGTTTCCCACCAAACATCACGAAATAACAGAACAGAATAGAAATATGGGATAAATGACTACCCGGAAGGTTAAGCTTAGAGAATCATGCGTACAAGTATGTCCATTTGTATAGTTCTCTTCCCCCATGCAAGGAGGCAGCGGGTCAGCACGGCAGGGCAACAGTCCTTCAGAGCAGCAGTCCAGCAGAGTGGCAGTCCTTTCAGCAACAAGGCAGGTCTTCTCCCTGGCAGAGTATCCACAGGCCATGGAGTATACTGAAGTGTTAAAAAAACATAAACCTTAAAGCCACAACGGCGGACTATAAATACTGCACCTCACTTCTTATTTCCTCAAATCAAAAAATCCGTGCACAACAATTCCTGTTCCAGCCGTTGTTTGGTACAGTTGTTCAGCAGAATATTAATTATACTTGAAGTGGAATGGTGCACCGGGAAAGTCCTTATCCAAATGATTGATCAAAACAGTTTATGTTGAGTAGTCCTTTTTATTTTATTTTTATCTTCTTTCATGTTCAACATTATTCCTTATATGAAATCTAAATACATGAAACATCCAGCCAACAAGTTTCATTCAAAGTATCCCGCTTGAACTTTGTCAGGGCTGTAAACAACATATATAATATAAATATACAAACAAAATATACATAAACCAAAAATAAACCTAACAGTTCTTTACACACACTGAGGCAAAAAAACACATAACTGGCACAATTAACAAGATCATAAAGTAATAGTACGTAAGAAGCAAAAACAACACAAGACATAGATTGTACAAACAACAATAATAGACCACTGAAAGTAACACACATAGTTACAGTGAAATGTCACCATCCCCCATTTATATAAACACACATATTATTTATAGCACAAACTTATCTAAAGCACCTAGGAGATAAAAGTAGGAATAGAACACCATCTTAGCTCCATATCCACCTCAGCTATTAAAGGGTGTTATACCCTGTAATATTTCATGTTATACTTCCCCATAACACATAGTTGATGTCATATGAAGACATCTTACCATTATTAGGAATAAGGACTTACCTCCTGCATATCGAATATGGAATGCTACCATTCAAATGGAATGTAGATTGGCTACAGAGATAATACTCTTCCTCCTTGTAGGAGGTAGGAGGTAGGAGCCCGCTGTAGACTGTGAGTGGGGAAAAGTGGAAAAGCGGAAAACGGCCGCGCTTACCTGCCGTCTCCCGGCCTAACTGCCCGCCCGCCCGCCAACACGTTAATTAGCTGCTGCCCCCCTGTCGGCTGCTGCCACTGACGCGATCGGGATCACGAGCGTCCCAGGGCTGGGTGCAGGCTTGGGTGCGGGCGCGGGTGTGGGCGTGGGTGCGGGTTCAATCTTTCAATTCTTCAACCTGCCCCACAGCCCCGCAGCAGCACCCTGTAGGGGACACAGCGGCTTGGCTTAACCGGCAGCGCCTTAATCCATCTAGGAAACGCTGGGAGGCAGTGAACTGTCGGGAACTTGCCAGGAACTGCAGCAGTGCAAACGCCGACTAATTGACAAACTGAATAACTAAATAATTGAACAATTCCACGGTATTGTGTTACAACCCAACCCATTGGAGCAACAGCAACAGCAATTCCTGCAGCAACTCCTTGCCGCCATCTAATTTGTTGCCGTGACAGAGGGACAAAGGGACAGTGGCAGCAGGTAGTGTGAGCGCTGGAAGTAAAAGGTACAGCGCTGTGATAACAACACTCCCTGAACGTCCTTCTCGTCACTACAATAATCGCCACAAAAATAGCAGCAGCGGCAAGCCCAAATTGCCACAAAGAGTTGCTTTGGAACAGGGACAAGCGCGAACAGCAGCAAGGAGCGAACAGCAGCAAGGAGGTGGCACACACTGCATCCCATTAGGGACAGGGTGTGCAACCTAGGGGGTGACCTGCGTGCCCCCTTAAGGCCCTTAGTGCTAAACAAGGTGCGAGGCTGCTATTGAATCCTGTAAACACCCAAGCCAGCAGCAGGAAACCACAAAAAATAACAATTAATTCAAAAACTAATAAAGCAAACCATTTGGGAAATAAGAAAGGGGGAAGATGAGATCTGGGAAGCTGAGAATAAATCCACCAAGAAACACCAGGAAGAAATCCAAGACCAAATCGCCCACTCACCTCCAACAAGCTGGCCCACCCCCCAGTCTAATACCCCCCACCTATTCAATTTTTGGAACAGTGAAACCTTCCGGGAAGTTTACATTCATGAAGGATCCAATGTCGGTGATTTACACAATGCCGGCAACCCCAAATGGTCTACAAAAACCAATGACGCCGAACATTTGCAATACAAAGACAGAGAAAATGGACATGTTGGTTCCCAAATCAGTCTTAAGCATAACGCGGAACGGAACAGAACTGACCCACAACTGTGTGGAACTAACCCATGATACAAATAAACACACAATGCAATGCAATGCAGGTGAGCGCCCTTAACATCTTTGACTGCAAGCGCTAGGAGAGCTCTGCTCTTGCTGCTGGCTGTAGCATTCATTGCGTTTTTTAAAACTCCCGTTTTTCTCATCTATTTTGATTTTTAGTTTTTCGTTTTCTACCGCTTTTAATTAGGGCCACTCGCAGACCCACACTGCTGCCAGCCTTACTCCCACTATAAATTTGGAATACTCACCGCGTTTTAGCGGGTCCCTGTCCACTGTCTCGACTGGTGGCCATATTGGGAGGGGGGACATTGCAGGCGGCGCGGTTAGCGCTCCAGTGTGCACGTGCTCGGCGAGCATAAAGGCAGGCAAGTGACAGGTGAGCGCCCTTAACATCTTTGACTGCAAGCGCTAGGAGAGCTCTGCTCTTGCTGCTGGCTGTAGCATTCATTGCGTTTTTTAAAACTCCCGTTTTTCTCATCTATTTTGATTTTTAGTTTTTCGTTTTCCCCCACTTTTAATTAGGGCCACTCGCAGACCCACACTGCTGCCAGCCTTACTCCCACTATAAATTTGGAATACTCACCGCGTTTTAGCGGGTCCCTGTCCACTGTCTCGACTGGTGGCCATATTGGGAGGGGGGACATTGCAGGCGGCGCGGTTAGTGCTCCAGTGTGCACGCGCTCGGCGAGCATAAAGGCAGGCAAGTGACAGGTGAGCGCCCTTAACATCTTTGACTGCAAGCGCTAGGAGAGCTCTGCTCTTGCTGCTGGCTGTAGCATTCATTGCGTTTTTTAAAACTCCCGTTTTTCTCATCTATTTTGATTTTTAGTTTTTCGTTGTCCCCCGCTTTTAATTAGGGCCACTCGCAGACCCACACTGCTGCCAGCCTTACTCCCACTATAAATTTGGAATACTCACCGCGTTTCAGCGGGTCCCTGTCCACTGTCTCGACTGGTGGCCATATTGGGAGGGGGGACATTGCAGGCGGCGCGGTTAGCGCTCCAGTGTGCACGCGCTCGGCGAACATAAAGCCAGCCATGCTGACGCGCAGCGTCATCACGCAGCGTCATCGCCGGACTGTCGCCGGAGTTTCGCCAGAGTCAAGCCCGTCTGTGCCCGTCCGGGCCCAGACGGGCCCAGGGCATAGTATTCTGCTCAACTCTCCGAACACACGGATCCCTTCCTACAGGTATTCACGGGACTCACTTCTCGCTTTACGCGTGCCAAGATATCCTAGTTGTTGCTACTATTGGGCTGAGGGTGCTGTATTCAAACCTTGTTCTGGCTGTCGCCCACATAACACGGTCAAGGACCCTGACTCTATTACTATGGCTCTGCTTAATTGCAGATCACTTCCCTGTCACTCCACGGAAATCCATTGCCTTCTTTTGGATCATAGTTTGGATGTTTTATTCCTTACGGAAACGTGGCTTACCACTAGTTCCGACCCCGACATTGTTAATGCTCTTCCCCCGGGATACCTTATGTTTCACCTTGATAGGCCGGATGGGAGAGGGGGTGGAGTGGCCATTGTTTATAGAGACACATTTGTATGCAAAGCAGCAGACTGCGGCATCAACAACGCGGAATGCTGTCATTTCACTCTTTGCATTTCTTCGACTGTCTCCATCTCTGGCCTCTTGGTGTATCGGCCTCCCGCTACGCTAGGGAATTTTGTGGATTCCTTTATGGAAGCTGTTATCCCACTGGCTGCGGCATCGTCCAACTTTCTCACTCTTGGGGACTTCAATTTTCATTTTGACGACCCCAATGATGTGGTGGCAAGGGATCTTATAAGTTCGCTTGGTGCACTTGACCTACATCTTGTCAATATGGGGGTCACTCATAATAGAGGTCATCAGCTGGATGCGGTCTTCGCAAATTCGGCAAACCTGCAGGCCCTCCAGATGTTGGCTCTCCCTTGGACTGATCACCATTTCATTCCGTTTAGTTGGTTGCCTGGGAACCGGAGAGATCCTCCACCTAGGCAACATACTGTGGATCGTCTCTGGTCGAAGCTTCCGGTAGACAGGTGGGCGGAAGAGCTAGCCAGAACTTGTCCCCATCCTGTAGATGACCCCAACATCGCTGATCAGCTCTTGGGCAGTTGGCTAACTAACTCCTTGGACTTGCTGATCCCGAATAAAAGGAGGCTTGTCAGGGAGAGAAGAATTGGCTCTGCTCCCTGGTACACCCCCGAACTTAGGTGTATCAGAACCTCTTGTAAAAGGCTTGAACGTGCTTGGAGGAGAGAGCAGACGGAGGAAAGTCGGGCCTTCTACAAGAAGGAGTTGAGGAAATATAAAAGGGCACTGAAGGACGCTAAAAAGGCTTTCTTTAGCGAGAGGATTGCGAGGGCAAGTAATTCTTCAGGAGAATCGTTTAAAATCTTTAAAGAACTTCTGAAAGCCCCGACCCCCCCAGTGCTACACGATAATCCTAAAGAACAATGTGAGGATCTGGCCAGATTCTTTCTCTCTAAAATAGAGAAAATATTATCCTCCTTACCCTCTATCCCTCTAATTCAGGAATCAGTTATTAGTTCTATAAACTGCCCGACTGAGTTTACATCCTTTGGCCCCTTCTCGGAAGAGGAGGTTACAAAGGTCCTGTTGGAGATGAAGAGTGGCTCTCCGAGCGATCCAGCCCCGATGAAACACCTTAAGCCCGTGGTTAACATCCTGTCAACTCCTCTGACTGATCTCATAAACCTTTCACTCGCTCAGGGCATAGTGCCACAGAGATGGAAAAAGGCTGTGGTGAAAGCCTTATTGAAAAAACCAGGATTGGATCCATCTGATTTGACCAACTTTAGGCCAATTTCACTCCTTCCTGGTTTTTCAAAAATTGCTGAGAAGCTGGTCAACCGTCAGCTTTCTCACCATCTTGAAGCTAACCACCTGCTAGGAGACTCCCAGACTGGTTTCCGCCCCGGCCATGGAACAGACACTGCCTTGCTGGCAGTAGTGGAGGAGGCAAGGAGCACTCTAGATACAGGGGGGTCAGTGGCAGTGATCCTCCTGGACTTGAGTGCTGCTTTTGACACCGTGAATCATCAGGTGCTCCTCCAACGGTTGTCAGAGGCAGGTGTCTCGGGGACAGCTTTGAATTGGCTGGGTTCTTTTCTTACGGATCGTTTCTACCAAGTCTGGGAAGGGTCAGAGCAATCTGCCCTAATCCCTCTTCAATGTGGAGTCCCGCAGGGCTCATCGCTGAGCCCTACCTTATTTAATATTTATATGACTCCACTTGAAAGAGTGGTCGCCCCTTCGGGGGTGAAGATCATCAGCTATGCTGATGATACTCAGCTGGTGGTGGGCCTCACGCAATTGGCGGCACACCCTGAGGTACTACATGACTGCCTCGCCAATGTTTATCGCTGGATGTCCATCTCTGCTCCACAGCTTAATGGAGGTAAGACCGAGCTAATGCTCCTGGGCAACTCCAGTCCTTCCATCATTGCGAGTTGTTGGCCCCGGTCTCTTGGCGACCCACCATCCCCCAAGAAGGAAATCAAATCCTTGGGAATATGGTTGGAAGACGATCTGTCCTTCAGGACTCATGCCAAGAAGACCGCAGGGGTCTGCTTTGGTTTGCTGAGATCAGCCCGAAAGGTGTTACCTCTGCTTCCTGCTCCATCAAGGAAGCTGTTGATACGTGGCCTAATTCTATCTAGGCTCGATTATGGGAATGCGTTGTTTCTCGGTGCCCCTGAAGCTACCTTCAAAACCCTCCAACAGGTGCAAAATGCAGCTGCGAGAGTCCTTATGGATGTTCCCAGAAGGCAGTCTGCTGCTCCGGCCCTTAAAGCGCTCCACTGGCTCCCCGTGAAGGAGCGGGTGAAATTTAAAGCGCTTTGCACAGCTCACAAAATTTTATATGGTAAAGGCCCTCCCATTCTTGCCAATATGGCCCGTCCCTACAAACCCCCTCGTCTGTTGCGCTCTGATCAAAAACATCTCTTGCAGGCAGCGAGAGTAAGAAGAGCCCGGTCTGGGGGCAGGCGCTTTTCTGTGCAGGTGGCCTCTCTTTGGAACTCTCTGCCCCTCAAGATTCGCTCAGAACCCCAGATCCTATCATTTAGGAAGCTGCTTAAGACCCATCTGTTTCCCCGGTAGTGATTAGCTGAGTTTTTCCTTTTTTTCCTGTGGTCTGTTGCGCCGGGATGCCCCTGGGTAAGCCGAGCGCACTACAAGTTTCATATTATTATTATTATTATTAATGTCAAGCTCAAGTTTATAGGGATAATAACATGCACGAACTGGCAGAAGGAGTCGATGAAGAGAACTCATCAACAATAATGCCAGTATTAAATAGATCCCTGGACATCACCTTTGAGGAATACACATGTAATGTAATAACAAACAACAGCGAAATAAACTTAGCCATGATTGGAAGTAAGCGATCAGTAAGCACAAGGGATAGCCCTCATAACATCAATTTGAGTGACTCCCTAGATAATGCTCACCCTAATAATCATTCAACCCCAAGACCTGCTTCACGCTCAAATAAAGATCTAAAATCGAGCCCAGCAATAACAAAAGACCTAAATCTGGTATGGAAACCCGATAAAATAATAAATAACAACAAAAACATCTCAAGGCATAGGGATTGTCCGTCCATTAATACAACTAGAAGTGATACGGAGCAAATCAACACAAGCGACAAATTACTGCTTGCCGCACTAGAGGGCCAAGTAATAACGATTCATGACTCACAGTCAGAAATCCCACCAAATATAGGTCTAATGAGCAAAATGAAGACCCTTACTGGAATGAAACCGGCATCAGATAATGAAATACTCACACACGCAAGAACCTGCGATAAGGATGGTCCAAAAAAAGCATCCATATTAGAAACTTCAAGTTCATCGTCACCAGACACCGCACCAATAGTAAGAAACTCAAAACCCAATCAAAAACGAACCCAGGAAACGAAACAAGCAACAATGTTCAATGAACAGACAGACAGACAGACGGAACCCTTTATTAATCAAAATAAAGACCATAGCAGCCAACCAGAAGTTGAACAGGATGTAAAAAGTAATCTAGAATCCATATTGACTCTGCACAGCGCACTGGGGCGCATATTGGATACGTCCATAAAAACCCTCAATACTCAGTCAGATAAATTTGACATACAAATATACTTAATGGGCTCAATAGCTGAACATATAGCTGGCATAAACAAATAACTTGACATTATGGCTGGCACATTTAACATCTTTATAGAGCAAGTTCGCCCAAGTATGCCAATTCAGCCATGCACTTGTCATCCAATATTGGAAAAACTGCAGGACCTGCCACTCATACTAAAGGATATCCTGCAGGAATGCAAGCAGGCAAACCAAACCATTAACAGCATTCAACCAAGCAATGATTTGATTTCTTCTGACCATCAAGTGACACAAATAAGTAAAGTAAGCAAGCTAAGGAATATAGAGGCAGCCAATATAGTTGCTCCTCCACAACAGCTGGCAGAAGGACATGACAAACAAAACAATTCATGCATAACAATAGATGAAAGAATAGACAAGTCAAATGCAATACCCAACATTTCTTTGATCGGTCAACTTAGCAGTACCAAACCTCTCATAATCGATCAATTTCCCAAAGTTGACAGTGGGATAAGTCTTACTAAACGTCAGGAAAAAAAAGGGCTAGAAAAAAAAGAAACCAACATCTTAGATGCGAACCTGAAAACAAGCAGACGACAACAAACTTCCCCATTTTTGATCAAGCCAAAACAAAAGTAAAAAGTAGGAGTGTCATAAAAAATGATTTATCTCAGTCGACGATAGCGAGAGACAAAAAATACAAGGGCCAGAAGACGCCCGCAATAATTGAAGTACTTGACTCCAGGACAGAATTTTTTGACAAACAAGCACAGAAAAACTCGCCAAATAGACCCCCACATGCAGTAGGAGCCACCCTCCCAAAAGTTTTGGGTATAGGGAACCCTCCAAGCATTGAGCAATGTGATCTTACAGGGTCAAACTTTACCATTGATCCAGGAGTCAGTTTTGATGGTCAGTCAAGCAAGCCTCCAGCGATTTACCAACCCGAATCGGGAAAACCTGAACCTGCCTCCAAACAAAATCCTAGTCTGCAGAGCACGAATAAGCAGCTCATAAAAATTGAGAAAGAACCAAACAACGGCAAGTCTGGTAAAGACAGGCCCTATAGTCAGGTCACCAAAAAAACAACCAACAATGACATAGTATCCCCAATTCCAATCACATCCTCAAGTGTGGATTTCGAAATTGATAGACAACTGGTAATAAATGTGAACAGAAAAAATCTTGAACTCATCAAAGTAACCTTTCCAACTGATATAAAGGTAGTTAACGCTGAAACAACAAGTAAAGCAGGGGGAAGATGTCATTCTGAGAATCTGGTCGAGGTAAATGAGTGCTTAGCAGTAATGAGGCACGCAATAAGCATAGAACAAGAAGCAAAAACATTAAGTATGTCACAAAAGCGACTCCAGACCGGTGCACATTATTCATTCGAAAACTATCACACCATTAACGTAAAAGATACTGGAAGCCGTAAGCAAATGAATCAACGTCAAATTGTTAAAATTGGTGATAATTCACAAATGGCAAAGGAGGAAACTGCCAACACAGGGAAGCTTCTCTTTATCCCCGAATATGAGCTACAAGGCTCGCAAGATCACCTAAACCGAGGGAATACACTTCGTTTAACATCAGCAATCCCAAGCCTTGGCCACCTTACCACAGCAGATCTTCTGTTGGCTGAGTTTATAACAATGAACGATGAGGCGAAAAAAGAATGCACAGTTATAACATGGAGAGATGCAGGAACAGTGACCCACATTCTCTCTGAGACGGCCAAATTTAAGGAATGGGGAATCCACTTGAAGGAAGTAGCTAAGCCAGCGTACCCGTCCCCGCTCCTAAGAAGGCATAACAAGAGTGCAAATCAAGTTCGGATGAATCGACCAACGCACTCAGTCCTTCAAGGTGCTAGAGGAGCCGAAGCAGCTGAGTATGAGCACCTACGGCCGCAATCGTCATCCCCAAATTGAACCTCCCGTAAGCCAACTAACACCGAAAGACATGTCATAAAAGTGCTTTCCTGTAACATTGCGGGCGCAAAAGACATCGTAAATAAAAACAGTAAAGCTGCCATCTGGGACCCATACGCAATAATAGCCCTACAAGAAACGTGGCTAACCGAACCAATTGACATACCAGGTCGTTTATGTTATCATGTAAGTGCGACTCGCCTACAGCGCTTCGGGGGGCCTCTCCGTCTATATTTCAACAGCCTTAAAGATCAAAGTATCACAACTGGCTGTAACGACAGCGGACATGCAAATTCTAAAATTGAAAGCACAATAAAGGCCATAACCAGAACTTTAATTTTAATAAATACATATGCCAATCCAAAAAAATCTCTCAGAAAAGCACTCTTCCAACGCATTATCACAGTGGTCTCAAATATGCGTCTGGAAAATCCTAACTGGGAGATAATTCTCACTGGTGATTTTAACTCTAATCTTCTACAAGAACCAGAAGACGAAGTTAACATCAACGCAGCAAATGAAATTTGGAATGTCTTGCCGCAGGCGATTCCTCAGGTTAGGAAGAGCGATAAGGAGGGCAAACAATTCATGTGGGATCTTGAAAATCTTGGCCTAAGGGTATTAAACGGAAGATCTAACCAAGACAACCCTCCCTCCATGACATATATAGGCCACAACGCAAGCTCCATCCTGGACTACACATTAGTCACATTACCCCTGCTAATTCAAATACAAGACTTCCATATAATCTGTTCTTTGGACAGCGACCACTCAATACAACACTTTGAGATTAGGATGGACATAACTAAACACGCACAAGCTCCCATGTTAACAGGCAATATTACAACCATTAACCTGAAGCGGCTTAAGTGGGCGAGCGAATCCCTCCCTCAAATAGCTAATGATGCTAAGAACTTGCTACAAGCGCTCCTTACTGAGAACGATCTGTGCCCAGAAATTTGGAGTGATTATTTGAAACAACTCCAGAGGACCAATTCAAATAATAAAACAAGAACTCCTCTCAAATTCAACATCAGATTCAATAGATCAGCACTAACATTAAGGAGGCACTTGAAAAAACTAACGCATCGAGCACATGGTCAAACCCAAAATTCCAGCGTCTGGGAAGCAGTACGTAAGGCCAGGAAACAATATAAGAAATTAATATGGACTGAAAAACAAAACCTTGTAAATGAGTTCTGGTCTAAACTACTGCATAACATAAAGAGAGCGGATTCAAGGGCCTTCTGGTTACAAGTTAATTCCGTAAATCGGACAGCTCAACCAATAAGTATGACCTGCATAACTGAATCGGAATGGACCCAACACATAACGGACACATTTTCAATAAATAATTTGAAGACAACAACAACTTTGGCAAGCAAAGTAACAGACAAATCAGAGCGGGAAGACATCGCCCAACTCCATCAAGGGGATAAAAGTCCATGAAAGCATGGTATCATGCTCCAGGCAAGATGATGAACAAAGCATATTAAAAATAATTAGGAAAAGTAGGCAAGCCAGCGCCCCAGGTCCACACGGCGTTCCGCAAGCTATCTACAAGGAGGACCCACAGTATTGGGCTAGCAATCAATCAATCAATCAATCATAGCATTTGTATAGCGCGCTACTCACCCGGAAGGGTCTCAAGGCGCTTGGGGGAGGGGGTCAGCTACTGCTCGAACAGCCATGTCTTGAGTTGTTTCCTGAAGGCGAGATGGTCCTGTGTCAGCCGGAGGTGGATGGGGAGGGAGTTCCATGTCTTGGCTGCCAGGTAGGAGAAGGATCTTCCTCCGGCGGTGGCTCTTCCGATGCGTGGTACGGCGGCGAGGGCGAGGCTTGTAGAGCCTAGCTGGCGGGTTTGTGTGTAGAAGGTCAGGCGGTCGTTGAGGTACTTGGGGCCCAGGTCGTGGAGAGACTTGTGTGCGTGGGTAAGGAGCCTGAACGTGATCCTTTTGCTGACGCGGAGCCAGTGCAGGTCCCTCAGGTGGCCGGAGATGTGGCTGCGTCGGGGGATGTCCAAGATGAGTCGGGTGGAGGAGTTTTGTATGCGCTGGAGTCTTTTCTGTAGTTTGGTTGTGGTTCCCGCATAGAGCGTGTTCCCGTAGTCCAGTTGGCTGGTGACGAGTGCCTGGGTTACCGTCTTCCTGGTTTCGGCCGGGATCCAGCGGAAGATCTTACGGAGCATGCGCAGGGTGTTGAAGCACGACGAGGAGACGGCGTTGACTTGTCTGGTCATCGAGAGGGAGGAGTCCAGGATGAAGCCCAGGTTGCGTGCGTGGTCTGTTGGCTTGGGAGCGGTGCCCAGGGCGGGAGGCCACCAGGAGTCGTCCCAGGCGGAGGGCGATGGTCCCAGGATGAGGACTTCCGTCTTGTCTGAGTTCAGTCTCAGGCGGCTGTTCTTCATCCACTCGGCGACGTCTTTCATCCCTTCGTGTAGGCTGGCTCTGGCGGTGGCGGGGTCATTGGTGAGGGAGAGGATCAGCTGGGTGTCGTCGGCATAGGAGATGATGTTGAGGTTGTGTTGGCGTGCGATGGCTGCGAGAGGTCTCATGTAGATGTTGAAGAGGGTTGGGCTGAGCGATGATCCTTGCGGTACGCCGCAGATTACTTCGGTGGCCTCGGATCGGAACGGGGGGAGGCGGACTCTTTGTGGTCTTCCGGCGAGGAACGAGATGATCCACTCCAGTGCCTTTTCTTGGATACCGATGTTGCTGAGGCGTTGAAATAGGGTGCGGTGGCAGACAGTGTCACTGCAGAGAGGTCCAGGAGGATGAGGGCCGCTGTTTCCCCGTTGTCGAGCAGGGCTCGGATGTCGTCGGTGGCTGCCATGAGGGCGGTCTCGGTGCTGTGGTTGGCTCGGAAACCGGACTGCGAGGGGTCGAGGGATCCGTTCTTCTCGAGGAAGGCTGCAAGCTGTCTGTTGACGGTCTTCTCGATGACTTTGGCAGGAAATGGGAGGAGCGAGATGGGGCGGAAGTTCTTGAGGTCGGTGGGGTCTGCTGTTGGTTTCTTCAGTAGGGCGTTGAGTTCGGCATGCTTCCAGCTCTCCGGGAAGGTGGTGGTGTTGAAGGAGGAGTTGATGACGTCCCGGAGTTGGGGTGCGATGATGGAGTCGGCCTTGTTAAAGACGTGGTGGGGGCAGGGGTCGGTCGGAGATCCGGAGTGGATGGTGTTCATCGTGCGGGCTGTGTCTTCGGTGGTCACCGTGGTCCAGGTGCAGAGGGTGGCGGTGGAGGGCGTTGGTTCGACGGTCGGGTGCGTGGAGGGTGCGCCGAAGCTGTTGTGTATGTCGGCGATCTTGCGGTGGAAGTACGAGGCGAGAGAGTCGCAGAGATCTTGTGAAGGAGTGATGTCGTTGTTGCCGGTGCTGGGGTTGGAGAACTCCTTGACGATGCTGAAGAGTTCCTTGCTGTCGTGGGCGTTGTTGTCCAGTCGTTTCTTCATTGATTTCTTCTTGGTGGTGCGGATGAGCTGGTGGTGCTTGCGGGTGGCGTCTTTGAGGGCGGTCATGTTGTCTGTGGTCTGGTCGAGGAGCCAGGCTTTCTCGAGGGTGTGGCAGTTCTTCTTGGAGTCCTTGAGTTCGTCGGTGAACCAGGAGGCTTTCTTGCTTCTGGGTCTGCTGGGCGGGTTCTTTAGTGGCGCGAGGTCGTCGGCGCAGGCGGTTAGCCACTGCGTGATGTTGCGTGCTGCTTCGTTGGTGTTTGTTGTGCTGGCGGGTGGGTTCTGGCTGAGGGAGGTGGTGAGCTGCTCGGCCGTGATCTTGCTCCAGTTCCTGCGAGGAACCTGTTGCGGGTGGTGGTGGGTCGTGGTTTTTCTGAAGCTGAAGTGGACGCAGCTGTGGTCGGTCAAGTGAAGTCCGGTGGAGTGGCTGAAGGTGATGTGCTTGCTGGATGAGAAGACGGGATCAAGCGTGTGGCCGGCGTAGTGGGTGGGGGTGTTGACCAGTTGCTTGAGTCCGATGTTGGTGAGGTTGTCCAGCAGGGCGGTGGTGTTGCGGTCCTTGTTGTTCTCCAGGTGGAAGTTGAGGTCCCCTAGGAGGATGTAGTCAGCGGAGCGGAGGGCGTGCGGGCTGATGAAGTCTGTGATGTCTTCGCTGAATTGTGTACGTGGTCCCGGGGGTCTGTAGACGAGGGTGCCTCTGAGGGTCGTCTTGGGGTCGGTGTGTATCTGGAAGTGGAGAAACTCGGCGGTGGCGAAGGTGTCGTTGGAGTCGGTCGTGATGCGGATGGTGTTCTTGTGTACGATGGCGATGCCTCCTCCAGTCTGGTTGACGCGGTCTCTCCGGATGATCTTGTATCCGTCTGGGATGGCGATGGCGATGTCGGGTGCTGAGGAGGCGTTCATCCAGGTTTATGTGAGGAAGGCGACGTCTGGTGAGGTTGTGTCGAGCAGGTTCCAGAGTTCGATGGCGTGTCTGTGGATGGAGCGGGTGTTGAGCAGGATGCACTTGAGGTGGCTGTTGTGGATGCTCGGCTTGGTAGCTGTGGTGCAGGTCCGGAGGCAGGTGAACTTGCAGGCTTGACAGGTGAAGGGTCCGTGGGTTCGTCTCGGGGTGGCTCGGTGGCAGGCTCTTGTTCGGTCAGGTTTGAGTGCGATGAGGGTGGCGGCATCGTAGGTCCGTCGTGTGGGCAGGCATCGTCGGGGGCCAGAGGTCCTGGCACTGGGTGCGGTCCAGGCACGGACGGGCGCAGACGGGCTTACCTTCGGCGCTCCGTCAGTGCTCCCGCTGCGCGCGTCCGCTGCGCGGTCGCTCTGGGGGCGTCATAAGTAAGGAGCCGCGAGGGAGGAGCAGCTGGGTGGCGGGAGCGGGGCGGCGAATGGAATCACGGGGGGCGGGGCCGCAGGGAGGCAGCGGCGGGAAATCCTGAAAGCAGCGGGCAGCGGGAAAGTCCCAGGAGCAGCGGGCAGCGAGCGAAGGAATCTGCAGGCAGGAGGCGACAAGGCAGGCAGGAGCGGCAGCAGTGAGTGGGGAAACCAAGCCCTGTGGAGGGCTTGAGCGGCAAATTCAATTCATTGTTCCAAACAGTAAGCAACACAGGTGGTATCCCAGAGAACTGGAGGGGGGCGATCATAACCCCAATCTACAAAGGCAGAGACCGTAAAGACCCAAATAACTACCGTCTGGTCGCCCTCATTGACGCCGAAGCAAAATACTATGCGTCAATGATATTAGCAGACCTGGCTCAATGGTCAGAAATGAATAACAAAATACAACTGAATCAGACTGGGTTTCGCCGTGGTATGGGAACAATGACGAACGCTATGGCCCTATGCTTGATTGCAGAGAAAAGCCTATAGAATTGCAAGGAGCTTTATACCTGTTTGTGGACCTTAAGACGGCGTTTGACCGTGTCAACAGGCAAATGCTATGGGCAAAACTAAAACATCAGGGCCTAACGGACTCAATTCTCTTGCCCATCATTGACCTGTACACTGACACCTGGATGCAGGTCAAAATCGACAATGGGCATCGTTTGACCCGGAAGATCAATACTGTCGATGGTCTAAAGCAAGGCTGTGTCTTGGCCCCACACTTATTTAATCTATTTATGGGCGATTTGGCAGAAAGCTTAGACAAGGTCAATGCACATCTTCCCCGGTTAGGTAACCTCCGTGTAACGCAGTTATCGTATGCGGATGACGTGGTACTGCTGAGCCAGACAAGAATTGGCCTTCAACGCCTGTTGCATGACATGTCTGGTTATACAAAAAAGAACTTGCTAACAATAAACATCAGGAAAACAAAGATAATGCTCATAACGCGACGACACAAAACTCCACCAACCTTCTGAATAAACAATGACCAGCTGGAAACTGTAAATAGCTATAAATACTTGGGGGTACATCTAGACAAGCGCCTTAACTTCCAAGTGCACTTTAAGGACGCGGAAAAAAAGGGGTCCACCTTATTGCATGCCTTCACTAGTTTGGCAACTGAGCTAAAAGGTCCTCTTGTCTCCCCCTTGCTAACTGCAATGAAAGCAAAAATTATTACCCACAATAGCATACGGGAGTGTACTACATCATGGGAAAAGCGCAACTCTTATAGACAAAATACAAACTAAAGTCTACAAACGGGTTTTTTCCTTACCGAACAGTTCCTCACCAGCGCAAGTAAGACTTGAATTCGGATTACAATCTCAAGTACTACTGAAAAAATATGAGGCCATCAAATTCTGGTACAACGTTTGGAGGAATAAGGAGAACAAAATAAATGGGGCACTGTGGGAAGTAATCCACACAAGCCCGAACTCCGAGTATGCAAAGTACCTAAAACTCTCACTAGACACAACTGAGCTGGGAACATTGTGGGAAACAAAATTGCCGGTTTCCTTGTTTAAACAGGTGGTTAAGAGGATCGCTAAGAAACACTCGTTCCTCAACGACAAAATAACTTTCAGCGCCCGAACCCACGCTTGGATGACTATCAAATCGTATATAAAGCCCACACCAGCAGCTTATTTAGACATTGCATTCTCGTTGTTTATCAAACGTAAATTTCTCCACCTAAGGCTGGGCAATCTTCCCACAAGATATGACCAGCCAAAATGGAGACCACAAGAAACAACAGAATGCAACCTTTGTGGCGCAGGCAAACAAGACATTATTCATATATTTTGCATCTGTCCAGCCATGTATCAAGGTCGGCGGCATTGGCTAAAGGATAAGCTCAACGAGAAAGGAGTACGCACCTGCCAGACTGCGATAGTCCAAATCCTATGTTCAGCGGATCCACAACTGATTTGCAGATCAGTTAAATTCCTGCACAGTTTTGTGAAAAAACGAGGCCGATTGTCATAGGCCCGACCTTCATTTTTGACTTAAGAACTCTGTTATTAAAGACAATCTTGTGCCCTGAACAAGTTTACTGAAACTTACGACAGACTCTCGGCCACACAGACTTTACACTTTTTTTTATTTTTTTATTATTGCACTAAAAACTTGTTTTAAACATTGTGGAATATTATATATTGTAATGGTTTTGACTAACCAAACAATAAAGATTTACTTACCTACTTTTATTGGTACATGTATTTCCATTGCGTCCTTTAAGTTAATTTTATTCATTTGTATGGCAGCGGGTTACATGTACCCATCAGTGTCACCTAAAAGATTTTAAGACCCGGTCATGAAAAGCTCAAGAAAGGTAAGGTAATAAGATTTGTATTATATGTGTAATGTGTGTAAATGTGTTGGACTTGTAAAGCGCACGGATGCCCGTAAGCGTCCCGGCGCTGGAGACCGCTGGGGAACCCGTCCTGGCTTTCCCTGTGAGATGGTCCTTTCTGGGTATCTCCAAGGCGAAACCAGGCATCCCCGGCGTCTGTGGGGGGCCATTGTAGAGATGAGGCAAGCTTAATGCCCAGAGTTGCCGAGTGTGATCCCTGGTTGGAGTAGGCACTGAGGCGAGAATTGTCGAGTCCGCTGACCCTGGTCCACGACCCTGCCGCGTCGGGAATTGAACCCTGGTCCCGGGCCGTTCTCTGCTTCCGGGTCTGCCGCCTCTAACCAGTGAGCCACACCACTCCACGATTTAAGGTATATGAGACCTTAAATCAAATATAAAAGTATAATTAATGGTCAGGTGGTCTACAAATTGTGTACTTCAACACCCAAAGGTGTCATATGGTCATCTATGGAGATAAGCTTGCCAATCCATATCAAAATATTTATATTCCACCAATAAAACATAAACAGTATATTATCCAAAACTAGGATGGACCACTCAAGAGGCCTTTAATCAACATGAATGAAAGCGAACAGTGACACTATATTAAAGTGAATTATCCAACTTAAGTCCAGGAACTGATGCATGGAGGTGAACAATGGCACTATAATAAGGAGGCGTTGTCAAACCTAAATCAAGAGAATGATGGTCAGTGCATTTCCGGGGCATAAATAGTTACATAAATCATTAGAGAACGTGTCAGTATGAAACCGATGACACTGTCAGTTAGAATATGAAAGCAAAAACCCAATGTTATTAGAAGGATATGCACCAAAACGGGTAACGGGCTCATAGAGATAAACCCCATTCCTCAAACTCTTATATCCATGTGAACACCTGTGTGAATGATCCTGGATACTCGGACGAGAATGAAATAGCAAGAAAGAGTGTCGTTATTCTCAGACTAGTCAACTACGGACATGAGTAAGGGCAACGGAAAGTGGATATTAATGAATCATTTAACATTATCATAATAAGGGTATAGTGAACGTAAAACCGCACAATGGTCCCCATATATTGATATGTTTGAGATTGGCTGCAAAAGTTCTGGTCCCGCCCTCATGCTGAAATCCGCAACCACGTTTGACAATAGGCACCATGAAAATATAAACCTGCGCTATTCGTCAGTTTAATGCCGTGACACCTGATTAAATGTAACTGCATCATCTATTCCCGTCCTCACGCTAGGGTAGAGACGGCAGACATGTTGGAAGAGTCAAATGTAACCAGCAAAACATAGGTATAAACATTCATCTAGTGTTGACTTGATGCGAGTAGGAAATCTTACTAGATATGAAACACCTTCAACAAGGTTTCGTAATAAGAAAATATATAACAGAAGCAAAAATCAACAGTGTAACAACAAAATGGTACATTTAAAGTGCCAAGATATTATTTGGATAATTCAGTATTAACCCAAATGTGTTGATGGCAACCATCTAGTAATTATTAGAGACCCAGTTTGTTATGTCCTCATAATCCATCGTAAAAAGCTAATTGCATCAAATTCGGCGAATTGCTTTCTGAGATGTCGAGGTCATACCACTAGTTATGTATACTTAATGAGAATCTCAACCCATAATGGCGATATGTTTAATGAGAGTAATGACCTATGATGTCAAATTGTAAAAATGTATTTAAAAGGAACAGTATCTAATAAGAAACATACATGATACTCAACACTTGAACGCAAACTAGTCTACAAGAATGGGGGATCAGCATTCTGTAATCCTGTATTTGGATTTCATATAAGGAATTATTGTTGAACATGAAAGAAGAGTTAGAATAAAATAAAAAGGAATATTCATCATAAACTGTTTTGATCAATAATTTGGATAATGACCTTCCCGGTGCACCATTCCACTTCAAGTATAAGTATACTGAAGTGAATTGAGGTCTTCTTTTTATACCCTGGAGGCCAACTTCCGGAAGGTGGGAGAGGCTTCAATACTGTAGCTCAAAATACATAGATTTTTCTGACTCCCAGTCCTGGCTCAAAGCTAACTGCAGTAATAATGTGAAGCCGTAATGTGAAGGCAAAGCACAGGCAGATCAGTTGTGGGGTTGTGCTCAGCTCCACCCCCTCCTGCCAGCAGATGGCCCATTCAGGCACACCTAATCCCTCTATTGTGTCACTGCCTGTGAGGAAATCACATAGTTACATGCAGTCATGTGACCCAATACAGGGTGAGGCACAAAACCACAATGAGCAGGAAAATGCTTTCTAAAGGTGGCTTTTCCAAACATTTAATAAAAGACGCAAACTTATGATTAAAAAGGGCTTATCTTTACAGTTCCAAGGCACCAACATGAAATAGCTAGCAACTCCCATTTGGAAATGACATCTTATTAAATGTACTAAGAAATCCCCAATGATATCCTATGGGAAGGGTAGGCCTTACAATAGTGAAACGTTAATTTGGGAGTGTTAAACCTGACATTCTTGGTGTTGTTTCACCTAACCTTTTGCCTTCAGACCTCCTGTATTTGCTGAGCTCGTTTTTGCCGCACTTTACCTCTCCTAACCAGTGCTAAAGTGCTTTTGCTCTTTACATGAAACATGGTAGAATACCCTTTCCTCAATTGGTACATATAATATACCTATAGGTGCCTAGTAAAGTGCACTAGAGGTACCAGGGACATGTAAATAAATGCTACTTGCAGCACTAATTGTGCCACCCACGTAAGTAGCATTGTAAACATCTCTCAGGCGTGCCATTTGGGCCTGTGTGGGCAGTTTTATACTGCCATATCGGCCTGGCAAGATAAACCTAATGCCATACCTAAACCTTCCATTTTAATAAATATCAGTCACCCATATGGTAGGTCCTGGGCAGCCCAGAGGGCAGGGTACAATATATTCAACAAGCATTTACAATGCAATATGTCTCGCATTTGCAAGAGTTTAAGCTATTGGCATTGTAAATGACAATGCCTTTTATTTATCAGTTTTAAAAAACAACATATAAATAAAAGGCTTTGTCATTTACAAATGCCAATGGCTCAAACTTTTGCAAATGCGAGGTCTATTGCATTGTAAATGCTTTTTTGTGCATTGTCCCTCACTGTCCATTGGTCAGTGAGGGTCACTTAGGATGGGGTATGCTCGACACAGCCCAGCAAGAAAGGCTGCACCTATCCTTTAAAACATATACAAACACTTTCCATGTAACTCTTTCCCACATCCACACAAACATCAGGTGTTTGGGATTTTTTCAGGCTATTATTTTGTTCCTAAACTATCACAGACTTTTAAGCACATAAGTGCATGCTTATGTTTTGTCCGGATAATCATGTTGGTTAAACTCATAACATAACATCTAATTTACAGTACATTAAGAAGGCCTATAAATGCAGCCCAAAATTTTATTTTGCTGAGCAAATCTTCCTCTCGCACACACATAAGTAAATATACCCCTCAGTATCCACAATCAGGCATTGTCATAAGGTCCACTAGTGCAGGACAAACTTAACTTTTCCTCCTTACGAGGTCAATAAATCAAGTACAATTAATTACGGAAATAGTAGCACCTCTTATTTCCGGCACTTAGACATTA
The DNA here is from genome assembly GCF_964261635.1 of Lissotriton helveticus. NCBI lineage: Eukaryota > Metazoa > Chordata > Amphibia > Caudata > Salamandridae > Lissotriton > Lissotriton helveticus. The sequence continues at coordinate 316,173,471 of NC_136060.1, forward strand.
GGCAAACTTAAAAACAATGTACTATGCCTGTACAATAAGAAGAAAACTCGGCAAGCGCATGCGCTGCCTAGGCACACTCAATTCTATTTCAGGACAGGAGGCTCCGATTATGCTAGTCTCATTTCTTTATTAGAAATGCCCACCAGCCATAAAAACAAATAAAAATCACAATACCCACAAACACTTGGGTAACAACCATAGAGTCTGCACTATATAAGGCAATGTAGATAGTCCCACTTCCTCTTTCTTTGCTGCTCTGTTTGATGTGCTTTCATTGTTATTCTGTTTAGCGCTGTGCTCGCGCTCTGTGACGCATTGTATTTCGCGCTTTCTCGCGCCTGTGCCGCGTTGGGCTTTGCGCTTCCTCGACTGTGCGCTTTGTTCCATTTTTTCTTTGTGGCGCGCACGGCAAGGAGCGTGTGCTCACCTCCCTTGAAGTCCGGGCGCTTTGTGCCCGAGTCTTCCTTTACTTTGTGGAGTGGATTTCGGGGTTGGAGAAGGCTCGCGCTGCCAGCGCGAGCTCTTCTCATTACACTGAGGCAGCCGGTGTCCGCGCATGCGCAGTGGGGCATTTCCGGCGCTCCGTGTTTCAGTCAGAACCGGAGCTTTTCAGAAGGACGTCCTTAGCGACTGACTCGCCCACAGCCTCTCTGTTAACCCCATACTGACGCCGGTTGCCACAAAAGGCTTCAGGCAAGGAGAATCTGCATAGGCTTTGCCTAGAGTGCTTTTTTATTGACGGCAAGCCCTCCCTCCACGTTCTATTGGTTTTCTGAGGCACTTTTTGTAGCTTCTTTGGCTTGCTGTGGGGTTTTTGTCAATCCCCTGATTGTTTTGCCTTTGGAAAATCTGTTAAAAGTCATCTTCTGGGCAGAATATCACCTTTGGTGTACTATGGCAGATTACTATTATGAAGATGACAATGACTATGATGAGGAGGCCACTGACTCTCTTGAACGGGGCTTGGTGGAAGCCCTTGATAGGGGTGTTCAGCATTCCATGAACAAGGCACTAGTTTGGGCCATTACACCTCTCAAGAGGCATTTAACCCAGTATGCTCAGCAACAAGATTGGGTCCCTGCATCCAAGAAGTCTACCTCTTCTCCAGGGAATCCACATACTTCAGATTTTCAGCATTTGGCGAAGTCTCTGTCCTCTTCCAGGTCACAGTCTGCTGCGGTGGAGGTTGACAGTGACGATCATCATTCCTCCTCCTCCTCAGATCATCTTCCCCCACCTCTTAAAAAGAGAAAGTGCAAGGAACACTTTGTGGATGCCCCCTCTCATCCCCCTGTCCTCAAGTTTGATCCCACTGACATTATCCACCCGAATTCTACAGCTTGGCTCCCATCCCTGGCGGTGGCAGAGTATGTGCAACAGCTCATCTGGCGTCCTTTTGAAAAGGAGGTCCGTGCCCGACTACGTTCGGAGTGTCCTCAGCCAGATCTGGCGGACAATTTGGCAGACGCACCTGAGGTGGACCCCACGATGGTCACCTATCTGTGTAAGTTCACGAAGGACCCTACAAAAGGCCTGGATCGTTCCTGGCGATCATGTCAGGACAAGGTCTTAGATATGCTGGGCCCTCTTACAAAGTTTTTAGATCTTGGGTTTATGGCCAAGGAGTCATCGGCAATGGTAGACCCGGACGAGCTTATCGAGTGGGCTCAGAGGGCTATTTGCCAACTTGGCAACGCTAACTGAGCGAGAGGCGTCGTTCAATCCTGTTGAAGCTCAACCCCAAATTGGCGGAGCTCTCCACCTCAGAGTCAGGTCCCACTGCACAGGGTTTGCTTTTCGGTCAGCCGTTTTTGAAGGAACTGACCCAATTTGTAAATATCTTCAGTGGATTGGATAAGGCCCAGGCATCACTCTAACGAGCGTTTCGTCCGGTTTTCAGCAAGCCCGGACGAGGTAGGGGACGCTCGTTTGGCCGTGGTCAACAACAACAACCCAATAAAATAGAGTTCCAGTCCCATAGAGGAGGTCATCAAGATTCCAACTATTCCCAGAGATCAAACTTCTACCCCTCCAGAGAGGAATGTGGCTAGTACACGAAGGGACGTTCCGGTGGTCAGTCCCGAGGATATCACGATTCTGGAACTTCAGGTGAGCCTGATTCCTGCATGCAGTGTTGTTCTGGGGGGCAGGATACGGTATTTCCTAAACAATTGGTGCTTGATCTCCAACGATGCATGGGTGCTGGAGACGGTCCAGGGATACAAAATAGAGTTCTATCAGCCCCAGTGTCAAACCCATCCTCCTACTCCACTTTGTTTTTCCCAAAGAGATAAAGAGTTCATCACTGAGGAACTCAAGTTGTTTCTCTCGAAGGGGGCGATTGTCCCAACCGTGCGTCATCCACAAGGGTATGTCAGCACGGTCTTCCTTGTGGAGAAGAAGGGAGGGGGATCGAGGTTAGTTCTCAATCTAAAGGACTTTAATGGGAGTGTGGTCTACCGCCACTTCAAGCTGGAGGGAATCCATCTGTTGCGGGATCTTCTGCGGGAAAAGGATTGGATGGTTCGTCTGGACCTCAAGGACGCTTACTTGTCTGTTCCGATCTTCTGCCCGCGTCGTCGCTTTCTCCAGTTTTACTGCTTGGGGACTTGGTACCAGTATCAGGTTCTACCCTTCGGCCTCTCGTCAGCACCTTGGTGCTTCACGAAGCTGTTGAGGCCGGTCGTGGAGTCTCTCCGCAGTCGGGGTGTTCGGTTGATCATTTATTTGGACGACATCCTCCTTCTGGCGGATTGTCCAGTCAAACTGATGTCTCATCTGGAGTGGACCAATCAACCTTTTGCAATCCCTCGGATTTCTGGTGAATGCTCCAAAATATGTGTTGCGTCCGACTCAGGTGATAGACTTCTTGGGTTTCAAAGTCAACTCTCTCACCTGTCAGCTTCTTTTACCCAGTCAGAAGATTCGGTATATCAAACGGGAATTGACTTCATGTTATCATGAAACCGACTGTGTCATTGAGATCGTTAGCTCGAGTTGTCGGTCTCTTAGCTTCTTCCCTGCAGGCAATCTTCCCAGCCCCACTGCATTACAGAGCGTTGCAGTACCTGAAGATTCATCATCTTCAGAACGGCCTCCGGTACTTCGATCTGATTCCCCTCTCGGAGGAAGCGAAATCGGAGATGCAATGGTGGCTGGATCATATGGAGGCTTGGAATGGTCGAGCCCTTTTCGGGTCCACGCCGGAAGTGGTGATCGAATCGGATGCCAGTCGTTGGGGCTGGGGAGCCCGGTGCGGTCCGGTTTCCACGGGGGGCCGGTGGTCTCCCCAGGAACTCTCTCTCCACATCAATTGTTTGGAGCTTCTGGCGGGATCCTTCGCGATTCGTTGCCTCTCACCCCTTCAGTCCAACTGCTGCATACTTCTCCGCATGGACAATGTGTCAGTAGTCCGTTACATCAACAAACTGGGGGGAACTCAGTCATGGTTACTGGCGGAGATTGCCAAGGAATTTTGGCATTATTGTCTGCAACACAAGATCACGGTTATTGCCGAATACCTTCCGGGGTGCAACAATCTAGTTGCGGATTGGAACTCGAGGTACCTGAGGGATTTTAGCGATTGGAGGCTTCATCCTCGTGTGTTCCGTCAACTCCTCCTATCTTGGGGCCCATGTCAGATCGATCTCTTTGCGTCCCGCCTCAACACCCAACTCCCACAGTTCTTCAGTTGGATACCGGATCCGGAAGCCCTAGCCACGTATGCTTTTCTCCAACTGTGGCCCACAGCGTTGTGTTATGCTTTTCCCCCGTTCATGATGATCCCCAGGGTTCTAGCTTACACGATCCGCTATCAGACAGAGTTGATTCAGATTGCTCCTCTATGGAGGGCTCAACCGTGGTTCCCGGTTCTCCTGGAGATGTCTTGTGCAGTGCCATTCCTTCTCCCCCAGAAGTGGAATCTCCTGCTCGATCCGCTTCAGAATCCGCATCCCCTGATTCAGTCAGGCTCTCTCCTTCTTCTAGCGTGGCGGATTTCGGGGGACGCTGGTCGGTCCCGGGCCTTTCTGCGGACGCTACTAGACTCATCAATAACTCCTGGTCCCCTGGTACCCGCAAACGCTACAGAGGCTCCTGGAGGCGTTGGAGTGACTGGTGTGTTCAACGGCAAGTTGATCCAACATCGGCTGATGTTTCTGTGATGGTCAATTTTTTGGCCTCACTGTCTGCATCTGGTTTGGCATATCGCACAGTCAACAACTTCCGGTCGGCTATTTCTGCAGGTCACATCCATGTGGATGGCAAACCGGCAGGGGAACACCCTTTGGTGGCTAAATTGCTCAAGGGTATCCGCCTTGCAAACCCTCCACGTCCCAAATATGTTTCATTATGGGACGTGTCTATTGTTTTGCGTTTTTTGGAGGCATGGCCATCCAATTCTTTGCTGTCCCGGAAACAACTGTCGGCCAAACTCACTATGTTGTTGTGTCTGGTTTCCTGCAAGAGGGTGTCGGATGTCGGGGCTTTAGATCTAGCCGGGCGCAGTTTTACCCCTGAAGGCGTCACATTTCGTCTCTCTAGACGTACCAAGACCAATACTACGGTTATTTCTTATCCGTCTTTTCCTGCACATCCTAACCTTTGTGTGGTTCAATGTCTCAGAGATTACAAAGTAAGTACTTCTTCTTTTCGTTCTGATATGCAAGGTCAATTATTGATTGCGTTGCAGAAGCCCTTTCGCCACATTACCCCAGCTACTTTGGCAAGGTGGGTACGTTGGCTCATGGCGGAGGCTGGAATTGATGTGTCTGTGTTTGGGGCTCATTCTGCACGGGGTGCTATGGCTTCTAAAGCCTTCTCCTAGGGAGTTACTTAGTTTGATATTATGAAGGCCGCTGATTGGTCTTCTGATTCTGTTTTCAAGACCTTTTACTTTAAGCCTATTGATCGTGTTGCTTCTGTAGTGGTGGCTCAGCTTTAAACAAGCATAATCGGAGCCTCCTGTCCTGAAATAGAATTCAAAATTTGCAAACATTCGTGACAAGAATTTTCAATTACATTAAGGACAAGGAGGCGAGGATTATCCCACCCATTGTATGTACATTATTGCTACTGTAGAAATGGTTTTCCTGCCTTCTCATTTGAGGATTGCCACTCCTGTCTTCTTCTGCCGTTGCATTGCTGAACTCTCCTTCGTTGCCCTGGATTGGGGATTGCTGTTCCTATGTTGGCTTTCCATGTTGACTTTTTCTGCTTTCCTTGAATAACTCCTCACCAAAGAAAGAGGAAGTGGGACTATCTACATTGCCTCATATAGTGCAGACTCTATGGTTGTTACCCAAGTGTTTATGGGTATTGTGGTTTTTATTTGTTTTTATGGCTGCTGGGCATTTCTAATAAAGAAATGAGACTGGCATAATCCTCGCCTCCTTGTCCTTAAAAGAATTGAAAATTCTTGTCACGAATGTTTGCAAATTTTGAATTACTGATTTCTCAGCTATTATTTATATGGGGAAACCCAAAAAGTGCAAAAATGTTACGTGGTACACAGTGTGCTACTTTGCATGCATGCGGTGCCCAAAATGCATGGAGTCTGAAGCCGTGTAAGGTGAGAGGCTGCCACTAATTACAATGGGAAGGGGAGGCTGCTGTGCTACAGAGACGTGCCATGTTTGCTGAAGCCTTACAGATATTCAAAAACAAAAAATGAGATCTTACAAAGACACATACATGTCTTAGCAAAAAAATGTGAGTCACTTGTGTTTCGCAGCAGAGTACATTCATCCATAATGCAGGCAACGGTTGTACGGGGAAGCACAATGGAACGTCCCGCACATGGACTGCTCTAATGGAAACAGCACCTCTAAAACCTATGCTAGGCTTAAAATTCCGACTTTGCTTAGTCGCTTTGAACTCATGACAGTTGTAAGCCGCCTGCCCACAAGAGTACACTTCAGTTTGACCATTTCAGTCATGCCCCTTTATGAAAGAATGTATCGGAAAGGCAACAAACGGAAAGCGACCCTAGACAACCAACTTGCAACCCCTTCCTCCCCTTGCCATGTCAGCTCTACAACTTTTGCAGCACATCACTGAGTCCCGTTTCGTCATGTGCAGCAACCACGAAAACTTGAAGACAGTGCAAGCAAACACTACAATGCAGCGTGCATTAATTTGCGCACGCTCGCTTGCCATTGGCTACGGGCCTTTGCTAGATTGCGCCTCCATAACCACAGCAAATGCGACTGGTAGAAATATTCCTTCAAAATCTTTAGGCTTCATCCTCTCTTCCGATTGGATGGCTTGGACTTGAGGTGATGGAACACACTGACCGGCCCAATAGGCTCCAGGAGAAGCCTCTTTAAATGGTAGAGAAATTACCAGGGAGATATGAAGAATACCTGAGTACGGTTCACAAAAAAAATAACCAGAACCAAATGCTGCGTCTGCACGCCCTCTGTGAGCGAGGAGCAGCCTTTCCCTATAATATAGATGTTGCTCTTGGCATAGAACTGGAGTGGGCACCAATAAAAATGATGCACGCCTCGAGGCGTGATTCGCTCTGTAAGATGAGAGGAAGAGCGATTTTTACTTGCTATTTTATTCTGTACATCACTAGGGTCTGTTTCCACCCGGAGCGGAGGACTGCTATGGCAGGAAAGCAGAGAAACGTGACACGCTATGAAAACATGTGCTCAGGCTTACGATGCCGAAAGAAAGACAAGCAGCATGCTCTGCCCACCCCTCGCACACACCAGCTCTTTGCGCATGCGCCGCTGCCATGTTTAGGTCAGGCAGAGAAGCGCAAGTCAGAACAATGCGGACTAAAACTGTAGTTGGTGGCCGCTGCTTCGGGACTACAAAGAAGTCAGTTGGACATCAACAGCCACTGAAAAAAAAGGTAAGAAATGCGAGAACAACACTAAGCAAATGGCAAGCAGCAGGAGAAACTACCGGCTGCTTGCCAACATATAGAGATTACTTTAGGTCTAGCTGAGAGAGTGCATGCAGCCCATGCGCTGCCAAGGAGAGACCTAAAAAACAGGACACGTAGTTTTTAGTTTTACAAATCCTGGTAGTGAAAAATTCATTTGTTTTTCACTACTGCAAGGCTCCTATCTCCCATAGGATAACATTAGGATGACCTTATTGAAATATTTGGGTGTAATTCCCATGTGGAAGATACTAGGTCCATGTTTGGCGCCTCTAGAATTCTAATTTAAAATTCTAACTCATGGTGAAGTTGAATTTTAAATTACAATTCTGTAAATATCACTGTTAGAAAGTTGGTACAATAGGAGCTTAGGTGTGAATTGATGGGCAATCCTGGCAGAATGGTAGAGAGAAGCTGGGCCGAGCCTCAATTACACCTGAATAGGCAGTGTCCTGTTCACACACAAAGGGCTGCTAGCCTCCTGTAGTGAGTCTGAAGCCAGGGTGGGTAGGAAATTTGTGTACTTCAAAGGCATGCCTCTAGAAAATTCTCCCCACTTCAAAGGCACAACTGTGTATATAAGAAGGAACTCAGACATCACTACTTCAGTACACTCCTGAACCTGCAGATACTCTGCCAGGAAGAAGGACTGCAGCGCTGATAAAAGGACTGCCATTCTGCAAGACTGCTATTCTGCTGTTCTCTACTTTACTGTGCTGAACTGCTGCCTGCTGCCGTATTGCTCAGGTTAGAAGTACTGGACCTGCATTTCTTGAACCCAGAACCCAGAGTGACTCAAAGGGCTAGTTGGCTGGCATCAAGAGCTGAAGCCTCAGGGACATAACAGGCTTTCAACAACTTTGCATTTGCATCTGTGAGTCTATCCTGCCAAGTAGTGACAATCCAGTCCTAGACCCTTGGAAGTGGGCCTAAGGTGCTTCCCAGCAGAACCAACACATCTCTTCTGCTGCAGTGGGCATTCTCTAGCCAAACCAATCTATTTAATTGGCTGAGCGGCTCATTCTTTGACAGAACTGACACATCGCCATTGCTGCTTGGATTGGACCCGGTGCAGAAGGTCTGTATTGCCCTTGCAGACCTCAGAACTGACACATCAATCAATCAATCAATCAATCAATCAATGACACTTATAGAGCGCGCTACATACCCGTAGGGTCTCAAGGCTCTTAGGGGAGGGGGGGGGTGCCGCTACTGCTCGAACAGCCAGGTCTTCAGCTTCTTCCTGACGGAGAGGTGGTCTTGGGTCAGGCGCAGGTCGGTCGGGAGGGAGTTCCAGGTCTTGGCGGCCAGATAGGAGAAGGACCTTCCTCCTGTAGTTGCTCTTCGGATGCGGGGGACAGCGGCGAGGGCGTGGTTGGCTGAACGGAGGTGGCGTTTGGGAGCGTAGAAGTTGATCCGGCTGTTGAGGTAGCTCGGGCCTTGGTCGTGTAGGGCTTTGTGTGCGTGGGTGAGGAGGCGGAAGGTGATTCTCTTGTTGACGGGGAGCCAGTGAAGGTCTCTCAGATGTCCGGAGATGTGGCTGTGTCGTGGGATGTCGAGGATGAGTCTGGCTGAGGCGTTCTGGATCCGCTGGAGTCTCTTCTGGAGCCCAATGGGGTGGTGCATCTCCGTCCCAGGTCATCACATCTCTTGCTGACTGCAGTTCAACAATGATGACAGCCTCCTCATCGGAACCTCACAGCTCTTCAAAACCGACACATAGCCAGCCGCGCGCCGCATTCTCAACACACGGACTTTGCTACGCAATCCCCAACAGTGCGATCCTCGACATCAAAACAATAGGACCTCGCAGCACAGCCTCATCGCATCTCAGAACCGACACATCGCCTCAACTGCACAGCTCTTCTGTGACCGTGATCTACTCAGAGGTATGCAAATAGCATTTACTTTACTTTGTTCAGCGTGCCAAAGTGGGTCCCTGTCACTGGCCCACGCTACATCGTGATCGGCCTGAACTTGTCACTTTGCCCTGGTCCTGCAACCAGATATTGCTTGTTGACGCTCTGTGCTTTTTAGCACTATTTGAATGCACAACTTTTAAATTCAATATCTCCTGTTTTACTGATTGGATTTCTTTGGTCTTATCTTATTTATTAAAAATCATTCTGCTTTTCTTAACCTGATATGGGACCTTTTTGTGTGTTGTTTTCACTGTTTTACTGTTTGAAGTGTTGCTCAAATACTTTGCACATTGCCTTCAAGTTAAGCCTGACTGCTCTGTGCCAAGCTACTAGAGGGTGAGCACAGGTTAATCTGGGGTTTGCTAGTGCCTTACCCTGACTAGGATTGTGGTAACTGCTTGACCAGGGCTCACACTCCAGTCAACCAGAAACCCATTTCTAACAGAGAGATTTTCCCTATTAGGACACGTAAATCTTACAAATACCTGTCCTACCTTTTACACAGCACGCTCCCCTGTGGGCTACCTAGGGCCTACCTTGACTTGTATGTAATAAAAGGGGAATTTAAGGCTTATCAAGAGGGTTTAAATGACAAGTGGACATGGCAGGTTAAAACTGAATTTAAGCAGCAATGGCAGGCCCGGGACATATTTTAAAGTGCTACTTTGGGTGGCACAATAAGTGCTGACGGCCCACTGGTAGGGTTGGATTTATAGGCCCTGGACATATGGTATATCAATCTGCAATGTACTTGTAAGTGGAATAAATATCACATTCAGGTGTAAGCAAATTAAATCATGTTTGGAGGTGAGACCACAAGCACTTTAGCACTGGTTAGCAGTGGTAAAGTGCCCAGAGTCATAAGGCCAACAAAAGAAAATTCACCCAAAAAGTAGAGGCTAACAGCAAAATGTTCGGGGTAACCCTGCAGACAGGGCCAGGTCCAACACTTCTCAATTGTAGTGAAGGGAGTCTGAGATATTTGGGCATGGGGTTGACTGGTATCTAGATAAACCTACCAACCCTGGGAAATTCTTAAAACTAATGACCCAGAGAAATCCTATGTGATGCAGTGTTGTATGTGATTCTCATGAGATTTTCTTACTGAAATTTCCTACAATCCAAACATTATGCCTAACTAGAGCACGCCTGTTAAGTTTTCCTGGTTAAGGTGTGATATTTGGGTCTGGGGTCATCCAGTGCTCAAGAAGTCTGCCAAATCAAGACATTTCTATTTCTAAAATCTATGGTTTAGAAATCTTGTTTCAAATTCCAGTGTATAAAAAAGGGATCAACAAAAATAAATTGTGCTATGGTCTTTCCCAGCTTTCAGAAATGTTCTGTTCAGTTAAAATATTTATAAAACGCATGGCTGCCCCAGCAACTGGGTATCCCAGAGCTAGAATCAGCAAAGCGGGCCGGTGAGGAAAAGAGTTCCAGAGGGCGGCGGCTATTGCCCAGAAGGAGAGCACGCCTGATCTAGCCCTTGGCACCGGTGGTACACAGGCTAGGTGAAGGTCCGCCGAGCGCAAGGCACGGGCGGGAACATAGGGGAGAAACAGATCACCCAGGATGTGAGGGCCGGAGCCTGTGAAGATTTTATGAAACATACATAGGGCCTTAAAGTTAATTCCTTGCTCTACTGGGAGCAAGTGCAGCAGGTGGATAAGGACACAGACATAACAATGCTTCAGAAGGGCAAAGAGAAGCCAAGCCTCTGGGTTTTGGGCTTACTGGAGTAGTACATTGTACTAGTCTAAGTCGGACAATATGGTGGATTGAATAATCATCTGGTGCGTGCAGGAGTCAAAGAGTCCCAGAATGGGCTTTAAACTGCTTAAGAGTCCAAAGCAAATGCCTGCTACTGATTTAGCCTGGGCATCAAAGACAGGGTGCTGTCTACCCAGACACCCTAGTTGTTAACAACTGTTTTAGGATGCTGAGGCAGGCCTAACGCATGAGGCCACCAGTGAATGCCTCTAGATGGGTACCTATTCCTAGAAGAGGGATTTTAGATTTGTTCAAATTCAATTGGAGGCAGTTGGCAGCCATCCAGTCAGAGATTTAGATCAAATCTTCCTGAAATTTCACAGGATCCTGCTTAGGGTTGTTGGAAAAGGAGAACACCATCTGCGTATTATCGACATATGACACTGAGGTGATATTGCGAGATTTTGCATCCAGTGCCAACAGAAGGATGTAAATATTGAATGGAGTGGGGCTCAGTGCAGAGCCCTGGGGGACCCAATAGCGTACCAATTGAGTTCGGGAGTAATAGAGTGGGAAAATGACATGTAAAATTCTATCAGCCAAAAAAGAGACGTGAACAAGGAAAGAACTTTGCCGCTGATACTGGTCTCCTGCATCTGGTGCAACAAGATCTTGTAAGAGACTGTGTCGAATGCTGCACTCAGGTCAAGCAAAATCAGTGCCGAAGATCTGCCCTCATCCAGTGGACCCGTAACAGCTCTGTGACCACTAGCAGAGCAGATTCCTTGCTATGCTGGGTCCTAAAACCATTTTGGGAGGGGTCCAGAATCGAGTTTAAAGTAGCATTGACATGTGATTCTGTCCTTTTTGCAAGAAATGAAAGCAGAATTATAGGGCCGGAATTTTCAGGCTAAGAGGCATTCAGCATGGCTTTTTTTAATCGTGAAATAACTTTTGCATGTTTCCATGATCCAGGAACAGAGGCTGAAGACAGAGACAGAATTATCTGTTCCAGATACCCAGGGAGCAGACTGTCCTCGAACTTTAGGAAGAGGTCAGGTCTAAGGGGTTCATCTGGAGAACCCGACTTTACCTTGTTAAACAGAGCTAAGAGAGCTTCAGTGAAGATAGGGTGGAAGGAGAGGCGAGAAGAGGAAGGGTGACTTAAGGAAGGCCCCGTGTGTGGATCTGAAACCTTACTGTTGGGACCAAAGTTTTCGTAAATTTCCTCAACTTTCCCAATGAAAAACTTGCCAGTTCCTCACACTGAGAGTTAGTGGATTTTGTGCTCTCTGAAGCTCGTGAGGGTTTACTTTCATCATGTCCTTTAGGAGAGAGAAAATAGTTTTAGTGGGGTTGCTTCTATTTTTTATTTTGTTTGCAAAGTGTGCGGCCCTTACCTTCCGAATCATTTTATGCTAGGTCCTAATAGCATCTCTGTAGCGAGTTTTGGCTTCCGGTTTGTAGGAGCGTCTCCATGCTTGTTCTAGAACCTTGCAATTTTTCATGGCTAGGGTCAAGGACTCATCGAACCAGACAATGTACCGAGATCTTCCTAGGGTGAGTCAATTTGGCAGGAATGCACCTGTCTAGTGTTTGAGTGATCCAGCTCTGAGAGGAGCTGTTGGCTGCCTCCATGTTAGAAGAAAGTTCAGGGCTCTGAGTGCTAAGAGCTGCCTGAAAGTTATTTGAGTCACAGGCGTTTGATCAGAGGATTATGATGAAACAGTAATTTAGTGCCTTCGAGACTTTAGGAAATACAAATAAGAAAGTGGTCAGTCCAAGGGATCAAACAGGAGGAAGTGAAGAAAATCAGTTCTTTACCACAATTATTGCACTTTTCTTGATGATGGACAATATTTCCTGTTTTGTGTTTTGTAATTTAGGAAAGAAATAGGGATGAAACTGATATGTGTACGAAGAAAGATCTGAATGTCTAAAAGCATGTCACTAAATTCTGAATTTAATAATAGGGTGATTGAAATCATCCATTTTGCAATAGAAGTAGTGCCTGCCACACAGTGCAGGGATGTTGAAGGGGGGAACATAGGTTTTCCCCAGGACCCATTGCAGATGGCCAGAGGGGAAGAGGGCCCTTCTGGCGTCCCCAAATACACTTCCAACATCCTTTCCAAGTCGGAAAGGCTGACATTGAAAGGCTGTCGGAAACTGCCATCTTAATCTTGACGGCCGAGCCGAGCCTGGCTCTACGGTCATTAGGGGATTATGGTGTGTTCTGATGGCTCCTTGAGCCCATCATAAGCGCCTCAGATGGTCCCTCACCCGATGCCTCCACCTGCTGCATCATAATGCAGTGGGCGAACTGCATGTAGAGATGTTGGTTGGATCTCAACCGACACGCTGTCGGTTACGATCTGACTGACTTGTAATGAGGCCCTAAGTGTTAAAATAGGAACATATTGAAATACATTCATGCTACTTCATTGTGGGCTCAACTGAGACACTAGTTTTCCAAAATGCCTGGATATGTTAGCATTCCATGGATGTGGGTCCCCCCCTGGAATTGATGTTAAGAATTAATAGTGTGTACGTTGTTTTATCAGTTCATTATTCGTAACACGTTATGGTTTTTAATGAACCATTCACCTTTTCACAGCTGTGAACGTTATTATTGAAAATTTAAAGTTTTTGTGTCATAACAAAAAGGAAGCACTTGCCTTATACACATAAACCCTTTTGAGGGTTAATCTATGTGGTTTGTTGCCCTTTTTTTCTTTCTCAAAATTAGAAACCACTTTAGCACTTTTTAGGTGAATCATCATTTCTTTCCGACAATCTGTACATAAATGACAGGATAAACCTATAAAGGGTGGCTACCTACACCAATTCTGCAACCTTTGGGTAGAAGAGAAAAATAATGCATCCTATATGTGAACTGCTGTTTCAGGACAAGATATCATATTTACATACATTTTAAAGTGTGTCACATTATTGAACTTTATACATCATTGGATAATATTGTGATTACAAAATGCACTTCATTATTGGATGAGTGGGTGCATGCTTGTTAGATCTGACATCCTTGCCATGGTATTCTTACAAACTTTTTGCCTTCACTCCCTGAGATTTACTGAACTCTTTTTGTTGCCATTAGGACCCTGTGCTCATTAACTCTGTTGACCAGTGCCAAGTTCCTTATGATCTCTCCTTAAAGCATGGGAACATTGGCTTACATTTAATTTACACATTTACTTATGATTCCCCAGTAAACTGTAGTGAATGTATCCAGGGCCTGTAAATAAAACACCACTAGAGAGCAGCAGCACTCAATGTTCCACCCACTAAAGTAGCACTATAAAATGCCTCAGGCCTGCCACTGCATGTAGTTTTAAACTGACGTTTTGACCTGGCAAAATAAACCTTCTACCAGGCCTAAACCTTCCTTTATTAAGGTAGTCCCTAACCACCCGTAGGGTAGGCAGTGTAGTATTTAAACTCTAGGGCATGTGTGGTTAGGTTCAACACATCTGAGCAGAGAAGAACTCCTAAAGTTGCTTTTCACTGTTTTACAACCTATCTCTTCCATAGGCTAACACTAGATTACCATTTTACATTTAATAAGTGCCAATTTTAGATTAGAAGCAGATAGAGATATGATGTTTACACTCATATGAAATTTATAATCCTCTTTAATAGTTATGTTGGACTTTCGATTATAATTTTGAAAATTGAACTTGTAGAAAGTTGGAATTTTCCTGCCCAAAGTTTCTGAAGCCCTTCTAGGAGTTTTCAACTGTTTGGGCCTGGTAATGGTTTCCACCCACAATAATGTATATTCGGCCCAAAAAGTGAAAGATTGGAGTTGGGTGTACCTTGGAAGGGGTCTACTTGGCAGGATAGCTGTGGAGGAGCTGTACCCTGCCCTGATTAAATTTCAAAGGGCTTTGCCCACAGCACCCTCAAGGGAACCTGACACTAGGACTACCATTCTCTTTATCTAGTTAGAGCCAGGATCAGTGGTAGGGAAAGAACAGACCAGAACCAGTTTTCGATTGGTTAGGGAACTCCCCCACACAAAGACCAAACCCAAGTATAAAAGGGGACCTTCTGAACAACTTTTCAGAACATTCCTGGACCTGTGGAAGACTCAGAAGAAGAATTGCTCTGTTGCCAGAAAAACGTCCCTGCTGCTTGAAGAACTGTCTTAACTTTTGAAGAAGGAAGCTTCCCTTGATCCCGGACTACCCAGAGTGACTCTAAGGGGATCATTTGGCTGACCTCCTGTGTGATCTACAGGGACACAAGAAGCTTCCAGAGGATTCCCTGCAACTGCCCAGCTGACCAGCAACAACTGGACCTGCTTTAACCCTACTGCTGGCCTCCGCTGAAGTGAGTCCCGATTCACAAGAAGGGCGTCCAAGGGGCTGGCATCCGTACCAGCTCCACCACAATAAGAACCAAAAGATGCTGAAGTTTGTGCTCTTCACATCTGTGAAGAGATATCTTTGCACTTAAGATCAACTGCCAATGTGAAGCTATGGTGAGACCTGCTTTTTGCACCAACAGCAACCGACTATAGTGATTGGAAATGCTAGATCTGCACTTCGTGATACATCACTGACAGGCACCAACGAGCACCAATGCAAAGCTACAGTGACAAGCAGCTCTTAGAGCCACAGCGATGACCATCTGCAAGACTCGTATTGCTCTTACCACCAAAAGCCTCCTCCTCGTGGCCTCCACCAAAGCAAACAGATCTCTTCACACCAGATTTGAGAAGGTAACTCTCTTCAGCAAAATTAATAGCTAATCAGGCTATTTGCAAATGGCTATGTGAATGTTTCGAAGATAAGATTCTCAAAATTCAAGTCAATATGGGAAGTTTGAATTCATGGACTTTTGTCACATTAGGTAGCATAATTTTAGGGCCTTAAGCAAAAAACAAGCCAACATGCTTTGTACCCCCTAAATTAGAGGACATGAAGACCCTTTTCCCCTACATATTTTGGTGACGGTTGCAGACCATATTGCCCCTTTCTATGAGGAGTTGTTCTCTGTCTCACTTCAGTCAGATGTTATTCCTGATGCCTGCAGGAGAGCAAATGTGATTCCTCGTCTTAAAAATGCGAACACAGACACCGAAGTACCCTATTTCTTTTTGGCCGTTTTGATTACTCCCATCAGCTGCTAAAATCTTTGAAAAGTGTATGAACTACCAGCTCCATACATTTTGGCCAATAATAAGCTGCTACACCCGTCTAAGTCCGGCTTTCACACTCAACACAGCACAGAGTCAGCGTTGTTTGAAATCGCTGCAGTGATTAGGTTGAGTTTGAATGCCGGTATCAATGCGGCATTGGTGCTGTTGGACCTATTTTTACTCAGTGGCCCACGGCAGCCTGCTAAAGAGACTAGAAAATCTTTGTGTGACAGACACAGCCCATGACTGGCTGGTATCATTTCTCTTGGAAAGAGAGGCAGGTCTTATAGATGAAGCCATACTTGTCTAAAGCTAAGCAGATGAGATGGGGGGAGCCTCACCCTCTTTGACATTTACCTGTCTCCTCTGGCATAACTGGTGGAATCGTTCAGCATTAAGATTATTTCGTATGCCGACAATTTTCAGCTCCGTATAACCTATAACCTATGGAGGAGATTCAGTTAAGGCAAAGGAAACTTTTGTTTACTAAATATGCTTCTTGAATGGCTTAGACAGCACTGACAGCAGTGCAACCTAGAGAAGACTTAGATGCTGTTGTTTGGATTGGACCAGATCCTCTTCTAGGATGGAAGGGGGCTTTGCCGAGCAATGTTGCACCACCGCCGCTCCCCCTCGAAGGTGGCTAGAAATCTGGGCATCCTATTCGTCTCAAATCTATAGTTTAAAGCCCAGGTCTCTGTGGTGGTTAAATCCTGTCTTTGGATTTTTAGCCTCCTTAGCAAATTTTGTATCTGATACCTCAGGAAGCACAGGTCCCAGTGATAAGGGCACTGATTATCTCACAGTTGGATTACGTCAATGTCCTCTATCTAGAATATCTAATTCAACGCTTATAAATTGTGCAAAATAGCACGGTCCATTTACTGTACAGGCTTCCAAGGCATTCACATGTATCGTCTTTTCACGAGAAGTTTCATTGCCTCTCAGTGAGCAATTTGTATGACGTTGTCTTCAGTCTGCCACAGGATGCTGATGTGCAAACACCAGGACACTTATGGAGTAGCTGTGCATTATACAAATAATCATTATTCATTCATTCAATGATCTGTATCTGATCTGCGCTTCATCACAATCAGCCTGAACTTTTGACTTTCTCCCGGTCCAGTGTGACCAGATATCCGCGAGTCGATCTTTCTGCTTCATGTCATAATTTTTACCTAAAAATGTAAACAAATATCTATTTATTTTTGCCGCTCTTTTGCCGCTCTGGTATCATTTTATTTATTAAAATGCACTCTATTTTTCTAAGTTGTTTTGGGATGTTTATTGCGTTGTATTTTCATTTTTTTGCTGTTTGTGTGATGCATACATATTTGACTCATTGCCTCTAATTTAGGCCTGTCCGCTTTTGTGCCAAACTATCAGGGGGTTAAGCAGAGAGTAATGTATTTACTTATAAGGTTCACCATGACAATGATTGTGGTTATTGTCTGGGTGGTGCTTCAACTCCCTCTGTCACAATGTCATGCAATGCTGATGAATTCAGTGACAGCAAAGAGGTTAGTATAACAGTGGTGCTTGTTTCTCGAAGGGATGTCATACTTTTTTTTATTGTTTCTGTGTTTTTTTTAAAAAACCTACATTCCGTGTTTATGACATAATCACAATGCACCTCTCGAATGATATGTTTTCCTGTCAAACTTTAGCAAAGTTAAATGCAATAAGTACTTTTTATTTTGTTCAACATATTGTATTGCATTTTATGACAAGGCAAAGACAATACAAAAAATAGCACCAAACAAGGTAGTCAAATAATTACCTTATGAGCAATAATTTAATATCTGTACCTATACAATAACAATTACTATATGATATGCAAACGAAAATTCAATAAGGGAGAGGAAAACATTTTTTATCATCAATACAAATATTGTTTTCAGGAGCTACTTATAATAAACTTACATTTTTTATATATCAGGCAATAAGTAACATATTTAGATATACTTATTTATAAATATAGAGCTATATAATTATCAATCGTTTTCTAAAATAAATGATAAGTAGAGTTGTTATGTCAGGCACGTAATAAAGACAGATTAGCACCTCTTCTAGTAAAAATTATCCATGACCACAATGTATGAAGTAATAATAACGAAGCACCTTTTCAATTTGCAGTTATAGATTATAAAGCTGCCAATATTAAAAAATCAAAGAGTTTGCAGTCAGATCAGACCTATTTGTGGAAAGAGCTACAGATTTACAAATCAGCATTTTATAGGAAAGTGTATCAGAGAAGATCAATATTTATTTGACATCCCAAACCTCCCTCTAACACTTAGAAACAAAAAGCATATGCTTTAGTGCACCTGGAAACAGATTACAATGGCAACAATTAGACGAAGATAAAACTTTTAGATGACATAAATTAAGTGAGTCCATAGGCAATTAAATAGTATGGATGCATTTGTTTGATACATGGACACAGGTAGCTATCCTGAAATATTATTTAACCAAATGTTATTACATATATCATGCGATAACAATAAGAATAATTCATTATTCCAAAATGTAGATAGAAAAGTAATTAACTATCTGCTATGCGCAGGCGATCTGGTATTACGGGATTGTTCTCCAATTGGTCAGCAGAGGACACTAGATGCTCTAGCAACTTATAATAAGCAGAACCATCTATGCATTAACCTGGAAAAGACCAAAATCTTGTTTTTTGGGGAAAATGTTAAGAAATTCAGTTAGTACTTGAACAAAAGGGAGGTGGAACAAGTCGACCCATATAAATACCTGGGTCTGTCTTTCCAGAGGAACCTGAATTGGGGCACACATTGGAATGACATTAAGCAAAAGGCCCTACTGCAGGCCAGTTATCTATCAAGATTTAACAGTATATTTGGGGGGCTTTCGCATACCCCGCTACTAAAGCCTTACAAAGGGAAGATTCCTCTGTTGGATCACTATGGGGGAGAGTTGTTTTTCCTTGATCCGACATATGAATGGGACAGATTAGAACGGGCAGTGCATAGAAGGCTTTTATCCCTCCCCAAAGGCATCATGGTACAGGCCATAAGTAAAGAGTGTAAGTTGGTTTCCTGGAACCTGATGGCCTTTACTCCGGTCCTAAGATATTTTAATACACTGTCAGAAGATAATGAGGTGTCCAAAGTCTCCAAATTGTGTTGAGAGGAGATTCAAGGTAGTGAAAGAAGGTGGGGAAAGGATGTAAGAACTAGATTAATTGTTCTTAGGAACCTTCATATAGCCAATGGTACAATTACATCCTGGTCCTCCTTCCGAGGCAAGCATGAATTGAAAGAGTCTGTTGCTTAGGTGCTTGAATCTAATGACCTATTCTACCTGAGCAAAAAATACATCTATCAGCTTCTCAATTTCTACTCTGGGCAAGGACACTGTCTTTCCCTACTTGTTACAGTTACTATATCCAGGGTTGCAAAATGAAATATTAAGGGTCAGGGTGGGATATAATCCAATCTACTGATACGGCCCATACCGGGTCAGGGTCCAGGATAATAGTGGTTTCTGCCCCTGCCCCCTCATTGCAAAATATTCCTTGCTGCATACGCTTGTAGACTGTGACTTTTATTTCGCAAAACAAATTAAGTTTTTAAGACCTCTGTTTTTTAAATATCATACTCTCCATAGGAGGAAAGATGTGTAGTTGTTATCAGAAATGCACTATTTAGATGCTGCAGCTAGAATTGCTCGGTTTTTACGGTCTGTTAAACTGAATCTTAATGATGAATTATAGTGGGAAGGGGGTGTCGGGTAGTAAGATGAGGTCTTTTTACTGATTTAAACTGTGAAAAGTGATTTTAGAATGTTTAATGGAGAATTTTCTAAATAAACTAATTTTCTGCCTACCTACCAACCATGGAGGCAGAGCCTTTTTGACAGCGGGTCCATAATTTGTGAGGCAGGGCTCCGAATGGATGGAACAATGCAAGCAAATTTATAATTTTAGCATGGCAATACGGCCTGCCCAGGCTGCGGAGTCTCCACACAGATGCTACGGGAAATGGGCTATAAAGCTCCAATCCACGCAGCATCAAAGAGGTGGGAGTGTGGCCTGCCATGTCCACACTGGAGAGGATGGCTGTAGATAGTGCAGTGGCATATACTGTGAGGAGGGTTACGTGGGTCTGTCTGCCTCACCCTTTTCCCACTCAAAGAACTGCTCAGCCCCAGTGGAGGAGGCTAATGGAGAGCCCGGTTCTGACAGCATTTTGCGAGACAGTGGCGAGCGGCGAGGCTTCCTGCCATCGTACCTGCAGATAAGATATAACAGACAATGATACAGCAGGAGCCTGGTTCCCAACAGCCTGCCTCAATGAATTTAGCATACAGCCATCCAGATATCTGCAAATTGACACAATCACTGCTACTTGCGAGGTGGGAGAGTTACTCAGCTGTGCCAGCAGTCATTCGGCAGAGAGAGCAGACTTGTGGGTAGTCCGGGCGCAAAGAGGTAGACTGTGTTTACGAGCTCCTAAAGGAGGCCCTGCAAGTGGAGGACACAACGTATTTCACCACAGCTTGGGTGAATCCCTCTGAGACCTGAGCTGCACCCCTCTCTTTGTGTATAAAAGAGGGCTGATGAGGGAAGGGTCCCTGCACCCGAGGAGACAACACCCCACATCTGCAGATAAGACTGGGCTTGCCACTTGACTGAAACATGACCTCTGTACACTCCAAGAAAGAAAGATCTCTTAAGGGTATGCTAGTCAAGCAAACACTGATGGGGCAACTCTCAACATCCGCGTGCATGACACGGATACCCAAGATGGAGCAGAGGAGGTAGATGAGCCTGCTACAAAAGCCTTCATCACATCACTTTTCAGGCCACTTGCAGAGGGGGCCCTCTGTGAAGCATGGAGCAGACTGCACCCTGCCTCCAGGGACTACACCTTTTATTTGGCATGACATAAAACAGAAGCATGCATCAATCATTTCCTCATGACTCCAACACTTTTGACCTTGGTGGGAGGGTTGTCCATGGAACCAGATGGCTTCTCTGCCCAATTCTACAAACCCTCCTGCCAGGAACTGGCTCCTGTCCTCATGCGACTCTTCAACTCTTTTGCGAGACTGGGACATTGACATGCTCCATGCTGGTGTTTTCCATCACTTTTATATAAAAACTCGGAAAAGATCCAAAGGAATGTGGATCGAATAGACCCATCTCCCTTCTTAACATAGACGCCAAGATCTTTGCTTGCATGTTGGTCTCCGTTTTGAACCCAGTGATGGTGGGTTTGATAGACCCAGATCAATTGGGTTTCATTCCGACGAGACAAGGGGCAGACAACACTAAATGGCTGCTACATCTTTTGGACTTCACTAAGTGATGAGGACAGGTAGCACACTTTCTCTCGATTAATGTTCAGAAAACATTTTGGTGATTAATTAAGGACCATCATCAGTCAATAGTAGCAATATTATACACGCCAGGAATCATTACGGAACACTCTCCATTCAGAACACATGGATTTTAAGGACTGAATTTGGTTTTATAATATTGCTGCTATTGACTAATGATGGTCCTTGATTACTCACCTGACTACGCTCTCATTGGATGATGTTTTTATTGAAGAAGTTCGATTTATAAATGTAGCCATCAAGTTTACATTGTGCTTAAGACATTATGGTTAGAAAAGCTACGGACTTAGGCCCTTAGGAATGTGGTCTAGGTAGGACCATTTAACAATCAGTAAACAACAGATTTGTCTATAGCACAATAATATTTTAAGCTCTCATTATTCTTGCTTATTGGTCAAACACAAATTCTTTCTGTTTGCACCGGTATTTTATTTTTACCTTTCAATTTAAGTTTTGTATTTTCAAATTTTATGTTTGAAAAGAAGAAAAAATATGTTTTTCTGCACAAAATTTTCAAACAAATATACATATACAAATATTTACAAAACTCATTTAAAGTCCACATTTTAACTAAGACATACTTGACATGTTAAATCAAAAGTACAAAACTTTACACAAAAACAAACAAACATTTATAACCTTCTTAGATTACAACTGATTAAATCAATCTCCAAATGTAAGACTAAATATTTGTGGTCCAAAGGAGTGATAAACCAAATACTAGCAAATTTCATTAATAGCAGAACTTAATTCGAACTATCTCAGAACAAAAGTTTTGGTTCCTTATATTTGTTATATAAAGGAGCATAAGAAATATAAGGAACCAAAACTCCCACCCCCGCAATAAAAAATCTTTAAGTTAAATTTACAATTAAAGTAAAATTAAAACGCACTTACCTTATCGCGGCATCCCAGGCTGCCCTCCTCCTCCTTGCCGTAATCCCCTATGTCAGATTTACGTCATGGTAGTACTGTAAATGTGCACTCATGCGCAGTCCTACCATGACGTACAAGATTACGAACACTTTTGGACTTTCGAATAGTGCAGACAAAAGAATAATATGGCCTCATACAGTCTGGTAACCCGACTGTCTTGCTCTCCAATTGCTTATGAGTTGGCTCATCCCGTGTCATCCACTTCACAGCAGACACAATTATGTACCTTTTTTGGGTTGTTTGGGGGAGGTGGGGCTCTGAGGGGTGAACATTTATTTTTGTTTAGTTATAATTATTGCATTCAGGATACTGCTAGAAGATATTGGCTTCAACAAATTCACAAGTCTGCTTTATCGCCAAAACTGTGTGATCTATTAGCATTCTGAATGTGTCCAGGTGGACCCCTCTACACATTATATTGGTATTATTTTGCTGTATACTTCTTGAAACTTAATAAAGAAACTTTGAAAAAAACAAACTCCTGCTTTGGGAAAAAGACAAGAACAAATTGGGGTGTGGCTGCCTGAAAGATGGCGGCTGCACACCAAACTTGCAGTGCCTCCAGAGGAACTACCATGATGGTAGTTCCTCTGAAGTCAGAGAAATAACCACTGGGCCAGTGGTAATCTCTAAATGTGGCAAGTGGTAGTCCATAGAAGCCACCAAAGTCATGTGTCCTGCCACTCTGACATTCTTCAGGCTGTCTACCAAACTAAATCAGGCTTAATGGTTGCATTTGTTTTGAGAAACACAATGTCCTGCCCATCATGAGTCATTGCTGTGTTGATATGAGAAACACAAACAGTGGCCAGAACTCAGAAAGGTAGCAATGAAAAGCCTATTATTTCATAGTACTATTATATCCTTGCTGTATGTCCTCAGTTCAGCTAGACCTATTGTCATTGTTTGAAGGACACGGGAATTCTGCAGACATTATCAATACTGATCCTTCAGATTCATCCTTTGCTGTAAACAAACTGTAAATAATGCACCAGCACAACAACGGTTGTAATCAAATAGTGCTTAGTCATAAACCATTACAATATTGTCATATGCAAGACAATTACCACATCATAGAATTAACATTTAAAACCACCAAAGGTTTTTATTATAAATATACTTTAAAACAATCAAACATAATAGAATAAAAGCAGAAGCAATAGCTCCTGAAACATTCCTCAAGACTTATTGCCAGCGTATAGAACTCTGATTTTCTAGGGACTGAATAAAAACAACCAATAAATGATGCCGAAGTCATAACTCTGCAGGATTTTATTTCAGAAAATGCTCAGAGACAATGAATACCCCAGACCTGTCACACTTTCTACAAAAATGTTAGCACCAACATTGACACTTTCAGCCCTCTGGGTATCATGTAAAAATCCTGAGGCCATCTTGGTCCTCTTTATTCTGCACATTAACATTTAGGGAATCCGCGACTGTCATCTCAGAGTGAAATAACATGGGCAAAAAGAAATGGCTGGCTATTGAGATTGCTACGAACAATGACACTAGACTATAGCAAATTGGGCCATATGTACTAGGCAGTTGCCAGCGTGCATCTCTGGGACCTCCTGTGGTTACTCAGAGTGACAAGGATGGCAAACAGATATGCTAGACAATCATAATTTTCCAAGCTAATTAATGGTAAGTTTCAAATCTATTAAGGACATGGAGGTGGATTATGTTTTTTCCTTCTTCGCTTTATTATACAACATTTTTTCAGAAGCCTTAGAAAAACCATCAAACAATTTTTATCCCAAAGGCAAAAAACAATCTTTAGAAGACAATAAACACACAAGTCTGTGGTCAGACTACAGCTCCCATGAGTCCATTGGACACTTCCACCAGTAGTCGTTTCACAGTGTCCACAGATACTAGAAAGACCCTTCACTGTAGTTGTCCCTCCTCTTTCTTCGAGCGTATGCCTCAGAGTCACGGTCTTGTTTGGAACCATCATTTCCTGAAACAAAATACATCATGTAAGATTCTCTAGAAAATCGTGTGAATACAACACAACAGAAATCCAGAAGAATACCTCAAACCAACATTACACATACCATGCAAACCCTTGTAGCAAAGCTTGTCTTACTGATATACGGGAGGGTTCCCCCAAATGTGCTGTGGGAGGGAGTATCCTCGCCTCCATGTCCTTAATAGAATTGAAACTTACCATTACTAAGATAGGCAAATTTCGATTCTATGTCAGGACCAGAGGCTCTGATTATGCTAGTTACCAGATCCACCACTGGTTTGAAATAAAACCGTTTAAAAGTGGAATCTGAAGACCAGTCCGTTGCTTGCATCAAATCCTCCAAGCAAGCTCCCAGGGAAAATGCTTTTGATGCCATTGCACTCCTGGCGAAATGAGCACCAAACTGCTTTGTATCAATACCCACCTCCTGCATGACCCAACGCACCCACCTAGCAATGATTTCCTTCAAGGATATTTATTAGGTTGCCAGGACAGAAACACATTGAGGACCAAATTGACGTCCCATAAGACTGGGTAAAGCGGCTCAGTATGTAAGGATAACCGAATACCCGTCAAGAGCCGACACAAAATGGGATGTTCGCCCACGGGGGCACCCTCGATCGGGCAATGAGCCGTTGAAATAGCTGATTGCATCGCATTAATGATTCGGTATGAAAGCCCGTCCGTCGCCAGTTCTGCCCAACAATTCAGAATGGGAACGATGCCTGCGAACACGGGATACAAGCCCCGTTGAAGACACCAACGTAGCCACTTCGTCCAGTAGGATTGATAACGTTTTGAGGTATTGCTAGCCGAGGCCTTTGACAAAAGGGCCTCAGCTGGTCCTGAAAGGCCTGGGAGCAACCGGTGTCACCTGAAAGCGCCATGCCACGAGGTGGAGAGAACCCTGGGCAATCAGGCAATGATGCTCCCCATCCAGATTCTAAAGAAGATGAGGAAATAGGGGGAGTGGGATTGGAAAATCTCAATAAAGTTCCAGAAGAACTGGAAACCACACTGGAACCTCCAAAGCGGTGTCACCACCACCACCACCACCTATGCCTTCTGACAGCGGACCTGAGCTGGCACTCACAATCATGGAGAACGGAGGGAATGCATAACTCCGTTCCTGACTCCACTCCTGGAGAAAGGCGTCAGTTGCCTGCGCGAGAGGGTCCGCCTCCAACTGAAAAACCTTGGAAGCTGATGGCCCAGACGGGATGCAAACAGATCTATTGAGAAAGGACTCCAGAGACTGACCAACCATTGGAAAACTTGGACATCCAGTACCCACTGGCTGTAATCCCGTAGGTGCCGGGAGTGCGAGTCCGCCACCTGATAGGCCTGGCCCGGTAGATACTCCGCTGTTACGTATATGTGGTGCTCCAGACAATAGCCCTAAAATTCCTTCGCCAAGTTCGCTCGAGTCTGAGACCGAGAGCCCCCCTGGTGGTTGATGTAGCGCACCGTGGAGACATTGTCCATTTTTAACAGGACGTATGAGGGAACCCTGTCTCTGGTCCAACACTGGACCGCAAATGACCCTGCCAGAAGTGCCAAACAATTGATATGTAACGCTTGCTCATCTAACGACCAGGTGCCTCCAGTAGAGAAATCACCGCAGCGGGAGCCCCACTCTGACCTGCTGGTGTCAGATTCTATTACAGTGTGGGGAACGGCCCCGAAAATGGCCCTGCCATTCCAGGTGTCCACCAGGACATTTCCTCCTTGACCTCCTCTGACAGGGGAACCATCTGATTGTACGACAAGCCTCTTCTGAGATGATGCGCTTTCAGGCATTGTAGTGCCCGGTAGTGCATGGGCCCCGGAAAGATTGCCTAGATGGATGAGGAAAGCAGACCCACCACTTAGGAAATCTGGTGGAGGGAGGTGTGGGTCTTGGAGATGGTCTTCCGAATCTTGGCCATCTTCCAAGACGGAAGGCTCAATGACACATGGATCGAGTCCACCACAAACCCTAGGAAGACTATATTCTGAGTTGGGTGTAGAACTGACTTGTCCCCGTTGATGATGTACCCCAAGTCTTGTAAGAGGGAAACCGTCTACTGCAGTTAAAGAGTTAACCTCTGAGGGCATTGCACCATGAGTTCGATGTTGTCCAAATAGACAATCATCTGAATACCCTGGCTTCACAGAAACTCCACTGCTGGGTGGAGAACCTTTGTGAAGCACCAAGGTGCTGTGGAGAGCACAAACGGAAGGACGCTAAACTTGTAAACTTTTCGCCTCCACTGGAACTGCAAAAAAGGGAGGTGCGGGGGTTGGATCGGGACTACCAGATACACATCTTTGAGATCCAACCGAGAACATCCTGAAGAAGATGGATCCCCTCCATCTTGAAATGTCAGTACATCAACCAAAATGAACTCTTTTAGGTTGATGACTGAACGCCGACCCCATCGGTTTTCTCCACCAGGAAGATAGTGTTCAGGAAACTATTGGGGTGCAGATCTGACCGCCAGATTACCCCTTTGCAAAGGAGCTTGGAAATATCTTCGTCAACCAGCTGTGCATCGTCTGCGGAAAACCTGATGGGATGAGGAAGGCCTGCCTGGCGGGTTGAATCGTAGAACTCGATGTGGAAACCCCATATGGTTTGCACGACCCAAACATTGTTTGTGATGGCTGCCCAGGCCTCTTGGAAGGCCTCCAGTCAACCCCCAATACGCACTTGGGAAGGTGAAATGAGACTTACCGCCGGGTGCAGGTCCACCTGCATTATTCTAGTAGCCTCCACGGCCCCGGAACTTTTGCCCTCTGGTATAGTTGGCGGTAGAGTTGTATTGTCCCTGCCCGGAGCCTCATCCCCTGCCGGGGTTGTGCTGTCCGCCACGGGCGGTCGCACAGCTCCTCCCACAAGCAGCTCCATTGGAAAAACGGGTCTGAACATGTTTTATGTGGGACTGGGCCTTGTCCAAACTAGTGAAGGTGGCCACAAATTTTTCTAATTCTTTTACAAAGGGGTCTCGGAAGAAACCCCCTTGCGCTACTGTTTCTGCCTTGGACGACGGCAAGTCGCCCAGTTTGGGGTCCAACTTGATCAATAGTGAGAGCTGCCGCTCAGTCGAAAGGGCACAGTTGGCGTTACCCAGAAAGATAATCGCCCGCTGGGCCCAATTCGAAAGAACGTCGGGAGAGATGGTGGATCCTGTCACTGTTGCCTCCTCAGCCATATCCAACATTTTTGTGAATAGCCCTACCATGTCTAGGAGCTTATCCTGACAAGAACGCCCGCAGCGGTCTATACCTTTGCGGGGGTCTTTCATATATTTGGCCAAGAAGGTGGGCATCTTGGAGTCAAGCTCTGGTGTATAGGCCACCTTCCTGTCCAAAGTTGAACAAGAACACTCAGCCCTCAGACACCCCCTGGCATCCTTTTCCAAGGACTTGCGGAGGCGACCCTCCATGAACTTGGCCACTTTGTCTCCAGGCACCGAGGCCGCTACCAGCTGATGGAAAATCTTATCCGGGTCCAGCATGCCGGAGGAATCCTGTGGTAACTTGGCAGCAGAACTGGCCGGGCGCCAAGACCGCGAGGACCCTTCCTGGAGAAAGGCGTCAGTTGCATCTGTATATGCTGGCGAACCCCCATCAGGTGACAGAGAGTCCGGAACAACAGACCCTGCGGGGGTCAGGCCAGGGAGGGCGCAGGTGGTGGGATAGTCACCTTTGCAAGAAACACGCTTTTGAGGCGTTCAAAAGTGTCCTTGTTTGCCCCCTGCAGCTCCCCTGGCCCTCTTTCATGCGATCCTTCTTAGGCAGTGAAGTACCCTCCCCCTGGGGAAGGTTAGGAATTGGCCTCGGGGAGTCTAAGTGGGATCATGCCAACTTAATGCGGTTACACAGACCTCCTCCATAGGCCCCACTATGTCATTCACACATTTAAATATAGATTCATCCACAGCCTAAAAAAACTGGTCATTCAGTTTCAAGTATTGGAGTTGTTCCTCCTCATAGAATTCTTTGTGGCTCATTGTTGCCGTGGGTAAACTATGCAGGTCAAAGAAATACAGCTCTGGCTATTGGGAAAAACCGTGTCAGTATAAGGGGAAGACTGAGAGACAATCCCCTGATTGAAAATACGGGCAGCCTGAAAGACCGCAAGGCTTTTAATGCAGGAAGAAACACCGCAATAAAGGCTGCACCTCCCTCGAGTGCGCTGGCCCTCAGTTAACTGATGGGGCCCAACTGCCAACCAGCGCGCAAAAAACTCACCGGGAGCACAAAGTGTCAAATCTGCCCGCAGGCAGTTGTCGCGGCAGCGCCACAATACGGACCCCCAACAGGGCGTGAATAGTAATATGGATGATAATACGGACCCCCAGTGGGGCGTTTAGGTGTTGCGGTAAGGGGACAAGGCTTGCAGGATTGCAACTCTCACCGCGCATCTCCTCATCTGAAGAGACGCGCCGCTGGACCAAAAAGTCGCTTGAGCTGCCCCTAGCGGCTCAAATAGGAGACTGCATTACCATGGACCGGCCGCGAAAGGAGCCAGAGCGCTCCCGCGGCCAAAAGGAATCTGCAAAGACAAAACAATGCCAAAACATCCCAAAATGAGTCCATGTCCCGTTTTACAGCGGAAACAGGAACCTGGTAACAAGGAACATATATTCAAGAATACCAAACACTCTAAACAATCAAGAGAAGAAAAGGTGACTTATCTTGGGCTGCGACGCAGCGAAGAAAGAGGAGGGACAACTGCAGTGAAGGGTCTTTCTCGGATCTGTGGACACTGTAAAGGACTAATATTGGAAGTGACTTAGGGACTCATGGGAGCTGTAGTCTGACCACAGATTTTTTTTCCCTTTGATTGTGATAAAAAATGTTTGATGGTTTTTCTAAGGCTGCTGAAAAAATGTTGTATAACAAAGCGAAGAAGGAAAAAGCACAATCAGAGCCTCCGCTCCTTACATGGAACCATAAGCACTCTTAGAGACATGGAACTCTATATATGTTCATCTATAGCCGACATTGTTCACCTTCCTGGTGATTGTATTACATTGCAATCTCAAATGTATATCTGTACTGGAGAGGAAACCATTTTGTAGCATTCCGAGAGACATTTTCCTTGAAAAGAAAATTGAATCCCTTGAACAGTTTAAATCACAGTCCTCTATAAAGGAAAACGATTGACATATTATCAGGTTAGACCCTTGACATTGTTCTCATCTAATAGAAAAGCAGCAACCAGATAACCCAAGGATGTTCATGGCATTGTCCAGAACGAAGTTGGTAATATCAGTGATGTATACCGCTCTAGGAAGCAAGGTGGCACACCTGAAAAGCACTTATCAGGTCACCTAGGAGTACACACTGGGTAGAGAGATAGAACTGGAGGTGTGAGAGATTGTATTGTATTATGATGTCTGTATAACGCTTATTACCTCTTTGTGGGGGCACTGAAGCTCTTGTCTACACGGATTGTATGTGTGATCGAATAAAAACAAACATGAAGACTATGGTTGGACAGATTTGTTTAATCGAAACTTTAATGGCAAGTGTTTCTTTATGATTTTGACAAAACTATACAGAAGAAAACAATTCTTGAGGAAACATTAGCTTCTTCGTGTTTGTTTTTCTCTTTGTTCCCCTCTTAGCTCTCTTTTTGAAGGGGTGGTCCCCTCCCTTAAATGGGTCTAAGAGAAAAAGTAAACACAACGAACAAATGTTTTTTCAATAATTGCTTTCTCCAGGTTGGGTTCCCCTCTGTCCCTCCATCTCTCCGCTTCTTTTACTCATCCTTGTTTACCCAAAGTGTTACCCTCTTCTACTAAATCTGCTGCAACCGTTTTCTTTCAAATAGACATATACCTTTTCCACAACAACATGGTATTTGTCCCCAATTGAATTTTGTCAGCCTTATTTCGTCAGACAGAGTTTCCTCATTATGGAATTTTGTCAAAACAGTGGAACCCCAGTACATGGGACGTGCGCTGCACCATGTAGGGGGGGGCATAGTAGGAACAGTATTGTTTTTTTAAAATCCTATGTGGGTAGTCATGTGTGATGACCACTGAGATGTGGTTATTTTGTAATGGAATCAGGGGCGGCTCTAGGCTCATGGTGGCCCTGGGCTGGGAGCGTAGGTAGGGGGCCCCAGAAGAGGGAGTCCGAGTGGGGCGGAGCCCCCCAGAGCTCAGGAGGGGGGTCAGTGTGTTAGGAAGTGGAACAGAGCCGGAGGCCGCAAAATCCCTGCCAGGAGCAGCCCGCAAATATGTATGCATCCTCAGAGGATTATTATATTAAGGATATATATTGGCGTGGAGGCCCCTGGGGTTTGGTGGCCCTGTGCAGGTGCACAGCTTGCACATGCCTAAGGTTGCCCCTGATGGACTCCTGCACTTAGCAGTATGACGGATGGAGTGCAGTGTGTGATAGTTGGTAAATTGACTGCTTTGATTGGCTTTGCAGGTCTCTCTGTGGTATTTCTTATGATCACAGTTCACTAGTCTGGTTACCCCACAGTGTTCTCCATTCTGAGATTTTATGTTGATGTAATTAGCGGTTTCTACTCACTCATACAGTCCCCTGCTTCATATCAGTTGCCCCACATAGCAGACATGTTGGTGCTGGAAATCATCATTGCTAGGAACAGCAGCTTGTGATTTTCCTGCATCTCGATGGGTGCATGCTGTAGTTAGAAAACTTTGTCTGCCTTCATAAAGGCCAAAACTTGCCAATGTCTCCAGACGTTTATGTTGGTGTAGTGCATGTATTACCACCCTATGAATTATATGACGTATATAATTGTTCCTAGCATTGAGAATAGTTTTCTATTTCTAAAATAAGAGGAAAGCTTGATTTGAGCTACGGCCTCTGTGTCGTTCCTTTAATGAAGTAGCAGTGCTGTTGATTTTGGGCTTGGCTTTCAATATGGCACCGACTTTCACATAAGTGCAGAACAATGTTGCTGACTCCTGTTGTCATGTAAAGCTATCACGTTGAAAAACCTGTATTTGCTTAACAGAACAGGACTCATTCTTCCTTTCCTTCACCACTAAAGTAAACACACTTCCATGAACCATCCTTCGTTCTCAAGCCAGTCTCCGCTCCTGCCCATGACCTGCTTACAGCGCCCTGTCCTGAAGCCAGCCCTCTTCCAGCCCGTAGACTATGTTTATATTTCCTATTTTGAGTCTCAGGTGGCCTTGTGGGCTTGTCACCTTTCTAAAACTCTGTTGATGGTATGATCTACTTGACCTCTCCTCCAGTGCACCCAGGCAAAAGTGGAGAGTGGAACAGCATCTACAGTGGTGCCTTCACTGTTTGAGCCCTGCTGCTGGGGAGGCCAGTTATGGCCCTGGGCAAAACAACCTCTGGCTGGGTATCACACCATGTCAAGTTTAGTTTCCTCTACCACCTTTTTGTCAATCAAACTCTAATTATATTCAAATATTTTCTGATTGGGGGTGCTAGAGGGCGCCAAGCAAGATGGCCGCACTTGTGTGAGGCTTTTGCAGTTCGGGCAGTCATCCTCCTATTATCCTGCCCATCCCAGCAGTATGACCCATCAAAGACGGCAACACATGCATCAGAAGTACACAAAGATTGCCTGAGACCTAAAAGATGGCCTTTCCCTACCTGGAGACGTGCTTTCTGCAGCTGTCGAATCCTGCGGCCACGCTTCCTAAGATGGCGACAAAGCGGACTGCTTGAGACAAAGCCGATGTGGTGAGAGCGGGTGGTGAAAACCGGCTGCCTGCTTTGGACCTGCTTCCAAGCGGGGGCCGGCCTGCCTTTGCAGAGGAATTATGGAGTGCCGCCCCCCCTTTGCTGTGCCGAGGCTGAACCTGCGGACCTTCGGCCTGCTGCTCTGTGCTCCCGCGGGCTACCTGACGGCTCTGTGGCTGGCAGCTGCAAAGGGTGTTCGACGAGACGGGGAGACGGCGTGGGAGCTGGGTTGAGGAAGACACCCCCCGCTGACTTTAATAGGAGCGCTGACCTGGCGAGCCTGCTGCTGTTAGGAAGGTGAGAGACGGGCATGAGTTATCCTGCGGTACCGGTGCGCGGCGACCCATTCCTGTGGTCTGCTTTCCCCTCCCGCTGCTGCTGCTGGGGCTGCGATAGCTGGGGGCCTGGGCGGCGGGCGCCGTGAGCAAGGCGGTAGCAGACGACCGCAGTCAAGATCCAGCATTACATGGAGCTCGGGCCCAACAACGCGCCCTACTGGCTTTCCGGCACAGCACGGCTGCCATATAGCCCGTTCACAAAGTTTGTGTGCCTCAACCCACATCCCGCCGAACAGCGTGTGTACACGGGCATAAAACCTTCTCTGTACCGGCTCCATACAAAGACACTCTTGTTGTGGCTGTGTTACCTCGGAGTGGCAGGGCGAATCGGGACTCCCTGGGAAACTGCTTGCTCCCGAGGCTGCACAGACGTTATGCCTCGGCCCTGCAAACGGAGTACCCACTCACTGCACTTACAATTAACAGTGTTCTGCTGGGCTGACGCGGTTGGTCGGGTGCAGCCCGAGGGAGAAGAGAACAAAGTTGAAGCAGCCTCTAATATAGCACATGTGGAGCTGGGCATAGCTGCCTGATAAACGGGTAATCTAGTCGCAGGAAGCCACCCATTCTCCCTTTGAGCGTCGCATCAGCGCTCTTGTCCCCGTTTGTGCCTACAGTACTGTATTAACTGGGGGAAGTACACGGACCCCTCTGGCATCCAGCTGAGCCGTAGATCCGCCTGTCAGGCCACGATGGGGAAACCGGATGGCAGACAACCAAAGCTCACCTTCGATACCGGGAAGACTCCCCACTACCAGACGGAAGCAGACGAAGAGCACACCGAACCTACAACTACATCCACGGCGGATTTAAAGGAACTGCTACTTGTGATGCAATCAAGCCTAACGTCAATTGAATCTAAAATGAATTCTATGTCGGTCAGGATGGACGGATTGACACATAAGGTGGAAAAACACAATGATCGCGTGACCAAGGCTAAGGGGCGAATAACTGACTTGAAGGACACGACCAATGCCACAAACACCCGCACACTCTCAATGGATAAAGTGTTGAAGGTGATAGCCGCCAAAAACAAGGAGCTGGAATCACACTCAAGGAATAACAACCTCCGCATTTTGGGGATACCGGAATCCACGGCTACCAGACTGATAAAGGCATATACGGAACGCTTGCTCATTACACTATTTGGCACAGAGTAATTCTTGACGGACTTCGTGGTCGAAAGACCCCTGGGCCTCCCCACATCCCATAATAGCTAAAATTCTAAACTACCGCGATAGAGACACCGCTCTCTGCCTATCCAGAGAGTAAGGACGCCTCAATCATGAGGGGACAGAGGTCTCCATATGGCCGTACAAGAGCAGAGACACACATTTCTCCAGTTTAAAAAGAAACTTCAACAACTTAACATCCCCTACGCTATGTTGTTCCCGGCCCGCCTGAAAGTGACCTCCCAAGGGAAGCAGCACTTCTTCACTAACCAACAGCATGCCCAAGACTTTATCAAGACCCTGCCCAGGCCACCCAGAGGTCGCCTATCCCCTGCGAGACAGGAAGAGGACAACAGAGGCGCATCGGACATTGAGTAACTGGCCTCAACGGCACATGCCATTAGACCCTTGTCTCGGCGATACGCACGCGCTGGACAGAATATCAGGCTCCTAGCTGAGGCAGTAGATGCCATACTCTTCCTGAAGACGACAATCATGACTCCCGTTCTTGAAGGCCACAGAACCTACCACCGCAAGTGCCCACCACATGGGGCCTAGACATGACATCCTCAACTCAGTGACAAACTGTTATGCCCTGAGTCCGGCCCTGCATGCCTATATTGTTCCCTGAACTTCGCCCTTCATACTTGTCCAGACATGTCTAGGCCCCCGAGCTTCATCGATCAAACTGCCTAAATGGACCCGATACCACGCTCAGACACCCTCGCCACTGCGAGGAGCACCTGGTTGCCCTCTGGCTGCCACCCACCAGGTGAACCCTAATACTAAACCTTGAGCACCATGGTTGTAATGTTTTCCACTGTCCCCCGTTGGGACTAGGGCTTATGTGATTATTGGGGTGGGGGGGGCACACAGCACAGCAGGTTTGAGTTGCTGTTGTGGGAGGGGGAGGGATTGGGGTTTGGTTTCAACGTCATTTCTTGTTACAGTACTGAAACAACTCCACTGCTTGCTGAATTTTCATGCAACCACACACACAATATGGCCTACTACGATATCCTCTATTGCGTATATGACAGAGTCCCGCCCCAGAACACTCCAATATAACTTTCTAACATGGAATGTGCAAGGCTTAGGCAACCCCCGTAAACAACGTCATATCCTTGCATATCTGGATCGCCATAACATTCACTGCGCCAGGCTGCAGGAAACGCACTTGTCTCCTAATTCACCCCCCACCTTCGCCACCCGCTGGGCTAGCCACAGAGGATTCTCCTGCTACTCCTCATATACCCGGGGCACCTCTGTGTTGGTGAAACACACACTCCCATTCACCCCCATTGGATCCTAAGCAGACTCGCAGGGAAGGTACAACATTATGTGGGGGAGGCTATCCGCACAATCCATTACAATGGTACCGTGTCATGGTTCAAACTAGGACGACCCGGAGTTTTTCCGGGTGCTGTAGGGAAAGATACAAGACATGGGCACCACACACCTGCTCTAGGGTGGAGACTTTAATGTTACAATTAACCCTAGCTTAGACAGGTCGCACCCGCAACCACACCACTACATAGCTGCGCAACTAGTCCTCAGGGACATGGTTGAAGAATACGAACTCACGGACCCATGGAGAACTCACCACCCTTCGACACTTCAGGGCTCCTGCTACTCTTCCGCTCATGCTTCCTGATCTTATCAGTAGATTACTGATAATTTGGATTTCACAAAGATCCTATTTACCCCGCACAGGAGGAGCCCCCATATCTAGCATGGCGCCTTAATCCACAGTCCCTTCTTGACCCTGTTTTTAAGGAGGAAGTTGAACAAGAGATATCAGATTTCTTCCTCTGTAATAATGGCCCTGTCCCTCTGTACTCTACTATCTGGGAGGCCTTCAAAGTCACCATACGAGGCATCTGCCTAGCGAAGAGTGGCGGGGTGTTGAAAGATATCCGTAACACACTTTATTTATTTATTTATTTATTTTATTTATGGGCTTATATAGCGCTCTGAATAAACTCCCAAGGGAGTATCTCCGCGCTGTAACTGCCGGTACAGAACTGAAAAAGGAGCAGATCATTAAAGTACTGTGAGCAAGGAAACAATTTAAAATGAACCAAACAGAAACGTTTTTAAATGTTTTCTAAATTGACGGTGGTCATTACATTGCCTTAATGACAACGGAAGTGAGTTCCACAATTTGGGACCCACGACAGATAAGGCTCTACCACCCAACCTGGTTTTAGTGATCTTGGGAACATTTAGTAACATTGGTCACTGGATCTAAGGGCACGGATGGGAACATAAGGAATAAATTTGTTCGCCAAGTACTCAGGTCCCAATTGGTTGAGGCCCTTATGGATAGTACAACAAGTCTTAAACTTCACTCGTTGACGTATTGGCAACCAGTGGAGCTTAAGAAGTAACGGTCTAGAGGGAGATCTAGGGGGTGCATTTAGCACCAGCCTGGCTGCCGTATTTTGTACCACCTGCAAACGGTCCTAAACCTCCTCACTTGCACCTGCCAGGAGCCCGTTACAATAGTCAAGCCGACTGATGATCAGAGCCTGAACAAGGGTTTTCCTATGAGAGTCAGGGAGGAAAGGGAAGATTTTACGAAGGAGGCCAATCACATGAAAGCAAGATCCTACAGTGATGTTAACGTTTTGCTTCATGGTTAGCTCTGGTTCCAATCTGACGCCCAAGTTCTTGACTATTGTTTTTGGCACAGGGACCGGCCCCAAATCAGAGGGCCACCAATCAGGGGACCATTGAATCCTGGCTTCCCCAAAGAGCATCACCTCTGTCTTTCCAACATTGCATTGTAAAAAGTTGGATGACATCCACCTTGCAACTGCCTTTATCCCATCGGAAAAGGATTGTAAAATTTCCGGGGTAAGAGTTTTAAAAGGGAAGAGCAGCTGCGTATCGTCTGCGTAGGACACTGGACAAAAACCAAAAGCTCTAGTAACACCTGCCAAGGGGGCCACATAGGTGTTAAATAGCGTTGGGCTCAAACATGAGCCCTGTGGAACCCCCTTGGAAATGTTAACTTCCTCCGATTTAAAGTCACCCATGGTGACAGATTGGGTCCGGTTGGAGAGAAAGCTTCTGATCCAGTCCAGTGCCCTTCCGCCGATTCCACTCGCAGACAGTCGTTCGATCAGGATGGTGTGGGAAATCGTATCGAACGCTGCCGATAAATCCAGTAGCACCAGGACAACAGAATAACCTCTGTCCTGGTACAGCCGTAGATCGTCAGTTACCGACATTAAAGCTGTTTCAGTACTGAATTTAGGTCTGAAACCTGACTGCGAGGGATCGAGACTACCAGAGTGTTCTAGGTAGGTAGATAGGTGCTTATTGGTGTGCTTTTCGATGATTTTCCCTAGGAAAGGTAGAAGGGAAATGGGCCTCAAGTTGGACATGTTAGACCAAGGAATGGATGTATTCTTCCTAATAGGTCTAACTAGGGCTTTTTTCCAGGCCAATGGGACCACTCCAGATACAAGTGATAGGTTCACCAGTCTTTGCACATCAGGACCTAGTAGACTCCCCAGCGGACCCATAAGTCTGGCTGGTAGTAAGTCTGCCGGGCTTCCACTTTTAATATCAGAAAATAGTTCCTGAACTTCCAACAATGCTATTTCAGGGAATTCGTTAAAAGCACAAGTGTTAATAGGAGCTGTCACAATGGGGGTCCAAGTATCTGGGCTAGTTAAGTCAGGACCCAGTGCTTTTATTTTATCATAAATGGCATCAATTTTCTCTGAGAAAAAACAGGAAATACTATCACACAGGGGTTGTGAAGCCATGTCAGCACTTTCACAAGCTGTTGGTTTTATGAACGTGTTGACAATTTGATATAAAACTTTAGAATCATTGCCAGCAGCATCTAACTGAGCAGTAACATGGTTTTTCCGTGCTAGCCGTAAGGCTTTATGATAGATGTTGAGGTTGATTCTATAATAGTTTTTATCTTCCTCCCTGGCAGATTTTCTCCATGTTTTCTCAGACTTTCTAGCCACGCGTTTAAGATTACGTAATTCCTCTGAATACCAGACCTCCTGTTTCCTAGCAAATCTAGGTTTAAAAGTTTTTATCGGAGCAATATGCTGTACTGCAGCATCAACTGCATGCTCCCAATTTAAAAGGGCAATGTCAATATCATCTGAGCCGTCAATTAAAGATGAAGAGTATTTGTGTGCAAAATTAACAACGTTAACTTTGTGCCACTGCCTACGTTTAGCTTGAATATGAATACAAGGAGTGGGACGGGGATCATTCATTAGCATGGAAAACGCAAGCACAAAATGGTCGGTCCAAGGATATTGCCTAGGAGCACCACATTTTATACCCGGAAAGTTAGATATAATCATATCCAAAGTATGTCCTGCTTGGTGCGTTGGTCCACTATTGCATTGTTGTAATCCTAAGAAGGAAATGTCAGTGAGGAAGGACTGAGTCTCACTATTGACTTTATCCTCACTATGGAGATTAAAATCTCCAAGTAACAGGAATTCTTTATCGTGGCACACATGAGGAGCCAGTGCTTCCACTAATTCCTTGGACATATTTTTTAAAGGGCCCGGAGGCCGATAAACCAAGGCTCCTTTCCTACTGTGTTTGGGAGAGGAGCCAATCCTAAAAATCAACATTTCAAAAGATGGATTAAAATGTTGATCAATGACCGATATGGAGATCTCTTGTTTAAAAACAATTGCAATACCCCCACCAGTTTTTATAGGTCGATCCAGCCTGACAATTTT
This sequence comes from Lissotriton helveticus, assembly GCF_964261635.1. Taxonomy (NCBI): domain Eukaryota; kingdom Metazoa; phylum Chordata; class Amphibia; order Caudata; family Salamandridae; genus Lissotriton; species Lissotriton helveticus. Next base: position 316,211,375 of record NC_136060.1, read on the forward strand.
ATAACCCTCCGGTATACCAAGGGTAATAGCGGGGGTAGAATGAGGTTTAAGCCAGGTCTCCGTTAGAAAACAAAGATCAGGTTTATAAGTGGAGATAAGATCCCAGACCTCGAAGGAATGCTTGACTAGTGATCTAACATTGCACAACAAAATATTTAAAATGTTTCCTCCCTGAGTTGTAACCACAGAAGGGTTCCTAGGATCCTGCCAAAGATATCGTTTTTCTGTTGTAAATTGTGTTCGGCATGACCTACATGAGAATGGCCCTTCCGGAAGACAATTAAGCGGTAACTTACAATGTGATGTTAACAAATTGTATCGTAGGTGCCGTAAGGACTGCGAGGAATAGACCCGCCTAGGTAAATCAATCTCGGCCAGAGGTTCCTCCATAGCCCCTAGCCACGTCCTGCCGCGGACGGGCGCAGACGGGCTTCTCTCTGGCGCTTCTCAGGCGCTTCGCTGCGCGCGGCCGCTGTGCGCCAGCTGTGACAAGGGGGCTAAATACCCCTGAAGGTGCAGCAACTAGAGCGCTGACCGCTCTGACAACACGGAAGTGGCCTGGCTCTGCCTGACCCGCCCTCCGCTCAAACGGCACTGGTTGCCGCGTCGGACCGGGGCGGGCAGGACGGAAGATCGAGCCCAGGCTAGGTAAGTAGATGTTAGTGTCAGTACAAGTAGCGAGTAGCGCTTTCAGCAATATTTGACAATAGTATTAAAATACAATACGGCGCTATTAAAATTTAAGATAAATTCAGCGTGCTGTAGTAATTCACAGGACTGAACTATATCTATCACAATGCCATTAAAACAAGTGCTGCATCATTCATTACTGGATACCAGGCCGTCAGCGGGTCGGGGAGACACTCTCACCGTCCTCCTTACCGCAAATGGCGCCTGCTCCTCGCTGCCTAAATACCCCTGAAGGTGCAGCAACTAGAGCGCTGACCGCTCTGACAACACGGAAGTGGCCTGGCTCTGCCTGACCCGCCCTCCGCTCAAACGGCACTGGTTGCCGCGTCGGACCGGGGCGGGCAGGACGGAAGATCGAGCCCAGGCTAGGTAAGTAGATGTTAGTGTCAGTACAAGTAGCGAGTAGCGCTTTCAGCAATATTTGACAATAGTATTAAAATACAATACGGCGCTATTAAAATTTAAGATAAATTCAGCGTGCTGTAGTAATTCACAGGACTGAACTATATCTATCACAATGCCATTAAAACAAGTGCTGCATCATTCATTACTGGATACCAGGCCGTCAGCGGGTCGGGGAGACACTCTCACCGTCCTCCTTACCGGATTAGAGTTAGAAATCAAGCAAACTGAGTCAGATATCCAAACCGCGCCCTCTCCCACATTAAAAGTGCACTTACGCACACTGCTCACTGATTACCAGAAAACTGCAGAACCCGAATGTAAATTTAGGGGAAAATACCATAAAGTTCGCCAGTACGGGGAGGGAGAAAGGCCGGGGCGGGCGCTGGCTTCCTCCATCCGACCTCCACGCTTCACCAACACTGTATTAGAAATTGAAGATGAGTAAGGCCTAACACAAAGAAACTCCTCGGATATACTGGCCGCATTTAAACAATTTTATAAAGAATTGTTCTCTTCCCAATGCCATACTCCAGTAGACTTTGAATAATTTGTATAGGACACCGCCATAGCCTGGCTGGGAAATGGCCAAAGAGAGTTCCTTCTAGCACACCATAAATATGATGAGATTATCTCTGCTATCATACAATTGCAAAATGTCAAAGCTCCGGGGCCAGGCGGCCTACCGGCTGAGTTCTATAAATTGTATCGGCATCTCTTTATCCAGGTATTGAGGCACGTGTTCGAAGAGGCTCAAGAGACCCGCATTCTGCCCCGGACAATGCACAAAGCTCTCATCATTTTCTTGCCCAAGCCGGGTAAACCGCCCACGCACCTAGATTCGTACAGGCCCCTCTCTCTATTAATGTTGATGCTAAAATCCTCACTAAACTAATTGCAAACAGCATCAGCCCCCCTATGCCAGTGCTGGTCCTCCCAGACAAATCAGGATTTGTCCCGACTAGGAGTACAGCCCATAATTTGAGAACTCTGTTCGCCCTGCTTCACAACATAGACCCCGAAGAAGATGCTACTGCCATATTCCATGATGCCACCAAGGCATTTGATTCCCTGGAGTGGGACTATCTTTCCTTTGTCCTGGTACGCATGGGATTTCCAAACCCCATTTCTGTCCTGGATTAATTTATTGTACACAGGACTCCGTGCCACCGCAATGATCAATGACCTTCGCTTTTCCTCTTTCCCACTGGCAAGGGGCACCAGACAGGGATGTCCCCTTTCCCCTCTTTTATTCGCTCTGGCTATTGAACACCTCACCGCAAAAAGTAGACAACACCACCGAGACCACACCATCATCTACCCAGAACGGCAGATATTCATATCTTTATAGGCAGATTATATCACTCTGTACCTGCGTCATCCTGACATCAGCCTGAATCAAATATTATGCTTATTTATTCTCTTTAGGCAACTGTCAGGGGTCAACATTAACTGGAACAAATCCCAGATATATCCTCTCACTGACTCCACCACGAAATGTACCCCTGATTTTCTCCTTAAATGGTGCGACGATACTCTCTCCTATCTGGGAATCACTGTGTCTCGCGCTCGCGATGAACTCATGAGAGCTAACTATGGACGCGTGTTGGACTCCATCACTGACAAAATTGCGGGTTGGATTGTGTTGCCCCTATCCATGGCTGGAAGAGCAGCTATAATTAAAATGATCATACTACCCAAACTCCTGTATTTATTTGTAAATATCCCATATGCCCCCAGCCGTCACTTTTTCTCGGCCATTAACACTCAACTCTTACGACTCCTATGGGGAGGGAAAGAAGCCAGGCTTAAATGGGACATACTCACGTGTCCCTTCAGTGCGTGTAGGTTCTCGGTACTGGATGTTGAACTATATTTTAGCTGTGCACAGGCACATTATGCTGCATACTGGATGAAAGCCCCCCACCTTATGCCTCACCTGGCGATTAAAGACGGCTACATGAACCCCACCCATAGCACCGCCTATCTCAGTGCCCCCGAGGTCCCCAGACATCTTGCATCTACCACCGTTCAATGCACCATCAGCGGATGGCTTGACCTTGCCAAAACAACTCAATGTACACTACTATATTCCCCGCTCCTGCCCCTCCCCGGGCGACAGGATCTCCAGGTAACGCAGGAGGGCGGCTGCCGCCAGCTCTTCTACAAACTCTCCATACACACCTGGGGACACCTGGGGACCTGGGGACACCTTTATACCAATGGGAAGTGTAGCACCAGCGACAAATTCTTTAAAAATGTAAACTCCACTGATGGTGCATTGAACGGTGGTAGATGCATAATGTGCCTGTGCACAGCTAAAATATAGTTCAACATCCAGTACCGAAAACCCACACACAACACACAATACACTTTTCATAAATGAGGCCCTAAAAATCCAACTCCTCAAGACTAACATTCTGCCATGCACAATAAAATCCAACCATCTTATTGTACCTACCTAAAGTGTTGTTGAGCCTAGAGTGGTAGCAGAACTTAAAATGAATAATACAATTCAAAATGAAAACAATAGGAACATATGTTTTATAAATTATATTTAACCACAAAAATACCACAATACTCTAACAAATACCATCCACACCATATCCACCTCCTTCATAAAACGAGCCAACCCCACTCACAATAAAAAAACATATGCACAAAACCCAACAAAGTCCACCTACACATTTTGGGCCATATTTTCAAGGAAGTGGCAGAGAGAGGCGTTAGCCTTTCTTGGCTTAATGCCTCTCTCCGCCACTTCTGAAACGCGAGGCTGCACTATATTCACAAGAATATGGTGCAGCCTTGCTTTTCCCCCTGCGATGGTGCTAAGTTTCACAACTTAGCACCAACGCAGACACCCTTGCACCAGAGTGCAAGGGTGTCTGCAATCAGGGAGCTTTGTTTATGTACAGGCAGGTTTCCCTTCCTGCACATAAACAAACATGTAAGTTACAAAACTGCATTTTAAGAAAAGGTTTGTTTATGTACAGGAAGGGACACCTTCCTATACATAAACAAACCATGGCATTTTGCTTTTTCAATGTGTGCTGCACAAGGCAGCACACATGGAAAAAGCAAAAACGAGGAGAAATAAAGCATTTCTCCTAATTTCGCCACCTTAAGAGCAGATTTTTCTCCTGGTCTTACGTTTGGCGTTACCTCCTATTTATGCTGCCCTTTTGAATAGGTGGTAGCATCAAACTCAATGGGTTTGCGGTGGAACGCCCACTGCAACACCCACTGCACGCCCCTTTCACGCTAATAACAGCATGAAAGGGGCCCTATTCACAAGGCAGCGTTAATCCACTTAACGTGGCTTAACGCTGCCTTGTGAATAGGGCTAAGTGAAAGTGACGTGGTGGCGATGAGGACTTAAGAATATGCTCCTTCCTCCCTAAACTCACCCTACTCACACCACTCACTACATACCCTGCCTCTCCATCAATTGCTACACACAACGCCCACCCTCTTCCAACAATTTCTTGCATAACTATACCCACCCAATGCAAATGATAAAAGACTGCCTGGCGATTGCTGTTGTTCAAGTCCTGTATGTCTTTCTCAATGTCTGACAAGCTGCCATTAATATTCTCAAAATCAAAAAGGATACAAGAATCAAAATAAAGGGTTTCAGATTTTCTGGAGCAAAACCTGAGAGGACAGGGACTGAGTCTGTGCAGGCTGTGGTTTCTCTGGTTAGTTTCCTGCTGCTGCATGGCTGTAGCTGATGGTTTCACTAGTGGTGCCTCCACCTCCCTTGCTTCCTCCACAGTTGACAAAGTCCACTGCTAGTTCATCAGTCGGCTGCAGCAACAGCTATGTAAGCTATTTCCTTGTAGGCCAGTCGCCGTGCTGCTGCCTCGTTCTCTTTGGCCTTGCCCAACACCAACAAACGGTTGCGTTCCTATTAAATGAAGAAAAAATACACTGATTGGTAATACCAACCAAAGTAAGCAGGTTGGTAAAGACACACAGAGCTGCCGGTTCAGCATGCATATCCTACTAGTCCTGTACCACCCATCATTTATAGTTCCACAGATATCCTTTCTGGGTTATGGTTATGTTAGTTTTAGGACATAGGCTAGGATTCGATTTAAAGTAAGGGATGGTAAAAAGAAAACGTTTTTTATATAATAAACATTTGTAATTTGTCATATTTAGGCTGAGTTGGCGTTAGAGTAAAGGAAGCTCTATGTGATGGTGTAAGTAATGGTCTAAAAATTCTAAAAAGGATAGGAGAAGGATGACAAGCGTGGGAATACACATAGTCTACCATTGGAAAAAATGGCAGAGATGCAATATGATGAAATCAAAAGATAGTTTCGTGACTGAAGTTAGAGTAAGGAGGATGTAACAGGTTAACGATTAACGTATATCTGTGTACAACTCAATACACTGACTCTACATGGCTATATTTTCTATAGATATACATGTCAGCCACAATTCATACACCCCTCCTCTTTGGAAAGCGTTAGCATTCTTATTTTTACATAAAAACCCCTTCACTAGTAGATGCACATCATGGAGGGAGAACAAGAAGCCTGCCTTGCCTTGCTGATCATTTCCTCACCGAAATAATCTCACTATGCATCTATTCGATCTATAAAAGTGCGAGAAAGCAATAAAATGCTACAGTGTGAGCTATGCAAACAATAGACATGAGCACAGACATATCCCGTCAGTTTAAAGTGCTTCAGCAGAAAGAACATCACGCTGCCAGTAGGCATTTTTTCTTCTGCCACTCAGAAGAGTCCTTTACTTAATCCATTGAGAATCACATTTAGCAAAACAAATGTCCCACTGCACCCTCCGCTGACTGCGTTATTCCGGAAGCAGGAGACTGGACTCGCATGTGAGGTGCGACTGCCAAGCAGAGTTATTATAGACTTATAAATGGGTCGAGATGATTGACTGATTAGGTCTACTGCTTAGAAATCATAGACCAATCTATCCCCATCAGGAGATTAAGATCCATCATATGTATTTGTGTTCTTGTGCGTTTAAAATGGTGTAGCTTGAAGCCCTGTGTGTACAATGCTGCTAATCTGGTTCCCAAACTTTGACATCCACTGTCTTTCTAGAGGCAATAATGGTATTTTATTATGTTTTAACTCATAGAACAAGCGTATAGTGACATCTACAAAATACTAAGGGGCAGATTTATGATAACTGGCGCATCCCCAGGGATGCGCCAGTTATTTTGCGCCGCTGCTCCACCACCCATGGTGCGCCGCATTTACAATGCGGCGCACCATGGGGCAAAAACGGCACAGATGCGTGACGCATCTGTGCCGTAAAAGTGGCGCATTGCTGGAGTTGCGTCGCAAGCGCGAAGCAGCTCCAGCAAGGCTCAGGGGTGCCCCATCTTTACAATGATGCGTCAAGACCTATGCCTGCTTCAAGCAGGCTCAGGGTTTTGACGCAGCATTGGCCTGAAAGTGACTGAGTGAAATCTTATAGATTTCACTCAGCCACTTTTGCGAGGCGCACCTGCCCCGGAACGCCCACCCTGCGCCGGAACGCCCACAAGTGGCGCAGGGCTTTACAACGTGACGCATCTGCCTAGATGCATCACGTTGTAAATGGGTCGTAGGGATGCACCACGTTTACGCCGCAGTTGCGTGACGCAAACGAGGTGCATTCCCAACATAAATCTGCCCCTAAGACTCACATAATTGTCTGCTTGTTTGGATAACTTTAACAGCATAACAGACCCTTTTTAGCCTACTTTTAGGTTTTCTTAGAGGTTTCTACTGCTAATCGTTTTACTTGTTTAAATGGGAGGATGGATTGATAATGTGGGCTGTCACTTGGTATTAGCTTAATACTCTGCAATTGTTCTTGTGTCTTGTAATATATGTATTTTAACTTATTTTATTATGTATTGTATTGCATGTTGCACTTTTATGGTCATTCGACCAAAATAAAGTCTATTGATTGATTGAGTGGCAGCAATATATTTTTTCAGCCTCCTTTAATTTTTTTGTTCGTTGCCAGTTTCACAACTATGGTAATACTCAAAGCAAATGTTTCCAAAATGTTGCGAAGTTAGGAAGGGCTTGGTTACGCAACTTTAAAACAATGTGTGCTCTACGAAACAAATTAAGTTATACAAATAAAGTTAAACTGTGAACTAGGAAGGAAACAGCATGACTTACCACCTTGACCAGTAGCCACTATTTTCCGCCCACATCCACCTGCTGTTGCTGTGTAGGACTGTGAAAAAGATAATGATTAGTAGTATGGCAGTGAGCACATCCATAAAAACATTCAAACAAATACTCTTACTCTGTAACTGTGCCCTCCACCCTTATTTGTAATCTGATTTATAAAATATCAACATTATTCCTCCTCCCAACCCTCAAAGTTTTAAATACAGCATTAACGTTCACAAAACATGCCTCCTCCTTAAGATGGACTAAGGCTATTACAATGTCTGAATGCAATGATTCATTGAGCACCCTAACAAATATCGCTGCAGCCTAAAGTTCTTGGTCAAGATGTTGGGCAGGTTTCCTAAATGTCACCCCAGGCCACCACTCCCATAGGGACAGCAGAGAAACCCTTTTGGTAATTGTAAGCAATTGGGTCATTGGTTGAAGGGTGTGAATACCTTTCTCAAGCAACAATCACAGTCCTTTCCAGGATGAACCACAACAGTCAGTAAATTAAGCTGTGCTTAGCCCTCTGGTAGCTAGGCACAAAGCCATCAGGCTTGCATTGAAGGCAAAGTGTAAAGTGTTTATGCAGCACACAAACAGAAATAAAGTGAAAAACCGGACAATACTTTGGAAACATAGAGTACACTTTAATAAATAAAATGAGACCAAAAATGATAACAATTCAACTAGTAGAACCAGAGTTATGCAATTTCAAAGATTAAGTGAATTAAATGTCTCAATTAGTGCTGGCCTGTTTTACAATGTTTAAAGGAGAGAGCACAAGCACATTAGCTGTGGTTAGTAGTGTTAAAACGCAGAGATTCCTAAAAGTAAACAATAACTAATTCAGAAAAAAAGGAGGGGAGAAGGTAAAAGGTTTGGGGAAGACCACCCTAAGACTGACAGTTCTAATAGTAACATAATCCATGACAGGAGACATATTCATTCCCATTGCACTCCTTCCTGCAGCAATTCTTCTGGCAGATGGGAAATTGGGTGTATGCAGCTCGTACAGCAGGTCCACCTCCAAAGGAGGACAGTGAGTTGTGGCTGCCAAACTGAATTCTTCTGGCTCTGAGTAGTTGCAACACCTTTTTCTGATACAAAAAAGTATATGTAATTTCAATATAAGAGGTCTGATGTACAAAACAGTTGACTAATAATTACAAAATTAAGAAACGATGAAATAAATGTAACAATGTAACATCTCTATCTCCTCTGTAATGTCCATATACAGCTCTTTCTCCCCCAATCAGTGGGTTGAGGTCACCTCAAGTTAAACAAAAAGCATTGTATAAAACAATGTAAACACTTACAACAATCCAGAATTCTGCTGGTTCAATTACCTTGCTTCTTCCTTGTTGTTACCTTAACTATATATTTCCTTTGCCTAGTGGAAGTATTTATCCTCTCCTAAACTTTCAGTGTCACTCTATGGTGTCCACAGAGTTGCACAGCTTGGACATTCATACATATTGGCTGTCTGTTGGAAAGAAAACATGGGAATCCATGCACCACTCTCTCACCTCCACAAAGAAATATCCAATCATTAAATTAAAACAATGCCGAACAGTCACCCACCTCCATCGCCCACAGTAACCTCCCTCCGCTTTCCATTTTTTGACCTTCTGTGGGGTGAGGGGCAAAGGTCCTAGTCTTTATTCAGGTCCTATACTCGACTCTGTGTTTGCAGATTTGGGCAAAGGGGCTGGACTTCAGCCAGGCTATCCACAGAGCTCTTCTGTGGATGTAACCCACTGGACAGAGCCTTTGGCCAAAACCCATAACATTCCCTCAACAGTTTCTTTTTCAATGTGTGCTTCTGGATCCAGTACAGCAGCTCTAAAATTAAGATGAAGATCCACAGTGGTGAGTGTCTACTAAGAAGCAAAGTCACAACAAAGCAGCTATGAGGGTTTGCAAGTTCATGAACGAATCCTGCATCAAAATCACAAGGTCTTTTATCCTTATGAACAATATCTATGTTTATGGGCAGTTATGCATGTAATCTAACATATCAAAACTTATCAAAATATGGCAATTGTGTGCCTAATTTTATAATCATTTGTCAAACAGTGCCAAGTTTAATAGCTAAGCAGTTAGGCCTTTTCACTGGTAACTGGTAAGTGAATCATGGGGTCTCTGTGTAGTAGTGGACTGACTTTTAGAGGAAGACATGCCTGCTTGTCTTGGACATGATGTGGTCTGTTTGTATTCCTCATCTTGGAACTGGGAAAGAAAGAAAAAAGAATAATCACAACTTCTTCTGCTGGAGAAAATATTAGGTAAGCTGTCCCAACCTTCACTTTAACATATAACTGAAGGATGTTGACTGAGGAAAATTAAAACATTATTTCAAACATTCTTTTAGAAACACTGAGGGACTGATTTAGATCTTGATGGATGGGTTACTCTGTCGTAACAGTGGCGGATATTCTGTCTGCTGAAATATAAATCCCATTATATCATATGGGATTTATATTTTGGTGGACGGGATATCCGCCACCATTGTGACAAATAAATGCTGTCCGCCAAGATCGAAATCCAGCCCTGTTAGACCTAGCGGTTTTAGGCTGGCTGGGACGCATCAAAGCCAGTCAGAATCCACTGTTCCAAATAGGATGAGTTTGATACACTTGTGCTTACCCTCTGGTAGCTTGTCACCTAACAGTCAGGCTTAGCCTTATGTATAATACACTTGTATTTGTATTACACACACTGAAATCAAAACGAGATAGACCTTGTGTATACACTCTACAGTTATGCAAAATTGTCAAACTTTCTATTGAAATCAAAACGAACCACACAATGCATATAGATTTTACAGTTATATGCAATTGTCGGACTTTGCCATTAGCATAAGGGTCAAATAGTCACAGTTTTTTTACTACGCCTCATGACCCAGCCCCTCAGTCCTTCAACTTCACTAGCCAACGATACACGTTGCTCCGGCTGGTGCCCCATTGACTAGACGGTCAGAACAACCTAACACAGAAAGAAACAGTTACTTAGTCTCGTCCATCCGGATTAGACCTCCAGACACCCAACAGCACCTGCCCAAGTGCGGGATCACAATCCCTTGTGGATGAAAGGTTATGGCCCAGGAAGTTGTCATGCTTTCAAGTCTGGAGAAATGTTTTTCCCCCAAATGGAGGAGTGACATGGCACAGCTCCCGGCAGTCAGCTATAGATTCTCACAAGGAGCACAAAATTCCTTGGGTCTCGTCATGGAGTTCTCCACAACAAAGCACCTTGTGGCTTAGGTCGATGGAGAGGGAGCCAGATGCAGGCATGGGTCCTTCAGACTCTGCAAGCTCCCCCCTCAAACTCCTCACTTCCTGACACCTCAGGTGGCTACACAGTGTGATGATGACGTATGTCAGGATGGTGCTTGTCCCAACCATGATCACTTCCACCTGTCTCTGCTGCACACTGTGTGATCCCTACGATCTCGTTGAGACAGTGAGATCCTTTGAGTCCCTGGGATCTTGTGGACAGGAGGCCAGCTCACCAGCCCTTGGAGAGTATTTTCGGGATCCAGGCCACGACAGTCGACACTTATTTGCAGGCCAGCAACGTCCACGCAAAGTCCACCAAGTGATAGTTCTCTTCCTGGAGAGCGGAAAGCTCCAAAACACCACAAGTATATAGATAACTGTAGTCCCTCCTGCCCTAATGATTCCTCATGTTAATGTCCCAGCATCAAAACAGTGTAGTATGGTTCCAAATACAAAAGTGTCTCTACTTTCAGAGGCCAGAGCACCATTAATTATTTCCACAATTGCCTTTGGAGATAAGATCAGTTCAAAAGGCCACATTTGAAATGCACATGCCTTCGCTAAAGTTTTTCCTGTCTGCCATTCTATCCCGGGGGGTTTGATCCCTATCTTTAGTGGGGCCAAGACCCTGCGCTTTGGAATGAAGGTGCCAATTCCACTCCCACGTAAAAGTCCCAAGAGGTCCTCTCAGAGGTCCGCAAATTCCCTTGAGCCCTAGTTTATGGCCTTCTATCAGGAAGACAAAGATGTGGCTGTCCCCCTGGCCCCCAGTTGAAAATTAGGAGACTGACCAACAGGCATATGGAGCCACGGGCAATGAACTGCCCACTTTCCCAAAGTGACATTTAAATCACCGTAATTCCGAACCCTCTGGCAAAATTGGAGAGGATTCACCATTAAGATCTCATCAGTACCAAATCCTATACTGTTACCATTCTGCCCATAGGAAAAACTGCTTGATAGCCTTTCCCTGCACCCACTCATGCCAACCCAATGCAAGAACTAGGCACCTTCTTCCCGAACACACAACCTGGTAACTCACACATGCACAGTCCCTACTTCTTCCAATTACTTTGCCCTGTCACCAGGGAGAACTTTGATAAAGCAAGAGACATGCAGCTTTTTGGCTCAGAGCTTTCTAAGCGCTAAGTCGAGAAACAGTAACCCATGCACACAGGCCCCACCAGGGCAAACCGGTGGCACATCGATTAGCTACCTTTGTGGATACACAACCAGTGCTGCAGGCCCATGGAGGTTCGTTCGAGATACATGCCTTGGTATATGTCTTATCCCTTGACAAGGGGCTTACAGCTAACTCAAAGTAGTCAATCATGTAAATGACAAGCATGGCGCTTTGGCAATGAATAGCACACACTCAAAGTCCTAAGGCTGGCTTCCAGAGCAGTGGACAACTGGAAGGAGAACAGTGAAAATATGAGGGAAAGCACCCTAGAAAGGGCCATTTCCAACAGGTCCTGTATCAGGTGTGGTCTGAATATTATTGTGGAGTTAACCTTCTTTGCTCCTGAAAGCACCTGGAAGTTGAAGAGCTCCAGAACATGGGGGAACAGGGATTCTACTTGAATAATTTCAAAGAAAGCCTATCTTAAGGACAGCAGGGACTTTGGGGAAAGCCTTTCCACTTTGAGCAGCCCACTGAAGCAGTGTGTCTGAATACTGAATTTGTTCTAACCAGTAATAAAGATTTCCAAAATAACAACAAATTAGTATTGCTACTGAGCCTGCAACATCACCAACGTGAAACCATGTGCATCATACAAGGCAATTGACTTCATACAAGCCTCCTCTGTGAGAACTGGTGGATGAGGTCTTCAAATAAATATTTTTAGAGAGCTCCTGCCCTTTACTGGCAATTTTGTACAACAAGGTATTTTCTAGTTAGTTTTCTAAATATTACATCCAATTCAAATTGTTAAAATTTACTTAAACCAAATTGTCTTTTTAGTAATGTTCTTAGTGTCACCTCGCTCCCTAGTAGTCTATAGTTAGACTTACTGTTTTATCCTAGCAGCATTTGTAAGGAAACAGGATATTTGCAGGTTTGCCCCACTTTTTGCACTTATTTAGATTATTAGACTTTGAAACTGCATTGAGGCCTGCTGTTCAGATCTCAGTGCCAGTGTTCTGACCCATTGCAAAAGGTATGTCAAATTGGATGTCCCCAATTGGCAAGTGCTGACTTACTTATTAGTCCCTAATACATGGAGTGTAAACCCAGGCTTGCAGCACTGTTTGTCCCACCCTGTGTTTTACAAAGTATAAAATGGCTCACAGCTTCCCACTGCAGACTGCAACAGCAGTTGTCACACTGCAAGTTCAACTTTGACATTGTCATTAATGGCAAAGCCAGCCCATTCCCTTATCAGTTCATGTAAGTCCCCACTAAGGAAGGCCTATAAAGCCCTATGGCAGGGAGCTGTATATTGTTATGGTGGGCTGCCATGACGTTTCACTGAATTCAGCACAGCTGGGCTCCCACCAATCGGGAGCGTGATTATCAAGTTTAAAGGCTGACTGATGTAGAATGCTGGTGACTATGGCATATGATTAAGGCAATCCGCCGAAACTCGTCATGCCGACCCTGTTCTCAATAAACAACCTCTTCCTGGTACTCCTGCTGTGTCCCTCTGGTTTCTTGAAAGTGCAGAAATAGTGTGGTGCATATTTTGCGTGCTGGCCCCGGGCACGCTTGAGGGACCCGCCTGTATAGTGGCCGAAGCATCAAGGACATAAGCTTTCAGCTTCATTTGCATTCTACCAAGGTATTGGTTTCGCATTGGCCCCTGCAACTGAGGACAACGTGTATTGCTGCAAGGAAATGCGGTCCGTGACTTCACGGAGGGACTGACTTACTTAGGCAGAATACCTAGCTACATAGGTCCCATTTGTTGCGGTATGGCGTATGGCAGGCTAGGAAGAGGAGTTCACTGAGGCTGAGTGTGCACCTGAACAATTTTAACTGCACACATTTATGCTTTTAAACTGTATCAGCACTCACTACGAGTTTCAACGTGTCCAGTGAAGATGCCTCCCCGACAGCCGAGATGGTGCTTTCTGGGACTTGCAGTCCGCCAATGTGGGCTGCCATGACGTTTCACCGAATTTGGCACAGCTGGGCTCCCACCAATCGGGAGCGTGATTATCAAGTTTAAAGGCAGACTGATGCAGAATGCTGGTGACTGTCGCATATGATTAAGGCAATCCGCCGAAACGCGTCATGCCGACCCTGTTCTCAATAAACGACCTCTTCCTGGTACTCCTGCTGTGTCCCTCTGGTTTCTTGAAGGTGCAGAAATCGTGTGGTGCAGGTTTATATATGTCTAACCACCAAAACCCCTAAAGGTGTTGTTTTGCTGCGGGAAATTAGTAGCCCATTGGTTAACACAGGGTTAACGGCTGGCATCCCAGTCTGGCTAACTTCTGAATGGGAATACCCAACTGGCAACTGTATGGTATCAAATCAATTGTGGCATTAAATCCCACTTGATGTCCAAGTCGAGATTTATGTTACTAATAAACTTAAGCAACTTTTCAAACGTTGCCACTCTGTGCCCCATCTAATTCAGTGGCCTTACAAAGGCCCTGGCACAGCTTTCTGTCTGCCTGGTGAGATCTGTGAATGATTCACAGGCTCAGGAATAAAGGCAGTTGCCGCAGAGTGAGGTGTGACCTCCTCTCCAAGGTAGGCTGCATGGACTGTTAGCCCAAAAGGCGCGCTTCATGGGGGAAGCCACTTTTGAGTCGCCGCCTGTGACAACACACCTGAGCAGAATGCCTTTTGTTCCTGTAGGCAAGTTGGAGACAGGGACAGAGTGGAAAATCCTGTACCCAAACTGGTTTTACAATAGGGGTGTAGCCCTTAGTTAGCCTCATCTGTGATGTGGGCTACCAAGCTCCTCACAGTCAAGGAAAGGTTCGGACATCTTGAGAGTGGCAAGAATATTGCACACTGGGACTGCCAAATGCCACACATCACTGGAAATGTTTCACCAAAATGGAGGGGCGGTAATGGCCCAGTGGCTAATGCCTGCGGCGTCCCCTCAGAGCACTTTCCAAGGATATAATGGGCACCCGTGGCACCCAAATGTTAAGTACACCATGTATTTGGAGAGAAAACTTAGAGAGGGGTGTCCTGCTGCCTTTCAAAATGCACAAAGAGAGGCTGCACCGTCAGGAGGACTGCACCAGCTGCACTTCTGGCTAGTGAGATTGTACTGTGCCTTTGGCTCCTTTCGCTTTTATAGTCGTCGGCGGCGTTTCGACCCCAATGTGGATTGGGGGTCTCTTCAGGACCTACCGATTTGGGAACTTCTAAAATAAAGGAGGGAGAGTGTGAGTACCAATGAAATTCCTTATATTATAATGTAATGAGGACTAGGAAAGGAGTGGTACCTGGTTTAGGTAAGGATCTCTGTCATCATATGAAAAATGTGACACCAAACGTGAAAAAGGAAGAATAACTCACATGGAACCCGGCTGGGTGCTACACATGTGTGGAGATAAAAATACAGTCAGATAAAGTGGCCTGGCTAAGATTTATAACGTTGGGAAATGGGCAACTCTTCCATTTCTATACTGAGTACCGAAAACGAGAGCACTACAATGAGCGGGGCTCCGCTCGTTAGACTGCTGTGACGTTCTGAGACCCCCAATCCACATAGGGGTTAAAATGCCGTCGACGACCATAAATGCGTACCGCTCCCATTATACATTGTTTTGGAGGGTCGACTTTATAATTGTATTGGAAATTGATCTGTATACTTGTTCACCAATTGTCACGATTTTAATGGGTTCCATGTTTTCACTGGGGAAACAATACACTGCTTACAACTGAATTGTACTTTTTGATTATCTAAATTGTTTTTTCTTTACCTTCTAATGTGTCGTGTACGGCCTCTTCTCCCCTTGACATCCATGTAACCTTTTTATATATAGCGATTGCGCATTAGAGTATCATTATTCTTCTAGATTTATGTCCACCACAGGAACCACTGTTTCTCAATATAATATGTACACCCTGGTTCCGAGGGAGGAGGGTTCCCTTGTTACTTTTTTTCGTCTATCTTGTTGTGTAGCCTTCTTATTCTGTTGTTTGGTGCCGTTAAATGCTTTATACACAGTTCCTTTGTTTAGCCTTGCTGCTCAAAGCCACTTCTACCCAGGGTTAAGCATAAGGTTGTCAAACAAGTCTGATTAGGCCTAAGACAGGTTTTCTGAGTCCATTACACAACAAGGCCCCACAGCCATATCATATAATATATCCAGATCCTCACAGCATTGTTATGTATAGCTGTCACTGATAGCCATTAGTGTGAACAAGAAATTCTAAATTTGGCTTTTCTTTGCTACAGTATGGCAATTCTGGGTAATAAAAGCCACTGTTGTTATGGCACAAAGGAATTGCAGGATGCTATCAAAGGGCTTTCTGAAAGTCTGTCAGAGTATCACTGGCTTACTGGTCTGATGGAGGGCAGGAGGGCAGATGGCACAGGTTCAAGAAGGAAAGGGGTTGAGATATCACTGAATCTGGTGGCTTTTTTTGATTGGAGCCTAGTTATTTTTATGCATTTGGTAGAGGAAGGAGAAAACAAGTTATATATGGCTGCACAATATGCCTCTGCCTCTTTGTAGCAGTTGAATATAAGGCAAAGTTATTTTTGGAGCGCCATGCAGAAATAAACAATATAATAAGGATGTTTTTCATCTTGGGGTTCTAAGGAACAACAGAGCCAACTCAAACTTTCAATCAATCAATCAATCAGGGAATTGTGAGCACGCTACTCACCCGTGAGGTTCTCACTCTCAAGGTGCTGGTGGTTAGGGGGGTCCGCAGATCTGTTTTGCCAAAGAGCCAGGTCTTGAGGGTCTTCCTGAAGGTGTTCAGGGAGGGGCACGTCTGATGTCTGCCGGTAGCTCATTCCAGGTCTTGGCTGCAATGTGAGAGAAGGTTCTTCCGCCTGCTCTGTGGATGTGCAGGGTTTCGGCCAATGCAAGGTTGGAAGATCGGAGGTTTCTTTTGGGTGCGTGGAAGTTGATTCTGTCGTTGAGGTATTTTAGTCCGTTGTTGTGTAGGCATTTGTAGGCGTGAGCGAGGATTTTGAAAGTGATTCTTTTCTCTACGGGGAGCCAGTGGAGACTTCGTAGGTGTTGGCTGATGTGTTTGTGACTGGGGATGCCGAGGACGAGTCTGGCAGCGGTGTTCTGTATTGTCTGGAGTTTGTGGAGTAGGGACTTGTTGATGCTGGTGTAGAGTGCGTTTCCATAGTCGAGTCTGCTGGTGATGAGTGCATGGGTGACTGTCTTCCTTGACTCAGGGGGGATCCAATTGAAGGTCTTGCGGAGGATGCAGAGGGTGTCGAAGCAGCTGGAGGTGACGGCGTTGACCTGTTGGTTCATGGTGAGTGATGAGTTGAGTACGATGCCGAGGTTCTTGGCGTGGTGTGAGGGGGTAGGTGGGCTTCAGAGAGTGGTCGGCCACCAGGTGCTGTCCCATGCAGAAGGGTTGGTACAGAGGATGAGGACTTCTGTCTTTTCGGCGTTGAGCTTCAGGTAGCTGTTGTTTATCCAGACTGTGACGTCTTGCATTCCTTTCTGGAAGTTGGGTTTGGCAGTGGCGGGGTCTTTGGTGAGGGAGATGATGAGCTGGGTGTCATCTGCATAGGATACAATGTTGAGGCCGTGTCGTTGGACGATGGCTGCGAGGGGGCCATGTAGATGTTGAAGAGGGTGGGGCTCAGTGATGAACCCCGTGGGACTCTGCAGGTGATTTTAGTGGGGTCAGAGAGGAAGGCAGGGAGTCTGATCCTTTGACATCTTCCTTGTGAGGAATGATAGGATCCAGTTCAGGGCTTTTACTTGTATCCCTGCGTTGTGTAGTCTGGCGACTAGTGTGAAGTCGGAGACGGTTACGAAGGTCACTGATAGGTCGAGTAGGATGAGGGTTGTATAGTGGCCTTGGTCCAGGAGGGTGCGGATGTTGTCTGTGATGGTGAGTAGGGTGGTCTCGGTGTTGTGGTTGCTTCAGAATCCTGATTGGGACGGGTCGAGGACGGCGTTCTCTTCAATGAATCATGTCAGTTTCCTGTTTTCCCTGCAACTTTGGATGTGAAAGGGAGGAGCGGGAAGGGCCGATAGTTCTTGAGGTCGGTGGGGTCAGCAGTGTGCTTCTTGAGCAGGGGTCTGACTTTTGCCTGCTTTCAGTCATCCGGGAAGATGCCTGTTTTGAAGGGGGTGTTGATGGTACGTTGTAGTTCGGGCGCGATGGCGGCCGTGACTCTGTGGTAGATGTGAGGGGGGCAGGGGTTGGTGGGGGCCCCCGAGTGCATGCTTTTCATGGTTGAGGCAGTGTCTTCGGCCGTGATTGGTGTCCAGTTGGAGATGGTGGGCTGGCTGGTATTTCTGGGGGCCGGGGGGGCCATCTCTGGCACCTGGCGGATGTTCGATGAAATTGTCGTAGAGGTTTTAGATCTTGAGGTGGAAATAGGTTCCAAGCTTGTCACAGAGGTCTTGGGATGGGGTGAAGTCTGTGGCTTTTCTGCGTGGGTTGGTGAATTCTTGAATGACACTGAAAAGTTCCTTGGAGTTGGTCAGGATTTTGTTGTGGATGAAGTTCCTCTTGGTGGCTCTGATCTTGTTGTGGTAGTCCATCACGGCGTCCTTGTAGTTGGTGTGCTTTTCCGTTGTCTTGGTGTTTCTCCAGTTCTTCTCCAGGCATCTTCAGGTGTGTCTGGCTTCTTGGAGAGCGGTGGTGAACCCGTGTGGCTTTGGGGGTGGTCTGGATCTTGTTGACTATTTGATATCCCTAAAATCTCCTTGGTGAAAACCATCCCCATTATTCACTGTTACACATCTATGAATCCGTACATAGAGAACACCAAGAAACTAATTGTATTCTTATGAAATCATGCAGTTGTCAAAAGCACTATCTTACCACACCATCATGCCCATCTTGAAAGGCAGCATGTAGCTAATGAAGGACATAATCATACCCTACCCTAGTTTCCCTCAGTTGTAGTGGTAGAAGTTTATTGCATGATTATTTAAAATCATTACGAAATTGCATAAAACAAGTTCCACAATAAAACCGTGGTATCACACAAAAAGCATCATTGGTAAATGTGTAAATGCAGTGGTACTTGTATAGCACACAAATCACCCATGAGGTATCTCGGCGCTCGTACGAATACAGCTGAGAAACCCTTCCTGGCCTTTCCCTGTGAAGTGCCCACTCCTGGGCACCCCCAAGGTGAAGCCAGGCATCCTAGCATTGTTGGGGCCGTTGTGGAGATTAAGCAAGCTATTGCCCAGAGTTGCAGAGTGGGACCTGTGATTAGAATAGGCACCAAGGCGAGAATTATCAGGTCCGAGGAAGTTGAGCCCAGGACCCGCCGAGGCAGGAACTGAACCCTGGTCCCGGGCTTGACCTCTGCATCAGGGTCTGACGCTCTAACCAATGAGCCACACTTCTCCACATACATAATAACATTTTAAATACAAGGTAATTTGACTAATGTAAAACATTTCTTTTTATATTTCACTAACATAATTAAAAAGTCCTTATCACAAACCACAATTTACTCATAGTTGGGGATTTGCTACTAGTGCTGGTAGATGAAAACTCCCAATTTAAACCTAGCAGCGAGTTAAAATGGGTTCAAAGTGCCTAGTGCTTTATAACCTGTGATGTTCGGACGGCATATAATCATGTTTTTTTTTATATATATATATATATATATATATATATATATATATATATATATATATATATATATCCTGAATTCCGTTCCTCTCAAGCACATGCAGCTTCCTCTGCCAGCAAGTAGACACCGGACACGGACCTCGAGGTACTTCACAAATTTATTACGCAGAAAGAGTCACAGACGTTTCGGCTCAGCGGAGCCTTGATCATATATATATATATATATATATATATTCACTGAAAAAACCATAGGTTTCAGGACTGATATAGTTAGGAATTAGCATTTAAAAAACATTAGAAATTCACTGTAAAAACTGTAGATTTCAGGGCTGTTATAGTTAGCTGGACATTTCACTCATACAAAACCATTGAAATTCCTCCGATATAGTTAGTTGTACTAACTATATCTTGCGCGCCCGCAATCCACTGCTGATGATGTCACATATTACATAATTCATGACATGATGACATCTAAAGTTAAACAGTATAGTCTACATCTTCAAACAAAATATAAACAGTCAAATTTGTCAATTAATTTTTTTTTTCCAGGTGCGCACAATGTGATTTTTTTGCCCTGCGGGGTCCTTCAGAGACCCCCTGAGAAGGCCTAGGGAGTCAGGGAGTCTCTCCCTGCCCCCTTTTCACGTTCTCCACTATTGTTTTTGACTCAGTTCTACCTCGAGGATGCAAGCAACGTGCGCGAACCTCGCAATTTTTTATTTTTTTTAAATGGTTTTTTTGCCCTTCGGGGTCCTTCAGGGACCCCATGAGAAGGCCTAAGGGGTCTGGCAGTCTCTTCCCTGCCTCCTTTTCATGTTTTTAAAAGCTTTTACGAAAATCGGATAAAACATAATTTATATGCGCCGGTCGCGCAACGTGCACGCATGCGTGCGCACACGTTGCGCGCATGTAAAGTCATGTGACATGAAAACAACACTTTTGATTGGTTTATAGTAGTTTCTTTTCAAGAATCTTGACACACCCCACCCACTTCCCTCACTATCTCTTTTGGTTTCCTGAGAGAAGGATCTCTGCTTTGTTCCAGCTTTTTTCATATCAAAATGGCAGAACAGCAGCCACAGGATTCTTCTGAGTTTGTGTGTGAGTAACTCTATAGAGTGTCCGTGTGTAATAAGATGTATAGGTGTATGAGTACATATGATGAGTGAGTATATGTATGAGTGCCCATATAGAACTGTTAGTGAATGACTGGATGTGTATGTAGATTTTGGAATTACTGAATAGGTTGTTCTAACTGGAATTGGTATCTCCATTTTTTTGAAAATTTTTGTTTCTATTTTTTAATGTGTGTATCAAGGGTTATATTACGCTGAGAGGAGGTCTGACACTCTTTCACAAGGATGATGTCATCAGTGATGTGATTTGAGATGTCATCAGTGATGTCATCAGTGATGTCACTGACCATGTCAAGAATGATGTAATATGTGACAACATCAGCAGTGGATTGCGAGCGCGCGAGTTATAGTGAGTACAACTAACTATAACGGGGGAATTTCAAAGGTTTTTTAAATGGTAATTCCTAACTATAACGTGGCTGAAACCTATGGTTTTTTCAGTGAATTTTAATGTTTTTGTAAATGATAATCTTTAAATGTATTAATTGTTATATTTTTTATACTGATTTACTACATTATTTTAAATTATTTATTTTTAGATGTTTTATTTTTTAAATTACATTACATATTTTTAATATTAATTGAAAAAAATGTTTTTACACCTCTCTGCAACGCAGCCCCCTGACGCGTTTGCAGAGGGGGAACTAATTCCCCTAGCATACTGGGGGTCCCTGGGGGCCAACTAGCCCACCAGGAACCTCCAGTATTCCCCAGGGGGCTGCATTACAGAGAGGTGTAATGAGGCCACACCCTTTTTTACACCTCTCTGCAGCGCAGCCCCCGGGCGCGTTTGCAGAGGGGGAACTAATTCCCCTTGCATACTAGGGGTCCCTGGGGGCCAACTAGCCCACCTGGATCCTCCAGCATGCGCCAGGGGGCTGCATTGCAGAGAGGTGTAATGAGGCTATGCCCCTGTTTACACCTCTCTGCAACGCAGCCCCGTGGCGAGTTTGCAGAGGGGGAACTAATTCCCTTTGCATACTGGGGGTCCCTGGGGGCCAACTAGCCCACTTGGAACCTTCAGCATGCACCAGGGGGCTGCATTGCAGAGAGGTGTAATGAGGCCACACCCTTTTTTACACCTCTCTGCAACACAGCCCTCGGGCGCGTTTGCAGAGGGGGAACTGATTCACCTTGCGTACTGGGGGTCCCTGGGGGCCAACTAGCCCACCTGGAACCTCCATTATGCGCCAGGGAGCTAGGGGGTCAGGGTGTTTCCACCCAGCCCCCTTTTTGTGTTCTACACGTTTGTTTTTCTGATTTCTTGTGCCTCGGTCTACCGAGCACAAGATGGCTGCCAACACTTCCTGGTTTGACTGTTAACTTGGGCTGCCGGAAACGCCGCTAACAGATACTGTCGACCGAGTGAGGTCGTTGCTTATACAAAGCAGGAGTGTCTCTCTAATATATGGGGCATTCACAGGTGTGGAGCGGCAGGCGAGGGGACACAGGACCACAGGAAATGCAGCTGTCATTTAATTTTAACGATGGGTGCGCCATGAACATTGCGATTAGCAAGAAACAACGGGAATGAAGACGCCCCATTGCTGGCCGCTCATTGGCCAAGGATACACCTATTAAATGGCAGGACTGTTTAAAAGACTGTGGCCAATCATCAATTGCTTTTCCGCACTGATGAAGGCGTCTGCGGATATGACAAAGCCCACTAATGCCCCGAGTGTGCACCGGAGTTGCCCTGTGTTTATTGATACATATATACGGATGCAACAACACCTGACAATGTTTCCCTAGCGTCTTACAGCGGATCAGAGGATAATTATTCCACCACCTCTTTAGATCCAGTTGAGCTGACTAATTTCTCAGTAATAGATGAACTTAATTTTGTCAGCGAGGACCGGAGGTATTCCCTGTGCCCCCGCAACCCTCAGCAACCACAAGGCAGAGCAGCAGCCAAAAGCAACAAGAGGCGCAGTTCCAAAAAGAGGCACGTCGCGGGGAAATGCTTGCAGGAATTAGAACAAGTAAGTGCGGCACAGGAGAACACAGTGATTAACCTGACTGATTTGGTTTTGTCTAAAGCTGAGGAACAACTTTTATCTTTAGGCCGATCGTATTGTCCACCTAACGACTTTTCCTATACTCAGGCGCGCATAGACGTTTTTAAATTCATACGGAAAATCAAGCTGATTAAATATTTCGTATTACATCCTATGCATAAAGACAATATCCCTGACCAAAACTGTGATTGTTTCAAATGAAACTCCTCTGCAAATAAGAAATTTGGGAGGTTTACAAACCCTCTTATCTTTGACTCATGAGGAGAGCTCTCAGGGAATACCAACAGTCAGTCAAATCACTCCAGTCAGCAAACCTACACCGAGCCCTTTCCGGACAAAATCTACGTTCTTGCCATTAATGCCTAAGGACGCAGTTGATGTTTTCGGCGACAGAGTGGTCGCTGAACTTAAAAATCTCAATCGGGATATTTTGGGAAGAAAGAGACAAATTGAATACAACACGAAACAGTACCAGTCATTGATAAAAAGAATTCAGGGCGATTCATCAGTCATAGTGAAAAACGCCAACAAAGGTGGAAATACAGTGCTGTGGGCAAAGGAGGACTATCTAATTGAAGCCAACAAACAATTGGGGGATCCTTCTTGTTATCTGAAAACCACCAAGTTTGCCATGTTGAAAAGTAATGAGCAAACAGGTAAATCAATTTATCAATGGCAAAGACAAGGCCTTCTTACTAAGGAGGAGGCCACATTTCTGAGTGTTGATCATCCTATTACGCCTATGTTCTATTTACTACGCAAAATTCTTAAACTCATCACTCCCATCCCTGGACGCCCTATTATTTCTGCTCAGGGAAGCATGAACGATAATTTGTCTAAATATGTTGACTTTTTTCTCTACCCTCATATGATTTCACTTCCATCCTATCTAAAAGTCACTACGGACTTTTTGGTTAAAATCACTAATGTTACTTGGTGTTCTGATTACTGTTTTTTGGTTATGGATATTGAATCATTATATACAAGCATTCATCACTGTCAGGGTTTAGAGGCGATTAAACACTTTCTTGATTCCCGCGATGCAATTTTGAGGGACCATAGTTTAATGTTACTGGAGATGATTAAAATCTGTTTGACGAGTAACCCTTTCCAGTTCCAAACTGATATCTTCCACCAACAGCGAGGCGTCGCTATGGGTTCGTGCTTCTCCCCCAGCTATTCATGCTTGCATGCTGGCTGGTGGGAGGAGCACGTGCTCCATAGGAATCATCGCCAGTGGTTACCACATCTAGTGCATTACTGGTGTTTTATTGACGGCATTTGTATAATTTGGAAAGGTCCTCAAGAGAAAGCCCAGGCTTTTGTAAATGAAATTAATATTAACAACAGAAACTTAAAATGTACTGCCTCAATATCATCGGACTCTGCCGAGTTCCTTGACGTACATCTCTATATTGATGAGGGCATACTTCAAACCAAACTGCATAGGAAAACAACAGCCGGGAATTTGATTCTCCATGCCCACAGTGCACATCCATCTCACACCATTAACAGTATACCCTTTGGTGAATTTATCAGAATCAAACGTATTTGTAGTGATGTCACCACAACCAATCAATGCCTGGCTGAGTCAGTCAAAAGATTCCTACAACGTGGTTACAAATTAAACCTTTTGAACCGCGCGCTCTCAAAGGCAACATTACGCCCAAAAGAGGATCTATTGAGAACCAAAGTGAAAGAAACTATGGACTCTAACAGTATTGGTCCAGTTCGACTCATTACGACTTTTTGTTCACAAGAACGAAAAATCAGACGTTTGATCAATAATGAGCGGCCAATTGTTCTCACGGATTTAATCTTGGGCCCAATTCTACCTAAGCTGCCAGCTTTAACCTTCAGGAGGTGAGGTTCCGTGACGATTTTACTCGTGTTTGTAACTTTGTCGTAAATACATAATTTTAGTATCAGTGAACCGCAAATGATCCATTTAGTATATCCTGGTGTTTTCGCTATGCTACGAGCAAGAGCACTCCAGTTACAAACACATTCCTGTTCTTCCCGTGGCATCCATCTTAGAACACGGAAGCCATTTTGTATTCCTTGCCCTCACATAGTCAATGGACACGCAATGACCTCTTTTTCATTAAAGGACACGTAGGCTTTAACCGGCGATTCACCTTGCTAGTGACACGTGCACCTTAGGCCAGCAACGCTGTAGCAGCATGACTCGGCAAGAACTGCCTCCCCAGCCTGAGGCCAGTCCTGCTATACTGGTTCTTGTGTTCGTTGGCCTGATCATGATTAGGCGGCCGAAGCTGGTAACCGTGCCCATTTACGACCCACAAACATTTCTTATCCTGTCTTTCTATCTTCTACACCTGGCTCTGCTCCTTTCCTTCTGGGCCTTTATTAGGGGGAGGTAACGAAATTTACGATGAGGCGGTCCGGGTCTTGAATGAAGAATTGACATGGGATTATGATGGACTAGTGGGAACCCCTCATTTGTAATGTTTTGACATCAGATACTGTTGACGATCCCTGTACAACGCCAAATATTTATTGTTTAAGACACGAATGTTTAGAACTGTGGTAACATGTAAAGAATTTGCCTGAAGCCCAATATTCAGTATATAAGGAGCAACCCTCTTTGTACAAATTGAACAGGCTCCTAGATACTGCCCATGTGTAGTTTCTGTGACTTCTGTGTCCCTGCAGTAATAAACCTTTGGTCTTTGACGCCACCATCGAGAAGCCCGTGTTTCTGTTTGTTTGTGCACCAAGACAGGTGGAACTCCGGGGTCTTCGGGTGTTATCCCTGACACCTCTGGACGGAACCAAAAAGTCCAGAACTCCAATTGGCGCCCAAGTGGGGCGACGTCATTCGGTACCGGTCCAAAAGCCTGAAGAGTTCGAGGAGCTTCGTGTGAAGATCTCAGAGGGAGGCGCCCCACTTCATCGATCCCGGCATATCGCAAAAGTGGCCCCGACGTTCTCTTCCACGAGGGTTCCCGTTCAGACGGCTGCAGTGGTCCGTTGCCTTGACCGTCGCCCTGTCTTGGACCCGAGGTGCAGTCCTCAGTACGGCGAAACGTGATGGGTTTCTCCTTGGTGACGTCTTCAGTGCCTCAGTTAAGTATTCAGTGGTTGCTAGTTGGTTATTTTGTAAGGGTTGCTCCTATTTGGATAATCCTTTTAGTTCTCAGTTCAGTTCAGTTCTGTAAGGTTATCACTGGTTACGATAATCATTCTGTTCAGTTCAGGTATCGATACACTTGTCAGTTCTGGTAGGCCTAAGTTCTTGGTTCGAGTGCGCATCTTTTCTGTTTGTGTCTTGTTTGTTTTGTGTTCCGGATTATAAAATGGTAAGTCGGAAAAATTGTATGTTGTCTTGTTTTAGTTGCAACAGTGATTCCCGGTTGGAGGACTCGTGTTTGGTTCCTCCGATTGGAACTCCCCTTCACGATCTATATTGCAAATTTGGTGTGGGCCCTATCTCTTATAACGAGATATGGATCCGCTACACAGAGAAAGATGGTGTCCTTAGTTGGCCACTACATGGTAGTTTTGAACCTGAAGTTCTCGATAATCTAGAAAGAAGGTTGTTTAAGAAGAAAGCCCGGCCGGCAATGTTTGATTCTTTCCGTTGTTGGCGAAAAGAATCTAAACAGAGAGAAATTAAAAAGTTGAAGAAAGAACAAAAAGAGCAAGAGTTGACTTTAGAACAGTCTGCTAGGCAGCTGCGGCTCAACGAGTCTGAGAAAACGATGGAGGTGGCCGATAGAGAGCGTAATTTAGCGATAGACAAGTGCTATCCTGCTTTACCATCGAGTACGGCTAAGATAGTAGAGGACCCTGAAAAGGATCCCCTGTTGTCTTACTTGTTACGATCACCCCCACCGTATGCACAGGGTGCTACGGCTCCACCTATACCGAATGTTCAATTACCGGTTGCTGGACAACCTGGTGTCCCTGTTCCCGCTCCCCTGAATCAAGTTCCTGTACCTCCTGTGGTCAATATTAATGTTCCTTCGACAACCCCTCTTCTAGGGTTGCCGGCTTCTTTACCTATGCCTGTGTCGCTCACACCTGCTACTTCACGAGCTATTTTGCCTGCTACTCTTACTGTTCCTGATCTATCTGTTCCAACTGCTACTCTATTCACTGCTTCTGCTAATATTATGACTCCGCTTTCTGTTCGTCGAAGAATCACTGATTCTGTCTCCAATATTCTATCTCCCTTCTATAAAACTCTGATTAAGACTCCTACCTCTGACTCTGTGCAGAGACGTAGTCAGATTCCCAGTACTGAAGAAAAAGGAATATTAGATTCCACTGCTCTTAGATGGGTTTCGAAAGTTGGAAGATATAATGTACAAAATGTATTAGATACATTTATGCAATGGAACGAACCGACACAACGATATGTGTTCGATGAAATGTGTTTCCTTCTACGACAGGAATTGGAAGAGGATGACCCTGAATCAAATCTAGGAGAATTAATTAATGTTCAGAAAGAGTTTGCTGCAGGTATGATAGTTGGCCAGAATATAAAAGAAGCGATGGAACTGATTTTAAGTTATAGGAATGACCCATCCCTTCGTTCACCAAGAGAATTAGAGAAACGTAGTACAAAACGAAATCGTCAATATCCAATGAGAGAGGTTCCACCAATTTGGCGTGAAGCTGTGCAAGCTAATGCAAACCTTGGTATTGCAGCCGCTCCGGCCCAATTCCAGAGAGTATGGATACATATTCCATGGAAGCGAGCTGAAGTATTAGCAGTGAAACAGGCTTTGCCAGATCCGCGTAAAAATCCTGCAGGGTACTACAAAGAGTTGGCTCAAACAGTTGACGCTTGTGTATTGAATCTTGCTGACATAGATCTGCTATTTGGTAATGTAGTACCGCAACCCATTTGGGCTAAAATTCGTAAAGAGAATCATCCAGTTGCCCTAGGTGGTGACTGGGCAGCTATAATTGCAGCGGATGGTCAACAAATAGGTGGTTCCAAACCTGAACCTTTAATTGCTAATTTGCCTGGTAGAATAATCGATTTAATGAAAACCTTGATGCCAGCATTGCGCGTTAACTGGGACAAATTGTCCGCGTGCAAACAAAAGAAAGACGAAAGCGTCTCCGACTTTTTCACAAGATTCGAAGAGACTTTCGTGGATCATAGTGGTCAGGATATGAGCACAGAAGGAGGCCAGAGATTATTTGTTGATAAATTTGTGCACAATTTGTTGCCAGAACTTAGTGGTAAATTAAAGAATTCTGAAAGTGCGTGGGCTGTCTCTACGACTGCGCAAATACTTGCGACTGCTCAGTACTATGAAAATAGAGATAAAGAAGAGAAGGAAAAATCAGATAAAAAGACGAAAGATTTAAAAACTAAAGTACTTTTACAGCAAGCTTATCCGCCTCGCATGAATCAAACTAATATGCAGCAAGGGTCATATCAAAGAACGGATTATAATTTTCAAAGGCCACAATACCAATGGAATCAATGTGCTTATTGCAAAAAGGAAGGTCATTACAAAAGTGAGTGTCCAGTTCGAACGCAAAATAATGCTGCGGCAGCTCAGAGAAATCGTGGTAGTTCTATGCAAAACTCTAGAGGTCGAGGACGAGGTGCTATGCCTCCGCAGACGAGTGATCGCCCCTCTAATTATTTCGACCAGCGAAATGGACAATCTGCCCAACAGAATAGGTCTCCACAGTATCATGTCGAAGACTATTATGAAACTAGTGAGGAAATTCAGCAAAGTGAGTACTAGGACAGCCATGGACAAAGAGAGGGAGTAGTATCAGTACCAGTAGATCAGAGTGGGCCTTATGTCGCAGTAGCAACATCAGGTATAGTCGAACCGTTTCTGTTGGATACTGGTGCAGCAAAAAGTTCTATCATACATGCGAAACTCCCTGGCGCACCTTTGTCTGGCTCAACAAACGTTTCAGTAGGTTTTTCGGGCGCCCCTGTTCACAACCCTGTTTCTGGTCCTTTGTCTATTTCAGTTGGACCCCGTCAATTGAAAGCACCTCTGATTTTGACGACAGGTTGTAACGAAAATCTGCTTGGTTTAGACTTGTTAAAACGCCTGTACGCGACATTGTACTGTTCTCCAGCAGGAGTACAGCTTACGTTGGGTAAAAGAATAATATCCCCGATGTACTTGTCGATGGATGCGCTCCCACCAGAGCTGCGTTCACTCCCTGATACTCTTTGGGCGACTGGTCCTAATGATGTAGGTCTATTGGAAATTCCACCCTATGTAGTAACTTTGAAAGCAAATGTTAAGCTTCCACGAATTCCACAATACAGAATCTCTAGTGAAGGTGAGCGTGCGCTCCTACTGATAGTACAAGACCTGATCAAGAAAGACGTTATAGAAGAAACTAGAGGTAATGTCTGTAATAGTCCTGTACTGCCTATTTTGAAACGAACTGACCCTACAAAGCCTCCAGTATATAGGTTTGTAATTGATCTTAGAGAGGTTAATAAAATTGTGATCCCACAGTTTCCTGTGGTTCCAGACATTACTGCATTGTTAACGTTGATTCCTGCTACAGCAGCATGGTTTTCAGTTGTCGACTTGAAAAATGCCTTTTTCAGCATTCCAATAGCCGAGGAAAGCAGAGATATCATCGGTTTCTCTCTAGCAGGACGAAGTTTTAGATTTAAACGCGCTCCACAAGGTTATTGTGAAAGCCCATCCATTTACAGTCAAGCGTTGAAAAGCCAGTTAGATTCCTTCGTACTTCCTCGTGGTTCTGTTTTAGTACAGTATGTCGATGATCTTCTAGTGGCTGCTGATGACAAGGAAACTTGCAAAACAGCTACGATTTCTTTATTGCATCACTTGTCAGATTTGAATCACAAGGTGTCACCTTCAAAAATGCAATACTGCTGCCAAGAAGTGACCTACCTAGGTCATCTCTTGTCAAAGGAGGGAAGGAAGTTGACCCCAGAGAGAATAAAAGCAATTACACAGATGAATGTTCCTAGCACGCAGAGAGAAGTACGTGCCTTTTTGGGTATTACCTCATATTGTAGGCAATGGATCCCAAATTTTTCTCTTCTAGCAAAACCATTGGTAGCCTTGACTGGGAAAGGTGTTCCGAGTCCGGTACCATGGTCTGCTGAATGTCAGCAGAGTTTTTCTGAGTTACGAAATGCACTGTGTTCAGCACCTGTATTGGGTACACCCGACTACAGTAAGCCATTCACGCTCTATGTCCACGAGAGAGAAGGTTGTGCATTGAGTGTTTTGACGCAGAAATTTGGTGATAAACAACGCCCTTGTGCGTATTTTTCATCAACATTAGATCCAGTAGCTAGAGCATTGCCTAGTTGCTTGAGAGCTACAGCCGCAGCTGCAGCTTCCATTCGGCAATCTGCTGGTTTAGTAATGAACAACATGCTAGTAGTTATGGTTCCTCATGCTGTGGATACACTCATGAACCGAACCAAGACGCAACACCTTACCAGTGCTAGATTATCAGGTTATGAACTGACACTGTTAGCTAGTCATATTCAGATCAAAAGATGCAATGTATTGAATCCAGCAACATTATTGCCGACTAGCGAAGAGTCGAGTGATTCCGAACCACACGACTGTTGTTTCAGAACTGAGGAAGAAACAAAAGGACGAATCGATCTAAAAGACACTCCGTTGTCAGATCCAGATGGCACGTTGTACGTTGACGGGTCTTGCTTCAAATTGGAGAATGGTGATGTGACTGCTGCTTATGCAGTAACAACTTTGAGTACGATTGTGGAGACTGCAAGAGTGAGTCAGAATTCTGCCCAGGCTGCAGAATTGATCGCGCTAACAAGAGCGTGCGTTTTAGCTAAGGGAAAGAGAGTGAATGTGTTCACAGATAGTCAGTACGCGTTCGGCGTGGCCCATAGTTTTGGCCGTTTGTGGAAAGAAAGAGGTTTCATTACGTCCCATGGGACTAAGATTCAACATGGTCAGCTAGTTAATGACTTGTTGGAATCTCTAACCTTGCCGACTGAAGTTGCAATTGTGAAATGCAGTGCTCATAAAACAATCACGGATGATGTTGGTCGTGGGAATGCTTTTGCTGATGAGATCGCAAAACAGACAGCTAGAAATATGATGAGTAGAATGTATGTTGCAACGTCTGCCAGATGGATTTCTGAGTCTGGAATGTGTGAGAACACAGTGGAAAGCGTGAAGGAAATTCAGAAAGAGGCGACTGAGGAGGAAAAACTTGCATGGAGAGAGAGCACGGGTAAATTGGACTCGAGTGGGTGTTGGATTGACTTGTCGGAGCAACAGCGTTGGATGTTGCCTGATGCGTATGTGCTTGCAGTAGTAACGATGGCACATGGAACAGCGCACATCAGTTCGAAAGGGATTTGTAAGATGTTGACTCCGGTCTGGAAGAATGACGGGATTAGTAAGTGTGCAGAGAGAGTGGTGAGAAATTGTATGGTATGCTTGATGCATAATCCTGGCAAGGGAATCCCCACACCTGCAGGTCACTTCGCTCCTCCTTCCTGCCCCTTTGAGGTGATCCAGCTAGACTTCATTCACATGGATCGTTGCAATAATCTGAAATACGTCCTAGTGGTAGTTTGTGCTTTCTCCAGATGGATCGAAGCATACCCACTGAAGGACAATACTGCCTTATCCACTGCCAAAATTCTTCTTAAAGAATACTTCCCCAGATACGGAATGCCACGGATTGTATGGTCAGACAACGGAAGTGAGTTCGTAGGGAAAGTTATGCAGAGTGTGTGTGCCGGCCTAGGGATTAGACAGAAATTTCATAGTGCGAATCATCCCCAGTCCGCGGGTTTAGTCGAGGGTTACAATGGCACCCTTAAACTGAAACTCGCTAAGATACAAGCATCCACGGGTTTGTCCTGGCCAGACGCATTGCCTTTGGCTTTGCTATCAACAAGAGCAACTGTACATTCTAGAGTAGGGCTTAGTCCTTACGAAATAGTTTTTGGCCGTCCTGCAAATGTTTGGGGGGTACCTAGACCGAAAGAATTTAAGCAGCTGGAATACCCAATGTTAATTGATTACCTTTTCGACTTGACTGCTAAATTGAGTCTTATTCACCAACAGGTTTTCGATGCATTGCCAAAGCCACCGGAGAGTCCAGGCCATCAGCTGAAACCGGGTGATCAGGTGGTCATCAGAAATTTTGCAAGAACAAAAAATCTTCAGCCCAGATTCATTGGCCCTTTCCAAGTCCTGCTAGCAACGAGAACTGCTATTCGTGTGGCCGGAAGAAAAAATTGGATCCATACGACACATGCTAAACGTGTGCCTCTGCCACTTCCTTACGACAACTGGGTAAAGAAAGGAATCGGTGCCTCTGAAACGGAACAAGTCCCCAGGTTCATACCTTTCAGCGATGCAGAACTAATCACGGATTCACCAAATTCTGACTCTCCTCCTGAAACTGCTCTTTTGAACCCTGAACATTTGTCATCTGCACCAAAAGAACATTTGCCATCTAAAAACGTGAACATTGCAACGTCAGCTGAAAATACATTGTTTCCAGATCAGACAGCTCCTGCAAAACTGAGATACAACCTACGTTCTCGCAATATGGACAAATAAAGCAGGAAACTGCCTATTTTCAGATTTGAATTTGCTATACATTGCCTCCAGCCAGGAAGTTTGCTAATACTTTGTATTGTTTCTTTTTGTTTTAAATTTGCCTTGCCGTCTGGGTAGCCGTAGGGTCGTGGCTGTGTGCCTAGTTGAATCTGCGGGGGTCAGACACAAGGTCGATCTTTCTGTTAGTTCTGGGAACTCCCAGGGCTGATAGAGGCATTTTCATCTACGTACACATCATCAGTGGTCGCGAACGGTCGTAGAACATGGAGCTTCCTGAGCTACAACGAGAAAATGTAATTTATGTTCGCAGAAATAGACTGTACAGAATACTTCACAGCAAATGCTTTCTAATGCAATGCGCAGTTACATTTTTAATTGTTTTGATAACGTTGGTGGGTGGAATCATCTTTGGTGTACATTTTATTTTTATGCCAGTAACTACAGTACCCCCCCTTGATCCTACTACTTCAACTGTTTCTTCTATGCATTCTTTTCACTCATTTCCTGAACACGAACAAGCTCGACGCTCAGAATTTATTAACAATACATTTGTACAGCTCTTGCATCAACACCAACTGATAGTTAATACTACAAACTGCTGGGTGTGTGGCTTGATACCTCACACTATGGATAAAGGCATTCCCTATCTAGTCTTGCCTTTCAGCTATAATGGATCATTTCAGGCCTTTCAGACCATTTTTTCATATGCCCTTGAGACCTATCCTCCGCGTCCACCACGGTCCACTAAATACAACTCAGCCAACAAAGCTTTAGTCCAGGGAATTATTGATATGATTAAAGACGTCAATAATACTCCGTCTTATCCTAGAGATGAATTACTGGTGTATTTGAGTTGGAACTCTACAGAGTATCGCCTTAGTTTGGGAGAAAGCAAGCGTAAAAGCTCCACTTCAGTTTGGGTCGTGCCTCACCGAGGTCAGGTCTGTTTGCAAGGAAATGGGAGAAATCCGAGAGCTCAGCTAGGGAGGAGTGAGTGCGTTGAGACTTACGTATTTCCGTCTAACTCCTCCCCTGCCTTTCTGACTGCTAGGGGTACCTACTTCATTTGTCAGGACAGAGCATATACATGGCTGCCTGCTGACTTTTCAGGTTCATGTTATATTGCTCGATTGTTACCCCCGACATACACTGCTTCTTCAGATTATCACAAAACCAGAGTAGCAAGAGGTGTCTTCAGCAAGGAAGATACCGCTGGTCAAGAAGCTGGAGACTTTTTCAAAGGTTTCCTTCCGTTTTGGGGGCCTATGGCCAATAGTAGAAATCTTCGTCAACTAACACGGGTAGTTGAATCTACAATTACAGAAACTGCTGGTGCCCTTAGTAACTTAACAGCTGAGCTTCAGGCGGATCGTCTCATGACGTTGCAGAACCGTATGGTTCTAGACGTAATACTTGCAGATCGAGGTGGGGTATGCAGAATGATCCAATCAAGCTGCTGTGTTTTTATTCCAAATAATGCTCCAACAGTCTATGAAGCAATCTCTAAGCTACATAAGATTTCCGACTATATACACGTAGATAAGGGAAACTGGTCCTTCATGGAGTGGTTTTGGACTCTGGTATCAGCGTGGGGATGGAAGGTTCTGATGGTCATTGGTGTCATCCTAGTATTTCTGTTCTCGTGCTGTCTTATTATCCAATGTGGTCCCGCTCTGTGTAGCCTCTGTGCTGCAACCTGTTTCAGAAAACCACCTGCATTAAGAGAAAAGGCACGAGACAGGATGATGATACAACAACATGTCACTAACCTAATGAGCATAGAATTAGACTCTGACTCTGATATAGACTGAGTAATTGCCTATGTAAGGGCAAAAGGAGGGTCTGAGGTTCCGTGACGATTTTACTCGTGTTTGTAACTTTGTCGTAAATACATAATTTTAGTATCAGTGAACCGCAAATGATCCATTTAGTATATCCTGGTGTTTTCGCTATGCTACGAGCAAGAGCACTCCAGTTACAAACACATTCCTGTTCTTCCCGTGGCATCCATCTTAGAACACGGAAGCCATTTTGTATTCCTTGCCCTCACATAGTCAATGGACACGCAATGACCTCTTTTTCATTAAAGGACACGTAGGCTTTAACCGGCGATTCACCTTGCTAGTGACACGTGCACCTTAGGCCAGCAACGCTGTAGCAGCATGACTCGGCAAGAACTGCCTCCCCAGCCTGAGGCCAGTCCTGCTATACTGGTTCTTGTGTTCGTTGGCCTGATCATGATTAGGCGGCCGAAGCTGGTAACCGTGCCCATTTACGACCCACAAACATTTCTTATCCTGTCTTTCTATCTTCTACACCTGGCTCTGCTCCTTTCCTTCTGGGCCTTTATTAGGGGGAGGTAACGAAATTTACGATGAGGCGGTCCGGGTCTTGAATGAAGAATTGACATGGGATTATGATGGACTAGTGGGAACCCCTCATTTGTAATGTTTTGACATCAGATACTGTTGACGATCCCTGTACAACGCCAAATATTTATTGTTTAAGACACGAATGTTTAGAACTGTGGTAACATGTAAAGAATTTGCCTGAAGCCCAATATTCAGTATATAAGGAGCAACCCTCTTTGTACAAATTGAACAGGCTCCTAGATACTGCCCATGTGTAGTTTCTGTGACTTCTGTGTCCCTGCAGTAATAAACCTTTGGTCTTTGACGCCACCATCGAGAAGCCCGTGTTTCTGTTTGTTTGTGCACCAAGACAGGTGGAACTCCGGGGTCTTCGGGTGTTATCCCTGACACCTCTGGACGGAACCAAAAAGTCCAGAACTCCAGAGGGCTCCCTCCATGAAAGATGTACTGGACAGAGCTATGCCTGAACTGACTCCTAAAGGTACATGGCTTACTAAAACGGGCTTTTTTAAGTGCCCGTCTTGTCGGGCGTGCACCTTTGCCAAGAATGGCACACATTACAAATCAGCATTCAGTGACAAGTTGATCCCTATTAAAGAATACCTGGCTTGTCGGAGTGAATTTGTTATATATAAACTGATGTGCACTTGTAACCTTGAGTACATCGGGAGTACGAAATTGCCTGCGAATCAACGCATTTTACAACATCTGGCAGCAACAGTAAATTCGGATAGCAATTATCCAGTGGCTCGCCACTTCAAGGCCGTACATAACAACAAATTGAAAGACCTTCAGTATACCCTGTTAGGTTCGGTCCCCAACCACGGACGGGGCGGTGACCGCAAAAAACTCCTCAGACAAAGGGAATCATACTTTATCTTGTTGCTTGACACCAAGGCCCCTAACGGATTGAACACCATTGATGAATTGCATCACTTTTTGTGATTATTATTATTATTTTTTTCTTTGTGCTAAAATACAGCAAAAGCATGAAAGTCTAGAATTGTTAAAATAAGATAGATGAAATCGTTTTGCAAGTTCTCTTTGGGGACTTTTTTGAGATACACTGAGAATGTATATATTAATATTGAGCCTCATCTGAATTCGTTGTCCATTAGTTTTTAGATTTATGGCACTATTTTTGAACATATTAGGCACCAGCACTTTAGAGCTTTTGTTATATAGCCATGTGCAGTCTTTGGAATAGCTCCTTATATTATACATGATTTGTTTTTAAGAGGTCGGCTATCATGTTTTACTATACCAGCACTTAGAAGCTTGTAATATACTATTTCAGTTTTCTTAATTTACAAGCTTGAATAATTGAGCACTTGCACTTTATTCTCGTAAAGATGTTTCTTATGATGAACTACCTTTTGGTTTTTACAACCCAAATTTGTTTGCTGACGCTTTTTGATTGCCAGGCACTTGCCATCATTTGGTACCATTCTTTAATGGTTGAAGGATAGAATGTATAATGAAGCACTATGCTGTTATTTTCAGTAGACATTTAAATTCTATGTATATTAGATTGCCATTCATATTCGTTATGCCTAGGCTATAATGCACTTCAATGCACTTTTTTGCCTATCGTCCCTATTTCTTTGGGGGATATTGCTTTTAATGAGGATAAATTAACTCACCTGCTTGTCTCGCGTCATGTGATCAAGCTCCGTCCGTGGAGCGAAACGTGTCAGGGAGAGCACTTGCTCCATGATTTGCACAATAAATTATTCCACTGCTACAACTTTCAACGTTGTGATGGCGTTTTATTGAAGACAAGATTCGTTGTGGGGGAGAGAGGTCGGCCCCTTTCCAAATCCGCAGTCATAGCGGACAGGTCTTCTTTTTGATATATATATATATATATATATATATATATATATATATATATATTGCGCCAACTGAAGGACCACAGCTGCTATGAATTAACAACCATAGAGCGGTACAAGGGAAGTATTCATCAACTCCACACACTGATAAAAAAGTGGCAAGATAAACAAATGTTGGATCTGGACGAATACCTTTTCCTGAGGACAAACAACCCTATACTGCCTACTTTCTATCACCTACCAAAGGTGCATAAGGACAAGAATAGGACGCCAGGACGTCCCATAGTTTCTTTGATAGGCAGCCTCACTGAAAATCTTTCTAAATTTTTAGATCACTATCTGTTTGAGGCAGTCCTTGGTTTGAAGTCTTATATCAAGGACACTACAGATTTTATTGGCCACATTGAGAAGCTACAATGGGAGTCCACTTATTGTTTGATAGTGCTGGACATTACGAGCTTCTATACATCCATCGATCATGTACAAGGTTTAAAAGCAGTGGATTATTTTCTGCAAAAACGTCAACTAAAATTTGCTTTTCATACCAAAATGTTGTTGTAATTGATCGAGTACTGTCTCTATAATAACAGCTTTCTCTTCTAGGGAGAGCTGTATAGGCAGGTCTCTGGAACAGCTATGGGCACCTTCTTCGCCCCCAGCTACGCAAACTTATTCGTGGGCTGGTGGGAGGAGAAGGTGGCCTGGGCACCTGCCAATGAGGAATAGTCCAACAAAATAGTGTTGTGGTATAGGTATATCAACGACCTATTTTTAGTATGGAATGGCCCAGTTAGCGAATCAGAGCAATATGTAACACTCCTGAATAACAATGACGTCAATTTACGATTCTCAGGGGAGATTAGTTTGGTGGCAGCCAACTACTTGGACCTGAGAATAGAGATACAGGAAGGGGGAATAACGACAGCTTTATTCAGGAAACCAAGTGCTGGTAACAGCACTGTATATGCAACAAGCAGCCACCCACAAAACCTCAAAAACAGCATCCTGTATGGAGAATTTCTCAGACTAAAACGAAACTGCTCCAGGGAGTGTGATTTTAATCTAGCGGCTTCTGATAGCCTCAAAATATTTACAGCAAGAAGTTACAGCATAGAACTTCTAGATAACACCCTCAAAAGAGTAGAAAAAATGATGAGAGGGGACTTATTTAAAGAGAAGACACATAGAGGCAAAAATAAGAAGTTTCGCATGATAACTACTTTCTCACAAGACGCAGACAGTTTGAGAAAGATCATGAGAAAAAACTGGCACGTATTAAAAACAGACACCATTATTGGCACCTATGTGCCGGCAGCTCCATTAATCACTTTTAAGAAGGCTCAGTACTTGAAAGACAGTCTGGTACACAGCCACTTAGATGACATTACCATCAAAAAGGAAACACTACAAGAGATGAAGGGGTTTTTCCCATGCGGGAAATGTAAAGCTTGTGCTTTCAGCAGGAGGGTTCTATCCTATGAAGTTAATGGTATGAGAGAAGGGAAGACTATAAATAAATGTATGTCCTGCCAAACCACATACGCAGTATCTGTCTGAGGTTCCCCTGTGGTCTCAGATATATAGGAAGTACAATCAACTGCGTTAAGTTAAGAATAATAGAACATATGCGTGCCATAGTAAAAAAGGATTTTTCCTACCCAGTAGCACGACATTTCTTGATAAAACACAAAAGCAATAGGGATCTGTTGCAGTAATTTTATGTAGATTGTGTACCAGCAAGTATCAGAGGAGGGGACAGAACTCTAAAATTGAGGAGAACAGAATCTCGATTAATTGTCGATCTGCAAACCAATCCCCCAATGGACTGAATAGTGGGGAGGAGTTGGGGAGTTAAAAATTGTGTGATAGAATTTTTTGTGACAAGATTATTCTAGGTTTTCTGGACTATACAGATTAGATCATGTGCCAAGTGCAGCAATGTTTGATGTAATAGAGAGTTTCGAGAGGAGTAGCAATCTCTAGAAAGAGTTGCAATAGCCGATGCACGGCAAAACATCTAATGTCTTTTAACAAATTGTAGTTGAAAGTGTACGATATGTAAATAGTATATTAGACCCGCATGACATCTGTTTTAACATTATGATAATGGACTGGAGTAATCAGATAGAAAACATATACTCCCAAGATGGCGGGCACAAAATCCTCTTCGTTTTTGACTCCAATAATGGCACAGAAATCAGTCTGATGTAACGGGTATAGAAATAAATTCATATTGAATTAGTATTAATAATAATACTGGTAATATGATGTTGAAGCTGCAATTTAAGGGTACATAGAGGGATGAATAGAGGTTGCAATTGCCGATCCACGGCAAGATAAAACAATTTATAGTAATAAAGTATTACTATAGAAATGACGAGTATTTATGTGATAATTGAAGGATAAAACCTGGGTTGAGATTGAATATCGCTGAAGGTTGGGAAGGATATACTTCCAAGATGGTGCGCGCTGTGTAGTGCAAGCGTCGTCCTTCTATGATTACCATGACAAAAGGCAAAGCAGCTTAAAATGGCGCAGCGCAGCATGTTACGTGTTGACACCGAGGAACGAGTTCCTCCGAAACGCGTCTGTCTGTTTAATAAAGAAACACTGCTGAAGATAATCCTGTGAGTGCTGTTTTCCTTTCAAGCAAGAGAGATGATTGGGAAGCTGAATATTGATGCGGGACACCACCGCAGGACAGCACCCGCCGTGTGAGTGACTCGCTTGTTTGGTGTAAGCGGAGCTGTGATATATATATATCTATTTACTTTTTTTAACCAGTGTTCTTATTTGCTTGATCTGCTTGTCTGAGTAGTCTCCTGATATGGGCAAAATATTTAACACCTCGACAAGATAGAATGATTGATGAGCCTTCCATCCATCTAATCACAGCTTGTCTACATGTGCGAATATTTAGCTCGTTAAAAATCAGTTTTAAAGAGGATTTCCCTAATTCCTTTACAGCTGTTCACACACACAGCAGGTGTATTAGTGTTTCGCCCGAATAACCACATAGGCGACAGTTCTCAACAGGATGGCATTAAGTCCTTCGAGTCATGGTTTTCCAGTCGATAGTAAATAAAGCTCTTTTTTATCTCTGAACTAAAATGGGCTGCTAGGTAGGCTTGGGGTTTTGTATGTGTATAGGAATTTATTACTGTCCATGCATGCCGGTGGACAAGATATTTTTGTCTTCCAGGAGCTATTTCTTCTTGGCGGACAGTTACTAATTTTGTTAAATGTCTCCCATACTACTTGGGTCTCTAGCTCCACCAATGATTTCCTCAAATACGCTCCCCAAGATATAGGTTTTTCCTGCACCATTTGTGCTTTTATCTCATCCCAGCATAGGTTTTTTAGTGTGCCCGGCTCTGTTGATTGCAATTTGTGGCAGAGCTTCACCGGAATTTCTGATTTTGAAGGCCAAATTCTAGCGGTACCTGTGCTGGAGATGCTGACTTGGGAAGATTAAAAACAGCTTTATATATCTTGGTCTGGAGCTCGTTCAATAACCCTGCCTCCTTGCCATGCCATGTTTCTAAACTCTAAGACAGAGTAGGTAAAGTGTGCTGCCATCACATTTAGGAGATGGGTATAAGCCAGAAAGCTCAATTTTTTTGTTCAGCAGTCGAAAAGCAAAAATTAATGATTGGGCGTTAGCATTTAGATCCTGCTTGTGGTCCTTGTATGAGGTGCCGCGCCCCAGTTTTATACCTAGATATTTATAGGAGGCTTGCTCTTACACTTGATCTCCCTTAACATACCATTTAAACTTGTTTTTCTCGGGGTCAACTAGGCGCACAACCTTCGTTTTCTTTTTACCCTAGTCTCACTCAGGTGCAAGGAATTCAGAAGCAGTTTTGTGTAAAATTCAGGTTTTCCACTAAGATACATAACAGCTGATGATGAAGATACTTTGGCATTTTTGGGCCCTGCTAATTTTCTAATGAATGTATAATGTGCCATATAATATGCAGAGAGGAACTCTTTACTTTGGCAGATTTATTTGTTTTGTGCTCAGGCACCCTCCAGGATTCTGAGTAGAGTTGCAAAGTTTTTTTCCTGAAACATTCCTGTAGCTCTTGCAAATACTGTGATGTCTACAAGTAGGTTGAACAAATGATCTGTATGTGTTTTTTCACATTATAATCAGGACTTCCAAAACCAAAACTCTTTTAAGCTAGATAACATCCCAAATTGGTTTTAAAGTTAAGTCGTGAGAAAACTGCGAGACAATATTGTAAATTGGTGAGGAAAAACTAGACCAGTGCTTTATTTGAGCCACTTTTTCTGAGCACACCACATAATGGTGCTCTCAGTCTATGCTTTTAGCTCAACACGAATGTGTAGCAATTCAAGGAACTAGAAATGAGAGATTTACACTTGCAAGCCATCCCTACAGATTGGAGTGGCGTACAGTGGTCCGAAATTTCACTCTTCTTTTAAAAGTGTGATGTCAGTAGGTAATGCTGTCACTGCCATTTGGCAGCAGTTCGATGAGATGACTGTGATGCTGGCTGCAGTGTAATGCTTTGGACCCTGGCACTAATGGTTTTACAAATTAAGCACTGGGCTAGTCCAGAGTTTGAAAGCAGAAAAAGCAGGACACTGAGAACAAAAAGTTGTCAGAGAACTATAATCCTGGCCCAAGCATTACTTTCCCCATGTAGTAAAAACTTTACACAGATCTACTTCTGAGGTTCTCATCAGTTCAGGAATAGCTGAAAGATTAGCTTCTTAAAATTGGTTGTATTCTAAAAGCATTTCAATTTGACTATTTATATGTATCCATTTAATTACTCTTGTTTGAGTTTAATACTTAGAAATAAAGCTCACCAGCTAATTTACTTACAAGCTAAGACTCTCTTTGCAAATGGCATCTTTAATTCTGCTTCTCGTCCAAAAGAAATGTTTTCTGTAAAATTAGAATGTTATGTCTTTTAGCAACTATTGATCCCCTGTATTTTACCCAGGGTACATTTCAGCAGGTCAAAACCTGCTGAAATTTACAGTGTGAAAAATGTCAATTACACTCTGAGATGACAGTGATGTCGGAACAATTTTCAAAGTGTCGGTGCAGCCATCAATTTCATAGTTGAATTTAAAGGGATAGTGAAACACGCATTGTTAGACCTGGCACCATTGGCATGGGTCTCCCTTCCATTTTTCGCTTTTGTCTCCTCTGCTGGTGTTAAATGCTCTGGGCGCTGTGCCACTGCCATTCAGTCCCACAGCGCCAATACTCCTTATTGTAAATTGACTGTATGAATTGGTATAATCCTAATTGACCCAAGAAACATGATAGGAAAGTCGAATTTAGTATGCTTGAGCTCCGAATATTAAAGTGCATCTTTTAGTGACGATTATTTTTATATTCTTTGATTGAAAATACCACTTTTAGGAAGTAGGTATTTCTTGCCTAAACCTTCCAGTGTGCTCTGCTGTTATCTGTATTGGTTGTCTGGTTTTGGAGGGTCAGGGCAGGCTGAGCCCGACCTGGATTGAACCGAGATATCCATAGTGGAGTATGGGGAGGGGTGACCCTTTGATCTGAGCAGGGCTGTGCCTGGTAAGGTGAATGATGGATCCATCTTCCACTGTGTGTCTGATGGCAGACCCCCTCTTCCTGAAATGCAGGATGCAGCATTGTTAACAAAGTGCCCCATGAGGACACCAAACTGGTTCTGGCTGGGTTTCAGTGATTTGAGACTTTTTGAGAACAAAGACTTTTGGGGTATAAAGATCTGTGCTAAACCCCCTACAGGGTGTGTTACTTCTGGATGTCAAGACGAACCTCTGTCCGTGTAACTAGAGGGAAAGGACTTTGAAACTTTCATCCTTCTTGCTGAAGCAACTACTCAAGGGCCTGATTTGAGCTTGCCTCCTGCTGAAGTCTCAGGGACATTAGACTTCACCCATCAGCTGTCCGGATTCCTATTTGAGGGGGATTCTACTTGCAGGTGAGGCCTCTTTGGAAAATTCCAGAGCCTCTGGTTCTACTGCGGGGAACGTGGGCTGAAAGTCATCGCATCGCTATTGTGGGCCGCCGCAGCTGAGAATCTGTTGCCGCTGAGAGCATGCATCTGCCTGTATTACCAAAGTCATCGTTATCGCTACTGTGGGCCGCTGCAGCTGTGGAGCCGTGCCGCTGAGTGCCCGCATTTTCCGTCCTACGAGAATCATTGCTATTGTTGGCCGCTGCAGCTGAGGTGCTGTGCCACTGAGTGCCCGCATTTGCCGTCCTACGAGAATCATCGCTATCGCTATTGTGGGCCACTGCAGCTGAGGAGCTGTGCCACGGAGTACCCGCACTAGTCCCCACTTTGAGGATCTTGTTACCACCTGCGTGTGCCGCTGGGTGCCGCCTTTAAACCCCGTCCCAGGATTATTGTGAGTGCACGCAGCAGACCGCTACAGTATGGAGCTGTGGCCACTGCGAGTCTGCCTGGCATAACCGTGGCTTCCTTGTGAGGCTGCGTGTCGTGCCCCTTCAAAAGTCATGTACAT
This sequence comes from Lissotriton helveticus, assembly GCF_964261635.1. Taxonomy (NCBI): domain Eukaryota; kingdom Metazoa; phylum Chordata; class Amphibia; order Caudata; family Salamandridae; genus Lissotriton; species Lissotriton helveticus. The sequence goes on from NC_136060.1 coordinate 316,254,065, forward strand.
TGGGCACCACCGGGTCGCGTGGACCCCGGCCTCAAACTAAGTTCGTTCCACATGCTTTTTGAGTGCCTTTATTGCTTTTGCAGTGAATCTGTAATTATGTGCATTGTGGCTCCTTAAGTGCTTTTAAGCCTCGTGTTCAGTCTATATAAAGCTAACTATTTTTCTATAACTGCTTGTGGTGTCCATTTGCAGCGTCTTCCCTGCGTTATTGTGTAAGGTCATAAATGCTTCACATACTGCCTCTGAGATAGGCCTGTCTGCTCGTGCTACGTTACCACAGGGTTGAGCAGGGGTTATCAAAGGGTTATACCTTTATTTTCAGATAAGACTAATCATATGAGGAGTTTAATGAAAAAAAATCAAAAATTCATTTGGTGTGAAAATTGTGCTACAGAATTTTCTAATCTTAAAAAAGAATTATCTTCAATATCTGCATTGGCAACATTTGACACATGTTGCAATTCTGTGATCATCACTGATGCCAGTAATATTGGTATTGGTGCAGTTTTGATGCAAAATCAAAATGGCTGTTTGGTTACAATTGCTTTTGCATCTAGACCTCTACTTGATGCTGAAGTGAAATACTCAACACTGGAAAAGGAAACACTGGCATGCTGGTGGGGAATAGAGTATTTCCGGAAATATGTATATGGCACAGTGTTTAAAGTTAGAACAGATCATAGTCCTTTGGTGGAATTGTTTACCACTAAGGGTTGTGGGAAAGCTACTCCAAGGATTGCCAGATTGCAGTACAAACTGCAAGACTTTCATTTCAATGTAGAGTACATTCCAGGTGTGAAGGACATTTTAGCAGACTGTTTATCTCGTTTGCCCATCAAGGAAGATGGTGATTCATTTATTCCTGATGAAAACACGGAAAAAGTTATATCTGTTTGTATGGTTTCTGATGGTGCTATCAAACAAGATGAATGGAAAGATGCTTGTGCTGCTGATGAGGAAAATCAAGAAGTTATTAAATATAATTCTACTCGATGGTCATTGAAAAAAGTTTTACATAAGGAATTATTACCTTATTTGTATGTGGCCAACAAATTGTCAGTTATTGATGATATGTTATTTCGGGGTGTGCAATTAATGGTACCCCAGGATCTGCGGGAACAGGTACTATGCTTGGCACATGTAGGACATCCTGGTATGTCTAGTATGAAGAACAGATTACGATCTGAATTTTGGTGGCCAGCCATTGATAGATCTGTTGAGTCGAAAGTTAGATCTTGTATGGAATGTGCTATTAGTGATAAGTCACAAAAAGTTGTTAAGTATGAGAAGGCACCTGTTTCGAGACCAGAAAGAGTTTGGGAAAGAGTTTCTCTTGACATTGCTGGTCCGATTTGCCCGTTCAAAAGTCAGATGTATGTAATTGTTCTTATTGATCAATTTTCTCAGTGGCCAGAAATTTAATTAGTTCATCAAGTTGATTCTCACACAATCATTCAATTTTTAAATGAAGTGTTTAATAAAGAAGGGTTTCCTAAGTGCTTGGTAACCGACAATGGTACACAGCTAAGAACCACTCAAATGGAAGATTATTTGGTTACACATGGTATTTCTCATATAAAAACATCAGTATATTATCCACAAAGTAATAGAATTGTTGAAAGATGGATAAGAGTTTTGAAAGAGGATATACAATTAGCTTTATCAAATGGTAAGAATTGTTCTCAAGGACTCAAAGATTTAAGGGCCCATTAGGATGTCGGGCGGATTGCCCCCACCAGGCTGGCAGTAGCCACCGCCAGCCTGGCGGGGGCAATCGGCCCGACATCCACACTCGTTTTCCGCCCGCCATATTAGTTTGGCGGGGGGACCTCGGCGGACGGAAAGACCGTCCACTGCTTTTCCTCCCCGGTCGCCTTGCGGCCGGGGCAGAAAAGGAATAATATGGTGACGGTGTCTATCAGACACCGCCAGCAATATTATGATGGGCTTGTGTAGATGCCTTTCCCCGGCGGCGATGGTGCCACAGAGAGGCATGCGGTCTTCACTCTGGGGGCCCCCTGCAGGCCCCCAGAGTGAAGGAGAGGCAGGTACCCCCCTTCATTTGCATTTACAAAGCGTCAGGCACCGCGCGGTGCCTGCCGCTTTGTAAATGCAAATGCTGAAATGCATTTTAGCATTGTGGCGGGCGGTGCAGAGAGCACTGCCCGCCACAATGCTAAAAATACAGGATGTGCCAGCCACTGTGGTGGGCACATCCTAAAACCCCCCACGGGACCCCCGCCCTTATGGCGGGTGGTCCCAAATACCGACAGGATGGCAGGCGGACAGTGTGGAATTATAGGATTACCCCTAGAGTGGCATGTGATGCGTCTCCTTTTGAGAAAATGAGGGGAAGGAAAGCTGTTTGTGACTTAAACCAGTCATGGATGTTTGAGAAGAGAAACAAAGTTGACCAATCCAAAATTATTGGTAGTTCCAACAATTTGTGTAGGTGGTCATCCAATGAAAGACAAATTCCATCTAAAAAATGTGAAGGTTCTGTGACTCAATTTAACATTGGAGATTGGATTTGAGTAAAGAAGGGTAGGTTTATAAAGGCTGGAGAATCTAAGTTTTCAATGCCTATGAAAATAGTCAGAGTTGGACACCAAGTTGTAGAACTAACTGATGGTAATGTGTAGAGCATGTCCAAGGTTGTTAAAGTGCCTATATGTTTATGGCCGAATCTAGGTAGATCTTCGGGTTCATGCAGTACTTAGTTTAAACAACAAAACTACAATGATACAAGGAATTCACCTACTTCAAGATTGAAATTCAAACCAGTTTGGTGTAAAGATTATGTTATGACATAATACATTTAACTAAAATTGAGATTCTTGTTTGTTGGTGAATAGATGTTCACAAGAATAACATGTGAATATATTTTATACTTATTCCAAGATTTGTAAGACTCCAAGATTTGTAAAAATGCTTTTCGTTATTTTTGTTTAGTCACTATTCTATTTATTATGCAATTATTATAATATGTTACATATTTCTCTTGTTAGCAATGAACTAGTAAAATGTGTGTTTACGAAAGGGGATGTGTGGCATCCTGGCCAATGGTGACTCGTGGAACCATTGGTCAGGGTTCTACATGTTTGATATTCCATTTGTGGTCAGTTGGCCCAGGCTCCATTACTTAATGGTTCATTTGTATTTATGCTATTATTATTATTTGGCCCCCTTACTCTGACTGAGGAAGAAGGATCCCTATTTGGACCTCGTTGCCAGTCGCTGCCACCTAGAGATACCCATTTCTAACACGCATCATCACAAAAAACAGGTGGAGCAAATGAGTCATGCCCATTCGGCGAGAGAGTGGTAAAGGACTATAATGCTGCTAGCAGTGCATTTTGGAGCACTCTTGGAAATATATTACTAAAGCATGGTGTGGAGGCACCCAGTCATTTAATCTCCATTGAAGGGGCTACTAAATTTACAAAGGCATCCAGTTTTAGTGATAAAACTCTGTAGCCCACAAAGGATAATGTGTGGAAATTAGGTGTCAGCAAATATTTTACATTTGCACATTATCTAGCAAAGTGTTTTGATTTGTTTTTATCCTATTAATCTTTGTTTCCATCTTACCTCGTAATCACAAACTAGCGCTTCATTTGTACTTTCCTAATTGCTGATATATTTGCAAAGATTTGTACAGTTCATTTATGTCTTACACTTTGTAAAATTGACATCCTGCAGCTTTTCCTTTCAGGCCAGCAAGACTGTAATATAGTTCATTTTATGAAATACTTTCACTTTACATTCAGAGAAGGAAAAGTAAACACCAATTTCCATGTTAAAAAAATAAGCAACAAAGTAGCAGACGACAGTCAGGCTTTTGCCCACTGTCTCTAGAAGTGCAGCAAAAGTAATTAGATAAAAAAAAAACATTTACAGCCATCGTTATTGCTCATTCACCTTCTAAAATCCAGAATAAATATTTTGGGGCTGCCCCCCTTCGCCCCTACTTCCAACTCCTATGTTAGATGTTGAGTTCTGTGCGAAAAGACACATTTACGTTTGTCATTCCTCATTTTCACCAGGGAAATTCGGAATTATAATTATATTTCTTGGTAAATTGAGATCCACGGGGTATCGGTTTCACCTGCACTTCATCCCGGATAATTGCAATTCGGGCCAAAGTGGCGCCAAGTTGATTGGTCTAACTGAACCTTTGTATTATCAATGAAGTACCAGCGCTAAATTAATTCGTCATTTATTTCCAACAATTAGCGTTCTTGCGCTGATCGGACAGAGCAAATTATCCTTTTTATTGGTCAATCGGAAAAATGTTCTGTGCAAACAGACCTCGTCACATTTCTAAAATTTACAGTCCACGATGCAGTGCATGCCATCTCTCCCTTTATTGTTGCCGTTATAACTGTTGAAGAAAGAAAAAGGTTTGCTGGAGACTTTTCAACAAAAGACACAAACTAGTAACACAACTAAAGCGTATTTAGGAAAAAAACCTATACTGTATTTCTCATAGCACTTGACAGCTGAAATGACAACAATGTGTCATAAAAATTGTATTCTCACTTATAAGAAGTACTTTTTTCGGGATCGACTTTTTCCACTAAATTTAAAGCTATCGTATTCCCTCAGCTGGGTTCGCAGAGACATGTCAGCAAATTTCGACACATCTGCAGATAAGAGTTTGATGCTTCTCTTGTTGCCGGCTGGTACTGAGATGTTTTCAATTAATTCAAGAATGCTGACCTAAGACATTAATGGCAGCAACACGTTATTTGTAGGGAAAAAATACAGCTGTTTGCCAAAAATATGCCAATAATTTAAATGCTTTGGAATTTTAACCATCTTTTTATACTTTGAACTTACGAATGCAATAATGGATTCAGGTGTATTAAACATCAAGGTTGCATATATCTTTTACTGACATTTTACACGAAGCATGTAGCAAAACATGCAAAAAATAGCATTTGCCCAGCCAATAGGTGTCTTTTTGTGTTACTCATGATAACCCTTATAAATGCACCCCATCAGTAGCTGTAGACGACCTGGGCCCCTGATCATTTAATATGGATTTTTACCATGGATTCTCTGCAGGTATGTTCCTTTTCATCTCGTTCTGTACTATGAATCTGTCAAGTTGTGGCTCATATATGGATTTTTTTAAGGTCGAAGCTCAATATGAAGAGGCGATGAATAGGATGAGTTGGAAGACAAAAAAAATGTTATCTCGCCAGACACCAGGGAACGTACGTGGATAGAGACCAGCTGTAACCACATGAGCCCATATATGAGTCACATATAGGGTATGAAAAGGGAAAATAAGATATATTTCCTCGTCACAGTCCTTGCTAGTGAGCACTTTGTTTTCAGTAGACAGAATATACCAATAGAAGTAAAATCAACCAACTCTCTCCACCCAAAATGGCCAATGGCCAGGAAGTTCCTGTCACCTGACATATGATTTTCGTTAAAAAGAATTTACCCTTAGGATTCTTAATTACATGTACTCATTCGTATCACACATTCACATATCAAACTACTGGAGCAACTCCAAAGGGCGGGAATATGAAGATATATCAAAGTTTATTCTTTACAAAAGCATATAATATTTAAAAATGATCAGTTGATCACAGTCGGTACAGTACAATACACTTTAAAAATGGTGTTGAAAGTACGGTTATAAAACAATAAAAATCAATACAACACAGAAAAATATGAATAGCATCGAATTGCACATAATGTTACAATAAACTAAACGGAAGGAAACCCTTACAACGTTAATCTGTTAGTGACTAGGAACATTGCATGAGACAAAAACTCTGTCGTTATGCCAATTGTCCTGTTACAAATTTAACTGGTGTGTTTGCGTCAACGCGTTTCGGCGGAACTAAAAGTTTATTTACACGATCTTAAGGACATTTTTATAAAGAGACCCTTCTACTTTGTCTTACATAAATGTATTTTGGTGCAATGTCTTGAAGACAGATTCTGATGTCTTATCCTTGTAATATTTTATTTTGACAGTATTCCAAATGTCTGTTTATTTCTTACGGATCCTTATCCTTAATCGGGTTAAGTTTCAAGTGGCTGTCTTTTTGTTTAAAAATATCTTCTCACAGACGTTATTGTGTTCTCATTTGGTCAGCTGGTTCCTGTTGATGATATTGCCTCACAAATTGCTGGGTAGTGAAACGCAATCTGAGTATTATTAACGGTCTAGCCAATGTTTTTTCAATTGTAGGGCTATATTGCTCCTCTCAATTTGTGTACTTCAGAATACCGTATGGTTCTCGTTTATTGTGTAGCCGCCATAAAGAGCACTTTGTGTTGAGTAGACAGAATATACCAATAGAAGTCAAATCAACCAACTCTCTCCACCCAAAATGGCCTTACAGGAAGTTCCTGTTACCTGTCATATGACCCATAGAGCTGGGTTGAGCATGAAGCACATCCTGTTTTTTTATTCTGTTTGCGTGTGAAGTTCACCCAATTGAAGTGAGTGATACTTAATGTTATTCTTTATTTCTATTTTATTACTTTAATTTTGCCCTGCTATAGCAACTGTTGTTTTTCGATTGCACTGTGCTACCTCCCACACTGGGCGATTGGAAGGCAGCCGCTGTTGCAGGTGCGACATTGGGACTGTTTCTCGCCCTGTGCTAGAACTGAAGTTGGTCAACCACCATATCAGAAGTTGAAGATGGTGAATTTATAGAAAGTTTTGGTTCTTATTTCTTCTGGCTCCTTTCTGACATCCTGTGACTTTTGAATACTTATTTTCAAATTCCTATTCATCCATCTACACAGAGGTTCTGTGCATTGGGACATCACTTTCAGTCCTGTGTCCTCCTTTTGGTTTGCAATAAGTTCCCAGTTTCTTCACTAAAACTCTAGTTCCATTGGTGGGGATGCTTCATTATTTGGTTATTTTACTATTCCCCCTACTTGGATGACTGGTTGCCTTCTGCTTTATTTTTTCTCAAAGGCTGGGATGCTATTTGGATGACCCGGTCACATTTGGATGATCATTGTTTTATCCTAAACCTGAGCAAATCTCATCATCTTCAGACACAAGAGCTTCAATTCATAGGCTCTCTTCAACACAAGGTTGGGGAAGGCATTCTTGCCTCCTCTCTGGCAATAAAGGCTCATGTCCCATCTTCAGCGTCTGCATCTCTAGCAAGAAAATGGCTGGGAGACCAGGGGTACATGGCGGCTGCTCTTTATCTGGTTCCCTGGGCTCATAGATACCTCTGTCATCTGGTGTATTACTGCCTCTCTCTGGAGTCCGACACTCAGTAGTACCAGGTGTTGGATCTGGTTTTTGCTCCACTTGTCGAGAAACTCCAGAGGTGGCTGCAGCATTCGAATCTCAGCATAGAGGTTTTCTTGGAAGCACCTTTTCCTCTGATATTGACTATGAATACATAATTTTCTGGGCTGGTGTGCGAGAAACATTCAGCTGCAGGGTCCAGGATGACCTTGCGTTGGAAATAACTAACAACTGTCTTCAAAGCTCTAACAATCTTTGCACCTCTTTTATGGGGAAACCTCTGAAAATCAGGACGGACAATCAGGTGGCCTAAGCCTATCTGAATCATTTTGGGGAGCTTCCCTCCTGGCCTTGCTTGCAGAGCAGATAAGGACTTGGAAAGAGGAAAAGTTGTGGACATTTATAGCAGTCTTTATTCCGGGAAGGAAAAATATGCATGTGGATCAGCTGAGTCACTAGCTCCCTTTCTCAGTCTCAATGTATCTATCTCCCCAGGTGTTTCAGGAAATTGTGGTCTGGTTTGGTGCCCCATGGCTGGACCTCTTTGCTTCTCCCTTCAAAACTCTCTTGACCTAGTTCTGCTCTCTCCTCCAATTCAGACCACAAGAAAGGTGAGCACCCTGTGAATATATGAGAGGCATTGGAAGAATTTTTCTTCCTGGTGTGTCCCTAGAGGTTTTTCTTCCATCATCTGAAGGGGGGGGGGGATTTTTGGAATTCCTTAAAGATGGGTTTCTTTTGGGGCTATCAGTGTCCATGTTGCATAGCCAGTGGGAGGCAGTGAAATCTGTTAAAGATTCCTCCATTCTGCAGTTTGATATGTTGGTTTCTCATTTACTCAGAAGCTTTGATCTGAAAAGTCCTATAATCCATTCTGCTGTTCTTTCATGTGACTTGCCTTTGGTTCTTTATGCCCTACAGAAGGATCCTGTCGAGCATCTTTCTTCGGTCTCTTTGTTGTTTTTGACTATCAAAGTTTTTGTCTTAGTAGAAATCACCTGGGGTATGCATTTGAGAGAGATTGGTGCATTGCTTTCCTATCCTACGTATCTAACGTTTTTTCAGGACATGGTCATTCCTTCCTTCACGGCAGTACGAAAGTGTATGTTTTCCATTGGGGCTTGTGCTGCAGATGATTCAGCTGACACATATTTCGTCCTTTACATCGGTTTCTTTTAAGGCTGATGTAATGGTCCGTAGAAAGAAGAAAACACAAACAAGCATTCTAAGAATAATATTTGTCCAAAAGTTGTTTGAAATGTAGTGCAAACACATGAATATAAAACTGTGATTTCGATTTTTATAACTGTTATTTAAAAGTGTAGCTAAAAAAGCTTTTCAACCCTTTCAAGAACCATCACCAAGATGAGTTGGGGTTGACAACAAATAGAATTCTAGAAGCAAGAAGCTAGAAGATCCAACACCAAGGGGCCGATTACAATGCAATCTGAGCGGCTCCAACTGACAGTCGGAGACTTTTATGACCGCATCATAATTGGGTGTTTGGATTCCTTTCTGACTGACCCATTGTGACGATGTTGGTCGGAAGGGAATCCAAATCGGATATCCGAATGACCTACAATGTGCTTGGAGAGCCTGTACTCCATTCGGAAAGCCTTCAGTAATCTCTTAGCTGGCTCTTTCTGGCCGAGAGATTACGATGGCAGATTTTCACACATTTTCACAGCCTTTCTATGCCAGCCTTTCAGACACAGAATGGCTGTGAGAATCTGACTTTGGGGTCCCCCAGCAGGGCGCCATGGGTTCAAGGCTGCTGAATAGCGATCTAGGGGGCACCTATGGCACCCCCCTGTTGATCCCTGCACCTGGTGGCAGGCACCTGGGGTGCCTGTCACGGGGTGCAGGGCTGAACTGCACCTCTGCTCTTCACAATGAGAGCATGTTCAGAATGCTTGCTCCCACTGTAAAGTATAGGAGTGAGACCGAACAGTGTTTGGTCGCATCTTAATTGCTGTGTTGGGACCGACAACAGAAGGTCACTCGGTCCCACTTCTCAGACCCAGTTGGACCAACTCAGGTTATCCAAGTGTGAAAGAACAAAAGAAAAGGAAAATACATATTCTTTTTCTGAAGCCTCCACCAGTGGCCACTGAAAAAGTCACAGTGAAGTTCAAAATAAGAAAACAACTTGGTGAAAAGGGTGCCAAAAATGAATGGGATGCAGAGAATGAAATAGTTACCTATCTCTGGGAAGGTATTGGCATCCCTGAAGTAAAGCAGTGAAAAATGGACAATCAATGTTCCTCCAGAGAGTAATATGTAGACAACAAGGACACCCTGATGAGGATAACGTTCCTGGGTCAGGGCAAATAATTTGTGGAAAGTAAAACACCCAGGCAACATACAAACACTGGCAAATTACAAGGGACAAGTTAAATAATAAATAATAAAGCACTCACTAAGTTAGCACAGAAAGTACAATTTAATAAATTTGATAAAAAGTGTCACGAAATAAATCATTGACATAATTACTGATTAAAAGAGAATATACATTTGTTTTGTTTCAGTATATATTCATCAGCTGCACGTTATTTGTTTATACAGTTCTACAGTACAGTAGGGAGATGGTTTCTGTCTACGCGTTTCGACACGTTGAAAGTGTCTTCTTCAGGACACTACCATCTTGTATCTTATATTATATCTTATATTTTTCAAAAACCGGAAACAAGGTTATTGATTTGAATTCGGTCAAGATCTAAACACAAGTCTTCTTTAACTGAGGTATAGCTAGTCCACGTTGTAGTTCCTTATATTGATAAAATCTGGGTCAGAAAAAAATATCACGCAGTGAGCCAATGAAGTATGAAAGCTTCATCAGGTTCTGGAAGAATCCTGAATCAGAAATAGCTAAAAAAGCCAATTGTGATCATCATGCGCATATCCGATATGGAGGTTCGATGGATGTACTGCAGCCGGGTTGAAACTCTGTTTGTTGTGCTTCTGCTGCAGGTGCAAAATGAACAGCGTTTCAATTTAGTAGAGCAGAAATGGGTTAAAAAATTTGAAACTCTCCATACTGGATAGGGAAGGGTTAAATTACCAGTATTCTAAAGACGCACGCGAAAAAGGCTTATCCTTTTCACGGAACCGAGAAAGACTAATCAAAGTGGCATCTGTGACTCTCCGGTTGCAAAAAAAGCAGTCAGTTTACCGGATATCTGTACTAAAAACCGCGTGGCTGACCAGAGTGGCGCGGCGTAACGTCTAAAACCTCTCAGAGACAAACAGAGAGTAAGCCAGTTGTGGTGGGAACAGAAAACCTAAATGAGACAAACAAAAACCTGTATTAAAGAAAAATATCTAAATCAAATTTGAGGCCAAGAAGGATGCAAGGCATATCGATCAGTGGCATGAGCCATGACTGCGTGCCATGGCCACTGACCTGTTAATACCATAAACCTTCAGAATCAGAAGAGAAGTGCTTGTCGGTGGAGGGTGCTCAAAATGGTATCCCTCTATATTTCCTGCCACTCTAAGCACAGAAAAATACTAGATGATCCGGATCCCTCTTCTTCTGTTGTTGTTTTACTAACTACAGAGAGTAGAGTTGGGGAACCTGTTTCTGGACCAGCTCACAGAGAAGAAGCCACTCCTACAAATCACCAGAAATATGAAAGACAGGCAGCACAAGACAACAGGTAAATGGGTGGAGATTGCCGTAGAGAATATGAAGATTCGAATGAAAGAACCAGCAATAGAGACATCTTAAAAAATACAAAATGGCACCAGCATAAGTCATCTGTGGCAATATGGATAAGGGAGCGTAACAGAATGCCAGCTATCATACCTTCACAAGTGGTGGGAGGTGCAATAGCATGGGTTTTACAGAGGAATTTTCTAGAAATTCCAAGCCTTCAATCATACTTCCAAATTCAATTTTCATGGGTCTATGTAATGTGATATAACTTATAAAGTGCAGTCTCTTGTCCTGGGGAATCTTGGCCCTATCAAAAATCTGATTAGGCTAAGAAGATAATTTGGTTGTAACAAGGCATAAATGCAGAGAAAACAGACTTCTACTCCTGATTGAAAAGCCAGGTTTTTAAGGTTTTTCTAAAGGAGAGCAAGGAGGGAGCAGTTGTTAATGCTAACGGAAGATTGTTCCAAAGTATAGCATTGGCCCTAAAAAAGCTTTTTCCACCCCAATTAGCTTTTCTAAAAGGGGGGGACAATCAGGTTCCTAGCATGGCCTGATTGGAGCGTCTTTGCTGGAACAAGTCCATGCAAAGATTTATAGGCCAAACAGAGAGCCTTAAAACTGCATCTTTGTTTGATAGGCAGCCAAAGCAGTTTCCTAATTGCTCCTCTAGCTGACTCATGCTTCTGAATCTTGCAGAGGAAGCGAGCTGCCTTGTTTGGCAATACCTGATGCCTCTTAACAAATCCTACTACAAGCGTGAGGTACATACTATTGCAGTAATCAATCCTCATTAGAATTAGTGCCATAGGTACCGTTTTGAGTAGTTCAGAGGGCAAACATGTTCTATTTTTTTAATTAGCCCTAGAGAGCAAATGGCCGCTGAGGTTATTTTATTTGCTTGGTCCCTAGACTTTGGTTCCTTATCTGCCATGGATCCTAAATTTCTGACTGTGTTTGAAGGTTTGGGTAGAGAGTCCATCTCAGGAGGCCACCAGTCTGGTGTCCAGAGGGAAGGGTTCTTACCAAAAATGATGACCTCTGTTTTATTGGCAGTTTTAGACTGTTACAATCCATCCAGAGGCTCACCTGATTGATACAAGTGCTGAAGTCCACCCCAAGATTGGTTTCTGCATTGGTTAATGATACCACTATTTGGGTATCATCGGCGTATTAGACCAAGGAGAAGTCTGCTTTTTTTTTTATGGCAGCTAATAGAGTAAAGATTGAATACATTTGGGCTCAGTGCTGAGCCCTGGGGGACTCCTCAGGGCAAAGAGAAAGCTTTGTAGGTAAACTGTCCAAAGTTCACATTATGTTGTCTATTTGCCAGAAAGGATCACAGGAGGTCGAAGCAGTACCTTCTATCCCAAGCCTACGCATACGGTCAGCCAAGATCTCATGGCTGACCGTAGCTTCAGAAAGATCTAAAAGGATCAATGCAGCTGTCCCCCCATCCAGAACTTCTCGTATTTCTTCTGGGGCTATCACCAGAGCCGATTCTGTGCTGCAATGCTTTCTAAAACTGTGTTGGGTATCTTCCAGCCAGAGATGTTCCTCTAAAGTATTCCGATAGTTGTTGGTTCATTATTTTTTCTACAAATTTGGCAGAGAAAGGGAGTCTGGATATTGGCTGATAATTATTTTGGTCTTGGGCGTTCAAGTTTTCTTTTTTAATAAAGGAAGAATTGAGTCTTATTTCCAGACATAGGGAAAATACCCGTTTACAAACTGTCATGATTCCACACCTGCCCTTCCTTAAAGACTACATATCCCCTTTAGGCATCTGTAGTACTTCCCTTTTTGAAACCCGCCCCTGTCCCGTGCGCCCGCACGCTTCAAGTCAGTGTGTTTAGGTGTACAGTATTTCATGCCTTTTAGACTTATTATGGTCATTTCAAATGCTTAGTGCAGGTTTCAGTGTTCCCATTTGGTGTATTTCAGAATTCGAAACCAGCGTCATTATAACTTATTGTGGTTATTTCAAATGTTTTGTGCAGGTTTCTGTGTTCCCATGTGTTGTATTTCAGGATTTGGAGCCAGCGCTATCAGAAACCAAGCCTTCGCTTTGAGCGCTAACGGAAACCAAACCTTCGCTCTGAGAAGCGCTCTCCTCACATCCCTCGCACGCGCCTTTTTGGTGCGCTTCTGAAGGGATCGGGAAACTTCGATCTCGCGCACTTTCTGTGTGCGTAACCGGGTGGAGCTGGGTGCGGCCCAGTACTTAAACCGCACCCAGCCTTCTGGAAGGCGCTTTGCCTTCAGACTTCCATAGAAGAAGGTCGCATCTGGACTTGGGACTTACCTGAAGGTTTCTCCATACCGGCTGGACATCTTTGTTGCTCTTCATTATGGCGATTCTTTCTCTGCAACAGCAATGATGACCCTAGAAGACAAAGAGGCAGAAAGCTAAGTACTTTCATTTTTTGGTTAAAAGGCGCCCTTCGCAAGAAAGGTCAATAATAATTTTTGGAACTTTGATTCACAGAAGAAAACGCAAGGAAAAGACTTTGGACTATTCTGTTTCTTTGTATCTCAGTTTACTAAAGAAGAACTTTGTTTAGGATTTTATGAGTGTAAATTTAGAGCAATATTTAGATTGCGAATTTAGTCATCACTTGTTGTTAAGGTATAGGATTTTGTGTATCTTTGCTTATCTTTCCTGAATTTAGAGGAAAATTATTAAGAAACCCAAGTCTAGGAAGCAAGAAGTTAATTGCAAGTAAGTGGTAGAATTGTTAGGAAGGTTTTGCGAAAGTCTTTTAAAGAATGTTAAGTAATCCATCTCTTTCATTTCCAGCCTAATTCAACTAGAGCATACAAGCCTACAAGCTGACCACTTATCCTAGAGGACACTTGATGACTTCATCTTCGCTTACCATAAAGAAATACTGGACGAAGGCCAACTTCTTACTGATCGCAGGTAGGGGAACGTCAAGACATCCCGATTGAGTCTTAGGTGCCTTAACTAGATTAGTTAAAAGATCTAGAGTAGAATAGGAGGAATCTATAGGACCTGAATAGTAAAGTCTTCTGTACTTGTTGCCTCGCAGGTCGACAGCAAGAATCAAGAGTCTTCACTTCAACGTCCAGTACCGGCCCTCCTCCCTAATTTCTAGTTAATTCCTTGCTGTGATTTTAGAACCAGTAAGTTTTAGTTAGTAATCAGGGAAGTTGGTCCCTTGCGTCTCTGCGGAATCATCTGCGTCATCCTAGAGGTCATCTGTTCAAGCAAGGTAAGGGACGACGTGGATAGCTTGACACAAACATGTTCTCAAGATTTGCCCAACATTTTGTACAACTTCAGTAGGGATCATATGCATGATGTTGGGGGCACACAGGTCTTGTGGAGCACCCGATTTAATGAGCCTGGTAGGTTTTAAAAGTTGTTCTTCTGATGGAACCTTAAAGCAGGAGAGACTGACATTATCCAGCGGTCCAGTTGGAACGTATTCCTCCTGATGATTACCTGCTCTATGTGTCGTAAATTTGTCAAAGATATTTGCTACTTTCTCCTGAAAAAAATCCGCCAGAGTATCACAAAACTCTTGATTAGTTCCTGCATTATTTGAACCAGCTGGTGTTATTATTTTTTTAATAACTGAGACAAGAGACTTCATAGCATCAGTGTGGCTGGAATAGTATTCTGTTTTTGCTTTGAAGATATTTATTTTGTGTATGGCAAGTTTAGATTTATATATGGGTTTTTCATCCATATAATTTTTTTTCTCAATTTTTGTTCTTGACTCCGACATTCATGTCTTGATTGTCTGAGTTTTTCGTTGTACCAGGGTTGCAATATTTTTTATAGGTAGTTTTTAGAGCAACCAGGTTGAGTGCAGAATTCAACCAAGATGTAACATTCTCTACACTATTCTCCAGGTTTTTCCCGGGTTGCCAGGGGGGACGGCTATGATGGCCTCTCCCAGAGTGTCTGGCCGAATTTTGTGCCGGGCTCTACTTAAAATCAGTTGGGTGGTATTTCTGGTCATAGTTGATTTTTTTGTCAATGTTTTCTAGCTAACCACCCAATAGTCTGGCCAGGTCAGGGGGAGAGCTGGGAGAAGCTTGATATCAGAATAATTGGAAAAAATGCCATCCAGCATATGTCCAGCCTTATCCAAAGATGCCCTTACCATATTCCATCAACAGTCCCAACGCAATA
Source organism: Lissotriton helveticus (assembly GCF_964261635.1). Lineage (NCBI taxonomy): Eukaryota > Metazoa > Chordata > Amphibia > Caudata > Salamandridae > Lissotriton > Lissotriton helveticus. The sequence goes on from NC_136060.1 coordinate 316,269,137, forward strand.
CAGGATATACGGGCAGAGTAAGAAAAAGCTACTAACAAAACAGCAAAGTCAAGGATGTTTTTACCTGTTTATTAGAGGATAAAGAAAAACTTGACTCAACCCTCACTACCCTTTTAAGGACCCCTGAAGCCAAATCAGAGGGGTGTCAGGAAGAAGGTATAATTGAATGCGGTCTATCACAAGTCAAGATTAGTAAAGAAAACTGTGATGTAATGACAGATTCCACCAAGGATAATTTCTATGTACCATCCATAAAAGAGCAAAGAGTGCTTCTGAAAACTAAGGAAGAGTACTGCCTTGGGCACAGTCAGAATGTTGGTAAAGCAATTTGTAGCAGCAGAAAGAAGTCAAATAATGGACACAGAGGTCAAATATCATCTAGCCTAAATTATGATATGGAGGAAAAGATTAATAATATGTCTTGATGTCAGAATCTCTCACCCATCCTTTTAGGAAACACTCCGCGTGACTCGAATAGACCAATTAAAGTAATTCTATGGACAAATAGTACATCATGGCAGCCTTATATATAGCTTTTATTACAAAAATAGAAGGGTGGTAAAGTTTAGTTTTGTTACAGAAGTCTACAGTCAAGCTCAAGCTCAAAGTCAAGCTAAAGCAAGTTCCCTAGCTAATCATCAACAGTGGTTGACACAGAGTCTCAGATTGAGAGTGACCAGTCAAATGTGATATAATGGTAGAGGAAGCAAGGCAATCAAAACAGGCTAGTCCTCACTCAAAAGCAGCCCAAACTCAGATCAAGGTAAGGAAGTGGAAGAAAGACCCCCTGGCCCTGCTCTCCCAACACGCAACTCTGCCTCAGCCCAGCCTGGTAGTGCCCTGCCCCCAGTGCAGCTGAACACGGTTTGAGTCCCTGTGACTCTCCCACTGCAGTTAGCCTTTTTCACCTGGCCTTGCTTTTATGCCTTTTTCTTTGCTCTTCTGGGCCTTAATCTCTGCTTATTCTTTTTCTGCGCCTTCGTGACTCCTCGCTTCTCTTTTGCCTTCATTGCGTTCTATAAATGTATTTCCTCCCGACCCGTTTGTTTTCCCACTCTCTTCACCCTCTGCCACTACTGCCCCCGCAGCCCCTCCCACTCCTGCCTCTAAGCGGTTTCTTGTCCTCCTCCTACCCCAGCTTTATGTTGGCTTCTGTGCACTGAGGATGAGCAAGACCCCCTGGGCCCTGCTCTTTAAACAAGCAGCTCTGCCTCAGCCCAGCCTGCTAGTGCTCAGCCTCCAGTGCAGCCGAGCACAGTTCAAGTCCCGGTGACTCTCCTGCCTCAGCTTTCCTTTGTCTCCTTGCCTTTCGTTTCTGCCTTTTTTGCCATTATGGGCCTTAATTCTCTGCCTTTTCTTTTTCTGCGCCTTCGTGTCACCTTACCTCTCTAATGCCTTCATTGCCTTTTTTAAATGTATTTTCACCTGCCCCATTATTTTTCCACTCTCTTCACCCTCTGCCGCTGCTGTCCCTGTGGCCCCTCCTACCTCTCAGCCGTTTTCTGCCCTCTCCCTGCCCCTATTTAATGGCTGCCGCTGCACGCTGAGGACTAGCAAGACCACCTGGGCCCTGCTCTCCCAGCACGCAGCTCCGTCTCAACCCAGCCTGCTAGTGCTAGGTCTCCAGTGCAGCCGAGCATGACCTGAGTCCCCATGACTCTCCCGCCTCAGCTTGCATTTTTCCTCCTAGCCTTGCATTTCTGCCTTTTCTTTTTCTGCGCCTTTGTCACTGTAAACAACCGTTACAATGCAACTTTTAGAACGGACTACTTTTACAACGCAACTTTTACAACGCAGGATCCATTACAACGAAATACCATTACAACGCATACCATTACAACGTAAGTATTGGTAAGTATATAATTATAGTAAAAAAAAATTATTTTTGGGTTTTTGGGTAAAGGGGTATTTTTAGGGTTCAGGGCTAGGTTTGGGTTTTTGGGTAAAGGGGTATTTTTAGGGTTCAGGGTTAGGTTTGGGTTTTTGGGTAAAGGGGTATTTTTAGGGTTCAGGACCAGGTTTGGATTTTTGGGTAAAGGGGTATTTTTAGGGTTCGGGGCAAGGTTTGGGTTTTTGGGTAAAGGGGTATTTTTAGGGTTCAGGGCCAGGTTAGGGTTTTTGGGTAAAGGGGTATTTTTAGGGTTCAGGGCTAGGTTTGGGTTTTTGGGTAAATGGGTATTTTTAGGGTTCAGGGCTAGGTTTGGGTTTTTGGGTAAAGGGGTATTTTTAGGGTTCAGGGCCAGGTTTGGGTTTTTGGGTAAAGGGGTATTTTTAGGGTTCAGGGCTAGGTTTGGGTTTTTGGGTAAAGGGGTATTTTTAGGGTTTAGGGCTAGGTTTGGGTTTTTGGGTAAAGGGGTATTTTTAGGGTTAAGGGCCAGGTTTGGGTTTTTGGGAAAGGGGTATCTTTAGGGTTCAGGGCTAGGTTTGGGTTTTTGGGTAAATGGGTATTTTTAGAGTTCAGGGCTAGGTTTGGGTTTTTGGGTAAAGGGGTATTTTTAGGGTTCAGGGCTAGGTTTGGGTTTTTGGGTAAAGGGGTATTTTTAGGGTTCAGGGCCAGGTTTGGGTTTTTGGGTAAAGGGGTATTTTTAGGGTTCAGGGCTAGGTTTGGGTTTTGGGGTACAGGGGTATTTTTAGGGTTCAGGGCTAGGTTTGGGTTTTGGGATACAGGGGTATAGGGTAAAAATAAATTTAAAATAATATTAAATTAAAATAAATTAAATTAATTTTAATTAATTACATTTTAAAAAATATTATATACTTACCATTTTGGGGTACAGGGGTACAGGGTAAAAATAAATTAAAAATAATATTAAATTAAAATAAATTAAATTAATTTTAATTAATTACCTTTTAAAAAATATTATATACTTACCAATACTTACTTTGTAATGGTATGCGTTGTAAAAGTATTGCGTTGTAAAAAAATGCGTTGTAATGGTAGTTCGTTGTAATGGTTCCTGCGTTGTAAAAATTGCGTGGTAAAGGTAGGCGTTGTAAATGTATGCGTGGTAACGTCATACATCCCTTTGTGACACCTCGCCGCTCTTTTGCCTTTGTTGCCTATTTTAAATTCATTTTTATCTGACCCGTTTTCTTCCCGGTCTCTGCACCCTCTGCTGCTGCTGCCCCCGCAGCCCCTCCCGCCTCTCAGCTGTTTCCTGCCCTCCCCTTCCCCAACTTAATTATGGCCACTTTGCGGCCATGCCACTGGCATGCCACAAGATACGCCAAAGGCAAGCCCATCTGCCCCCGTCTGTGACTCGGCCATGCTCACGTCATGCTCCGAGACTGAGGTGGGCGTGGCCGATCGCTGGTGGTCTTGCTCGACTGCATGAAGGAGAAGGAGATGGTTGTAATACTGTGGGGCCCTAGGCCCACATGGTGGAAGAACTGCGACACAGACACCAGAGGTAGAGTGGGTTAGTGAGCCACGAGCACGTGCGCTCGGCTCTTTTTATTAGCTGTGTCACGTGGTCTCGTGACATCAGTGGTGGGTGGGTGTTAGGTGTATCAGGCTTACAAATTTAACCATTGCCTGTGTCTGCTAGGACACTACATTCCTCCCAAACTTTAATAAAAATTAAGGAAAAGCAAAAGTCCGAGCCTATGGGAGGAAATACATAAATATACAGTAATTACAAATTTACAGTGAGTCTCTTCAGCTGCTTGCTTGATGACGGTGATGGAAATTGCTGCTGGGACTTTATTTCTTCTTGGCTCGACGTCCTGGTTCTCGGTGGGCGTGCTCTTCTTTGCTTGCGCCGTGGACGTGTGGTGGTCAGTCCACGGAGATCTTGCTTTTGAGGATGACGTCACACAGGATGACCAGATGTTAGACTTGGATGATGTTGTCTTTAGCTGGTCCGTCGGTTTCTTCACTGTAGGCAGCTTTACTTTACAAAGAATGGAGTGTTCGAAGGACATTCTTCTCACTAGGACGCCCCTCTCGCGGGTGTTCTCCTGCCACGAGATATCACCGGAGGCCCTTTTCACCAGGTTTCCACTGGGCCGGGTATTATTCCACAGCGTTGCTCCAACTCCACAGTCTGCGTGTGAATGGAGGAGTCGATGGGGGTACTACCTCGCAAAGTCCGTAGCTCCACCTGAAGGGTAGTTGTTGACTCTTGCCTTTGCGCACAAGTTCCTCATCTTCCCGGGACGTGCAGGTTAGACGGCGATGGACTCATCTCTCGTGTTGGGACCCTCTGCCACCGGTGTCCCTGAGGCCTTTGCCCCTTGGATCTCCACGGGCTGGTGTGGATTGGTCAGTTCTCCTTGTTCAGGACATCTGAGCTCCCTCAGCTTCCAGACTTCCGCACAATCCCAAAGGTGGGTGTTGCCAATGGTCCGGCCTGTGCTCTCCTACCGTCCACGGGTCGTCGGGGTCTTGTGAATAGGTGCCTGTTCTGTTCTTGGTGCTATCAGTGTTCTCCAGGACGTGCGGGTCACTGTACACGATGTTGTGGTGTGTCACCTCTTCTTCTTCTTGTAGGTGTGTGGACTTGTTACACCTCTCTTCACCTTTTCCAGAAGTTGTTGATGATGGCGTCGTGCCACATGACTTCTTACTTCAGTTCTCTTCTTCATGGCATCGTGCCACTCTTCTCCTTTTCACGACACAGTCCGGTCACCTTTCTTCCTTTGTCTTGCTGACCAGGCTTCTTCAAGCAGCGTGCACTCCGCCTGTTTCCTTCTGGTCTTGTCCTGTCTTTAGGACACTTGTCTTCTCTCCCCTCTTCGGTGACTGGACCGGTCATTACGATCTTCTCTCTTGTCTCCTATTACTTCCAGTTACTCTTGGTATTGCGTCCGTCTCTCCGGGTCTTCTGATCTCTCGGTTTACGGACGTCTTCTGGCAGGACATATTCACCCTGACTGGGCAGAATTTCTTCTTTCATTTCTGGTGATCATTTTGGGTGATCGGCTTTTGTTTGGGCGCCCCTCTGGCTTGTCGGATCATCCTTTTTCCTGGGCGATCTTCTTTGCTACCAGATGGGGTGGACAGCTTGCTCTGCGTGAGTCTTCTCGCTATCCGCGACCGTTGGGGTCGCTATTGGTTCTGCTGCAGTGCTTTTGCGTTGGCGCAGTTTCTCCTGCGCTCTTCGTGTGCTCTGCTTTTCCGGAGGGTTAGCTTCACCTCTCCCTGGACCTTCTCCGGTGGATGCACTTCTCGTGCTCGCTTCCGGTGAGGCTCTTTAGCTTCTTGGGGCGTTCACCTTGCTTGGTTGTTACGCCTCCTTTTGGATGCGGTGTAACTTTGTGTTACTCTTCCGGTGCACGTCAGTGTGCAGTGTAGTGGCAAGTTCTTGCTTCAGTTGGTACCGTCGTGATACATCTTCAGTGTAGCTTTGTTCCTTGTGGTTCATTAGATTCTTTGGCGTTGTCGCTCTTCCACTTGCGTGTCGCACTTTTCTTCTTCACACTTGGGTACTTGCCTCGCACGTCTTCTGGTGCTTTGGGTGTGGCTTCCTCTCTGTTAGGCGCTGTCCTGTACTGTCCGCGTCCGGGGTACACTGGCGCTCTTCTAGTCGGTTGCCTGTGAAACTTGCTGCTTGCGGTAGACGTCTTGACTCTCCCTCTTCGTCCAGCGTGAGGTTGTCTTCTTCTGCGATTGTGGTGAGCACCTGTGGCCACAGGCGTCACTTCTGCAGTGGTGATGGGTCTCCGTCTTCGTCCGCATCGCTGCAAGCTTGCTTTACCTCTGTAGGCTTTCCCTTGACTCGTCCTGTGCTTGTTTGCTGCCCGAATCTCTTCCAGGCTGGTTGCTGCATAAGGTCACTAGATGGCAGTGTTGCTCCACTTTGCTGGCAGTCCATGTCGTTTTGTGCTTTTCTGGAGATTTCTTCAGCTGCTGGTGCTGGGCTGTTTGCTGCTGTTGGAGCCTGTGGCGCTGCAGCCCCTCTGGCTCCACAGGCGTGCTGGGGGCCGGTCTCAAGGATGCCAGGTAAGTCTTTATTTCATTTAGTTGGGGAAGTATGCAGCTTGCAGTGGTGGTGTTAGGCGTTGTTGCATGTGCGTGTGCCCGGAGATGGGTGCAGGGGTTCACTTCAGTGCCCTCGCAGTGTTGTCTGCTCCTTCCTCACTCACCCCGCCCGCGGCAGCCACTTAACTCACACGCTGCGCGGGTGGGGGCAGCAGCTGCAGCCGGAGACTCCAGGCACTTCTTGGGGCCGTATTCGTCCTCACGGCAACCGGCGGTGCAGCAGTCTGGCCTCACCTGCGTTGCCGTCCGTTCCCCCTCAGGCTGCTTCTTTCATTTGGGGGCACTTATATCGATCGCGGGTGGGCTCCGCTTCATTACTTACACTCTCCCCGCCCACGGTACTTCACACGCGCAGCGCGGCGGGAGAGACGCTGCAGGCAGGCCGCGGGTGGGCTCCGCTGGCACTGCTGTATTTAAAGTTTATTTTCCTGGCACCATGGCCACGCGGGTAGGCTCCGCTGTCCCCTTACAGCGCCCAGCAGCACTTCACACGCTGCAGGCGTTTTTCTTTACCCCGCCGCCGCACTTCTCATACGCTGCGCGGCGGGGACGCTGCAGGCAGGCCGCGGGTGGGCTCCGCTGGCGCTGCTATATTTGAAGTTTATTGTGGGCCGCAGTTGCATGCGGGTGGGCTCCACTTAACATCAGTTACAAGGGGGGTGATCCAGGCAGGCCGGGGGTGGGCTCCGCCGGTGCTGCTTTATTTTTAAAGTTTATATGCGGCTGCTTCACGCCCGGCGGGGCGCCTGACCATGCGGGTGGGCACCGCTTATGTTCGATCACAGGGGGGATCGCTCCTGGCATATGTGACCCCCCAGGGGCATTCACAGTCCCCGGGCTCACCTCTGGCCTACGGGCCTGTCTTCTCCTGCGGCCGTGGCGAGTGGGCTCCGCCCGGTCAGCACTCCTCGCAGGGGGCACAGTCGCGGCCGGTGCAGGTGGGCTCTGTCCGGTTCGCTTTTCATTGGTGACTCGGCCCGTAGCACAGCACTCGCCCCACGGGCCTCTCGGCGGCCAGCGCCGCCTCACCAGGGGGTGCCCTTCACACGGGCAGCATTCTCCTCCCCTTTTGCAGTGGCTGCGTTGCGTGGAGTTCGAATCACTCCCTCGTCGCCATTGTAATACTGTGGGGCCCTAGGCCCACATGGTGGAAGAACTGCGACACAGACACCAGAGGTTGAGTGGGTTAGTGAGCCACGAGCACGTGCGCTCGGCTCTTTTTATTAGCTGTGTCACGTGGTCTCGTGACATCAGTGGTGGGTGGGTGTTAGGTGTATCAGGCTTACAAATTTAACCCTTGCCTGTGTCTGCTAGGACACTACAATGGTAGTGGCGGCGGTCCCGGCTTTGCAAGGCTATACGATCCATTTTCAGGATTCCTGATCAGCCTGGTGTGGCCTAGATGTGCCGAGAGCGCATTTTCTAATATTTAACTGCTGCTTCTGTTCTTCAGCTAAGACTGAATTTTTCCTGGTTACATGCTGGCAGGAAACGCTGGTTTCCCCGAGAGACAGAGGAGGAGGGGGCGCTAGGAGGCAATAAGTTGGGAAGCCCGGAGTGATCTCTGCGAGCAGCGCTGCGGGCATTTCTTATTTGAAAGGTTTAAAAAAAAAGAGGAACATACAAGGCAGAAGATGTCAGATGCTGTGCTTGGGCTCTTAGAGGTTTGATGTTGCAGCTCTCTTTAACTTCAGTATTTCAGCAGGTACTTTTGTTGTACTGCGAGAAGCCCTTGTTGCGGGCATTCGTATTTCTGAACTTTTCCTACAGTCCCTGACGATCTCTGTGAGGAGGAGCAACGGGCGCAGGAGCGCCATAAATCAAACGGAGGAGCCCAGCTGCACGGGAAGCACGTGGGGACGCCGGCCGGGGTGAAGACCGGGCCAAGACGGGCACCTCTGAGCCCGTCAGAGGATGGACTGGGTTCTTGAATCCTGAGAACACGAATCTACCAGAGGGTTATCGGAGAGGAAGCCTATTCCGATAGTACAAGTAACTCTTTTCAATAGGCAATACTGTTGACTGCTAATTAGTAAAACTAAGTATAAGTGTACAAGGGGCAATATAAGTTTTAGTTTCTATATGTTATACAGACACTAACACTTCCTATTTTCTGCCTGCTGGTGTGGGGAAAGAGAATGGCGGGCTGGTATAAATTATATATCGTAAATCATACACTGCACAGATTGGAAAAAAAAAAGAAATAACAATGGGGTAAAGAAAGTTGCTCAATGCACAGCACTCAATGGTAAAAAACTCTACGGGTGACGCTCAGCAAACACTGCTGAGCTACCTTACTAGAGCAATGGGGGCATTAGATTAGATTAGATAGGAGACTGAAGGAGGGGCAGAACATATAAAAACTACTAAAAGCTCAGCCTCCAGTATCTCAAAACAACTTAAGCAGGGCAAAAAAAGACTGAGGATAAGAAAAGGTTCCTGGAAATCTAAAGAAGAACCCAATAAAAAGACTGACTTACAGGGTAATGAGTTAAAAAAAACTAAAGTTGTTGGTTGAAAGACTAGACCTCTATCTACGAGTTTCGCTGGACAAAATGGGGAAAGTATAACTATAATAGAGGCCCATCTGACAAACCACTTACACAGGGGAAGCAGCGATAAACAAGTAGTTATGGATCTTAGTAAGGGGGGAAATGATAACCTTGAAACAAGTAGGACTTCTAATCTGTTAGCTACTTATCTACATACTGCTCAAAGTAGAGAGGATGTAAACCATAGTCAGAGTAATCCCCATGAACAAACTCGAACATCCAAGTCAGACAGGGCCAATCATTCTATCTGCAATCAACAGACAGAGCCGCAACCACGAATATTATACCCAAAAGTACCCATTGAGTATATAACAAGAGACCAATATCTATACTTACCGCCAGCAGTAACACTGTATACGGTCATTTGAGCAAATGTGTCAAAGCTGGGCATTTCAGAAAATGAAACCTGGGAAATGCTTAGAAAAAAAATCATTACACTGGCTAAGCACGAAGGTTGGGCTAGTGGAACAGCTCTTTATCGAGTTCAAGATGGCCCCTAGACTTCAGCGGGTAGGTAAAAGAAGAAAAACACTACCAGGGGATTGCGTAGTACTAACGTTTAAAACACCCCTGCTAGTGGAAAATATATATTTTGGTTGGCAGGAAATAATTCTGTGACAACGAGAGGAATTAACACACTGCCATTGGGCTTTTTCTATCAACCACCCTTTTTGGTAGAGAGAGGTACTAATATGAGAAACATCGAGGCGAGGCATAATTGAACCTACAACATACCGGTTGAGAACCGGTTTACAATGCTCTTGAGTCTGGAAGAGATAGACTGACTGGACCGGACACAGGAAATCAAGACAAAGAAAGCAATATGATATATCCCTCTTGGTCCACACCATGCAGACCCAAACCAGAATGCAAGCCCGTACAGACTACATTTAGAAAGCGATTATACATCAGAACTAGAGAACATGGACTCAAATAACAACCTGGCCGGTAGCGTGGTAATAGCAGACCATAGTCCAGAGACAGATCAGGGAACAAACCCGGCTATGAGTATGAGTTCAGTTGTACATCCACCTACGTCCATTATATCTAATTTCAAAGAGGAACCTAGTACCAATGAAAGTAGTCTCACAATTTTGTATTGGAACACAGCGGGCCTAAGGTCGAAGCTAACAAATCACCTATGGCATATATTTGTGGGGAAATTCAATGTCCTCTGTTTTCAAGAGACGTGGGCCACCAGTGAAATTCACGTTGGGGGTTATAAGACCTACCATACACAAGCTATGTGGTCCGCTTCTGGGAGGGTTAAGGTAAGTCTGACAGTGTATATCTCTAATCTGTTGGTGATAAAGGAAATATTATTTGTAAAGCCAGAACCTTATTATCAAATAATAACCTTGAATATGAACAAGAAAAACATATATGTAGTGGTCAATTTCTATAACAATGTACTGAAGGAACATTTGGTTGATGTTTTTAAACCAACGCAGAAATGCATTGCAAGAAATTATCTTGTCCACAGAAAACACATAGAGGTGATATCAAGAGGACATATGGCCCGCAAAACTTGGCAATTGATAAAGTAAATGGTTACTCCCTAAAATGGGTTAAAGTTGACGCGCAGGAGTTTACATAGTAGTGGTCAAGAAATCTTTAATCTCCATCATGAAGTGTTTAGATCTCTTCCCTCCACATCAGGAAGTCTTAAAAACCTATGCAGAAATAACGGATGAAATTAGGGAATCATTGAAAATTCAATTAAAACAGAGGAATGGGAAGCATAAGGGATGGTTCAACAATAACTGTACAAAAGCATATATAGAGTTAAAATCTGCATTACAAAAAAAAGACAGGGATATACTCGAGATTAGACAGCTCAGAAAGGCATATAATCAGGCTGTGAAATCAAGGAAAGGTTTACTAAAAAAAGAGACCTGGGCCGAATTACACAAAGCTAGTCTAAACTGAATTACACAAAGCTGGCACTGCCTTTTGGCAAGTGGTTAAATCCCCTTTTTTTGAAACAGGAGACACTCCCACTTTAGAAATGGCCATAGACGAAAGACAATGGGTGGAACACTTCTCTAAGATCTTTGCCCAGCTTAATAAGGAGAACTACATTATAGCAGGTATGCTTAGCACCCATTCAATAGACTTCTCTATAGCCCTGGATGTCACCTTAGTAGAGGTAGAGGTCGCATTAAAGGCCAGTAAAGGGGGAAAAGCTCCGGGCCCTTACGAAGTTCCAGTCAACCTTTTTTTTTTTTATATACATATTTTTATTGATTATAACACAAGAGTAAAAATATACATATCGGGTGTCATTTGGCAGAACATATTACAACAGTGAACGGGCAAATGAGTTGTGGAAGTACACTACAGTTATAGGCATATGAAAAATATCAATAACAGCTTAGAACTGGGGCAAAACCATCCAATACAGATAACCACAGGCAAACATTATAAGAGCCCGCCCACCAAGGATACAGAATATGTAGATTGGACACTCGACACCCAGATATGAAAACAAAAAGCTCAGGAGAATATGCCACATCTCTTGTGAAGAAGGGAAAAGGGAAATAGACAGGTCATAGAACAAAATAAAGGAAAAATAAGAAACCACCCCACAACCCCCCACCCTGCACCTCTGCGGATGGCTACGACCTAACCCCACTAGCAGCGTGCCTGTCGCCCCCTAAACTGCACCCCAAGGAAGGGAAAAGACGGAGGAGGAGAATTATTACAAAACGATACGGGCTCCCGGACTCCCCTCCCCCCCGCCAAAGGCAGATATCCCCTACCGTGGTATTAAGCGATTTATAGCAGACTAATAAGCAAACTGATAGGGGAGCCACCGACAGAGAAAGGACCGTACCGCCCGTCCCACGGCACCACAGAGGCAGCAAATCCCGTTCGAACATAACCGTTACACCAAACCCAAACAATCAGAAGTCTATCTGGCCCTCACTCCCACAGATACAACCCAGCAGAGCCAAAAGAAAGTCACTGTACCGAATGAAAAGAGTCAAATTCAGCCCTGGCCCTTGCGATCCATTGTACACACCCCATCCAATAGGACCAATATAATAACCAAAGAGTCAAAGCGTTGATGAAAAAGAAGATCAAGATAGCCAGAAAGGGTCAAAAAGGTTAAGTCTCGAAGTCTATCAGAGACACGAAAGTCAATCCAAAAAGTATCAATGGAGAAATCCAGAAGAGAAGGAAGAAGTAAGTCCTGTGTGGGCGATAACTCTGCCGATCTCGCTAGTCGTTCAGGGGAGCTGGTAACGTACCGCTGTAGTTGTGCGACTACAATTGGCACCAGTGTCTGATTATGTTCGGGGTCCTCATCCCGAGGTAGATCAAGCTGCGCGGGGGTCACCGTATGTTGCAGGTCTGACATAAGGCTGGAGTCCGGTCTCAAACAAACAGTCTCGATGCTTGCAGTCAAATTGTGGAAAGCAGTCTCCATTTGCAGGCGAAGAACCCCGATGGCGGCCATTACGGTCCCCAGGGTCGGTCCACGCGTCGTCCGATCCATCTCCGCGTGAGCGATAGCAAAGCACATCTTTAACCCCGGAGGCCGGCTTCTCCAGGGAAACCAAAAGGCGCGGAGTGGACGGAAGCGACTGGCGACTCACAGGAATGGCACTCTTTACACCGCTGCCGAGAGCGGGGGCCCCACCTGCGGACCCCGAGGGCTGCAACAGGGTCCTGGGACCTGGCCCCCCCACCCACCGCGGCAACCACGTCTCGTCGCCGTCGTCTAGTTTTCACCGGGACCAAGACCACCACCAGGATCGAGAATATGTTCCACTCCGATGAGACCGGACTCCGCCGGGTACCCACGGCCGATGTTGTTCAACTGCAACCCGGCTGGGTCAGTACTCTAGGCCCCGGCTCAGACACCGGAGGAGGCCCGAAAATGAAAGACGGTGTAACTTCATCAATAAAAGCGATAAAAACTCCGGGATTGCCCCCCCCCGGGCTCAGCAACGATTCAGACACACAGGAGTCTGGCGGGAGGTCATGATAAAGTTCAGGATAAGTCCGCCAGCGACGGAGGTCGACGGAGCCGGGAGCTTATGCGGCCATCTTGGTTGCTTGCGTAGCTCTTCCCCCCAGTCGACCTTTTTAAGCTCAATATGGAACTATGGACTCCAATACTAACGAGGGTGCTTGAAGCTTGCTGCGTAGTCGGACACATTGATTCATGGTCTTAATGGTCTTAATCTATCCTGGTACCGATTTTTAAGAAGGGAGACCGTCAGAACCCGGCCTGCTACCGCCCCGTCTCATTGTTAGATTCATTGGGTAAAGTGGCAGGTAATATTGTCCTTAATCGCCTGCAACAGTGGGCAGAGGATAATAATGTCGTATTGGATCGCCAATTCAGATTCAGGGAGGGGCTGGGTACTATCGAGGAGGGCCTTAACCTGACCCTTCTCATGTGGAAATATGTAAATGTGAGAAGGGGAAAATTGTACCTGGCTTTTGTCGATCTGACGGCTGCGTTCGATTGCATGAGCCACGGTAAATTTTGGAGAATACTTGAGGAAATGGGCGTGGAGATTCCCATATTTAACTTCCTAAGAGAACTTTATGGAAACTCGATCGCCCGGGTACGATTAAGTATCAATGGAGAGTGCACTGCATTCCAAGTGGAGAGGGGGGTTAGGCAGGGCTGCGTTCTGGCACCCTTCCTATTTACACTCTATACAAATGGCCTGGACCAAGCCATGTTGGAAGGGTGCCGGGACCTACCTCAGTTGCGGAAACACCCAATACCCGCCCTACTCTACGCAGATGATGCCGTAATTATGGCTCGAACCTCGATAGGGCTACAACGTGCCCTTAACACCTATCACAAATACATGGAAAATTTAGACCTAAGAAATAATTTTATTAAAACTTTTATAATGAGTTGTGGGACAGATGGAAGTAAACAGAGGGATATCTACAAAGAGAATAGAAAGGTGGAGTTTACTAAAATATACCCTTATTTAGGTATCCCAATTGACAATAATGGTTCATGGAGCCAAGCAATAAAAGCCAGGATATTGCTTTTTATGAGGACAACAACTTCCCTGGTGAATTTTTTGCAGAAGTTAGGTAAGAGGCCTCTAGTTGAAATGCTCCAAATATATCAAGCTAAGTGTGTCAGCACAGTGACCTATGGGGCAGGAGTTTAGGGTCACAATGATGTGAACGAATTCCAGAAAGTGGAGAATGCCTTTTTAAGCTATTAACTGGCAGTCCCACGAGGCACATCAACATATATTCTGAAAATTTAGACGGCCCTAGGCACACCTTATTTGTCACTTTTAAATTTGTGGTAATAATTGCTATGGGTAGTTTATTCCAACTATTGCGTGCAATCAGGTATCATGGGACTGCCTTTCCCCCTGTCACTCGTATACTTCAAAAATCTTTGGGTTGTGACTTACAATCACACCCTAACCTGATGCACAGCTGTGCTATGTTTCACTCCTATTCAAAAATAATCTCAAACTTACTCCTTAAATATATTGAATCTTTAACATGGTTTTATTCACCAAATTGTTCACCAAATTATTTTTCTATAATTATCACATGTTTTTCAAATCATGATTATTTTCCTTAAATTCATATACTCAACATTCAATGTTTACAATTAATCTTTGGTGTGAGTTCCATCACACTTTAACACAGCCCATAAAATGTAATACACATTTTGAACCGAAGACAAAAGCTTGAATCGGCCCGATGCATTTTGGGACCCTGTCCCTTCTTCGGGGGCCTTCCTACGAAAAAAGATTAAATGATTCATGTCACTCTCTTAACTTTTCATAATTAATTAAAGCTAATGGGCACATTCGGGCTCCAAATCTACCACCAAGTTTACATAATCGCAAATCCTTACACATAAATGACAGATTAACACTCTCAGTTTCAATGTTTACTGCCTATATAACGTTAATGCAAATTATGTGAATAACACTACATGTAATATGTCATGGCATTTTCATTATTATCAATGTCTTTACACTAATTTCCATATATTCATGCTTCTTAAACTCATGGAGCGCCTACCTGACTATTGACTCTGTTAAAAGGTTAAACCATACATCTCAACTGTTTCTGACGTTTTACCAAATTACCCATAACTGGTTTGGGTCTTGACATTGTACAACTGCCAGCTTTACTGTGATTGTTCTATGTTATATACGAAAACGTGATTCTGGTTACCTTTTTAAACGACGTGATCTGCTGCTTGCTTCTCGAGTAAAATCTAAGCTGCTCGAAGTGTACTGCGAATAAAATTCGGGTGTTGTATGTTATTTTTGGTCACTCATGTTGAAACGCTAAAATATGCCTGCTTTCCATTGCTTTTATGTTTACCTCAAGGTGGACTGGAAAATCACCGACTTCTGATTATTGTGTGGGATTTTCAGTTCTTTTCTTCTTTAGTTCTCCGTATTTCTGCGTTAAACCAAAATGTATATCAAAAACTATTCTGTGCTACACGTGCATATGCTAAATTTTAACTTTTAAATGTTGCGGCAAATACCGTCCGAGAAACTCACCGGTTGCTCTCTAGGCTTGCGGTCCTTAGCAGGAAACGTTCGGTGCAAGTGTTCACGCGTTCAAACAAACGCGACAATATCAAGCCCTGACTAACTTCATTTCCTGTTGGTTTTGGGAGGCGCCATCTTAGAGTGGTGTAAATAGACGGCCAATGTTTAAAGAATCGGATAACGGGGCGGATTCTCTGTTCTATGCAGATATATGATCTGTGATAGCTGACTATTACTGCATATAAATAATTTAAATAATGTACAGTGAGAAGATATACAAAAGCTTACAGGCTTCTAGATTGGTGACTTACTCACTCAGCAATACGAATGTTATTACTAGTAAACATGTACAACAGCTTACCGATATACACAAGCTTACAAGCTTCTGGGTTGGTAACTTTCTCACATAACGATACAAATATTGTTGCCAGGAGACATGGGTATAAAACTGGATCTCATATTGTACGTAATGAACATATATCATTAAACATTTTTATTGATAAAATCTGATTGTTATCAATAGTCATATCTGCATTATTTGGCTGGAGAATTTTACAGAAAACAAGCCATATCTAGTTTATCATTTAATCCAAGTGGCTCCATGGTTTCAAATTTTTTAATCAGCATTATTTCCCTTTGGGACAAGAATTTTTGATTGTCCCTCCCTGGTATCACTTCAATTTTCTCTATGACTAAGAATCTGAGTTGAGAAATGTTGTGCTTTTTTTCTAACCAGTGTGCTGCTAAATTAGAATTAGTGTTTTTGGTTCTTATCATGCTTTTGTGCTCTCCTATTCTTGTCTTGACTTTCCTTTCTGTTTTACCTATATACATAAGCCCACATGGGCATTTAATGCCGTAAATCACAAAGTTCGAATTGCAATCTGCTGATAATTTGAGCGGTATTTGTTTACCAGTTCTTGGGTGAGATACAAATGTTTGTTGCATTACATTGTTGCAGTTGATGCAATTGTTGCATTTCTTCATTCCCTTGTATACTGTGGATTGTAATTTACTTTTGGATTTTAGTTCCTCCTTTAAGTTTTTGCTTCTTTTATAGGCAAAGATCGGTCTGTCTGCGAAAATCTTGTTGAAATCTTCGTCTTGTTGTAACAGTTCCCAGCGTTTTAAGATTATCTTTTTTATGTTTCGAGATTTGGTGGAGTATTTTGAAACAAAGACGCTCCTTTGCTCTGTTTTGGGTATTTTCACATTTTTAAGTAGACTTTCACGACTGAGGTTTTTCACCTTTTCTTCAGCTTTATTTATGCATGTCATTGAATATCCCCTTTCTTGAAACTTATTTTTAATCCTCTGCATGTCTGCTTCTTGTGCCTCGGGGGACGAACATATTCTTTTGCTTCTTAGCATTTGTGAAAATGGTAAGTTCTCAATCAATTTTGGAGTGTGAAAGCTACTAAATAGCAAAGTGTTGTTCCGGTCAGTGGGTTTGACATAAGTTTGAGTATTCAACTTCATCTGGCTCCTGGTAATTTGCACGTCCAAAAATGATATTTCTTTATCATTGATCAAATGCGAAAATGTAATCCTGGGATTTTTTCGGTTCAATTCCTGAATGTTTTCCACTAGAATTTCTGTTGAGCCTTTCCAAATCAGAAATATATCATCTATAAAACGGCGATACATTAATAATGAAGTTGTCCACGTGTCATCTGTCAGAATATGTTGTTCCTCAAATTGTGCCATAAAAATATTCGCGTAGGTCGGTGCTCCTCCAAAACCCATGCTGGTGCCGCTGATCTGTAAAAAGAACTTGTCATTGAACTGAAAGTAGCTGTGTTGTAAACAAAACAATAAAAGTTCAAGCAAGAATATTTTGTTGGCTCCAATGTCTTCTAGTTGCAGTAATGCCCACTCTGTCGCTTCGATTCCTTCCTTCAATGGTATTGATGTATAGAGTGAGTTCACATCTATAGTACATATTGTCCATTGTTCGTTTTCCTCCACTTTGACTGTTTCAAGTAAATTTAGGAATTCAGTGGTGTCTTTAATATTTGTTTTCCAGTTGGTCACAAATTTTTGAAGGAATGTATCTATATACATAGAAGGGACAGGGTCCCGAAATGCATCGGGCCGATTCAAGCTTTTGTCTTCGGTTCAAAATGTGTATTACATTTTATGGGCTGTGTTAAAGTGTGATGGAACTCACACCAAAGATTAATTGTAAACATTGAATGTTGAGTATATGAATTTAAGGAAAATAATCATGATTTGAAAAACATGTGATAATTATAGAAAAATAATTTGGTGAACAATTTGGTGAATAAAACCATGTTAAAGATTCAATATATTTAAGGAGTAAGTTTGAGATTATTTTTGAATAGGAGTGAAACATAGCACAGCTGTGCATCAGGTTAGGGTGTGATTGTAAGTCACAACCCAAAGATTTATGAAGTATACGAGTGACAGGGGGAAAGGCAGCCCCATGATTCCTGATTGCACGCAATAGTTGGAATAAACTACGCATAGCAATTATTACCACAAATTTAAAAGTGACAAATAAGGTGTGCCTAGGGCCGTCTAAATTTTCAGAATTCTAGTAACTCTAACTGCCCACGTCGGCCAGAGCACCCACGCTAACACAATGTCAACCTTTGAAAGCATAGCTAGCACAACAGAAAACAGAGCTAACACCAGAGCATTCACGGAAGATGAAGCTAAAGAAATCTATGGACTAATTAAGGTCACTAAAAGCTTCGAGTCCCACTAAGGCTCAGCGACACAACAGTTAAAAAATATGGAATTCGTCATGCGCAGAGAACTAAATCAGAGGTTGCACGCAACTACACTTATTCAGTATCATAAGCACCAGCGTATTCCCAGAGGGCTGAGATTGGCGATTAAGCCCCTCTTATTTAGATTACAACACAACAAAGCCTTTATGGAAAAATGGTATTCAGTGCTCAACAAGTGTTCTCTCGACCTCATCTTATTGATTATAGAAGAGTTATCTAAATCAATAAAAGAATTAGAAGAAGAAATATTCAACTTGAAAAGAGACACATCCAAAAGATTTGAGCAAGAAGATTGGAATAGCCATTTGGAGGAGATCAACAAAAGACTTGACCATTATGAGAAAGAACTTCAAGAAAGGAAATTAAGAAAATTCAAACGGGACACAATAGATTACCGTTTAAACGAAGTTTACACATGGGCAGAAATGTATGCACAGAGGAGACCACAGAAACAACAACATACATCATCCAATGAAAGCGTGGTTTCAGACAGTGACATAGCAGCCTCAAGAGCACCAATCCAAAGAAACATACCAACTACATCAGCAGGAACATCTTCAATAGCGCAAAAAAGTACAACTACAGTGGATCCTTCTTTTTTGGTTCAGGTACAGGAGACAACCCAACCGCCAGACAAGACCAGCACAAACCCACCAAGATCAGAAGAGGAAAAGCAAAAAGAAACAGCGACAAAAAAACCATTTTTGAGGAGCGGAAAGACATAGTCATCAACATTTCGTCAGTTGAATTAAGCAGAAAACAAATAAACGTGTTAAACAAAGGAACATCGTTTGTACCCACGTATAACTCTAACTTAACGGAAACTGAAATAGCGTTCTACAAATTCATGAGAACCATCCGATTACGCCATTTTTTCAACAATGTTCTCCCGGAACCAACACAAGCAGCCACGAAGGAATATGTAGAATTCAAACCGAAGAGTACCTTCACTGCACCAACTTCACATAAGACTATTGACATGTTCGAAAAATTGGTGCTCCAAGACCTCGCAAAACTGAATTTTCAAATCAGTAAAAGAACCAATTTCTCCAAAAATGAAAGGAAAACTCTACAAGAACTGGCAGGTTTGAAAACATTAGAATTCCAAAGAGCAGACAAAGGAGGAGCTCTGATAATAATGGATGCCATATTCTATCAAAGAAAGATTGAGGAACACTCGATGGATGAGACCACCTATTTACCACTGGAAAGAGACCGTACCAACTATATACGTAAAGCACTGGATACCATTTTGCAAAATGCTCTAAGTATGGGATGGATCTCAACGAAAACATTACAATTCTTGTCAGACACGGAGTTAAAAAGACCCCATATATATATGCTCCCGAAGGTGCACAAGAATTTGAAAAATCCACCATTCAGACCATTTGTGTCGGGAGTGGGATCAATATTTGAACCATTAGGAAAGTATATAGATACATTCCTTCAAAAATTTGTGACCAACTGGAAAACAAATATTAAAGACACCACTGAATTCCTAAATTTACTTGAAACAGTCAAAGTGGAGGAAAACGAACAATGGACATTTTGTACTATAGATGTGAACTCACTCTATACATCAATACCATTGAAGGAAGGAATCGAAGCGACAGAGTGGGCATTACTGCAACTAGAAGACATTGGAGCCAACAAAATATAATTGCTTGAACTTTTATTGTTTTGTTTACAACACAGCTACTTTCAGTTCAATGACAAGTTCTTTTTACAGATCAGCGGCACCAGCATGGGTTTTGGAGGAGCACCGACCTACGCGAATATTTTTATGGCACAATTTGAGGAACAACATATTCTGACAGATGACACGTGGACAACTTCATTATTAATGTATCGCCGTTTTATAGATGATATATTTCTGATTTGGAAAGGCTCAACCGAAATTCTAGTGGAAAACATTCAGGAATTGAACCGAAAAAATCCCAGGATTACATTTTCGCATTTGATCAATGATAAAGAAATATCATTTTTGGACGTGCAAATTACCAGGAGCCAGATGAAGTTGAATACTCAAACTTATGTCAAACCCACTGACCGGAACAACACTTTGCTATTTAGTAGCTTTCACACTCCAAAATTGATTGAGAACTTACCATTTTCACAAATGCTAAGAAGCAAAAGAATATGTTCGTCCCCCGAGGCACAAGAAGCAGACATGCAGAGGATTAAAAATAAGTTTCAAGAAAGGGGATATTCAATGACATGCATAAATAAAGCTGAAGAAAAGGTGAAAAACCTCAGTCGTGAAAGTCTACTTAAAAATGTGAAAATACCCAAAACAGAGCAAAGGAGCGTCTTTGTTTCAAAATACTCCACCAAATCTCGAAACATAAAAAAGATAATCTTAAAACGCTGGGAACTGTTACAACAAGACGAAGATTTCAACAAGATTTTCGCAGACAGACCGATCTTTGCCTATAAAAGAAGCAAAAACTTAAAGGAGGAACTAAAATCCAAAAGTAAATTACAATCCACAGTATACAAGGGAATGAAGAAATGCAACAATTGCATCAACTGCAACAATGTAATGCAACAAACATTTGTATCTCACCCAAGAACTGGTAAACAAATACCGCTCAAATTATCAGCAGATTGCAATTCGAACTTTGTGATTTACGGCATTAAATGCCCATGTGGGCTTATGTATATAGGTAAAACAGAAAGGAAAGTCAAGACAAGAATAGGAGAGCACAAAAGCATGATAAGAACCAAAAGCACTAATTCTAATTTAGCAGCACACTGGTTAGAAAAAAAGCACAACATTTCTCAACTCAGATTCTTAGTCATAGAGAAAATTGAAGTGATACCAGGGAGGGACAATCAAAAATTCTTGTCCCAAAGGGAAATAATGCTGATTAAAAAATTTGAAACCATGGAGCGACTTGGATTAAATGATAAACTAGATATGGCTTGTTTTCTGTAAAATTCCCCAGCCAAATAATGCAGATATGACTATTGATAACAATCAGATTTTATCAATAAAAATGTTTAATGATATATGTTCATTACGTACAATATGAGATCCAGTTTTATACCCATGTCTCCTGGCAACAATATTTGTATCGTTATGTGAGAAAGTTACCAACCCAGAAGCTTGTAAGCTTGTGTATATCGGTAAGCTGTTGTACATGTTTACTAGTAATAACATTCGTATTGCTGAGGGAGTAAGTCACCAATATAGAAGCCTGTAAGCTTTTGTATATCTTCTCACTGTACATTATTTAAATTATTTATATGCAGTAATAGTCAGCTATCACAGATCATATATCTGCATAGAACAGAGAATCCGCCCCGTTATCCGATTCTTTAAACATTGCCCGTCTATTTACACCACTCTAAGATGGCGCCTCCCAAAACCAACAGGAAATGAAGTTAGTCAGGGCTTGATATTGTCGCGTTTGTTTGAACGCGTGAACACTTGCACTGAACGTTTCCTGCTAAGGACCGCAAGCCTAGAGAGCAACCGGTGAGTTTCTCGGACGGTATTTGCCGCAACATTTAAAAGTTAAAATTTAGCATATGCACGTGTAGCACAGAATAGTTTTTGATATACATTTTGGTTTAACGCAGAAATACGGAGAACTAAAGAAGAAAAGAACTGAAAATCCCACACAATAATCAGAAGTCGGTGATTTTCCAGTCCGCCTTGAGGTAAACATAAAAGCAATGGAAAGCAGGCATATTTTAGCGTTTCAACATGAGTGACCAAAAATAACATACAACACCCGAATTTTATTCGCAGTACACTTCGAGCAGCTTAGATTTTACTCGAGAAGCAAGCAGCAGATCACGTCGTTTAAAAAGGTAACCAGAATCACGTTTTCGTATATAACATAGAACAATCACAGTAAAGCTGGCAGTTGTACAATGTCAAGACCCAAACCAGTTATGGGTAATTTGGTAAAACGTCAGAAACAGTTGAGATGTATGGTTTAACCTTTTAACAGAGTCAATAGTCAGGTAGGCGCTCCATGAGTTTAAGAAGCATGAATATACGGAAATTATTGTAAAGACATTGATAATAATGAAAATGCCATGACATATTACATGTAGTGTTATTCACATAATTTGCATTAACGTTATATAGGCAGTAAACATTGAAACTGAGAGTGTTAATCTGTCAGTTATGTGTAAGGATTTGCGATTATGTAAACTTGGTGGTAGATTTGGAGCCCGAATGTGCCCATTAGCTTTAATTAATTATGAAAAGTTTAGAGAGTGACATGAATCATTTAATCTTTTTTCGTAGGAAGGCCCCCGAAGAAGGGACAGGGTCCCGAAATGCATCGGGCCGATTCAAGCTTTTGTCTTCGGTTCAAAATGTGTATTACATTTTATGGGCTGTGTTAAAGTGTGATGGAACTCACACCAAAGATTAATTGTAAACATTGAATGTTGAGTATATGAATTTAAGGAAAATAATCATGATTTGAAAAACATGTGATAATTATAGAAAAATAATTTGGTGAATAAAACCATGTTAAAGATTCAATATATTTAAGGAGTAAGTTTGAGATTATTTTTGAATAGGAGTGAAACATAGCACAGCTGTGCATCAGGTTAGGGTGTGATTGTAAGTCACAACCCAAAGATTTTTGAAACATCAACATATATGCCATACGGAATTGGGGATACCCTATATCACAGATATAATAAAAGTCCATCCTGCCTTATTATGGCATTGTATCTAGTCGTCCCCGAGAACACTATTTAATCAGGATGTCTTGAGAGACAGTCTAGGTTTAGACAATGCTCTAAAGATTGGGTGGCTTAATTATATAAAGGAGTTTCTGGCTGATCTGGGTCTATCAAATTACTATAAAAATCCCACACTGTTAGCATCTATTCCCAGGAAAACATTTAAAAAACAATGTATGAGCCACATGGAGGCGATAAGATTTGCAGCTGAGGCAAATAAGCGAATAGTACAAAATAACCTAAAGATGCAATCAAGACTCAGTATTCAAACCTATCTCACGTATATATTAAGTGGGTACAACAGATTTGTGTTAACACGCCTTAGGCTTGAAGTATTCAATCGCTTGGTAAGCTTCCCCAAAATGAACCACTGGGCTAAAAACATATCTAATTGCCCCTGTGATAAGGTCTCGCCCCAAACCTCAATGCATGTAATCCTGTTCTGTAAATTTTACAAAGAACAAAGGAAAAAATGGTTTAAACCAATACTGAAAATATAGGGTATGAGACAATGTGGCCCAACCTACCTTGCACTCCAATTTTTTTATTCGGGATGTTTTACAAGACACACAGAACAATTCCTGAAAAGTACCATTAGGCATAGAAAGCACCTTTAAAGAATGTTATATTCCGAAATTTGTATTTTGACTGTGTTTTCTTTTTAAACTATTTATTAGATTTTTTAACTCCCTTATTTATGTATAGTGCATAATAGCGACACCACAGAATCATTAATTGCTGTGAATATTGTAGCTAATTGTTTAATTTGACTGATAAAGTGTTTTAACTATTGTTGTACATTGTGTTTTTATGGATTTTTCTAAATGTCATGTGAAAACCGAATAAAACGGAGTTGATTGACTCGCCCGTGACCACCTCCAGGAACTCTGGTCCTCCAGCACCACAACTCAGCAACTCTCCACACACTCAACCCTGGAAGAAAGAACACTCAACCCTGGAAGAAAACACTTTAGGTGGTCTGCATTATATGCAGTGCTTTTGCATTTCAAGGCACTGCTTTTCATTCCAGATCAAGTCTCTCCATTTGAATGCTCCCTTTTGCCCTCCAAGGGCATGGGACACCATTTTTATGAAATGCTACTGTTGTGAGATGCAGCTGTGTGGCCGTGTTATTTTTTAACCTTAGGAACTGTTGCTGAACGAGTAAAGAAAATAGCACATCATGTGTTTATGTACTTCGTGTAACCTTGAACTAGCTGTGCAGATGCAGACTGAATACAGAGAATAGTCCTTGAATAACAAGCAACATGCGCAGCATATTCCTAAGATAATGTACCAAAACAACTGTATTATGCGAGGCCATGCAGAGCAGGTTCAGCCTGAAATGTGTAAAACTGCTAAGTTAAGGGAGAACCAAAGTGGGCAAAGAATGGAAATCACTATACCACCTCAATGGTTGTGAAAGCAACTTAGTTAATTAACAAAGAAAAAAAAACATAAACTGAGGAAATGCACAGCACTTCAATTATATAACCACAATGTAAAAAAGTATTTAAACAGTTAATATGAAATCAAATTTGAAATGTGGCTGAATTGATTCGTAAATGAGGCACCCAAAATGTTGTCTAAAATATCACTCAAATCTGGAATGAATCCAGTCTCCAAAGATGATGAATCCGCAATAGCCCTGTTCAATAATTCCAGGGAGCAGATGTGATCCTCATTTCCAGCTGATGTTGAGGATATGTTTTCCTGAACCACATCGATGTTATTAGAGCCGAAGTTTGAAATTATTGAAGCTGTATCATCAATCCACGAAAGAGAGAGTGGCTAATAACAAGCCTCTTGAAGCAACCGCAAGCCCATGGGAAAACTCCGAAAATGTGTCCTTAATTGACTTATTAGCAGGTCCATGTCCACTTGAACAGGTAATTGCATTGCAAGGCATACCTCGACTGCCCAGTCAAACGGACACCTCAAACAATAAAACAGTTTTCACGCATGTAAATCTGGCCAGTCAGTATTTTGTTCCTGGAGCACAGGAACTCCAAAGATTTGTATCATGCGTTCATGGCACAGCTGCACTGATGCACTGATAGTAGCTCTATTTCCAGAGGGCCTCAATACAGACCATCCACTGTAGAGAAGGAAAAATAGAACAAAACTGCTGACAATGAGGAATAACATGAAGGGTATATCTCCCAAAACACTCGGAAATAGAGAATGTATACAAGCTGGTATTACTCCAAAGAGCTTCTGGAAGGAGCTGACTAATCCAGCCCCAATTGTCTTAAAAAGTGGACTATACCTGCAGTATTGGAAACATAAAAAATTTGTTGCACAACCTCACCAAAATGCTGCGGAAGGTTAGTGGTTGAAAGTGACTGTATTTCTCAGGATGTTCTTTGAACTTGCTGTTGAAAGGTTTCTTGGGCGGATGTAAGGCCCACATCTTTTTGAAACAATAAGGCTTCGAGTCGGTTAACCTTATCAAAGGCAGCCTTTAAAGTTGGAATGGAAGGCCAAACATTAATATCAGAAACCCAGTGCATTGGAGCATGGAGCACATTATTGCAATAAGTTACTGTCTGACTAACAGAAAGAACATACGGAACACTTACTCTCATTCTGCAGCAAATTTGGTGATTTAATATCAAATAAATTCAATTTGAAAATAAGATAATAAGGGGGATAATTGAAGCAGCTGGTATTCCCTTTAAGTAACAGGTCAAATTTGCTAAGGAAGTATCACAAACTTCATAAATAGTATTTATTTACGAACAAGGGAATGTGCGGCAGAAGAATCACATTCCTTACCAGTAAGGAATATCTCTCTGTCCACTCTTACACAGACACAGCGATAATTAAAAAGAAGTGACCGCAACAAGTGGATAAACCTCCCTTCCAGGGATTCAAATTTGTTTACTAGGAAATGTTTCATGCAAGATGTTAACTGGAATGTCGGAATGGGCAAAATATTACACCACGTATTAACTACATTGCAGTGGTGTATCAGTTACTGTCAAAGGCAGTTCTAGTTTCTCGAAGTGTAACATTGTAAAAGTGGCATCTTTCTTTGCCATCAGATATTGTTTACATATCAGGTTAAAGAGTAGGAACAATTACATACAGTTTAAATACTGCCATGGAACGTGGCCATGCATTTAGAACCTGAAGTCTCCCACTAAATTGCCTAATTGATCACAGCTAAGTTTGCCCATAGTATAATTAAGACATGTCCTTTTGCGTAACATCAGTAGCAGATAATACAATGTTATTCAAGCTGTAAATTCAAGAAGACAGTGTGTTAATACTATTATGAACAACGGCATGCACTTAATCCAAATTATCTTCATCAATTTGTCCCATCTGTGATAGCTTCCAGATTTCATTATAAGAGCAATGTTCCAGCCATTGTTAACAGAGTTTCCACATCGAATATGTGGCGTCTATTCCTGAGTGTTGAGACTGGGAATAATGCAATGGTACTATGCTCCGCTTATAAAAACATTTAAGGAACTTTTGAAGAAAAAAATGAAAGAATAAATGGATCAAAATGGATAAACTTTGTTGAAATGAAGATAAATGTATGTGACTTGCATAAATTTGTGATTTGTTGTTAGTGCACCCTGGGTCTGGGGCATATTACGGCACCAGCTCCTGTTTGATATACAATTATTATGTGTTAGGACAATCCAAACTACAGGGTAGCACACCTGAATTTTTGTCTAAACCGTCTTTCATAATCTTTGAGAAATATGGTTGAACATGGTGTTCATTCTAACAGCATTGTTTCTGCTATGTGTACATTTGTGTCCAATCGTTAGTTTGCGCCATTTTAATAAGTGAATATTAAGTATCAGCAAAAATATAAATACATTTTAGCAGCAACACATTAGGTGAATATAGCAGGAGGCCTTTGCCTTTTGATCCGAGTCTGTTAGTGCAGTAGTAGGAATTATTTTGCTGATCGGACAATTTTGTCAAACACACCTATAGGGCCTCATTACTATGTCGATCGGAAAGCATTCTGACCAACTCCTTGTCGGAATTGTTTCCGACTGACTTGGGTTCAGGGGGTCAGACCGACCGATTGCAATGTTTCGATACACCGTTCAGTGGGACTCCTATTGACTTCAATAGAAGCCTGTTTTCTGACTGACAACACAGGCTCCCATTGAAAAAAAGGTTGGTTGTGGACAACGTTGCGCTCTGTACCACACTGTGCATTGTTCGAAAGAGGGTTCCCATGGGTACCACTACGGACCCCTACAGACGGCCTCCAAGTGAAGGGGGGCCTTCTCAGGCACCAAAAGTCAGTTTCCAACAGCCGTTTTGTGTCAGACAGACCGACTCGGAAAGGCTGTCCTAATCAGACATCGTAATACGCCGGTCGGAAACGCAGTCCATAGACCTGTACGATTCGGCTCCGACTGAGTCGGAGTTTCCGAATGCCGGTCAGAACTGAGTCGGAAAGACCGAATGGTTACCTTTTCATCATAATTGGTAAGTCGGAAATGTTTCCGAGTCGGTCGGAAACATAGGTTCCGACGCAGGTTTGGAAAATCTGAATCCCGTTCAGACTCTGTCCGACCGACATCATAATCAGCCCTGTAGTCGTAATATAGAAAAATGTGGAATAAGTCACAGTTTTTCATGTATTACTGTGTATTATCATTAGTATATGTTTATAATCACCAGGTTGTAATAACCATTTATATTGTTTCATCAAAATTTTTAGGCACACCTTATTTTTATCACATTAAAATTATTTGTCTTTTGTTAATGTTTATGGCTTTTTCAACTTGAGGGTCATAAGGTTCAGATGATTTTCACAGCACTTTAGAAAAGCTTGAGCCACACTCGTTTTTTCCGGTTGGAACACTTAGGTTGTAGGGTTGCATGTTTCCGGTATCTGCACCTATCAAAGGTAAATTAAGCATCTGGCAACATATGAGGCATCTGCCTCAATCTTAAACAATTTACACAATGTTTATCACATAGGTCTCTGTTTGGAAGATAGAAGTCAGATTTTTGGGCAGAACCCACTTAGAGGTGTATCACACTGTCACAGGTTTCATAAATATTTTGAGTCTTGGCATGGTTTACATCTTCACTCAGCTTGGACATTAAATTGCATGAGTTTGGGATCAGGGGCCACACTTTTTGGGTGGTTTTGAAAGGTTAACTGATTAACAAGTCACTTCCTGGTTTGTTAGAAATATCCATTGGCAAAGAAGCATTTGTTTAATTAAGAACGATATGCACACATGTGTACTGTCACAACAAGTTCTGTATCCACATTAAACATTTACACATTATTTAGTCATACCATCACAATTTAAACAGAATGTTTGATCATGAATTAATTATTGCTGGTTTTGATATAATTCTTTTTATCAAGGAAGACCACAATCCAGTCGCTGTGGTGTTCCATTTGCATTACTGCAATGTACTCTACCTAGGGTCCTCTAAGAGCAGGCTGAGAATGCTTCACCGGGTACACAACGCCGCTGCCAGGATGCTTTTGAACATACCTAGACACTCCTCCACTGGCACAGCTCTATCAAATCTTCATTAGCTTCCCATCAAGGATAAGGTATCCTTCAGGGTACTGTGTTTCTGCCACAAATTTTTAAATCAGAAAGGTCCTCGCTACCTCTTCCCTCTGATCAAACCGGATCACCCTAACAGATGCCTTAGATCTTCAGTTACTGCTTGGAGAGTGATCCCTACAATAAACGGAGCACATTTGGGAGGTGGCTCCTTTAACTTCCTGGATACAAGCTGTAGAATTCACTTCCTCTGGACTTAAGAATGGAGCCTTCTGAAGTCCTGTTCCAGAAAAGACTGAAGACCTGGTTCTTCAGACAAACTTATTTCATTAGCTGTATTGGGCAGGTTTGCAAGACTGTAGTAGGAATCCAGCACGGGGACACTCTGAATGGAGTAACCAGGAAATTTACAATTCTTATAACATAACATAACATAACATACCAACATAGTTGTCCCTGATGAATGGAATGTACCTGACATTTATTGGATTTATATCACTGTGATGAACGGTGAATTTTATGCACTGTTGAAAAAGGCCTGGATTTGCAATTTCCACAAAATTGGACAATGCTATTATGCTGTACCTACAAAAACATGGAAGGAACTTTTTGAAGAAAAAATGTAAGAATAAATGGATCAAAATGGATAAACTTTGTTGAAATGAGGTTACATTTTTGCAGATTGTCCAAATTTGTGCTTTGTAGTTAGTGCACCCTGCGACTGTGGCATATTACACCACCAGCTCCACTTTGCCCACGGTATAATAAAGATATGTAATTTTGCATAACATCAATTACAGACAATGCAATGTTATTCAAGGTGTAAATATGAGAAGACAGTGTGTTAATACTAGTACCAACAACTGCATGCACTTTATCCAAAATATCTAGGTCAATTTGTAGCAGACTTACATTTGCTTCCATCTGTGATAGCTTCCAGATATCATTATAAGGGTCATGAATGAATCCTTTAGACCAAGACGACTTAGGACCCAACAAAAAATCTGGTAGTACATGGTCTACAAAAGGAGGGAAAGACTGCAGATAGTGTGGTATGTTCCAGCTATTTTTGGCAGATTTTCAATACTAATGGGCAGATTTACAAGGCCCTTGCCCCACTTTTGTGTCATTTTTAACATGGGAAAGTGACGCAAAAGTGGCGCAAGGGTCTTGTAAATCTGCGCCTAAATACGCAGTGACTATTCCTGAGTGTTGAGCCTGGGATAATGATGATCTGGTCAGCTGCTCTAAACACCAATGTGGAAAAAAATATTTTGCACAATAACTATTTGTGTCCCCTGG
Organism: Lissotriton helveticus; assembly: GCF_964261635.1. Taxonomy (NCBI): domain Eukaryota; kingdom Metazoa; phylum Chordata; class Amphibia; order Caudata; family Salamandridae; genus Lissotriton; species Lissotriton helveticus. The sequence goes on from NC_136060.1 coordinate 316,298,477, forward strand.
CCAGAAAACCCACCCATTACGACCTGAAAGTGTATAATTAAATATGCCATTCTGCACCACAGCATTAAGCTGTTCCTTGTATGTCAAATGTTCCCAGTTGTTAAATTGGGGAATGGAAGCTGACCTGGGGCGGGGGGGGGGGGGTATCATTTCTTTGATTTTAGCAAGTCCCAGACATGTAGTCTGTTGGGCTGTGTCATTCAGAAAAATAATTTGTGTTGAAATCAGGCATGCTCTAAACAAGGTGACTGTTCCCTGAACCTACCAACATTTGATGCCCCAAATTGATTTGAAATCAATGGTACCTTTCCAATATTCATAGCCTTAAAAGGCTAATTGTGTGGCAAACAAATCTGTGTTTATTGACTTGATGTGTGTCCACATGTAACTTTTTGGCAGTGTAGGAAAAAGTTTAAAATACAAATATTTCAGATGTAATGCTCCGTGGGCAGAAACGGAGGTGTATTTATCCTTGCCTTTTTTTAGAACTTCCTTCTGGTGGAGTTGGACAATATTCCCACTGTGTATAATTAAAAGGTGTGCATTGAACAGTGGTTTTATGCAAATAATGATGTGTAATTAACCCACTTATTATACGCGGATGGCACAGTCCTGATGAGCTGAACAAAGATCGGCCTCCAAAGGTCGCTCACGGGAATGCTGGAATACATAGCTGACAATAAGTTAGAGATAAACACAGCAACAAGTAAAACAGTGCTGATCAGTAGCCACCAGGCGGCTGAACAGCACTTTCAATTAGAGGGAAAAAAGCTAGAGGCAGTCTCTAATTACAAGTACCTGGGTTTTTACATCAACAACAGGCATAATCATTGGGAATAAAAAGCACATATATTTGGAGGACAAACACCCTATCATTTGCCTTCAGGACTTTAGCAAACAAATTGAAGAGGCCATCATTTAAACAGTTATTAGCAGTAAAAACAGCTAAAATGCTACCAACGTTATCATACGATAGTACTGCATTACATGGGAAAGACGCCAACCTGTTAAATAAATTACAAGTTTCAACATTCATCAGTCCGCGTTCCCAGCTCGGGTGAGATTAGAATTTGGGGTAACCAACAAAAGGTTGAGGAGAATGTACGCAACCATTAAGCAATGGTACAGATTGAAGCAGAATGCAGCAGAATCTGAACTGAATAAGGCCCTGTGGGGGAAACTAGAGAAGGATGGAAAGTCTCCCTACAACCAATACCTAAAAAAAGTTTTGGAAAACCAGCTTGTCCTACTCATCCTTCAAACAAGCCATAAATAAATCAGCAAAATTTCTCTCTTTGCTAGCAGACAAAAACATCCTCAGTAAGAGAAAACACGTCTGGATGGTAATCACCAACTACAAGACACTTACCACAGCGCCATACCTAAACTTCACATTCTTGGTCTATCCAAAGTTACAACTAATGATGTCCATCGTGGATCAGCCAACATGGGTCCACAAATGGTTGAAAGGATGTAGATTATGTGGAAGCAGTAAAGAGGATTTCATTCATCTAGTCTGCACATGTCCTAAACTGTTAAAAGCATTAGTCACTTTATTAAAAAACGCCATACACATCAGAATAATAAGGACGAGCAGATCTGCAATTATAGTTGGCTTGGACCTAACTGACACCTTACTGAACTGTCAATTAATAAAGTTCCTTACCGTACATGAGCAAGCTTTAAATATGAATCTCAAGCCATTGCCTGGTAATGTTGAACAAGACTGATTGGCCTTTGAGAGTGAATACTGTATACTGCTAATACTGGAAAGTATGTCGAGAACGTCTGAAAAGTATTCTCTTTTGTACAGCGGACTCTGGGCTAATTAACGCTTCTGATCTACTAATTGTTAATCACATATTTCTATAAACATCTGAACATTATTATTTGATCTATTAACCCTTTGACCGTGGCACAAGTTCTGCCGCGGTGCAGGGGGAATTAATGAGTGGGCATGTTTCGGACGGGCCCAGCTGTCCTCCACACAAGCCCACTCTGACGTCGGACGGCCGGGGGCTGTCCGATGCACGCAACGCCTTAATTGTTTAACAGATATCTTACATATACTTGAGTATTAATAATTGCTAACAAAAGAATTTTATGATTTTAAGGCATTAACAAAAAGATTTTTACTTTCTTTTTCTGTTTTTAGAATCTATATTGTTATGGTTTTAACTAACTGAAACAATAAACATTTGAACTGAACTGCTGTGGTAATAATGATGACAGAACATTTCACCATAATTAGCAGAATTCAGGTACAAGCCTTCATTTTCAAAAACAGTATAATATTCCAGCTCTGAGAGCATGGAGTTAAAAGTTGCAACATCCCATCATCAGAATGCAACCCAGGCATATTAACGTCTCCCATTATTACCCTAAATCTATAAGGTATCTGCAGTATTTCTGTAGAACCAGAAATATCATAGGGGACCTTATCCCAAGCAATTCCATCAGTTACTGGAACGGCTGAAATGTTCAAAAGGGATAGGTCTCTCTTTACCTTGTGTAAGGATGTTAACACCTTACCCACCAGTTCAATGGAAGAACGTTCTAGAATATAATGTCCATTTATCAATAAAAAGTAAACAGTCACAAATCCAATCCAGAGAAGTAAAAATCCAAGGAAAATGTTATCCATACTTTCGTCACAGGAGGAATCAGAAAAGTGTGTTTCAGCCATGAAAAGAAAACACTAGTAGCATCTGAAATGTTAGAAATTACTGAAGAATTCAATGAAAAATCATTAATTATTACAAAATAACTAGAAGCAGTTTGTTGACAAACTGGAGCCATAGGTGGAAAGCAATAGTTGGTAGCGGCCTCAAGAGGTGGGACATCGTAAACAACATCAGTTGTAGGAGATGCTGTGGTGAGTGCGACACTCACATCCGTTGTATGGTTGGTAGAGCAGTGTTTTTAAATCTCCGTGGTACACGCCAGAACTTAGAGACCTAAGGAAAGGTTGTAAAAAATTAAAACGCGCGAGGAGGAAACATTGGGCCAGTTACAACAAAGCCGCTTATAGAGCAGCTATTAGATCCTATAAAACATCACTTAAAGCTGCCCAGGCCGCATTTTTCGAAGAGGAAATCAGAATGTCCCCGAACTCCTCCAGAGAAACCTTCCAGATAGTGAGGGAACTCCTGAAGGTTCCTAACCCTCCGCCCGGCCCAGACACTTCAGGGGCAAATGTAATCAGCTTGCGGAATTTTTTGATAATAAAATTCAAAATATAGTAAAAACTTTACCGCAAAGCGACTGCCTTTTAGATCCTAGCAGTTTTAGGGCCCATACATCTGGCCCCATTTGGATTCCTTTGCTTCCGTCTCCATGCGAAGAATTCCAAAAACTCCTGTCATCCATGAAAAGCAGATCTCCCAGCGACCCCGCCCCTATGCATATCCTAAAATGTATTGCATCTACCATCTCCCCCTTGGCCACTGATTTAATTAACGCCTCCTTTTCTCAAGGCATCATCCCTCCCAGCTGGAAGGAAGCCATTGTAAAAGCCCTATTAAAGAAGCCACAGCTGGACCTTTCTGAGTTGGATAATTTTCGGCCTATTTCGTTGCTGCCGGGACTCAGCAAGAATGCGGAGAAAATTGCCAACCAGCAACTGTCATTCTTTCTGGAAACCAATGAGCTATTACGTAGCTCTCAGACAGGTTTCCGCCCAGGTCAGGGCACAGACACCGCCCTCATAGTGGTTGTCGAAGAGGCGAGGAGTATCTTGGATTCAGGAGGATCAGCCGTTGTGATCATCCTGGATCTAAGCGCAGCTTTTGATACAGTTGACCACCACATCCTAATTCAGCGCCCTATCAATATGGGGGTGGCGGGAACAGCCCTGTCATGGCTAACATCGTTTTTAAACAACCGGACTTTCCAGGTTTGGGAAGGCAACGCACGGTCCAACCGAATCACCCTCCAGTGTGGTGTACCGCGGGGCTCCTCATTGAGCCCTACTTTGTTCAACGTATACATGTCCCCACTGGAAGACGTGGTCTCTCCTTTTGGGATTAAAGTAGTCACCTATGCGGACGACACACAACTAGTCATCTTGCTCACTCAAGTGGACCAATGCCCTAAAAACCTTCACTCCTGTCTGTCCGAAATACATGCCTGGATGAGTAAATCCCTTCTTAAATTAAATGGAACGAAAACCGAGCTCATGCTCCTAGGACATAAGTTGACATCTTTAGCCGATTCCATCTGGCCCGCCTGTCTAGTGGCTCTTCCCGCCCCAAAAAACGAAATTAAATGTTTAGGGGTGTGGCTCGAACAGGACCTTTCATTCAAAACTAAAGCCACAAAAACGGCAGACACATGCTTTGGCCTACTTCGCTCAGCCCGAAAAGGGCTCCCTCTACTACCTACCCCCTCGAGAAAACTTCTCATCCAAGGGTTAATCCTCTAAAAAAAAAAAAGTTAACAAGCTCCAAGTGATTCAAAATTCTGCAGCCAGGCTGCTTACAGGCTCATCTGCAAGGTCCTCAGCTAGACCTGCCTTAAGATCTCTTCACTGGCTGCCAATACGCGAGAGGATAAAGTTCAAATCCCTGTGCATTGTCTACAAATTCCTACAGGGTAAGGGACCCCCTATCTTGAGGAGCTTAGTGTGGCCTTACAAGTCTAACAGGGCCCTTTGCTCCGACCATGGGCATCTTGCTACTGTCCCCAGAGTGAAGAGAGCTCGAACAACGCTGGGACGCTCCCGGGTAACCACACGCTTTACAAATCTGTTTCTATTCTATTCTATTCTATTCTATTCTATTTATAGCGGAAACATGATTCAGTGAAACATCATTCACTGCCCTACCCAGCTGAGGAAAACAGCTTTGATGTTGCTTAGAAGCTGTGGAGGAATTTCCTGTGTGGCAAGAGGATGTAAGCAACTACCAAGGACTCCACTTGGCCAACTGTTTAAAGTTGGCCACATGATGACATAACTGTCATTACAACCAGCAAGCAGTTGCAAAATGAAGGTTCTGGTAACCTGAAACCAAGCACCAGCACTGGTGCAATGTTTGATGGACTAAATTCCTTCTTTGGTGCAATCTTCTCATGTACCAGGTTCCAAGTTTGTGCAATCTGGCAGGAAGGTGCATGTTGCTGCATCACTCCAGCAGAAGTAGATCTCTGTTCATTGACTTGGCCATTACGGAAGTGTTGCAAATCATGTAAGACAGCAATAGACCATATACGTCACAGGGTGTTGTTGCCACCACAATATCTTGACCATCAAGGTTTCGAACATATATGTTGATCCCAAATAGGACTTTTCATGGGGTCCGGCCACCCAGAAATTATTTGGGGAGCTTTTTAAATGCTCTCTGTACCCCATACAAGTGATGGATCCAGCTACGTCCTGAACCTAATAATCTTGCTGTTAAAGATTGCTTTAAGACACAGTTTATCCACTCTCCTACTGAGTTTTACTCAGGATGGTAGGAGGGTAGAGTATTGTGCCTCTACAGCCAAGTAGGCCGTAGAATCCCTATATGCCCTAGAGGGCCCTGGTCCAAATGAAATGTAGAAGAGGCATATGAACCGATAAAGACTTGCACATTTTTTAATAACAGTACGAGTTTCAGCTGAACATTGCAGCCACATCTAGAGGAACCTGGGGCAGGAATCAACTGCAAAGTGGGATACATTTTAATTCTCCATCTGAATCAAGTGGACCTCAATGGTCCTAATAAATGCAACTAAAAGGTTTGCTAGAAATTAACATTATGGTGGACGTGCCACGGTGGAACATTTTATTAGTTGATACATGTCACAACTGAGGACTTATTTTGTTGCCTGTTTACACAAGTGATGCCACCAATAGCGCTGTTGCCGAACCATCAGTATAAACAATTAGCCTCATGTATGAGGAAATAGTGCAGTGCTGCGCCGCCTGACGTTTTGCGTCACTGAGCTGTGTCATTTTGAAAGCAGAGGGATGTGCCGTATTAAAAGCAGTATGGTGCATCTCAGTGCTCTCCCCTGCACCAGTGCTAAAACAGTATCCATGAACCAATGGAGGCACCCTTGCGCCATGGTGCAAGGGTGGTTTCGTTTCAGGGATGATTGTTGTTGTGCAGGAGGGGACACCTTCCTGCAGAAAACCAATCATAGTTGACGTTTTACTTTTTCAAAGTGTGCTGCAGAATGTAGCACGCATAGAAACATAAAAAACAAGGAGAAATAAAAGTATTTCTCCTGGTTGCACAACTCTGAGTAAGTGTAGGATTCCGACGCATTCCTAGGTTTACAAAATATCATAAATCTGGGAATGTAGCAGAATCCATGTGCAGGATTGCTTTTCATTGGCGTTGTAAATATAGGCCGGCACACTGCGGCGCCGGTGCATCATAAAAAGTGAACCTTAATAAAGATTGCAGTTTCTGAAGTATATTTGGTTGTTGAAGAAGAGCGCACTTCTTTAGAAAGTGTGGGGCAAGGCTCTTATATTCATGTGTTTGTTTGTATCCCATAAAGAGGACACAAAAAAACGCTATATGCTATTTCTTAAAACTGAATTTGTAACAATTTCCACAAACCCCAGTATTATGTATTCTACTCTGGCTAAATGTGTATATAATTCATGGTCCGTAAGGTAGATATCATCTACATAAGACAATGTGTCCTGGTCAATATCATGTAGAATCAATTAACACAATGTAGGAAGCAAACAGTACCGAACTGTTCCTATACCCCCACCAGTAGTCGAGTAAACCAACTTTGAGAGTTTAGCACTGAGAAGGTGGTCCAGTCATTGCATTCAGTTTCTACATTTTGGCAGAAAAACATTGGATAGATCCAAGGTTTTATGTTTTTACAAACTATTAGCTATATTGTTAATAAGTGCAGTACTGTGAGTATTTTGTATGGCAAAACTGCATGTATGACAATATATTCCCAGAAAAGTGGATTATTCATTGTGATATACAGGTTTTAATGACCCTGATATTCTTTATGCACCTGATATGCTTTAGCATCCAGCTTTATAGGACATTGTGGCTGTGGCTGTGGGCTGGACCTTATTGGTGTGATATAATAAGGGGAATACTTATAGCAGCCCACATGGTTGCGATAGAGTGCTGGGACTTGAACAAGCCCCTTCAGCCATGTAAGCTTGGTTAACTTCTTCTGGTACAAGTACAGAAAATGATGTCTAGCGATGAGAAACTACCAGTCCGCGTTGAGAAAGCTGCAGCTCGAGTAAAAATCTACTTGAGCGGCAGAAAAATACAGCTCGCACTGTGCACGATGCCGTTTTCAATGATTGCACAGTGTCGGATGCTTGTCCGCACTGTGCAATCATGGAAAACGACATCTTGCACAGTGCGAACAGGGTACTACGCAGTTTGCGTAGTGCTACATATAGCTCGGGTAGTGCGAAGTACACTTTGCGTAGCTTTGCGTAGCGCTACTTCGCAAACTCCGCCCAGCACTACATAAGACAATGTTCATTTTTCACAGAAAATAATTCTAATAGTGCCCTGTATGTCACCCTCAACTTGTAACTTCAGATGACATAAATTATCAGGCGGGTGAGTCGCTGGTAACTAGTTTGTACCTCAATGAAGTCATTAGTCACTGACACCTTTAGAAACTCCTACACATTCAGGCAAACTATGGTGACCTCCACCATGCTGTCGAGGATGGCTACTGTCCACTTCTTGTTCAGGAGGAGAGTGCTCAACATCAGTGGCATTTTTAGCTGTAACACCTGAAATTTTCTTTTTGATAAATTGCAGTTTCTGTGAAGGAAGTTTTTCTTCCTTCTTTACTTATATGTCCGACGAGGGTTGGAAGTCCCTTTTCGGTTTCACATACTCTTCTTGGCTGCACTCTGATCGTCCCCCTCCATCATATCGTTTTTGCATCAGTATACATGTCTGGTGTTCTAATTTGATTGTGATCACGCAAATTGTAGCACTTTTCACATGATTCCTGTTGTAGAGAACCCCTGCATGACTTAGATTCACAGTGTTTTTTAACAAATTCCTGGCTATTTTTTGGATCTTCAAATTGTGGCTTCTTCAGTCTGCTCCCAAATGATTCCGACCTACACAAAGCATAGGTATCAGCAATATTAATAGGTAACTTATGTTCCTGGTCATTTGATGCAACCTGAGTGAGTCTCTGGCATATAGATCAGTTTCATCCCCAAATCGAGTGAAGGATCCATCCCGTATTCATTTTGAGTACGTTTTTAATGCCTCCGTCAGCACAGCCATAGATAATGTACCATGAGTGTGTGTATAGACAGCAGCAAAGACTGTACCCCAAATGGCACAATCATCTACAGCAGAAACCATTCCAAACGGGAGCCAAGCAGTCAAATTTCCATGTTCATACTGTGGACCCATGAGGGGAACACAGGTATAAGTTGATTAGTTTTCTGTGCAATCCGAAACAGAACATCATCCCGTTTGGTTGGGCATTTGCCCATAACAGAATGTATAGCCATCTGAGGCTGCACCTCTGGCACCACTGGTCCCGGGCAGCAAATATAGCACACAAAACATAATTAATCAATCATCGGTATAAAGCAGTTACTACAATATATAGGGCATGAATGTCATTAGCATTTAAGTTTGCAGGAGGATGATAAGGTGTATAGCCAGTCAGTACTGGCCATGTAGGTCTGTCATTGCTGAGTGGAATTACCTAATAGACAATGAAGGATAAATCCTCGACACCCAGGCATCTCTTATAGCAGTGGGTAGGTTACCAATCGCAAATACAAGCTCTACTCAGGAGACCTGAAGGAGAAGTACCTGAACAATCGTTAGTGATGCTTTATTGCATGGATCCAGTTTTCAAAGCAGGAATGTGTATTAAGACAACAATGCATTAGGATGTAGAGGCTGAGTCTCTCTAGCAAGTTGGTACCTGTTGGACAAATTCCTAGCTAGCCCACAGTGCCTCACCTGAACTCCAACATGATCCTCTTTTTTTTCTCAAAGGAACTGTGGTGACAGATCTTTCCACTTTCATTGTTTACTCACTCATAGATGTTCCTTGGCACACACAAGAAAGTAATGAATAGGAGTTTACAATATATTTATTGAAACAGCAGTAGTCTATGATGAAGCAGATGTGCAGTCATTAGGAGTATGCTAACAGTAAGTATACTATTCCACCATGGCTAATCCTACACATTACTATATAGTTACAGGGAGATTTTATATATAGAGGATCCCGGTATTGTGCTCCGGATCCCGTACCTGGCTTTAGGTGGTCCATATTGTGACACAATGTTTTTGCATTTCAAGGCGTTGCTTTGCGTTCTAGATAAGGGCTCTCCACTGGAATGCTCTTCTCTACCCACAAGGGCATTAGACACTGTTTCAATGAAATTTTACTGTTCGGAAATACAGCTATGCTGCCGTGTTATGTCTAAACTTTCGAGTTAAGAAAACAGCACATCACATTGTTATCTATTTCCTGTAACCTTGTACTAGATGTGCAGAAACGATCCATAGAATAGTCCCTGAATAGTAAGCAGTGGTTGCAGTGTATTCCTAGGACAATGTAGCAAATCAACTATATTATATGAGGCAATGCAAAGCAGGGTCAGTCTAAAACGTGTAAAAATATAAAGTTGAGGAAGAATCAAAGAGGGCCCAGAAGGGAAACCACTACAGAAGGAAGTATTGGGAAGAAGTGGTTTATGAAATGTGGTAAGAATTGAACCTCTTCTATAACAAACAGAGCCTCATCTCCTCATAAGCAAGTACACTGTTGCTAAGGAAGGTCTTCTGTATATGGGTTTTATGGACCTTTCGTCAGCGTTTGATTTAGTCAACCGCTCTAAACTATGGGCAATTTTATGCGAAATAGGCATTGATCACCCATTGGTAAATTTTTTAAGTGATTTGCATCGGGAACTGTTAGCAGCAGTTAGGATGACTCGGGAAGGATGGTGCACTAGCCACCTCAGCTCAAAGAGGGGGTTCATACAAGGTTGTATTGTGGCCCCTCTTCTTTTTATTATATATATTAATGCTCTGGAGAAGTCCCTGGGTGTGGCTACTCTGGATGTTCCGCGTATAGGGGATACAGTTATTCCTGTTCTGCTGCAGGCGGACGATGCTGTTTTACTGTCATGTACGGGTATGGGTCTCCAGAGGTTGCTGGACCATTTTGGCGGTTTTATGGACTCCTTAGATTTAAAAATTAACACCAAAAAGTCGCATGTTATGGTGGCCGGGTCAACTGGCAGGAAGACAAAGTCAATATTGTTTTCTTGCAACGACGTGGATTTATCAAAGGTCCCAATTTTTACTTACCTCGGGGTCCTTTTTGATGAAAAAGGAACGTGGGGACCTCAACAAAAAATCAAGAGTAATACGGTTGCTAGGTCAACTGCGGCTCTCTTGGGTTTCTCGAAGAGGTTGGGAGCAAGACCAATGGAGGCAATCCTGAAGATTTATAATTCTAAATGTTTGGCGATTGCTTCCTATGGTACAGCCATATGGGGGTACACGTCGCAGAACAAAATACAAGTTGCTGAAAATAGGTTTCTTAGATTAGGCGAGTAGGGTGCCCTGGTTGATGTACGTTAGAGCGGCGTGCATCAAGCTTGGGCATTCTGAATTGTACACATCACCTGAATGTATAAAAAAGGAGGACATAAGCTGGATTAAGCATAATTTCCTAAAAATGCTAGAACTGGATCGGGAAAATCGGGAGTTAGAGAAGCTGTGTGTTAAGGCTAATTATGTTTTGATAACCTCTCCCTCTATTGAACCATATTTAAAAAATGTGACTAAGCCATTTCATCGCTATTTGTTGGTCAGATTTTGGTTTAATTTAATACACCTCACTTTAGCAGCTTTTCCAACTTGGGGAAAACCGGAGAACTCGAGGCCATGTTCTTGTGACAATTTCTCTACACAAGACACTATGCCTTTTTTTCATGTTTTGTGAGTTTTATTCTGAGATACGGAAACAATTTCTAATTCCAATATTAAGAGGGGCAGGCTTTGTGCAAGTGAGGCCTGCCTTGCTTTATTTGCAAATGCCTAGGAGCACACGGAACATTTATAGCGTTGCAAGTTTTTTGGTGGCCGCTGCCCGGATTAACAACAAAAGGAGTGTCTGTGTTTAATACTTTTGTTGGTCCAGCACTAAGATGATTTGTTCTTTGCTCTGTTTGTTAAAATTCACATGGACTGTTAGATTTGTATATATATTAATTGAAATTTAAAATATATTTTTTTTAAATGTATCATGTTCTTATATTGTCTTTTATGTTTTTAATTAATCGAATAACGTGCTTTGACTGACTGACTAAAACAGAGCCTCACAGCATTTCAATCAAATTTCAGCTTCCAGTAAAATATTGTGAGGAGGTATCCTAGTCAAATCATAATTAAATGATATTTACCAAAGGGTGGAACCCTTCTTTACTCTTCTTCAAGAGAAAGAATCCAAATTGGAACTACTAGTAGAAAATACTAAAATCAGTCAGGAAACTATTGACCATGTCCGTAGGCAATGTCTGAAAAAGAGATGGGACCTGGAAGATCGTTCTCAAAGAGATATTCTAAGATTTGTAGAGGTTCCTGGAGACAGTGGAAGGATCAACCCTCTTAGCCTAATTTTTAGGGGATCGTGTTATGGGCACAGTTATGAAGATAAAAATGAATAGATACCAAAATATGAATTTGTCAATTGTGAAAGTACACAGTGAACTATTTCACAAACCAAAGACCATCAGTGTCCCTCGCACTATCTTAGATTGCTTGTAAGATTACAGAATGAAAAAGGCACTTCTTTAACACAAGTGCATCTGAAGTCTTTTAAGTAGCATTAGGATTTACATTCCAAAGTTTTCCAGATATGGCAATTGACCGGGCTCCGATGGCCAAAAAAATTAGAAACTAGATACCAGAGTTCAAAGAGGCAGAAACACAATCTTTGAATGTGCACCAATCCGGTCTGTGAGTGCTACGGTGAGGAAAATTTAAGATTATAGGTGATGTTGAAGAAGCTGTTGTTTTCTTGCAAGAAATAAAAGTGGAGAGTTAATCCAGTATTGCTGGTCAGATATTGTGAGGCCATCACAGCAAGACTGTTGTTGGAAGGCCTTGGCATAGATTTCCCTAAAGTGTCTTTATTGAAAACATAGATTTAAGGATGTAAAACATTGTGGGAGCATATGATAGGATATTAAACATTTTAAAACTAACTAACGAATTTTGGTAAATAAAATGGGGCACAAAACCTCTTGACTGAAAAAAACCCCTCTTCTCAAGGAATTGCCCAAGAGTTCATTGAAGAGAAAAGAAGCCAGGACAGGACACAAAGGCCGATGGGGAGGGATACTGGAAGAGGGCCTATAGGGTGGTATTTAAGAATGAATGGAAGGGGCTGGTGCAAGATTGAAATCAACAGCTGCTTCGGAAGTAAGGATTGCATAGTTCACCATGGCAAAATAAGATTAAAACATGAAACATTAAAAAGCTTAGTGAGATGAAATAACGTATTTTGGATCACAAAAATTGAAAGCAATGAAATGGGATATCAGGTGCCTGCAAAAAAACAGAATACTCTCAGAAGGATGACACTATCTATGATATAATAGAGCTCAGTAAAATTGCATTGAAGCCCAAATGGCATTATTACGGGTTGCTGCAATAGTTACTTTAGAGTTACCAGAGAGTTGAAGTAATAACTGCAAGAACTGCCTAAACAGGTATAGCACTGATAGAAACATTAGCAAAGCAGTTCAGGGAAGAGAACATGTGCATACTAAATATAGATTAAGCACAAAACAAATCTATATATTTATATCCCTGAATTCTCTGTTCTGTGAAAAATTACAGAGGCAAAATAGTTGAAATAACTCTAGCAAATAAAATAAACTGATACTTGTCCACAACTGCAAGCTTGTATTAAAAGAATGTGAATCAATTCTGAAAAGATGGCTAACTCTAGCTCTCTCAGAGAATGGAAAAAACAATGTGGTATAAATGGTAGCCTTGCCCAAGCTTTGTACTAATAAAGGACACTTGGTATATATATTCTTGGTCGTTTTTTAATGTAAACATTGAGTTAACTATCTCCTCTTTCATCTGGGATAACAGTGACCAAGACATGCATTGAAAGATTTAAAATGTGGAAGACAAATGAGGTGTTAGCACATTCCCACTCTACTGAACCTGTTTAAGAAATGTTTGCATCACAAACCACATTTGTTTTACTCAGTTTTCAATGTCCCTGAATTTGCCCAAGGCACTTCAGTATAAGACCCTAAATACCTGTGCGAGAATTGGGACGGGTCAGTCCTAGCATGGCAATGTGGCTCTTTGTGGAAGCACTGAACATCAAGAGTTATTTGTAATGTTTTGAAAAATGTGTAGTATAAAAGCAATATTTAGTTTGTCCACCAATTATGTGAATATAATAGGATGAACATCTTTGGAGAGCTCCAAAACCAATATCTAATTCCCCATCAGTAATTTTATAAATACGTTAGCACTCCCTTGAATACTACCCGTGCTGCGTACATTCCACTAGTAGTTAAATTCATGTTGAATGGTTGTACACTCAACATTTCCGCAGCCTATCAGTTTCTGAGGAACAGGATGCAATAAGATACACCAGGATGGAAGACAGCTTTAAATAATTATGACTGATTTGATGTACAAACAGAGTACAGGCTGCAACATTATCACACCTTGTTTGACTTTTACATAACATATACATATATTACCTACTGGCGGTCGCCAGTAGGTATATATAGTTAGGATTTTTTCTCTATGGGATTTTTGAAAATTCTATGTCTAATAACTTTGGCGTTTGTGGACGGAATTGGCTGAAATTTTCAGGAAAATGGAACATTTTGTTTCTGAGCAGCCCCTGAAAATTTGGGGGGGGTTCGTCAAGGGGGGGCCGAGAAAAAAGGGGGGTCCCAAAACGTGTTTTTAACATTGAGTTTTCCATAGGGCGGTTAGCCTCACTTTTAGCCCGAACGGCTGAATGGATTTCCACAAAACTTGGCAAAATTGTAGGGACTGGTAGCCCGATGTGCCTTTGCTAGGTCTCAATATATGTGCTTCAGTGGATTTTGAGAAATTAACGTTCAAAAAAAGATATATATCTGTAACAGCGGACCGGGCAGCGCTCCGGTTCGCGGACTTTTCGCGGTACGGAGCTTTGTGAAGCGAAGCTGATTGGTTCTCCGGCGTCTGTGAACATTCCAAACCGTCCGTAGCGGCCGCCATCTTGTCTCTCGGTAGGATCGAGAGACAAGAGGAGGCCAAAGCGAAGGGGCAAATGACCATAAGGGGGCATAGTAGATCCTCCCTGACCCCCTAGGTTTGATGTGGAGGTTTTAAAAGGGCCCCGCGGGGCAAAAAAAAAAATAATAATAATAATCGAACGGCTGAATGGATTTGCACGAAACTTGGCAAAATTGTAGGGACTGGTAGCTCGATGTGCCTTTGCTAGGTCTCAATATATGTGCTTCAGTGGATTTTGAGAAATTAACGTTCAAAAAAAGATATATATCTGTAACAGCGCTCCGCTTCGCGGAGATAAAATTATCTCTGTATTACCTAGCTGTTGCTAACACCAGTTAGCGACCGCTAGTAGGAGATAGCGACCATCTTGGGCCCCACTTTGCATGTCAGTGATATTTATCACTAATGACATGCAAAGTGGGCATGCCAAGATGTTAGCGACTTGAAACAGTCGCTAACATCGCTATCTCCTATTACCAACTTTTGGAGATATTCGTGCTAAGCGCGAATATCTCCAAAAGCTACCACCTGCCCTGAGCAGTTCTTAGCCATGTTATCCAATGGGAGGTGGATAACATGGCTAAGAGCATTAGCTCGGTAATGCATGAATATCGCTGAGTTTTCAGCGATATTAATGCATTGCGGTCGTTTTTTATGGCATTTGCGATAAACCTTGATAATAGCAAGGTTTATCTGCGATAATTTCTGACGATGCTTAGCGGTAAAAAATTCGTTGCTAAGCATCGTTAGGGATAAATATCGCTTAACTTTGGTAATATGCCCCAACGTCTGTTCGATTCGAAGGAAATCAGGAAGTGTTGAAAAACATTGTCTGCGCCATCTTGCCTTTTTTCAAATGCCACACTTTTGTCGTGCACGGCAGCCATTTTAGATGACTTGACCAGACCCACTCTCTGCACGCTGTCGATCCTTAGCATGGCTCCCCACCCTCGCAAGCATCTCCCCCAGGCACTGGTCACCCCCGCTCTCTGTCTTATGCATGGGTAATAAACCTCCCCCCATCTGCGCTGTTCTTCCCTGAGAATCACACCCTGTGCCCGCCCGACACCTCCCTTTCGCCCTATTCACTACCGCACCCTCTGACACTCCTTTTCCTCTGTGTCCGATTGTCCAGGCCGGTCCTAGGCTATCAGCTAGCCCTGCAGATGTAGTTTATGGCCCCAGCTGTAAAGACTCACCCCTCTTCAAAGGAGTTATAGTAGATCAAGGCCCACACTCGATGAGATCCGTCACAGCACACGCGTTCCTACTATCTGAAAACCATCCTGTATTGTGATTGGGGAGGGGACCGAGCCTGAAGCGGAAGATTCCAGGGATGACTCTTTGTACATCAAAGTTTTTACAATTATGTGTCACATTAAAAATATATAGCACTCCAACAAAGTAGTAAGATTATAAAACTTTAATAACTTATAAATATATACAAAAAAACAAAAACAGTAAAAACATATAAACATTTTTAGGGAAAAACAACGAAGTAGCGGTCGGCTGTGCGAATAGTCCCAACGCAGCACAACGTCCAGATTTCTGGACGGCACCCAGGTGATGTTGCCTGGGTGCCGCACTGATTTCGGCATCCGGCGTGGGGCGTCGCGGGGGGGTGGGTCATCAGTAGCAAACTGTTGTGCGAATAGTTCCAAGGCAGCAGAACGATGGCACCAAGGTGATGTCCAGTAAGTTGCCGCACTGGTTTTGGTATCCTACAATGCTTCTCCGAATAACGGCGTGGGGCGCCCCGGGGGGGGGGGAGGTGGCGTGAACGGGCCTCTCCAGGTGGAGTCTCGTCTGTTGTAGTGGGGCGCCCCTTTACCGTTTCAGTTGCCATTCCGTCCGCTTTTGGTCCACTGTGTCAAAAGCCGCAATTCAGCTGAGTTGCGCCCACTCTTGCGGTGCAGCGATAGGCGGCTGCCACAGGACTCTCAAAATGGCGGCAGGCTCTTTTCTTTTTGGGCCTGGTCCACTGAAATGGCCCTGGGACACCTTGGAAATCGGACGACTGTCTGCTAGGTCTTGGACCCCATTCTCGAAAGCGTCCCCTCCGCCTTGAGGATTCAACAAAAGTTTTGGGGGCCCCCGACTCCTGCAGGCTTCTGGTGGGGAGCGGCTGCCATGATTGCTCGCGGAATGACCACGACGGAGCCACGAGAGGGTGGTGCTTTCATGCTGACGCCAGCTTCAGTCTGAAACATCCAGAAACAAGGTGGGGCTTTCATCGTTTGGGAAAAAAAAAAGTTTTCATCCAATGAAAAGTGTTATTTTTAGGTCATATGATCAAGCCTTCCATCATTAGGAAACCAAAAGTAAAATGAACCAATGAAAAGTTTTATAAACAAGTCACATGACTGTTATGCGGCATAGGGTATAAAATGCGGAGAAAATACGTTGGCACGTGAGGCGGCGTCAGTAGCGGACCGATGTGCGAATAGGCCGAAGGCAACACAACGCGCCAAGATCCCGATGGCACCGAGGTGGTGTCCAGCAAGTTGCAGCACTGGTGTGGCCATCCTACAATGCTGAAAGTCGGCGTGGGGTGCCCCGTTGGCCTGTGAGTTCGCGTCAGTAGCGGACCGATGTGCGAATAGGCCGAAGGCAGCACAACGCGCCAAGATCCGGATGGCACCGAGGTGGTGTCTAGTAAGTTGCCGCACTGGTGTGGCCATCCTACAATGTTGAAAGTCGGCGTGGGGCGCCCCGTTTTGGCACGTGAGGCGGCGTCAGTAGCGGACCGATGTGCGAATAGGCCGAAGGCAACACAACGCGCCAAGATCCGGATGGCACCGAGGTGGTGTCCAGCAAGTTGCAGCACTGGTGTGGCCATCCTACAATGCTGAAAGTCGGCGTGGGGTGCCCCGTTGGCCTGTGAGTTCGCGTCAGTAGCGGACCGATGTGCGAATAGGCCGAAGGCAGCACAACGCGCCAAGATCCGGATGGCACCGAGGTGGTGTCTAGTAAGTTGCCGCACTGGTGTGGCCACCCTACAATGTTGAAAGTCGGCGTGGGGCGCCCCGTTGGCCTGTGAGATGGCGTCAGTAGCGGACCAATGTGCGAATGGGGCCAAAGGCAGCGCAACAATATTTTCGGAATAGAAGACACCACAAGGCGCTGAGATGCCAACATCCGGATGGCACCGAGGTGGTGTCTAGCAAGTTGTGGCACTGGTGTGGCCATCCTACAATGGTAAAAGTCGGCGTGGGGCGCCCTGTTGGCCTGTGAGATGGTGTCAGTAGCGGACCGATGTGCGAATGGGGCCAAAGGCAGCGCAACAATATTTTCTGACTAGAAGACACCACAAGGCGCTGAGATGCCAAGATCCGGATGGCACCGAGGTGATGTCTAGCAAGTTGCTGTACTGGTGTGGCCATCCTACAATGCTGAAACTCGGCGTGGGGCGCCCCATTAGCCTGTGAGATGGCGTCAGTAGCGGACCGATGTGCGAATGGGGCCAAAGGCAGCGCAACAATATTTTCTGACTAGAAGACACCACAAGGCGCTGAGATGCCAAGATCCGGATGGCACCGAGGTGATGTCTAGCAAGTTGCTGTACTGGTGTGGCCATCCTACAATGCTGAAACTCGGCGTGGGGCGCCCCATTAGCCTGTGAGATGGCGTCAGTAGCGGACCGATGTGCGAATGGGGCCAAAGGCAGCGCAACAATATTTTCTGAATAGAAGACACCACAAGGCGCTGAGATGCCAAGATCCGGATGGCACCGAGGTGGTGTCTAGTAAGGTGCACTGGTGTGGCCATCCTACAATGCTGAAAGTCGGCGTGGGGCGCCCCGTTGGCCTGTGAGATGGCGGCAGTAGCGGACCGATGTGCGAATGGGGCCAAAGGCAGCGCAACAATATTTTTGGAATAGAAGACACCAGAAGGCGCTGAGATTCGGTTAGCACCGAGGTGGTGTCTAGCAAGCTATGCAGCTGAGTTGCGTGTGCACTTGCGGCGAATAGGTCGAAGGCAGCACAACAATGTTTTCTGAATAGAAGACACCACAAGGCGCTGAGATTCGGTTACCACCGAGGTGGTGTCTAGCAAGTTGCTGCACTGGTGTGGCCATCCTACAATACTGCTCCGAATAACGGCGTGGGGTGACTGAAGGGGGGGGGGAGGCGGCGTGAACGGGCCTTCCTAGGTGGAGGCTCGTCTGCTGTAGTGGGGCGCCCCTTTACCGTTTCAGTTGCCATTCAGCTGAGTTTTGGCCGCTCTTGATGCTACAGCGACAGGCGGCTGCAACAGGACTCTCAAAATGGCGGCCTGTTCTTTGGATTTGGGCCTGGTCCACTAAAATGGCCCTGGGACACCTTAGAACTCGGACGCTCGATTTTTTTTTCCTTTCCTCTACATGCAAAAAAAGGTAAATGCCCGGTACGTTATACGCTTCATCTGCCACGATGTACTCTCCAGAGGAACCGAAAAAAAATATAGTTATGGTAACTATACCATGCATCGTCATATGGAGAGGTGGCACCAATTAATTATAGTGCTGCATAAAAGAGAGATTTGGAGGAGAACCCCCGACCTGCCAGTACATTCATCAAAGAAGTGGCACTGACAGCATCAGAGGCAAGGGAAACGGTCTCAAATATTTAGAAGAACTTTGCAAAGATTAAAATGACATGTTTAGATTGTGGCCAATTAATTTCATGTGGACAGATGAGTGTTACTCTATAAATACAAAGTCAAAGTCAAAGTCAAAAAGCTTTATTTCGATAAAATGTCATTATCATAAAAGCAGTTTAAAAGTAATAATAAAATTAATGATACATGTCCAGTTGATAACAAGAAGTACAGCATTTACTAGAATAAATATTGTTTAAGAAAAAATTAAACAGAGTATTTAAGCTTTCTGGCTCGAATAGCCCAAGCCCAAAATAAAAATTTTGCTAGGGCACAAGCATAGGGTACATAACTATCCGAAATAAGTATCCTGGTTGCCTCAACATGGCTCCTAGTTCCAAGTTGCCGACACAAGTTCTTCAGCCACACCCTTCTTGGATTGGCATATTCCTTGCAGACAAATAAAAAATGAGCTAATGTCTCTGGGTGGGCTGAACATGACGGACACAGGTCAGTTTTGTCTGTACAGGATTTCCATGTTTTGGTAAAAGTGTTCAGTGGAAGAGTACCCGTTCTGAATTTAAAATACAAAGACCGGGCAAAAGGTTTCCCGATTGTGTCTAGATAGGGTTCTCGCCTGGGACAATCTTTAAACATCAAAAAATCCTCTGTGAGTCTGCCAATGGATGGACTAGAATGCCTTTGGGAGCAAGCCCAATCCCGAAAGAGGTTTTTAAGAACTTGTTTTGGAGGAGAGGTTCTGCTGGACCAAGAGTCTGATAGGCCCAAATTTGACAATAGATTTTTCATATCAGTTAACCATTTGACTCTGGCCCAGTGTGGTGACTCCATTATTTCTTCCAAACTTCTGGCGTAGGCACTAAGTTCCTCTACCCGCCAAATGCGGGCCCATAATAGGAGAGGGCGAAATTTCGCAATTTCGCCGATCTGGGTACAGCCAAGGTCCATAAATAAGGGCAAAAGGGGGGTACTTTGAGGGAGGGACATTATTTGCCTACAGAATTTATTCTCAGATTTTTGCAGTGCTTGAGAAGATGCGAAGCCCCAAAGTTCAGCTCCATAAAGCGCAGAGCTGACACCTTTGGCGGCATAGATCTCTAGGACTGTTCCTATTGGTTTGAACGAACTGGAACGTTGCTCCCTTAATAGGGCACCTGTGATCCTTTTATGATTCAGCAGCATCTTATCTAGATGGGGAGTCCAATCCATTTTGTCAGAAATGCGTATCCCTAAATAATCAAATTCTTTCACCCTTTCCAGGGATTCGGTGTTTAAAGTAGGGGGGCGCACTTTCTGTTTAGGGGGATTAAGGACGAGGTATTTTGTTTTATTGGTGTTTATGACCAAGCCTCGATCGGTACAAAAGGATTGGAAGTTATCCAAGAGTTTCTGTAGTCCCATAGGGGTTTTGGAGATTAGGAGCGTGTCGTCCGCAAAGAGGAGGGTCGGTATACGTACCCCCCCCAGGGATGGTTCGTCAGATGGAGATTTAAGTAAGTGCTCCACCACCCCATTAATGTACAGGGAGAAAAGGGTGGGAGCCAGAACACATCCCTGGCGGACCCCTCTCTTGACCGGAATACAGCCTGTTTTCTCCCCTCCGGAACCCCACCTGATTTGGGCAAAGCTGTCTTGATGGAGCCTAACTAATAGGGACAATAAGTACTGTGGGAGCCCCATGTTGGCCAGAACCCTCCATAGCGAGTCCCTGGGAACGAGGTCAAAGGCAGTCTTTAAATCGATAAACGCGAGATAAAGACTGCCCTTGCCTATCACTACCACCTTCCAGTGGATCATCATAAGCCTAAAGGCCTGCTCTATCGTTCCAGTGCCTACTCTAAAGCCGGCCTGAAAATCGGTAAGTATTTTGTTTTCATCCACCCAGTTGAGTATCCTGAGTAGAATGACTTTACCGACAACTTTTTGGCTTACATCCAGTAAGCTAATCGGCCTATAATTGGACAGATCATCCCTAGGGCCTTTCTTGTGGATGGGAACCACCTCTGCCCCCTTCCAAGAGACAGGAATGGGGGCACCCCTACAGATGGCAAGGAGGAGGGAGTGGATTAATTTACCCCAATTAGCACCATCAGCTTTTAGCAGATCCCCAGGGATGCCATCTGGTCCTGCAGCTTTTTGTGGAATGATGGAGTTAATAGCATATTCTACTTCCTTCAGTGTAAAATCGGGATCGCCAGGGAAAAGGGAGTAGTCAACATGAGGAGAGGAATGGACAGACCCTCTTCCATTCATATCGTCATGGCAGGAATACAGTTTGGAAAAATGAACCTCCCATACCTGACCCGGAATATTGCAGGTTACGAGGTCAATATCCGGTCTGTTTCGCGCCCTTATGGTGTCCCAGAAGGATTTAGAGTCTTTAAATACAGCATATGAACATCATCATAGTCGATGGTTGGTAGAGACATTTTGACTATATCCTGGACCTGCCCGTCCTCGCCCAAAATGGCGCCGGAATAAATGGGACTCGTAACTCCTTGTTGTGTACTGGTTGCAGAACCTTGAGATCACGAGATACGTATGCAATTTTGAAGCACATGGCGGGCGGGGACGAGAATTGATTGAGTATTTCGACATCCCTATTGATATTAAGTTCTGATGTGTTATTGATTACTGTACTATTGAAAGTTCGAATTAACGTCACGCATGGTACTTGCCCGCAAATGTATATCTAGATAATTTTATTGTAACTGGCCCTGTCATATTTTAATTATAAAATGTACGTCCACCGATTCCGCAACTGTTAGACACCTTAGTTCTTGCAACCTAATGGCCCGCCCGTTACGTTCCTCTACAGTGTAAATGTCTACTCATCATATACGATTACAGTTTGCTCCGTGGCCGGCCCACGTGGTTATAGGCTCGTATTTGTATAATGAAATTTTCACAATAAAGGTTTTTAAAAGAAAACATGGTAGTAGTATATACATTGGTAAAGTTTTTAATAATAGTCACTGTTTTAGAATCATTAAAAGGCAAGTGAAATAAAGCATACCAATCACATGAAGGGTAAAAGGTATAATACGCAGGAACGCAGTAAAGATAAATGGTCAAGGGCTGTTGTGTTTTCTACTCCTGCAACATAAAGTGATCGATAAGAATCTCATATTCAGGCGTATCGGCGACTAAGACAGCAGGCCGACCCTCTTTTGCTCAACGGCTCCGTCATGGGACGAAGAAACGCCCTTTTTCTCGAAAAAAGAATATATTTTACTTGCAGGACAGTTGTAAATTTTCCGGGAAAGTACATTAGCCTGGAACATTATAACATATATTTAAGAAAAAATAATGTTCGGAAGTAATAAAAAGCGTAATTTTTAGGTCATATGACCAAGCCTTTCATCATTAGAATAAGAAAAGTAAAATGAACCAATGAAAAGTTTTATTAACAAGTCACATGACCTGTTATGCTTACGTTACGCGCTGCGCGTCGCGCCCTGGATGACTTCCGGATGCGCTAACGCGGCGCGTCATATGACGCATTACGCGACAACGCAGGTCCAGAATATAGTCAAAATGTCTCCACCAACCAGCGGTCGGAACACAACCCCTTTCAGCAGGCTAAATAGTTCTGTTAAATGACAACAGAAGGGACAGGCAACAAGAACCATCAGTCAAAGAGGGGAGGGCTAGTTCTTCTCTACCGGGTTACATTGGGGCGCTACCGGAACTGATCAAATTGGTAGTCTACAGTGTTTCTGGATGTTTCAGACTGAAGCTGGCGTTAGCATGAGAGCACCACCATTTCGTAGCTCCGTCGTGGCCATTCCGCGAGCAATCATGGCAGCCGCTCTTTATCGTTATTTTGGGCGGGGTGGGTGGCGGAGCCGAGCTGTATTGCAGCCATCATGGTGTGGAGTTCAGTTCATCTCACTAGTTTCGTATTTGTCATGAGGGGTTGTTCTTAATGTTTCTATTTTAGCGAGGTCAAAAAGAGATCCCATTAGTGGCCTACTGATTTTGCTCGATTCCTTTTGTTTTTTCTAACGATTTTTCGTTATCTGCAAAGACTAAACAGAGTATTGCGACTCTGTGTTTGTTTGTAAATAGAGAATGAACCAAAGAGAACCAATTCTAAAACAGTAAATGCTTGGATAACAATCAATCAAATGGAGAGAGAAGCAGGCACGACGTATTACAACGGGGGCAAAGGCCTGCGTTAACTACCTTTCACTATCTGCAAAGAGAGAGTACTCCTAATAGAAATGAGGGGGGGGGGCAGCATTCAAAGCAGATCAGTGTGCATAAACACGAAAATGTTTTTACTTACCACGTACTTGACATTCGACAGCTTATGATATTTGCTATTAAAAAACCATTGAAATTCACTGAAAAAACCATAGGTTATAGACCATATATAGTTAGGAATTAGCATTTACAAAACCTTGAAAATTCACTGAAAAAACCATAGGTTATAGACCATATATAGCTAGGAATTAGCATTTACAAAACCTTGAAAATTCACTGAAAAAACCATAGGTTATAGACCATATATCGTTAGGAATTAGCATTTAAAAAACCTTATTTTACACACACAAAACCATTGAAATTCCATATATAGTTAGTTGCACTAACTATATATCGCGCACCCGCAATCCACTGCTGATGATGTCACATATTACATCATTCATGACATGGTCAGTGACATCACTGATGACATCACTGAGTGAATATATATATATATATATATATATAGATATATATTTGCAATTTTATATAGCGCAAATCCGACCCAAAGGTATCAGGGTGCTTTGGTCTAGAACAGTACAAATGTCCCATTAGTGCCCCAGATGCAACCTAGAAGCAGCCAATCAAAAACATATGGTCACTATATGTACCACCTTAAGCCAATTTCTGGAGCTCAGTCTTCTAGGAGCAGAAGAGGTATATAGGCCAACTGATCCTTTGGATGTCATCCTTATGCTAGGAGTGAATGAACGGATTCAAAATGATTTAGTTTTCGTGGGATTTAGAGTAGCTTACATTATAAAGACCAAGAACTGGAAGAGTTAGGATTCACCAATTGGAGCTCATTGGTGAAATGTGTGAAATATATTATCTTGAGCAAGAATTGGCAAACAAACCATGAAGGATGAGAGAATTTAAAGAAGACAGTGTGCTGCTTAGCGTCAACGCAATCACCCAGGAACAACAGTGTAAGGGTGTCTGCGTTGTAGGAGAAGACTGTTTATGTGCAGGAAGGTGTCCCTTCCTGCACATAAACAATGTTTATATTACGTTTTGTAGCTTCCATGTGTGCTGCTCAATGCAGCACATAGAAGTTGCAAAACATAATTTAAATTTTTTTAATGATTGTTTATGCGCAGGAAGGGACAACCACTTGCACTTAAACAATCATAAGTGTTTTGCTGTTTCCATGTGTGCCGCATAGCGCAGCACACATGGAGCAAAAGCGAAGAGAAAGTAAGCATTTCTCCTCGTTTCACCAGGGTAAGACCAGGTTTTTCCTGATCTTAATTTTGGCATCGTCCTTTATTTACTCTACCCTTGTAAATATGTAAAAATCAATGGGCCCGATTCACAGAACTAACTTAAGACACAATCCTAAACTTACTACCTTTTTCGTATTCACTGAAGGCACTTACTCATTTTGGTATTCACAGAAGACACTTACTCATTTTGGTATTCACAGAAGTTAGGGGTCCTAACTAAAGTTATGGTTTTTCTCAGTTTGGGAGTCCTAAAATCCTAAATTTAAGACTTTATGAATTCACAAAAGGCATTTATGAGTCCTAAAGTTAGGAGTCCTAACTTTACTACTACTAATTTGAGAAAAATCCCAATTTTAAGACTTTCGGTATTCACAGAAGGCATTTAGGAGTCCTAAAGTTAGGAGTCCCAACTTTACTACTATCAAACTGAGAAAAATCCTAATTTAAGACTTTTGGTATTCACAGAAGGAATTTAGGAGTCCTGAAATTAGGACTCCTAACTTCTTGTGAATACCGAAATGAGTAAGGGCCTTCTGTGAATACCAAAATGGTAGTAAGTTTAGGATTTTGTCTTAAGTTAGTTCTGTAAATTGGGCCCAATGGGTATTGTGGTGGAATGCCCACAGCAACAGCGATGTGATATGCTAGGTCATAAGCAGTGCATGATGGAGGCATAAGTTATAGTTAAGCTCAGTCAGGGAGGTAGATTAGGGGTGGTGAACTTCAGATTTCCCAACAAACTAAGGGGGTGTGTATTGTTAGACACAATATTTTTCAAACTAAGCAACATTTTTAGGACCTTCAAAGTAGAAAAAAAGAATGAATGTGTGAGTGTCTGGGTTTATGTGTGTTTTTGTCTATATGTATGTAAAAATGATGGGTATAACCCAATAGATACCTCACCATACCTGACTGAAACGACTTGTACCCAACTATTTTCTACAGAACACATTTTTTAGGGGGGTGTAACTCCCCAAACACCCTGCCAAAGCTGCACCCCTAAACTCAGGAAACTACGAGAAAGTACTCTCCTTAAAATCAATAGACAGTTGTCCCCAGATGTAGTGTGTTCAATGCCTTCAAATCTACTAACCATATAAGATAATGTCAGAATGATTGTATGATGTGATCAGTTACATTATCATTGATTTAATATTTGATGTCATGTGCAGTGCATTTTGGGGTACAAATTATTGGTTGCTCTGTAAATAATAATGGGTGAATTTCAGAGGTTTGCTTGTGTTTAACATTCGTTTTTATGTTATTTCAACATTTAACTATAATATCACATTCACCTTTGTTTTTTATTCAGTACTGCAAGTGATCCGCCAAGCAGGGGATGAGAAAATAGGGATGGAGTTGCAAAACTCAATTTTGGCATGCATTTCCACAGAGCTATAGCCCAAATGGCTGAACCAAATTACACCAAAGTAGATATATACGTAACCCAGTGGCGGTCGCCACTATGGTAGTTATAGGTAGGATTGTGTTTCCATAGGAAATTTATTTTTTGTGTTGCTAAGAACTTTGCCCCCATGTGACAAATCTCTATGAAAGTTTCCTACAAAGTGTTACTTTGTGACTATTTTGCACATGGAAAGTTTGAGGTAATCCGTCAAGTGGAGGCTGAGAAAAAAAAATGGGTCCCAAACGTGTTTTCCACATTCATTTTTCCAATGCGAATTTACACCAAATCTGGAAGAAAGCAAGATATTGGAAAGAGAGCTTTTTGTATTTTGTTGTAAATCCATTTAGTGATTTTGGAGTAATTAAGATTGTTTTAAATTGTATATATCATGCCACAAAGGATCAGTGGAGCCGAGACCTCAAACTGAGATCTGATCGGCTGCAACCACTCCAGCCAGAAAGTGGAAGCAACCATCTTGGGACTCGGAACTCAAAAGGCTTAATAGGGGACCCTGCCTTGGGCCAAAACCATTTTTAAAATGTTGCTATAAATTTGCTGAGGAACTGTGACACTCCGGAAAAATGTTTAAAAATAGAACAACATTATCTCGTGCTGATTGTTTAAACTCCTAAGGTAGGGCCAGGGCCCGGGAATTTTTTGGGGAGAGGAACACACAGCCTCCCCTTCCAGAGCTGTCTTCAGCTCTGAGGGTCACATTATTTTTTAATGGCAGGGGGTGCATGGCCCCCTCCCAGAGCAGCTTTTGGCACAGGGGACCCTATCCCCTCGGCCCAATTGAATTAATATGAGGATGGAGCATGCGTTTTCCCTCCCGAGCCTTTAAAAGGCTCAGTAACCCCATCCCCCAGGAGGCTATGTAAATTAAAAGAGAGGGGTGCTGAATGTTACCCCCTTCCTAAGCCTTTAATGGCTCCCAGGGGCACCTATCCCCGGGGGCTGACTCACATACTGTGCCCTGGGGAACCCAATCCAGGATACAGTTGTTTCCCTGCCACACCGGTGTGAGCAGAGAAATGTATGTTTACTCCCACCTGCAGGGAGCATTTTTCAATCTGCTGCCAAAGTGTGGTAAAACACAAAGGGGCATATTTACAGACCTCTATTGCCATCACAACATCACTATTCAGGGTGTTGTGGTGGCGATAGGGATTCGCCTTATTTACAAGGCAGTGATAAGCCACTTAACGTGGTTTAACACTGCCTTGTGTCTTGTAAATAGGTCTCCACAGACGCTAACCTCAGTCTACTTGCTAAGGGTGGGAACTGGAGGCACGGGGCTGAGGAGCAAGCCAGCCTCCACTTTACTATGTAAATGTCCAGTATTTGTAAAGCGCAAACAATTACCCGAAGGTGTCAAGGCACTGGGGGCCGTCGGGAAGATTAAGCAAGCTATTACCCTGAGTCACATGGTGCTGGGCAGACGCCGGAGCCGGGGATCGAACCATGATCCCAGCGTCCAGCGTCAGTCGCCCTGGCCGCTTCGCCACACCTCTTCCACGATTTACAATACCCTACAGAGTTAAGCAGAATGCAGTGCCAATAGGAGCATCTCATAAAAAGTTATGGACTGGCCTCACACTTACACCGACGGGGAGATCGACAGAACGCCTGCAGGAAGAAACAGCAGGAAGCACCGAAGTCAGACAAAAGTCACAAGTGGGTCCTTCCTCCTCAGCCCTCCCATGGAGCAAGTAGGTTAGGATTTAGGAGTTACTTGCATTGGTACTACACCGAGATGGGAGCTTGAAATCCACAGCCCCTTTTTCACGCTAGAGGAAGGTTCTTCCTCTCTCACACCAGGTGTGAGAAAGTGAACCCTAAGGTAATAACCCCCCTTCCTTTTTGGTCCTGAAGAATGCAGCGTACCCTTGGGGACACAATGGCAGAAACATGTCGACCACATGCAACACAGAGAAGGGAGAATAATGTCCCACATCACCGGTCACTTCTTTTAATCACCATACATTTGGGCTCTGAATACATTTTGTCTATGGACAAATGTAATGAATTTTAAATCACCTATCACTCCTCCACGGCCATCACTTAGATTTAGAAGGGCATCACTGTCTCCAGGTGCACGTCCGCCCTCTATCAAACCAAGTTTTTAGAGTGCGAGGACAGCCGATGATGAAGCATGACACCAGGTGGTGTGTGAGGCCAGTCCATAACTTTTTATGAGATGCCCCTATTGGCACGGCATATCTGCTTAACTCTGTAGGGAATTGTAAAGAACATACTCTAGGAGCAGCCCATTTTGTGTATACATTGTAAATGAGGCTCCCTATTTTACGTTTTTACTGATTTTTACAGATAAATACAGTCAGAAACATTAATTTTCTTGTCTGTATTTATTTTTAAATGTGGCTAAAAACGGAAATTGTGTTACTTTTTGAGTAATTCTAAATACTGTCTGCCATGACTAGCTTGCCAATAGCTATGTGGATTGATATGTAAGTGGGCTAAAAAAGAAAGGACATTTAGTTAGAGGCTTTAACAGCAGTAGATATGCAAAAGGTTAACAGGTGTACAGGGAGATAACTCTTCCTCCACATAAACAATCATTTAAAAAAAATATATGTTTTGCAACTTCCATGTGTGCTGCATTAGGCAGCACTCATAGAAGTTAGAAAACTCCATTTAAAGATTGCTTATGTCCAGGTAGGGACACCTTCCTACACATAAGCAATAACTCCCCTCAACGCAGGCACCCTTGCACTACCGTGCAAGGGTGCCTGTGTTGGCGCTAGGCAGTTAAATTTAGCACCATGCAGGGGGAAACACAGGGCTGCACCATATTCTTCCAAATATGGTGGAGCCTTGCGTTTCTAAAGTGACGGAGCGTGTCGTTAGCCTTCTTGGAGTAACAACACGCTTCGCCACTTTCCTTGTAAAGATGACCTAAAGTCTGCTCCTTACAGGCCGGAGCTTTAAAAATACTCCCATCAGTTGGGAGAAGACTTGAGATATGTTTCCCTACCCGTAATGAAGCTGCAGGAAATCAGATCAACAGATTGCTCCCACCTGAGGGGGGGGGCATAAATAGCTGCTGCCTCTGGGTGAGAGCAATGCAGACGTCAACAACATTAGTGGAATGAGCTGGGGCCGGGATGACTTCCCCACAGCCCCAATATTGTACATGGTGGGTGCCCTGGGTGAGCACCGGGCACCCACCACTAAATAATGTAGGCCCCGGGGATGGGCCATAATAGGCTTGGGGAGGGATGTTGTGCACTCCCTCTCCTTTAAAATAGATACAGCCCCCAGGGAAGGGGTCTTAGGACCAGATGAGACTCAGGGAGGGGTGCAAATGCCGCCCTTTAAAAATAAAAACATTCCTGGGAGGAGGAGTCCCCTTGGCCTCATGAAGGTCGGGGAAGGGATCACACAGAAAATCACAGCCCCAGGGGCTTGGGCCCAGGGGTCTGAGAAGGGTCATGGAGGGTAGCCACACTTCCCCCTTCTCTTTTAAAATAAATGAAACCCTGGGTAATAAGATCCATGGGACCTAATAAGGGTTAGGGAGCGGTACCCCACTCCCTTTCATAACAAGGTATGGGGCTAGAGGATGAGGTCCATGGTACCCTAGAAGTTGTGGGAGGGGGGCTGTTCATTACCCTCACTTTTTTACTGGCTTTGACACTGGGGGATGGGGTCTTAGGGGCTTATTAAGGCTTGAGAAGAGGGCGTGCATGCCCCTCCCCTCAATATATTTGTTTTGGCCTCGGGGATGGGCAGCCCAGGGCCCAATGGCCAACCCTATAGCTTGTGGCAAAGGCTAAGCCCCACTATCTCGGCCAGGTGAAGGCTGTGCATGACGTGAGCTTGTTGCCTGTGGAGGGTTGGCTGCTGGGTCCAGCCGCAGCCCAGACCCTGTGGCCAACCCCCTCCATGCATGGCCAAAGACCTTGCGCAGAATAAAGTTGGCTTCCTTTTAGGGGTTTGGCCTGCAGCCAGGCCCAGTAGCCAACCACCCACTGCACAGCATGGGGTTGGCTGCATGTAGAGGGTCACCTGCAGGGCTTAGCTTGAGTTCAGGCCCTGTGCCAACCTACCTCCATGCATGATGAAAGGCCCTGTAAAGCGTGGGGTTGGCTGCCTCTGGGAGGGGTTGAACACAGGGCCAACCCACAGGCCATGCATTGTATCAAACACCCCACAATGCACTGCCAGAGGCTGTGTTTCAGTGTGGGATTGGCTGCATGTCGGGGGGATGGTGGCAGGGCGTGACCAGTAGCCATGCTCTGCAGCCAACACCCTGCCGCGCACTCTAGAAATTCACTGAAAAAAACAAAGGTTAAACTAACGTTATAGTTTAGTGAATTGTTTATTAACAACATAACGTTTTAAACTCTAAAAAATATAGAAATTCACCAGTTAGTTATCTCAGGTAGTTATCCCAGGTACCTATAACTCGTGTCCTGCTAATCATCCGACATTTTACCTCACTGAAGACATCTTCTATGACATCATTGATGTTATCAGTGCCACAATTACAATGGTGGAGGCCCATTATAGTTACCTAAGGACACAAGTTATAGTCAATTGTGATAATTAGAATTATAACTGGTGAATTTTAGTGGTTTTTAGAGTTTAAAATGGTACATTGAAATTGAACATTTCACCTTACTATAACGTTACTTTAACTTCAGCTTTTTCCAGTGGAAAAATAATATATACATATCACCAGAATATCCCAAGTGTTTACCGAAGACGATAGATCACACGGGCACAGACTCAAATGCAATATGACATGGTCCAAATTGAAACTTTTTGACCACCGACCTACAGCCTTGATCTTATATTGTGCTATGTGCAAGTAGCTTCATATATCTCCAGGTCAGTTGGTTTACATATTTTTTCCATTATTTTGCTTTTTTGAAAAAATTTTCACAACAGCGTTACTTACATGCAGGGCCCATGCAGTCACATGTTCAATGACAGACAAGTAAGTAAATAGACATGATGGACAGACTAGTTGCTTGTTGAATGAGGTAGCAAATATACTTCTTGAAAATCCCACACAATCTAAAACAACTACAGCTAACTTTAGGAATATATACCTGCACAGTGCATTGCTATAATAGATATGCGATTTTTGAAAAAGATAAATACCATAAGCTACCTACAAAATTGCTGTAAAAAGACAACAATCCGTTCGCTAATGGCAACTGTCTGAAAAATATCACGAAACAAATACAAAAGTGCACAAAAATATGAACATGCAAAACCCATTCATATGGGAAACTCTTGGAAAGAAACAAATGAACATCTGTTAAAAGCTGCGCTAAAGATGTATAGTCACACAGTCAGGACTAGCTGGGGATGAAAAATTAGTGTAAATATAACTATGTCATACACCTTGAATGACGTTGAGTGTTTGTGCAAGTGCTATATATATTAAAAAAAAGTGCTTAAGTGAATTAAAAAAATGTAAAAGTATAAACAAAAAGGGCAAGGAGTTGCTTGAAACAAGTTGATGAACACATTATAGGTCTCTGGTTAGGAATATCAGGTGCTAAAGTCAATGTCGGTAATATGTTCAATCACGGATGTCCTATGCTCCAGCAGGAGCATATAGCAGAACTAATATAGAAAGGGCCAAGTATGGTCCCAATCAGAGAAAATCAACAATGTATTCATAACTGATGTACAAAATACAAGGTAAATGAGCACAGATATGACTGCTTGAATGCAGAGCTAGAATACAACAGATAAACAAACGAAGGGTAAAAATGTGGAAGAGCACAAACCAATACATAGGTGCCAATATTAATTGATCACAAGTAATTATACAGATACTCACTGATATTGAGACCTGAGGGTGTCTTCGTGTTGAGCTCCAAGACGTAACGTGTTTCCAGTTGCCTGAGCTTTTTTCACGATTACTACCACTCCTGAGGGTAGACACACTATCAATGACAAAGTACTTCAGGTGATCTAGGTTGTTGTTATGTACTTCTTAGAAATGCCTGGCTACAGGGTATGTTGGGTCATTGGTGACTATTGCACTCAAATGCTGTAAGATTCTCATATGGACTTGGAGTTTGGTGCTGCCCACATATTTAAGGCCACAGCTACACTCTAATACATACACTGCGTACTTCCTTCTGCATGTGTATCTGTTGTTAATGATAAGTTTGGGCGAAGAGTGGCAGTGACACAGGTGGTGTTAATACCAAAACAACAATCAATCAATAAATCAATACATTTGTAGAGCGCCCTACTCACCCGTGAGGGTCTCAAGGTGCTGGGGGTGGAGGGTTGATGTGGTGCTCTTCTACTGCTCGAAGAGCCAGGTCTTGAGTAACCTCCTGAACGTTAGAAGGTCTTCGGTCTGTGGTAAATATTTTTGTAATTTACCTTAATCGGAATTTCTATATCTATAAGGTCAAGTATGAAGAGCAGAGTCCGTGGTGGTTCGAATTCAGGGTCTTTATTCAGTAACTTAAGGGAGAGCTCCGTCACCTGGGGAGGATCGGAAGAATCTCTAACTTTATTATCGGAACACATTGTATTTATACACAGAATAGAGGAAGGAACTTCCCTTTAATGCAGGCACGTGTCATATGTTGCAATAAAACAGAAGTCATGACTAGGAAAAGAGGCTGCGTCATGAAAAGAGGAAACATGGCAGAGGAGATGAGGCTGCGTCATGATTAGAATGAGGAAGCACAAGAGAAGCAGAAATGTGGAGAAGTAACACTAGGCTGGTTCCTTAGATAAGGGAGAGGTGGTCGTGACAGGATGTCTGTTTGTCGTGTTTCAGCATTCGGGGGTTCTTCTTCTCGGAATTGGTTGTCGTGGTTTAGCAGAACGGGGCCTATTTCTCGGAATCGGCCTCATTATAGGGAAATGGTTACAAATGGGGGGGTCTTGTTCTCGGCATCGGCTTGACCACAGGAATGTATGGTTTGAGTGGGGAAGCTGGTTCTTGGATTCGTCCTGACCCTAAGGATGTACCTGTGAATTTTAGGGGAAGGGGAGCGCGTGAGTAACTTTGTAAGCGCGTGATCGTTTTTTTCTCGTGTGCTCGTTTTCTGGCATGATGGGTTCTGGGACGTGACTGAAAGGGTGTATGAAGGGACATAAACTACGAATAATAATCATTTTCCACATTCCCTCCTTGTCCCATAATATACCCTTTTTTAAATTCTTTTTCTTTTCTAATCCACTTCTATATTCATTAGGTCATTCACTTGTTCCTGTAACATGATTCTTTCCTTTTCTTTCTTTCTGGACTGGGTTTTGGGAATGCAGGTAGTGATACAGAAACTACAGAGTGCTGAACCGCACTGAATACAGAGGCAGCAGGTGAAGAGGAAGGCTAGAGCAAGACCTATAACTGTAAGCGCCTTCCATCCCCATGGGGACAGGAGGCCCCAGAGCCAACCTGTCAGGGACCAGGCACCAGTGTCTGCATCTAGTTTTCTGGAGAGTATATGAAGGCGGGAAATAGCGGAATACACTGAGGGTGCATTATCTGGGATAAATATACAGCAGCTGGACCCGATCAGTTCACATACACCACCACGGTCAGCCAATATGATGTCTAGGACCATACGGTTCTGTAACGTCATGAGTCTGTCGGCAGCCATCTCAGCGGTGATGTTACTTAATGCACCAGCTGTTTCGTTTATGGCTCCCTGGACTACACAAGTCAGTTGTCTTATGTGGCGGCTGTTGATCATAGGCCCCCAGAATGGGATGACTCCCTTAAAGAAATCGCCGGCCTCTTGGTCCGCTGTATCTTCAGCATCTATGGCCCCCTTCGCCGTCTATTAATTACGGTTGGAGAGTCACTGAGAGGGTAATCTGCTGGGGCGGTGTGGGTAGGGGGAAGGAGAAATGCAATGTAGCATTTTCTGGACCAGCCTTGAGGTAGCCAAGTGCGTGCGTGAGGTCCACAGATAAAGTAGGTGTTGGGGGTAGTGGTCATCGTCGGGAAATTTGGATCAGGTAGGGTGTATGTTTTGTTACATTCACTATCTCCCATTTTCTGACCCTTGCCCTTTCCTCTTATGCAGAATAGGCCCTCATGGGGCACGGCCCATCCTCCCTGTTCTGTCTGTCTCTTTTGGACAGAAAACGTCTCCCTAAAGGAGGTAGTGTCATTAAAGAGGGAATAACTGGTGTTTTCACTATTGTCTGCTCGTCCCCATGTTGCTGTAAAAGTTACCATTCTTTCTACGGCTCGTACTGTTTTTGTTTTTATCTCGTTCCAGGTACTAGCGTTCTTGATCTGGGTCTCAGGAATGTTTCTAACAGAAGCGGAAAATATCATAGAGAGTGCATAGGAAGACCCAGCATAGCCAAAAGGGAGAGGAATAAAAGGCATTCCTCCGTGTACGGAGTGTGGCATTAAGCCACAGACCCAACAATTGGTCTTGTTAATCACCAATTGATGTTGGTGGAGAGTGGAGATGAACGTGTTATTGAATAACTCTTTTCTTCTGTTCTTGAGATGTGGAGGAAGATCTACGTGTGAATGCATAGCAGTGTTGTTCAAAGGCGTCGGGGAAGATGGTGGGAAAGCTAGATGAAGGAACCAACCTAGACAAGGCATGATGCAGAAAATAAGAATCATGATAGAAAGGAAAAAGGAAACTTTCTTCTGTAACAATTTCGCACAATGAGTCTTTATCTTCATGATTTCGGCTGCTTAGTCTGAGTAAAATATGCACCAGTGACCGGACACTTCCCAGCAACCGCTTCACCAAGCATCCGTCTTGGGCTTAAATAGCCACTGGCAGGCCGAGGTCAGGTGTAATGTCTCAAGTCTGTTTTGGATAGGATCGCAGCCGCGATTTGTACTCTTCTTTGGGCAAAAGTTCTAGAAGGGGTGAAATAAAGTCTGTCGTTTCAGTGTCTTTAAAGTCTGATGTTTTAGTGTCTCTGGTCTCGGGATCAGCAACAGCGTCTGAAGGAGTTGGTCCGTAGAAGGGCTTGCAGTGGCTCACGTGGAGCCACCCTTTCCGTCCCTCGACTTTGACAGCGGTCCTCGTCGTGAGCAGTACCAGCTTGGGAGATGTCCACCTTCTTTCCAGAGGGCTGGTTCGGTAAAAATTTCTGATGAGCACCCATTGGCCAGGCTGAAGGGAGTGCTCATCGGGCGTGGTCTTGTCTGGAAAAGCTGCGGCCACCTGTGAATGGCAAGAACGTAGTGCAGACATCAAAGAAGCCAAGTAATCTGTCAGTACATTTGCATCAATGTCAGTTAGCTTTTTAGGAGATGGGACACCCAAGATATTCGGAGGCCTCCCAAATGTGATCTCATAAGGGGACAGACCCATCCGGGAATGTGCCACCATTCTCATGTAGAAGAGGGCAACCGGAAGGGCTGTAACCCAGTCTATTTGTTTGTCAGCGCAAATCTTGGCTAATTTGGTCTTTAGGTTCTGATTATGTCGTTCGACTAGACCTGCGGCTTGGGGTGTCGGACACAGTGAAATTTCCAGGTGTAACCTAACAGTAAAAAGACAGCCTCCATCAATTTAGAGGAGAATGGTTGTCCGTTGTCAGAGTATATGACTCTTGGCAACCCATATCAAGGGGATAATTCCCTTACCAATTGCTTGGCAGTCATCTGGGCACCATAGTCTGGGACGGGGTATGCTTCAATCCATCGAGTTAAGGTACAGACTACTACGAGGACATACTTATGTCCCCGACATCTCTCCATCTGTATGTAGTCCATTTGGAGGACTTCGAAGTGGTGATCTGGAGGATGGAACCCTCCTTGTTCAACTGGTACACTTTTCCCTGGATTGAACTGACAGCAAATCATACAGGTTCGTACTTTTTGTTTGGCTGCTGCACGCAGATGCTTGTTGTGCCATATCAAATTCAGACTATCTAACATTCCTTTCTCTCCTAGATGTGCGGGACCATGGGCAGTTTCTATCATTACGGGAACCATTAGGTCAGGGAGAAACCATTTGGACTTGTCCTTTGTTACCCAACCTTGATCTGTGTGTGAACCTCCCTCCTCCTCCCATTTTCTCTTTTCGGTCTCTGTGGCTTGGTTTTGGATTTCTACTACATCTTTGGTGGGATCGATAACTGGACAGATAGTTCTAATGGTGGTTTCGGTGTTCAGGGTTTTTGTCTGAGCAGCATGTTTAGGTGTGGCGTCTGCCAGAGCATTACCTCTAGTGATAGAGTCTATGACCTTGGTATGTGCTTTACATTTCAGTATGGCTACTTCTGTGGGTCTGTGTATTGATTCTAGTAGCTGGAGGATAAGCTCCCCATGTTGGATCTTGGTTCCATGAGAGGTTAGAAAACCTCTCTCTCTCCAAAGGATGCCGAAGTTGTGGACTACCCCGAATGCGTACTGCGAATCGGTGTAGATGTTGACTCGCTTTCCTTTGGACCATTCACATGCTTGGGTAAGAGCTATTAGTTCTGCTGCTTGTGCTGAATGAACGGATATTCTGGCTGCTAAAAGGACTGTGTTTTCTGTAGTGACAGCATAGGCTGCTGAAAGTTCGCCTGATTGGAGGCGCATACAGGAACCGTCTACAAACAGTGTGTGTTCTGGTGTACTTAGAGGAACATCTGTAAGGTCAGACCGAGGTTTTGTGACTAGTTTGACTACCTCTAAGCAGTCATGAATCTGATTGTCAACTGGAACAGTAGGCAGTAGCGTAGCTGGGTTGAGGATATTGCATCTTTTGATGATGATGTGGGATTGGAACAGAGTGACTTCATATCCTGTGAGGCGAGCTATGGTCAAGTGTTGTGTCTGTGTCCTGTTCAAGAGTAGTTCCACTGCATGTGGAACTTGCACTTCAAGAGAGTGTCCTAGTACTATGGAATCACTTTGTCATATTGCTAGAGCTGTAGCTGCGACAGATTTCAAACAGGCAGGCAAACCTTGTGCAACAGGGTCAAGAGTGCTAGAAAAATAAGCACAGGGACGATGTTTGTTGGCTTGTGTTTGTGTGAGTACTGACAAGGCTGTACCTTCCCGTTCTGTAACAAAGAGGACAAAAGGTTTGGCATAATCAGGTGTAGCTAGGACAGGTGCAGAGCATAATGCTTGTTTGAGAGTGTCAAAAGCAAAAGTATGATCAGGTGTCCATGGCAATGGGGAAGAGGTTGTGGTCGTTAGCTTTATTAGGGGTTTGGCCATGTATGCAAACTGAGGAATCCATTGTCTACAGTAGGACGTGAGGCCAATAAAAGCACCGACTTCTTTCTGTGTCTTGGGGACAGGAATGTTAAAAATGAGTTGAATTCTTTCAGGTGTGAGTGCCCTACCCTCCTTTGTCAGTAGATGTCCTAGGTAGGCCACCTGCTGTAAACATAATTGTAATTTCGAGGGTGACACCTTGTGGCCATGTTGTGCAAGGAACATTCTGGTTCGGAGCGTGCGGTGATCAGTAAGTCATCGACATATTGTAACAATGTTGTATTGGAGGGCAGAACAATGTCATCTAACTGTCTTTTGAGTGCCTGACTGTAGATACTGGGACTTTCTGTATATCCTTCGGGAGCTCTTGTGAAACAGAAGCTGCGACCTTGTAGGGAGAATCCGAATAGGTACTGACTGTCTGGGTGAATGGGTATACTGAAAAATGTGTTTTTGAGGTCAATTACTGTAAAGTGTGTTGCCTCAGGATCTATAGCTGTTAACAGAGTACTAATGTCTGAGACCACGGGGTATTGTGGTACTAAACATTTATTGAGTTCACGTAAGTCAACCACGAGTCTGTAGACTGGTGGCGCACCATCATCAGTTTTCTTTCGGACTGGCAGAACTGGCGAGTTACATATGTTGGAAGGTACTTCTCTGACTACTCCTTTTGTTATTAAATCATCGATAATCTGAATAAGGGCTTGTTCTGCATCTGGAGGTAATTTGTATTGATGGACACGAGGTAGGACAATGCCTTCAGTGTCACTAGGTGTGGTGTAATATCCATGAATCCTACATCTGTTGGATCAGTAGCCCATAGTGTAACAGGAATGTCTCTTAGTCTGACATCTAGTTCTCGTGTGGTAAAATGACCTTTAAAATCTCGGAGGAATAGTCGGACTCCTTCCGGGTAACAACATATTATAGCACCTAGTTCTTTTAGTGTCTGGATGCCAAGGAGATTTTCGGGACAGGACTTTGTAAGTACCAAATCGGTGGAAGTTGTGAGAGGACCAACTTGAAGTGATATTGGTTCAGAAACTCTGTTGATGACAGGTGTACCTGAAAAACCCAAGGAAATACTACTTGAGCCAGAGAGGGGTACCTTGGGAACTTCATTGTGCTGCACTGTCATCCTACTAGCCCCGGTGTCGATCAGAAATGTTGCTTCTTTACCTAGGAGTTTAGCATGTACATAGGGACCCTCTTGGTCAACCGGGACCGGGATCAGTGGACGACTATCATGTTCCTCCGAGCTGTCTCATGAAATTGTGGGGAATTCAGGATAGGATGACACTGGGTACTGATAGAGTTGGGTGGCAGGTTTAGCATCAGTTGGAGGAGCTGATTTGGGAACAGAAGGTCGAGGGGGATAGTTACGAGGTTGTGTCTTCCCAGTGGCAATATTATGTTGTAATACTGGACAGTCACGCACAAAATGACCTGGCTTTTTACAATAATTACAAGTAACTTTTTCCTGTGACAATTGGGGTTGTTTAGGGGTCTGTTGGATCGTATTAGTTTGTGCTACCAATACCTTCATTTTTGTATCTTTTTTCCTTTTCTTTTCTTGTTCTTGTTCGTCCCTAATTCTATTTTGGTGATATTGGAGCATCTGAAGTGCTTGTGAAGGGGAGCTTGCTTGCCAAGTACTCTCTACCTTCAGTACTCTATTTCTGATGGTGGGCAAGACATTTTCTACGAATTTGGAGACAAATAATCAACTATAGGCGTCTCCACCTGAGGAGAGGCCGCTGTTGATGAGAAAACATTTCTCTAACCTCGTATAATAGTCCCCTATATCCTCATCTGGTTTCTGTTTGCATGCAGAGATAGCATCCCAATCTTCTTTCTTAGTGGTCAGTAACTGGGATAGTATTTTAGGGAGAAGGCAAGGGAGTTCCTGAACTAGAGGTCCCAAGCCTTGTCCAGGATCACGAGTAGTGTCTTCTTTCTCTAAATCTGCCCATGCTACCTTTTTATCTTCAACCTCCCAATCCTTTCCCTTTAGCTTGTCATACGTTCCTTGGGGTAGCAGGACTTTGAGGAGAATATTGAGGTCCTTATAAGTAAAGGAACCCATTTGAAGAATATCCTTGAGTTCCCTATGGAAACCCGAAGGGTCTTTTTCATGGGAAGGGACCATTTTCTTCATCTCTAGTATTTCTAATTTTGTCAAGGGAGTGTAAACAAACGTCTGTTGCAACTTTCCTGCGGAATCTACAACGGGGTGTACTTCTCGGAGCGGGAACCGTCCTTGGTCATAGTGATGGGCATTTGTATCATAACTGTCTATAAAGTATTGAATATATCGTTGTCGTAGTTCAAGGAAGATATTAAGCAATTCTTGTCCCCTGGCCACCCACCTCCCTTCTAAACAGTCTTGTAAGAGAAGATATAACTTTTTGGGTGGGCAACCAGTATCTTCGTACATTGTAATGAGGTGTTGAACCATATAGATGCTAGCTAGTATTTGAGATGCCATAGGGATCGATAAAAACATTTGAGCAACTATATCAGGGCCACATATAGAGTATTGAGATACCCAATGGGTGCTTGATCTAGTGAGTTCTTTTTCGTGTGTGGTGAGTGGAGGCTCTTTGTCCATCCAATCATCTAGAGCTTCTTGTGTTCATTGGAACAACCTATCTGTAGGGGCTGACAATTTCTTTGTTTTATTCCTGGGTTGCTCACTACCTAGGGAGCGAGGGGTACGAGAACGTACTGCTCCTTGGAAAGCAGTTCCTTCTTCCCTGTCCCCGTCTGTACCCTCATTCTCGGTCTCTTGGGTAGGGGCTTTTTTCCGATGTGAATCAGAAACCTTGCCCGTGAAGAGTGGAATAAAAAGATCTATTTCTTTTATTTTATTGTAATTTCCTGCGACTACTGCTTGATCTAGTTGTAGTAAATCATCAGGAACTCTTTTTCCTGCTCTAGCTATCATTCTGATAAAACAAGTGATCATGAACCGTGAGAGGCATTTTCTATGTGCTATGGGTCTATTTTTAATAGCTTCCTGTAGGGCTTCTAAATTTTCTCCTGTTCGAAGAGCCTCGTAAATTTTATTTAGGCAATTTGTGACATTCGGTACCTCCCGTATACTTTCTAAAGCCTCTCGTAGGCAGAGGGAGATAGCTGCTTGTGAACCTTCCCCTGGGGTTGGGTCATATTCACATTCTAACATAGGTAGAACACGACCCGAAGTGTCAGGATGGGTTCCGTCTGAGTAAGTACTCGTCTGGCTGTTATCTGATTAGTATAAGCAGGAGGAGGTTCCATTAAATAGGTAGTAATAAAATCGTCGGGTACAGACAGAATCTTAGGACGTGAAGGTGCCATAGGGGTACTAGAGTCTGAAGCAACCTCGGACCCTATTTTTGGTGAGAGGACAGGATACATACCCGTTATGGAGGCCGAGACCTCCCTTTTCTTTTGTTCAAAACAAATATCATCATTCTGATCCTGTAACTTTTTCATCTTACTTTCTTCTGACATTCTCTGCGCTTTCTCAACTTTCCCATGCTCTTTCTGTTCCTTTCGATGTGCTTCTTTTCACCATAGTTCTACACTTTCTAACATCGAGGATCTTGCTTTCTTTTCCCAACATTTTCTCTCAATCGCCATGATACAATTCAAATCCCATGTGCCACTCTTTGGCCATCTGATTGCAATGTCTAAATCTTTAGTGTAACCTTCCCAAAGATCCAGATACAAGATGGCACCAATTCCATACTTCGTATACATGAAGTAACCAGGAGTATCCTTCGTGGGCACTGGTACAGATTGTTCCAGTAACCCCTTCCGGGTACCCAGTTTACATAGTTTAGAAAACAAAGGCATTGTATTATACAAATAAAATTTACACTGAGTATCAGAGTACAAACATACCGTTTTCTAGAAACCTAGAACCCGTCTTGACCGTGCTCTGAGAGATCAGAACCCGTCTTGACCGTGCTCTGAAAATTAGAACCCGTCTTGATACACCCCAGTAGTACTCACCGAGGTGCAGAGAACTTGAAGACCTTGAAGATCTGGACACTTGATTACGCAGTGCTCGTGGACAGGGACTGGTTGGGTTTCAGACGACCTCGGACTCTGCAATCTTCACAGGTTTTGGGCTCTGGGTCGAGACGTCCGCTGTCGTCCTCACCGCCTCGTATGAATGCCCAGATCTTGGTACAGCCTCTCTCAGACACAAAGGAGTTCATGCAGGAACACCCTGCAGTGTGCACGTAGAAGTCCGTCGATGTCTTGAAGAGACCGGTTTAGGTCCGCATCACCGGCGTGTGGGGAGAAAGGGAATTCCCTGTTTGGGCGCCAGTTTGCTGTGGTAAATATTTTAGTAATTTACCTTAATCGGAATTTCTATATCAATAAGGTCAAGTATGAAGAGCAGAGTCCATGGTGGTTCGAATTCAGGGTCTTTATTCAGTAACTCGAGTTAAGGGAGAGCTCCGTCACCTGAGGAGGATCGGATAAATCTCTAAGTTTATTATCGGAACACATTGTATTTATACACAGAATAGAGGAAGGAGCTTCCCTTTAATGCAGGCATGTGTCATATGTTGCAATAAACAGAAGTCATGACTAGGAAAAGAGGCTGCGTCATGAAAAGAGGAAACATGGCAGAGGAGATGAGGCTGCGTCATGATTAGAATGAGGAAGCACAAGAGAAGCAGAAATGTGGAGAAGTAACACTAGGCTGGTTCCTTAGATAAGGGAGAGGTGGTCGTGACAGGATGTCTGTTTGTCGTGTTTCAGCATTCGTGGGTTCTTCTTCTCGGAATTGGTTGTCGTGGTTTAGCAGAACGGGGCCTATTTCTCGGAATCGGCCTCATTATAGGGAAATGGTTACAAATGGTCTCGGCATTGGCTTGACCACAGGAATGTATGGTTTGAGTGAGGAAGCTGGTTCTCGGAATCGCCCTGACCCTAAGGATGTACCTGTGAATTTTAGGGGAAGGAGAGCG
Source organism: Lissotriton helveticus (assembly GCF_964261635.1). Taxonomy (NCBI): domain Eukaryota; kingdom Metazoa; phylum Chordata; class Amphibia; order Caudata; family Salamandridae; genus Lissotriton; species Lissotriton helveticus. The sequence goes on from NC_136060.1 coordinate 316,340,344, forward strand.
CGTGTGTAACTTTGTGTGCGCGTGATCGTTTTTTTCTCGTGTGCTCGTTTTCTGGCATGATGGGTTTGGGGACGTGACTGAAAGGGTGTATGAAGGGACATAAACTACGAATAATAATCATTTTCCACAGGTCTGTCACAGGAGGATGGGGAGGGTGTTCCAGGTTTTGGCTGCGAGGTACGAGAAAGATCTGCCCGCGGTGGTCACTCTTTGGATGCGGGGGACGGTAGCCAGGGCGCAGTCAGTGGAGCGGAGCTGGCGGTTTTTAGGGTGTGGAAGGTGAGTCGTATGTTGACTTGTGAGCGTGGGTGAGAAGCTTGATGGTCATCCTCTTGTTGATGGGGAGCCAGTGCAGGTCTCTTAGATGGGGTGTGATGTGGCTGTGGTGAGGGATGTCAAGGATCAGGCGTGCAGAGGCTTTCTGTATGCATTGAAGTCATTTCAGCAGATTGGCTGGGGCTCCCGCTAAGAGGGCGTTTCCGTAGTCCAACCTGCTGCAGAAGAAGGCCTCGGTGACCGCTTTTCTTGTGTTGGTGGGGATCCACCTGTATATCTTTTGGAGCATGCGGAGGGTGTTGAAACAGGAGGACAAGATAGCGTTGACTTGCTTGGTCATGGAGAGTATTGAGTTGAAGATAAGTCCCAGGTTGCGTGCGTGGTCGGTGGGTGTCGGTGCGGTTTCCAGGGCAGTCTTCTACCAGGAGTCGTCCCAGGCTGAGAGGGTGGAGCCGAGGATGAGGACATCTGTCTTGTCTGAGTTCAGCTTCAGACGGCTGTTCTTCATCCATTCGGCGACGGCTTTCATTCCTTCGTGGAGGTTGGTTTTGGAGGTGAGGGGGTCCTTGGTGAGGGAGAGGATCAGCTGTGTGTCGTCGGCATAGTAGATGATGTTGAGGTCATGTAGTCTGATGACGTGGGCGTGCTGGGCCATGTAGATGTTGAACAATGTCGAGCTGAGGGATGATCCTTGGGGTACGCCGCAGATGATCTTGGAGACTTCGGATTGGAAGGGGGGAGGCGGACGCTCTGTGTTCTGCCGGAGAGGAAGGAGGTGGTCCAGTCCAGTGCTTTGCCTCAGATTCCTGCGTTGTGGAGGTGAGTGCGTAGGGTGCAGTGGAAGACAGTGTCGAAGACAGCTGACAGGTCCAGAAGGATGACGGCCGCGGTCTCGCCGTTGTATAGTAGGGCCCTGATGTCGTCAGTGGCAGCGATAAAGGCCATTTTGGTGCTGTGGTTGCTGCGGAACCCAGACTGGGATGGGTCCAGGGTGGTGTTCTCCTCGAGGTAGCGGGTCAGCTGTTTGTTTACAGTTTTTACGATGACCTTTGGCGGGAACGGAAGCAGGGAGATGGGCCGGATGTTCTTGAGGTCCCTCGGATCTGCCTTGGGTTTCTTGAGCAAGGCGTTGATCTCAGCATGCTTCCAGCTCTCCGGGAAGGTCACGGTCTCAAAGGAGATGTTGATGGCCTTGCGAAGATGTGGTGCGATGGTGGCGCTGGCCTTGTTGAAGATGTGGTGGGGGCACGGGTCTGACGGAGAGCCCGAGTAGATGGTGCTTATGATTTTGATGGTGTCGTCATCGTTGATGTTAGTCCAGGCGAGCAGGGGGTCACTGAGGGTGGTGGCCTTGGGGTCTGAGGTGTTGTTGGGTGCCGTGGTGGTCTGTTTGTCGAAGCTGTCGTGGATGTCTGCGATCTTGCAGTGGAAGAAGGAGGCAAGGGAGTTGCACAGGTCTTGCGATGGTGGGATGTCGTTGGTGTTGGAGCTGGGGTTGGAGAGTTCCTTCACAATGTTGAAGAGCTCTTTGCTATTGTGTGCCTTGTTGTGTAGGCGGTCCTTGAAGGAGGTCTTTTTGGCAGATGTGATGAGGTGATGGTGTTGGCGCATGGCATTCTTGTGGGCTGTTTGGTTCTCCGGTGTCGGTTCATGGCGCCATTTCCTCTCTAGTTTTCCGCAGTTATGTTTTGAGGTCTGGAGGTCCACTGTGAACCATCTGACATTATTGATGGTGCGTCTGTTGGAGGTATTCTTGATCAGAGCGAGGGTGATGGCACAGTCATCGATCTAGCGTCTGAGGTTGTTGGCGGCGGCGTCGGGGTCAGAGGGTAGGTTTCTGGCGAGGGAGGTGTTTAGCTGTTCTTCTGTGATTTTCCTCCAGCTGCGGCGGGGGATCTGTTGGGTGCAGTGGTGCGTTGTGGGTTTCTGGAATATGAAGTGGGTGCTGGGATGGACGGTCCAGTGGAGTTCGGTGGTGTGGCTGAAGGAGACATGGGAGCTTGCGGAGAAGATGGGATCAAGCGTGTGGCCAACGATATGGGTGGGCGTTGTCACGAACTGTCTGAGTCCGAGGTTGTCGAGGTTGTTGATCAGGGTGGTGGAGTTGGTGTCATTGTTGTTCTCGAGGTGATAGTTCAGTTCTCTGAGGAGGATGTAGTCCGTGGAGGCGAGGGCGTGCGTGCTGATGAAGTCGGCGATGGAGTTGTTGAACTGTGGTTGGGATCCGGGGGGGTCTGTAGATCAGAGTTCCTCTGAGGGTGGAGTTGGGATCGGTGTGGATCTGAAAGTGCAGGTGTTCGGCAGTGCTGAGGGTGTCGTCGGAGTTGGTCAAGGCCTTGAGGGTGGACTTGTGGATGATGGCGATCCCCCTTCTACTCCATTGGTGTGGTCTCTGAGGGTGATCTTGTAGCCGTCTGGGATGGCTATAACGATGTTGGGTGCCGAGGAGTCATTCATCCAGGTCTCAGTCAGGAAGGCGACGTCCAGGGAGGATGTGTCAAGCAGGTCCCAGATTTCGATGACGTGCTTGCGTTTGGAGCGGGTGTTAAGGAGTATGCATCTGAGGTGGTCGCGACCTGTCTTGTGGGGAGGAATGGCAGGTTGAATGCTGGTGAAGCTGCAGTCCAGGCAGGTGTAGGGTCCATGGGTGCACTTCGGGGCGGCCAGGAAGCAGGTGTGTTTGTCCGGCGTTGAGTGCATGGAGGTTGCTGGCATTGTAGCGGAGATGGGCGTCATGGCGTTCCCGTGGACCAGTGGTTCTGGCGCTGGGCGCGGGTGGGTGCAGACGGGCTTGCCTTAAGCGTGGCTTCGGCGTGGCCGAGCAGCGGCTGCCATATAAGGGGAGGTGGGAGGGAGGAGCAGCTGGTAGGCGAGAGCGGGGTGGTGAATGGGCACGCAGGAGGGTGGGGCCGCGAGACTCAGCGGCGGGAAAAACGGGCGAGGAACAGCAGAGGGAACAGAAGGCAAAATGGGGCAGAGACAATTACAGGAGGGAGAAACAGGTAATTAAGGCAAAAAAACAAAGACAAGCACAGGCATTTGAAGAGGGGAAAAACAGGAAATTAACGCAAAACAGCAACAAGCACAGATAATTACAGGGGGACAAACAGGAAATTATGGAAAAACAACAACAAGGACAGAAAATTACAGGAGGGAAAAACAGGAAATTATTCAAAATAAAGACAAGAAGTCAAAAATACTGAGCAGATACAAGGGAGCAAACTTAGGCCTCAAACTCGCATCAGAGGCAGCAGCAGAGAGCTGAGTCATGGGTACAATAGGTGGTGCTGTTGTGGCATGGGGAGCGACCTGCCTGGGAGCAGGGTCGATGGTCACTTCTTTCACCGTGCAGCGGCTGCCATATAAGGGGAGGTGGGAGGTTGGAGCAGATGGGAGGCAGGGCGCAGAGTGGCGAATGGGCGCGCAGGGGGGCGGGCCACAGGGACGCAGTGGCAGGAGAAACGGGCGAGGAACGGCAGAGGGAACAGAAGGCAAAATGGTGCAGAGACAATTACAGGAGGGAGAAACAGGAAATTAATGCAATATACAAAGACAAGCAGAGGCAATTACAGGGGGGAAAACAGGACATTAAGGTAAAACAATGACAAGCACAGATAATTACAGGGGGAAAACAGGAAATTAAGGAAAACCAATGACAAGCACAGACAATTACAGGTGGGAAAAACAGGAAATTAAGGTAAAATAAAGACAAGCAGTCAAAAATACTGAGCAGATACAAGGGAGCAAACCTAGGCCTCGAACTCGTGTCAGAGGCAGCCGCAGCGAGCTGAGTCACGGGCACAACAGGTGGTGCTGTTGCTGCCTGGGGAGCGACCTGCCTGGGAGCAGGGTCGAGGGTTGCCCTGCAGGTGCTGCATTTGTATATTACCTACTGGGGGTCCCAAGTAGGTAGTTACAGTAAGGACCTTGTTTCTATTAAAAAAGTTTTTTTTTCTTTTGCCAATATCTTTGGTGCCGGTTGATGAATCTTTGTGAAATGTTTAGAAATAATGGGTCAGACCGGTCTGCTTCTCTCTTGAAAGTTCTGGAATGATTTGTCAAGCGGGGGCCAAGAAAAAAGGGGGGTCTCAAAACGCATTTTCCCCATGTTAATTTCCATAAGAGAAATGGGAACAGGCTACAGCCCAAACTGATGGACAGAATTACACCAAATTCGGCAAAAAGGTAGCCCTTGGTTCCGAAAGTGACCTTTTTTTAAATGGTGTAAATTCATTCTGTAGTTCCTGAGAAATTAAAAAGAGAAAAATATCGATATCTGAGCACCGAGGAGGGATTGCAAAACCTCCCGGGCACGAGCTTCACTCTGATTGGCTGTCAACACTCCAAACCAGGAAGTGTTGGCAGCCATCTTGTGACTCGGTAAACGAGTCACAAGAAATCAATAGAAAAAAAGGTAAAAAACAAGAAAAGGGGGCAGGGTAGAAAAACCCTGACCCCCTAGTCCTGCTCAGTGGGCCCCACAAGGACCACCAGGCCCAAAAAAAGCATTTAAAAAAATTCAGCAGAGTTCAGCTCATAACACGGCCGGTAGTCCACATGCGAGTTTGGCCCAGTGGAGGCAGAGTTGAGCCAGAGCCACTGCGCCAAACTCAAAATTAAGCCCTATGTCTTCTGCTTGTAGTCATGTTATGTTCTGTGTATTTGTAAAGTGCATTATCACCCATGAGTGTATCCTGGAGCTGCAGCCATAAGTATTTGCAATGTGAGTACCAACTGAATAAAACTAGATCTGGTGTTTCCAGGATTGTGATTACCAGCTTCAGAAACAACAGGCTACTTGCAGTTACCTGTTTCGCAGGAAACTCCTAATAAGGCTCTTAATATACAGAATCAGATGTTAAATTATATCAGTGTTCTAAGAAGTTCGGTTACGGGTTGAGGGGGGCAAAACCCTTCTCAAACAGCAACCACAATCCTTCTCAGGGTCAAGTCACAAGCAAATCCTAAATTTACCTGTTCTCACCCCTCAGGTAGTTTAGCACAGAGCAGTCAGCTTTAACTCATAGGCAATGTGTAAAGTATTTGTGCAACACTTCAAGTAGTAACACAGTGAAAACACACAGTAAAAGGAGCCCACAACAGAGCTTGAAGAGTATAGTCATTTTTAATAAATAAAAGAAGACTAAAATGGCAAAAATCCAAATCTCAAGAGCTGTTCTAACTTTAAGGATATTCGAAAAATTGCACTAAAAAGCATAAAGCACCAATGGTGGATATCTGTTGGTGAAGGACTGCGACAAAATCATAAGTACAGGTTGACCGCAATAGACGGTGGGCCGGCTACTGGGACGCAGTTGGACCCGCTGAACAGAGTACCTTAAATCCTGGTTTGCGGAGCCTTGTGAGGATCCATGTTGAAGATGCTTTGTGTTGTGGTGGGGTGTGCAGAATGGAGGGCAAGACTGACTGGCGGTGTGGTGCTGCGGGAGTGGCCCGAAATCAGACTGTGACTTTGGGGCCCCGGTCTGGCTGATGGGCCCCCCCCGGTTCCCCCCTGACCATACACGATGGAGGCCCCTCTGGTGTGGTGGGGAGGACTGAGAGACGCTTACTGAGGCCCGGAGACCCGACTAGTGCACGCTGTTGAGGGCACTAGTGAGGGGAGACCTGTGCTGAGAGGGGGTGAGCGGATGGCGATTCAGGTGGCCCCTTGAGCCACAGTATTTAGTTGCTCTGCTGAGCGAGTTGCAACCCTCTGGCGCTACGCTTCACTGCCTGGCTGGGGCCCTGACCACTCTGAAGACAAGACTATCCCCCCACTGCTGCATTCCCAGAGTATACAGCTGCGCAGTTACTCCTAGGAGCCGGATTGTTACCCCCATAGGATCAACTTCGGGGAATCCCCGCCGGGAGGCCAGGTGGTGACGTCGGACAATGGGGAGGAACTGGGCTAAGGCTGCGAATGGACAACAGAGTGCCGACCCCCCCCTTCCATCATGTCAGGCCAGGCTAACAGACCCCCCTCGCCGAGGGAGACCCTGACTGGCCACAACCGGGGTACACCAGATAAACTGGACCTTATCTCGCAGGAGATACGGGACTCAAGGACCGCGATGGAGATACAGATGGGTATGCTTACTTCGGGATTGACACTGCTGAAGGCGGACCATGCCAAACTGGCTGACACAGTTTAAGACCATGACCGATCCCTTGTGGACCTCGCCCCTACGGTGGCCCCTCCACCCTGCAGCGGCTCTAGCAACAGGTCACCTCACTCATGGACCGAGTGGAAGATGCGAAGGGCAGAAACTGACGCAACAACATACGCTTTATTGGTCTGCCGGAGCGCTGCGAGGGGAGTAGGGTGGCTGACTTCATGGAAACATGGTTCCGAGAGTATGTGGCCCAGGAGGGGCTCTACCCCTACTTCTGCGTTGAAAGGGCACACAGAACACCGATGGGACAACCCAAACCTGGAGCGCCGCCCCGACCTCTGATCGTAAAAATACTCAATTATAGGGACCGCGACATGCTCTTGCAGAAGGTTAGAGAAAAGACACTCATCCAGTACGAAAACCACTGTGTCTCTCTTTATCCGGACTACACTGTGATGGTGCAAAGGCATATGTCTTCCTATCAGGCAGTGAAGAAAAAGCTACAGTCGGCACAACTCAAGTACGTCCTCCTATACACGGCCCAACTGAAGGTGATGCACGATAAGAAGACCCCCTTCTTCGAAAGCCCAGCAGACGTGGAAAAATAGATGAAGGTCATGTGCATCGGTTCTAGCCAAGCTGACTGCACGGAGGGCTCCTCACAGGATTCAGAAGCGCTCCCGAAGCGGACCTGTAGAAGAACACAGGGCACTCACCGAGGGAAGGGCGGAGCGGGTCCCTCACGAGAACAGCATCGGAAGGACCAGGAGGGGGCACTGGCGGTGGCCCACTCCTTTCGCGAGGACTCAAACAAGATTGCCACAGACTCAGAGGACAGTACAATACAATGAGACTCCAACCATAGTGTGGTGCTCTTCCCACCGTCACCCGAGAGCGGCATATGACCTGCTTGATGAGTAAGGAGAATAGCTGGGGCACCGGTACTTGGGACTCCTACTGCCGTCTTTGCTGTACGGCGTGTACACACTCAGCAACAAAAAGACTATTGTATCCTTTAAAGAGATAGCTCACTCTATCAACTGGTATACTGGAGGGGTCAGTTATAGTTCTCGGGGATGCTAGCCGTAAGCTCTGCCACTATATTCACAGGACTGAGTGCCACCTAGAGTCCAAGATGCCTGATGGGGGACGTTGTGATATTTGAATGTTACTCTTGTTTTGCTGCTGCTAGCGCCCCACCCACCCTGGAGTACACAACCCCCCATCCCCCCCGGGAGACAGGGTACCATTGAGCCATTGAGCCTTAGGCCATTCAAAGATCATGTTTGGACATAAGGTTGGCTACCTCCCTCATGGCGTGTGCACCGTTATTTGTTATGTACCATTTGTGCACCACTGTTGGGCCCAGCGGGGTTTTGGCGCTGTGCCAAGTTTTGTTCAAAATGTTGGGAAAAGGGACTCCTGGTCAGTCCTGCCAGGCTAATGTCACGTGGAGCTGAACTCCGCTTCCGCATGGGACCATGACGGGGGCTGCCACCACAATAGGGTCGTACACTTTGCTAACTTGGAACGTAAGGGGCCTGGGAGCAATACAGAAAAGACACCGCAAACATGCATTCCTCCTCAGACTTAAGACACAGTAGCATTCCTTCAAGAGTCTCACCTAACTGACTGACTGAAACGCAGAAAATGAGGAAGAAATGGAGGGGTACCATCTATTCCACTAATTACTCTGCTTTTGCTAGAGGGGAGACTATCTGGGTACGGCATGGGGTTCCCTTTGTTGCACTTGAATGCCGGATAGATGATCAGGGTCGGTACATAATGGTGAAGCGCACACTGGATGGTTCCCCGGTGGTCATTGGGAGCATCTATGTCCCTAATTTTGGAATGCGGCACTGGATGTTGGATTGGATAGATCACACCCCCCTACACTGTACAACTGCTGGGAAGATTGCGAACCAACTCAGCGCATGGGTGGACACTCTCAGACGAGTGGCGCTGTCTCTACCCAATAGAATACTCATTCTACTCCCCGATGCATGGCCTCCATACTAGACTTGATAGGTTCCTCTGTTCAAGTTAATTTCTTGCGGAGGTCCACCGCTCCACATATTTAGCTAAGACCTTTTCCGACCATAGACCCCTGGAGCTCACCCTACGATGGGGCATCGTACCTACTCCGGTGCCCACCTGGAAATTACACCCACACCTGCTCGAAGACGCCCCATTTCGCACGACACTCGGTGACACTGTTACTAATTACTTAACTGAAAATTGGAACACAGCGACATTGCGTCTGATTGAATGGGAAGCACTGAAGGTAGTGGTCAGAGGGGCGACGATAGGACCGCTGGTGGGAGGTAAACAAGAAATACACCAGAAGCTGTGGGACATTGAGGGCAGGTTACACGTATTGGAGAGGGAGGCAGTGTTAGACCCTGCTGAGAGAGAGCTGCTACAATCCACTGACATAGACCACTCAGAAACTCTGGAGACATTACGGACTATAGACTACAGAGCATATCTCCAGCGTAAGCATGTGGAGGTGGACAGAGCTGGTACCCTGCTGGCCCCCATGGTTAGTGACAGACCAGACACGCCGGTCATATCTAGTATCCGCACCATGGCGGGGCATGTAGTCCACACACAAGCTGACATAAATAACGCCTTGGTGGAAGGCTCTCTCGTTGCCGACTTCTTTCAAGACCTTCCCTTCCCGGTCCTCTCGGAGGACATACAGAAAAACATAGATGTTCCTCTTACTCAACAGGAGATCCGTGCCGCGATTAAAGGTTTAAATCGCAATAAAACGCCGGGTTTGGACGGACTCCCTGTTGAGTTCTACCTCACCTACGCGGGGTCCTTAGTGCCTACCCTGGAGACCGTCTACAAGACGGCTCTGGAGACGGGCCGCTTACCGGATTCCACGATGCAGGCGCTGGTCATGTCTATACCAAAGCCGGGACGGGACGGACTCGACATGTCAAATTATAGACCCCTCTCTATGCTAGCTACCGAATATAAAATATTAAGTAAGGCCCTCGCCAACCGTATACAACCGCACCTCCCCGCACTTATCCACAGTGATCAGTGCGGTTTTCTCCCAAACCGCAGTACTTCGTTTAACACTAGGCGGTTGCACACAGTGAAGATGGCTACCCCTAAGGCCCACTGCCATGCTGGGTGTATTGCACTTGACCTCAGGCAGACGTTTGATTCCCTATCATGGGATTTCATGTTTGCGGCGCTGCGGCGATTTGGATTTCTGTACACATATTTAAAATGGTTCAGTTTACTCTACACGTCACCGAAGGCTAGGGCCCGTACGTGCTGCTACAATTCTGATACATATAATACTTAGACAAGGGTGCCCTCTGTCCCCCTAGTTGTTTGTGTTGGCATTGGAACCGCTGGCCCTGGCTCTTCGAAGATCGGCGGCCCAGCCCGGTATCTGCGTCGATGATGTGTATAATTTACTATCAATCTATGCAGACGACATGCTCTCATACTTGTGAGACCTCACGGCTGATGCGACCCCCCTTCCGGATATATTTACTACCTTCGAATGCCTGTCGGGTCTGGCGATAAACCCTGACAAATAAACCAGCTACTTTTTCCAAGAAACACCACACATTACTTATTTACAATTTGGCACTTACTCATTTTCGGTGGTTCCCACTACCTTTAATTACCTGGGTATTTATGTGTATAGAACGCAAGAGGACCAGATAGAAGGCAATATCCAACGGGCAATAACGGGGCTCCTTGCCAGTCTGGGATTCTGGTCTTCTTTGCCCCTCTCAGTAATAGGGCGGGTTGCAATCTCAAAGATGGTGATGCTACATCCTTTACTATACTATTTTGTGAATTTGCCAGTAGTTCTCCCACAACTCATTTTTACTACGCTGGACACAATGCTGACTACCCTCATCTGGGGTGCAGGTCGGAGATGGATAAGTCTTTGGAAACTTCAGCTGGGGACGCAGAGTGGTGGCCTGGGGGGCCCCGACTTCTGAGGCTACTACTCCTCTAGCCAACTCCAGTGGCTGTCATATTGGACTGCAGGGAGGAACTTATGCGAGATTGGGTTCACACCGCAGAGGCTGGATTGAGGGGAACTACACACCCTGTTGTTACAGAGAGCCCGGATCCCTCCCGACTGCCCCCCTCATTGCGACATACCCTGCTATGTTGGAGAAAGGCCTTGGCTTACACATCTGTGGCAACCCCATACGCTGGGTACATACCTTTAATAGGCCTGCCCACACCACAGGGGAGACTCACACGGACTAGACTCCAGGCTTGGGCGGACAGTGGTATAGAAGAGGTGGGCGCTTTTTTCGGAGATGGCACACTGATGGACCATGATTCCGTTTTGCAGGCCACTGGGGCACCGCCACGCCTCTATCTGCTACATGCCACTATCACGCACTACATTAGAGCCACTTGGGCCCCACAGAGGACTGAACCCCCACAGCACACCCTTTTACACCTCCTATATTACATGGGATCTGGGGGACACCTGGTGCGTTGGTTGTATACTGGAGTACGGGCACACGCAGCGATCGATCTTACATCCCTTAGGGAACACTGGGCGACATACTCCGGTGCAGAGATCTGAGACCACGCGTGGAAACGTATACTGGAGTTTCCCAAAAAAGAGTCACGCAATGCACGGCTCAAATTCATACAGACGATGGTACTGCATAGGTCGTACCTTACGCCAAAGCGGATACACCGCATGTACCCGGACTCCCCCACTGCTGCCCCAGATGCAGAGGAGATGAGGCGGACTTCCTCCATATGCTATGGTCTTGTCCTCGACTGCTGAGCTACTGGGAGGGGGTGCGACACTCCCTAACCACAGTGACACAATTACTGGTCCCAGACAATGCTCTGTCTTGCCTGGTGGGCCTTTGCAGATGCTCCAGGGTTCAGAAGGTGCGGCTAAAGTTTGTGGATCTTGCCCTCATCTTGGCGATTAGGGTGACTGCTATGAGGTGGAAGTCCCCCAGATGCCCGGGGGCCACGATCTGGCAGACTGACGTGCTCCAGTGGGGAAGGGCGGAGAGGCTGTTCTCCGAAGGGAGGAGGAGAGGGGGCTGAGGCAGCAACACATCTCCCTGGACTGGGAGGTCATGCTGATTGAGATGGAGACACTGGAACTGGCTCCCACACAAGATGCCACATCACAGTAAAGCGAAGATTGTGAGTCCATTCAGACCTGTACAGCCCGTAGAAAAGAGGTACTATGAGTCAGCCCTGTACACTGTAGCCTTGGGGAGGATGCTCTTATAGCAACTCCCTGTTATCATCGACATAGACGCAGTACGACTGACAAGGAGGGGGATAGGGTGGGATGGGAGAGCGGGGGGGACAGTTGTGGGTTTCTTTCATCACTGATTGGACTTCAAATATGCACTACTTTGAATTATGGATGCAGCACTACATGTACATTATTGGTTCGGAGAAGGGATCAAACTATAAGTACCCTTTGTAAGCCTCTCTTACAATGTGAGATATGGACAACCATATTGTCATGTACAAATGCACTGGAATGGCTATGGTGGGAGAAAAACAAAAAAGACTGTATTTGAAATGCTTATATGTTTGGAAGTGCATGCTATACTGCGGTCATTAATAAAGTGTGTTAAAAAAAGAAGAAGATGCTTTGTGCAGCTGAAGCGATGACTTGACTCTGAGATGCCGCAAGACTGCGGGCTGAGGTCCTGCTGTGTCATCATCGATGCAAAGTCCGAAGTCGAGGTTGTGTCATGCAGTCAGGTAGAAATGTCAGTTCCAAAGACCGGTGAGGCTGCGACATGGAGTCCAAAGTCGTCATTGAAGATGCCGTTGATGAGAGCTGTGAGGCCCAACACCGAGGATATGTTGTGAAGCGGCAGTTCTGATGTAGCGATGGGCTGCCACCTGGGTCTTCGGGATGTTTCCATTCCGTGCAGCAGCAGCGATGCATTGGTTCTCCTCAGGATTGCGCCACACAGCAGAGGAAGTGTGTCTGTCTTGTTTGATCCACAGAGGCTGGCAGAGAAGTTAGGCCCACTTCCAAGGGTCCACAACTGAAATGGTGCTACTTGGCAGAGTAGACTCACAGGGTAAGGTTACTGGAGCCTGCAATCCCTGGGTCTAAAGTCAGGAAGTCAGCCAACTCCCCCATAGAGCCACTCTGGGGTTCTGGGTTCAAGAGATGCAGGTCCAGGCAAGAGGACAACAGGTAGCAGGTATGGATAGCAAGGTAGCAGTCCATCAAGGAAATAGTCCAGCAGAGTAGAAATCCTTCAGCAGACCAGCAGCAGTTCTTCCTCAGAGTGTATCCACAGGTCCAGATGTGTACTAAAGAGTTGGTTTCTGAGATATTCATACCCAGCTGTGCCTTTGAAGTGAGTGTGACGCTTCTAGATGTTTTCCTTTTAAGTCCCCAGGCATCCTGTATTCCCTGTTCTGGCTCCAGACTAACTACAGAGAGTGTGCAGCCATTTGTGTGGAGGCAGGGTACAGCCCTATTCATGTGTAAGTGGGGCTGAACCTAGCTCCTTCCTCCTATCCTGCCAGTGATCTCCTATCCAGGCACACCTAAGCTCTCATCTTGAGTGTGGCTGTCTAGGAGGAATACACAAAGATCAATGGTTAGCTACACCCATTCATTTGACCCAGGTACAGGTTGCAGGCACTAAATAACTAAGGCAGGGATTTGTCAACTTTTTAAAATTGGCATTTTTAGAATTGAAATTTAAAATCCAACTTCACCATAAATTAGGAGTTATTTTCATTACAAGTTCAAAGACACTAAAAATTACCCAGGCACCTGCTCCCAATTAGAAATTACAGCTTATTAAATATAATGAGGTAACTCCGATGTTAGTCTATTGGAGAGGTAGGTCTTGCAGCAGTGAAAAAACAGTTTAAGAATAGTTTGCTAAGAGGACATGTAAAACCTAAAAGCACATGTTCTACACTGCACCCTGCCATCTGGGCTGTCCAGGGTCTATGATGGGGTGACTTATATGTACAAAAAAGGAAAGTTTAGGCCTGGCAAAAGGTTTCTTTTGCCAGGTCAAAATGGCAGATATCAACAACTGCACAGACAGGCTGCAATGGCGGGCTTGAGGCATGTTTAAAGGGCTACTTAAATTGGTGGCACAATCAGGCCCAGGGCACATGCACTGCCACTTTACTAGGGACTTACAAGCAAATAAAATATGACTACTGGGGATAAGCCAATATTGCTGTGTTTTAAGGTGTGGGAGCATGCACTTTAGCACTGGTTAGCAGTGATAAAGTGCAGAGTCCTAAGCCCAGCAAATACGAGACCAGCAAAAACGGAGGAGAAAGGCAAAACGTTTGAAGGAAGACCACCCTAAGGCTGTCAGATCTAACAATTGTCTTTCTTCCTACAACACTTTACACGAGTGAACTATTCAATCACCACCGATCGTGAAATCCTTCTTTGTACATTCTCATACAATATGTAATGTAAATTAATGCTATCCACTCAGAATATCCCTTTAAGTGCTCGAACCTCTTCTGGGATAAGTGCTCTGTATATAAAAATGTATGTAAATAAAAAAGCGAGAAAAATATAGTGCGATGCACTAACTTGCTTCACCCTAAATAGGCAGATGATTTCTCCTTGGCATAAAATTCGTCTTTGTTAGAGATTTCATCCATAATCCCAGAAATGCATGGCCAAAATAGATTTCTTAGTATTCAGTCGGGCCCTGTGAGTTCTTTTTTTCTCCAATTCGTTGTTGGTATTTTATTTGCCCAGTCTGACTGCCTCCTTTCTATTATATGTATCTTTTAGATTCTAAAGTATTGAGGACAGGGGGTCATGACATGCTATGTACCTGCCTGCCACATGAACTATTCTATTTAGAAGTTTGATGAATGTATGGGAATATACCAAGAGTTAATTCGAGCCACAGAAACGTACTTGAATTATACTATAGATTTTTATGGTAGATTTAATGGGTGTCTATTGTCACGTACGTCATGGGGCTGCAAGAGATTCATTATTTATGAGCTAAATTGATAAGCAGCAGGCGTTTAGTTTCTAGGCTCTTATCGTTCAGATCTGTCCTTGCTTGCATAATCTCTAATGACAGATGAGTGATGCTTTCATTCACTTTTAGTTTTCTGTCACTTCTATGGGGGTGAACTTTATGACTCGTGAAGAATTTTCTCTATTCATTTCCGTATGACAAACTCTACACACAGTTTATTATGTCTTAATTACACGAGTGTGTATATGTTGGCAGGTCACCGTGGCAGGTTTCTTTGTTTGCATGCCCAGAACAACTGGGTCTACCTGAAATCTAAACTTCCAGCCATTTTCTTTAATCACATTTTCTCTAATAATATGGACGAACAAAAGTCCGCAAAGCACCGGGTTTGCTGCTAAGTCTAAAGGTCTATCATCCGTAAACTTAGCAGCAGTAACATAGCAGATCTCCATGCATGCTTTGCTGCTGAATGCGAGCCAGCCTGGTGTATCTGCAGAGAATTCCCAGCAAGCGCATTTATCTCATTTCCCAGCTGCTCTTTTGAGTTGTGTGGGTGCTTGACAGTGATTGAGTAAGCACTCTCTCTTCTACAATGATACACAGATGACAAATGGCTTTTCTGTGTTCTTGTGTGTCTCTGTGCTAGACAAAATGATAAGAGGGCCCAGGGAAGCACCGAGGTTTCAAAAGGACGCCTCGTTGTGCTGAAACGCTGTTTTATTTTGACATTTTGCAATATCTCAGCGATATCACTAGTGTATTCTGGTGCAATTGATGAAATGGGTAAGGGCTTTGCCGCGACTAAACTTACAAACACACATTCAACCAATGATTATTCAGGACACAAAGTAAAAGATGTACATTTTACAAATCTAAAATCTGATATGTTAGCAAAGACAAAGCTAAAAAAAAGAAAGCCTGGGATGAATTAACATTAGAACATGGGCTCAGATTGTTTCATTTAAAAAAAAAAAAATTCCTATTACTTCCAGGCTCTAAAGGATTGCCTTGAAAACAAATGTATTACGTGGTAAAATCATCAGAAGGCGTGGTGTGAGTTGTGAAAATAAGTAGGCAAATTTGTTCCACTGGGACTGTGAAATGGGTATATATATTAGAAATCTACGTTTATGTTTCTAATGACTCAGTCAAGGTATTCACACAGGACAAATCATGACCATATAGTTAGGGATGGTTGAATAGCATTTTCTGATTGTGCTGAACCTGTAAAGTGTTTCAACCAATAACACTGTTGTGAATCAACCAATCAGTTTAGCTGAGAAACCATGCAAACCTCTGGCAGGATCGGACTGGCATAGATCAGTGTGTGGGCCAGTTTTTGGGCTGTTGTGAGCCAGTTCTGTGGCCCAGTGGTTTGGTTTTTACTGTTGATTTCTCTGATATTAAAACAAACATTGTCTGCAGCAAGCTTAAATTCATGCATTTTTGTATACCTTGCAAGGTACTTGTACATTGTCATTACAAGTTCAAATCTCACCTGATTTGCATAAGTGGTCCATATTTTTAGGTATCTTGTTCACTTATGTGGGCTACTTTTATTTTGGTGCCTGGGTCAATTTTATGTCCCAATCCAACCCTGAGTCCTCTGGGATCTCAGGGCTACCAGGTACGCCTGGATGGAATTGTCTTGGATGGAACTGTCCAAACAACTGGAGTTCCACTAAAAACAGACATTCGCAATAGGACTGAGACAGGGGCCTCTCTGCCTAGTAGCATTAAATAGTGTTGAAACATTTGAACAGAATTTGTTGAGGCCTGTAATTGTCTGCTCACTCCTCCAAAAACTGCTTATAAATGAATTAGTTAAAATTAGGTAGCACCACGCATTTTGTGTGTGAGGCAGATGCAACTATCAGCCAGTTGTAATTGATCGTATGAGACAGGAGAACGTTGACAGAAATATATTTTTAGGGCAGCTATCCCTGCATGCAAGGGAAATACCAATATTGCTATTAACATTTTGCTGCAGGCTATTTCCTTCATTAGCATGCACAGTGAAATGTCTGGAGCAGGCCCAACGATCAGAAGACTCCCTTTGCTGGCTATAGTTAACTGTACGACCTGCAAAGGGAGCATTCTGTGTCTAGCAGCTACTCAAATTACTCTGCTGTGCTGTGAGCAAATAGGCCACTCACCTGAAAAATGGGGTGAAAAACTCTCCATTCTCCCACAGATGTCCCTCAGCCCCTTCTGAAGCATCTATCCGCTGGTTCGCACACAGCAGCTCAAGCTTCCTTCCTTATTTTTACAGATATGTAAACTAAGCCGGCCAAAGAATAGCAGAAAAACATAAACAAACATTGTGTACTGCTTTATAGCTGATTGGGCTGCCCTCTCAGAAAAAACAAGGGAGGACGCAGACAGACATCTCTGAACCTGCGGCGGCTTCAGGAGAGGATGGAAAAGCACTGCAAGAGAATGGAATAATTTTTCCATCCAATTATTCGGGTGGAAAGCTGCCTCTGTTCCTATACAACACTTGTGGGTAGTGGTAGGGGTGCTAATAAACGTATTGCCCTTACTGAGAGGACAATAATGTCTGTTAATTTCGCCCTTGGTATGCCACAACTGGGGCTCAAACACATAACTGGTGGGATGGTAATTTACAGCTGTTACTGCCCACAGGCACAAACACCTAATTATATGCCCACTGCTCGATGTGTCAACTCAGCCTGTTGCACAAAATATTATCCCCTTCCTAAATACCAACACAGAAGACAAACCCTGATAACAGACAGAAAATATACCTCATCAATACAAATGTATTTTTGTGTGACGCGGCGGAAACAATGGGGCCAATTTGCAACATGACACATCTAGGGAGAAGCGTCACGTTGTAAAGCCCTGCATAACATTATGCCTGCATCAGGTATAATGTATGCAGGGTGGTTGTTCCCACGTAGGAAAGCCTCGTAAAAGTGAAGCAGTGAAATCTACAAGATTTCACTGCGCCAATTCTAGTGCACCACTGCATCAAAACCTTACCACTGCTTGAAGCAGGGGTAAAGAGTGATGCAGTACAATAAGTATATGCCTCAACATGCACTGCTGGAGTCGCTTGTGGCACGACTCCAGCAATGCATGACTTGTGGGCCAACAGAATTTTAGACGCATCTATCAATCATTGCACTATGGTGCGCCGTATTGTAAATACCGCGCATCTCTGGTGGCGTAAGGGTATCGCAGGCTGGCGCAGGGAAACTGACGCATCTCTAAAGATGTGTCCGTTTATTGTAAATCTGCCCCTATATATACAAAAACGTAATAAATGTTGAGAAACATGGATTTCAAAATGTTTAAAAAATAGAACTGGCAAAAATGTCATCCACATGAGGGTATAGTTTAACCGCACTTTCAAAATCCCATCACTAGCCATCACACACATATGCAACCTTATCTCTAATGCTTATGTACTTGTCATTAGTTATGTCATTCTATGCCCATCAAAGTGCTATAACATAGACATAATTGCCAATCTCTATGCTGCTGGCCTTCATGCCTTTCTTTGTATCACAATATTGCTTGCTTTCAATATGCTTCGATGCTCGCCTTTCCCTAGCCTCTTTATCAAGCATCTCTAGATTTACATCACCCTATGCTGTCTTTCTAAATCAATACAAACTCAAAATAGCTTTGGCTTGAAATGCCAAAGTATAGCTCAATTTTAGTGACACAGGATGCAAGGGGCCCACGTCTGAGCATACCATCCCCCTTAGGAAAAGCTGTGCTTGTTTCAAGTACGCGCGTTAGTGCAAGCCTGTGTTTAGACGCGCAGCGCTACTATATTTTAAAAATTACCGCTTTTGATATTTTTGTTAAAAATTATTTCTTGACCCCTGTTTTTATTAATCATCAATGCGCCCACATACTTGCACCTTAAATTGTGCCCCTCACCGCATGTAGAGCGGATCACTTTGTGTATTCCTCTGTCACTCGAGGCGCCTCGCCGCCATCTTGGGGCTGTCTTGGACGTTGATCGTGCCACTTGTATGAGCGCTTTAGTGCTCAGCTTGGACACCTGGTGAGCCTCTATTTAAGGCTCACACCTCCCCGCGCAGAGGTGACGCGCAGCGGAAGCGCCTGACTCGCGCCTGAGTCAAGCCAGAGTCTGCCCGTCTGCGCCCGTCAGCGCTGAGGAGGCGTGAGAGGCGGGAGACTCTGAGCTTTTCGTCGGTCGTTTTATGCAACCTCTCGATTCAGGTATGTCACGGGATTTTTTACTATCCTTTCAAGAATCTCAGGTCCCTTGTCATGGCTCCTTAGTTCCGCCAAATTGGTTTGGCCCAGTTAGCTGTGCCCACTGCCATCAGACTTTAAGCCCTATATCGCCAACTGAGACATCTACAAACGCAATGTTACTTCGGGGCGGCCTAATTAATGCACGCTCCTTAGTGAAAAATGCTCAAAACGTTTATGATTTAATCACTGAATCTCAGTTGGACTGCCTCTTCGTTACAGAGACGTGGCTGAAGCCATGGTGTAATCCTGTCTTAGCCATAGCCATACCCCCCGATTTTCTTATCCAGCGGCTGGACAGACCTGAACAACGGGGGGGGGGCCTTGCAATTATTTACCGGAACATCTTCAGATGTTCTATAGAACAACTGACGGAAATAAAAGGGGCAGAAGCACTGGCTTTCTCCATGGCAATCCATAACTCCCTCGTTTTCTCTGGGGCTCTCATTTATCGCCCCCCGGGCCCCTCCACCAAATTCTTGGACTCTGTAGGGGATGTGTTGAGTGATCTGACTCTCAGGTTCTCTAACTTTTCGGTGTTGGGTGATCTCAACCTGCATCTCGAGGCCCCAAATGATCCTGGAGTCAGCTGTTTCCTAGACACAATTGAAGTGTTGGGTCTCACTCTTGTGAATTGGGAACCTACCCATCAAGCAGGGCATCTACTAGATTGTATTTGCTCCAATTTTTCTAGTCTGATAGCCAAACTACCTCGGCCTCAGGTATGGACAGACCATTTTTTAATTCCATTTTATATAGTTGGGACCTGGAAACCCACTATAAATTTTTTTAAATGTAATGACAAACCTTACACGAAAATTATTCCAGACTGGAAGTCATTAGCCAGTAGACCTGATATTGCTGACGAACTTAAGAATAGGCCACCAGTCGCTGTTGACTGTACCGCGTCGGACTATCAGACCTTTTGTGATTGGATTGCTGGAGTAGGCACGCTGCTTAAACCACCTAGAAACGAGAACTTTAAACCTAGGCTGACAAAAAAAAACGCCCTTTGGTTTTCACCAATGCTTAAGCTTGAATTAGGCGAAGTAAAAATATTAGAACGGAGATGGCGTCGTAATTACGACGCCGCGGCACATATTATCTATCTAGCAGCAAGACGGAAGTACCACACAGGACTAAAACTAGCAAAAAAAACATACTATTTACAGGCTATCTCTTCAGCAGGTCAGGAACAAAAAGCAATCTTTAAGATTGTTAAAGATTTTATGCATCCCTCAGCTCTATCGCAAGAGATTCCTCCATCGCAAGATCTCTGTGATGCGATATCTGATTACTTTGATAATAAAATCCTGACCATTACTAAGACTTTCCCATCTGGAAATAGCGCAACAATAGATGTTTACGAGATAGTAAAGACGACTTCCCCCCTCCGTTTCGATGAGTTCGCCCCAGTATCTTTGGAGGAATCTGCTAAAGCCATTTTGGCCAGCAAATCAGGTTCTCCGTTTGATCCCTGTCCCCTTCCGATGTTGCATCTTCTAAAAGAGATGGTTAATCCCATGATTAACAATATCATCAATTCCTCTCTAGCAACAGCAAGCATCCCTAGTGATTGGAAATTGGCAGCTGTTAAGCCACTCCAAAAAAAGGCCCTCGCCGATCCTACTACCCTTTCCAACCTACGCCGATATCCTTGTTACCCATTCTTTCTAAGCTGACTGAAAAGTTTGTCAACAGTCAACTGACTAACTTTTTGGAGAAGAATAACGTTCTCCATCCCAATCATTCAGGATTTCGGTCAGAACACTCGACCGAATCAGCCCTATTATTCACTGCTGAAACCTTAAGGGCAGCAATGGACCAAGGAAAGCAGGCCGTCCTCATCCTACTTGACCTGTCGGCAGCCTTTGATACCGTATCCCATAACATCTTAATGGACCGGTTGGCTGCCGCAGGGGTAGGAGGACAGGTGTTGGCTTGGTGTAGGAACTTCCTTACCGACAGACGCCAAATAACTGTGTTAGGCCCATATCAATCTGAGGCTAAAACGTCAGCTCGGGGGTGCCACAGGGCTCTAGTTTGAGCCCTGTCCTTTTCAACCTATACATGGCACCTCTGATGAGCTTGATCGCGTCATTCAGGATCAGCTCTATTTCTTATGCTGACGATACCCAGTTGATTTTGGTGCTGGATAGGGAACGGCCTGGTGCCGAAAAAGATCTTAGGGATTGTCTTGCAGCAACATTTAAATGGATGAACAACAACCACTTGAAGTGCAACGCCGGAAAAACGGAAATTCTACCTATAGGGAATCACAACCTTTTTTCTCCCATAGCATGCTGGCCATTAGATGCTGAAGTGCCACCTAACACGATTGCATCCGCCCGCAATTTGGGTGTTAAATTTGATAATCATTTATCTTTTAAACCCCAGGCGGTAGCAGTAGCAGGTATGTGTTTTCAAATTATAAAAGCACTTAGAAAGTTTTTTGATCTTCTGCCTCTATCGGCGAGGAAAACTGTTGCAGTAGCCTTAATAAATTATAGGCTGGATTATTGTAATGGACTTTATGTCGGAGCAAACAAAATCGTTCTCCATAAATTACAGATGGTCCAAAATGCGGCAGCACGCCTCGTACTATGCCTGCCTCGCAAATCGTCAGCCTCAATGGCCTTAAACACTCTACATTGGCTATCAATAGGGAAAAGAATTTTATTCAAACTTCTCCTAATTACTTTCAGGGCATTCCACCAACGTGGCCCAACCTATCTTCAAAATGGGTTCAAAAGATATTATCCAGCGCGCTGTCTGAGATCTGCAAATCAGAACCGACTCACTCCACCTCATTTTAAACTGGCCACAAAGGGTGGCAAATCCATCTTTGTACTAGGAACTAAAGCCTGGAACAAACTTCCCCTCTCCTTGCGGTCCCTTCCTCAAGAAGCTCTTTTCAGGAGAGCCTTGAAAACTTGGATCTTCTCTCTGCCTGACGTCTTGTACAGGACCTTAGTGTAATGTGTGTGCAGAAATCAGGACATCCTTTTCCTTTTCCAACTCTTCCATCTGAGTTGGTGAGCGCCAAGATACTCCTTGGAGTGGAAGTTGCGTGGTACAAATGTCACTTACATTACATTACATTACATTACATTACACTTAGGGAGATACATTAAAGTATACAAAAAAGGGATGGATAGAATGCGTGAATTAATTTCAGCCATTAGTAATTACTCGGGTTGCATCCCAGTACAATTTTATTTTGCACACAATTCCACCTCAATTTGGACCCAGCCATATGCAAAGCAGTCTTGACACAGCTTCAATGGGAATAGTCCAGCCCAAACTTCCAGGCCAAGTACTCCCTGAATGGGAATACAAGGAACCCGGAACCAGTTTTACCCTAGTTAGGGCTCATCACCAAGGTATAGATTGATTCCAGTGACACAGTGCGCATGATACCCACTTCTGGGTATACCCATCCCACTTAGACCCACATCTGAGGTAATTGAGCCAAAAAGCCAAATTTTCTCCAGGAAGATCAATAATTATACAAGCATGTCATGTCTACTTCTCGATATGAGGTAGAAATACATCTAATCACATAAGTTCTTGCCATGCAAAATACTTTGACTCAAGTCCAAGAAAGGGAACACATCTAGAAATCATTTCTTTGACACCTGTACAGAAAATCTGAATTCACCATTGAATTACATTTTCACTGATTAATAAAATGTCCCAAAAAGAAAATTTGTCTTTAGGTATTTTTACTGAAGACAGACATAAAGGCCAAATATGACAATTCCTTTTTGCTAATCGGTCTCAATTGTTAGGTGTATAACACAAGCCGCGAGTGGAGGGCCAACACCTCACCTGTCAACGGCTCAGGCCTCCGGTTGCAGCCTTGTACAGCCTGGGGTACCGACGGAGAGAGCGGTGCCTCACGTCCTGAGCTGTTGCTAGGTGAGGTGTTGTCCCTTACTCGCAAGAGACGTGTTGACTTGTACACATGCAACTTTCATCTGAGATCTAGTGTGGTATAGGTTGTATCACATCCATTCAAAAATTGTTTGGTTTAACTTCCTTTTTTGAGCACATATTACGCAGTAGCAATTTATAACTAGGTCTTGAAGAAGGCTAGACACCTGTAGGCTCATTATAACCGAAACATGTGGACCCAGGTTGCAGTTAATATGTAAAAACTGCTCTATTTGCTCTGTTTTTAATCCTGACATCATGAGATAACCATTAAAGAATTTCTATGCCTCCTGATAGTTAGTTTTAGTTCACATTAGCACATTGTTGCTTTAGTTTGCACTGCGCTCATCACTCACATTCTACAACTATAGCTCTTCATTCTGGGTTTTAGGAACCCTAGGATAGGGGTATTACTAACAAAAATCCCCGTGCTCCTCCCTCACAGTGAGGCGGTTGTAGCCCTCGGCTGTACTAGTATTTACAGCAGGATGGAGATCCCAGATGATGAAGCATATCACCTCGGTGAGTGATGGGATTCCGTACTTTAAGATAGGACTTTCTGTGTAGGTTTAGTTATTTGGTCTACGTATAGGCGCATAGGTCACCATAGTTTTAGGTGACTTTCTGAGACCCTTGTATATGTAGATTGGGGATTTAGTCTGAGCTGGTCTTTAAAACTCTCCCTTTGGCCCTCCCTTCCCGTTTTGTATTGTTGGCTAGGGTATACACTTAAGCCAGGCGGAAACCACCACTCTAGTCAGGGCAAGGGAGTTACACACCAAAGATAACCTCTGCTCACCCCTTGGTAGCTTGGAAAAGCAGCCCAGGCTTAATCCCAGAGGCAATGTGTAAAGCTTTTGCACATCACACTCACGCAGCAGTGACAGCAGTGACACACTAGACACACCACAAATGAACTCCACACATGGTTATATAAAGATATCCTTTGTGTTGCACATAAAACACATTAGATCACATATATCACTGTGCCACTAGGCACTTGTCATAACTTCACAGGGATTTACATAAATTCCTTGGCCAATCAGGCCGTTCTCATAAACATCACAGTTAGGGTAATTAGTAACTTACTGATAGGATTACACTTTGCATAAAACATCATCATCAGTGCATTATGGTCAATACTCATAGAGTGCACACATTTCTAAAATACCAATATGTCATAACCACATCATCCCCTCGTAATCAACACCTAGAACATGTGATGAGGAAGAACATATAATCATTCAAAATTGTATGTCACACAATATTCATAACCTCGTCAGGGCAAGTTTATGAGGTCATTTGAATGACTACCAATTTTTCCCTGCCAAAATCTCCCTCTTGGGATTAGAACCTCTATGTGACTCAATTGCTAGCACATCATTCCGGTGCACTAGCACGGGCTGGCAGATTTGGGCTGCGCCTTACTCGTGGGTGCTATGAGACTACCAGTGACCATAATGCCCCCAGCATGAGTACTCCCTCTTTTTAGGTGAGGTGGGTTGGGGAGACCTCTCTGGGTCCTCCTGTTTTCCCAGAACCTGCCAGCTGCTGCCCTCAAACTGGCGGTGCAGCTGCCTCGACCCGCTTCCTACAAGGGACGCTTCTGAGACCTCAACTGTCTCCAGCTGCCTTGCACAGACAGCGCATCTTGGGACAGGGACTTCCTGCAGGCGCTTACCTCCCTGCCGGGCTACCGAGGGAGGCGCTGCTTCTCTGGGCAGTGCGCGGCCACGTCGGACCTTTGCGACTGGGGCGGCTGATAACGCAGACGCGTCCCCAGCCTCGGTGCCCAGGTTGGTTGCTTGGTAACACCTTCCTTGCAACTCCCTCCTGCCGAACCTCGGATCTGCATCCTCATCCAACTTAGGTTACTCCGGCAACCCTTGGGCAGAGCTGGTTTCCTTTGAGGCTGACTGGTTTCCAGGACTCCCTGCTGGGGCCTCGTTTAGGCTTCTCCCGGAACTGCAGCTTCTCCTCACGGCTCGATTACACTCTGTGCCCGTCTCATTTGGAGATTGAGCCCACTTCATGGGCTCAGACAACAAAATTGAAAGCGCCCATCATGCACTTCTGGTTTGTGGGCACAGCGCTTCTGAGCACAGCAAAAATAGCGAGCTCCACATGTTTTACTGCAGCATGAGCACACACCCTCAAGCTCAGGTTCAGGGTGCACACATTTTCAATATACCAATACGTCATAACCACATCATCCCCTCGTAATCAACACCTAGAACATGTGATGAGTAAGAACATATAATCATCCAAAATTGTATGTCACACAATATTCATAACCTCGTCAGGGCAAGTTTGGCGCCTTGATGCCCTTGGGCTAAGTTGCGCGGCATAAATCTCCCTTCATACATTCATTCAGGGCCACGAGCCCAAATGAATAAATTGTTCAAGTTTGCATGCACCAGGGGCATAGCAGCATTCCTGGGAAAGCACTGAGGGCATGCTAGTAGGGTGCAGCCAGGCAGGCCAGCACAAGTGACCCAGAGCAAAGTGGAAGTCCTTATCTCAGCCCAATAGGCAGGAGATCAACCCCCCAGAATAGTTCAGTCCCAAGGCGGTTCCTCCTGGTAGTCCAGCAGCCTACCAGTCCCACGTCCCACGGAGAGTCTTCTCTTCTTCACATAGGGTCACAGCTCCTTTACTCATAGTCCAAAAGTCTTTGTTCTGGGGGCACTTTAAAATACAATTACAAGTGCACAACACCCCACATTCACAGTGTAAGACTTGGCCCCAGATACACCACAGGGGGGCAGAGCCTACTTTATAGAAGGCAGGCACAGCCCTATTCAGGTGCAGCTGCTACTCCTCCCACCGCTTCAATTGCACAGCAGGCCTATTCAGCTACAAGGAAAAAACCCTCCTGCTTAAGTAAATTCAGCCAGGGTCTATACAGCCTAGTGTGGAGTCACCCAGGCTGAGCAGGACACACCTCAACCCCCCCTCAGGGACTGGCTTGAGTGATTGCACATCCCCTCTCCCCTGTCAGTCAGAACCAGATGGTTAATATACATCCAGGCAGGGCACAAAGACACATAGCACACATAAATTCCCACTTCTAAAAGTGGCATTTCTAAAACAGTAATAATTAATCTGCTTTCACCAATCAGCAGGATGTATCACTACCATTCCAAACATACTAAACATGGTCACGCTACCCCTCTCACGTCAGGAATTACCACTGAAGCACATAGCTGGGAATCCCCAATGCAACCCTATGAGAGGGCAGCCTCACAGCAGTGAGAAACCAAATAGACTGTTTGTCACTACCAGGACATGCCACAGAGTTAAGGCACATGTCCTACCTTTCACCTACACTGCACCTTGCTTATAGGGCTAGCTAGGGCCTATCTTATGGGTGACGGATATGTAGTAAAAGGGGAGTTGCAGACGTGGCAACCACTTTATATGCCACGTCACAGCGGCAGTAAACTGCACGGGCAGGCACTGCAGGGGCAGAGGCCTGAGATAGGTTTGAAAGGCTACTTAGATGGGTGGAGCAAGCACCGCTGCAAGCCCACCAGTAGCATTTACTTTACTGGTGCTGGGTATATGGGATACCACTGTGCAAGAGACTAATATGTAAATTAAATATGCCAAAGAGGTGTAGACCAGTCTTATACACTTTACAAGAGAAAGCACTTGCACTTTAGCACTGATCAGCATTGATAAAGTGCCCAGAGTCATCAAACCACCAACAAGCGGAGGAAGGCAAACAGTTCTGGGGTGACCCAGCAAAAAGGGCCAAGTCCAACATAAACCAATATTATTTATCTTTGGTTTCCCTATTTCCGGGTTAACACTTTTTCAGGCTTTATAGGGTTCCTAGATAGTTTGGATTGCTTTGAAGGATGTCTGACGGATTCATTTTATTTTTGTATTTTTGGGGGCTTTTTGAACAATAATGTTCCTGTTTTGAGTGGATTATTATTTTTGACTACAAGGATACAGAGGAAGATCTGCAGATACAGAACAGTAACAGCCTGATTACAAGTACGATGGTTTGAAGACCTGCTATACTCGGATGGCAGCCTGACCGCCACCTCCTCAGCGGTCTGACCACCCAAATATGACCATGGCAGTCAGACCCCACAAGTCTGCCAACACTGCCAGGATCCTGCATTCAACGGTTGTGGCATGGGGGCACAAACATAACATACTAACATGTGTATTTGTAAAGCGCATGTTCACCCGTAGGTATCTTAGCGCTGAATAACAGATGTTTATTGTTACCCAACTCAATGATACTCATTTTATCGACCTCAGAAGGATGAAAGGCTGAGTGGACCCACCGTGATTTGAACCTGTGAACCTGTGACCATGAGGTCGAACACAGACCCCTGCAGTGGATGCATTAGTCTACTGAGCCATCAAACTGTGCCTCATTCTTATTTCACTGTTGTGTGTGCACTGTGTGCCATGCACGACATGGTGCATGGTACACAGTGCACCTGACGTGCAAGTGGCACTGCCACAGAGGCAACAAATGCTTCAGACTCTCTTAGAGCCAAAGTATGCTGCCACAGTTACACCACCAATACAACACAGTCAGCCCAGCAGTGTATATGCAATATGGTCGTTGGGATACCGCTGGCGTGGCAGCGTTCTCCCGATCGCTGCTACAGCAGTCCGGTGGTTAGACCGCCAAAATCGTAATCAGGGCCTAAGTCTTATTTATTTCATTATTTTTGAGTGGGAAATATTATTTGTTTGTGTAAATATTATGTGAATGTTATTTGGAATTGTGTGGTTTAGGTGTTGTTTTTATTTTATGTGATGGATTGAGTTTTTTTGGTTGGTGAGGTTTACATTTTTCTTGTAAATAATTTACACATCACTTTATTATCTCAGTCTTATATAACATTTGAGTTTTATTAAATCTTTGAACTGGTTTAATGAAATATAAATGTTATTATTTACATAGACACTTAGGGCCCGATTCCGATCTTGTGCGGAAAGCAAACTGAACTACTCTTGTGTGGAATGCTTTCAGTACAACTCACTGTCAGGGGAGTCCGACCCAACAAGTATGATGCATTTGAATGCATCTGAATACGATTCGGTTGGACTCCCATTGACTTTAAAGGGAGCCTGTGTACCGAATGCGTGAACAGGCTCACATTGACAAAAGGGGTGGTTGGGGATCATTGAACACCCTGTGGCCGGCACCCCTTGGTGCCTGCCACACTGTGCATGGTCTGAAAGGGGAGACCCATGGGTACCACCACGGGCACGAATCAGAGGGCCATGGGTGAAGGGGGGCCTGCTATGGGCCCCCAAAGATCAATTCTGGCAGACTTTTTGATCTGGGCAAAAGGAATATAAAAGGCTGTCATCATACTTGCTTGTTTGGAAAACCAAGTCAATAGACCTGTACGATTCGACTCCGGAAGGCTCTAACTCTCCGTATGCCGTCCGGAAATGATTCAGTCAGCACTAAGGCTTTCCAGACATCGAACTTGGTCATTCGGAATTGGGAATGAGTCAGTTGGAAATAAGGGCTCCGGATCGGTTTAGGTAAAACCAAATCCGATTCGGAGCTCTTCCGACCGTGATCGGAATCAGGCCCTAACTATTTTATAATATACTTTTGGCTATTATTTCTAAATATTCTTTTTCTTGTTTATGAAGAGTTTGACTTTAAATTGTAACATGTACTTCATTCTTTTAGCTTATTTACATAGTTTAGTTGCAGTTTGGTGAACAGATTGCTCTATTCATAGTTGATGGTAGCTTTGTAACTTTTGTAAGACTTTTATAGATTTATTGAGTGTGGATTGCCTGCTGACTAATTTGGATTGGAAGGCATTGTGTCATCCTTTCACTGTGTTGTTTGCTTTGGCTTCCTGTGCCAAAAATGCTGTCATAGACATTCCACCATGGTATTTGGAATTTGGGTTACCATTTATTTTCGAAGCGATGCAGTCTGCCAAACCAAGTGTCTTTGAAATAATCCATTAGGGGGCTTAGTTTGTCTTCACTTTGTTGGTAGAAAGGGTTTTCTATCAGTAAATTATAGTGGTTAGCTACCTCTGTGACAGGGACATAGGATAGGATAGTGCTATTATTTTTTTTAATTTGAAAGGCAAATTGTCTGTTTGTAGAATATTCTACACTTTATGTAGATTGTTGAGGGTGTCTCCATATGCTTAGATTAAAATGATGGTAACAGACTTGTATGGCTGTGTCAGGGTGAATTTTTTAACTAGTTTGAAGCATGGCTTGCTCAAAATCTATGATTATTTATTGTGGGTAGCTGTTATTTGTCTTATGTTTAATGTGATTCAAGAGTTTGTAGCAAGTGCTGCTCTGTTTATTCAGGAATATATAAAAGTGATACTTGTGTTTTGATATTTACTTCAAATGGTTATTTGGTGGTATTTTATAGAGGTTGAGGTTGTTAGTTTTATTTTTACTAGCCACAGGGCTGAGTTCATAACTTTGAATAATATATTTACTATTTAATAATGTATTTATACTTACTTTTTCATATCTTTTTTTTTGCTTTGTGATCGTTTTTTTTTCTGGCAGTTTATCATTTCTCAAAGTCATACTGTTTTCTTTTAGGAAGTACAGGCAAAGAGATAGAAGCTGGAGAGTGTTTTATTAATTATTAGCAATTTTATATAAGTTTTAATTTAAATATAAGTTTTACTTCCTTAGGGCCTCAGTACGAGTTTGTCAGTCATGGTACCGCTGTCGAAACGGCGTAGGAATCTGGAGTCTGTGGGATAGGCCAATGCATCTGTCGGAGGGCATACCACCAGTGTTACCGCTGGCCCATTCACAATATGCCTTCCCACCAACGTGACTGCGGCAGCCCAACCACCATATCTGAGCTGGCAGAAAGGGAGGGATAAGGCTGAAACTTACCTGTACTCAGCTTCACACGTTCTGTACCGCCATCGAGCCTATCCTATGGATATTGCCATTTGTAAAGCGCACAGTTACCCAACGGGTTTCCTGGTGTTGAGCAACTGCAAGGAGATCCTGAAGACACCATATTTAGAAGAGCAATTTTTTTTAAAGTTTGCGAAATGGCATTAAAGAAGTACTGTTTCTCATATATTATGGAAGAGCATTCCACAGTTTCTGACCAAAATAAGCAAAAGCACCTTCACTGGATCGAGTACGTTGGATTCTGGGCACACATTATCGACCTGGCAGGCAGATCTCAAATCTTGGGAGGAGAGATAAGGGGAGACCAACTCTTGTACATGTTCAGGCCAAGTCCTGCTTTAGCTTTAAACATAAAGCAGAGAGCTTTAAAGTGTACTATTTTTCCAATAGGTAACCAAGGCAGCTCTCTGAGAGTGGAGGAGGCAGAGGTACTGCTCGGAAGTCGAGTAAGAAGCCTAGCCACAGAATTCTGCACAACCTGAAAATGACGGATAGCTGCCTAGTCAGCGCCCAGATAGAAAACATTCACTTAATTCAGGCTTGAAATGATAAGGGCTTGACATAGTGTTCTCAGTGCTGAGTGAGGGATAATCCAGATGATTTCCCTCACCCATTTCATGATTGCAAATCAGGTGGATGCTACTATAGCAGCTTGAGTGCGCATAGACAGAGCGTCATCTAACCAAAAGCCCATGCTTACTCTTTGGTAGAAGGGGTAGGAATAATGCCTAAAGATGCAGTCCAATACCTTGGGCCCCATGATTGAGGGTTTGTTTTGTCACCATTCAGTTTCAACAAATTGCCTTCAATCCAGCAGGGAATCTGTCTAAGACCAAGGTTAATTACCTCAGCGTGGTGCTTCCGAAGGGACGACAACAAGAAAATAATTTGGGTGTCCTCCGCATACGAAAATAGTGTCAGACCGCAGTTCTCCACAACACCAACTAACGGACGCTCCTAAAGATTGGACAACAGGGGTCTCAGTGAGGAAACCTGAGGTACTCCTGAGGACATGGTGTAGGACTCAGACCTAGAATCAGTCAAAAATTATTGGAATGATCTAACTTCCAAAAATGAAATCATCCACGCAAGGGCGGTGCCCTCCAGGCCAATTGTTCTCAGTCTGTCCGTCAGGATAGAGTGGGACACTGTGTCAAAGGCACACTCAAATCCAACAGAATCAAGGCATCAATGTTGCCCTCATCCAGAAGACGTCTTAGTTGCTCTGTGGCCCCTAATAAGGTGGTCTTAGTAACCCC
Organism: Lissotriton helveticus; assembly: GCF_964261635.1. Classification (NCBI taxonomy): domain Eukaryota; kingdom Metazoa; phylum Chordata; class Amphibia; order Caudata; family Salamandridae; genus Lissotriton; species Lissotriton helveticus. The sequence goes on from NC_136060.1 coordinate 316,371,085, forward strand.
TTCTGAAACCTGATTGAGAAGGGTGAAAAAGTTGATTGATTCAGCACAGGCAATGCTTTTAATTGTTGTTATAAAATTTTTGCAAAAAGGGGCAACAGAGAGATGGGTCTATAGTTTGTCTATCTGATAGGTTCAAGATTAGGTTTTTTTAGAACCGGGAATACCATAACATGTTTCTATGGCTGTGGAATATGTCTATCTTTGATCGAGCAGTTGAGTACAACTGCTACCACTTGTAGCCGGTCTCATCAAAGACCTTGGCTGAAGGATGTGGATCCAAAGGAGAGTCTGATTTGATAGAGCATAGGATGGACAAAAACCCATTGCAATACAGCAAAGGCAAAGTCTCCATTTCTTGAGCCATGCTAGGCATTCTAGGGGAAGGTGGGTTCTGAGTGGAAGATGAATGAATGAATGAATGAAATTTGTACTTGTAAAGCGCACTTATACCCCAACTGGGGTGTCCTGGTGCTGTACGCATACTGCTGTGGAACCCTTCCTGGCTTTTCCCTGTGAAATGTCCACTCCTGGGCACCCCCAAGGTGAAGCCAGGCATCCCAGCGCTGTTGGGGCCGTTGTGGAGATTAAGCAAGCTATTGCCCAGAGTTGCAGAGTGGGACCCATGATTAGAATAGGCACCGTGGCGAGAATGATCAGGCCCGAGGAAATTGAGCCCAAGACCCACCGAGGCGGGAATTGAACCCTGGTCCCGGGCCAGACCTCGGCATCCGGGTCTGCTGTGATAACCATTGAGCCACACTTCTCCATGGTTGGAGAGTACTATCCATTTCCTCTGTAAATTCACCAGACTTCAAATTAGCCTCAAATTGCATTTGAATGGTAGTCATCTTATTTATGAAAAATTTCCTGATTCTGAGCATTGAGACTGACACAGAAGAAAGACAGAAGACCATTTACTCGGATCAGACAATTCTTTAACAGCATCAAAGAGAGTGTTAGAACCGTTCTGTGCCTTTGTGATTTTATCTGAGTAATAGGAATCTTTTGCTACTCTTCATAGGGGATAATATTTTTTAATGGCAAGTTTATAATTAAGTTTAGCTTCCAGCTCATAGGTTTTCCTTCAAAGTCTTTCCAGGCCTTTGCATTTTTTCCTCTCCAGATGAAGCATATCATTTAACCAGGGAGCCGGGAACACAATCTACTTGTGGTTTTAACAGTCAAAGGAAGACACGACTCTAAGGCCTCCCTAATGCAACTATCAACTAAGGGGTGGTCAACGTCAATGTTCTGTGTTAGATTAGGTTTGGTGTTATGAAGTAAGGTGTTAAGGGCATGGGCACCTAATTATCACCAGTTTCTAAACTTGGCCTTAAGTTTTGAAGGGACAGTTGAAAATTGATGAGGTTTCCTGATAAGAAAAGGAACAGATGGTCACACCAAGTGAGCGGAAGCGGTGCTGTTGTTAAAAGACTATCCACGTTGGAGAAGATGAGATCCAGCAGATGCCCGCCTCATGCGTGGGAGCGGGGTTACAGAGAGTTAGATTGAGAGCATTCAAAAATTCAATAAGAGTGGTGACTAGCACACAGGAGGGATCTTCTAGATGAACATTCAAATCACCCAGCAAGGTAAAGTTAGCGCTTCTAAGAATAAAAAGGGAGAGATTATCCATAATATTGCCACACCAGGTACCAGCATGTCCTGGAGGGAAGTAGATCAATAGTCCTGAAATTGTAAAGTTGTATGACAGGGATAACGAGAAAAAGAAAGCTTTGCAGTCTTCAATGGAAAGATTTTCAATTTGGCATTTAAAATTGTTTTTGAAAATAATCGCAATGCCACCACCTATCTTTTATTGTCAGTCCCTTTTTACCATCACATAGCTTGGGGGAAGGGCTCCAATTATATCTGGTGTTGAAGACTCATTTAACAAGGTATCTGTGAGAAACAGAGAATCTGGGGACTTTTCTTCCAGGAAGTCAAACAGATCGTGTTGGTGTCTAGGTAGAGAGCAACAGTTAATGCTATGAAAATGAACGGATCCCTACTGCTCTCCTTGACCCGATCATCAATATGACTAGAGTAAGAGTGAGCACATGTTTCTATTATGAGATGGGGGTCTTGTGATAATGGTGCGAATAAACATTGAGGGCAGCGCAGAAAGTCTGCCATCGGATCCATACCAGTTAGGCAGCCTTCCAAACTGCCCGGGAGAAGTGACATTAATTGCTGAGAACCATACCTTAGGACATCCAGCTGAAAAGAGGCAGAGTTCCTGGGCTTTGTGAGGCACAGACAGGTGCAGACAGGCTTTCCTTAGGCCCCCCAAAGGTGTGCCACAGCGCATCCGTGCCACGGCTCGTGCTCACGTCTCATAAGCAATGATAGAGCAGAATTTGTTAAAAAACTAATTAAAAGCAATTTATATGAAAAAAAGATGCCCCAACACATATGTACAGGAATTTATATAGCGCAAATCACCGAGCGGTTTCTAAGCGCTTGCTTAGGGAACCCGTCCTGGTATTTCCCTGTGAGATAACCCGGCAGGGTAACCGCAAGGTGAAAGCCAGGCATCCCGCCGCGAGGGGCCGTTGTGGAGATTAAGCAAGCTATTGCCCAGAGTCGCAGAGTGTGAACCCGTGAATCGAGTAGGCACCGGAGCGAGAATTGTCGAGTCCATGGACATTTTAGGACTCAAGACACCGCCGAGCCGGGAATTGAACCCTGGTCCCGGGCTGACCTCTGCTTCCAGGTCTGCCTCCTCTAACCAGTGAGCCACACTTCTCCACATAGAAAAGCAGCCCCGTAAAGTCAGTAAAAACACTTGCTTGTGTGGAGCGAGTCCACGCCACAGCCGTGTTAAGTAGGTCCCGGCATGCAATGGATAGACTGATAACCACTGCAGACTGACAGCACAACAAGATGGCCGTCAGACCGAGGAAACAGGCCCTTAACTCATGCATATGTCCCCTAAGCAGCAATCGAGCAGAATTCTTGAAAAACAACTTAAATGCAATTTAAATTAAAAAAGATGACCCAACACATAGAAAACCAGCCCTGTGAAGTCAGTAAAAACACCAATGGAAAACTGCCCTCTTAACCATTTCCATTGATTCCTCAGGAAATAGATGCCCTGCAATGGACATGTCAAGGGGCTTGGCGTCCCTGGGCAACATATATTTTGTGGGCCCCTGTTCAGAATTGTTCTGAATGTATGATACAATTACTGCTCAATGATGCCCTCTTTGGCCAGGTCACTGACATTATACACAGACACACTCTACCAAAGTCAACATGTGTCCTCAATCAGGCATATTGATGTGTGCATTGAATTGTGTCACACAAAAGCACCTCCTCATGAATATCACAGCTACTAATCTCTGTGACACATTGCTCACATGCTAGGTCCTGTTGTGATATCAAAGATACATCTGTATGGATGTGTCATGAAACTGAAGTACACCTTCAATGCTAAATTACTGTAATGGTATCTCACACATCACCCACATTAAAAGGCAATGTCAGGTACATGGTATTCCAAATACTCAGTGTGGAGAAGTCTTCAAAGGTCACAATGTAAAGACTGTCTGCAGAATAGGTTTGAGTCTACAAGGGGGACCTCTGAAAGACTGTGGCCCTGGGCCACAGTCCACTTTGCACATGCCTCAAAACCTCTATTTGCACAGAACCTGTGTCTTGCAGTATATCAGGGACAACTAATAGCATAACCAAGTCCCATGCATATGATGGAAATGTGTAAGTGCAAGTCATGAAAGCAAACACAGCAGTAACAGCATTTGTCTCACATGAAGATAAAGTAGGTTTAAGGTACACACACGAAAATGGGCACCTGTCCATAAAAATGTCTACAAAGGTATGACAATTTAACACCCTCCGTGTGTGGACAAACAAGTAACTAACTTTCACACATCAAACACATAACCAACCTACATCACAGGAGAAGGGCAAGCTACATGATGTTGACATTGGCCAAGCCAAGCTGAAATACTTACCATATGAAATACCAACCAATGCATGTCAGTCCCAATTGGAATTCTTCCCACATGTCCTATCCATCCATATAACATTTCCCTTTGTCCTGTGTAACTCCAGCACTGTTTCCAAGTTCAGATCATGCTAATCACTTCAAATGGATCATCAATTAGGGTGAAACAAGCATATCTGTAGTCACACATCCTAAAGTATACAATAACATCAAATAGTTAGAAAAGCAATGGCAGGACTAATATGTTCTAAACCATGCAAAGTGTTTTATTTCTCCAAAAGGAACAAATGGACTAAACTTAAAGCCAATTGGCCTTTGGCTTTTGGCTCATTGGATGTGTTAATTTTGGAGAAATATTAAACCATGCTTTGCCACTAAACATGCAATTCATGGGTGGATCGATATTGAGAGGGGTGGTCCTGACTTTGGGATGGGTGTCTTTACTTTTGGTTAGGGGTTTAGTCTTCTTCTTCTTAGGGTACTCCTGCATTTGGTGTTGAGGGGTTCAGTTTTCTCAGGGATGGGTTGAAATGTAGAAAGGATGGATTTTGGTGTGGAAGAGGTTCTTTTGGCTTTGGGGGCTCAGCTTTGACAGGGATATGGGCAAGGGCAAATAACACGCTTTCACTGGGATAATGGGCTGGATGTTCGGGAGGGAGCAGTGGTTGGGAGGTAGAGGGAGTTGAAGTGTTAGATGTGAGTGTGTGTGTTGTTGATGCAGGTGTCTGTGTGACTGAGGTATCTTGTTTGTATTTTGTATGTGTGTTGTGGGAGAGTGAGAGTATTTGCATTTTTTGGTGTTGTATTATGTTGACGTACTGGGTATGCTGGGTGTTTTAGATGGGACTGGTGGTGCAGGTGTGGTGACAGGGGGAATGGTGGGGGTGGTGGATATGTCTGTGGATGCTGGTGGGGTATCTGGGGGAATGCTGGGGGTAGTGACTAGATTTGTGTGTGCCATGTGTGGTGTCTGGTTGAATTCTGGGTATAATGGATTGGCCTATGGGTGCCGGTGTTATGTCTGGGGGAATGCTCGGTGTTGGGGATGGGTCTTTGGGTGTGGGTGTTGTGTCTGGGGGAATGCTGGGGGTGATGGATGGGTCTGTGGGTGTGGGTGTGGTGTCTGAGAATGATGGGCGTTGGGGATGGATCTTTGAGTGTGGTGTCTGGGGGTATGCTCTGTGTGGTGGTGGTGACGGGGTGAGTGATGCATACTACTATGTTTTGTGGTGTTTCTGTTTGCATGTGCCTCCTGGGGCTGTGAAGGGCATGCGTGCAAATGTGTGAGTGTGCTTGGGACTGGCATGAGAAAAGGGAATTTGGATGGGGAAGAGAAAGGAAGTGGGGTGGAAAGTTTGGGATAGGTGGAAGGCTGCTGTGAGGGAGGAGGTCAGAGCCTGAAAAGATCTCTGTAGGCCAGACATAGCACTGTGGATGCCTTCCAGGTAGGCCACCATATGTTGTAGATGGCTGTATTGCCCCTGGATGGCATTCAGTAGAGCCGTCTGCCCTACAGAGATGTGTCTCAGGAGGTTAATAGCCTCCTCACTAAGGGCGGGGGGATTACAGTGGCAGGGGCTGAGGTGCCTGGAGTGAAGGAGACAGCTCTCCTATTAGGGGAGCAGGCTCTGCCAAATGGGTGGGGAGCAACAGGGAGGGTAGAGATAGAGGGGGAGTGGTGCATACTGATGGTATGGGTACTGTTCCTGTGTGTAGTAGTGTCCACTGCAGGTTGACTCTGAAAATGATGACGTTGAGTCTGCCTCCTTGGTGGCACTCCCCTCCCGCTCTGGACCACTGGCTCCCTCGGTGTATGTTTTGTCACGACCAGAGCCACTGTAGCCAGCTACTTTCCGAACGATGTTGGCCCTGTCTCCTCCGCTTGCCTGGGATGATGCTAAATGACATTAAAAATAGGTTCATTGCATACCAGAACACACTTGACCAAGAGCTTTGACCACAGACCATTACTAAAGTGCATAGACTCTAGCTGCAAGGTCCATTATACTGGCTTCAACATTAGCATGGGTAAATGCATGCATGCTACATTACCTGTAAACAGTTGCTCAGAGTGAAGCCATCTCCAATTGCATGAGTGAATTTGTCTGAACTCCATCTTCATGTATCTAGTAGGATACATGATCACCTTGTAGCAGATAGCCCTTGTTGTATACTATGTTGACCTGATGTCATCAAATAGGATAGCAATGACAAATTAATTAATACAGATTAGAGACATGGACCTGCAATCAGCAAATGGTCATATACGTAATAACACATCATGATGAAATGATGGTCAAGTAATAAAGCTATGTTGCAACAATGTGTACAGTAGCAGGAAGAAGGTGACATGGAAATGCTCATTTTCCCACTGTTGACACTTCCTAATAGAAACTTCCTCATATGTCCACTGTCAGAATAGTTTTATGAAAGCTGTACTTCCATAGCTTAGCTATGTGTCACATGTAGCACAGAAAAGTAGACTGGAAACATTATGGCCCAAATATCTGGGAGATTTGTCTACAAATATCCACTGAATAATGAATCAGCACGGCCTAGGGAAATCCACAATCAAACTTGGTGTTGGTGAGAACACCAGTCTTATATTGCATAACTAATAGGATACATTGAAGGTTTTTGAGAGTCCGGGAACCTCCATTTCATGAAGAGGAGTTTTTACTCGTGTCCTAATGGGAAGACACATAGATCATATAAGAAACAGTAGTGCAGATGATACTGCAACAGGGAAAGGTGCATATGCTATCCCATGTTACTGTAGATTTCCCACTTACCAAGGAGAATTATTGCCCAGCGTCTGCATCCAAAGTGCACAGTAGTGAGGGAGCATCATTCCTGACACAATTAAGACAAGAGACCTGTTTGGTACAATTGTAACCCAGAATATCAAACAACATGAACTGATTAATAACTTCAGTCAGCCATGTGTATACTCTAGACAGTAAATTGGCAGTGGACTGGAATCTGCTGTGTTAGCGGTCATATATACAATAGGCAAATCACATCAGCATGTACCTACTACCAGACCATAAAAAAGGTTCTGAATGGGACGTCAGTAAAGAAAACAAAAGGAAAGTGCCCTTTTGTTAGAAGACCCCTCACTCACCAACCTGGTTGGTGACATGCTCCATCATTGGGGTCCCACCCTGATGGCCGAGTACCATCAGGGTGTGCTGCGACACCTGACTACAGTGGAGCTGGTTTTTTGAGTGAAAAGTGCAAAAAAAGTGGTGTTAAAAGATTGTCCTGGTATGACTTGTAGGAAAAACTTTATTCATAAGCTACTGGACAATGTTTAAAAACAGAGTGGAGATACTGATGGGTAATAATGACCGTGAGTATCTATGTGATAGTAATTAAAAGTGGGTCTACATGTTTCAATCTGTTGGCGGTGAATCCCAGGTTTTCGTCAGGACCAGAATAGGAAAATGGATGGTCTACACACACTAAAGTGTATCCAGTCCTAGATTCCTGTGACCTTGCTGCAAAAATCTGCAGTAGGCAACCTCAAAAACCTAAAATAGGCGACCCCGATGATGAAGCATCTCACCAACCAGGTTGGTGAGTGAGGGGTCTTCTAACAAAAGGGCACTTTCCTTTTGTTTTCTTTACTGATGTCCCATTCAGAACCTTTTTTAAGGTCCTTGTGGCGATACTCCTTGTTTGTGTTAATACTATAGTCAAGTCCTGGGGACTAGCAGTACCCTCCATTCACTTTTGTGAAAAATCCCTTACTCTCTCCTTTTGTTAATACCTACTACCAGACCTACACAAACAATGATTATTCTAGGGCGTCGCACATGGGCCACCCCCAATATTGATGGGGAAGTGCCGCCTGTACCACAAAAAGTTGGCAATGTAACATGTATGACTCTGTTGTAGGTCATCGCGACTATGCGGGCCATTAGGGGGGTCAGGGTCTGGCACACGCCGTGTCCATGTTGGGAGGACATCCCCAGTTGGACCTCTGTGATCTTCCGGGTCCAGCTCCTCAGGTTCTTCTACCTTTTCTTGCAATGGAACCTGCACCGGGAGATAGACCCCCAGGGCCCATACCTTCTGCGCAACGACTTTCCAAATGACTTGCTTTTGATGGGCATTAGCCTGTATGGATACAATAGAAGAATAATCAGATTATAACTGAATGTTTTTGGATATCTGTTTGCTTGACACACATTTTGTATACATCTAGCACAAGCAATAATCAATAGTTAAAACACTACATGTGTAATCCACACTTGCTGAGCACTACAAAGACATGAATACACACTGTTGTTGTCATCTGCTGATTATCCTCAACCCTGGTATTGACCTACACTGACAACCCCAGCCCACTATCATCATGTAGCCCAAGACCATCATACATATACTGTGAAGTGAGCTACTGTAAAACACAAAACACCATTGTGACCTTCTGAAAGGTAAACTACTTGTGCATGATTGTACAGACACCTATACAGCCATGCCCATTGACTTTATGCATGCAGTTCATACCGGCTGGTATCATAGTATAGACTACATCCTAAGACTTAGGTCACAATGAAACAGCTGGCATGTGTGTCACTGAGAGCTTCCTCTCTGGGGTTTTGTGGACATTTGGACTACTTAATGTGATATCATACTATGTCTAATTGAGTTTGTGTAGTATGTACTGCCATCACAGGACACACCTTTTGTCAAATGTGGAATTTTTACAGGGACGACAACATCATAACATTGTAGTTCTTGTTTGATCAGTTAAATGTAACAAAGCTGGTGATTCACAAATCAAAATCTCTTCAGAAGTAACCAACTATCTGCACGGTTAATGTGTCACATGTACAATAGGCCTGTACAGTGCAAGCATGACTTATCGAAGAGTGACAACAGACCTGCTGTGTGATTAAGGGGCCTGTCATTAGTAATTGTCACACATTGACAATATGGGTCAATGGAAATGTAGTCCTTGTCAAAGCAATCAGGGCTACTGTTGGCTCGAAAAACTCTTTTCGGGAACATCCAAGGATCTGCAGGTCTACAGTGATATTACTCTGTCCATCCGTTGTATCACCACAGCAACTCTGCCCCAGCCTGGGCCATACCCCGGACTGGGCACAAATCATTGTCAGGCCTTGCTCTCTGCAAGCTGAGTATACTGATCCCACATGAACATCAGATTTCCACCACTTCAATATATAAAAGTACATATTGTGGACATCCAATACGTGACCTCGGAGTTGTGTGGTACTCTGAAGGGGTCAGTGAGGTATAGCTAGCTCCCAGACATTAGTTTGGTGAGCCTTGATCTGGGCAGAGTGATATGTGGAACTGTACACATCGCTAGCATCATCCTCAACTGCCTCTTACAGGATACATACACAGCTCATGATGAAAAGTATATACGTTTCTTTGCACATTTACCGTGATCTGATTAGCAAATATATCAAAGGTGCCTTTAAATGTATACATGCATAGATATGTGCATGCAACATAAGTAGAATCTGGGGCTTATCACACATCACACATCACAATGGTGATGTCAAGTACAAAAAGTACAGTGCTCCACAATCCAATAATGTGACAAAACTACTATGGGAGAGGTCCTGGCTTTTTTGGAAAGTTTGATCTATCCTAACTTGGGGGGCATTAGGATGTCGGGGGATTGCCTCCGCCATGCTGGCGGTGGCCACCGCCAGCCTGGCGGAGGCAATCCGCCCGACATCCATCCCTGCATTCCCCACCGCCACATTACAATGGCGGAGGGGACCACAGCGGCAGTAAACCCTGCCCGTCTGTTTTCAACCCGGTCGCCTTGTGGCCGGGGCGGAAAAAGTTTAATATGGTGGCGGTTTCTGATAGACACCGCCAGCCCTATTACGATGGGCTGTGTGTCATGCCTTTCCGCGGCGGCAATGCCGCCACGGAAAGGCAGGCGGTGTTCACTCTGGGAGCCCCCTGCGGGCCCCCAGAGTGAAACAGAGTAGGGGTATGCACACACATTTGCATTAACAAAGCAGCAGGCACCGCACGGTGCCTGCCGCTTTGTTAATGTAAATGCTGCAAATCATTTTTAGTATTATTATTTATTATTATTATTATTAGTATTTATAGCAGAGTGCACCGCCCGCCACAATACTAAAAATACAGGATGTGCCCGCCACTGTGGCGCGCACATCCTAATACCCCCACGGGACCCTCGCCCTTATGGCTGGCGGTCACATTTGCCGCTAGGGTGGCGGGCGGGCAAAGCCCGCCCGCCATCCTAATGGACCCGTTGATGTGGGTGATGACAGGTAGTATGCTCAGAAAGTGTGTAACTTATTATTGCACTAATATCTGTCTTCCATCTAGGAAAATCAGCGTATTCCAAATGTCCATGGTCTTTGGCACCTTTGAGGAATCCAAGGAGGAATCCAGGAGGAATCCAGGAGGAATCCAGGAGAAGTCTGCTTCAATGATGGAAGAATAAGCAGCAAGTGGAGTGGGCTTTTGGGCTCCTGATGTGTGTCAAAACATCGTGGCCAGCTTCATGCTCCATAACATTGCCCTGTGAAGGAACATCCCTTATATCGCAGAGGATGGAGACCATGAAGTGCCACCAAGTGAGGATCCTCAAATGCCAATTGATGATGATAGTGGTAAAGAGGAAAGAGCTGACTCGTACAAACATCTAAACAACTTCTTCTCATGAATGTAAGTATGTTGTGAAATGTCATGACTTTGACTGTTGCAGCTGCTCTTGTGATGATGTGAGGAGTATATTATGGGAAAATATTAAGAAGGTAAAGCTCCAGAAAATCCTGGTGAAATGTGTTTGTGCAGAAAAGTTTTGATACCTGGTCATTTTGTTAGTGTTGCTTTGTTCAGCTTTGATATGTTCACATTGTCAGTGACTATGTGAATTGTGTTATATGTATGGTTTTATAATTAATCTCTTTGTTTTTGTCTGCTTTAGGTACATTCACCATGTCAATTTACAAAAACAAAAGAGGAGTATCCCCTCGTAGGTAGAGAAATGTGTTTCTCTAGTTCTAGGCTTGAGTGCTCTAATCAGCACAATATGCCCCAACCTGTTACTGGATAATGCATATCCTCGGGGCACGTCTAGCAGGAACCAAGTAGGTTTTCCGTGTGACGAACAGAAGTGGCAAGAGACGGACTCTTGCCGTCTTGGATACGCTGTTGCCCATGAAGCGGTAGTGCCGCATCTAAGCGTTTTTTCCCGACTAAGGAAAAACGCACTTTTTTACATGAAACCGTAATTTGCGGTCTCCAAATTGAACTAGGGCAGGACGCGCCTTAGCGTGTGCGGACCACCCAGTTCAAAATACCACAGTCCTGACGAAAACCCTTGAATATATTGATGGGTTGAAACATGTAGACCTTTTTAATTAATAGTTTTGTAAGATTCACATTTCACATAGCACACTTTTGCTATTTTTAAACCTTTAATATTACTTATGACACCAAAGCCTACCTAATTAGGCACAGGTGCCACACTATATTTTAACAAGGGTTCAAGCACTCAAGAATAAAATACTTGCAGTGAGTAGTGTTGGCCCTTTTTAAAACACTTTTTGATAGTTTTTGAACACATAAAAGAAGAATACTAACCAGCTCCACTGTAGTCAGGTGTCGCAGCACACCCTATAGGCACTCGGCCTATGGGGTGGGACCCCGATGATGAAGCATGTCACCAACTAGGTTGGTGAGTGAGGGGTCTTCTATAAGGATATGCATTATCCAGTAACAGGTTGGGGCATATTGTGCTGATTAGAGCACTCAAGCCTAGAACTAGAGAAACACATTTCTCTACCTACGAGGGGATACTCCTCTTTTGTTTTTGTAAATTGTTCGGGGGACCAGGAGTTCCCACCTCACATAAATTCCCTCACTCTCTCTTTTGTTATTAACATTCACCATGTCATCTACATTTGGACATTTCAGAGTTGTGACATTAGCGAATATATGATGCTGTTTGGAAGTATGAAGGGGACATGGGTTGATTCTGGGAATGTCTGTCACAGACTTTGAGTGTACAAAGCCTGTACCAAGACAGCTTGCACAGCGATAGGATGGAAGTTATGAGGAATCCATTGGACTTGTTCCTTGTCGTGTGGTGGGCCTAATGCAATATGTGTGCCATCATGTGCTCCAGCAAAATGTTCTTATGGGGTCAAATCATACTAGTCTCCCTTCACATTGGCTAAATCCTTATTGTGTATAAACTGTATGTAGCTGTAGATGTGTCTCCTCATTGTAGGCCAAAGTGCTTGTGGCACACCACTGACATTTGTTGGTAACATTCACCAGTTGTTGCTACACTGGATCGGAGTGCTCCTGTGATCAGAAATTGTTGTACTGCCATGTGTCTGTTTATTGGTCTTAGTGATGTGGGAGTAAATACTCTGTTGGATCCCCTCCTTCCATGTTGTGAAGGTATGCACCTGAAAATATGATCACTAGCACCCAATATATGAGTCATGTATGAACTGCTATGTTTCTGACATATTATCAGCCTATTGTTGGGACAATGGAATAAAGATGTTATGAGACAATACACTTGCTTGTGTGTGTTGGTGTAACATGATTGTGATCCTGAGATAAACATTGTGTACATGCAACCTGTCCATTGTAACACAAGTAGTTTTTTTTCCAAATTGTAAAATTGAGATGGGAGTACATATATACATTGATAGATGTGACAATGAGTTTATGAGTAGTGTATTTATTGAAGTGAACAAGGAGAAAATAAACATTTACCTTAACCAAACAAGAAAATTAAAAAGTGAAGAAGACAGTCATAGTGAACGAAAACATAGTTGTAGAAGCCAAATAGTTTGGTGTCCAATGTGCAAAACACTACTCGCATCGGAAAGGTAAATGTGTCCAGAAATAGTCAACAGAGTGAATGTGTTACACAGTGGTGGAAATTATGTTTGAGATTTCTTGCTGGCGGTGGTGGTATTCTGGCTATCCTCACCTACTGGAACTTTGCATGGATATCTCCGCTTGATAATGAAGGGGGTCCACAACTGCAGGGACAGGGGTGTCTGCAGGTACCTTTTTGTCTGGCAGGGTCTCCCTTCCTGCGGCTGCAGCAATGTACATATGCCGGATGTAGTTGGAGCACAGGATGAGGTAATTAGTAGTAGAAATGTCCTACACAGGGTTGTGTGAATGTCCTGCAGCACCCCAATTAGGGAGGGTATGTTGGAATTGGGGCTTCCATCTCATTGTGTATGTCCCTGTGCAGCTCCTTCACCTCCCGTATTTCAGTGAGTCCCTGGCCCATCATGCCTCGAGACTCATGATAGACTCCCAAGACTTGGCCAATGGCAGTCTGTATGTGAGGGTGCCCTCTCCCACTGGGTACTGAATTCTCTCTAGATGGGCTGGTGTTTGTCAGCTCAGGATCCAAGACGGGGACAAACACGATGTTTGGAACTGCACTAGGTACATAGATTGAGGGGCTGATGTTGGCTGAGGTGTTGCAGCTTAGGTGGGATTTAGTGTGGGTACAGTGAGACTCACTGTTGCCATCTGCTCAGGCTCACCATGTGGGCCAACAATGCCATCCACATCCACATTTTCAGGAGTATTGTTATCACTAAGGGCTGGAGTGGGAGTCTATTCAGTGTGCAAGCTCTGGCAAGGTGCTCTGCCAGATAAACCTATTGTGAAGTAGAGAACATTGATATTGGTGAAAGGTTGGTACCTACATCCAAATGTTTGGTGACACAGTATGTAGAAACCTAGGAATGTGATATTTTCAGTGGTAGTGATACTGTTAAGACATTTAGAGACAGTCAATACCTGTTCTTGAATTAAGGAGGTCATTAGCTGTTCTGAGATGTTGAATTTTGGATCAAGGACTAAGCTTGAGATTTCACAAACATTGAAGCCAACACAGTGGAGAGCTGACTTGTGCTGTGCCATTCCAAGTCCTACTTGTGTACAATATAGGCCTTCACACAACTTGGCTGTATATTTACCACTAGTCATCATGTGAGAAATGCAGAGTCAATTGGTCATCTGCCGCTTCTGCTTAGCTGAGTTACCATCATATCGCTGCACACTTGATATGGTGTCATTCATGCCATCATTAGTTTCAATTGAGGAGACCAGGGCAACATAAAGCTAAGTAGACAGACATGTCTCTGTGTAGAGCACTGTATGTAGATTGCTCAGTCCATGAGAATTTAACATCAGTTGCAACCTGTCAGACAAGTGTGAATGGGCAAAATCACAATTGCATCTTGTTTAGGGTTACAGAAACAGTAACTCATTGTAATCCAACACTTGCATAATTGTTTACTCTATGAGAAATGAACATCAGTTGTAATCTGTCAAACAAGCCAGAATGGGCAAAATCCCAAATGCTTCATGTTTAGGGTAGCAGAAATAGGGCTAAATGGTAGTTGTAGTCATTTCAATCTGTACTTGACAACACTTTCAAAATGGTTTGTGTAACAAATCTGTTGTCAAACATGCAAGTGGTATGGACCATACATTTATATATTCACACATATCATGGGTCCTCTAATGTTATTTTCATTGCACTACACTTAGAGACAGCATTGCAACATGTGCCATGTGATCAATATTGATACATGTGATCTTATATTGAAGAATACACATTAACACTGACAATCAAACACCTCTGATACTGAACGGCACATTTTGATTTCTTTTAAGAACTCAAACACTACTGAATGGATTTACACCAAATAACAAAAAGCACTCTTTCAGGATCAAGAGCTAGCTTTCTGCCAAGTTTGGTGTAACTCTGTTTGGGATGTAGTCGAGTACAAAATTCCCTGTGGAAATGAACACTGGAAAAACCATTTTTGAACTCCCTTTTTCTTAGCCCCTGCTTGATGGAACACCCTGAAACCTCCCATGCACAACGAGAATCATCCTCTTCAAGTGGCGCCAAAGATATAGGCAAGTAAATACATTATTTTCCCATGGAAACATTGTCCTAACTATAACTACCTAGCGGAATTCTGCAGTCACCAAAAAACTTCTTTAAATTCCATGGACTTCAGTGAGACAGGGGGATTCGTATCAGTCGGCTGTGTTCCCCATTTAAATAGGTGTGTATACTGTTTACAATGTCCCACAGTTAAGAGTTAGGGTAGAAAGTGTAGAGCTGTACTGTTTTGGCACTGCAATCTGCAATATGCCTGAACGTGCACTCCTCTCTCCCTCATGCTGAGACAGCTGCCACAACAACATCAGCTCTGTCTGCATCCTTTTGTGCTCTGCCCCCAATGCAGGCGTGGAGAGTGTAAAAATTATATGGCCATCTGCCATTTATCTGCACTCTCTGTAGCCCTTCAAATCTGGTACTCGCCGGGAATTAAGGACCCCTATTCCTCCTACCTACTGGTGACTGCCAGTCAGTAATATAAGTATGGAATATATATATATATATATCCCTTGATGTCTCTGTCTCTGTCCTCAGTATACAGGACTCCCTCATCCCAATAGACTTTGTGGCATCCACCGACTTCCCCTTTCCCTTGCCTGGAAGCAGTATGCCTCAGGCTCTCAAGAGTGGAACACTCTCTCTGTCCCTGACACAATTCCTCTCTGGAGGGTTCACAAGCTCCTTGCAATTCTGCCAGGTCAGGCAGATCTTGCAGGGGTGGAATCTCTACCTCAGAGGTCAGATCTACCCCTCAAGGTCAGATTCCTTCTGCACCAGAGTTCTTTTGGGCAGCTCACCAGGCGCTGCACCCTTTCGCTTGTCCTTGGAGACTTGGTCCATTTTTCCACAGTCCAAGAGTCCAGCGTTTCTCTTCAGTGCAGTCACATGCCCATTAAGAGAGCGGGCCAGCATCCTTGTATGGACCATACTCTCCATCCCTGACCAGTCAAAAGATTAATGATCATTTCTAAGTAGACACTCTACTGGGTGGGAAGGAGACACAACTACCTTCTTAGGGCCTGTCACAGCTCCCCATTCCAAACCCATAAATGCTATGGGATGGAGTTTGGTGTTACACACCAGGTATGATCTGCTCTGGAGAAACCAGTTTCTCTGTTACTATGGTCACACTGGCTCCTGTATCTCTCAGATCCTGCACCTACGTTCCTTTGATTTAGGCATCTGCCTGTACCTCTCCATTCTGGGAGGCAATGCGGCCATGGCTGCAATTTCCAACCTACCCAGGGAAGCTGAGGTTGACTCTGTGAACTGCTTCCTCATTCCTGGGACAATCCCCACCCATACACCTACACTGACAATCCCTTGGAACTGCCCACCAGTGCAGACAACATCTCTTCTTTTGTGTCCTGGCTGATTACAGTCATAACATGTCCGCACCTATTAGGGGGTCACAGAACTTTCCTGCCAAAAGTTTTCCCTGGCACCTCATCCCCTTGAATTTGGAGTGGCTCGACCCCCTACTTGTGCAGATGTTTGTGGGTCTTGTCAAGACTTTACTTGTTTTTTATCTTGTTTGTTCAGTGCTTTCCGCTGGGAGAGGACCTATCCTCCTTTCATTTGATCACCCCCCTGGGGTTTTGTGGAAACCCAGGTTCTTACCCTCTCATCAACTGTCTCCCTCAGTTCCCTGGGACCAGACAGCTTAGAGTCCACTTCATACTAGCATACCTTTTCTGAGGAACAATTAGTCAAGATGTGCTCTTTCATTAATATATTGCACAGCCCCTCATAGGTACGCACCTTGTTATCCTGTATTTAGCCCTCTAGTGCCTTTACTGAGATGTCTACAAAGTCCACCCAGGACTTTGGATTTACTTTCAGGGTGTCCCTAAACTTCATCCTGTACTGCTCGGAGGTGGGACCAAACTTCCTGATTAGATATTTCTTAATGTGGGTGTAATATTTTGCTTCATCCCCCGCTAGGATCAGGAGCCTATCCCACCCAGCTATTAGGATCAACTCCCACAGGAGTGAGCCACAGCATTTGCAGCTAACCCTTCTCATCCTAAAGGCCCACTCAAACATTGTCAGCTGTTTATCAATGTCATCCCCCTCTTGGTACTTGGGAACTATCCACTTGGGTAGTCTAGGATCAAACTCACCTCCTCTGGACATCTAACCATATACCTAGTCCTCGATACCATCATCCTTTTTCTCTTGCATTCTTCTTAGCTAAGTCCACTTTCTCCATCTCTACAGCTATGTTAGCTAGTTGAGCCTCCAGCACCCTTCAGATTCTTATGAGCTGAAAGTCTGGACCTGGTACTAGAAGTAATGGAACAAAATGTAATTCTCCTCCTGGAGGTTGTTGGAGAGGTCATCCTCCGTCTCCCATTATTCCCTGGAGCTGACTCCGGCCAGATCTTACGGGACCCATTCATCTCTGCTTTTCTAATTCTATTAGCAGCTGATAGTCCCACGGCTCCTCTCTGTATACAAAGCTCAGCTACTGTGAGGTAAGCCAGGTTAGCCAGATCAATCTCAATAGTATCTCTAGATTTGGGTCTCAAAAGAACTTTGCAAATCAGTGATAACACAATTTTTTTTGCAGAGTTTTATATAGCGCGAACTAGACCCGAACCGAATCAGGTATCAGAGCGCTTTACATAGCACCAGTTACGTTACATGAGGACGGACACACATTCATTTTAGGCACGGGGAGATTAAGTGATTTGCCCAGAATCACAGGAGGTTTTGGCGTCGTTACTGAGACTCGAACCCAGATCCCCAGGTCCGAGGTCGAGCGCCGTAGCCATTAGGCCAACTCCTCTCCCCCGATTGAGTCCAAATTTAAAATCTACAAACATCTGTTTTTGTTCTAAGTCGATTTTCTAGATTATTAAAGATTTTCACTTAAATACTGTGTGGTGTTGTCAAACACAAGTACTGGAAACCACCACTGCGCTCCAAATGTTAGAAGGCGGTTTATTAGTAAGGCAAGATACGTCCCTACATTTAGTAAAAACATCACAATCACAAATAAAGTCCAGTGAAGTTTTCAATAAATGAATCCTTGCTCAAACCTTGGCAGCTTGGATGTGAGCAGACAGGCTTAATTTAGAGACAAGTGTATGAAGCATTTAAAAACACCAATACATTAAAAAGTAAAACACAACACACAATACAAATCCAACACCAATTTATACAAATAGGAAATATTTGTATGGTTAAAATCGCACCAAAATGACAAAAATCCACTGTAGGGAGCAGGAGATCTTCATTTTCAAAGAATACAGTGCCAACTTGGGATATCTTGTCACGCTTGACCAGGGCAAAGTCAAAGTTTAAGACTAGCTGTGAAGGAGAATGGGTCAGAAACAGTGAGTGGTTAGGGCCTGATTACGGGTTTGGCGGTCTTGCAGCGGGTCGCCACACCAGGGCCTCGCTACAACACTGCTAAACTCCTAGTAAGCCTGACCTGTGCCCGCCTACCGTATTCCAGCTAGAATACAGGTCAGGCAGGCCTTAAACAGCGGTCCCATTCTAAGGCTCATAGCTTACCCTTAGAAATGCCCCACTGTGGGAGCGCCGCAGCCCTCTCCTGCACAGACCGAAATACACAGTGCATTCCGAGCAGGAACAGGGAATGCAGGCCCAGATGCAACAGGGGGGCCTTAAAGGACCCCCTGAGCCTCCTCACCGCCATCCTTTCCATGGCGGGCTTACTGCCATGAAATTATAATATGTATATTAATTAGTAAATATATTTGTATTTTAATTTTTAACATATTTATATATTTTTTAATTTGCTTTGTTTTTTAAATATTTTTTGTTGTTAATATTTTACTTGTTTATAATTTTGAACTGAGTGGAGTAAGAACATTAATTGTTGCTTCTCGGTAATCCAACACTTTCCCTACTTCAATTGGGTGAATTACTTTTTTTTAAACTAACCCAAATAGCAAGCTAAAATAAAACAAATTGAACCTCTGCAAGCTACTAACAAATTAAAATGAAACTCACTATTTTTTTGTATCCGACAGAAAAGAAAGCACTTGCTCAACATTAGAACACTTTCAACGGAAAAGCAGCAAAATCGTGTAAAACATCTAACCAGAAAATACATCTAAGTATTTAAATTAGAAGTAGTTGCATATTTTTACGGTGAAGAGCCGGAATATCGATGGAGAAATATCGTGGCACATAAATATCGACAACAAAAATATAGTGGACAAGAATATTGACTGACAGGTAAGTAATATCGATTACAAGAATATCGTAATAAATATCGTTTACAAAAATATAGTTGACAAAAATTTCTTTTTATCTATGATGTTATGTATTTTAGTGTTTTTAATGAGAATTGTTTGTCATTTTATTAATGTTTTAGAATTTTACTAGTTATTAACTTATTTTAAGTTTAATTCTGCGTTTTTATTTCCGTAGTGGGTTGTGTGTTTATAGAGGAATAGGGTGGGAAGTCATTCAATGATATGGATTTAAATATTAATTTATAGTAATTAATTTTGTTTTTTTAAATTTGAATTTTGCGTTTTTAGTTCATTAGCAGGTTGTGGGTTTATAGGGGAATAGGCTGAGAAGTAATTTAATTCTATAACATGTATTGAATAATTAATACGTTAATTGATTAATTAATAATAGTTTATTACTTAGTTGTTAATTAATTTCAATTAGTCAATTAATAATTAATTATGTTAATTATTTAATTATTTTAGGTGTGTGTTGTGGTGTTTATTTGTATAAATGGTGTGAAGGGTGGTAAGTAGTGAATTTTTTATTGATTAATTATTAAATCTTTCTAAATTAATTATCATTAATTAAGTAGTAATTATTAATTGTAATTGTATAATTATTTTAAGTGTGGCTTGTGGTGTTTATATGTGTAAATGGTGTGAAAGGTGATAAGTAATTAATTTTTTATTGATTAATTAATAAATAATACTACATTAATGTTTATTGATTAATTAGTAAATATTAAATTTGATTGTGTGATTAATTTTAGGTGTGTTGTGGATAATATAGTGTTAAATAATGTGTAATTAATTTCTTTATCTTTGTTAATAATAATATATTTAAATGTATATAATAATTATGTTAATATTGAAAATTAAATTTAACAACAATTTTGATGGTTTTGGTTTTTATTCTTTTGGGATCCAGCGCTTTCCCTACTGTTGCACTCACTTGAGTGGGAATAGTAAGTTTTACCCCTCCGCTATCCATCACTTTCCCTACTGTTGCACTCACTGGAGTGGGAATAGTAATTTTTACCCCCACACTATCCAACGCTTTCCCTAATGTTGCACTCACTGGAGTGGGAATAGTAATTTTACCCCTCCTCTATCCAGCGCTTTCCCTACTGTTGCACTCACTGGAGTTAGAATAGTAATATTTACACCTCCGCTATCCAGCGCTTTACCTACTTTTGCTCTCACTGGAGTGGGAATAGTAAATTTTACCCACCGGCTATCCAACGATTTCCCTACTGTTGCAATCACTGGGTTGGGAATAGTAATTTTTACCCCTCCGCTATCCAACGCTTTCTCTACTGTTACACTCACTGGAGTTGGAATAGTAATATTCACCGCTCCGCTATCCAGCGCTTTCCCTACTGTTGCACTCACTGGAGTGGGAATAGTAATTTTTACTCTTCCGCTATCTAACGCTTTCCCTACTGTTGCACTCACTGGAGTGGGAATAGTAATATTTACACCTACGCTATCCAGCGCTTTCCCTACTGTTACACTCACTGGACTGGGAATAGTACATTTTATCCTGTCGCTATCCAATGTTTTAACTACTAATGTTTTTATTTTGTTCTTAAATGTATGTATTATTATTTTCTAAATAGTTCAATGTGTTAATTAAATATAGAATATTTTATATTAAATTATTTATATATGTGTTTATTTTATTTTTATATTATTATTATTTTATTATTTAGAAGTTTTCTATAGCGCTAACAAGACCCGAAGGTAGCAGAGCGCTTTACAGTAAAAGGCGTGACAGGGTGAACAAAAAGACATGTAACAAGTAGAAGCAGTCCTCGAAAGACAATATTGGGGGAGGGAAAGTTCGTAACAGTGGGACTTTTGGTATAAGGATACATAGATAACACATAGTTCAGTGGGAGATCCAAGTTATCTGGGACCTAGGGAGCGGATGAGGAACAAGGCTTTGAGTTGGTTCTTGAATTCCGCATAGGACGGTATAGTTCTGATATGCGGAGGGATAGAGTTCCATATTTTGGGAGCATTTCCAGTGAAGGAGCAGTCCGCAGTTTTCTTCTTTCTGGTTTTTGGAAGGATGAGCAGCAGGGAGTTGGAGCTTCTCAAATATCTGCTTTGGCCTGCTTTTATGAGCTTGGTTGCCAGGTATTCTGGTTTACCGGTGTGGAGTGCCTTGTGGGTTAGGCAGGCCGTTCTGAAGGTGCTACGCATTTCCACCGGCAGCCATTCAAGTTCTTTAAGTGCTGGGGAGATGTGGTCGAATTTTTTGCATCCTGTGATCATTCTTGCTGCCGCATGTAGTGTTGTTTTTAGTGGAGCCAGGTGTGATTTGGGGATACCTGTAAGGATTGAATTCCCATAGTCCAGTCTAGATAGAACTAGAGATTGTGTGGCTAGTTTAAGATCCTTGTTTGGAATGAAAGGTTTGATTTTGTTCAGCAGTCTGAGGTTGAAGAAAGCACTTTTTGCCGAGTTCTTAATGTGGTTTGTCAAGGTTAGTTTGGGGTCTAGGGTGAAACCCAGAGATTTGACGGAGTCAGTTGGCGTGCGAGAACCTTTAAGAGCATCGATCGACTTCAGCCACTCAGTGACTTGAGGGTTGTCTTCTTTGTTTGAGATGAGAAGGGTTTCGGTCTTGTCGGGATTGAGTTTCAGGTGGTTTTTTGTCAGCCAATCTTGAACATCTTTTAAGACAGCATTTAGTCTATGGATGTCGTTGGGTGAAGAGGTTTCCAGGTAGATCTGCGTGTCATCCGCGTAGAGGTGGAAGAGGATGTTGGCATTCCTGAGTAGTTTGGAGAGCGGTTCCATATAGATGTTGAAGAGCTGAGGAGAAAGTACTGATCCTTGGGGTACACCCTTGTTGACTTGCTGTGTTTCGGAGGTGAAGTTCTTCAGTTTTATTATTTGCGAGCGGTTGTGGAGAAAGGAAGAAAACCAGTCAAGAACTACCTCGCCGAGGCCAGCTCTTACTTGCAGAGTTTTGATGAGGAGCTTATGGTCTACCGTGTCGAAAGCTGCGGATAGATCAAGGAGTATGAGAAGGCAGCACTTGTCAGCGTCAAGAGAACCGTGAATGTCGTCTATGATGTTCAGCATTGCGGTTTCTGTGCTACGACCTTGTCTGAAGCCAGATTGGAGGGGGTCCAGGAGATTGATGTTATCCAGGTGATGAGTTAGTTGCAGGAGAACGCAGCGTTCCAGTGTTTTGGCGAGTAGAGGGAGATTAGATATCGGTCTGAAATTGTTCAAGTCAGTAGAGTCGAGGCCGGGTTTTT
This sequence comes from Lissotriton helveticus, assembly GCF_964261635.1. NCBI lineage: Eukaryota > Metazoa > Chordata > Amphibia > Caudata > Salamandridae > Lissotriton > Lissotriton helveticus. The sequence continues at coordinate 316,393,477 of NC_136060.1, forward strand.
TCAGCAAAGGGGTGACTTGTCCCATTTTTAGACAGTCGGGGACCACTCCGCTTTGTAGGGAGCTGGTTATGATTTTGCCCCAGATAGGTGCTAAGGTGAGCTTCATTTTTTTGACAAGTGAGGGGGGAATGGGGTCTGAGATGTGAGCTGATGGTTTGGAGGTCGAGATTAGCGAGATTATCTACGTTTCCTGCACGTGGCGAAAGCTTAGCCAAGGGAGGGGAGGGGGCCGGAAGGGAGGGCCTGAGGGATGGTCGTGTTGCTGATGTCTAGAGATAGTTCGATTTTTAGGACCTTGTCGTTGAAGAAGCTGGCGAAGTTGTCGCATAGTTCTTTGGACGCCTGCAGGGGTGAGGGCAGAGGCTTGGATGTTTGATGTCTGATTATGTTGTAGAGTTCCTTAGGTCTGTTTTTGGAGTTGGCAAGTGCCTCTCGGAAGAAGTTGGATTTCTTGTTTTTGATATGGTTGTTATACTTCTTTCAGGCTGTTTTTAGTTGTAGGCGAAGGATGGTTGTTGGGTTGTTTCTCCACTTTCTTTCTTTGGCTCTCAATGTTCTTCTTTCTGAGTTGAGGTCCGAATTGAACCAGGTTCTAGACGGGGTGGCACGGCTTCTTTTGAGCTTTGGAGGAGCTAGATTATCGAGAATGGAGACTAGCTCAGAGTTGCACTGGTCAATGAGATCGTTGGTCGAGAGGTGTGGAGTGTTGTCTGGGAGAAGTGAGCTTATCTGCCCTTCTAGAATGTCTAGGGGGACTTGGGAGAGGTTTCTTGACCATTTGGGTGGGTCTTGGGGAGGTTTAAGCGGGATGATGGGGTAATTAATGTGAAATAGGATCATATGATGATCTGACCAGTCAACGGGGAGTATGTGGTTGATCGTGATTGAATTCTTATATGATTAAAAAAGTTTATAAATTAAATAAAGATAATAGTTAATACAATGTATTTAAGTAAATATACATATATGTACACATTGTTTTGTGTTTATAATTATTAAATTAAGTTTATTTGTTATAATTAGTTAAAATATATTACATTTAATTAATTGTGTTAATAATATTAATATTATTTAATTAATTTTATTTAGGTTATGTTATTTTTTAAAGTCAATATTTTTTACATCCATATTTTTTACATTCATATTTCTTTCAGTTCCCAAATTGAGGGCGAGAGGGGCTCATATTCGTTGCTTGCATTAGGCCCATTGCTCCCCTGCAACAACATTGATTCTTTTTAATTTCCTTTTCAACCAACTACAAGAGAGTCCGTCAAGCTCGGCGTTTGGCAGTCACCTCAGGCTGAACTCAATAGGTCTTTAATCAACGCCAATCATTCATGTGTGACTAGGTTTTGGAAACAATGATCTTCACTGTCACAAGGAGAAGGGCATCTGTAATTGTTTTGCAACCCTGCCAGGCCACAATTAGGCTGGGCTGTTTGTCAATGATTTTGTACTATCGTTTTAAAAAAAACTATCTGTGCAGGCCAGTTTAATCCACACAACGAGGAACTGGAAATTCACAAGGAAACTGCCCTCTGAGTACATATTAGTTCATCCATTGCCAGGAACAAAGTCATGACTCCGATAAGTATACTTTAAACATCCTGTTGCCCCACCGCTCCAAGGCGGTTACTGGCAGGAGCTGTAAATCCTTTCTGTACAGTGTCCTCCAGACTGCCCCTGGACGTGGTGCTAATGGACTTTAAAGCTTTACTTTGCATTTCCCAGGAGCTCTTTTCAAATGGCTGCTGCTTTGTTCTGCTACTACGCCAAGTGCCCTTCATTTAGCATTTTCCCGTGTGAGTAAGCATTCCATGATACTCAAACAAAATTTAATTGGTAAACAGGACGTGCAAACAGTAGATCTCATAGTGTTTCATTCTTTTCTTTTGGAATATTGTACTATTATACCTCAGTGATTTAATGGTTCCCAGGGTGGAAAATGTACCGATGCCTCTATATTTCATTATTGTCATCAAAAGATTAGGTTTTAATTACTTCTTTCACTTTTCTCGATTACCGGAGGTGTATTGGTGCATCAATGTCACACAAGAGGTAAAGTTATGCGTGCACGTGTGGTAAAAAGGATGGATCTTTCTAAAACTGAAAAGGCTGTGCATTTAAACCCTCGCTATAATGAGCACACATTGAAATATGAAATTGTTGTATATTACATCCTTTGTGAGTTGATTGATGCCATTAACCACCAGGTCTCTGAAGGTGTCCAAGAAAAATTAACCATGTTTGAATGGTCCAGCGGCTAGGTTAAAAGTGCAATTAAGATCCTGAAAAATCTGACATGCTGAAGATGCCCACTTGATATCGAAATACAACCATAGTACGAATTGATAAATGAGCATTGGCAAAGCATTAGGTCTCGCTTTAAAAGGGCAAACTATTGGCTTCAATTATGCTTGCTGCCAATTTCATGTGAATGTTGTGCAGACATGACAGGCAATCTTGTACTTGGTTTCTGTTAACAAAATTCCATTTGAAGATGGTCGCCGATGCACACGCATGTCCTAATCATGACACATGCTCACTCCTGCATCAGGACTCATTTCAGCCATGTTCGGTCGTGCCAGGGCAGCTCATGTGCAGCTCTGCGAAGAATGCTGTATTCGAGTGTTGACTTGAAGTTCTGCCCACTCTCCGCCCATATTTTTCATTGGCTTGTGTCATTGTCCTTTGTAAATGTTGGCTTCTGATTCGTTAATAGGCTTGTTAGTCCCTCCTTAGTACGGCCTTCTCTTCATTTCTAACCTCACATTAGGATTGGCCATTTTGCCTCTGATGTTGCACGGTATATCTTATTTTGTTTGTAAGCACTCTTTTCTTTAATGAGTTTCTTCTACTGCAGCCACGACTTGCTTTGCTGCAGCGCTTTCAATTTCCAAGCAGTCCGCTTCTTTGAAATTAGATAGGTTTCACATTTACAAGAGTTTGAGCTTATGGCATTGTAAATGACAATGCCTTTTATTTATGTGTTAATTATCAAAACAGATAAATAAAAGGCATTGTCATTTACAATGAACTTTCAGGCGGCTCCCAACCCTCTAGGAGCACCAGCACATTGCTGCTCAAGCCTAAGAAATTCAAGAAGATGAAAAACTACAATCGTACATTCTCTGGTTTTGCCCCGAGACTCTGGAACTCCCTACCCGTTGAAGCAAGACTGATCCCCTCAACATTTGCCTTCTAGAAGGAAGTGAAAGCTCTATTGATGAACAGTGTGTTGAAATAGATGACTTTCTCCTTTTATCCCCTTCCTTGGTTGACAACCAATCTGCAGCCTGACATCTGTTACGGCCTCAGTGTAGCCAGCTACTATGTCATACAATAACTGATGTATTTTTTCTCTACCTGATGTATTTTTTCTTTGCCTTTCTATCGCAGCTATCTTCCTATGTCTTCCGCAACCTGTATGTAAAGCGCTCTGATACCCGATTGGGTCATGTTCGCGCTATATAATACTTTAAAAATAAACAAATAAAATAATTAATGCAATTTTTTTTAAAACAGTCAAAAAGAAGGGCATACAAAGCACAAAAAAGGAGCAAGAGACCTAGCAACAGTTTCCAACTACTATGTAATAGAAAAAAAAATTCAAACAAATTAACACAGAAAGCAGGATGGAGAGTGTGGTGGGGACCATCAGGGTAGTGAAAAGAAAGCACAGGGTTGCATGAAAACATATGCATTCATGTACAGTGTATAATAGTAAATAGTTGCCTGAAGTATGCGTTGGAAGGATGCAAGGCATTAAATCAAAACACTGTGAGACCAAAAAGCTCCTGCCCCAAAAGTGTGGTGAAGGTAACACCCCTGCCACACCGATGAGAGAGAGATGCTGCTTTTAGAGTTGCCAGTTGGTGATATATTATTCCCCTGTGGCAGCTGGCATGAGTTCCAGCACGTACTGCCCCTTATTACTCAGGGATAATTATAACTACTCTATCTCGATTTGAACCCTTTAGTCCTGCCTAATTGTGACTCTAGCATCAGCGTCTCTCTCCTCGCTTGTAGCAGGGATTCCGTTCTCCTACAGAACTGTGCATAGAGACTTGGAACCTCAGTGAATTAGTACCCAAAATCCCCTTACCGAGCTAGCTACAGTGTCTCATTGATCATTACAAACTCCCAATGTTTAGACAAACCAGAACATGAACTTAGAATACCTCAGGTCACGTGGAATACATGAACACTCTTTCGTTATACAATCATTTCAAACCAGAACGTGTAGTAAATGGGGACGCGTGCATATTTGAAATATTTATTTACTAATGCAGTGTTCTCAAATGCAGTATCTTGGATAATACAAGCAAACATATTATAAGAAGCAAAGTTATCAGCATAGTTACTAGTCCATAGAATACAAAAGGTGACAACATACTAAAAATGCTGAAATGAATAGGGGTTAACAACACCTAATTCTCACCCTCCCTAACTAGCATACTATATCATATCTAAGAAGGTCTCATTGGGTTTTAGCAGGGCGGCCCCATACCTCAAGATCCTAGTGTGAAGGGATCACATCATCTTCCACCAGCTCTCTACATGCGAAGCACCATCAAGTGTAACGTGTGCCCTGTGTGCAGCAGTATAAAACGCGCCTAAAGCCGGAATTTGGCTGCCGCTTGCATGTATGTTATGTCTAGGAAGGTGTGAAGATCAGACCTCACAACAACACTGTGTCGAGTTATCCTTGAAGGCTTCAGCACTCACTGTACAGACACAGTTTACCAAGCAAAGCTGATATCAGAGCAATAACATATTATTCTCGAGTAAATCACAAGGCTCTACTGGGCTGAAAGCTAAAACAACAATTATGTGTCGTGTGCAGAAGCAGCAAAAGGTAAAATGGCGTTTAAAACATTTAATAAGCTCATGCTAACTTAACACAGTATATAGGCAATGAGTAACTATATGACATTCCCCCATGATCCGAGCACGGATAAGATAAGATAAGATAAGGCAAGGGGCCCATCCTGAAAGCAGAGTTCAAGAACGATCTTCCAGGTCAAATTTAGAAGAGGTACAAAAACCGTTTTCGTCAGTCAATTCAAAAATTCCAACTTGCCAATTTTTTGCTCACTTCTACTTAAGTCAATAGGTCTGGGTGGTAAAAATGTGCACATCATTTTTCAAAACATTTGTAACCAAATAACGATAAGTCCTCAAAAAGCATAAAAAGCCTTCAGGCCAGGACTGAATATGCAAAATAAGCAGCAACAGCCTCCAGCAGGAAGTCACTGTCATCATCCGAAAACAGTTCAGCCATCCAATTCAATAGCGGGAAAGAACATACATGCTCTTCAAGTACCGGAGCCTCTAGCATCATCAGAGGACAACTCGGTGTGTTCTCAATAAAGCCGTGTGTCAAGGAATCTTGCGCTGCTGCGAGTATGTTCCAATGACCCATTAGTCCATGCATCGCTGCCAAGGCCATAATCCTTTCGTCAGAACAAACCAACTCATGAGCAACTAAGGGACTCATCAGTCGATTAAAATCCACGTTAGGAGACACCGTCTTGCAGAGACACAAATCAAGGGCCCACTCAAAATCGCAGCTCAGGCAATGAAACACAGGCTGGACACATGTACAATAGGAAAATAAATCGAAAAGATAATCCATATGCTGTGCTTAAGGTGGCAAGCGGCAGCGTGCCATAGTATTCAAGCATCCTGTTGCGAAACAGTGCAAGGTGGTGCTGCGTGTCGTGAAACACAGGATGGGCAGCCATTCTTAATAAAACAAAATATCACCAGAACGCCTGCAGCCAACGCCACCAAAACAGGAAATCCACCAAACAAGCTCGAAAAGATCGAATGGAAGAAAGCAGGGATGACTCCAAATATCTTTTCAAATTAAGTTACAAGACCACTGCTAACTATCTTAAAAAAGTGTGCGAGGCCAGAAGTGGAGGATGCGTTAAAGATTGAATGAATCAGCTCGCTGAAATGCAACGGCAAGTCAGTATTTAATAGTTCCTGCACCTCTGTGCGGGTGTTGGCGACGTGAAGGACAAATGTTGCACGAGCCGAACTCAGGGCCACTTCTTTCTGAGACAAAAGGACTCTTATTCTACTCATTCCATTGAACTCTGCCATCAAGGTTGGAATCCGCGGCCAGATGGAAACATCCGAGTTCCCATGTGGAGGAGGATGCAGAACGTTTTTGCAACAAACCACACGTTCAGTCACTGTAACCACATAAGCAATACCTCTAATTAACCCACAGCAATCTTCATTATTTAAAAGTAAATAACTGCCGTTTGCCAGTAATGTGAAAGTGGGGACGATTGCGGGAACGGGAGTACCTCTCAAAACACAGGCTAAATTTGGCCGTTCTTGGTTGCAAGAACCATGTAATTAAATATGTCTACACATTAATGAGTGATCTGGTGTCTCTGTGCACTCTTCACCTTTAAGATAAACTTCTTTCCCATCTTTTAGGCATCTGTAAGTAAACAGAAGCGACCAGGCTTCATGTAGAAATGAACTACCTAGCGGTTCGTATCTGCCTATCGCAATATATCGCATACAATTTGTAAATTTAAACAAAGCAAATGGTAACGTGAATAACCCGTGGATAAGCCACGTTGCAGCAGTGGCTTCTGCCACAGAAAACGGTAAATACTCCAACCTTTCAATGTGTAACATAGAAAAAGAAGCATCTCTCATTGAAAGTAATCGCTGCTTGTCAGTCAAATTAAAAGGGGCAAAGAGGGAGGAGACGTTCATGTAATTCCAAGGCACCTTCCCAGACTTAAGCGTCTGCAGGACCCATGCAAATTGCATAATGGAACGCAATGATTTTGACCATGGTATAACACAGACACTTCATCTTGCACAATATCAACAATAGAAGACATAATATTATCCAACGTGTAAATGCAGGAAGAAAGCATGTTAATGCTATTATCTACTACTGCAAGCACCTTTTCTAAATTAGCTTGATCAATGGCCCTAAGGCGTTTAGCCGCCTCAATCTGTGATGTTTTCCAGATTTCATTGTAAATTGCATATATCCATCTTTTTGATCTACCACTAGCCGGGCCTTTTATGAAATCATTTAAATCCACATCATCAGTTAGCTTGGATAAATGCAGTTTAACCGATGCCAAGGTAGAATGTTTGAGCCAATTCTGACATAACTTGCCTACTGAATAAGTGGTGACGGAATGGTCAGCTTCAAAACGGGGATCTGTCCTGACTTGTGTAAATCCATCAGCCAAACCCAGAAAACGACATTGGCATGAATCAGCACTTCTGTGCCACATCAGCCAACCTCTTGGGTTCAAACTGGATATGTTAAAGGATGAATTTTTCAAAAGAGTTTGCAACTCTCTAATCGAAAATTCAGTTGTATTACCCCAACCGGAATATTCTTCTAAATCAGGTAGGGAAGGAGAATTTAATCTTTTAGAAGTAGCCAATCCAAAGCAGGAAGTTTGAGAAATGGTAGAATTAAAAAACAACATATGATTTGGGATGAGACACGCACGGTGCAAAGCCTCAGTGCCTTGTACCTGCCATTTTTTAGAACCCCAAACAGATTTAAGGTCAATAGTTTCCTTCCATAACTCATAGCCTTCTATAGCCAGCTTGTCTAGAAAGGACTTCGAGTACAACAACTTAGTATCGGTAAGTCTAACCTTGGACATGGACTTTTTCAAAAAAATACTCGAACTGCCTTGTGAAGGAGCCGGGCAATGCTCCCACTGTGTGTAATTTACAGCACTCCTTCTGGAATTAGTTTTATGCAGATAATGGTTGCCAAAATGTTGGAAGCAAAATAATTCACCATAATTAGCAGATTCTAAGTACAAGTCTTCAGCATCAAAGGCAGCATAATATTTCAAATCAGAAAACAATGCCTCTACGGCCTGAATATCCCAATCATCAGAACGTATGTCTGGTTTTACCACATCCCCCATGTTTACTCTGAGCCCATTAGGGACATTAAAAACCTCAGTAGGGCCATGGATTTGAAATTTAACAGCATCCCATACAATCCCATCAAGGACAGGCCAAGCAGTGATATTAAAAAAAGTCAAGTTTCTCTTCAGTCTGTGTGCCGAATGCGATGAGGAAAGGGGTGCCAAAGTACCATTTAGATGTCGAATGCATGTTCTCTCTTCGACATAGTGTCCATCGACAGTTCGAAAAAAATAAAACACAAAACCAACGGACATAAAAAGGTAAATTGAAAAACGTATCAACCAAATATATGTCCAAGGGGTAATCAAAAAGTGCTTTTTAAATAAACTGGCATAAACTGCAAAACGTGAGGGCTTTTTTGAGTTATTCGATACAGTGTCAAAAGAAAATCTAGATTCTGTGGCCAAACGTGTTTGCAAATCAGGCATCGATAAGTCAGTCGGGTAAGTGTAATCAAGTTCATCAATGTTAGTACCAGGCAAAGTACTTAATAAAGGACTGGAAATTGTAGGCATCTCGATGGCCACTTCTGGCTCGGGATTAGAAGCAGTGGCCAATACCGAATTTCTCACAAACGAAGGACAGGAGACAGCCGGTGTCATACTAAGAAGAATCGACCACTCTGTGTATTTTGACATTGTCAATTGAGATAAACCTGTTTTCCTTACGACCTGGAAGTGGTGGTAAAATGACTGTTCTTGTGCCCTTCACGCCAAGCACAGGAACCGGAGCTCAATAGGAAGGACCAAATTATTTCTTGTTATCGATCTTCTCTCGAACCAGTTCTCCAACTTGGGGTAGTCAGCCAACTACCGGGATCAGCAACGCATCATCCGATGTGGAGGGCAAATGTTCCTTTGCAAGACTGTCTCTGGTCTTTTGTAGATCCTGTAAAACATTGCAATGTTCATCCACGTCAAAGGCTGTGGCTTGGGCCACGCAGTCTAGACCGTCAAGGTCCGGGACATACATCTTGATACCAAAGAGCATTTCGTATGGAGTCCGCCCACCCAGAGACCTTCTAGGGAGATTATTAAGAGCATGCTGTACGCCATTGAGATGGGCCAGCCAGTTCCTGCCAGTGCCTATAACTCGAGCTGTCAATGATTGCTTTAAGTCACAATTCATTCATTCCACTACACTATTACCCTCAGGTCTGTATGGAGACGAAAACTTGACTTGGACCCCCATCGAAATCATGGTATCCTTATACGCCTTAGAGGCGAAAGCAGGACCCTGATCCGAATGGAAGGTACCACAAGCAAAAATCCCTACAAAGACGCGCAAATCTCTTATGACAGTCCGTGAATCAGCACTACGGTGGGGCCAGACCCAGACAAAGCGTGTGCATGAATCAACTGAGACTAAGATATACTTATATGCAGTATCAGAAGAAAAAGGACCGCAGTGGTCTAAATAAACGCATCCTAGCGGTTTATTAGATATGTACAACTGTGTCTGTGGCGGACGCGCAGCAGTCGAAGGCTTAATCTGCTGGCAAATGTCACATTGAAGGACATAATCGCGCGTCTGTTTGTACAGTCCCCGCCACCAGAAACGCTGTGGTAACTGAGATACAGCGGCCGAGACGCCCACATGCGCAGACGCAACACCTTCATGTGCCGCTGTGATCAATGTATTCCTGCGGTCCGAGTTGGGAATCAACCTCTCCCCAACTTCGGGAATTTTCACATAAGGAACCTTATTGTATGTGTACTTCTAAGGGAACCCCGCAGGATATTTACCTCCCTTCTCAGTGGCAGCAACAGCCGCCAAGATATCATCATCAATCTTACTTTTGGACCTTGTAACCGCTGCAACTAAATATGTCAATACCGCTGATTTCGCCACCTCATCAGCAAGCGAGTTACCAACAGCGTGAACTCCAACACGCTGATGGCCAAGATTATGAATCACAATCACAAGTGGCAACTGCTCTTTAAGCTCAGCTTTATTGTGCTACCCTTGGAATCACGAAAGTCATTTTGAATCCAAAAGAACAAGTTTTCATTGTAGGACTGTACACAGTAATAGGAGTCACTCACAATAAGAGTCGTCACACTAGGATCTGCGTACTCCAATGCAAGCATCAGAGCCCGAAGCTCTGCCAATTGTGCGGTGCAGTCCCCTAGAGTCTGCGTGTGCACGACTCTGGACTTGAACTCATCCTTCACCATGGCACCGACCACAATGGCGCATGCGGAAACGTAGGCATGTTTAGAGCCATGCACAACCTGCGCTGAACCATCAGTGTAAATGATGCAATGAAAATCCTCCAAAGGTCGCATAGCAAAAGGAGCTGGATGAACGAATTCATACTGTAAGTACTCCTGCGACCGCAATGAGGCGTCAAAAATAAACGTGACATCCGTGGACGTCAAGGAAGCAGCCCATTGTATCCACCGAGGGTGCAAAGCTTTTGAATTAGGTCCACTGGCTTTGGTAACTGACTCCAAGGCAGGACACGGGGTAACAACCAACATGCGTTTTCCCTGTGACAGAGCACGTTCCTTAAGAATCGCCATCTGTACAGCCGTCAAAACTTTCTCCACAGTAGAAAAACGCATTTCAGCCGAAGTGTACAAGTGTGACTTGTAGGCAATAGGTACTGTGTCTCCTTCATTAAAAGTCAGGTATGTGAAACCCACCGTCCCAGGGATGATTCTCATCACCAGGTTGGTGTGGTTTTTACAAGTCAGTAAAAATTTTGAAGCGAGCAGATCAGCCTGCAAGGATTGCAGAATAGTTGAGTCCTCCGGCAGCCAGCATGATTTGGAAAAAGTTGGTTGTATCAAAGCATACAAAGGCTTGATACGCTGGGCATATTCCGGAATGTATGTTCTCCCGAAATTAAAAAAACCCAGCAAAGACTGTAATTTTTTCAGAGTTGTAGGAGCGCGCAGTTGTGCACATTTCTCCAAGAAGTGAGGAGCCAATCCTCTACCTTCATTGTTGAGCTTGTAGCCCAGGAACAACACTGTATATTCTGAAATGTGCGATTTTGCAAAATTGAATTTGTAACCCATGTCTGCGAAGCTACAAATTAAGCGATCAACCCTACACAGATGCTCCCATAGTTCGTCGTCCGTGAGATAAATGTCATCAACATACGAGCAAACATCAGGGTCGACTCTCACTAAGAGAGAGACTATGCGGGCAGTAAAAATCCCAGGACCATTCTTATAGCCCATAGGTAAACGCCGAAATTGTTTTTGGACACCGCCGCAAGTAAAGGAGGTCCTTTGGGAACTTAGGCCATCCAAGTGGTGGGCATAAAAACCATTGGATATGTCAAGCGTGGTCTTAAAACGCTTACGCACTAGACTATCCACTAAGGCAGAGCCGTGAGTATTCTGTACTGCACAGGTACGGTAGGTAATGCGAGTTCAAATGCCGGTAATCCAATACCAAACGATAAGAACCGTCCGGCTTGGTCACAGTAAACAGAGGGTTATTCATCTGTGACACACATGTTTCAATCACTCCCTGATATTCCAATTGTTCAAGGATTTCTGCAACGGAAGCCTTAGCTTCAAGTCTAATGGGATATTGAGGTTGAGGCTGTGGCTGAGACCGCAAAGGAATCTCGTGGTGTGGGGAAAATTTATCCCAACCACAGTGTGTACGGTACAGAGCCGGCGCTAGAGCCTTAGCCCACCCTTCTGAAAAATTTAGCGCATGCTCTTTCGAGACTGTGTCGTGAAACTAGGGAGGATTACCTCCTCCCCTCGCAGAGCTGCGAGCACAAAAGGTGGGGGCCAGTCAGCCTCCGATAACAAAATGTCATACGTAGATTTTCCCAAAATATCCCTTTTAGGGTACGCTGTATATCACCTTCGATTAACAGAACAATTTCATAAAGTCTGTCAGGGGGAGCAACTCTAGTGTCAGCAATTTCAACTGCAACATAACGGTCAGTTGCTGTCACCTTCAGTAGTGGATGCAGGGCCTCTCGCACTATGGTAATCTCCGCCGCGCTGTCCGGCAAGGTCAGAGCCCATGTCAGATTCCGAAGCCGCGTTCTCACTATCGGTGGCATATCTCGCTGTTAAAGCGGTGACCTTCTTCTTTTGAAACTAGGGTCTCTTTGGCGTAGAGCAGTCCTGCTTCCCTGAACCGTCTTTTGGGCGGGGCTGGTCGCGTCCTTACTGGCCACCCAGACCCCTGCCGCCTCCTCCACCATGAGTCGCCGAGGCCGATGAGTCCTGAAAAGAATGAGGTGAGCGTTGATCAGAAACCTGAAATCGATCAGGTGATGTATTCTTCGCGCAATCGCGCAAGTCATAAACACGTTCTGTGTGGGCAGGCACTGGAGACGCAGGATGAGACTCCTGTTTCAGTTGCTGTTGCTTTCCCTGTTTTGGTTTCCTAGGCCAATTTTGTTTTTTGGTCTTGGGCTGGACATCAGTCGCTGACTTCTGTCCTTGGGGTTGTGTTTTCTCTTTAGTAGAAAATGGCTTAAGACCCCTACTATTGCGGCCCACGGTCTTATAAGCCGCCACAATAACCCTCGCTAACTGTCGGGGTTTCTCTGCATCGGGAAGCGCACTCAAAGCATTAGCTACCTGAAAGTTCACAGCATCCCCCTTGACATTAGCAAGAATGAGATCGCAAACCACATCAAAGGTGCCACACAGGCGCATACCTAATTCAACGGCAGCCTCAGGTCCGTGCTCATCCTGAACACGCTTAATGACCGCAGGCAGGACAGTCATAGACGGAGTGCCGTAGCACCTCACATAGACCGCCGCAAATGGTCTACCCCAGGTCTCACAGTCACCTATTTCAGGGGCCAAGTCTTTGGGTAAACTAATTGTCAGAATCCTGTGTTTTTCACCAGGAGTCGTGTTAGGAAATACTGCTTCCAGCTGGTCAAATTTTTCAGCAAGCCATAAAGGAAATTCATCCTTATCTTGGGGACGCTTGCCCATTACAGCATTGACCATCACGGGACTGAGCTTCATACCACCCTGTCCCGCAGGAAGCGCCACACCTCCCGGGGCCCCACCCGGAAGATTATGGGTTATGTATTGTACCAACGCTCGAATAACACTAATGGAGACTACATGTAGTCTACGAAGTTCAACAACGGTACAATTGCCATGTTGAGGATGAGGAGTAAATCCAGCCAAAACAGGCCAATTTGCGCCTGGAATGGACAAAGGACCTAACCTCGGAGCGGTTAAAGAATGGGGGAGGGCGACACCAAACCAAACGCAATGTTGAAAAGTATCTATAGGTACTTCCTGTGCCCGGTACGGTGTGTACTCATTCGGCACAGGGGCGGGAGTGTATGTGTGGAATCAATCAATCAATCATAGCATTTGTATAGTGCACTACTCACCCGGGGGGTCTCAAGGCGCTTGGGGGAAGAGGACTGCTATTGCTCAAACAGCCAGGTCTTGAGTTGTCTCCTGAAGGCGAGATGGTCCTGGGTCAGCCGAAGGTGGGTGGGGAGGGAGTTCCATGTCTTGGCCGCCAGGTAGAAGAAGGATCTTCCTCCGGCGGTGGCTCTTCGGATGCGTGGTACGGCGGCGAGGGTGAGGCATGTCGAACGTAGCTGGCGGGTGGGCGTGTAGAAGGTCAGGTGGTCGTTGAGGTACTTGGGGCCCAGGTCGTGGAGGGACTTGTGTGCGTGGGTGAGGAGTCTGAACGTGATTCTCTTGTTGACGGGGAGCCAGTGCCAGTCCCTCAGGTGGCCGGAGATGTGGCTGCGTCGGGGGATGTCCAGGATGAGTTGGGCGGAGGCGTTCTGGATGCGTTGGAGTCTTTTCTGTAGCTTGGCTGTGGTTCCGGCATAGAGGGTGTTTCCGTAGTCCAGTCGGCTTGTGACGAGTGCCTGGGTGACCGTCTTCCTGGTTTCGGTCGGGATCCATCGGAAGATCTTGCGGAGCATGCGTAGGGTGTTGAAGCATGATCAGGAGACGACGTTGACTTGTCTGGTCATCGAGAGGGAGGAGTCCAGGATGAAGCCCAGGTTGCGTGCGTGGTCTGTTGGCTTGTGAGTGATGCCCAGGGCGGGGGGCCACCAGGAGTCATCCCAGGCGGAGGGCGATGGTCCTAGGATGAGGACTTCCGTCTTGTCTGAGTTCAGTTTCAGGCGGCTGTTCTTCATCCACTCGGCGACGTCTTTCATCCCTTCGTGTAGGCTGGTTCTGGCAGTGGCGGGGTCTCTGGTGAGGGAGAGGATCAGTTGGGTGTCGTCGGCGTAGGAGATGATGTTGAGGTTGTGTTGGCGTGCGATGGCTGCAAGGGGTCTCATGTAGACGTTGAAGAGGGTGGGGCTGAGTGATGATCCTTGCGGTACGCCGCAGATGACTTCGGTGGCCTCGGATCGAAACGGGGGGAGGCGGACTCTCTGTGTTCTTCTGGCGAGGAACGAGATGATCCATTCCAGTGCCTTCTCTTGGACACCTGTGTTGCTGAGGCGTTGGACTAGGGTGCGGTGGCAGACAGTGTCGAACGCTGCGGAGAGGTCCAGGAGGATGAGGGCTGCTGTTTCCCCGTTGTCGAGCAGGGTTCTGATGTCGTCGGTGGCTGCGATGAGGGCAGTCTCTGTGCTGTGGTTGGCTTGGAAACCGGACTGCAAAGGGTCAAGGGATCCGTTCGTCTCGAGGAAGGCGGCAAGCTGTCGATGACTTTGGCAGGAAAGGGGAGGAGCGAGATGGGGCGAAAGTTCTTGAGGTCGGTGGGGTCCGCTGTTGGTTTCTTCAGTAGGGCGTTGAGCTCGGCATGCTTCCAGCTCTCTGGGAAGGTGGCGGTATTGAAGGAGATATTGATGATGTCCCGGAGTTGGGGTGCGATGATGGAGTTGGCCTTGTTGAAGACGTGGTGGGGGCAGGGGTCGGTTGGAGATCCGGAGTGGATGGTGTTCATCGTGCGGGCTGTGTCTTCGGTGGTCACCGAGGTCCATGTGCGGAGGGTGGCGGTGGGGGGCGTTGGTACGACGGTTGCGTGCGTGGATGGTGCGCCGAAGCTGTTGTGGATGTCGGCGATCTTGCGGTGGAAGAACGAGGCGAGAGAGTCGCAGAGGTCTTGTGACGGAGTGATGTCGTTGTTGCCGGTGCTGGGGTTGGAGAACTCCTTGACGATGCTGAAGAGTTCCTTGCTGTCATGGGCGTTGTTGTCCAGTCGTTCCTTCAGTGATTTCTTCTTGGTGGTGCGGATGAGCTGGTGGTGCTTGCGGGTGGCTTGTTTGAGGGTGGTCATGTTGTCTGTGGTCTGGTCGCGGAGCCAGGCTTTCTTGAGGGTGCGGCAGTTCTTCTTGGAGTCCCTGAGTTTGTCGGTGAACCAGGTGGCTTTCTTACTTCTGGGTCTGCTGGGAGGGTTCTTCAGTGGCGCAAGGTCATCTGCGCAGGCGGTCAGCCACTGTGTAAAGTTGCGGGCTGCTTCGTTGGGGTCCGTTGTGCTGGCGGGCGGGTTCTGGCTGAGGGAGGTGGTGAGCTGCTCGGCGGTGATCTTGCTCCAGCTCCTGTGAGGAACCTGTTGCGGATGGTGGTGGGTCATTGTTCTTCTGAAGCTGAAGTGGATGCAACTGTGTTCGGTCCAGTGAAGTCCGGTGGAGTGGCCGAAGGTGATGTGCTTGCTGGATGAGAAGACGGGATCAAGCGTGTGGCCGGCGTAGTGGGTGGGGGTGTTGACCAGTTGCTTGAGTCCGATGTTTGCGAGGTTGTCCAGCAGGGCGGCGGTGTTGCGGTCCTTGTTGTTCTCCAGGTGGAAGTTGAGGTCCACTAGGCGGATGTAGTCAGCGGAGGGGAGGGCGTGTGGCTGATGCAGTCCGTGATGTCTTCGCTGAATTGTGTGTGTGGTCCCGGGGGTCTGTAGACGAGGGTGCCTCTGAAGGTTGACTTTGGGTCGGTGTATATCTTGAAGTGGAGGTGCTCGGCGGCGGAGTAGGTGTCGTTGGAGTCGGTCGTGATGCGGATGGTGTTCTTGTGGAAGGGAACAAGTATGGGCCCTTTGATGGCATTTGCATTGGGGGGGATTTTAATGCCCATATGTATCGCACTAGCCCACTATGCAAAAACGGCGAGGAGCTGAAAAACCATCTAGCCTCCCGCGACCTAGTAAATGTAATGGAAAATGTTGGTTCTAGTGTAAATAATATAACAACACCTACTTTTATAGGTCATGGCTGTGCCTCCACGATAGATTACATATTTACATGCCCATCAATAAGCGATATAATTTTAAAAGCAGAAGTCATCTGTTCCACTTATGGTGACCACTATCCGCTTAGAATATATTTACACAATCCTCAGACCATGAAGGCTGCAGCAAAGTCAGAGATTGGGCCACAAAATCTGGCATTATCTACCGATAGATTAAGACTAGTATGGATGGGGGTGGACAATAAAGACATTCTAGCCAGAGTAATTAAGAAACATCCTGAGACAGTAGAGACTTGTCTATCACTCATGAGTCCTGGTAGTGATGTGGTTGATGCCTTTGGCAACCTTTGTGGGGCCATTAAAAGAGAATCCTCTAAACCAGCTAGGAAGAACATAGTTCATGGTCCCCGCTGGTTTGATTCTTCTTGCTCTAAGGCCAATAGGGACCTGAGGGATGCCTTAAAAACGACTCCAAGGGATATTTCACTCGTGAGAGAGTTAAGATCAAAATATAAAATTGCCCTACGCATTAGATCCGAGGCTATAGTGATTAATCACTGGGAATCTCTCACGCGTACTGCCACATTAAAGGATACAACAGGCTTCTGGAGAGAAGTTAAATCCCTAAGATCTTTTGGTTCTAGCATCAGCCCAATCAACTGTAACATAACAGGTGAGGCGTGGGTAGAGCATTTTTCTCAAATTTATGCTATATCAGCCACTCCTCAAGATACTGTCCCCCTATCCAAAAGCGCTGCACCTCCGACCTTTTCACTAATGGAGGTCGAGGATGCTATAATCGATAGCGCCAGTAATAAAGCCCCCGGCCCGGACGGGCTTTCTATTGACCAGATTAAATCAGAAATTAATTTCTGGGCCCCCCTTTTATGCAACCTATTTAACAACCTGAGTGATAGCTCAATCCCAGAATCTTGGTCGAACAGTGTCATCGTACCGATATTTAAAAAAGGTGACAGGTCGGATCCCGCCTGCTACCGTCCGATCTCACTGATCGATAATACGCTAAAGGTTCTTGGAAGGGTAATCTTTAAACGGATAAGGAATTGGGCTGAGGATAACAACGTTCTTCATTGTAGTCAACTGGGATTTAGAAGCCAAGTAGGCACTGTTGAACAATGTCTAAATTTAAATTTGATTATGGCTAAATACACTATTGTTAAAAAATCCCCTCTTTATTTAGGTTTCATGGATCTGAGTTCCGCTTTTGATTTTGTTAATCGTTCTAGGTTGTGGTCACTTTTGCTTCATTATGGTTTGGATGACTCACTGGTATATTTTCTTTCTGATTTGCATAGGGACTTAAAAGCGAGAGTACGAATCAATAATGATGGTGATTTATCCAATGATGTTCTTATTAGCAGAGGAGTCAGACAGGGCTGCGTACTCGCCCCACTGCTTTTTATTTTATATATTAATGGGTTGAGTAGCACTTTGAGTAAGATTTCTAAGGACGTCCCAATTATAAATGGCTCCCCCATTACTACTTTACTCTATGCGGATGACGCAGTATTAATGGGGCGTACCCCGAATGCTTTACGCATTTTAATTTCTGGGTTTGTTGCCTTTATGTCCGACCTTGGTTTAAACACCAATTTTAAAAAATCTTTTATCATGAACTGCGGCCCAAAAAAGTACAATATCACATCAATTAAATCCGGCATCAATATTCTTAAATGCACTAGCACTTTCCCCTATTTAGGGTTGTTATTCTCCAACTCAGGCTCATGGCAGCCACATGTTGCCTATGCGAGAAATAAAATTGGCAAGTCAATTAATTCAATTTTATCTCTCCGCCAACCCAAACTGGCTGATGTTGTTACACCCCTGCTCAACATTTATCGTACTCAATGCCAGCCAACTGGGACATATGGAGCAGAAGTGTGGGGTTACTGTAACAGCACGGCTCTCCAGTCGGAGGAAAACAGATTTTGCGGGAGGGTGTTGGGGGGAGTCCTCTGTGCCCCTACATTTATTTGTCACAATGAACTGAGGCTGCCATATATTGTTGATTTTATTAGGTCCAGGCCTGCTCTTTTCTGGATCAAAATATGGTTAAACCCAGCAGCATCCTTAACGCGCAGTATAATATCTGACTGTTTGTTAAGTGATAGATTCTATCACATACCTTGGTTAAATGCAGTCAAGAATAGCCTGCAGAGCGTGGGTCAAGGTTCTTTATTTAGTTCACCTAATTCTATTGTACCCGCTCATAAGAATAGTATTAAACGGGCATTGCTTGACTCATATAAAGAGGAATGAATGAGATCTGAATCGTCTAAACCTGTTGTTATTAGATATCTGCGCATTATTGACTCAGGTAGTGATAATTTGAATAATTTTTACAGATATTTGTCAATACCAATAGGAAAGTGGAACCGGAGCCTTTTATTTAGGTTTCGGGATGGAAGCATAGTTAATTTGCTCAGCTTCCCCCTTGGCTATAACAAAAAATTAGATGAGTTGGATTGTCCCTGCCCTTATGGCGGAAAACAAAGTTTATTGCACTATCTCTTCTTCTGTGGCCACTACAAATTGTATACCTGTAAATATTTAAGGCTGATTCTTCATAAATATAACATTAGAGACTTCAATCTCGCATTAAAATTTTTGCAAATGCTGCACACTGATGATGTTATATATACTGTGAGCTGCTTTGTAAAAGTTTGTGTGAGATCGAGGGCAAGCATGGAACATGGATAATGGATAACAGTAGTAAGTTACTTTTATGCATTTTTTGTACCCTATCATTTTGTTGCAAATTGACTATAGATTTAATTGTATTTGTGCCTCGATACAAACGATCACTTCGGGAGTATATAAATTGAACATTGTGATTATGGATTCCTATAGATTAATGTTCCTCCCTTCTTTATGTATTTTGCACTTTATATTATGTACATCGCACTTTATGATATATGTGCTGCCTAAACCCAATTGGACAATCAGTTTTTTAATCTTTTTAATCTTTTATACATGTTTTTAATCTGTTTTAAATGTATTTTCATTCTGTATGTACTTTTATGGATGTACTAAAAATCCGAATAAAGATCATTTGAATTGAATTGAATTGGTGTTCTTGTGTACGATGGCGATGCCTCCTCCAGTCTGGTTGACGCGGTCCCTCCGGGTGATCTTGTATCCGTCCGGGATGGCGATGTCGGGCGCTGAGGAGGCGTTCATCCAGGTTTCCGTGAGAAAGGCGACCTCTGGTGATGTGGTGTTGAGCAGGTTCCAGAGTTCGACGGCGTGTCTGTGGACGGAGGCTTGGCAGGTGAAGGGTCCGTGGGTGCGTTTCGGGGTGGCTCGGTAGCAGGCGGGGGTTCGGCCGGCGTTGAGTGCGTTGAGGGTGGCGATGTCGTAGGTCTGTCATGAGGGCGGGTTTCCTCGGGGGGCAGGGGTCCTGGTGCTGGGCGCGGTCCAGGCGCAGGCGGGCTTGCCTTTGGCGCGCCTTCGGCACACAATCGGCGCACCCGCTGTGCGTGACCGCTGCACGTCCGTGCGGTCGCCATTTAAGGCTAAGTGGGAGGGAGGAGCAGCTGGGAGGCGGGAGCGGGGAGGACACAGAGAAAAAGGGGGCGTGGCCACGAGATCACGGCGGCGGAAGCGGGGAGCGGGGCAACCAGGGGAAACAGGCAATACGGGATACAATGCACAAAATTACAGAGAATTACAGATATACAGCAGGGGAAAACAGTTAGGCAGTACCAGGAAGACGAGCTGGGGAAACAAACATACGGAGCTAGGGAAACAGGCAAAAACGGCAGATCGTGACTGAGCAGCAGCGAGGGGCACACACACAGCTGGGGGGCAGTGCGGCGCGGGGGTGTCCTGAGAACAGGTCACACTCACCTGCGCCGCGCGGTCGCCATTTAAGGACAAGTGGGAGGGAGGAGCAGCTGGGAGGTGGGAGCGGGGAGGACACAGAGAAAAAGGGGGCGTGGCCACGAGATCACGGTGGCGGAAGCGGGGAGAGGGGCAACCAGGGGAAACAGGCAATACGGGATACAATGCACAAAATTACAGAGAATTACAGATATACAGCAGGGGAAAACAATGAGGCAGTACCAGCAAGACGAGCTGGGGAAACAAACACACGGAGCTAGGGAAACAGGCAAAAATGGCAGATCGTGACTGAGCAGCAGCGAGGGGCACACACACAGCTGGGGGGCTGTGCGGCGCGGGGGTGTCCTGGAACACACCTGAAGTGCCGTCCACTGCCGGGAACGTCACCCACGAATAAAAGATTTTGTATGGGTAAGCTACCTCCGCACTCACCACCATTATCACGGCCATGCCATCCACAGGGACATTATAATTCAGCAAATGATTGCGCACCGCAATGCAACTATGTTGCCGAATGTCCACAGCAGCGGCCATGATAATACAGAAGAAGAAAAAAACAAAGGAAACTTTGTAGCACGACTGGGTATGTAATTCAAGGAAACCGGATTCAAGCTTGAAAAGACATATTTCACAAATAGGTAGGTTTTGTCCGACACCACCGTTTTCCGGAAACGACAGTGAAGGGGTTAAGGATTGAATGATGTACTACTCAAGTGTCATGAAATAAGACCACCAACGTATGGGCGCCATGTAGCAGGGATTCCGTTCTCCTACAGAACTGTGCATAGAGACTTGGAACCTCAGTGAATTAGGGTGTGCCAAAACTCACCTCAGTACCCAAAATCCCCTTACCGAGCTAGCTACAGTGTCTCATTGGTCATTACAAACTCCCAATGTTTAGACAAACCAGAACATGAACTTAGAATACCTCAGGTCACGTGGAATACATGAACACTCTTTCGTTATACAATCATTTCAAACCAGAACGTCCAGTAAATGAGGACGCGTGCATATTTGAAATATTTATATACTAATGCAGTGTTCTCAAACGCAGTATCTTAGATAATACAAGCAAACATATTATAAGAAGCAAAGTTATCAGCATAGTTACAAGTCCATTGAATACAAAAGGTGACAACATACTAAAAATGCTGAAATGATTAGGGGTTAACAACACCTAATTCTCACCCTCCCTAACTAGCATACTATATTATATCTAAGAAGGTCTCATTGGGTTTTGGCAGGGCGGCCCCATACCTCAAGATCCTAGTGTGAAGGGATCACATCATCTTCCACCAGCTCTCTGCATGCGAAGCACCATCAAGTGTAACGTGTGCCCTGTGTGCAGCAATATAAAACGTGCCTAAAGCCAGAATTTGGCTGCCGCTTGCATGTATGTTATGTCTAGGAAGGTGCGAAGATCAGACCTCACAACAACACTGTGTCGAGTTATCCTTGAAGGCTTCAGCACTCACTGTACAGACACAGTTTACCAAGCAAAGCTGATATCAGTGCAATAACATATTATTCTCGAGTAAATCACAACGCTCTATTGGGCTGAAAGCTAAAACAACAATTATGTGTCGTGTGCAGAAGCAGCAAAAGGTAAAATGGTGTTTAAAACATTTAATAAGCTCATGCTAACTTAACACAGTATATAGGCAATGAGTAACTATATGACACTCTAATGTACTCACATGACTCCAGTCAATCTGGGCCACTGTGTGACTTTTGGTAAGCAAATGTGATTGACCTTTATGTGAGGGAAAAATCTCAAAATGCTAGTAGATATTTACAGAGAGACGCAAATGGCAATTAGCGCCACCTCCGTGGGTTTTTAAATGAATGTAATGCAACACGGAAACTTGTGCTACATTGCGTTACATTTAATTCTTGAAGGTGTTCCATAGGAGAAACAGGGGCGTTCCCATGCATCCAGGTTTGTAAACCTGGAATTGTGCGAAATGGCTACTCCTCCCAGAGGATGGCTTTAAGAGGCAAACATACCTCTTCTCTGTGTTATTTTCTCTTTCTTTGTGCACTGTAGAATGCAGAACACATAGAAAGAGGAAACTGCCTCAAGGCATTTTTTGGGGGGAGGAAATAATGCCTTCCTGCGCAAAAATAATTCTACTTCTAATGCAGGCACCCTTGCACTATATGGTGCAAGCATGCTTGCATTGGCACTAGGCTTTCTGCTGTGTGCCAGCGCTATGAGAGAGCAGAAGTGCACCATATCAAAGAAGACATGTTATATGTCTGTTCTCTCTCCTTCGCACCATGCAGCATATCAAGTTGTCTTGCTATACTGCGTTGCGTGCAAGGTTAATAAATCTGGGCCCATGTTTCTAGCCTTGCTAAAATCATGAACGGCTGAAATCTCTATATATGAGACTTGCTCAATATTTAATTTGCAGCAGAGCGTTCAAGTCTATTGTCTGGCCATCCACGTATACGCTGTCCTTAATCTCAGTACTTTCCCCTTTAAATCTGCTGATTACCTGATAAATCGATTATAATTAATATCAAGAGGTACATTTTATAGTGGTGTAACTTGAGCTTCTCATTCACCCATACATACCTGTGATTTTTGGGTTTTAATCCACTATCTTACATTTCATTATAATGGGGTATATAAGATAGACATTTCTTTGTAAATGTTGATTGCTGCTCTTCCTTTCCTTTTCATAGATATTTTCCATTTCAGCTGAACTTGTTTCCTCTGTTTGAACTCACTCTTCCTTCTACTCTCTGTGTGAGCCTATACTGTCACTATGCCTCCCTACAATGTTTCTTACCCAACATTTTGCCTACTCAAATAAGGCCGGTATTCTTTGAAAATGCTGACTCCAACCAAGATTTCCAAACTGATGTACAAAATATGAAAACAATGTCTGCAGCGCCGGGACACCCCCGCTGGGGGTAGCCGTGCGCTTTATAAGCTTCAAAATATATCACTATACAGGTGGTAATTGGAAAACTTATGCCATCTTTTTTTAGATAATATGATTCTTTGGAGCGAAATTATGCTGAGAGGCTTGACTACATCCTGTAATTCAAAAACTCCTTGTGACTGTCAATTATGGCCTTACCTTCACCACTCTTTAGAGATAATGTCTCTCTTTCCATTGTTAATCAAAAAAAAATCATCATTCAATTTACTGGTGATATTCAAGAGGAATGAGACGGACGTGACCTGCACACGTTGCCCTCAGCGTCACATGATTCACAGATGCCCCGCCCACAAGATGCTCTGGGGGAGAATGGAGAACGCTGCTGTGTTCTCAATGGCTGCTCCGACGACTCTGATTCCTAAACGGGTCTATGAGCGAGTAAGGCAAGCGATCAAGCGAGCAAACGAGGACGAAGCAAAAAGGGGCCAACAGGGGTCTAATGTGCTTGGAAGGTCACCAAGCGAAGAAAGCAAGCGAACAGACGGTGAGCGGTGAGGGCGGGAGGAGCTGTGGGATTGGGATCGGCGAGATGAAACTGGGCGAAAAGAGATCCGGTGAGTTTTTGCGGGTCTTGGCGGGTCTTGGCGTCCTAACAGGAGTAAGAAGAGCGGGATGCGCAGCTGCTACACCGATTGAATTCAAGGCCTGTACGCCTCACTTTTTGTGTGCTCCTGCTGCCTCGCCCTACCCGCCAGCCCCAGAAGCCCAGAGGACTCAGAAGCCCCGGAAGCCAGAAGCCTAACAACCAAACACCAAAAAACAAAAAACAACAAATGTCAAATGCCAAATGATAAGCGCCAAACACCAAAAAGTCAAAACACCTCAAGATACTTGTGGACCCTGTACAATTACACTCCGCATTGATTGATTCAAAGAGAGAAAGACTGTCATGTGCCTGTTGTTTGCCACTTGTCTCCTGCGCTGTAAAAAAAAAAGGGAGGAAAGATTGCTGCATTTCTTCACTGTCCACTACTTGGCCTCCTTATATGCAGATTGAGGTAAAGCCTGTTCTACACGGTCGCTATCTCCCACGCACTCCGTTTCCGTCTCAGCATGCTTTCGGCTTCCAATATTGAAGTGGAGTCTTTAAGAATGTCTCGGGCAGCAGGACTTTGGTAGCAGCAAGAGCTGGGGAGCA
The DNA here is from genome assembly GCF_964261635.1 of Lissotriton helveticus. Lineage (NCBI taxonomy): Eukaryota > Metazoa > Chordata > Amphibia > Caudata > Salamandridae > Lissotriton > Lissotriton helveticus. The sequence goes on from NC_136060.1 coordinate 316,417,491, forward strand.
AAAACAGGCGGCAGCGGAGGAAAGATCAGAGGGAAGTGGAGGGAAGGAGGCAAGGGAAGGAGGCGAGGTGGTGTGAAGGCTTCGTACTGAAGGGGAAAAAGAAAAAAAACTTGGACAAACTTGGACAATACGAGGTAAACAGAATAAAGCTGGGATGGGGAAAGAACTCCTAGAGCCGATGGGTCAAACAGCACTAACACCTTCACCTGCCTCCAGAGGAATGCGGAGGGGCAAGGGAATGCTTAGCAGAGAATGGAGCTGAAGGCCTTGGCCGAAAAAGATAAACAGTCTGATCAGTATACTGTCTACGAACCCTCAGATGAGGATGAAAATATATTTGAACATCCAGCAGACCTAAGTGTACTAGCTACATGTGGAGACTACGGAGTAGGAGATGGACCTAACAGGAGAGATGACAACTTTCTCAGCCCCACACAATATCCACTTTTTAGTAAGCACCCATCCACACAGGACAAGTAAAAAACATGCTACACTCTACCTCTGAGAGCTCAAGTCCTAAATCCCAATTAGACCACCCAGATCAGCAGACTCAACAAAGCCATTCAATCCAGCCTGCTCTGCCTGTTCAGGTAGTCCATCTACAGCCCTATTCACATTCGCAACCTGAGACAGTCCCTCTAGAAATGACCCTCGATAATCCCCTTCTATCCAAGAAAACCAAACATTTCCATAGTCAATCCGAGGGACAATAAACGGCACTCAATCAAGGTCAGAAGGGCTAGCGTCTGAGTCCTCTTCTGAATCAGAACTAGACATATTCTTACCAATAGCAGACGAGGAATCTAAAGGAAATTGTTCAATAAAAAACATGCTCACAATTATCTTACAAGAACTAAGAGACTTTAAAGTCTCCCAAAAGCTTGAAATGCCACAGTTACATGAAAGGCTGTCTAAGCTTGAGGAAAACGTGTTTAATATCGCTAAAAGGATTATGGTAGTTGAGAATCGTGTCTCAGACCTAGAGGGCAATATCGCAGCTATGCATAAGGATCTCCTAGCGCTAAATAAATATAAACATCAGATGGAATTAAAACTTCAAGATCTTGAAAATTATAACAGACGATCTAAACTGCGTTTGGTCTGAATTCCAGAAGGCATGGAAAATACTGATATGGTAAAGTGGTCTGAGTCACTTCTAAGAAAGGTAACACCAGAGTTGCTAGGAGATCTCACAGTCACCAGAGCACATAGAGTCCCTGCACAGCAAAATCCGAATGCCAAATATCCACGCACAATTCTAATGAACTTCTCAGACTACAGAATTAAGGAAAAGATTGTAAATGCAGCAATAGCCAAGAGATCATTTTCCACCTCTGAGAACCAAAATTTTAGAATTTTTTCTGCATGCAGCCTCAGCACAAAGACGGAAGGATTTTGTTAAAATGATTGACTCCTTTAAGGCTAAAGAAGCGCAAGCAGCAATTGTGCAACAATTTAAACTAAAAGTCTTGACTAAAGGAATTTGTTTTATCTTTACGAATACATCAGAGGCTCAAATCTTTTTGAAAGACCTAAGTGCTGTGTAAGAGAAAGAAATGCTGCAGTCATAAATTGGCATCGGATTATAGTATGATGTATTATGAGATCTTCTAATTGAGGACACTTTAGGGCCAGTATGAGGTGAATCAGGAGACGCAAAGGATGCAACAAGATAGCATCCAGCAAAAAGAGGGAGAGGGAGGGAACAGTGGGAATAGCGGGGTTTTTCCTCCTTGGGGCGGCGGTGGGAGAGGTGATGGGGTAAAGCATTCAGAAAAAAGAGAGTTCGTAGGCAAAGTTTCAATTTCAGAATATAAATAGATTTGGTGGAGAAATTGTCAATATACAGGAAAATGCCACTGAAATGCATTATGCACTTTAGGTGGAGAATGTGCACAAGGCACTTTATATATATCTTTATTTGCATTTTACATGTTAGCTGCTAATATGATCTGCTGCTTATCTGGACGGCCATCTTCTTGGAAGTGTTTTTAGGATGCTATGTTGCCAGAAACGGTAATTGTAGAATGTATCTTAGGCACCTATGTTATTGCACTGTTATGCTTTCAGCTGCTATCTATAACTGTTGCTCAATGCACAATTTGCACAGTTCGAATTTCAGTTTGCTAACTTCTAGAAAGAGATTTCATACGAAGGACTTCCATGTATTTTTTGCTGTATCCGAAATAGGGTCAGAGCTAAGGTTATGAGGTTATGTTCAATATATTATAATTAATATTATATTAAACCTCTGGCCCCGTTTCACACCAGCAAAAGTCACTTTAGGCCTCCCAGTTATGGTTGAATGAGGAATAGGAATAAATTAACAATTTTGTCTTTTAACGCCAATGGTGTAAACAACAGGCGTAAAGCCTACGCTGTAGAGAGCTGGCTCAGAGGGCTTTATCCTGATGTTAACTTTTTTCAAGAGACACATTTCCGAAGCTTATCAGATGATACCAAAATTTTTAAGAATTGGGTGGGATTTTATTGTTTATCTGTTTCGGACATTGCGCAGAGAGGAGTGAGTATTTTTTAAGGTAAGCATGTTCAATTTCATGTTAATGCATCACACTCAGATGCGGGTGGAAGATGGACATTTGTTCATGGAAAACTAAATCAGTTAGATCTTATACAGGCCACAATCTATGCACCAGGCACAGATAATCCACTCCCCATTCTACAACTAAAGCAAGCTCTATCGGGCATACCTGGTCAGATCATATGGAGAGGTGATTTTAATTTTTTACAGGATCCCTTAGTTGACTCGACAAAGATAGAACGAAAACAAAATAAACCCCAAGTCTCTATTGCCCTGTCCACCTGTAACCTTGATCTAGATATTTTAGACTATTGTTGCCTTAATAACCCAGCAATGTGTATAGATGTATTTGTAATGTATAATATTTTTAATAATTATAAGTTAGTAAAATAAATATTAAAACTGATTATTAAGTAAGTATATATATTTTATATTATCCACAACACTCGGTCCCAATCCTCGGACCGTTTTCCAATAAAGAGCACTCAAGCTGTTTTGCGCAGTTCACATGCCATATTTATTCATACCATTTGCAGTTTTCAAAAGGGGTTTAACAAACGCGTTTCGGCGTTTCCGCCTTCATCAGTGTAAACCTGCTTTACATTCAGTGTGCATTAAATAAAGTTTCATTGCGACATTCAGTTACGTGCATTAAAGGAAATAAAAAACGGCACAATCTATATAATTCAGTCATTGTGGCTGCCATCTTTAAATGTTCAAAATAGCACTACATAGGTACCAGTATTTTCATCTATCATCAATTATTTATACATTGTACATCCATGACATTTGTCATACTGGGACTATATTACGTTGCACTGATCTTTTACAATTACAATTTTATTATTTTGATTTCATAACTTTTACTAGCTTGTTGGCCTTTATTTTTGTTGTGCCATTAGTTAGCATTCTGCCCGTACTAATATTGCCCAAAATGGGCTATACTGGTTGTTATTTTGGGTAGACTGTAACTTTATTAAAATTCGGACTTGGGTAAGGGAGTTCAGCTGGAGGGATAGACAGAAAAGGTACGGAAAAGGCAATGACATCAATAATATCAGAGTCTATCCTATGTGTGCCCACATCTCCTCTTCATTATTCAGGCCCCCTGGGGTCTTAGTCTGAAGCATTATGATAGACCTAGACTCTAGGGTTCTGAGTTTTTTAACCCAGTCTCCCCCTCGTTCTGTTTTTATCAGTTGGTCTAGGACGAAGAAAGTAAGTAAATTACTGTTGCTTTTATGCATTAGCTCGAAATGACGCGCAACAGGATAACTCTGATCCCTTGTGGTGATTGCTCTCATATGCTCCAAGACTCTTAATTTCGGTTGTTTCGTGGTACTTCCCACATATTTTTTCCCACATGGGCACATCAAGCAGTACACAGTGAACTTAGCAATTTGGGTATCACTGTCCTGCCTGTTTTTCCTGGTATTTGGTAGTCTTTGATTGATTGACTGATGAATTGAATGCCACAAAGAATTGGGAAGAACAACCGACACAGATATTGGAGGAAACAGCAATCCAACAGCAAGGCTGCAAGAGCCAAATGACCATCAAGTCCAAAATCATTCCGAGAAGCCCACACAACGCAATCGACACCTTCCAAAAAGTGATGATTGAGGGAATGAAAAATCTACAAAAAAAGAAATTTAACGGTGGAAAAAGAAATTTTAAAAAAGACGAATGGGAAATAATCAAAAGCTTCAAGATAGGTGAAAATATAATAATCAAGCCAAGTGACAAAGGGGGAAACGTAGTGATTTTGAATTGACAACAATATGAGGATGAGGCACTTTCGCAATTGGGGAGAAAGGACCACTATGCTGTCATTAAGAGAGAGAAATACACGGTGAGCATTTTGAATTTTAATATCCTCATCACGAAATGGAGAGATGAGGGTATTTTGGACCATAACAATTGGAAAAATCTGAAATGCGAGCATCCTCAACTAGCAACGTTCTACCACTTGCCTAAAGTGCACAAAAGCAAAATCTGGCCACCAGGATGGCACATTGTGTCGGCAAAGAACAGTTTGCTAGAGAACACTTCAACCTATATTGACAATTTCATTTCACCACTAGTGAAGGACCTAAGTTCCTATTTGAGAGACACTAAATACTTCTTAAGGATTATTCAAGGAGTGAGATGGGAAGATGACATGATTTTGATAACATTGGACATCTCAAGTCTATATACCTCGATCAAACACGAGGATGGACTTAGAGCCATGAAATTCTTTCTGGAGAAAAGAGCCCTAAAATATAGGACCCACAATCATATGTGGGTGGAATTGACGGAGTTTTGTTTGCAACATAATATCTTTTTGTTTGCAGGTCAGCTCTATCTGCAGCTCCAGGGTACCGCGATGGGCACCTGCTTCGCCCCCAGCTACGCAAATTTATTTGTGGGCTGGTGGGAGAAGCACGTAGCCTGGGCGGGAACCAATGAAAAATGGATGAACAAAATTACACTGTGGACCCGCTACATTGATGATTTGTTCATCTTGTGGCGGGGACCACAGAGTGAGGCAGAAGAGTATATCAAATGCTTGAATGTAAATCAGCTAAACCTCAGCTTTACCAGTAACATCAGTAAGAAAGAAGTCTTCTATCTGGACTTAAGAGTCTATGTAGAAGACAATACCATCCAAACAGCCCTATATCGAAAACCCACGGCGGGAAATACCATCCTGCATGCGGGGAGCTGCCATCCACGGAGTGTGGTTAACAATATCCCACTGGGGGAGTTCCTTCTAATGAAGCGGAACTGCTCCACGAGTTTGGAATATGAAAAAGCAAGAAATGAATCAAGAGAAAGGTTCAAACAAAGAGGATATTGTGATGCGGTTTTAGATCAAGCTGAGGCCAAGAGCAATGCAATAGGAAGAAATGAATTACTAATTGACAAGCCAAACAGTGGAGATTCGAAACTGAGACTAATTACCAACTTCTCAGAAAAATCTTCAGAGATGTTTCAGATCCTTAAGAAAAATTGGAACATTCTTAAGTCAGATAATGTTGTGGGGAAAGCTCTATCTGATTACCCATTAGTGACGTATAGGAAAGGAAACTCTCTTAAAGATCATTTGGTCAATAGTCATTATGATTGCAAAAAGAGAAAGAAACCATCAGTTACAGGATTCTACCCATGCATGAAATGCAAAGCGTGCAAGAATTCACATAAAGTCAAAGACTACCAAATACCAGGAAAAACAGGCAACAGTGATACTCAAATTGCTAAATTGCTATTCGGTGTTCACTGTGTACTGCTTGATGTGCCCATGTGGGAAAAAGTATGTGGGAAGTACCACGAAACAAACGAAATTAAGAGTCTTGGAGCATATGAGAGCAATCACCACAAGGGATCAGAGTTATCCTGTTGCGTGTCATTTCGAGCTAATGCATAAAAGCAACAGTAATTTACTCACTTTCTTTGTCCTAGACCAACTGGTAAAAACAGAACGAGGGGGAGACTGGGTTAAAAAACTCAGATCCCTAGAGTCTAGGTTTATCATAATGTTTCAGACTAAGACCCCAGGGGGCCTGAATAATGAAGAGGAGATGTGGGCACACATAGGATAGTCTCTGATATTATCGATGTCATTGCCTTTTCCGTACCTTTTCTGTCTATCCCTCCAGCTGAACTCCCTTACCCAAGTCCGAATTTTAATAAAGTTACACTCTACCGAAAATAACATCCAGTATAGCCCATTCAGGGCAATATTAGTACGGGCAGAATGCTAACTAATGGCACAACAAACTAAAGGCCAACAAGCTAGTAAAAGTTATGAAATCAAAATAATAAAATTGTAATTGTAAAAGATTAGTGCAACGTGATATAGTCCCAGTATGACAAATGTCATGGATGTACAATGTATAAATAATTGATGATAGATGAAAATACTGGTACCTATGTAGTGCTATGTTGATCATTTAAAGATAGCCGCCACAATGACTGAATTGTATAGATTGTGCTGTTTTTTATTTCCTTTAATGCATGTGACTGAATGTCGCAATGAAACTTTATTTAATGCACACTGAATGTAAAGCAGGTTTACACTGACGAAGGCGGAAATGCCAAAACACGTTTGTTAAACCCCTTTTGAAAACTGCAAATGCTATGAATAAATATGGCATGTGAACTGCGCAAAACAGCTTGAGTGCTCTTTATTGGAAAACGGTCCGAGGATTGGGACCGAGTGTTGTGGATATTAAAACGCCCCACACCGTGCGGTAAGAGGCGCCCGTGGTGAAATCGAGCAGCGGTTGGTGGAAGAGAGTCAAGGAATAATTTATATTATATGCATATGTTTAATTAATGTTTTATTAAGATATATATATTACTTATTAATTTTAAACATTATAATATATTTTTACCTATGTATATTTTATTTATAAGTATTATTTAGTTTATTATACATATTTTGTTAACAAAAAAACCAATATTATTAATAACAATATTGTTGACATCGATATTTTTTTGATATTTTTGTACTTAGCTTGTTGTAGATAGGATGTGGATATTCTTCACATCAATATTCTTGCTCAGATATTTTTGTAAGTCGATTTTTTGACCTTCGAGATTTTGTCAGTGATCCATATCAGGGTAGGGACCAGCTAGGAAAATGATTAAATTACTGTGTTTAATATTTATTAAACACCTAACTTAACCCCTTCTGTGCTCCCGTCGTCCCTATCTACAAGAGCTAACTATTTCATCAATTGCTACAAGAAATTAGACACATGCTATTTTGCTCTTGTCATTAGACGTTAGCTTTGTTTGTTTTTTGGAATAAGAAATTGATTTATTAACAGTGACAAGATGAAATTGTAATGTTTAATGTTTATTGTCATTTGAATTTTTTCTTGTAAAGTTTGCCCTGTTTGTAATGTAATGTAATTGGTCATATATGTATCTTCTTTTTTTGCCAAAAAGAATAAACCCCCCCAAAAAAGTGCGATTAAAAACAGAAGTGATAGGTATAAATAAAAGTACCTGACCAGATTTAATGAATTTTTATTTGGTCTTTAAAATAACTGTAGTAGAAACAAAGAGTGTGTGGGCACTTGCAGTTTTTTGTTCTAGTTATAACGGTCCAGCCCACCCTCTGTCCCGACAAAGGACCTAACTCCTTTGTGTACAATCTTCCAGTCAGGAAGGCACCAAGTTCAGTGTGAAGAAAGCTTCCTCCATAACTTGTCTTGAATAATCACAGAAGAGGGGTGGCTCATAATCATGAGCACACCTCTGGGTGGACAGAAAGGCTCTGCACAGTTGAAGAAGAGATTCTCCAAATTGGATTTAGTGAGTGAGGGGCACTGTTGAATTGTCTGTCACAGGGCACATAGGAACTGCTGCAAAAGTGGCTATGGTTAACCTTGCACCTTTTATCCTACTGGTCAGGGATCAGACATCACCCCCGCCCACAAGCTAGTGCCAGGCAGAAATGTGGCATCCCCTGGCGCCCTCTTCAGAAAACTCTGGACCTATGGATGAGAGGGAGAAGGACTGCACCTGCTGTTTGAGACCTGTGAGGAGCCTTGATGGGTTGTAACTGCTCCCACATGTACCAAAGACAGAGAAGTGGATTTTAAGGGTCAGTTGGCTGAACTACTTTGTGGCAATAAGAAAGCAACAAAGTTCAAGAGGCCTTTTTCCTGAAGTGCCCAGCTGGCCTCTCCTGGAGTGAGTTGTCACTATGCTGTTCTTGAAGTCCTGGGACCCTTGGCTGTGTCTAACTGGACTTCTCCTACCACTCTGTGAGTTCAAAGGTATTTGAGTTCCAAGACCTTCGGAGGATTGGGACATACCTGACAAGCTGATTTGCCCAAGGCGTGACCTTGCTGTATGAAGAAACAAATGTCCCCCACTCGAAGCATCTTTGTTGCAGCAAATCCATTTCAGCAGGACCGTGGATCACCGTTCCGGAGGTGACGGTCTGAGTGCGGTGTGCTCAGTGGTCCAACTGAATGCCGGGTTTGTGATCAGGGAAAGGCAGCCGCCATAGGGCAGGATAGGGGAGCTGCACCACCGTAAGTATCACAAGTTGCGGTCCACGACGATCCAACCTCCTGCATCAAGGTGGCAGTCACAAAGGATTTGGGGTATGTACTCTCCCATTTCTTCTTCTCACAGGCAGATACCAACGTGGATCCCGTTCTCCAGGTCCCCCTCCACAGCAGTATCTTCACCCTGAGGATTACAACCCTATGTGCGGTGATCTACAGGTAAGTCCTTTTCATGTCATATAGCCCTTGCCAGGACTAGCCATGTGTGGGTCAAACCCCGGTAATGGGCATATGGTATTGTCCCACATATCTTATGCACATGTGTGCATCCAACACACATGCAGTCAAAATGCACACAAAGGCATCAATATATTTGGTAATAGTACTCACCACCGCTACATGATCCACACCACCAGCTCCATAGTCGACTCATAATGCAGTGGTCTTTGGACCGCCTGCGCAGTGGGCGGTCCTACGATGGTAGGACCGCCCAACTCGTATAAATCCCTAAGTCTGAAGGTACAAATCTTATCCAGATGAAGGAGACAAAAGAATCCGAACTGCGTAAGGATTTTCCTGGGCATGAAATTAAAATGTTCCCACTCTGAGTTTTTCCCACCAACAACAATGGCTTCAAGGGGACCTCGTCCAGTGCTTTTCTGACGCCATGTAGCCCTCCTCCCATGCAGCCTACTGCCTTGCCCTGCTGAAGGATTTTGACTTACAGTAAAAATGAGTAAGTTCCAAGGTCAAAGCTCTGATCTGGTTGAACCTGATTTTTGTATCCAACGTGTTCTACTACGTAGTTGGGCAGAAATCATGCTTGTGCCCGTTCTAAGGCATTGGCTTTTTGGTCCTATTTTTACATAAATCTTGTAAAACTCACATTACCGGTGTTGGATTTTTGCTGTTTTGGTATAATTTCGTTCATTAAAATATTCTCAATTTTTTGTAAATTGCAGTGGCATTTTTATTGTGTTTGGTTTTTGGCTTTTTAACTGTTTTGGTATTACTAAATGCTTCACACATTTTTCTAATTTAAGCCTGTCTGCCCTGTGCAGTAGCTACCAAGGTTTGAGCTGAGGTTTAAATTACTGAAACCTTTTACTGAACCTAACAGGAAAGTACTTGTATTACTTGTGATGGGCTTCAATCCATGCCATCTAATAAATCCCTTTGTATTTGTTGGAAGGTTGGTTAATGGGATGGGTAGATAGGCACCTAACACCAGTGCAAAGGCCACAAACTGGGTCCTAAATAGGGTCTCTATAAATTAGTCTCTTGCTCAACTTGATAGCTAACACAAAGCAAGAAGGCTTAACTTAGGAGACGGGAAAGTAAAGCATTTAAAAACACCAATACAGTAAATAAGTAAACAACCACAATAGAAATCCCACAGCAATTTATAAACATAGGAAATATCTTTATCTTTACAATGACACCATAACCATGAAAATCCAATGTAGGGAACCAGAGATATACATTTTAAAGAACAAACACTTTCTATTGCTTAGAAACCAATAGCACCACTTCTGGACATCTGGACGCACTTGAACTGGACAAACTCAAAGTTGTATCCCTCCTCGGATACACCTCACTGGAGGCCTCGGTCAAAATTCTGCTGAGGGCCCTCGCTGCTCTCTGGAAAGTCTCCTGGTGGGTTCCAAGTGTCCAAAACACAAATCCAAGGGTCTGGAATATCCTAGATGGTCCATGGAAGAGGTGTCGCGCTGCGGCCAGGGTGCCTGACTCCGGCCCATGGGGTTCATGGTTTGATCCCGGGCGGCAGGTTAGCCCAGCACCATGTGACTCTGGGCAACAGCTTGCCTAATCTTCCCAACGGCCCCCAGCGCCTTGACACCCTCGGGTAATTGTGCGCTTTACACATACTGGATTTCATTCCATTTCATTTGACAGGCCTGGACTTCACTTACCAAAATGCACTTGGTCAACCCCTTAAAACTCCACTGGACGCACTCCAGGAGGGGGACTCTGGCTGGAAAAGGGTCAGTTAGGCTCTGTTAACCTGTAGCTGCAGCGATTCCACTTCTTACTCTTTCTTGAAACAAGTCAAAGTCCTCAGAGCTGCAGTCCCAGATAGTGCAGCAGGTGCCGACTTCATCATGTAGGCCATTGGGTGCAGATCAGGATTCCGGCAGGACAATCCTTCTTCTTCTTATAGTTTCAGGCAGCAGAACTAAGAGGCTCTGCACCTCTCACATATGTTTTCAGTGTTCTCTGGTGACATGTAGGGGAGCACCCTTGTCCAATGAGGTGCAGGGCAATACCCCAAAGCATGACAACTTCCCCCAAATTGTGGCATAGTCTTGTCTCAGAAAGCACTATTCTCTCAAAATCCATCATGGATGAAATTTCAGCAGAGCAGCAGGAGTTAACTAAATCAAACTCATAGAATGGCTTTTTTCCATAAACTCCTCCTATTCACATTGGTGAATTTCTTCCTTAAGCCTCTAGGAGGGAGAGGGGGTGGTCCTGGATGACGGGCTTGCTTGACCTGTTCTTCCTTTGAAGCTGATGATTTATGGCCCATCCCCCTGCCCTGGCATTCCTGTTCCTCACAGAGCTCACTGCATCAGATAGCCTCCACCCAGCCAGGCTACTTACCACTTAATCAAGGCAGCCAGCTAATCTACTCAGGGCTGACCAGTCAGGGAAGTGTGCTCGAGGCTGGACTTTAGCTTACGGAAAAGACAGTCTTATAACTTCTTTTCTGCACAAAATATGATAAATTCAACATTGCCAAGTCACTGGATTTATCAATATCATTCTGTTCAGTCTTTGAATTATATTTTTACACTCTCCTAGTAATAGTCATTCATCCGTAACATATTGCCATCTTAGTGGCCGATTACGATGGGTGAGGTACGTTGGGGCCTGCCTGCCCGGCGGTGGCGGACCGCCTGCCATCAACCTGTCCGCCGTGGTCCCGCAAGGTGGTCCTTTTCCACCTGCCTTGTGGGACATGGTACAATGGGGCAATGGTAGCAGTGCCGTGCAGGCACTGCCGTGGGCATTACGATGTCTGTCTTTTTCCGGCAGAGATCCCGCCGCAAAAAGACAGGCGGAGAATGCCTTAGTGGGCCCATTGTGGGCCCTTGAGGGGTGGAGGGGTGGAGGGGTGGGGTGTTGCATGTGGGGGTTACCTATGGTACGCCCCTGCATTTCCATGTACAGGGTGGCAGGCACCACACGGTGCCTGTCACGTTGTACATTCAAATGCACAACATGTATTTTTACATTGTGGTGGGTGCTGACACCCGCCGCAATGTAAAAATACAGGATGCGCCCGCCAGTGTGGCAGGTGCATCCTAATTCATATAGCAGGACCGCCGCACCTATGGGGGGGCGGTCCCTTTTGCAGCTGCGATGCCGCCCGCCATCGTAATCGGCCCTTTAGCCTTTGAGGCTAAATAACTTCAAGGGGAAAAGTGAAATGTGGAATTTCTATCTCACCAAGGAATTATAAAACCTCTTTTATAAAGCTCATAGTTACAGGACCTCCACTTCCCCGGAAGGGGCGACCTCGGGGGTTCCTAATATGCTAAAAGGATTTTAGTTATTATTTCACAGTATACACCAATGGTCTATTGTATGTGTTTATTAGCAACAAGGTTGTGCCTCTCTCAAAACAATAAAACAGGAAACCTATCTAGGGGAGACATCCCTTAAGGATAAGAACCCTCACTCACCCAAGGGTGACATGCTTCATCATATGGGTCCTCCTTACCAGTGATGAAACCCTAGTCAAACACTGGGAGCTACTACTTCGGTGTTTAAGGAAGGAGCTCAGAGATGTTTTGAAGGATGGCTAACCCATAAGTGAGGTGATTTATTGTTTTGAGAGAGGCACAACCTTGTTGCTAATAAACACATACAATAGACCATTGGTGTATTCTGTGGTATTGAAATTATAAGTGGGAACACACACCCTATGGTCTATAAATTGTTCCTCCTAGACCCCCAATCCACGGTAGTTTCTCCTATTATTTCACAGTGCCCCTAGCTCAAAATTTGAATTTGTAGTGAATTGTCTACACCGGAGAAAAATAAAATGGGCAGCTTTCACTCACCAAGGCTTATAAAACCTTTTTTATAGGGACCCTGCTTATAGTTACATTCCCCCCACCCCTGGAACACCTAGGGGAGACCTTGGGTTACCCACAATGTAACAATAAGGTAGATTATTGCTTCTAAAGTGCAAATACCACTAAAGTCAAATTTGCAGTGAATTGTACTTTTTAAAGCAGTGCTGCAACACAGGGATGCTTTTAAAATGACCTCGGGATCTCAGCAGTGCACACATGCAAGCGCAACAGAGGCTGCTTGCCTCTAAAGTGTCAAGCTCTGTTATATACCAGGGACATACAGGTAGTTTTCATCCCCTGACCCTATTATCTACGAAGGATATATAGAGTTGGTCATGACAATTATAAGTTGACATCAATGTCTGTGTTTCTGACCACTGGTCATGGTCCTGACTAGAAGAGCCTAGGAGACAGTCAGAGTCAGTAATGACCAGTCCCATTCAGCATAAAAATTGGGGGTGAACAGGCCATAAACAGTAACTTCTCCATATAGCCTGCTTCAGTTATCTTCTTCCTCTCTTTGCATTCAACCTAAGACTTTCCCAGCTATCTTTTTTTACAACTCCTCATCCAATCACTTCTGTCCACTTTAGCTCATCCAACTACACTTCGGTTTTTGTCACTTATCCTACTCCTCTGTCTCTGGCCTCAACTGTCCTACTATTTTTTTTAATGATATTTCTTCCTTAGTTTCCTCACCTTTACCTGAAACTCGCCTCCAACGTACCCCAAGACCTCTCAAGAATCAGACACTGGCATTAGGAGTACGATTGTACCCACATTTCTTGAACAAATTACAAGTGTTGCAGAATGCAGCAGCTAGACTGCTCAGTGGTACATCAAGATTCTCCTCGATTGCTAAGGAAATCAATAAATTGTATTGCACACAGTAAGGAGTCGAGTACCTTTCAAGGCTCTGTGCATGGTTTTTAAAGCACTCCAAGGCACAGGGCCAGACTATCTAAAGCGGTGATTCCAACGGTATATCCCGGATAGAACCCTGCGATCAATGGGGGCCAAGTTGATCGTAGTACCACGTACAAAAAAAGCCAGATGGGGTGGCTGAAGCTTAGAATGATTTGCCGTTCCACTTGAGAAGAAGGGCTTAAAAACTTGGCTTTATTCCCAATAATCTGATCCCCATAAATCTTTTCTTCCACTATTGGCCACGAGGAGATCTAGCTAGCGCCAGGACACCTCTGGGTAATTGACGCGCTTTAAAAATGTCATTAACTTAACATAACATAATATAACATTTGCAGATGAAGCTTCTTCTAACAGTTCAGACATCACTTCTCTTGCTGATCCGAGGGGGGAAGAGCTGTGAAATTAATTTCTGAATGTCTACAATTTCTTCAGTTACATACTATTATTTATAATTATACCATTCAAAAATACCCAGAGTTAAAAAACTGTTTGCACTTCCAGCTTTCCCAAGCTTATTATGCAAAGTCATGTCAGACACCACTTGAACGCTACCCCACCCAGGAAATGTTTGAACATAATTCTCCACAAGTTAATTTCACATTTAATATGATTAACCAATTCTCCTCTTTATCTCATCATCATGCTCTTTATCTCTCTCTCATTCCTTCACTCTGACACAAACCTTTATAATGTGTGTAATGTTGTGAGGCAGCTGATGCCATACAAACCATTCCGAAAAGTAACAGATACCAGTCTCCACAGAATGAGCAGTCACCTTTCCAACAAGCTTAATGGGATCTGCAATGTCATTGATGACTATGACATCTTAAAACCTGCCTCTGTTCTAAACTCCCCTGCCTTGACCTAACCTCGCACATTTTATTCATCTATAGTCATGCACCTCTGTGAGCGACTCGCCTATTAAAACACGCTGGCCACAAAACTTGAATTATGATTGAGTGTCGGTCAAATGGAGAGCTTTCAGATTTGCCCTCGAATTTTCAAGACTCAAAAGCTCCTTCCATTAGATTAAATGTGATCTACAACCCTACCTGTGACAATGCAGCTTTTATAAGACAATGCATGAACCAGTTTGCAATTCAAAGAGTAGTCTAAAATTTGAGTATTTGCAAAGGTATCTTCAATCTTCCTTGGGGTAATACTAGTGACACCCCTGTCAATCTTTGTTCCTCCATCTTATAAGATAATGAACTTTGTCAACAGTGCTCTAACCCTTACCACATCAAAATCTAACCTCTTGATATAAACATCTCCAAAAAACATGCTCTCACTATTAAAGACCCAGGACCTGGTAATAGGTCAGGCCATTTCCAGGTACGTTTCTTCATGGAATTAATTCATAGTAAAACGTTCGGTAAATCGAAGACAGGGATAATTTGTTTTGTGATGCCATACATATTGATTTTAACACTTTAGCTTTAAGTGACATGAACAATCTTCCTCGTACCTTCTCCACTCAGGATGGCAGTGTGACAATTATAATGCACATTGTGATGTTCTGGCATCAGCAAAAGCACAGGAAAGAGATGCACACCTTTTGCTGTTTGGTTCTCTAGAAAGTTACATTATGAAAGAAAATCTTTGCGAGTGATAAAGAAAGTGATGAGCTATTCACCCTCACCTGATAACCTCCATAATTGTAGAGTGTATTTATCTTAGAGACGATAAAAAGTACATTTCAAGCACAAAGGCATCACACTTCAAGACTATAATCAATGCTGTGAACAAAGACCTAGACAACCTTAATAAGTCATACAATTGGCCAATTATCTTCCAGCAGCATTTACATTTAAAGATCCTGAAGCCAAATGTGAAGAATTCTCTCAGTTGGGGAGATAGTTAAAGCCATTGAACTTTCTCTGCCTTAAGCTCCCAACTCACTGCAAGATCACATTGCCATGTGCAAATGACGGATACAGAGCTGCAATTTAAAGAAATCTTGAAGAGTTATTTGGTGAAAAGTAAAACCGTAACTAAGGTGATATCTAAGGTGAAACTTTCAAGCCAAAATTCAGATATAGCCACATATAATGCTTCCTTTGCATCAGTACTGAGTTCTCCCTGCAACAGGCTTGTAATTGTTTCTTCTAATACTGTTGGTCTCTTTATTTCTCCTACCTGTAATATTGCTACTGCCTACTTTTCACGAGTTTGGTATAGTCTCTACAATATACATGCAATTATTTATTCTATCAGTGTCTGTTTTTTTAATTCTTTTACTTGTAACATATTTCGACTGCTGCCTTCGCACAAGTTCTACTTCACCGACATGTAACGCATCGGTTGGATCATTATTCTGCGTATTTTTCGCAAGTCCACCCCGCTCCCCCACCCCCTCACCGCCAATCTATCGCATGATGACTCTTTCGAAAAAATGTTTAGCCTACGTTTGTTTATTATGATTTGGCACTTGCATCGTTCTCTGTTGTCTTAGTATTGATGTCTTTTACTGTTGTTGAGTAGATTTGCTCACGCATGTGCCTTCGAAAATTGCAAGGCTAAATAAAACAACTAAACAATAAATCTAAAGATCAAATGGGGTGTATCTTTCTTAATCCCTGGTAGTAGAGCATAGCAAGTTGTATGTCAAAAATAAGGCCTCACCTACATTTCATACATTGACCGTTTTTTACAGACAATTACAATTTTGTCACATGCACAGTTAAACGAATGTGTCAACGAATAGTCTGTTCCCTTGTTTCAAAATTCAGATGACATTTCTAGCCTCACATGTAGCACCCCAGCCTCCTGGGAGATCTCAGGCATTAGGCCATCAAAGGCAGCTGTTAACAAAGATAAATAATTGTTAGTGTTATGCATTCATGAGAAGCGTTTCATATAAGCGCCACGTGGGATCGTGTCATTTACCGCCTATGCAGTCTGTAATGCACTTCCAATCAAGAGCCATTCACATATTTATATATTGTACATTGTATGCATGTCTCGTGAATCAGCGATGTCATGATAGCAATGTCTTACAGTGATTCCTGATTCCTCTTTCGCGTAAGTGTTATTATATTAAAAGTGCCTTCCTCTAATCAGCCATACCGATTCAGCGAACTACAGACAAATGCTGGTGATGCACATGTTAGCAATGTGAAACTCTTGCATGGTGTTGGTATCATGGTTTTAATGTATTTATTAAGTTTTACAATATAGACAACATCTGCAACAAGGTTTGCCTTTCAGAGTTACATTGTTGATCATCATATCAAGTAAAAAAACATTGATGCATCACAATTAAACAGTGGTACATACTGAGGGGCTTATTTAGGAGAGCCCTGAGTCACTTTTGCCCTATGTAATGTATTACATGCATGACGCAGGGCTCTCAATCATATTTAAGAAGCTAAGCAAAGGCACCCTGTCTGGCTTTGAGTGACCTCATGAATCTTGAGCAAGGCATCACAGTGCAAATAGCCTTACTCTGCTCCTGGGAGGCACTCCTTGGGGATTGCGATGGGGTTTCACACGCAACACCCATGGATTTTGATACTGTCCCAGATTTACAAAGTCTTGTAAACCTGGGGAAGTAGCAAATCTGTACACCTCCAGAGGTGAGGCGTAATGAGGAAAATATGTTTATTTCTCCTAGTTATTTCCTCTTTCTATTTGTGCTGCATTTTGTAGCACACACAGTGGCGTAATGAAACTTGAGGGGATCCCCGGCAAAGTCCATGGAGGGGTCCCCCTTTGGAATCACTCAGGAGCTCTCAGGCCAGGGTACTGAGCTGAGGACCCCCCCCCAACACTGTGGAGGGCTTTGTTACACCACTGAGCACACATAGAAATATAAAAACAGCTCTATTGTTTTTGGGCAGGTAGGTGTCCTTTCCTGGACCGAAACTATCCTGCATGCAATGGTGGCCTATGTTTATTTATTTATTTGGAGTGAGGGTGACAGAGCACTTTACAGAAATTGTACAAAGGAACATGATATGGGATAGGAAGCAATATAAAATCATTAGATAAGAGTAAAAAATATACAGAATACAAATTCTATATTCATGTGATAATGGTAGGCCAGGAGAGAGGGGCACAATAGCACAACATAGATCTGGGCCAAAAATATATTCTGGAGCAGATGACAAATAGGTAGATGGAAAATAACAGATGAGTCGGAACCAGGTCCAGGACCTCAGTGTGAGAGGAGTTTCTTGGCAGGAAAATGTTTTACTTCTTTCCTGAAGATGAATGTGGATGTGTTGCATCTGATCTTTGTAGGGAGAGAGCTCTCAATTTTCTGGGCGATTCCGAAGAAGGATCGATTGCCGGTTTTCCTTTTTTTCTTTTTTTGGCTCAAGAACAAAGGAGCTCGAGCTTCTGGAGGAACTGTTTCCACCTGATAAGGTCAATTTCTGGGTCAAATAGGAGGGAGTGTTGTGATTCAGCAGTTTCTGGGTCATGCAAGCAATTTTGAAGTGGATCTTGACATCGAGGGGTAGCCATTTCAGTGCAAGGACGTCTGGGGTGATATGATTACTCTTTTTCGATCCTGTGATGAGCCTAGCTGCTGCATGCAGTGTAGTCATCAGTGGTGCAAGTGAGGTTTTCGTGGGACCCATATCGGTAGTGCTATCATAGTCTAATTTCGATAGAAAATGAACATGAACCTCAGTTGTGTGGTCTGTTGCGGGGAGGAAAGATTTTAGTTTCCTAAGAATATGCAACTGATGGTTAGCTCCTCTGGTTATGGCACTGATGTTTTTTTGCATGGAGAGGTCTTTGTCCAAAGTTATGTCTAGGCATTTTTTTTAGAGTCAACTATGTGTGGGGTGCAATTCAGGTCAGTGAGATGAGGGAGCCAGTCTTTGACAATGGGATTGGAGGAGGGTGGAGCGATCAGTCGGAATTTAGTTGGCCATAGGCCACTGAAACAGCCCCAGCGCAAGGAGAAAGGACAATAATTCACTGGCTGCACTGCCCTATGCCCAAATCCCATAAACGAGGGCCATAGTATACAAATCCTAACAAAAATGATGAGGTAATTATCACATACCCTGTCTCCTGTCAGTCAATAGCAGATGGAGAATACACATCCAGGCAGGGCTCAAGGGCACATAAGCACACAGAAATGCCCAATTCAAAAAGTGGCATTTTTGAAATAGTAATGACTAATATGCTTTCACCAATAAGCAGGACTTATTACTACTATTCCAAGCATACCAAACATGGTCACACTAACCCTCTCATCTCAGAAATGACCACTGAAGCACATATCAGAGAATCCCCAATGCAAATCTATGAGAGGCAGCCCCATAGCAGTGAGAAACCAAATAGGCTGTTTGCCACAACAAGGGCATGCCACACATTTAAGGGACATACCATACCTTTTACCTACACAGCACCCTGCTCATAGGGCTAGCTAGGGCCTAACTTAGGGGTGTCTTATACGTTGTAAAAGGGGAGTTGCAGACATGGCAACCACTTTACATGCCACATTACTGAGGCAGTAAACTGCGCACGCAGGCCCTAGGGTGGCAGAGGCCTGAGACAGGTTTGAAAAGGCTACTTCAGTGGGGGGCGCAAGCAATGCTGCAAGCCCACTAGTAGCATTTACTTTACAGGTGCTGGGTATATGGGATACCACTATGCATGAGATTTACAGGTAAATTAAATATGCCAAACAGATGTAGACCAATCTTACCAAGTTTACAAGAGAGAGCACATGCACTTTAGGACTGATCAGCAGTGTTAAAGTGTCCAGGGTCATAAAACCTACAACAACAGGTCAGACGAAAATAGAGGAGGAAGACAAAAAGTTCTGGGATGACCCTGCAAAAAGGGCCAAGTCCAACCATGACATCCTCCTAAACACTCTCTCACAGCATGCAGGCATCAATGTAATGGTCCTTCAATGGTTCACTTCTTTCCTGAACCAATGCTAGCTAATCAAACTAAACATTGACCTCAAAAGTAATGCCAGGCTCTCAAGTAGCCCCCCAAGGGTCAATCCAGTCTCCTGCCCAATTCAACCTCTATATAGAACCCCTTACAATGATCCTGAAACAATCCAGAATTGCCTATCATCTCTATGCAGATGACACCCAAATCTACATGAAAATCTCATCAGTGAAAGACATCCAGCCCTTAAGTAGCACTCTCTCCATGGTTCAATTCTGGATGGCCAGCAACCATCTTAAGTGCACCCCCAACAAAATGGAACTCTTTTTCATCCATACCAAAGAATAATCATTTCCAGCAGATTCTGGCTCGACAATCTCAATGTATTAAACTGCAAACTATACATCTCCAACTCTGTTTAATCCCAGGGGATTACACTTGATAGACATCTGAGCATGAAAGAGCATATTAATGCCTCTGCTAAAATTGCCTTCTACATGCTAAAACATCTTAAAGTGTAACACTTCATCCCCATTAAAGACCTAAATACTGTGGTGCAATCCATAGCCCTCCCCAAGATAGGCTATGGCTACGTAATGATTACAGGAGCCCCCAAAACACACCTCGCCCCTTTGAAATCTACACTCCGTACAATGGCTAGACTTGTCGGGGAAGAGTCACTTCAATCACATCACTCCCACTCTCAAGAAACTCAACTGGCCACCAATCAAGGCAAGAGCTATACTCAAAACTGCTTGCGTAACCCACAAAGTTCTCTACTCAGAAAAATCAGTCTACGTCACAAATAAATTATCAAAAACTGGTCACAAGAGACGTCTTTGAAGCTCTAACAGTCCACTCTTGATTTCTCTAAAATGTAAGCAAGAGAAACCCTGCACCCCCTCCTTCTCTGGGAACGCTCCCAGAAACTGGAACTCACTGCCTCAGGACGTATGAACAATTAATCATGCCCTCACTTCAAGAAAAATCAGAAACTTCTTTTCAACAAATATTTGAACATTCCCTCTTAAACCATCTGACTGGTCTGTTTGCTCCCATTCTGCACCCTCTAAATAAATCTGAGCATCACTACCTCATGGAAAACCGTGCCTCTACCCTCACCAGCCTAAACAACCCCCTACTTTAGCTGTCTCAGAATCTATCTCATCCATTTATACTACATCCAAAGGCCCCCCCCAAGCCCTGGGGACCACCGCCCTGGGGCTTTTTATATTGTTAGAGGGGGGCCATATGGCCCCCCTCCTGGAGCCGTCGAGGGCCCTGGGGACCATGACCTCCCCAGGGCCGGCTCTTGCAGTGTCTCGGGGTGCCCACCCCGGGACACTGCTGTTAGCTATGGCGGGTGGGAGCCGAGGCTCCCGTCCTGTCAAAGCAAACTTGATTTGGATTTTGAAAGAGAGAGCAGGGAAACCTGCTCTCTCTTTCAAAATACAAACCATATTGCTTTTTCACCAGGGGAGCTGCATGGACCCCCACGGAGCACAACGTTGTATATAGGCCCCCGGGGATGGGGTCACCGGGGAGAATAGAAATTAGTGTTAGGTGCTAAAAAAAAATTATGGTCAAATTAGGAGTCGTGCACCCAGTGCGGCGCTCAGTGCGGCCCCTTTGTGTGCACGTGCTGGGTACGCGACTCCTACACATTGCATACACGACTCCTAACGCGTTGGTTTGCACGACTCCAAGCAAAAAAAGTAATATTTTTCAGATATACATCAAGCTTATGTGTTTATGATATGATATGATATGATATGGTTTTTATAGAGCGCGACTTACACTCCAAAGGAGCATCTTGGCGCTAGTGGTAAAAGTGTGACAGAGGAGGGGAGAAAGGAAATGTACGGGCGACTAGTAAGGGGAGGGAGGAGAGGGGGCTGAACTAAATAATGTTAAGTTAAATAAGTGTTAGGACGAAGGTGTCAGATGCATTAAAAATCCAGGTTTTGATCTTGGGTGGCTCTAAAAAGAGCTGTTGTGTTTATTGAGAGATTTTGGTACCTATAAGTAAGTACCTATGCAGAGTCTAAAGTTGATGAGGAAGACTCTGTTACCCTCATCAGCAAAATGTACACCATCTCTCCTATAGATGCCATCCATATTAAAATGCAGATTGTTGTGGTAAATGGACCCCATCCTATAATCTCGGAGATAAGCAGAAACAGCTTTATTGACATGTTTCCTAGCTTTCTCAATCTGTGGACAAAATTGATTGGACCAGTTCCATTTCTGTCTTTTGCATATGTTAGAAAAGACAAAGGCATTTTGGGGGAAAAGTGACATAAAGTCTCCAAAGGTGTCCTTCATAAGCATTTCGAGACCTACCCCAGTCAAAGTGCCTAGGTCATTGCCACCACAGTGCACAATTATGAGGTCAGGATGTTGGAGATTCAAAAATAATTTAACCAATGGCATCAATTGGTGCCACTTTAATCCTCTCTGTCCAATCCATTTAATGTCTACATTTGGCAAAGCTAAATCTTTGTCAATACCTCTGCTTTCAGCATACCTTTTGCTCCAGAAAATATAGCTGTGTCCAACAATCCACACTCTAAGCATCTTGAAGGGAAGTCTAGATGCACTCAGAAGATGTCTGTATGTGAAGTAGGCAGTTTGTATAATACAATCTGTCTAAAATGGTGCAAGACCTGGATTACTGCATGAGTAATTGGGTAATGACTGGATGATTAGAGTACTGCAAGGAGAGTGCCTGGGTAAATGTATAAGTGGTTGGGGTTTGGCGCAGTGAATGGGTTAGTACATGGTGCTGGATGGTTCAGTAGAAAAATATATATATTAGTAAACGGGGGTCCCAAAACGTGTTTTCCTCATGCAATTTCCCATAGGAACCTTTAGTCGCAGCTACAGCCCAAACTGCTGAACGGAATTACACCAAATTTGGCAAAAAGGTAGCTCTTGGTTCACAGTCGTGCTTTTTGGTTAAATGGTGTAAATCCACTTTAATCCTCTCTGTCCAATCAATTTAATGTCTACATTTGGCAAAGCTAAATCTTTGTCAATACCTCTGCTTTCAGCATACCTTTTGCTCGAGAAAATATAGCTGTGTCCAACAATCCACAGTCTAAGCATCTTGAAGGGAAGTCTGGATGCACTCAGAAGATGTCTGTATGTGAAGTAGGCAGTTTGTATAATACAATCTTTCTAAAATGGTGTAAGACCTGGATTACTGCATGAGTAATTGGGTACTAACTCAATGATTAGAGTACTGCAACAAGAGTGCCTGGGTGAATTTATAAATAGATCACTTTTGGACATAGTGAACGGATTAGTAGATAGTACTGAATAAGTCACTATAGGATTACTGCATGAGTACTTGGGTACTAACTGAATGATTAGAATACTGCAAGGAGAGTGCCTGGGTGAATTTATAAGTGGTTCGGGTTTGGTGCAGTGAATGGATTAGTACATGGTGCTGAATGGGTCAGTAGAAAAATATATATATCAGTAAACGGGGGTCCCAAAACGTGTTTTCCTCATGCAATTTCCAATAGGAACCTTTAGTCGCAGCTACAACCCAAACTGCAGAACGGAATTACACCAAATTTGGCAAAAAGGTAGCCCTTGGTTCACAGTCATGCTTTTTGGTTAGATGGTGTAAATCCGTTCAGTAGTTCCTGAGAAAATAAAAAGTAAAATCACATATATATCTATGGCTGGGGAGGATCCGTGCACCTTAAGCACACCCTGCCAAGCACAAGCTGTATGCTAAATGGCTGTCAACACTCCAAACCAGGAAGAACCAAGGCACAAGAAACCTAAGAATAAAACGTGAAAAACGCAAAAAAGGGGCATGGTAGAAATACCCTGACCACCTAGGCCTGCTCAGGGTGTGCCACAAGGACCCCCAAGGCCAAAAAAACACAAAAAACTCTAGCACCGATGGTTTTCTTGTGCTCTGCAAATCAAATCCACAGACTGCTCTCCGTAACAGAGCAATCTGATGCAGTGCACCTTCAGGTGGCAGAATGGTGGACGTATGTCCGGATGTTGAGCGGATGGAGACGTCCCAGAAGTGCTTGGTACTGCAGCTGGTGGGTTCTCATGGAGTCTTCTGCACTCCTCATGCGCCAGGTTTACAGGATGCAGAGTCTTTAGGTGCTTGAGCATGCTTGCTGTGCCGCAAGAGTACTTCTTGGTTGGATCACCACGTGAGAGGACCCTTTTGCAGATCCTACAAGTTACTTTTGTCGCATTAACTTTTGTTTGTCCCTCGGGAAATGTAAAAAAATTGCCACACTACTGATGTGTACCTCTCAAGGCATGGAGGTTCAGCGACAAATCCATCATCAGATGAATGTTCAGACTCAGATGATGGCTGCTGTCCTGAAGCCATTGTTTTGCAATAAAAAGCAGTAGCAGGTGTGCTATCAGCAAAAAACAGGTTCTTCTCAGTTGAGATTTGTTCATCCAAAGAACTAAGCTAAGAAGAATAATTGAAATGGGTGGGACCTTCAAAAGTTAGAATAGGAAGTGTTATAAACCAATCAAATCTCTCTTTTTCAGGTCACATGGGTCCGCGCATCATGAGCATAGGTAGCACGCACCCAACGCGACTTCGCGAAATTGCATTTAAAAGTAACATAGGTTCATTAAAAGTAAAAGTATATTACTTTTATGATTAGCTCAGATAATGTCTTGCCTTAATATTTATATTAAATACATATATATATATATATCTTTTTAGACATTAAAAAATTTCGCAAGAGTCGCACACCCACTGCGACAAACAGGGATATGACGTCACGTGGAAGCGCGCGAGCGTCGCATAAAGTAATACGTATATGTCGCGTATGCACTTGGAGTCGCGTACCGGTCGCATAGCGATTGTGCACGAAAATACGCACTCATCGCACACCTTACACGGATCCTACACAACAATCCTAAAATGGCGGCTAGGTTCCGCGCAGTGATCAAGAAAGGTACGTTTTAGGTGCGCGACTCCAAAATAAATGTGAAAAAAACAATAAAGAAAATATTATAAATATTTTTAAAAATATATAAAATAAAGAAACAATATTAGAGTTTCAATATTTAAATAAAAAGTTTTCAATTTAAATTAAAAATATGTAATTTTTTTTTTTTTAAAAACAGTTTTTATTGCAGAGTTCAATACAAGGTATACAACACTTTTGCAAATAGTTTACGCGGGACCAGAAATTCCTTCCCTCTTTCCAAGTTTTGCAAACACAGCCTTACAGCCCACATCCCGGAGGCTGGGCGGCGAATTAGTATGAAGAACTTACTCCCAGTCTAATGGTTCAAACTGTGCTATCGGTCCTCCGCGGTCTGCTTTGAACTTTTCCCCCTCAACCTTCTCCTCTCCGCCTTCCGGCAGATGTGTGTGGGGCTCTTCGCCCTAGTTGGGTTATACAGTCTTGACTCCCTCCCCTCCCCCCTGGTGTCTACGCTCGCGTCTGGTGATTGCGCACTCTATCTTGTAGGTAGCCTCAGGAGTTCGGTATCGATTAATGGGTGTGTGAGTCTGGTGTCAGTGCTGGGACTAGAATCACCTCCCCTGGAGCCCCTGGGTCTGCAGGGTCTTCCTCCCCTTCACTCTCCACTGCACTGTCTCTAAGAGCTTGGACCATCATTTCCCATGCCAACGCCGCTTCCTGGGCTTTCTCATCCGGCTTACGTCTAACCATTTGGTACCTAATTGTGCTCTCTGCTGCAGCCCATTTAAAAAATTCGTGCAGCCATTTCCGATGCGAAGGCGCTACTTTTGATTTCCATCCCCTGGTGAGCTCCCTCTTTGCAATAAGTAGGCCCATATCTATAAATTTACTAGACAGTTTGGTTTTGCGTGTGTGTGGAAACCAGTGTAAGAGTGTAACCGCACCGTCGTATTGCAGTTCTCTATCTGTCACTTCGTTCAGGATGTCTCCCACGTACCTCCAATATTCCTGCAACTGTGGACACACTCATAGCATGTGTAATAAATCCGCCCCCAACAGTGCACATCTGGGACTTGCTGCGTCCTCAGCGCCAAAGTATTGCGTAATTTTATTCGGGGTGAGGTAGGCCCTATGAAGTATGTAGAGATGGATTAGTTGGAAACGGGCATTCCTGGTGCTTTTCCTGGCTCTCTGAACCAGCTGGGACCACATTGTGTCTGGGATGTCTTTTTGTAAATCTGTCTCCCATTGTATTTTGAGGCGTGTTAGAGGTGTTACATTCTCAGTGTGCATTCTGGAGTATAGGCACGTAACCGCCTTGTAGGTCCCTGCCGCCATCATCGTGTACTGGCACGCTAACGACGTCTTGGGTTCAATTAGTCCCTCCCCCCAATGCGCCTGTATAGTCCGCACTACTGCCGCATGCAGTAAATAGTCCCCTCTCGGGAGATCGTATTGTTCCTGCAGAGTCTGGTACGGTGTCATCACCCCATCAGTATAAAGGTCTCCCACCATCTGTATACCAGCTTCTTCCCAAAGTTGGAGGTTCGACCAGTCTCCCCCATGTGGCAGGGCCGTTATCATTCCTAATGGGATTTCAGGCGCATACGGATGCCCCGGGCCAGCTCGTTTCTGCATGCGATTCCAACATAGTCTCAACGTCCGTTCTTCTTGGGACAATCCTCTGAGCACTAGTTTCTGCTGCAGAGCAATATACGCTAGCACATGTCGTGGGGTGCCCATGTCTCTTTCATGTTCCGGACCCCGATATACCCTTGCCACCTCTTGCGTATAGAACTGCAGTTGTGCTGCCAGGTAATAGAGCTCGAAGTCAGGGACCGCTAATCCCCCTTCGGTCTTCGGGCGAGTCAGAGTCGTTAGTGCTATCCTCCGCCTGCCCGTTCTCCAGAGGAAGGACACTATTCGAGATTTAAGGTGTTTGAAGACTACGCCCGGTATCCATATATGAAGGGTCCTAAAAAAGTACAACAATTGCGGTAGGGCGATCATTTTGAGTAGGGACACCCGGCCCGTCATGGATAAAGGAAGGGTAGCCCAGAAGGTCATGTTGCCCTGTAATGCTCGGATGCAACGACCAATATTACCGTCCAATAAGTCCGCAGGCTCGTGGTAAATATAGACCCGAGATAGTGCAAGCAGGACGGTTCCCAGCGTAGATTGAGGCCGGTCAATGGACACCTCTCCATCTTCCGGAGGGGGAAGATACAAGTCTTTGCCCAGTTCACATTTAAGCCTGAGACTCCTCCGAATCTCGCCAGTAGGCCCTTCGCATCCTCCACCGCCTCTTCGGCATTATCCAAGAATAACAGAAGGTCGTCAGCGTACAGCGATATATGGTGGTGGGTACCTCCGACTTCTATTCCGCAATATGAATCTCCTCTTCTAGCCAATGTCACCAGTGGCTCCATCGCCAAAGCGAAGAGCAAGGTGGAAAGTGCGCATCCCTGTCTAGTTCCCCTGTTCACTTCATATCGGTCCGAAATCAGCGCCCCCACTCTCACCCTAGCGCCTGCCGATGCATAGAGCACCTTAGTCCACTGTATGTAACCCTCGCCCAGACCAAAACCTTTCATCACTCTATACAGGTAGTCCCACTCTAGGCTATCAAAAGCCTTTTCTATGTCAACTGACAGCACCATAGGGACTCTTGCGGTCTGTGGAGGATCTGCTATGAGCCGAAGCAGCCTACGAATGTTGTGCGACGTGTTCCTAGTAGGGATAAAACCCGACTGGTCGCTATGGATCAGACCCTGCATATGGGTCACAAGTCTACTGGCTAGGATTGTACTAAGTATTTTATAGTCCGTCGTCAGCATCGATAACGGTCGGTACAGGGCCGGATCCAAGCTGTCTCTACGCGGTTTTACCAGGGGTATCATGATCGCCTCGCGCATCGATTGGGGTAACTCTCCTGTTTCCTTGGCCTCCGCATATATTATACATAACCGTGGGGCCAGTAAATCGATATATTTGCCATAGAACTCAACAGGCAGCCCGTCAATTCCTGGCGTTTTGTTACGCGCCATTCTCTTTACAGCCCCTCTTATTTCGGCGAGGTCAATCGGACCCCCGATGGCTTTAGCGTGTTCCTCTTCCAGTTGGGGCAACTGTATCTCGTTTAGCAAGGCTTCTACCGCCTCAGTTCGAGTCCCCGAGCCCTTCTCGTATAGTTTTTCGTAGTATGTTCTAAAGCACTGCAATATATCCGGTTGGGTGTTGTACACCTCCCCGCTTGGCCCCTTCAGGGATAGTATCGGGGTGCTGCCCCTACTGGGGTTGGCCAGCCAGGCCAGGAGTGCTCCAGTCTTGTCCCCCTCAGCGAGAGCCTTAGTTAAATAAGTTTTATAATCAAAGCTGCGCAGGCGCTCTACCTCCACCGCCACTGCCTCCCGCGCTGCACGTACCCCTTCCTGTAGGTCAGGGCGGCCCGGCCGCAACTTCTCTGCTTCTCTCAGCGTTCGTTCAGCCTTGTCTAGATCGTCGACTAGCGTCCGTCTCGCCCCCGCAAATTTCCCTATACAATGACCTCTCACCACTAGTTTGAGTGCATCCCATTCCGTGGCCCTGGAGGAGGCTGTCTGATCATTCTCTGCAAAGTATCGGGAGATCCTATCTTCTAAGGCCGCACTGAATGGTGGGTCATCCAACGTGTCCGGCCGGAGTCGCCAAGTCGGGATCAGCGTGAACCCTGTCATCCAGTCCAATGTGAGGAGCAAGGGGTTATGATCTGATATCGTGCGTGCTAGATATTCAGTCCGGGCAACCATCGGCAGTACTGCCTGTGAGCACAGGAAAGCATCTATGCGGACATGGAGGTCGTGTATGCCGGAGTAGAAGGAGTAATCCCTCTCTGCTGGGTGTTGTACCCGCCATACATCCGACAGGTCCCACTTCTCCTGCCAGTTCGATCTGTGTTTTGCTAATCTGTGTACCGGGGAAGCATGTAGTGGTGGGTGCGACCTATCCAAAGTAGTGTCCGCAATTGAGTTGAAGTCCCCCCCCATCAGTGTAGCTCCAGTGAGGTAGGTAGCTTGGTGTCTGGATAATGTAGTGAAATAGGATGCTTGCTCAGTGTTCGGTGCATAAATGCCACAGAGTGCTATCTGGCGGCCTCTGAGCAGGCCTTCAATTGCTACAAATCGCCCATTTGGGTCTATTATATGCTTGGTGACTTGGAAGGGAACCCCCGCCCGCATCCAAATTAGTACCCCCCTAGCAAATGCCGAATACGTGGTGTAAAACAATTGACCCCTCCATCGTCTGTGCAGTGCGATCCCTTCCTTCTTAGTCAGGTGAGTCTCCTGCAGAATAGCAATGTGAACCCCTCTGCGGACAAGATAGGAATGTATTTTGTGCCTTTTTGTCATTGAATTCAGCCCCCGCACATTCCAGGACACACATTTTAACGACCCCACATTATCCATTATCCTGGTGTGGTCGATCTAGGGCCACTACCAACAGCAACCAGACGCCAGTTGTGACACCATTCCCTCCCTTCCCCAACAAATGCACACCCACCCCGTCCCGCACTCCATTGCCTCCCAGCACAGTCTCCCCCCCCTCTCCCCAGCCCATGCCCTTAGTTGCCCCAACTTCCCCATGCCCCCCCTCCCTAGAACAGGACCTAACTGCAAAAGAGTTACCCCCATCCAAACAAATGAGCAACGTGCTCTCAAAACTTCCTACCCCGCAGTCTGTACTGCGGCGGCCTTATGGGCCTCTGGTTGCGTGAACTAGCTTTCGCTACTTGCAATTGTCTCCCTGTTCCCCCGCCCCACAATTTGCTTCCAGACTCACATTAGTCCAGTCTCACGGCTGCCTGCTCAAACGGTCTCACGTGCCATAGTAGCTAGATTAGCACAGCCATTCCCCCATGTCTTCGTTTCAGCTACCAAAGACTTCCTCCGCGGTTTGTGGCGTGACTGTCGGGCCCCTAGTGCTGTCCACCTCAGATAGTTCGGTCTCTGATCCCGTTCCCGCTTCCTCTGAGATCAGTTCATTCTCTAGCTGCGTCGGTACCACACCTGACACCTCCTTCACCGCTTGCAGTGCCGCCCTCCGTTCTTCCACCGTTTGCGATTTTGTCGGCTTCTTCCGGTGTTGCCCTCGTTTCCGAAGCCGCTGGGATCGCCGCACCGAGCTCTGGCGGAGCTCCTCCTCAGCTCTGTAGCGGGCCCCATCCGTTCCAGCCTTGTAAGTGTCCCACCAGGACCAAGCCTCCACTGAAGTAGTGAAGAACAAAGCTTTTCCATCTACTGAGACCCGTAGCCGTGCTGGGAATAGAAGCGAGAACCGCAGTCCCTCTGTGCGCAGTTCTTTTTTAATGGACAGGAACGAGGCTCTAAGTTTTTGGGTTTCAAAGGTGTAGTCTGGGAACAGCGTAACTTTACTGTTATCAACTTGGAACGGCCCGACTCTCTCGCCCGCTGCAACAGCCAGTCTCTGTCTCTGTAGTGGAGAAGTTTGATCACCACCGGTCGGGGGGGCAGACCCGGTTTCGGGGGCCTGGCAGGGACGCTATGCGCTCTCTCCAGCGTGAAGAAGTGGGAGAGGCCCTCAGGGGCCACCACTGTTCGCAGCCAGGTGTCCAAATAACCCATCATGTCTGTCCCCTCCTTTTTCTCCGGAAGGCCCACTAAGCGCACATTGTTCCGGCGGCTGTGGTTTTCCGCGTCTTCCTCCCTCCGCTCTAGTGCTTGGATGCGGTCTAGGGCATCCGTGAGTCTTCCATCTAGCGCTTTGTGTTCCGGCCCAATATCCTTTAGGAGATTCTCCGCATCTTTGACCCTATCGGCTAGTTTCCCATGATCAGCTCTCAGGAGTCCTAGTCCCGTCGCCACCTGAGCAATGTCCTGATGTAGATCGTCCTTTGTGGCTGCAATAGCTTCTAGGATTTTGTCCTGCATCTGTTGTAATTCCGACTGTGGCTGCTGTGTGTCCTCCACAGTCTCAGGGGTCTGGCCCCCATCTCCTTTCGGTCCCCGCGGCTTCCCCATCGCGCCTCCAAAGCACCAGTCGATCCGTCCGGGCAAGTCAGGGCAGGTGGTCCGCTCCTACAGTCAGCGCAGTCTGGGATCTCTCCGTTGGCAGTGGTCGTCAAGTCTCAGGGGCTCTAGTGGCCCAGCCTCCGTGGACGTGCCTCTCTCCTTCAGGGGTACACGTGGTCGCCCTCCTCAGCGACGGCCCTCAGCTGCGGCCAGGTCTCTTTCCCCGCTTAGGTCAGGCTCCCCCAAGCAACAGCCCAGTCCTCCACTTCTCCGAGATCGCTCCTCCGGGCCTCCAAGTACTTACCCGCACTCTCCAGCGGGAGTCGATACCAGTGCCAGGGAGCCGAGTCGCTCCAGGGCCAGATGCGCTGTGCCCCGATGATGCTCGCCGCCAAGGCTCCTCTCCGGTCTGTCGTTGGAGCGCCAGGCAGGCGTCGCACCTCCGTTGCAGAAGGCCTCGGGGCCGCGGCCGGGTGCAGTAGTCCCGGGGGTCAGCGCTCCTCACCTCCGGTGCGCTGTCCCCTCCCGCCCACCGTAGGGCAGAGCGCTCCCCAGGGTCGATGCAGGGCCCCAAGTTCCGCCCCAGTAGTCTCTCGGCGCGGGATGGACAATCGCGCCCGCAGGGCAGTCGGGCTCGGTCAGGCTCAATCCCAGGGCTCAAAGGTCCACGCCCGATTGGGTAGCGTTTCGCCGGAGATACGTGGGATCTCCACCAGCCTCCTCAGCGGCTTGCTCTACTCGTCTTCCCCCGCTGCTTTCTCACCTACTGGCCTCCCAGGTGCCATCCAGTGCCTCTGTCCCCGCTCAACAGTCGCCCCGCAGCAAGGCTCCGCCGCCACTGCAGGTCCACCGGTCCTCTCGTCGCTCACCCGCGGCGCCGCACTCACTCCTCACCGCTCATTTGGGGGCGGGGCGCCAGCTCCAAGGGATCGTAGGCCCGCAAGCCGGGGTCTAAATTTTCAGGGTCCGCAGGGTTGGGGCAGCACTGTCGCGCGGGCTCTGCACCGGCCTCCCCGGGGGCCGCCGACGTCAGGCGTCTCTCCGAGGTAGTTCACAGCCGCCGGGCCCCGGGTCCTGCGCCGAGGCGCCTCAGGCTCTAGCCGGCAGCAGTCCACGTCCTCAGGCGTCCCTCGCCGCCATTTTGCGCTGCGATCCTCCGAGCACTTCGCGGCCAGTCTGAGGGCCAGTTGGATCAGCCTGTGCTCTTTCGGGGGGGGGGGGGGCGCAAGATCGTCCTCGGCCAGCCCGGTACTCCAGTCCAACAAAGATGCGGCAGGGTCAGCCCGCCACTCAGACCGTCGCTGAAGGCCGCAGCGGAGTCGGGGCCCCCAGTTCCGCCACTCCACAATATCCGGGCAGGGCGTTCCAGTTCGGCCCCAAGGATGGCACTTCACAGGTGCTGGTCGCGCAGCTCCGGGGGCTCTGGTGTTGGAAAGACACCCACCCAATGGGCGCCGGCCGTGCCAGATCAGCAGCAGCGGTCCGCCGCGCCGATCGGGCGCTCTCGTCCACTCCGGGGGGCAGCGGGCCTCACCGGCGTCGGGGTCTCGACTTTAGCCTCCCGGGCAGGGAGGGGCCGCACCAGGGCAGCGGGGCGCCGAGTCCGAATCTCCAGGCAATCTCCTCGGTCGTAGGGGGCCACAGGATTTTGTCGTCGGGCGATCGCCCCCTAGCACTCTTGGGTCACACTCCTCGCCTCTCAGTTGGGCCGCAGGGTTCGCGCCTCTGGTCTCGGCATCCCGGTGGTCAGGAAGCCTCCGCCATCTTGCGCCTCAGGTCCGCGGCATGGATTCGGACTTGCACAGCGCCCTCGGTGCTGGAAACGGCTCTATCACGGCACCGGAGCAGGCAGCAATATGTCGTTGGGGTCCCCCGAGAATTTCACGGGGTTCCCAAGTGTGAGACAGGATAATTTCGCGGATTACGGGCGGTGGGTCCGGGAGCCTCGTTAGGCTGCCACCATCTCCGTCGGCCGCTAGCCACGCCCCCCATTAAAAATATGTAATATACTTTAAAAAATAAAATATGTAAAAATAAATAGTTTAAAAAATGTAGAAATCAGTATAAAAAAACTAAATATAACAATATATTTAAAATTTGTCATAAAAAAACCTTTGAAATTCACTGAAAAAACCATAGGTTTCAGACATGTTATAGTTAGGAATTAGCATTTAAAAAACCATTGAAATTCACTGAAAAAAACATAGGTTTCAGGGATGTTATAGTTAGGAACTGTTGTGGAACATTTTAGGACCATATTGTAATTTTCCCGATTCATGCCCTTATATAGGTATAAATCACTATGTCCTTATATAGGCATAAGCATCATAACCTTATTTAGACATAGCTCATGCAGTCCAAATACGGCAGGGCTACTTCCACTATTTCCGAAAATCTACAACGATTTCTTGGAAAACTCAGCTTCAGCGGCTAGGGACTTCCCCTTGCTCGAATACTGACTTGCCCAAGAACTCCTGGAATTTTTCAAAGAACTGAGAGTCTTTAATGACGTTATTATGTCCACCTTTACGTCAAACTCGGCAACTTCAAGGTATAAATATGCCCACACTTGCCTCAGCAAACACACGGTGGTTTGGAGCAGTTCGAAAATCTACTTGCCCGACGCATCCTGCTACTGCAAGTGCCGAAGGAAGCCGACCCTCCAGCAGACGCACTGAGAGAGACGCTGTCTTTTCTCCTGCCGAGTAAATCCAGCTCCAGTGTTTCCAAGCTACCCTTGCGGCTTGTTGGGAAATCGAGTCCTGAGCCTGACCTTCTTCATTTCAAATTAAGGTACGGAGCTGATTAAACCCTAAGAGAAATCTTGGACAGATTCTGGGCAAAGAATAGTACATTTATACTACACCTCACTTACTTCTTCCCTCGTAATAGGCTTAGGTTAGGTAAACCGGGTTAGGCATACTTAGACGCACCAGTTGAGTACTTTTAGCCTCTGTTATTTATGTATGTATTTATCTATGGTCTAGGAACCATACAATGCTCTTACAGTATTATTTTATTCTACTCTTTTTACTGTAAGCATTATATTTTGCAACCAGTTTTACGATTGTAGCAGTTAATTTATTATGCTTGAGAAAGAAGACTGTTCAATAAATCCTTTTATTGAAAACGCCCGTCTTTCTATTTTCTGTGTACTTCTGGTGAAACGAAGCATGCACGATTGACTGAGTAAAATAACTATCTATTGTTTTCACAACTCTGAAGATCAGTTTAATCTTGGGGAAACAAAGTTGTCATGTTTATGCGGTTGTCAGAAACTAATCCCTTCTTGTGAATTTGAGAAAGTTTCTAGGGACCTCTGAGCTCGCTGGCACTCACAATTAAGTCTAATATATTCGATAGAGACCTAGTAGACATAAGTCCTACGTCACATCTATAGGATATATTATTCCAATGCGCAGAGCCTATTGGGAATATAGGAACTACACTACTTGGCGCCCAACGTTTGGTAAGGCACTCATTTTACGCTAGATACTAGAGTAACTCAGTTGTGCTTTTCACAGAGACCCCTTTTTCCCGTAAACTACTCCAATAGACGTCTGAAGTGGGTTAAAGGATAAAATATCCGCCATAAACTGAGTAGGACAAAAAATCCTATTTATTAGTTTTTGGTTTGTTCAACGTTGAAGGATACAGTGTTCCAAAATATTGTGCACCGTATGCTTGTGTCCTTGAAACTTACTCTGCAAACTTTCATTAAACAATGTTGACTAACGACAGCACCGAAGCCGTTGGATCTGGAACTCATCAACCAGGTCTTGAAACCGCAGGGTTTAATGAAGACGACGTGGATGTTATAATCATCCCGGAAAATGTAAGAAAAACCATAGCTATAAAGCTTATCGAAAATGGTCTATCAGCAAGAGGTGGTAGGGTTATTTTTGTCATAGAGGCACATGAATATCGGCAGACAGAGGTATTCAATCCATGGATTATCTTTCCACAAGCAAATCCAACAACACATGTGTTCCACTTCTACAAGATAGAGGAACAACCAGCGGAATACGTTCCTTTCAAGGACATTGAAATTCCACTAACTTACCAAGAGCATCAGCTTTGGTTTAAAGGCGCCCTACAACATCAAAATCACATTACCAGGCTCGGTCCACAATCAGTTATTGGTAAATTACCCGCAAAAGGGAACAAATTCCATTTTGGTTAGCCCAAAAAATTACTCAAATAGAGGCAGTATTTCCAGATAGTACACCTCATGAGAAACACAGGATTCTAACAATCTGTTAACCAATGGGGATAGCTCCACACGTGGAGGACTGTGACACTTGGGGCACAGTCTTTGCTTCAATCTACACAAAAACACATGGTTTCCCGTCTATGGCGGTAATACCAGACATCCTGAAACAGATTCACAATGAATACTGACCAGAACCTGCCTTGAAACTTGGTATGAAATTACTAAAAGAATACAAAAAGGTCTCGGCTATAATATTAGCTAACATTAAAGGTGAAGCAGCATCCGTGGCAATCCGCCAAAAGTTAAAAGAACTCAATATTACTGAGCAACCGTATGAACTTGCCAGAATTATTGAAAAATCATATGATAGTTTGGGAGGGAAACCTGTAAAGCCCGAACTGACAGAAAATCCTGAAAAAGTTTTTATCAAAAATAATCGAACTTCTCTTAAAAAGAATTGGGAAAATAGTAGACAGTCACTTCCTAAAGATAAGCGGTCTCAGTCCAGAGGTAGATCTCCTCAAAAGGAGAACTCTGAAAAGAGGTATAACCTTAGAAATAGGGATAATTTCAGAAAACCTGATAGATATCAAGATACTGATACGCAATCTTCTCGTATCTTTCAGACTTCCTCGCACAAATCCAAAAGAAGAGGACGATCAGAACACAAAGAAGAACGTGTGAAGTCCAAAGACGATCAACACGTTCCAAAAAATAAGAAAACTCAATTCACCAAGAAGAAGGTAGCAAGTCTTAAAATCAGACATGCCGAGGATCTTGAGGACACAGCTCAAGAACGGGGAATGGGCTCAGACAATGCTGGACAGCACAGCAGAGGTCACCAAAGCTCGCAGGATCCTGAAAGATCATCTGGAGACAGTGGATCTGAATGAATACATTCAGGTTGAAACTGCTGACACCAGGGTTAGTGTACCCCACAAGTTATACGAAGTAACACTCCGGAAATAGGGGGACATAACTAGGAAAATAAAGCACTCTTTTGGGAAAAACTATCCAAGGGTTATGACATTCTTCTGGCCGAAAAAGACTGGACACCTGAATTTGTCGGGGAGTGCCCACATGGCGAAGAGATCATTATTCCTATTCATAAAAAATACACCTATGCCAGAAAATGGGCTGTGGCCCATTCTCCAGCATTATATAAAAATCATGTGGGATGGGATGAGGACTCTCCTAACCATAAGATCCAGTTAAAAAATCAACCTACTGCTCAGAGGCAGTATCCAGTAAAGCAGGAACCTAAAATACAAGTCAGGGAGATCTTAGATCAACTTAAATTCCAAGGGGTGATTGAAACATGCACCTCATCCATGAACAATCCTTTGTTTCCTGTCTCCAAACCAGACAATACATATCGTCTAGTTTGGGACTACAGACATTTAAACTGTTATTGCAAAACTTTTGCAGTAAAAAATGCACACAGTGCAGCACTGATGAATAACATCGTTCACAAAAAATATAAAACTACATTAGATATTTCAAACGGTTTCTTCTGTCAAAACACTGCACCTGAAAGCAGGTACTTGACTGCTTTCTCAATAATGGGGGCACAACAACACTTTTGTCGTCTCCCCCGGGGATTCAAGAACCGTCCTGGAATATTTTCAGCCAGAGTAACAGAGTTACTACAAACATACAATGATGAGGCATTATGTTGTGTCGCTGACATCTATCTTACAGGTGATGACTTGGACAGGCACTTGAACAGGGTGAACACCATAATACTTGGATTCGCCTCTGAAGGGTACAAATTAAATTTTAAAAAATCAGGTATTGCCCGCCTCATCGTTCTATTCTTGGTATACAAACTATCAAGTGAAGGCAAAAGCCTGGCAGCAAACTTTTTAGAAAATTGTGCGCTTCTCCAACCTCCAAAAACACTGGAAAAACTTGCAGTCAATTGTAGGATTCCGAAATTTTGGAAAAACTTACATTCTAAACTACGCAGAAAGGGTTAAACCTCTCTACGAACTGATCAAACCTGATTTCAAACCTACTAATTGGATTCAAAAACACACAGAAATTTTGTGTTCAGTGCAAACAGACATGGTGCACATTTACAGACACGCAACAATGACAATGTACGCAACCTTGTAATCCGAATTATCCCAGGGAGAGGCGGATTCACGTACCTAACCTTAATGAAGGTGAAAAGGTACTAATAGCTTACAAATCACACTTGTACACACAAGCTGAAATGAAATTCACTTCAACAGAAAAAATTCTGATAGCGGTTCAGACTGCGGTAGCAAAAGAGAGAGCCCTCGCGCAGGGGAAACACATTAAAGTGGTTACTCTGTACCTGCCTTAGAGGCAGTGAAAAAGGCAAGCATTCCAAATGCAAAAGCTCTACATCCAAGATGGATACAATGGGTTAATTCTCTTGCTGCGACAGATGTTGAATACGTTTTTGACTCTTACTTGAAGACACAAGAATTTCTCCAATACGAACAAGAATTTCCTCTGCCAACTGAAATTCTGCCTCTAGAATATTATGGCTGTATAATACATACAGACGGATCAGCACAGCCCGCAATTGGGGGTAAACAAGCTTATAGTGCTGCGTGCGTGATTGTTAAAGGTCGCCGACGCGATGGTAAGTTCAGACCTAAGGTCACAAAAACTCAATGTCTCGGAGACTGTACAGCTCAGGGAGCTGAACTACAGGCTTTCAAGATGGTGCTTGAAAATACCGATCGCGAATTCCCCATACTCATAGTGTGCGATTTGTATTACTGCGTCCAGTCTTACAATGAATATCTGCAGAACAAGGTTCAAAATGGTTTTAAAGACGCAAAAGGTGGCACAATCAAGCATAAAATGCTTTGGGAACAAGTAGTTATTTTACAGAAAGTCCTACAAAAGACTCACGTGATCCATACACGGAGTCATTAGCGTGATGGCGTTCACGTTGAAGGATATTCATTGGCTGATGAAGCCGCGAAGGCAGCTGTGCAAACCGCTTCAGTAGGTGCAATAACTCGTTCAAAAATGAAAATAGACGGTGAAACCATGCTGGCTGTCAATGCCACGAGCAAAGGCAGCGGAGCTGCGTTATCTCTAAACAATCCACGCAAGTATACATACATAATTGATGCAAATTGTGTTCCTTTTGCTCGAATCCCTGGAGTGGGGGATAGGGTAATTCCAAACAGGAACCAGAGAGGTGCTCTGATTCACAAAGCACATCCTGGAGGGGGTCTGATACATCAAGGGATCTCAAAGTCTCTATTAGAATTAGAAGAGATATACTGGTGGCCAGGAATGAAAGCCCACATTTACAAATTCGGGATTAATTGCGATGACTGTTACAGAGATCACTGCTTAGAGCACCACCAGATTCCTGACAACAGCATAGCTAGCCCTTTACAGACACCACTGTTATATAGCATTTGACTATCCATGCTTAAACGCCCCTATGGACAAAAGTGGTCAAGCAGATACTAGGACAAGATTCATTTGGATGTGGCCTCATCGCTCGGCTGACGCCCAAACTGTTATAAAAGATTTTCAAGTCTTCATCTGCACATACGCAATCGGCATGCTACATTCTGACCAGGGTCCTGTGTTTAGCTCTAGGGCTTACAAGGAGGCCATGGCCAGCTTGGGCGTTGCATTGCGATTTTCGAGTCCATTCCATCCTGAGGTAAATTCGGCTGTGGAGAAAAAAAACGTGACATACAGCAATCTATAACAGCTAGGGTATTAGGTTCGGGTGATGGGTGGGTCAAACATCTAATAAGTGTCCAACGTAGTCTTAATAACCTACCAAGAAATTCTCTGGGAGGAATCACTCCATATGAAATCCTTTTTGGTACTAGAATGTTGGTTGAAGACCTCGATTGTCATACTTCAGTGGTGGAACAAAAACCCTTTGATATCAAAGATCGTTTGGCTGTTTTACAGGACTTAACCCCTTCCATGCTCATGACGGAATGGTTCCGTCATGAGCATCGGTTGAGCTGTGCTCATGACGGAACCGTTCCGTCATGACCACACCCATTTTTAAGAACGTTCAGCACAGCACGAAAATTCACGCCGCGCTGAACGGGTTAAATGAAACAAGAAGAAGTCTAAGCAACACCAGCGAAAAGCCGATGACCACTGAAGAAAAACCACCTGTCCCAGGAAGACCTGTCTGGATTCCAAAGATTGGGGATCTGGTCAGAGAGAAAATAGTGGATAAGAAGGAATTTGGGCCTTCTTATAGAAAACCAGTACCTGTACTAGCAGTCCATGGATCAAGAACAGTG
The DNA here is from genome assembly GCF_964261635.1 of Lissotriton helveticus. Taxonomy (NCBI): domain Eukaryota; kingdom Metazoa; phylum Chordata; class Amphibia; order Caudata; family Salamandridae; genus Lissotriton; species Lissotriton helveticus. Next base: position 316,456,371 of record NC_136060.1, read on the forward strand.
TTACTGCCACCCCTTGCTGGAAGAAAGGAGAACTGGTTTGTGTCCATCGACCTGGTAAAACCACATCATGTGGCAGATAATAATTAGTAGGCCCAGTGGACTCCCAAGATGTAGCAGACGACCAAATCTTGCTACTATCCAAGAGGTTCAAACTGAAAGACTCATCACATTTGAAGATTCTGCAGTGAGAAAAGAAGCCAATAAAGCCATGGAACATGTGCCTTTTGAAACCCAAATAACAGTTCGTCAAGAATCTCCCATCTACACTGAAGTAGAATCTGACTATACAAACATGTCAAGGGAACAAGCAGCTCCACCGATTTCAAATAATCTGGATGTGATACCAACAATTGACAGAACTGCCTCTGGCTATTTTATCAACTTTGATACCTTTCCTGAGGATCCTAGTGAGCCAGAAACAGCTAAAACAAACAAACCTTTCAAGGAACAATTAACGGAACTTGGTCAAGAGCTTGCAAAACATATCTGGTTTCTCCATGGGTTGAATTTTGGATTGTGTTAGGTGTATTTCTTCTCCTACAATGGCTCATTCTTGTTTTAAGTTTGGGGAAGCTGATAGATGGAAAATACAGTAAAATGGATACAGCAAGTAAGAACATCAACTTGCTCCTGAAGCCACACAAATCATCTCATTGTGAACAACGAGACCTGTCATCAGTGAACATCACAGCGATTCCTCTACCTGGTGGTATAGCATGGGATACAACTGATTATGACATTTATTGCCCTGTTGAGCTGCTAAAGATTCCACATCAATTTAAGGTTTCCTTGAGTGATTTTGTTTCACCTAGTACATTTTCTGATGATTGGGACTTTGAGACTGTTAATAACATGATGACAGACTTATAAATGTCAGCAAAATTTGCAAAACATGAATACTTACAAGGTTCATCAAATTATGAAGAAATGTATTGTTTCAATCATTTTGGTCATCATTATTTGCATATATCTGCAAACCCTAGAATTGGGAAAATTGTCCGACACCACCAAAATGTAGCTCTAAAACATTCTATAAAAAATGTCCATATTTTGCAGGTTTTAATGTCACAAACCCAGAAAGCTTTTACTTTAAAAATGTTAATAAGACAGGCATGAAAAATATGTTAACTAATATTAAGCAAATTTATTCTGCGGCCTTTTATGCTCAATTGTCCACATTATGTTTTGACTTTTGGAAAGACAACATTGAGACAAAAACTGTCTGGGGCACAAAAGATTGGCAGGTACAAGGTTTAGAAGCTTTATTCAGAGCCTGCATCATCCCAGAACAAATACTGTTCTTAAATGAAACTGTTCAACAGACATCTTGTCTTGGCCTGGCTAAGATAAAAGATTTAAACAAACCGTCCATACCTGAGCCCACACCTGATAATAATTTAACTTCAGATGAGGAGGCAGACGTAAATTATATTTTACAACAAAACAGAATAAATCCTGATTGGACAAAATGGTTAATCTGTCCCACAGACATGAATAACTGTCAAGATAGATTCCTGAACAAGACATAAGGGTTTACAGTAACTCGGCCAGATCCAAGATATGTCCAGAGACAACATCCAGGGATAATAACAACTTACAGTGTAGGAAAACTGTGCCTTGAATGGCTACAAAAATCCACACTCCCAGATATAAAACAACAATTATCTTTGCTTAAAGTTGGCGTTGGTTTACGAGAATTCTTACGTAGTCCTAGTAATCAACGTCAGAAACGTTATACATACGCCGTTATATACGCTGCTTGCTATGAAGCATGAAAAGTCACGCAAATCGAAACAGCTGAAAGAATACAAGAAATTTATCATATTAATTTGGAGAAAGCCACCTCTGTAGTTGACAATGGGTTAACAACTCTGTCGTCCAGAATGTATTCTTTGGACAGCATTGTATCCTCTGCCATAGACATAATGGAACAGGACGTGCTAATGTTACAACATGGCCAGTCTTAATTACGTTCTATAATGCTGTTAGACTGGATGTTACAAAACCTTTGTTCTGGGTATGTGCCTTGGCGTCTAATCAACACTACGTCATTGTTTTCTGTATTTAACCTTACAGATAAACAAATCTCTTTGGCACAGAGGGTGAGCAGCCTATATGGTGCTGAGCATAGAAAAACTGGAGAGATTACCATTAACCGTTTCTGAGAAACCATCAGTTGAATAGATAATACATGGCACCATCACGATACCAGTGACGATTTTCCAGTTTCAGTATTGCTTAAAACATATACCAGCAGGCCTGTATGAAAGGTTGGGTAAAGAATACATTAAGTCGACCTGGGATTTACCATATACACACAAATGTTGGAGTGGGGGAAAGGAGGTATTTCTTAGTGGTAAAAATTGTAAAAACTCACTAAGCGGTACACTGTTGCGTCAAGGTATTAATTTACACGGAGCCTGTGAGGGTTCTTCCAATTGCCTTTCTTGCCACTTGCAGGGTTCGCCCACATCAGTGATAGATCCAATTTTTAGGCAGCTTCCCAATGGAAACTACATAATGCTGAATGATCACAACTGTTGTGGCATGATGCCAGGGACAGGATATCTTGTAAGTGTGTCAGCCAGGGACACTTGTTGTATGCAAGTATTGTTTCCTAAATTTAAAACAGACGGGGAGTAGCCACTATGGCCTTCACTGAACATCTCTTCTATTCGAATTGATACTTTAAGCAGAATGAAAGCCATTCTTTTACAAAAAAACGTGCCACTGACCTCGTCCAGAGAGTCGTATGATCTACAAGTTGAAAGGACTTCTGCAGAGATACATGCATTATTATCAACAAACTGCCCAGTACATTTCACAGAAATGTTAAGTCTTATCTTAAACATGTCTGATACCAGTGGTATTGTACATGTATTTAAGACGATTTTTTCGGGATTGTTAGCACCGTTTGAAGCAGTCCTGGGCATTTTTCCTAACTTTGTGCACTCTGTGTTCGCGGCCTTCCTCACCTCTTGGGATTGGTAGCAGGCATCCTATTTTTATTCCTCCTGCTCCGTTATGGCAAATCCGGCGGCCAGCGATACCCAAATCAGCATGGAGAATGGTCTCCAGGCCATGCGGTATCGTGACAGAGTAACACAGATCCTTGGCTTGGGTCGTTTGAGAGATCTGAATAACACATGGTTCCTGTCATTCAGACCAAACTGGCAAGATTGCATCTAACCTGTTCTACGATGCCTGCTTTGTGGAGAAGAATGCATGTTAGCTACTAATCCTGATGACGGCATTCATTGAGATCTCACCGGCAAATCCAGCAGGAGGTGAGATATGCGGACCAACAGGCACACAGTTACCATCTGCTATGAACATTGCTGATGCGACTGACACTGATGATGATGCTTCACATCTGTGTACAATTGACCTTCTTAATGAAGTGCTTGAACATTCATTTACTGTGGTAGATGATTTCTTTGCCAGCCTTGATGACCTAATGTTTTCTCCTGACACCGAGAATAACTTTTGAAAGTAGCACACAGCGTCCTTTTCAACTTTGAAATTCAACCTTCATTTTTCAAAATAAAAAAATTCTAACTTTGGAACTGTATTTTTCGACGATTTGAATTGACTTTTTTCCAAATTAAAATGAACTTTGGCACAAAGCAATGTGCTTAAAGTAGAACTATTCTTAGAGAACAAAAATTCTTTGAATACTTCCTAGTTACAATATTGACCTAAAACACTTACCAAAGCCAAAACAGTTTGTATATTCTGCTATGGGATGGTCTCGACCTTTTTTCTGTATTTAGAGCCATTTCATAAATGTAAATTTCGTGATTCATTCGGTTAGCATTTCTATTTCATATGCTTACAAATGAGATCATTGCTTTTAAATGCGTACTGTACAAATGCTCATTTTTTTCATGTGCAACCATTTTAAATACATTTCATGTATTTTTGTGTGGGATTTTAAAACACTTGCTCTAGCTTATGTTTTAGTACTTGAACTTAGAGGTACATGATAACGTGGAGTGGGTGCTATGGAACATTTTAGGACCATATTGTAATTTTCCTGACTCATGCCCTTATATAGGTATAAATCACCATGTCCTTATATAAGCATAAGAATCATAACCATATATAGACATAGCTCATGCAGTCCAAATATGGCAGGGCTACTTCCACTAGTTCCAAAACTCTTCAACGATTTCTTGGAAAACTCAGCTTCAGTGGCTAGGTACTTCCCCTTGCTCGAATACTGACTTGTCCAAGAACTCCTGGAGTTTTCAAAGAACTGAGAGTCTTTAATGACGTTATTATGTCCACCTTTACATCAAACTTGGCAACTTCAAGGTATAAATATGCCCACACTTGCCTTAGAAAACACACGGTGGTTTGGAGCAGTTCGACAATCTACTTGCCCGATGCATCCTGCTACTGCAAGTGTCGAAGGAAGCCGACCCTACAGCAGACGAACTGAGAGAGACGCTGTCCTTTCTCCTGCCGAGAAATCCAGCTCCAGTGTTTCCAAGCTACCCTTGCTGGTTGTTGGGTAATCGAGTCCTGAACCTGACCTTCTTCATTCCAAATTAAGGTACGAAGCTGATTAGACCCTAAGAGAAATCTTGGACAGAGTCTAGACAAAGAATAGTATATTTAGGCTATACCTCACTTACTTCTTCCCTCGTACTAGGCTTAGGTTAGGTACACCGGGGTAGGCGTATTTTAGACGCACCAGTTGGGAACATTTAGCCTCTGTTATTTATGTATGTATGTATCTATGGTCTAGGAACCATACAATGCTCGTACAGAATTACTTTATTCTACTCTTTTTACTGTATGCATTATATTTTGCAACCAGTTTTACGATTGTTGCAGTTCATTTCTTATGCTTGAGAAAGAAGACTGTTCAATAAATCCTTTTATTGAAAACACCTGTCTTTCTATTTTCTCTGCACCTCTGGTGAAACAAAGCATGCACGATTGACTGAGTAAAATAACTATCTATTGTTTCCATGACTCTGAAGATCAGTTTTATCTTGTTGGAAACAAAGTTGTCATGTTTATGCGGTTGTCAGAAACGAATCCCTTCTTGTGAATTCGAGAGAGTTTCTAGGGACCTCTGAGCTAGCTGGCACTCACAATTAAGTCTAATATATTCAATAGAGACCTAGTAGACATAAGTCCTACGTCACATCTATAGGATATATTATTCCAATGCGAAGAGCCTATTGGGAATATAGGAACTACACTTCAGAAATAGCATTAAAAAACCTTAGAAATTCACTGAAAAAAACATAGGTTTCAGTGGTGTTATAGTTAGCTGGACATTTCACTCGTACAAAACCATTGAAATTCCTCTGTTATAGTTAGTTGTACTAACTATAAATCGCGCACCTGCAATCCACTGCTGATAACGACACATATTACATCATTCATGACATGGTCAGTGACATCACTGATGGCATCTCAAATGTTTTTTAAATGCTAATTCCTAACTATAACGTGCCTGAAACCTATGGTTTTTTCAGTGAACATATATATAGATATATGCATTTATACATATATATATTACCTATTGGCGGTTGCCAGTAGTTAGTTATAGTTAGGACTGGTGGGGCGCTCTGGTCCGCTCCTATCCTGAAAGTCTTGGGGTGATTCGTGAAGCAAGGGCTGAGAAAAAAGGGGATCCCAAAACGTGTTTTCCCCATGCAATTTTCCATAGGTACTGTTCTTTTGAAAAAAAGATGGAATGAAAGCAAGCAGCTGAGCATGAGCCGTTTAATGGCATGGGAGAACTTCATGGAAAGCTTTGACCCAAATAAATCCAAAAATAAGTCAACAAAAGGAATAGAAAGATCAAAGAATGACGGGGTTGCCTCATGTAAGCCGGCAAGTTGCGAAAGAATTTACCTCTCAAGACATCAGGACGCCGAACTAAGGGAGCAAAAAACCAATACCAACAGGGTACTGCGCAGTCTCCGTATACACGGCCCAGTTGACAACATCCAGTCCGAATTAGGGAGGCCTAAGGTACGCAGAAAAAAAATCATCTGGCTCGCAAAAAAAGAAAGTGCCGAATCAACATGGGCAAAACTGACATATGATGCAAAAAACAACAACAGCGCCAAGTTTTGGCAAACCGTCAGAATCTTAGAGAACCCATCAGCCACAGGAATATAACGGAGGATATTTGGGCAAAGCACCTACTGAGCCACTTTAATACAGAAGTCAGCGAAATGGCGGAAGACTCATTGGTGCGCCAAAGCGACCAACAGCATTTCAGATTCGAAGGATCGGATCTTCCCATCTTTTTTTCAACCAAGTAGCTCGCGGTTAGGATCATGAAAAGTCAGAAAGACGGAGCTCCTGGGCTCAACGGCCTACCGCCAATCATATATAAGCAGGACCCGAACTACTGGGTTGAAGCACTATTACCCCTCTATAACAACATCCTGGAGCTTGCGAGAATTCCCGACTCCTGGAAAGGGTCAATCATCTCACCGATCCACAAAAGGGCGCCATAACTGACCCAAAAACTACAGGCTCATTGCTCTAATAGATATTGAAGCCAAATTCTACGCAGGCCTTTTATTAAATGAACTTACGGTCTGGGCTCAGGAAAAAGCCCTAATTCCCATTAACCAAACTGACTTTCAGGAAGGCCTGGGGACCACAACAAACATTCTCGCTCTTTCTCTCTGACGGGGTTGCCTCATGTAAGCGGGCAAGTTGCGAAAGAATTTACCTCTCAAGACATCAGGACGCCGAACTAAGGGAGCTAAAAACCAATATCAACAGGGTACTGCGCAGTCTCCGTATACACGGCCCAGTTGACAACATCCAGTCCAAATTAGGGAGGCCTAAGGTACGCAGAAAAAAAATCATCTGGCTCGCTAAAAAAGAAAGTGCCGAATCAACATGGGCAAAACTGACATATGATGCAAAAAACAACAACAGCGCCAAGTTTTGGCAAACCGTCAGAATCTTAGAGAACCCATCAGCCACAGGAATATAACGGAGGATATTTGGGCAAAGCACCTACTGAGCCACTTTAATACAGAAGTCAGCGAAATGGCGGAAGACTCATTGGTGCGCCAAAGCGACCAACAGCATTTCAGATTCGAAGGATCGGATCTTCCCATCTTTTTTTCAACCAAGTAGCTCGCGGTTAGGATCATGAAAAGTCAGAAAGACGGAGCTCCTGGGCTCAACGGCCTACCGCCAATCATATATAAGCAAGACCCGAACTACTGGGTTGAAGCACTATTACCCCTCTATAACAACATCCTGGAGCTTGCGAGAATTCCCGACTCCTGGAAAGGGTCAATCATCTCACCGATCCACAAAAGGGCGCCATAACTGACCCAAAAAACTACAGGCTCATTGCTCTAATAGATATTGAAGCCAAATTCTACGCAGGCCTTTTATTAAATGAACTTACGGTCTGGGCTCAGGAAAAAGCCCTAATTCCCATTAACCAAACTGACTTTCAGGAAGGCATGGGGACCACAACAAACATTCTCGCTCTTTCTCTCTGACGGGGTTGCCTCGTGTAAGCGGGCAAGTTGCGAAAGAATTTACCTCTCAAGACATCAGGACGCCGAACTAAGGGAGCTAAAAACCAATATCAACTGGGTACTGCGCAGTCTCCGTATACACGGCCCAGTTGACAACATCCAGTCCGAATTAAGGAGGCTTAAGGCACGCAGAAAAAAAATCATCTGGCTCGCTAAAAAAGAAAGTGCTGAATCAACATGGGCAAAACTGACATATGACGCAAAAAACAAAAACAGCGCCAGGTTTTGGCAAACCGTCAGAATCTTAGAGAACCCATCAGCCACAGGAATATAACAGAGGATATTTGGGCAAAGCACCTACTGAGCCACTTTAATACAGAAGTCAGCGAAATCGTGGTAGACTCATTGGTGCGCCAAAGTGACCAACATCATTTCAGATTCGAAGGATCGGATCTTTCCATCTTCTTTTCAACCAAGCAGCTCGCGGTTAGAATCATCAAAAGTCGGAAAGACGGAGCTCCTGGGCTCAACTGCCTACCGCCAATCATATATATGCAGGACCCGAACTACTGGGTTGAAGCACTATTACCCCTCTATAACAACATCCTGGAACTTGCGAGAATTCCCGACTCCTGGAAAGGGTCAATCATCTCACCGATCCACAAAAAGGGCCCCATGACTGACCCAAAAAACCACAGGCTCATTGCTCTAATAGATATTGAAGCCAAATTGTACGCAGGGCTTTTATTAAATGAACTTACGGTCTGGGCTCAGGAAAAAGCCCTAATTCCCATTAACCAAACCGACTTTCAGGAAGGCCTGGGTACCACAACAAACATTCTCGCTCTTTATCTCTTGATAGACGCCACCCAAAAAAATCAACAAGCCGCTATTTGTCTGTTTTATTGATTACAAAGCTGGTTTTGATAGCGTCGATAGGGGGATACTCGGGGCCAAACTTGCAAGGTGGAGAATTCCTACAAATCTCCTGATCCAGCTAATTTTGCTCCACTCTGAAACGTGGGTCCAAATTAAAGTTGGAGTGGGAGACACCATGTCTAGGTGAATACCAAACACCAAAGGGCTGAAGCAAGGCTGCGTTCTCGCCCCAACCCTGTTCAACCTTTTAGTCTCAGACCTCACCACTGAGTTGGACAAATGCAACCATCATGCCCCAAATCTCGGGGGCCTAACCCTATCGAACCTCCAGTACGCAAATGACCTGCTTCTAATCAGCAGTACTCCAGTCGGCCTCCAGCATTTGATAAATATCACAAGCATCTTCGCCGACAAGAACGGGCTGAGTATAAATCTGGAAAAATCTAAAGTTAAGGGATTAAATCAACGGACTAACAAACGCCACCCACGATGGACAATGGGAGACCGGCTGCTGGAGCCTGCAGAGGAGTACAAGTATTTGGGAGTAATATTTGACGGCTTGTTCACCAAAGAGAAAGCAACCATCAAAGGTAGAGGGATTGCACTGGCAGTTGCATTAAAAAACATCAAGCAAAAAATAACTGGCCCCAGTCGTCTTCCATTATTAGAAGTGCTTAAAGCGCGACTGCTACCTTCGATCACTTATGGCAGTGAACCAATGAGAGGAAGAGACGAGGTTACCGTGGACAATGTGGTCGCCAATGCGTTAAGAATAATATTCAATCTTCCGTAATTCACTTCACCAGCCCAAATAACGCTAGAGTTCGGGCTTCAAAAGCAGCAATTCTCACAGAAGGGTGCCTAGGCCAAGTGCTGGTTTAAAATAAAGAGAGCAGAGACGGGTACATTCAACTCATACCTGTGGAAGGAAATCACAAGGAAAAATAACAGTTCAGCTATGAGTTACCTTCAATTAGCAATCAGGCTGCTAGCTCTACAGGACCTATGGGATTCCAGCTTATCCCCAAAAAATTTCAAGGCCCTGGTAAACAAATCAATAAAGATTGCATCTCTTGCAGAAGACAAAGCTGCCCTCAGTAGGACGGCCCACGGCTAGTTCGTAATTCAGAGTTACTTGTCGACAAAGCCCCAATCATACTTAGGAACAGGTTTTTTGAGGACCACAAAAGAAAGGTTCTTGCTTCTGAGGCTGGGAATTCTACCCGCTAAGCACCACCTCCCATCGTGGAAACGCACAGATACTTCGAACCGTTGTAGATAGTGTGGAGACCTCAATTAAGACTTAATACACCTACTATGCATCTGCAATGGCTTGGGAGTGGAACAAAGACAGCTTTAAAGCCGCTCCTGTTCACAAGCCTAGTTCGATCATGCAGGGAGGCGGTAAAGGCCTGTTTTGAGGGCAGCAACATCCGGTTGGCCTGTAGCCTTGTCCGGTTCATGAGTGCCACAAATGCAAAGTTAAGACTGGAAGCACTTCAACAAACTGGTCCTCAGCCCACGCCCACTGGTTTATGAGAGGAGTACAACTATATTGACCATTAGGACTTCGTCTGGCAACTCTGTCTATTGCCACAGTCCCTACACTCTCCTGAAGCCACCCCGGGCCGGCAGCCTGCTCAGCGACAAATTTTCATATACATTTTTTCACGGGCACAATGACCCAGGAGACCGGTACCGTTAAAAACTGGCTCTCAGCTGCACAGTAACATTCCAAAACATCTTCAAGATCCAAGTGTTTAAAATTAACTTTCAAGATCCAAGTGTTTAAAATTGACTTTAAAGGTATTGGGACTACACAGGTGCCCCCACTGATTAGCACAGCAAACAATTTTGTACTCCACCCCATCTGATCCCCTGCACTGGCTGTCTCGCTCATCTGCTTTTATTCCCTTGCAATTTTATGGAATCACTGTACAGTTGCAATTTTTAGCATTATTTAATGAAGTTGTTTATGAACACATGTTTTACTTTTTTGCAAAGGTTTTAATTAAACATGCAATGAAGCGATTATTATTATGATTATTATCTTAGGTACTGTTCATCGCGGCTACAGCTCTAACGGCTGAACGGAATTTCACCAAATTTGGCAAAGTTGTAGTCCTTGGTTCAGACTCGTGTCTTTTGCTGATATGGTGTAAATCTGTTCAGTAGTTCCTGAGAAAATTACAATTAAAAGTACGTATATATCTATGGCCTCAGTGGATCCGCGCATCTTGCGAGCACTCTAAGCGCACCGTTCCGATCACGCGCTAATTGACAGTCAAGTGGTTGTCAAGATTCTAAACTAGGAAGTGTTGGCAGCCATTTTGTGCCTCGGTAGAAGCGAGGATCTAGAAAATAGTGGGACAAGTGTTTAACACGTATAAAGGGGGCATGTAAGAAATATTTTGACCTGCTTAGGGGGTCCCACAAGTACCCCTAGGGTCCAAAAAAACATTTTTTGGGGGGGACTGAGAAACGTGCGCTGGGTGCATGGATCCACTATAATAAAAATAAGAACGAAGCGAGGGCTCCTGTGCTTGTTTAAAAATTAGCTACCTGGGAGGGCTAAATCCCAAGGTCTAAAATATTACATTTGATGGGGGTCCAGAGGGGCACTGCAGCCCGGGGACCACCATTCCTCTGTGCTACAAAATAAATAGGTAAGGGAGCTCAAAGGTCCGTCTAAGCCCCGGGGATTCCCACCCTCCGGGGTTTTTATATTTTGAGAGGGGGCCGCATGGTCTCCATTCTGGAGCAATCGAAAGCCTTGGGGAACACAGCCCACCAGGAGCGGCTCCTGCTGTGTCTCGGGGTGTCTACCCCCGGGAAACTGCTGTTTGCTATGGCAGGGCGGGAGTCGAGGTTACAGCTGTGTCATGGCAGTCTTTCTTGGGTGGAATAAATTGTCAACTTCACGACACTAGGACCGGCTGGTCCAGTATTTAAGCGTTTACAAGCTATTAAGTTGCTTATACCCCCTTGGAAATCATTTTTCTTCATGTTTTTTATTCTAATATTTGTTGGTTGTGATGTAATTATAATTTTCTGTAATGTTTGATGCAGAAATGTTTTTTAGTGTGTAAATAATGTTTGTTTTTTGATGTATGTACAAAGTGTATTTAGTCTTGCAAATATTCCAATACGTAGTCCTTTATTCTGTTATGATTTATTGAAAACTTGAAAAAACGCATACAATGATAGACAGTGAGTAATGCTGTCTATGGGTGGTTACAATAAACTGGTTTCCTACCCTTCTTGAATATTGAATGAGTAATTGTGGTGTGGGCACTGTGTGTTTTTGCAATTTAAATATAAGGTCTAGCCCCCACCACGTGTTTATGGACCTATCCCCTTTTGGTTCTCAATAGCAAGCTTGAGGGCATATTAACAAGTGCCATTACGGTGCAATTTTTTAAAAATATCCAAAAATGCAGTGAAAATTATATTGCGCTATTTACTAGGTGACGCTAAGATGCATTAATGCATGCTAGTAGCCGGTTTGCTAAGGGCTCGCCTCGTATCTCCAATGAGTTGCAATGTAGGTGTTCTCAGTGGCAAGGTAGGTGTTTCTATGAGAATATAAAAAGGAAGGGTACTTCAGACGTTTTTGACCAGTTATTTTTAATTGGTATATGTGGAGGAAACATCATGTTCCTCATTATGGAAGTAATGGGTTTAGTTTGTAACATGACTATATAGCATGCCTTCACGCTGGCATTTATCCTGAGCCCTTATGTATGTGGCATTCCTCTAAATTATAAGCCACTCATGTCTATACCTTATTTTTCAGGTGATTGAAAGCTCTTTGATACTAGGAGCCTATGGGTCCCCACCCTTTTTTCTTCACTCAGCCCCACATTTATGGTGGCCTTCTGGTAATTATTTAAAACTTTTACGCCTTTTATCTAAGTAGATGTATCTTCGTTAGTTTATTTTATTTTATTTTCATTAACCCTAGGTGCCCCTTCCCACTCCCGCCACACGTCCCAGTCCTGAGGAAGACCCCATAGTAAGGTGGAACTCAACCTACGCTATTCGGGGGTTGAAACGTCGACTTTTGTATTTTCACCTACCCATGAACAACTGATTATTGTTACTGTGTTTTAATATTTGGGCTAGATCTACAATAGCGGTTTATGTGGCTCAATAATATGCCTCTGTGATGTCAACTATTTATTTTGTGACCACTCTGCACCTTTGAAACTATCCACACAACTCTAATCCTCACAAAACCACTTACCTAGTCCACATCTTTCCCCTTTCCTTTGGGCACATTGCTTATACCCAATGAAGATTTTTTGCATTGTGTGTTTTGATGAGGATGTGAATAAATAACATCTCTCACTAACTAAATGAGTAATTGTTTTTGCCTGGAATAATACAAAGAATTATTTGTGTTCTCTGTAATGTATAGGGGCAGATTTACATGTCCCTTGCGCCACTATTGCATCACTTTTAACAATGGAAAAGTGACGCGAAAGTGGCCAAAGGGGCTTGTAAATCTGCTACACAGTGTTCTGTCTTAGTTGGCTTTCCTCTCTGTCATGTAGAGGATCCTGGGTAAATATAATGGTTTCTGAACAGCCAGTACCTTTCAACCCTACCCCTAAACCGCTTACTGCCTGTCACCATAGTAACAGTTCATGGAACACTTAAGTGAGCATACAGGTTAAAAGTTCACCACACAATGTTGCTAATCCAAACAGTTACTGTGCTGGAGTTTCCATAGGAACCGTTAATCACAGCTACAGACTCTGGTAAAGAGCTGGTAAAGAGTTAGCCTCAGTATTATACTTCTAATTATAAACATCATTTCTAATTTTAATTGTTTATTGTTTTCTAAGCATATGATTATCACATTAAATAATGGTGAAATGTTGTTAGAAAAAGAAGACATATATACTTTTTAAAATTAACTTTTATTAAAACAAGAATAAATAACTAGAAACATAACTTTAACATAACATAACAATATAATAAATAACTAGAAACATAACAATATAATAAACAAAATATGAGATGGACTCCAATGTAAGGAGGGTAGGTAACCTGCAAAACAAAAATTAAAATAAGTGTTTAAAATTAGATCGATGTGAATGAATAAGATCAAAGATCACAAATTAAGGTAACACTTGGCGATATTTGCTTATTTGCACATCTGCAGTGTGCCTGATACATTCCACCTCTCTTATAGGCCTGTGTTTAAGAGGTGTCTGTAGGGAAGTGCCTACTGCGCCAGATTTACACTATGGACCAACAGGTCTTTAAAATGGTTAGAGATGAGACAGAATTAGGTGAGAGATCATGTAATTATGCAGGACAATATCGTTTATGTTGAACGCTTTTAATTGGAGGAATTGTGTATCTAGGCCGCTCTGCTTACTTTGTGTCAACACTGTGGCCAACAGAGTTCACAACTTGAATGTTGCATTGGTTCTACACTGCAGACTGTATTAAATTCAGCCTTGATTTTTTTGTCGGCAAAGTGGACAGGAGCGTCCATAACTTTAAAAGAGAAGGAGAAACAATGTGAGAGAGAGTGAGAGAGAGAAAGAGAGAAAAAAACATTAAAAGTGTGAGAGAGAGAAAGTAAGAGATGAAGCAGGAGAGGTAGTGTTAATACTGGAGAAAATCTTCGTAGCTCACCTTTTTGCCTTCGTTGTGTGTCCAAGCACCTGCCGGTTTATAGTGCACCCTCAAGTTTAGTGATCTGAAAGATAGTATAGAGTTAGTAATAGCAGAGTACATAAAACTGTACAAGTATATTTCTGCTTTATGTCTATGCAAACTCAGGATACTGTATTAAATCAACTTACACTGCAAGGAGGTGTCTGTGCGCTCTTTTTCTCCCAGAGTACTATACCCCATGCACTCACACTGCATAGCGGTGAGTTCTCATTACTGCGTAACCAGACTGTTGTACCCCATTGACTCCCAGAGTCCGGAGGGTAGTGCCTTTTCTTGCGCTCTGAGGGGCAGATTTACAAGCCCCTTGCTCCATTTTTGCATCACTTTTCCCATGTTAAAAGTGACACAAAAGTGGCGCAATGGCTTGTAAATCTGCCCCTCAGACTGTTGCAACTTATCCATTCTCACTGCCCAGAGGTAATTGTACATTCCTACGCAGTCAAGCTGCTGCACAGTACCCACTCTCTCCACACACAGGTGACTACTGGTTGCTTCGGAAACAAGCTTCTTTGCTCACCTTGTGCCATTAGCGTGATTCAAAGAAGGTTGCACCACGTGTCAAAGCAGCCTTCTCAGACGCTGTTACGATGGCCACGCATCATCGCAGAATAGTCGAACATTGAGCTTTGGAGGTGTTGGGGGGACGCCAATTTGTGAAACACAACCTGTTAGATAAAAAGGAAGATAACATTATGCGTCACTTCTTTATCAAAGGAGAGAGGAAGTGAGAGAGTGACTGAAAAGAATATTCACAGCTCACCTTTCTGTCACCGGTGTGTCTTTCACCACGTGCCAGGACATAATGCACCCTGAAGCTCTACATCTAAAAGATAGTAAAAGAAAGATGTTATGATTGGTAATTGTTACTATCTTAATGTGGAGTAGAATTACATCGCCCTTTCACACACCTTCGCTCCTGCATTAAAAATACATCTATTTGTACAGTTCCAACTTGTTTAATAGGCTTCGATGCCCTTTCAGACGCGCAGCGGTCTCGCGTGGCGGGCGCGCCCTAGGCGCGCCCAAGGATAAGCCAAAGGTCAGCCCGTCTGCGCCCGTCCGCGCCTCGGCCGTGGCGGACGCAGGACTCGCTGACCTACAGTCGCAAGCTCCAGACAGGGTTGCCATCTCATATACACGTGAGCAGTTACGCTCTTTGCGTCCTTTGGGTTGTTTGGGCTCAGGACGGGGTGTGGGGGATTTTGATCTGTTCAACCCCTGCTCTGCCTGTGGCTTTAGCTGTGCTGCTACACTGATTGGTCATCCTCCTCCTTCGAGTGTTTCTCACTCTATCTCAGTGGCCTTGGTTAATGCTCGATCGTTGAGCAAGCACACTGCGGATATATTTGAACTTTTGGCGGAGGGCTCTTTGGACATTCTGTTTGTGACAGAAACCTGGCTTAACAACGCCAGTGCACCGGATGTCGAGTTGGCCATCCCCAGAGGTTATAAAATATGCAGGAAAGACCGAGCACTGGGAAGGGGAGGGGGACTGGCAATTATTCTGAAAGAATCTTGGGTTCTTCATGTTGATCCCACGGACGAGTTAGGAGTCGGGGAAGTCCTGAATTTCTCCCTGGTCCTCTCTCCCCATTTCACTTTAGGTGGCACTTTAATCTACTGGCCACCAGGGCCTTTTGGTCCATTTCTTAAAGCATTGCTGGAGGCTATGGTGCCTCTGGCTCTGAGATTTCCGTGTTTTTTGCTGCTGGGTGATTTTAATATTCATGTTGAGGTGGCGGTGCTCCCTGAGTGTAAAGCTTTGTGGGATTTATTAAATCTGGCCCACCTTTCTCAATGGATTTCTCTGCCTACACACGCGGGGGGTCACACGCTAGATGTGATCTGCTCGAACTTTCCCCTTTGGGTGGAACCCCCGCTAGCCCTCACGTGGTCGGATCATCGGCTGATCAGATTTGCTTGGTCAGCCCAGAAAATTACCCCTACAGCGGCTAAAACCGTGTGTGCCAAGAAAATTAATTTGTGTACTCTGTCTGCCTCCCTGAGAGAGAGCCGTCCCGTGTTGGGCGATGAGCTGGAGAAGGCGGTGCTGACTTTCAACGCATGGGCTGCAGCTGGGGTGGCTTCTTCATCCAAAGGTAGTAACACTGGTAGAGCCTGCTCTTCCCCTTCCAAACCTTGGTTTTCTCCTGAGTTACACGCACATAAGCTGGCCTGCAAAAAGCTTGAACGGGCCTGGCGTCAAGCTTATTGCCCCCTGGCTAAGGCGGCTCTGCGGGGTGCACAGAGGAACTACTATGCCTGTATTAAAACAGCAAAGGGTAAGTACTTTGCGAGCAGGATTGACAAGGCGAACAATAGCAGTCGTGAGATTTTTGCTATTGTGAAAAGCTTTCTTCTCTCCCCCTGCGCAGAGCAACGGGTGGTCCCGGCCTCTGTGGCGTGGTGTGAGAGTCTTTCCTCGTTCTTTGAGCAAAAAATTGCTGCTATTCAGTTTAGTCTTGGTTCCAGTAGCACCTCGGACTTCATTCCCGACCTCTCCACCCCTAGGGTCATCCTCCCCTAGGATGGCGGAGTTTGTGTCACCATCAGCAGACGACACTGGGGCTGTGGTTAAATACCTGAAATCAGGGTCACCAACTGACCCCTGTCCGGCGCAGGTGCTCGCCGGCATAGCGTAGGTGGTGGTTCAGGAAATCTCGCATATCGTTGGCCTCTCATTCAAGTCGGCCGCTGTGCCCGCGGAATGGAAACAGGCTAAGCTGCTGCCTTTGCTCAAAAAGGCTGGTGCTGATCCTGCTGTGCTTGCCAATTATCGGCCAATTTCATTACTTCCGGCTATGGCAAAAATTGGTGAAAAGATGGCGTTCCGGCAGCTGAACAAGTTTTTTTAATCGTCCGGGGCTCTCCACCCGGCACAATCGGGGTTCCGTGCTGCTCACAGCACGGAGTCTGCACTGGTGGAAATCTCTGAAGCGGTTAGGGAGTGTCTGGACAGTGGCGGCAGAGCGGCTCTAATTTTATTGGACCTCTATGCCGTGTTCGACACTGTGCCACACCAGCGCCTTCTCTCTCGGCTAGCTGATATTGGTGTCACGGGTTTAGCTTCAGACTGGCTGAGTTCTTTTCTCTCGTCCAGATCCCAGCAGGTCTGGCTTCCCCCCTTTTCATCTATGGCTAAGCCGCTTTTGACGGGTGTCCCTCAGGGCTCCACGTTGAGCCCATTGCTTTTTAATGTTTATTTGACCCCTCTGATAAGGATGGCTGAACAACTGGGGGCCAAAATTATTGCCTATGCGGATGACACACAGCTGCTATTTACATGGCCCAGTGATGTCTTGGACACAGTGCTGATTCAGTCTTGTCTTTCCTCTGTTTTTGACTGGCTAGCTGCCTCACAATTGAAATGCAATGAGGATAAGATGGAAATGCTGTACGGTCATTTTCCCCCTAACTTTAGAGAATTACTTTGGCCGGCTGGCTTTCCGCTGCCCTGTTCAGTTAATGTCCCCGCTAAGAATTTGGGGGTCTGGTTCGGAGAAGACCTCCGGTTCGAGGCGCACATTAAGAAACTGATGGGGGGTTACTTTGGAACCCTTAAAGCGCTTCGTAAGTTTGTTCCTTATCTTCCTTCCACAGCAAGAGAGTCAGTAGCTAGGGCATTGATTCTCTCGTGCCTTGACTATTCTAACGCCTTATTGAGTGGATCCCGGCCTATCTGGTAAGACGTCTCCAGGTAATCCAAAATGCTACTGCCAGACTTCTAGGTAATATTTCCAGCCGTGTGAGTGTAAAGATCCACTTGCAGAGATTGCACTGGCTGCCAGTCCCACAACGGATCACTTTTAAAATTCTCCCACTGGCCCATAAAGCTATAAATGGTTTTGGTCCCGCCTACTTGAGGAAACGATTTAGTCGTTACTCTCCCAACAGACCTTTGCGCTCTGCCGATCAACATCTGTTGCAAGTCCCACGTTTCCGGCGTTCCCTGCTGGGAGGGCAGTCGGTTACGGTGAAAGCCGCTTTTGCCTGGAATGACCTTCCATTATTCTTGCGAGCTATCCTGAACTTTGGTTCTTTTAAAAATGTCTTGAAAACCCATCTGTTCAGGATGGCCTTTTAGCTGTTCCCCACAGTTTACTCCTTTTTCCTGTCTCTTTTTCTTTTTCTCATTTCGCGCCAGGATACTCCGGCAGTAATTGAGCGCATAACAAAACAGCATAAATAAATAAAATAAATTTATGAACAATTAGTACAGTAGTAATGTTTTTTATCTGGTTGTGAAAGCAAGTGGTGCGCAGTGATACACGTGGTTTAAATCATCACGAGCGATGGACATTTGACCAATTATAAAAACTTTCCTGCTATTGGTAATAAAAATAGAAATGCAATAAGATACGGTATATAGGACTGTGTACGCCTGTATCGGTGCGTCGCCTTTTGGTATGCAGTCTGCTGCACTCCATCTACTCCCTCCGCTGTGCACCCAGGCCCCGCTGCTCACCTTTTCATGCACAGGGCACCTTCTACATCATGCAGTCCCGCTCTGCCACCAAGAAGTCTTACATATGGTGCTGAGTCTTTATATCGCTGTGGCTAAGGACATATTTGTTCTCCCATCATCATTGCAGGTTGCTCACACGCTGAGTCCTTGCAGTACCACTAACTCAGTGACCAAAGAGGCCACGCATGTAGTAGTGGGCCCCCTGCTCGGTGGTTCGGGCCTTCATGAGGCGTCCGAACCACTAGGACGGGCCATCACAGCGCTTGAGATGGGAGCAACTCTAAAATGGCGTGGAGCACGCGCGCCCCTTCTTTTTTATTGATAGGGTCACGTGTGTAGTGATGCATGTGCTAGATGGGTGTGGTGTGGGTGTTTACCAGTCATGAGGGAGTGTATGTGTGCCGTTCTGACAACTAGACCTGGAAGTAAGAAATCACTACAATGGAAATCTGGGCCATGTAGCGTTCTTGTGTTTTCCTGGAAGCGTAAGTGGAGTGGGCTGGACTGATGTATGCCAGTGCTGCGCGAGGCTGTGAACAATGACTCCGGAGCTATGGGCGTGGTTCCGTCATTAGCTACATGAAAAATCAACTCTTCGGGTGTCTGTGTTGTAGTGCTGTTGTCACCCAGGTCTTGCATGCAAATGTGTCATAATGTCTGTAAAGTCCCACAATATAGCAACATGGAAAGTACGGGGTGTCATTGACCTTATATTCATCCATAGTTGCACACATAAAAGATAGTGGACAGGACGCATTTCTGCGAATATGAATGTTTGTTGTACATTCAGTGGAGTGTTGTGGCTGTAGTAATATAGGGCTGTGAATGGGTTAGGTTGCAGTTTTTGTCACATGAAGGACAGATAATATATATATACGTATGTGGTCATTCAGGTATACTTTCGAACTTGGTGCTGGAAATCAGTGTTCGAGGCTCGGAGTTGCGTCCACATCCTGTTATTGTAGAGTAATGACGTAATCTACGCATGCCTGAAAATGTACTGTAAATACTGTGCTCATGTAAATTGTTGATATTGTTTTGGGTCAACTTTGTGCTATATAAATATGCAAAAAAAAAAAAAAAAGAAATAGCATACACTTATAAATTGACTATAGAGTTTCTTTCCAGAATTGTAATGATCCACTTTGTACGTTCGTATTTGTAGAATGAGCGAGAGAAAGTTATATAATCGAAGTTTTTGTTATTGGCAGAGGTAAGATGGTTGCATACACTATTTACAGAACAATGTATTGTGGTAGGGTGCACAAGTAGCATTTTACAAACATAATAAGTACACAGACACAGATAGATAGTTGAAGTGGGTAGAGGCAAGTGTGCTCAACTTCATTTTGTTACGTTGTTGTTGGTAACAAGTAGAATAGTAATCATGATATCATACACAGATATTCAATCATAAACGGTTTATGACTCCTGCTGTACAAAGATAGGAGCACTGTATATGAAATAATACACAGGAGATTCTGTCGTAAAGGGTTCATGAGTTGTGGTGCACTAAGGTAGGACGGTTTGTGTGGAGCCTGCAATGATGCGTGGTTCAGGCAGAGCGCACTGGTACGAATGTCTTTTGGCAACTGAATTTTGCCTTAATAAGGCCACGTGGCGATTATTTATGATGCACTTAGTTAGCAGTACGTATGGTGCTCAGCGTGTTGCCTACTGAACTGCATCATGTGTAATCACGATTGAAATAATAGATGAAACATGTATGGAATACATTATCGAAATATGTATGTTTCAGGGACATTATAGGTCAAGTTGTCTTTGCACTTGCAGCTTGAATTTTGTTTTTCAACTAAACCTAGGACTGATAGAAAAGAAGTTTTTGAAGGAAGGTTATTAAAGGGATATTGTGTAGTTTTGAGGGACGTTATACTTTGTTTGGTACTGCACTCTATAAATAATGAATGAAGAGTCAGTTGAATTCTGCTTGAAAGTCATGTGGCGATGAATTATGGGGCACTGAGTTACTAGTACCTTTGGGACTGAGCGTGTACATAACTTGTGATGATTCGTGGTTCGGGCAGGCCGAACTGGGGGTAATGTTTTATGATTACTGAATTATGCCTTAATAAAGCCTTGTGGGTACCATCGATGGTTATCAATTCTTCAGCAATAAAATGATCAGAATGAGATGATTCTTCCAGTGGTGTAACTGTTTTTGTCTCCAAAAAGGTAATTCAGGTTTCCAATGAAGAAAAAGTGAGGTTCAAATTGTGATCTGTGCTGTCAGCAGTGTAGATTGCCATTAAGTGTGCATTTGCACTTGCAGCGTGAATTGTATTATTCAACTAAATCTATAACTGATATAAAAGAAGTTTTTGAAGGAAGCATAGTAAAGGGATATTGTATAGGTTTGATAGGTGTTATACTTAGTTTGGTATTGTACTCTGCAAATAATGAATCAATGGTCTATTTAATTGTGAGTTCTGATGACCGAAGTGTAGGCAGGAGGCAGCGGTTAGCAAGAGCCCGCGGCCATGTGGCGTTGAGTAGAGCTGCACAGTATTGGTAATTTAGTGTGTGTGCAACCAGCAATGATAAGAGGTACACAGAGTTAGTGGCACCTGAAGCAACTACGTTAATAAAATCAAGTTTTCTTATAAATACTTTTTGTCCTTTTACGGGACTAAGTTGCAGTAGATCCCCAAAAACTATGATATGTTTTTCTTTAAATAAGACATCTGAGTCAATACGGCTATAGTCAAGATTGAAAGCTGAATTCAAGTGAACCCTGCTGTCCGCACTGTAGATCGAAGGCAGTAGTTGACACAGACATCGAGAAATGCTTTTTGTCACATCCTTCAACAGAATCTGAAGACATATAGTACAATTGTCTCTGCATTAAATAAAGAAAGGCTTAATTCAATGCTGTCCGTAGTGTAGATGCAAAGCTGAATTTAAGTTGTGAACCCGACTGTCAGCAGTGTAGATCGAAGGCAGTAGTCAGCACAGTTATAGACAAATGCTTTTGTCACATTCTTTTACAAAATTGGAAGATATAGAGTACAATTGTCTCTACCTTAAATAAAGTAAGGCTTGATTCCAGGCTGCCCATAGTGTAGATCCAAAGCTGAATTCAAGTTGTGAACCCTGCTGTCTACAGTGTAGATCGAAGGCAGTAGTTGACACAGACATCGAGGAATGCTTTTTTGTGACATACTTTAACAAAATCTGAGGACATAGTACAATTGTCCCTGCCTTAAATAAATCGAGACTGAATTCAATGTTGTTTGTAGTGATGATGCGCCACTGATATCAAGTTGTAAACTCTATTGACCGCACCTTAGATTGAAGGGAATAGTCAGCACAGATATCGATGAAGAATTTTTATCACTTATTTTAACAAAGTTTGGGGACCTAGAGTAGAACATAAATCAAGGATAACTTCAATGCTGTGCTTAGTGTAGATCCAAAGCTGAATTCAAGTTGTGAACCCTGCTGTCTGTAGTGTAGATCAAAGCTAGTAGTCAATACAGACATAAGTCTGCAGTGCTGTGGCGCTGACTTCGGGGACCTAGAGTAGAACATAAATCAAGGATAACTTCAATGCTGTGTGTAGTGTAGATCCAAAGCTGAATTCAAGTTGTGAACCCTGCTGTCTGCAGTGTAGATCAAAGGTAGTAGTCAATGCAGACATAAGTCTGCGGTGCTGTGGCGCTGAGTTCGCAATGGGCCTGTATCAAGGAGGCACGTGGTCATGGCAGCAGCCACATGGCAGGGTGAGGACCTTCACTGTGGCGGAGTCTCTTTCCTTTGCTGGAGTGAACCACGCCCAAGGTGTAGGCTGATTAGTTATAGTCTTACGCTGACGTTGCGTACGTTGAACCAGCCTACTCCACTTCTGCTTTAAGGGGGGAGAGACAACACAGCTACATGACCAAAATATTCCCCAGTGTCTGAGATAATATGGTTGCGTCCACTATGCAGTACACTACACGTATCAATAGTATATCTACACACTGAAAAGATTTTGGTTTGTGTAGTGAGTTGTGTTTAGCATACCACCGGTAGTGTTAGCATTTTGTTAATTATTTTTGGTGTGCGACTTCCTTCCCTTATACATAGTTGGTTGCCACATCTCTGAACATTGAGCTACTGTGCTGTTGAGGGGATATATTATTTTGGGAAGGTCCGTTGTCCTGTTTTGCGCTGCCTCTGAGGTAGGAGGTCAGGAGGGGTGGTTGTACTGGTGGTGGCTCTGGGTATTGTGATTTTGTTGGATGCCAGAAGTGTATAATTAGTACCTCTATCACATATTCCTCTTTAAATTGGGTGTGAGTTAGATGTAATTCACGCAGTACATAGTCGACGCCCTTACACTAGTTAAATGTTGATGTTAATTTGTTAGAGGTAAGTGGAACTCTTGCCTGTTTTTTTAGGTAGCATTACAGATTTGGCTTCTTGCTGAAAATATGGGGAAGTCGTGAACATTATTATTAGGAATTATCATTTAAAAAAACCTTTGAAAATCACTGCCAAAACCATAGGTTTCAGGCAGGTTATAGTTAGGAATTATCATTTAAAAAACCTTAGAAATGCATTGAAAAAAACATAGGTTTCAGGGGTGTTATAGTTAGCTGGACATTTCACTCATACAAAACCATTGAAATTCCTCAGGTATAGTTAGTTGTACTAACTGTAACTCTTGCCCCCTTAATCCACTGGTGATAATGTCACATATTACATCATTCATGACATGGTCAGTAACATCACTGATGACATTTCAAATGACATCACTGATGACATCATCCACATGACAATCAGATACACCTCATCATAACCTTTTATCATTCACTGTAAATTTCAGAGTACAATATTTGAATCCATTGACACAGCAATACAACAATCTAAAAACCCTCTCAGTGATTCCTAGATCTACACACACATCTAATCAATTAATTACAGATTTACTCATACATGTTTTCAATGATCAATAGAACACTATCAAATATAGTTATACACCCATAGTGACATTACACACCAGCACACATCCAATTCACTTATGCAGTCATCCTACTCACTTTTGCAAACAATGTATCATATTTACATTTACTCAGCTACACACTTAGACAAATAGCACTTTATTTATTCATACAGATAGTAACTCATACTTAGTATGTTATGAAATCACTATTACAAGTATACAGTTGTCTATATAGTCACTTATGCAATCAATGAGCTTTATGGATACTTATTGATATACAACAACTGTCAAATACACTGCTTTTTATTTTTTCTACTTTGTTGGACATGTAACATTGAGAAATATATTTGCTCATCACCACACCCATAAAGATATTCACTCAACCAAACAACTATTATAACATGTAGTCTTAACGTCATATACCTACTGAATTAACTATTCACATATCTTTGGGCACTCCCAGATCTCCCACCGAAACACGCACACATTCACTCTCCCATACAAATAGTCAGTTAACTAATCAATAACTAATATAGACTTTCACGTAGCTAGTAAGCAACTGGAGCAGCAGTTTACACAACAACTGACCGAGTAATACAGATATTCACACAGTTTAGTCACTATCCAATATATATAGTGAGGCACAATATATAAGTTCTCAAGTAAACAATCAATCACACTACTACTAAATCCTCTATCCAGATATTTATATATCCACTGATTCTTCAATGAAGATTGGTGTATATATAATACATATTTAAATAACAAACCAAACCACATTCACTGGATGATGTTATCAGTGATGTCATTTGAGATGTCATCAGTGATGTCACTTACCATGTCATGAATGATGTAATATCTGACATCATCACCAGTGGATTGCAGGCGCGAGAGTTACAGTTAGTACAACTAACTATAATGGAGGAATTTCAATGATTTTGTATGAGTGAAATGTCCAGCTAACTATAACACCCCTGAAGCCTATGGTTGTTTCAATGATATATACATAAATATATATATATATATATATATATATATATATATATTACCTACTGGCGGTCGCCAGTAGGTATATATAGTTAGGATTTTTTCCCTATGGGATTTTTGAAAATTCTATGTCTAATAACTTTGGCGTTTGTGGACGGAATTGGCTGAAATTTTCTGGAAAATGGAACATTTTGTTTCTGAGCAGCCACTGGAAATTTGGGGGGAGTTGGTCCAGGGGGGGCCGAGAAAAAAGGGGGGTCCCAAAACGTGTTTTTAACATTGAGTTTTCCATAGGGCGGTTAGCCTCACTTTTAGCCCGAACGGCTGAATGGATTTGCACGAAACTTGGCAAAATTGTAGGGACTGGTAGCCCGATGTGCCTTTTGTAGGTCTCAATATATGTGCTGCAGTGGATTTTGAGAAAATAACGTTCAAAAAAAGATATATATCTGTAAGCGCGGACCAGGCAGCGCCCCGGTACGCGTACTTGACGCGTAACGGAACTTCGCGTAGCGAAGTTGATTGGCTCTCCGGTGTCTGTCAACATTCTAAACAGTCCGGAGCGGCCGCCATCTTGTCTCTCGGTAGGATCGAGAGACAAGAGGAGGTCAAAAGCGAAGGGGCAAATGACCTTAAGGGGGCATAGTAGATACTCCCTGACCCCCTAGGTTTGATGTGGAGGCTTTAAAGGGGCCCCGCTAAGCAAAAAAAAAAAAAAATTTTTTTGTTTTTTTTCGTGGTTAGCGCCCGGTACGCGAACCGGGAAGCGTACTGGGGAGCGTATCACAATAAAAAATGAATGATAGACTTTTCAAATGCTGTATGTTAATTGATTGTTGGTTTTGTTGATTATTTTTTTTTTTTTTAAACTTTTTTTATTGTGTTTCATAATTTATTAAACTTTCTAACATTTCATTGTCAGAAATTTCATAATCATGGAATATAGATTGTAGTCTCTGAGGTTGTAAAATGTCCTCATTTGCAAGGAGGTTATCTACTGCTTGCACACATTGCAGTAGTTCTTGGTCCCATGTTTCATCCATAAATTCAATCTCATTTGGATCAATGATTTCTGTGTTGGACTCTGGAAGGACAATTTCAAATGAAATGTTTTGTTCACTTTCCATTTTTCCAGAAATTTGCATAAAAAAAATATATATTAGTAGAGGTAGGGCACTGTTGGGATTAATTTTAGATAGGCAGTTTTTATCAGAGAATTTATCTTTGGGCAGTGTATAGTATCAGAGTGGAAGTAGGAATATAAAAAAGTGTATCTAAATTTATAAGTACTACAGAGGGATAGTATATAACTAACAGAAAAAGTTTGCCATATTAACTTAAAGTGCACAATATACTTCAGTTTTAAAAATAACAACTTACCTTTAAAAAGAAGTTGAAGTTATTAATGAAAATCCAAATGAAATGTACACCAGGAAGTAGTAGTCAAAATGGCTGTGTTTCCTTCTCTTCCTTTATATATATTCGGGTACATAACCAATCAAATGTCAGGTAAAAAAAGTAGAAAATGAAAGTAACATTTTAATTGGTTGTCAATTCCAACACTTCAGATGTGTTTTGTGAAGTAATTTACCTCACGGTATTTAGAGAGGACTACAGGCTAAATGGCTAAATGGAATTCCAATCAAATTTGTGAAAATGGTAGGGATTGGTATGTAGTATGAGCTATTCTATATTTGGTGAAATTGTCTCCAGTGGCTTTTCTGTGAACTACTTTCCCACCTTTTTTGATGGTGCGCTTCCCAGGAAGCGACCCGGTACGCGAACCGGTGAGCGCCCTGGTACGCGAACCTTATGCGTAACGGGAGTCCACCATTTTGTGTTTCGGTCGAATTATGATACAAGATGGAGGGCAAATAATGTTCAGAATGGGTAGAAGGGGGCACGGTAGACTTATCTTGACCCCCTAGGTTTTGTGAGGGTGGCTGAGGAGGCCCATATGTGCGGAAAAAAAAACATTTTTTTAAAAAATTTCGCGAGGTTAGCTCCCGGTACGCGTACCGGGTAGCGCACCAGGGAGCGTATTTTGTTGAAAATTAGTGAAAATAGTTAGAGTAAAAAAATAATTGTGAGTGATTAGATGTAGGGTAGCTCTGAGAAGAGCTTTTGGGTTCATGGTACATTTAGGTACTTATAAGTAGGTACCAATGCACATTTTTAAATTCAGAGTGAAAACTCTGTTGCCCTCATCTGAGAAGTGAACTCCATCTCCTCTGTAGATATCTTGCATGTAGTAACGCAAGTTATTGTTGTACAGGGAGCCCATTCCATGGTCTCTCATGTAAGCTGAAACAGATTTGTTTACATGCTTCCTCGACTTCTCAATTTGTGGACAAAATTGGTTTGACCACCTCCATTTCTGTCTTTGGCATATATTTGAATATACCAAGGCAGTCTGAGGAAAAAGTGCCATTAATTGCTCAAAGGTGTCCTTTAAAAGCATTTCCAGACCTACACCAGTCAAAGTGCCCAAGTCATTACCTCCACAGTGCACAATTAACAGGTCAGGTTTTGGCAAATGCATAAAGGTTTTCACCAATGGTATCAATTGGTGACATTTTAATCCTCTCTGGCCAAACCACTTAATTTCCACATCTTGTAAATTGAGGTTAGGTAAATTCCTGCTTTCAACGTACCTTTGAGCCCAGTGAATATAACTATGACCAACAATCCAGACAGAAAACATGGTGAGAGAAGGTTCTCCTGCAGTCAGATGAAGTGTGGCAATGAAATGGCAGTTGAAAAAATGTGAGTTTGAAATGAAAAAAACTGTGGAGTTTCTGTGTTCATGAAGTAGTAACAGTGATTGGTGGATTTTGATTGATGAAAACAGAAAGTTAGGGTGTACAGATGTGTTGTTTGAAAGATGTATTTTGAGTGGTCAATAAAAAATCATTAAATGAAAGAAAGCACTGGATATGCAGGTGCACTGAGAGTTCAGAGTTCAATTGCAACATTGTTGTGTGAATTTGCAAACACCAGAGTTTCTCCAAGAGGTGGTTGCTATGGAAAATAGGCAGAAAGGGCAGAGGGGGAAGGGTTTTCATTTGAAAAAAAGTGAGGGAAGAGTTTTGATTGGGTGACATGAGAAATATGTGTGAAGAATTACACCATTTCTGTGCTTTTGATAGCTGCAGACTCTGGAGTGCATACCTTTTGCTCTGCTGAAGACAAATTGGTGTGTTTCTTAGACTGTTTTCAAACTCAAAGTATTTGCTAAGGTGAGAAAATATTTCTTTACTTTAGATAGAGAATAGTGTGCTTTAAGGAGAAAATTATGATTTATGTGGCGCAATTTGCTAGTAAATATGCTCTCACATGTGCATGGAAATTTTTGATTTTGAATGTTTTTGTTATATAGCCATGTTAAAAGTGACGCAACCATGCTGGAAAGCCAATCAAAAAATGCTTTCATGTGTTTTAATGACATTTTAAGTCATTTTCTGATGTGCAGTGTTTAGAAATTATGATTTGAAAATCGTTTTTGTGGAAAAGGAATTGTTTTTAAATTCATGACAAGGATATAATGGTGTATGGTTATTTATAAGGCAATTGACTGTCCTTGATGTTATTTTTCTCATTTTAGTGTAAGACCTTTCTCTGTGGCGCAAATTGCTTGTAAATATGCTCTTACATGTGCATGAAAATTTTAATTATCAATGTTTGTGTTACATAGCCATGATAAAAGTGAACCAACCATGCAGGAAAGCCAATAAAAAAACGCTTTCATGTGTTTCAATGACATTTTAAGTCATTTTCTCATGTGCAGTTTTTTGAAATTATGATCTGAAAATCGTTTTTGGGAAAAAGGAATTGTTTTTAAATTCATGAGAAGGACATAATGGTGTATGGTTCTTTATAAGGCAATTGACTGTCCCTGATGTTATTTTTCCCATTTTAATGTCAGACCTTTCTTTGTGGCGCAAATTGCTTGTAAATATGCTCCCACCTGTACATTGAAAATTTTGATTTTGAATGTTTATGTTACATAGCCATGTTAAAAGTGACCCTACCATGCAGGAAAGCCAATCAAAATACGCTTTTATGTGTCTTAAGGACAATTTAAGTAATTTTCCCATGTGTAGTGTTTTGAAGTTATGATTTGAAAATCGTTTTTGAGGTAAAGGAATGTTGTTAAAATTTATGTTCGCCATATGCCCCCAAATTTCTTTCTCAGGGTTGCAGCAGGGTGTTCTTGAGACACCCCTGCACTTTTGGAATAAATTCCTAATTTGTGATGAGCAAATTGTTAATCGCAAATTGCACCTTCATTTATATGAGCCTCCTAGCCCATGGAAATGAATGGGTAATTTGCAATTAGCAATTTTCTCATCGCAAATTTGGAATGGTAAAGAATCGCTATTTATTCCTTAAAATTCGCTTTTTTGGAAATGCAAAATAGTTATATGATACATATGGCGGTTGATGTCTAACAAGATAAGAAGCTTATGGATACATTTATGATGACTGGTGCAATGAAGTAGAAATCACTTACTTCATTGGTAGGCCTTTACAATAAATTATCTCCTCTGTATTCTTCATCAAGCATAACTTTAATCTGCAATCCTGAGTAGGCCTCACCTTAAACAAACCTCTGGATAGGCCACATCTTATTGTCATCCTGATTTAATCATTTATAATTCTAGGGACAGATTTATGATAGGTGTATACCTCTTTTGTGCCACTTAGAAAACATTGTCCATGGGGAAATGACTTAAAATGTCATTAAGACACATGAATGTTTTTTTTTTAAACGTTTGCAATTTTTTTGGGTCACTTTCAACATGGCTATGTGTCTGAAACAGTCAAAATCTAAATTTGCAATGCACTGGTGGGAGCATATTTACAAGGAATGTGCTTCATGGGGAAAGGTCTTATAATGTAATATGGGAAAAATGACATTAGAGATACTGAAATGCCTTATAGAGAAGCATACACCATTATGTCCTTGTCATAAATTTGCAAACCATTACTTTTCCCCAAAAACGATTTTCAAATTATATTTAGAAAACAGTGCACATGTGGAAATTACTTAAAATGTCAATAATTCAAAATTTGTGATTCCTTAAATGCAATGTATAAAAAAAAAATATGTAAAAAATGATATTAAGGATTTGGAAACTACCACCAACTTGTAGTTTGTGGTAATTTGCGAATTCTTTTCAAAAAGCATTTTTTTTTTAAAAAAAAAAAGGTCCCATATGACGCCCATACATGCCATTAGGGCATGTAGGTGTGCCATGTGCTCCCAAATTTCTCTTTTTCAGGGGTGCAGCAGGGTGTTCTTGAGATACCCCTGCACGCTTGAAAAAAATCCTATTTTGTGATGAGCTAATTGCTAATCACAACTTGCAACATTAATTCCTATGAGCCTCCTAGCCTATGGAAATGAATGGGTAATTTGCAATTAGCAATTTGCTCATTGCAAATTAGGAATAGTAAAGAATCGCTATTTATTCCTTAAAATTTGCTATTTATAATATGTAAAATATTTTGATGATACATATGGCAGTTCATCTGTAACAAGATAAGAAGCTTAGGGATAGATTTATGATGAGTGGCGCATCCCCAGGGATGTGACAGTCATCCTGCGCCACTGTTCCGCCACCCATGGTGTGCTGCATTTACAATGCGGCGCAGCATGGGGCAAAAAAGGCACAGATGCGTGACGCATCTGTGCTGTAAAGGTGGCGCATTGCTGGAGTTGTATCGTAAGTGCGATGCAGCTCCAGCAAGGATCAGGGGTGCCCCATCTATACAATGCTGCGTCAAGACCTATGCCAGCTTCAAGCAGGCGCAGGGTTTTGAAGCAGCTTTCTCCTATCTGATTGTAAATGCGGCACACCATGGGTGGTAAAGCAGTGGTGCACATTAACTGGTGCATGCCTGGGGATGTGCCATTTAATATAAATCTGCACTTTAACATTTGAGTATGTGCAGGGGACACAGAGTCGTTGAGGCTTATCCAAGGTTAAGAACAGATGAGTCCTGTTCAGTGAAAAATTAGACATAGGCTTCACCTGCTCAGCATCGCTGGACATGGCTAAATAATAGCTGCAAAATGTTACTCTTGTTAAATAATTTTACTATTATAATCTGTGAGATTTGTCTCTTACTCTGCAACATCTCATTGTTGTTGTCTTTCTTTAAAGATAAAGACAACCTCAACATGAGCGACAATCTGCAATCAGTTGATTTTGACCTCATCATTGAACTTGTAATTGAAACATCAGTGGATGTTGATCCATTGGATGATTTAAATCCTGAGGATGAAGAAGAGCGTGATGAGGATGCAGATTTGTCCGAATTATATGATATAGGATGGGAAGCTGACCTGCTTGAGCCTTTGGAATTATAAACATTTATTTTTAAAATTTATAATCAATAAAAAGTAAAAAGGTAAACCGTTTAATTTAAAAATAAAGACACCTTCAAAAACAGGTTATGTGTAGTGTCTTCAATAAAATATTAAAATATGCTCATAAAATTAGATCAGATTCACATATAAAATAGCATAGGTAACATAAATATAAATCTCATTTCTTTTCTGCTATTTCTGTATTGTAAATTTGCAAGGACTAAAAAATCTTCTATTTAAAATGTCAAGTAGTGTGTTATGTTTTTGATCACTATTACTGATTTACTGTTTGATAATAATGTTTAATAACATTTTTATTATATTTTTCCTCAGATTCAACTATGCCTACAAAAATAAGAGAGATGAAGGCTGCAAAACGTCAAAGACAGCAGGAGAAAAAAAAAATGCAGCAGTCCTCTAACAAAAAGATTTCTCAAGCGATGAAGAAAGCACCGGGTAAGAGCTCTAAATATTTCATAAAAAATATTTCTAATAAAAAAAATATTAGTACAGAAAATGTTTCAATCCATAACAACACAAGTAAATCAAATGGAAAGAAAAGGACAAATGAAAATGTTACTGCTAGAGCAAGAGATAAATCTGTGCATGATAGTAGAAGGAAACAACAGTTTACGGAGATTCGTAAACGAATGTTCCGTAACAGGATAATTGGCAATTTGTTAAAAAATATTAAGAAAGGTCAACAGAAATTAGTTTTTTATAGGAGAAAAAAAAAAGTTGAGAAAGTTATTGATCAGGCTTTTGAAATTAAACGTAAGTTATTTATTTTGATAATCAATAGAATTAGGAAGCTAAACAAGGCAATTTTTGATTTCAAAAGAAATAGTAGATGGAAGAGAATAGTTAATCGTAGTAATTTTTGTGAAGTTTTTTCTGGAGAATGGATACATAGTTCAAGCTGTGAGGCATTTTTTAATGAAGAGAGTTATTTCCAGGATAATGATTTGGTGCATGCAGTTGACATCAGTGGTCGTGCTTATGAAGTGAAAGATGGTTGTCCAGTTGAAAAAGAAAAACTTGTGACAACAGAGGCAGAAGAGTTGTTAGGTAATGAGGTTTTAGGAAGACGTGCTAAGGGTCCTGTGTACACCTGGAAGTGTAGTAGTATTTGCAGTGTGCGACAGGATTCCATCAATTTGCTTTGTGATTTTGTACGGTCATTTAACAAGAAAAGTTTGAAGCAGAAAATGAGGTTGTTGCAAGAATTAGATCCTTGCAGAGTGAGAGAAGTGACAGGTTTGCATGGTCATTCACTGGCTTGTCTTTCCAGGAGAGTATGCCAGAGTGTTTTTCATCATTTCAGGATGCTAGCAGTGCATCATAACAAAGTGAGGAAGTTAGTTAGACTGTTGTATTATGCTAAGAGTCCAGCAATTATGCTGAAACAATTATGCGCTGCTCTTTTGCATGGTTCTGAAATAGATGTGAGGAATATATGTGAAGAAATTGAGTTTTGTTACTTTGGAAGTAAAGAGGAGAATGTTGAAATTGAGCAAGAAATAGAGGGTCATTTGGAAGATACTGTACATGTTTCCAGTACAGATAATTTCCAGAGGGAAATTGCGACGTTTGACATGAAATCAAGTGAGAGGCCTAATTTCACTTGTGTGTGTTGTCGACGCACTTATTATAAGAATCAGACTAAGTTAGTGGATTTATATGCAAAAAGTGAAAGGGAAAATAATAGTGAATGGAAGGATTTTGCAACATACTTGATGGTAGAAAATTGTTTTGATTTGGGATTGGATCAACGTGTGTGTACTTATTGTTGTAACAAATTAAAACAAAACCAGATGCCTGCTAGAGCAGTTCATAATAATCTGGAATTGGTTGAGATTCCTTCTGAATTGAAGGATTTAAATACTTATGAATCTATTTTGATTCAAAGTATCCATCCCTTTCAGGCTATTGTAAGAATGGAGCCAAAGACAGGGAAATTGCCTCCATCAGATTTACAGAGAGGATTAAAGGGAAGAGTTGTTTATTTGCCTCTAGATTTGAAGAAAAACATTAACACAATTGGAGTAGAAAAAGTGGAAGAGGAACCTCTGGTTATCTTAGTTAATGGGGTTCCGACAAAGAATAAGAAAATATGGCAAGATTTAGTAGATGTTAGGAAAGTTAAAAAGGCAACATTGTATTTGAAAAAAAATAATAAATACTATAAGAATGTATATGTTGCAGAAGAGGAAGTAAGTGAGGAAGAGGATAGCGATTTGTGTGCTGGTCAAATTGAGAAAGTAGAACCCTCTACTAGTGAGGAAATATATGAACATTATAGTGTTCATCCTTTGCATTCAAAGGAAGTCATGGGGAATGCTATTGAGTTGTTTCAAATGAAACAAGCCAAAGGGAGTCCCATTAGTGTTTGGGAGGAAAGTTTGGAAGCTCGGTGTTTCCCACAGCTTTTTACAACAGGTCAGGGAGGAAGATATGATGAGCGACCTCATCAAATTCCTGCTTCTGAATACCGGACTTTGCGATTGTATGCAGGAGATGCTAGGTTTCGACAATGCATTCCTTATTTGTTTCATCTCCTGTTTGAAAGCGATCTGTCTGGACTGTCATATGCAGTGAACCACATCTTGAAAAGTGGTATACACATGCAAAACATCTCGGCAAGTGATTTTATGGATAAAGTAAATGTCCAAGATAGTATTTTGGATTCTCACCTGATTAATCTCATGGCGTGTCAGCGTGGTACTAATGAGTACTGGTACCGTCGTCATGGTGATTTAAAATGTATGCTGAGGAACTTAGGTACTCCCACATGGTTCCTCACTCTGAGCTGTGCCGAGTATGGCTGGGAAGACTTACTTGAATTTCTACGAGAGGCAAATGCTAACGTAGAAAACATCGAATTCAAGACACCCGGAGAACTGTGCTCTTTGGATCCAGTCAATGTATGTAGGTACTTCAATCATAGATTTGAAGCTATGATGTCTTTCATCATGAATAAGAAGAATCCACCTCTTGGAGAGGTGTTGGATTTCTTCTGGAGAAAGGAGTACCAAGCAAGAGGTGCTCCTCATATACATATGTTGCTGTGGATCAAGGATGCACCTAAATTTGGAACGGATCCAGATGACTCAGTGATGAGTTTCATCCAACAGTATTCTACGTGTGCTGTTCCAAACGCAAAGGAGAAGAAAAGCCTAAGAGAAAAAGTTCTGCGTTTCCAAAGCCATCGATGTGGAAAGTACTGCCGTCGTAAATTCCGAAACAAGGACAAGTTCTACACTAAATGTCGTTTCGGCTTTCCACGACCGGTGATTTCTAAAGGAAGAGTAAACAGTTTGATGTCTTCGCTGCGACACAATGTCATGAAGAAATCACCTAAAAACACTTACAATTTGAAGAGGAACGAAGAGTCCAAGTACATCAACGACTACAACCCGGTGATTTTGTCCATGTGGAATGCTAACATGGATATACAGTTTGTGGCTGATAACTGTATGGCTGTGGCTCGGTATGTGACGTCTTACATCACCAAAAAAGAGAAGACAGAATTGAAGGATATGTGGGAGGACATTTCCCATGAAAAGAGCCTCAGCAAGAAGTTGTACAGTTTCAGTCTGAAGATGTTGTCGCATCGAGAAATCGGAGCGTACGAATGTTCTGACCGGTTGTCTTCAGCAAGTCTCTATGCCAAGTCCAGGAGTATCGTTTGGGCGAGTCTTGGTCTTGCTGCAACGCGTAATCGAGTTCTCAAACCTGTGCGGGAAATTGAGTATTTGGCGGAAAAGGAGCCAAACAGTACCGACATTTTGAAGACAAACATGTTGGATACATATTATCCAAATCGAAGCAGTCACCTAGAGAATGTTTGTCTGTATGAGGTTCTGCAAAATTACATGTTCAAGAGGAACATCAAAGAAGATACTGAGAAAGGAGTGTATGCTGTAATAGGAAGTGAGGGATGTCTGGTGAAGCAAAGAAAATGCCACTTGATAAACCATCGAAAATTGAGTGGCGAATCTCCTGAAAAAAAGGAGTTTTTCTATTTAGCACTTTTGCAACTTTTCAAGCCTTGGCGTGCAGAAGAGGAACTGCTTGGAGATTTCCTCTGTTATGAAGACTCTTTCAATGCCGCCAAGGAGACCATAGAATGTCCTGCTTTTCCCAAATATGTAGAAATGTTGAATGCGGAAATTGAGCAGGAAGCAACGATTGCAGCCGAGATTGCCAGAGACAGTTCTCAGGACAGTCAGAGTTCTGCTTCATTGAGTCAGGATCCACTAGGAGGACCTCTTATTGAAAATGAAGCTGCCACTGCTATGAATGAGGTGGAAAGAGCCATGGCACATGCTCAAGAGGATGCGGTTAACTTAGAAGAGTTGGAAAGGCAACTCAACGTTGAGCAGAGGAAAATATATGACGAAGTTACCATGCAAATTGATCATGGATTAAGTCATGATAAGAAAGAGTGCTCATGTACGTCGTTGAAGCCTGTCCGACTGTACGTGAGTGGAGAAGCGGGAACTGGAAAAAGTTTCCTCATTAAAGCAATTTCATGCTATTTGCAGGAAAGGACAGAGTCATCGCTGTCTTGTGTTGTCACTGCTCCAACTGGACTGGCAGCACATAATATTAAAGGGATTACTTTACATCGTTTACTGATGCTGCCAGTGGAGCATGACAACAAATTAGAATATCACAAGCTATCTGGAGATGCTTGTTTTGAAGTTTCAAGAATCTTGAGGAAAATGAAACTTCTTATCATTGACGAAGTAAGCATGGTTTCCAATGTCATGCTTGCCTTTGTGCATTTGAGGATGCAAGAAGTTCTCAAAACAGAGTATGATGTGTTATTTGGTGGCAAACACATCATTGTTTTCGGAGATCTTCTGCAGCTGACACCAGTGAAAGGGCAACCTGTGTTCAAAATGCTCACGCATGAAGATACCAGGAAGTGCCTAGGCAGCATTGGCAACGTCAATATATGGTTAAACTTCAATTATGCTGAACTGCATGAAAATATGCGTCAGGCAAAGGATGAAGTTTACAAGACTATTCTACAAGATGTTAGAATTGGAAAAGTGACCGAGCATGGGAAAGAAGCTTTACATGCACGATTACTGTCAAATTTATATCCAGAACAAGATGTTGTGCCTGAGAATATTTTTCAGAAAATTACTGATAAGAAATCTGGAATATGTTTGATGCCAACTCTTGCAGAATGTGCCAAATTTAACAACAAAATGTTGCATTTAGAAAAGCAAGAGATTGTGAAAGTGGAAGCTATTGATAGAGTAGAGCATATGGGATCAACAATTATTTTGTCTGAGAATCTGAAATCAAAATTGGATTCATTAGAGAAGACTATATCTAAAACTGCAGGTTTTGAAAAGACTCTGAATGTGTGCTTGAACTGCCGTATAATTTTAAGAAGGAATTTACATGTTGAAAGAGGTCTGGTAAATGGATCAATGGGTAATGTTGTTGATTTTGTGAAATACAGAAATAGAGATGGAATTGAATTTTTAAAAATTAAATTTGATGGCATTGAGGAAGTACAGCTAATTGCTCGTTGTTCTGCTAGATTTTTGCTTGTAAAAGACTTATATGTTCGCCGTAAGCAGTTCCCTGTTTGCTTGGCATATGCGGTGACAATTCATAAATCGCAAGGTTTAAGTGTAGACACTGCATTGGTGAATATTGGCAGTTCTGTGTTCAAGGAGGGTATGGCATATGTGGCATTGTCACGAGTTAGAACTTTATCGGGATTGTACTTGATTGAGTGTGATGTCAGAAACATTTGTGCAGATCTAGATTGTGTTAAGGAATACAATAGGTTAAGAAGAGAGTATGCGCCACATTTGCCTCAGTTTCCTTTGTTTGAGAAACGTCTGGTAGGCCGGAAACGAAGAAATGAGAACAATACTGGGGAGGTTGTAGCAAAAAGACAAAAAGTGAATGAACCTAAAATTACAAGCAGAAACAAAGAGGATTCTGTTGAAGATGTTGTTGGTTTTCAGTTTGAAAACAGTTCTGGTGTCAACTGCTATGCTAATGTAGTAATGAATGTTTTGTTTTCTCTAAAAAATGTAAAAGAAGAGATTGTGGTCAATTCTGATCAAAGATTTTGCAGTTTGTTGAATTCTGTGTTAGAGAAATGTAGCACAGATAGAACAAAAATAGAAAGTGTGTCTGAAATTCGAAACCTGTTAGACAGATGTTCAGGGCAAACACAATTCTCTCAAAATATTCAGCAAGATTGTCAGGAGTTTTTAATGTATATGCTTGATGTATTACATGCTGAAGGTGTAGATGTAGATCAGCTGTTTGGGCTTTCTTATCAATGGCAGCATGACTGCGAGAACTGTATGGTATCAAGTACTACTAGTGTAGACTCAGAAAGATTTATATATTTAACTTTGCCAGACAGTAAATCAGTCTCCTTTAATAAGCTAGTAAAAGCTGCTAATCACAGCATGGAGTGTAGCCAATGTAAATCTGAAATGATGTCCACATTATTTATACGAACATATGGCCAGTACGTCATTTTAATGTTCCAACGATGTAGGCCTGATGGAACAAAATTGACAACTTTAATAACAAAATTTGTAGCTTCGCAGTTGTCAATATCAGGAAGGACTTTTGTAACTACAGCAATTATATATCATGACGGCCCTTCAATATCATCAGGACATTACACAGCTTATTTAAAGTCTAGAAATGGCTGGTCATTCTGCAATGATTCTGTTTTAATTTTCAAAAAAAAATTGCCGTATGACCTTAAAAACTCTTACCTGGTGTTTTTAAAACCAAAATTTTAGGAAAATAATCTTGGGATATGATCTGTGGAATTTCAAGAAGTTCTAATGGCTCCTACACAATTTGGCCTTGAGGATAAGTGTAGTTCAGAGACATAACTTCTAATCAAAGGATTGGACATCATGGAGATGTATGTGCACTTTAAATGAGTTCAGAAAAACTGTTTCTTTTCATAAGCTAATTGAAGCAGCCAATCAAAACATGGAGTAGAGGGAATGTAAGTCTGCAATGCTGTCTACTGTTTTACATTGCTTTGTGATTAAAAGTGATGTAGAGAATTAAATAATTGTAGTACTCATAGAGGTAGTGTAAGTCTACTTCATATTAAGCAGTATCAGTGTCATAGGAAATGTAGAACATGACTGACCAAGAAGGGGAAGATATTACTATTCCAGGATTGTGAAAATGATCTTCAACATTTTAATTCTGAAAGTTGCGGAAATGCCAAATGATGGGATTGGCTTACAAGAAATCCAAGAGTTATAAATATCTCTGACTAGATTTGGCCTTGTGGAAAATAGTGGTAGAGAGCAAGAAGTCATTTATTGCATGTAACGTGTTTTTAAAAACGATGGAGGTTTTCTTTCAGAAAGTGGCGGGCTGAAAGTAATAACAGCACAAAAGAGTGTAAGCTGTTCATAGGACATCCTTGGACGTCATGGAAAGTAAGTTAACTTTAAGGAGTTCTGAATTTTATTTTCTGATGTTGTATGGGTTTTTTAAACACAATCATTTTGATTGTGTTTTTTTTTCCCCGCTGTTACATGATGAATACCTTCAAGTCACTGTTTTTAGTGAATTTTGATACATTCTGAGAACAGCAAAAATAAACCATTTAACATGTATAATTAATTCTGTACTGTTTGCATTTATGATGTATATGTAGAACTGTGTAGGAGGCATGGAGAAGGTGAGTTTTCTGTAAGTGTTAAATTTATTGTATGCAGTGCTGCACTTCTACGTATTCTTTCATATGCTGGACTACATCTGCACAATGAGATACCTAAGCAAAGGAAACACAAGTGATGTGATTGTGAAATGAGCAAAATAAATTGCACATATTTCAATTACATCACCTGAGTTTCCTATCATTACGAATCACATTGTGCAGATCAAGTTTAGGTCTGTCCAGGGAAACATAGGAGGTTTCTACTTTGTTGAAGAGTGCAGTGGACATGACTCACTTCATTAGTAGACTTTCACAGATATTATCTCCTCTGTACACTTCAACAAGTGTAAATCTCATCTTGAACTCTGAGTAGGCCTCACCTCAAACAAATCTCTGGATAGGAGACATGTTATTGGCATACTGAAGCGACACTTTTCTGAAACAAGAGCAATGCAAAAGATGCACCATGTTTTAAGATAGGCCTCACTTCATCTGCATCAAGATACTGTTAGTTTAAAATGTATATCTTTAGCATTGTGTAGAGGACCTGGAGAAGCAGAAGCTTCTGTCAGTGTCAAAGTTGTTGAAAAACTATTTGTCCTTCAATATTTTCCCTTGTCTTTTGTAATTTTTAAATACATATTTTAATTTTTTTCAAATGTTGGTTCTCTCTTTCACAGATTGAAAGTATAGAAATAAAATGTGATTAATTTAACGGCAATTACAAGGTAAATAGTTGTACTCTTTTCGTTACATTTCTATCACATTCACCTACTATTAGATCCACTGCTTCACTTCTTTAATCCTCAGTTTCCTGCCTTTGCTACTTTCCTCATTCCTTTCTCTATTACCTATTTACTCAACTCCTTCCACTCTTTTTCTCAGTCCCTCTGTTCTCATAGTTCCTCAGTCTTGTTCACTCACTCCATCTCTATTACTCTTAGTGTCTGTGAATTACTTTCCCAACTTTTTTTTTTTTGGGACCGCTTCCTGGGAAGTTGCCCGGTTCGCAAACCAGCAGCGTTATGGCAGTCCACCATTTTGTGTTTCGTTCGAATCAAGATACAAGATGGAGGGCAAATAATGTTCAGAATAGGTAGAAGGGGGCACGGTAGATGTATCTTGACCCCCTTGGTTTTCTGAGGGTGGCTGAGGAGGACCATAGTTCTTCACTCTTGTTCACTCTCTCTGTTTCTATTAATGTCACTGTTTATGACTGATCAAAAAAATGTTTTTTAAAAAAGAACAGTAACTATAAGGGAAGGAAATAGACAGTTATGTTAAAAGAAAGACAGCTATAGGGAGTAAACTAACGATACTGTTACCTACAATCCACTGCTGTTGATGTTACTGACCATGTCATGAATGATGTAATATGTGAAATCATCAACAGTGGATTGTAGGTAACAGTATCCTTAGTTTACTCCCTAGAGCTGTCTTTCTTTTAACATAACTGTGTATTTCCTTCCCTTATAGTTACTGTTCTTTTTTAAAAAATATTTTTTTGGTTAGCTTCCGGTACGCGTACCGGGTAGCGCTCCGGGAGCGAACTAAGAGAAATACAGGTTGGCAGAGTTCCAAATATTCTACCAATTTTTTTATAATGGGGAGTTAGTTCTGAAAAGAACTTTTTTTTTATGTTTTTGTTGTTTTATATTTTTTTTAGTATTTTTTGAAAATTTTTTTACTTTTTTTGTATTTTCTGAACGTTTTTAAAAATTTTTTGGTTTTTTTGGGGGGGGGGGAAACAAAAACGATCCATTATAAAGGGCTCAACAGGAGCAAAAAAAAAAAAAGAATTTATTTTTTGGTGCGTCTTGTGCAAACATTAATATGATTTTGAATTGCTCGCAAAATCAAAGTGATGCTACTTTCTCTGTAGCAGATGAAAGCGCCACATTCCACGCACACTTGTTTTACGTGCCCAAACAACATTTGGATGTTTGCAATCACCTCCCTCGCCTCTGGTCCCGACACCTCTGGAACCACCGATCTTCTTGCCATTTGGAGGGGATTTTGTTGTTGGTCACGTAGCTGGGCAGCACTATAGTTATTTGGGTGCCACCTACTCATATGCCGATGCATAGTATGATTGCCATAACTATATTTTTTATCAGTGCCCCTTGACAATCTGTCACCGCATATGCGGCAAAACACGTAACGAGCATTCACTTTCTTTTGCCCCTCAGGAATTCTGTAGAATTGCCAGATATAATTCTCCTGTCGATTGTACCTCCTGGGCTCCTCTGGCAAAAACTCATGCTCTTCCTCCTCTTCCTCCTCTTCCTGTTCTTCCTCTTCTTGCAGAATTACTTCTGCAGGTGGTCCTCTCTTTCTTGGATTTGGTGGAGGTGGTGGGCTAGCACCAGCTGAAGCTACTAATGAAGCCATCACAAAGTCTCAATAAAGGGTCTTTCTCTCACCAAGATGAAAGTCAGAGTGATGAAAGAAGGAGGGGTTTTCATCATTTGGGAAAAACAAAAGTTCTAAACCAATGAAAAGTGTCCATTTTAGATCACATGACCTTGTATTACATCATTAGGAAACCAAAAGTGAAATGAACCAATGAAAAGTGTTATTATCGAGTCACATGACCTGCTATGTTTACATTACGCGGTCGGCGCCGCGCCGCGGATCGCTTCCGGTTCGCGTACCGCTGCGCTTCCGGGTACGCGAACGTAGCACGTAATATGACGTATTACGCGAGAACGCGAAACGTCATGCTGACGCGAAGCGTCGCGATGTTGTTTTGTAACGCGAGAGGTGCGCTAAAGGAACGTTTACCAGTTCGCGTACCGGGTCGCGCCTCCGGATTGAGCTAACGGGAAGCTAACCGGTACGCGTACTGGGAGCGAAACAAAAAAAAATAAAAAAAAAATTGTATAAAAAACATGTAAAAAATATTTTTCTTTTTAAAGAATAATACATTGTAAAGGTTTTGATATTAGCTATTAAAAAACCAATGAAATTCACTGAAAAAACCATAGGTTATAGACCATATATAGTTAGGAATTAGCATTTACAAAACCTTAAAAATTCACTGAAAAAACCATAGGTTATAGACCATATATAGTTAGGGATTAGCATTTAAAAAACCTTATTTTACTCACACAAAACCATTGAAATTCCATATATAGTTAGTTGTACTAACTATATATCACGCACCCGCAATCCACTGCTGATGATGTCACATATTACATCATTCATGACATGGTCAGTGACATCACTGATGACATCACTGATGACATCTCAAATGACATCACTGATGACATCACTGATGACATCTCAAATGACATCACTGATGACATCACTGATGACATCTCAAATGACATTACTGATGACATCACTGTTGTGATAATACGATGAACCTCTTCAGACTCTAATATAACCTTAGATACACTCAGTGTAAACACAGACTCACAGATTGTCACTCATCCATGAAGTTACACACACACCTAGACAGTCATGCAAACAATCAATCACACCTCCATTTCCTTAACTATACAGTTAAACACACCTTACTTACTTATTCAAACAAATACTAAAACATATTTACTCACTTATACAATCCTGGATACAAGTTCACAATGATCCATACAGCCACTCACACATTCACTGGCTCTTATGCACAGTTATTTATATATGTCAACTCTCACATGTACTGTATTTTACATATGTACTTAATTTGACATGTAGCACTGAGATATCTATTCACTCACCAATACAGTCATGCACACAGTCAACCGCCCATACAGCTGTTTCCAACATGCACTTTTGAACCCATACATCTATGCACAGAGTCATACACTTCCCAGCCACTCACACACACACTCAGTCTCCCATACAAATGCTTGGGCAACCAATCAATAACCTATATAGTTACTCATATAGCTACTGATCAACACATGCAGCAGTTTACAGAACAACAGACATAATGATGCACAAATTAAGACAGTTTAGTCACTAACCCATGCACTCAGTGAGACACATTTAATCACTCACTCATACAGTCAGTCACGCACCTACTAAATCCTTCATCCAGACACTTCTACATCTACTCATTCTTCAATATGTAAAACATATTTAAACTTTACAGAAACACACAGTCACTGGATGATGTCATCAGTGATGTCATCAGTGATGTCATTTGAGATGTCATCAGTGATGTCATCAGTGATGTCACTGACCATGTCATGAATGATGTAATATGTGACATCATCAGCAGTGGATTGCGGGTGCGTGATATATAGTTAGTACAACTAACTATATATGGAATTTCAATGGTTTTGTGTGAGTAAAATAAGGTTTTTTAAATGCTAATCCCTAACTATATATGGTCTATAACCTATGGTTTTTTCAGTGAATATATATATATATACACGCATATATATATATATATATATATATACATGTGTGTATATATTATATATATGCTTTATATAGAAGTGAATTAAAACAATATATCCCAACTAAGTCAACACATTTAATATGATTTAAAATATATATCTTTAATAAGAGTTACATTATACATTTTTATATAAACATACGCACATATATGTGTGTGTATATAAGTGTATATTTAAATATAGTATTAAAAAGCCTCAGTATGCTATAGTAGCGGAGACGCCTTAACAGAAGAATTCCCCTCTGATATAGGGATACGGCAGGGGTGTGTTCTGGCCCCTTTCCTCTTTTTACTATATACAAATGGACTGGGAGACCATCTTTGTGAAGTCGGGAAGGACATCCAGAGATTAAACATGTGTCAGATCCCTTAATTCGCTGATGATGCTGTCCTGATAGCCAGAAGAGAAAATGGCCTACAACTACTGCTTGACTGTTTTAATGCTTTTATGAATGATCTAGAGTTAAAAGTTAATTGTGCAAAATCTTTTATAATGAAAGGTCTCTGATCTTACTCACCATTGCTTCTTTTTCAGGGGGTCAGGAGCCTCACAATGGTTTGCTGATAAGGGCTGCAATGCTAGTTATTATTGTTTC
Source organism: Lissotriton helveticus (assembly GCF_964261635.1). NCBI lineage: Eukaryota > Metazoa > Chordata > Amphibia > Caudata > Salamandridae > Lissotriton > Lissotriton helveticus. Next base: position 316,499,889 of record NC_136060.1, read on the forward strand.
CTACATGGAGGGTTGATAACGGAACTCCTTGGTAGGTCATTACACCACATGCAGAACTCTGCTAAATATTACGGACCTTTTAGATAACACAACAGTTCCGCCCACCCCTATTTTTAACCTGCACGTGGCCCCTCTGGCTGAACCAGTGCATTCATTTGGGTTTCGGATAGTATCATATAAAGATGACACAAAAATGATTGTGTCTAGTTCCTATAACCTGACTTTTGTGGCTGAGAAGTTTTACTAGTGTATGTCCAGCAATAGTAGCAATAGTAGCTGGATGAGAGGCCATTCCGTAAAATGTAATGCTGACAAGTCAGAGGTGCTATTGTTTGGTAATCAGGTTTCCATCTGGTCCAATGTCTGGTGGCCAGAAACTTGTGGACCTCTTCCTGTTCTAGTTAAGACAGACACAAATTGTGGTGTCATTTTTTATAATACATTGAGATTTGATTATCAGGTCAGTCACACTACTAGCTTTTGTTTACTTATTATAAGGCATTATTTTTTCTCTATATATATGCTTTGAAACTGCGCCAATAAGTAATCCTTGCTCTTGTCACCTCATGTTTGGATTATTGCAAGGCATTGGATCTTAACATAAATAGGTCTTCCCCAAATTAACTTCAGGTTGCACAGAACGTGACCACCCGATTCATCCTTCAACATTCACAAATGCCTTTCGTTTATAGAAATGATCCGCTGTCTTCACTAGCTTCCTGTTAAAAAGCAGATTACCTTCAAGGCTCTTTGTATGGTCTTTTTTGCCCTGCACCTGAAAGGTCCAAGCCAACTGAATGCGATCTTCCATTTGTACACTCCGAGCAGGCCTCTCAGATCCTCTCGCTGTAAGAAGGTGATGATTCCCAGATTTCAGAATAGAAGATGAGGAGGGCATTCCATCTTGGTTGCTGGTGCCAAACTGTGGAACACCTTGCCCATTCACATTTCTGAATTAGATTACTTTACGCAATTCACAAAACATTCAGAAACCTGGCTCTTTTCATCATAGTTTCCTGCATCTGTCACCATGTTGCTCTTGTCTGATGAAGATTCATTTGTTCTAGCACTTTGACACGTACTGCTTAAGAGCGCTTTAAAAATTCCTTTTTTCATTTTATTTTATTTCATGTCCTTTCCTTGAGCAGATCCCCATTATTTTCCCAAATGGGTTCCACTAAATGCTTACACTAAGGCAGGGGCTCCTAGATTCTGAGTCTCCTCTCTTGGCTGGACTTTAAAACATTAACAATAGTCCAAATAGTGATTGGGTGAAGAGCAGCCACGCAGCACAGTAAACATCTTATAGACCTTGGCTCGCCTCTTACCGTTGCTGCTGAAGTGTATCCAGAGTGTGGAGAAAGCATGATTCAAATCTCCTGCCCACCTTGCTTCTTCCCTTTATTCACTTAGAACCTACCAGCCATTCTGAGAAATCCTGCATTTCTGCACATAGCCCAAACCTTCTCTACTCCCTACAATATAATGGAGACAGGCTGCTATATATTCAACATTTTCAGTCTTTAACGCATGTGACCATCAGATTAGTCATTCATAACTTGAACCAGAGAACGAGATGACCTGAGAGTTAGACCTATGCAACTACATTTGAACTTGTGATGGCTGCAGTGCACATCTCCCTCTAAGTCCAGTTTCATCTCTTTAGCTGTAGAAATGCTGCCATTTCGGAGTAGTGACCTCAGGTTCCTCACTATTTCCAGACCCCCTTGTTCTGGCATTAGGACCCTGTGTGCACTGATATTGACATCCAGTACTACAATATATACTCTGTACCTAAAATAATACTGCAGAATTAGTTTCACCTAATTGGTGCATACAGATCTCTAGTAAAGAAGATAAAAAGGTTAAATCTCATATATGGGGTGCAGTGTGCATTCACATCAATGACATTTATGAAAAAAGTTAAGGCTCCAGGTAGCACTATTGCACATTGACTAGACTGCAGTTTAAAAGCACTGCACTATTGTGCGGTAGGGAAAAGACCCTTTTGAAATGTTGAAAGTTCTATTTTTATATATAAGATAAGTCACTCTAACTTGTGCTTAAAATATAAATAAGTAGCATATTATGTACTGGAAACATTGTGCCTGTGGGCAGTCATCCAAAATCAATTTTGCTGTATTGGTAAAACTGCGGATATTAATAAAATAATTACTTTATATTTATTTCTTGGAACATGCTAGTGAAATGATTCAAAGTTAACTTTCCCTTAGGCTCTAAAATTTAATACAATGGTGAAAGTACATTTTTGATAATTTTCAGCTACACTTTGTGATGTCTGGGAGAAAACTGGTTGAGAACTAGTTTGCGTTTGGGCCGCCATCCAGAGGCTCAATATGCAAACCTGTCAAGGTGTTAATGGCCTTGCCTGCTGTGGACAAAGGCTTTATTTTTTTATTTATTTATATCATTTCTAAAGCGCGCTGTAACCCTACGGGCACCCTGGCGCTTTGCCTCTGGGACCAGAAAGGCAGGGGTATTGTTGAAAACTGGTCGCTTAACTAACATGGATTAGTCATTTGAGAAGAGGACTTAAACAGTTGGCAGAACAAATTATACCCTCAACTTCTCTTCTAATAACTTGGTAATGCCAAATATATATGACTGGCTGGAGTTGATAACATTCATTCACAGGCCAATCCTAGACTTTCTGACTTGAACTCTTTCAAAACAAAAATATGTGTCTTGTAGATTTCCACATTACTAATTTAGCTTCTCAGTTTCAAACCTATCCTACCACAAATGTCTCTTATTTTCCCCCTCTCAGATTTCATCAGTATACACCAACCAAGTCTCATACATAATCCAGGGGGACTTCAGAATCCAGAATCATTTGCATAATCAAAAGTACATATCTTGGAGCAAATGTTGTAATTTTACATGAAAGGCAGAATAACAACCAAAGTGGATGTGCCATACTGCTTTCAAGGGAGAGAGAAGGGCAGTACCATGTTTACAGAGATATGGTGCTGCTGCCCTCTTTCCAAGTACTGGCATACTCTTTAATTGCCTAGCATCAGACACCCCCTATGCACAACAGTGCTAGGTGTCTGCATATGTTTAGCGTAAGAACTGAAGAGGGGATATTACAATTTTAGAATAAAATACTCTGCTTTAAAACTTTCTCACTTTCTATGAGTGTTGTATTGCACAACACATGCAAAGATAGAGGAAATGTAAAAGAAAAGAAACATTTTTTCATTCTTTTCTCCTACTTCAAGATATCATTTTGTACTGCAAAGCCCCATCTACATAAGTTAGTAGATAAATCATGGCTGGTTGCATAGGAATGTCAAAGTACCTCCCATAGGATTCCTCTTTGACACAAAGTGGTCAATTAGGATGGAGGTCGGTGGCAGTCTGACTACCGTCAGCCCTTCGGTCCGACCGCCAGATTACAATTCCGCTGGTCAGACCCACTGTGGTTGGAGGAAAGACCACTGTCTCTGACAGGTTCTGTGATCAGTCGGTGTGGCGGACGGATTCATATCCCTTAATGGCGCAGCGACTGCGATATTCCTTTACAACAGCTTTTTAGTGCGCGTAGACTGCCATGAAAAGGATGTCAGAAACGGAAATGGGAGCCTCCAAACAGGGCACTTGTCTGTCGTGAGCCACTTTAAAGTGGCCCTGGCAGCACTGGCAGTGCCCCCACTCTCCTTCATGCACCGTGTGCCATGCACGACATAGTCCATGGCACACGGTCCATTGGACATGCAGGAGGTGCTCCTTGTCATGGCGGCTTGTGCTGCGGCCCTTTTCCTTGACCGCAACACAGGCCGCCATGATAAGGAGCACTTTTTGACCACCAGCACAGTGGTCACATCGAAATGCAGTGGTTCAGCTGCCGCCGGCTTGTCGGGTGGTCTCCTGACAGCTGCAATAGCAGGCAGCTGTCTGACTGACCACCATCATAAATAGCCACATAGTGTTTTTCCCCTTCTTTTATTTTCTTTGGTTAACATTCAGCCGCCTGTGCAGGTAAGAACTGTGGGCTGGGTGGGGAGGATTTTGACAGACGGCGAAGAGGGAAAATGAATTATTCATTTAATCCCCCCTCTCCCATGGTGGTCTTTCAAATCCTCCCCCCAAACGGACCCCACCGCTCTAACCTGCACGGGCCACGGCTGTTAACATTTGATTTGCTTTTTGTAGTTCCTTTCACCTAGAATTTCCTATTCTAGGACAATTTGTTCTATATTTATTGTATAAACAGCCTTGGTCGCCATCTTGGATGTTATCCTCAGATTGTTACTTCATGCAATTATTGTGTTCAGTTAGATTTCCAGTATAACATTTAAAGGTTAGCTGTACCACAACACTGGAAGCCACTACTAACTCAACATCAGATATTTGTTGCCTTGCTCTTTGCATAGTGTTCAAAGTTTATATCTATCGCTGTGCATTGACATTGTGTCCTTGTGCTCAAGCTTTTTAGAAAGGGCGGAGTGGCTTTTATTTTTCAACTTCCATGATTTTCTTTGGTTAACATTTTTATTGGCTATTTGGTTTTTGTAGATCTCTTGATCTTTACATTCTCTAAAAATGTGTTTTTTGCTCAATGTGTAATTAGGTCCTCATTACGAGGTGGGCTGGTATTCCCATGTCAAATTCCACTTCACCCAATCTTTTTGCTGAATTTCATCCACATATCGGGTCAAAAATATTGTCTGACAATAATATTGTGGTCAGTGTTGTGACTATAAAATAAATCATGGATCAATGTATCGAAGGAAAATATTTCATTTTTTTCCTACACTTGTTGGATGGGAGTTAATTTGATTGGATTTGGACAAAACGTATAAAGTGCAACAAATGCTTGAAGGTGTCAAGACACTGATTTAGAATAGTAAATTTGACTCTCACCACTAATGCACTACCGCGATGTTTCTTATGGTGGAGTTAGAATAGTGAATCTGTTCCACCTCAGCATGTATACACTTTTGCCTGTTTCTCAGAATGGAGTTAGAATAGCAAATCTGATCTCCCCCAATTTAAGCACTTCCACCAACATTTAATAAACTGACCTCACCAGTGTATGCATTTTCCCCAACGTTTTTTAGATAGTTTAGTATTTCCTACTTCAAACTGTGTTTTATGCTTTTTGGAAGGTTTTACATTTAGAGGTATATATTTTTAAATGTACATACTTTCTTTTCATTATTATTTATTGTGTTTTATTTTTGTATTTTTTTCTTGTTTTTCTTATTTGACTTAAGATTAATAAATATAAAACTATGTTGAATTGTTTTAATAATTATTGATGATTATATTGTCTTTTAGTATATACTATGAATTAAAATGAAATATTTTGTATTTACAAATCACGTATTTGTATAATACAATTCCCGTATGTTTTAACATTAGGATTTTATTGCTATATTTATTTTAAATATTTTAAAGTTGCATGTGCTTTTTGATATGTTATATTTTAAAAATAATAATTTGACATTGTTTAGAATTTAAATGATAATAATTACATGTACATTTGTGTGTGAGTATGCTTTTGTCTCAGAAAAAAACGAAAGTTGTGTTATAGGGCCCGATGTAGGTCGGTCGGTAACGGCCGAAAATCGGTATTTTCGGCCGTTACCGACCGGTATGTCAGAAATGGTATGTAGGGCCCTGTATTTTACAGAATCGGTAAATTTACCGATCGGTAAATGTACCGATTCTGTAAAATACCGAATCGGTATTTTTTACCGATTCGGTAAAATTGATATGTAGGTGGGACTCTTCTGAGTCCCACAAGCATTACAGAATCGGTATTTTACCATCAAATCTATTTGATGGTAAAATACCGATTCCGGTGTGCATGCACATGTGTGCATGCACACCTGTGCCATATGACAGGCAGACCTGCCCTTAGGACAGGTATGCCTGCCACATGGCACCCGAACCTCTTTTGGGGGTGCCAGAGGGTGTCAAAGTGACACCCCCTGCACCCTTGTGACATTCGGTATTTACCGATTCGGTAAATGCCGAATCGGTAATGCCCATTCATTCCTATGGGCTTCATAGGAATGAATGGGCATTACCGGTCGGTATTTACCGAATCGGTAAATACCGATTTTTACCGATACGGTAAAAAAACATCTGGATGTACCTACATCTCCCTGCTTCTATTTTACCGATTCATAAATACCGAATCGGTAAAATTCGGTATTTATGAGTCGGTAAAATAGATTTACCTACATCTGGCCCATAGTTAGGTGACAATGTCAGTTATAAAATTTTTAACTAACAAGAACACTGAAATTCACAGGTTATAATTAACTGAAGTAACTATAACGTGCCATAAATTAACTTGTACCCCAGCTACACACAGTGTTGTTATAACTGATGTCATTTTGCATGCCATCACTGATGTTGTCAATGCTGTCGTTGAACATGTCATAAATGATGTAATATGTGATGGTATAAGCAATTCATGCTGACGGGTTGAATTCTATTTTTGGGTCTTTTCCGGTAAATTCTTAAAATCACTTTAATTTAGTTATATATTTATAACGTTCCTTATTATACCAACCCCGCAGCATGGGGTTGGGCGAATTGAAACGATGACCCCAGGAGAGCTTATCCTATTTTATTAAAACATTCAGGAACCTCTTGTGGTTGGTATTGGGGTTGCATTTTGTTGCCTGTAATTGTTAAAATTAGACTCTGAGACATGTTTATGTTTTTTTTAATAAGGCTTTATTAAAATAATGTTATGAAAATCACTTTTGTTAAACATTGCTATGTGTACATTTTTAAAACGTGCATTTGATAATTATTATTAGTGACTTCTTGACAAAGACAATAGGTCTGCCTGTTATATGTTGATGTGCTGACCCCTTGATAAAGCCAATGGGGTATCTTTTTATACTTTGGTGTTCTGCACCCTTGACAAAGTCAGTAGGTATGCCTTACTTAAAATGACACAGGGCCCGATTTACAGAACTAACTTAATACAAAATCCTAAACTTACTACCATTTTGGTATTCACAGAAGGTACTTACTCATTTCGGTATTCACAGAATTTAGAACTCCTAAATTTAGGACTCCAATATATCACAAAGGAAGGGGCCCCCTGAGTGGGATATGAGGCAGATCAGCAGGGGAAATAATCAGAATAAACGAAGAAGACGATAGATCTGCCCCGTTTTCAATCAATAATAGGCTCTTCAAGAGTCCAGTTTTTTTCAATAGTCACCCATTTAGTGCTCACCAAGGTATCAGTGCCACATTAGATTCAGACAAGAACACATTCAAGTTTATAAAAAAATATATCATTTTTATTTTTATTTACTTCATATTTTAAAGTGCATCTAGGCATATTCATTTATTCAAACATTTCAATATAACAAGATAAAAAACACCCCATCAACAACCAGTCTTCCTGCATTCAAACTCAAACACATTCATCAATCACTAACAAACATTCTCATACATAGTTCATTCATTCATCTCAGACAGGGATTAAGAAATAATGCTCTGAGAACATCCTGAACATGTCCTCTCAGCCATAGGCCGGAGATCGGTGATTAAAGGTTCAGGGCAAGTTGTTTCAACGCCGACGCGCGTTTCGGTGCCAGGCCCGTGGACTGGCCGCACCTTCGTCAGGGCAAAAGAAAGGGGAGGAGAAGGGGTGGTAGGTAACAGTATCACAAATGCTTCTGATATCCAGGCACTCTGTAGAAAGAACACATATTTTAATATTGTGTTTCGCCCCATTCCATAAACAATTTAAAGAGATAATCATTTACTATCCTCATATTTTTTCTCAAATGCTTATCCTGTAGACCTATATACATATGTACTGATCACATAGTAATTTATCACAATGATTTAATCACAAGTTGGGGGTCTTGGTGAGCTCGAAAAAATGGGTGACACAATAGGCAAAAATTAAAAAACAAGTCATTAGCGTAAAAGGTACAATCACGACCCCTGCAGAGGACCCTCACATACATCCTGACTCTTTTGTTTCTGTACTTGTGTGCACTAAGCATTTATCCATTTATTTATATATATGCATTTCATTATTTATTTCATATCATACGCCAAGGTGGCCTAGTCCCAAAATCTGTTTGGTTAAATAGCATCGCTATTGTAATTTATAATTAGTTGACCCCTCGTTTTTGAGGACCCAAACATTCAGGTTCCTAATGCAGTTTTAAGAAACATTTATGTTCCTAGTGCAGTTTTAAGTGACAGCCATTTACAGACACTCAACAGCCCCATCACGATAGTTTGTTGGGAGGGCATTACCTTGTATTCAGGCCCGAATTCACTTAGGCAGTCCGCCCAAGGGGATGTAATGGCAGGTCACCACCTTTAAATAACAAACAGGATTTCGGAACCTTCCTGGAATCCTGAACAGTAGATAACAGTAGCGTTTCAGTAACCCAACTAAGATTTAATTTCACAATTCTCTCACAGATTCATAAGTGTCACGTCTTACCTAGGTACAAAGGAGTCCTAATATGCGAATAAAGCAGCGAGGTAGTAAGTTCGGGCCGGAGACTGAATCGGCCTGGAAAAAGGGAAAACAGGGTTTGAAACTCCTCTTTCCACCACATGAATTAGAGGCACAGGCGTTTCACAGCATGGGATACCTACTTAATCGCGTGGCAAATAGCGCGTAGCAGTTTTCTTTGTTTCACAGAGTTAAGGGTCCAGGGGAGTATCAGCTTTCAGCACGCACCCGCAATCAATTAAGTGAAGGGTCTCGTCTTGCGGTGCTTTCAGCAATGAGTACCGTCGGGATCTGCCGGATAGAAGGTGCAAACAAACCCGGCATTAGCTCTATCATTTAAAGCTTTCCAAATAGGCAGCGCGATAAACGTGTGTCCCAGCAGTAAGGTGTTAAACTTTACAGCAGTAAGTTTTTAAACAAAATTTACAGCGCGGAATCCGCTGTAGTAAACAGACGGCTTCATGCACTGTTTAAGTCTTCCGGGCTCACAAAAATGTAAAGACCCGGCGTAGGCTCTGTGGCTGGTGCTTTTCTTTAAAGTATAGAGATACGAATAGCAACCTAGGTACGAAATGCAAGTAAGCTTCTAAAGCTTAGATGATACGCATTTTCATGCAGCGTACTCACACGGACGGTCCTTGTGGAAATTCCACTTCACTCCGCATCCGGCAGCCGGTGGGCGACAGCTCAACACGCCGCTTCACTCTTTTTATAAAGCACTGCAAACACCTAATGAGTTTCAGGTGTGCTCAACAGCTACTGGCTCAAGGAAAAGGAAAAACCCGGACTGGGTTCCGGGTTTTGACCAAAACACGAGATGGAGTAATCAACTTCGTGTTTTCCTTTAATATACATGGTACCATCATCTCAGAGTACAGAAAGTAGTCAATAAATGGCATTTTCCCATGGGCATGCCTCGTTTAGGCCAGTATTAGCCGCATCTAATAAAAAAATCCAGAAAACCTCCCTCTTTTTCCTGATGGAGGTAGTATTTTTGCCTGGAATTTCACGGATCTTTTCCAGGATGGGCCATTTTACATCATGCTCAGTATGTTTCATATTCAGCCAGTGGGCAACGAGGGGAGCTCCCCGCCTTTCATTCCGAATATTTCCCTTGTGCTCGCCAACTCTGATTCTACATTCACGGCCGGTTTCGCCCACATATGGCAATCCACAGGGGCAGATGATAACATATATAATGTTTGATGATCGGCAGTTACTCATGGTGTTAAGTTTTATCTGGCGATTTCCAATGGTAAGAGATTCGCCAACAATGGCATTGGGACATGTGTGACAGTTGCCACATCGGTGGTTACCTTTTACAGGTGGAAGGCCCGAGAGGCCCGTTTGTTTAGGTCCAACTGGGCTCCGAACTACCCCTCGTACAAGATGGTTTCTCAAGTTCTTGTTTCGCCGAAAAGCAAAAATGGGTTTGGTTAAAGTTTCTTCTCCTTCATTGCCATTCAGGATGTGCCACTGCGAATTTATGGCTTGACGGATTTTGTCATTCACCGTAGAGTGATTGGTGATGCAAACCAGTCTGTTTAATTCATCCTTTGTTTGGGTTTGGAACATGCTTTCACGGTTGAAATACCTGGCCCTCTTGAAGGACTCCTTGATTAAACGGTGGGGATGCCCAACGTTTCAAGAGTTTGACTTTCAATAAGTCTGATTGTTCTAGGAAGTCGCTCATCCGAGAGCAGTTCCTTCTCAATCTCAGGAACTGGCTAAAGGGGATGGAATCACGTTGGCAGTGAGGGTGGTAACTTCCATAGTCCAGGAGCGTGTTTTTTGCGGTGGGTTTAGTATATAATGACACATAGAGGCACTCCCCATTGTGTCTTACCCATACATCCAGTAATTCCACTTGCACATTACTCGCCTTGGCAGTGAATTTGATGTGGTCGTCCGCTAGGTTTATCCATTTGATAAATTCATCCAGAGAGCCCTGGTCGCCACTCCAGACGAAAAAAATTTCATCTATGAAGCGCGACCAGGCTCTCACATTCTCAGAGAATGGGGCCATTTCGTTGTAGATGTTTTTATCTTCAAAATGGCCCATGTATAGACAAGCTATACTCGGTGCGCATGAGGCCCCCATGCTTACCCCCTTAACTTGGTGGTAGAACTGTTGGTTGAATTCAAAATAGTTTTCATTCATCACAATTTTCGAAAATTCAATGAGGAGCTGGGCATTGGGTAAGGCATCTTCTTTAAGTAACAGTTCTTCTAGGACCATAATAGCTCCTTCTTGTGGAATATTAGAATATAACGATTCCACATCCATGGTAACCATAAGTTCTTTGTCTGGATCGAATGAACAATTTTCCATTTTTCCAATAAAGTCACCCGTGTCCCTGATGTAAGATTTCAATTTGCATACTAGGGGTTTCAAGAACTTGTCAATATATTTGGACAGCGGTTCAGTAGCAGATCCAATGGTAGAAATAATTGGACGCATTGGAGGGTTCGTTTGACTTTTATGCACTTTGGGAAGGCCGTAAATAATTGGCATTCTTGTGTGTGTGGGGGTAAGGTACTCTGCTTCTTTTGTACAGATTATACCTTCGTCTGCCGCTTCTGTCACAATCGTTAAGATTTGTCTCTTTAAATTCTCCTCAGGGCATCTCAAGATCCGCTTATAGTGGGCATCAGAAGATAGTAAACTGTCCATCTTTTCAATGTAATCGCTGGTTTTAAATACCGCGATTCCTCCACCTTTATCACACGGCTTGATCGTTAGATCTTGGTTGTTCCTTAATGCCTTCAGGCCCATATTCTCCCAGATGGTTAAATTATGTTTCGGGGAAGGAGTAAATTTAAGGGCTTTCAAAAGTTTATGAATGACCGCCTTCTCAAAAACCCCTACTTCAGGTCCCACAGTCTCAAGACTGGGAGTGAAATTAGAGGGTGGCTTAAGACCCGACACATTGTCTGTGTTCTCACAATCAGGTCTTGTTAGCAAGAATTTTTTTAGACGAATCTTTCTAAAAAACGCATGTAAGTCTCTGAATATCCCGAATCGATCCACCTGAGTGGAAGGGACAAATGATAAGCCATGAGTTAGTAATGATAATGATTCTTTAGAGATGTCATAGTCCGATAAATTAAACACCGGGATCTCTTTTACCTCCTCCAATACTGTGTTTGTCGAGTTTGAATGTATCTCTGCGGAGGTCCCTGGCCTCGCAGGAATTGAGGTACTGGAGGGGTCCGATTTCTCGGACGGTTGTTGCCTCGGCGATCGGCTAAAAAATGGTCCTGTCCATGGGATCTATCAAACTGTTCAGGATATTGTTGAAATCCATAGTTGTAATTTGGGTCATTGTTCATTTCATTATCGCCATCAGAGTCGGTTGAATTGGAGAACGTTTGTACTCGTCTCTTAGTGTCTCTCTGGTTACCATATTGATTGGTCCCTCCCTGATTGGTATAGAATTGGGGGTTCAAATACGGGTATGCTTTTTCTTGCTAAAAAAGTCTAACATCTTTTCTGAACTTTTCAACTTTTCTTTTTAAAAGATAGTTAGAAAAGGAGTCCAATTCGATGATTATTTCCTCAAGGATCTTTTTCCCAAGGTCAGATGGATTTTCCTTTTTTAATTTTTCTTCTAGTTCTTGGATTTCTTTATCTAACATGGATAAAACCTCACGTGCGGTTTCAACAATGAGCATCATATAATCTCTGCTACATCTGTTAGAGATTAATGCCCATTTTTCCAAAAAAAGGCGGAGTTCTACAAACAGTCCAAGAATATTCCTGACCCTTAGGCCTATGGGTATGGTGCATGCCTTTAAGTAATCCAACATGTATTTAGCGTGGGCTTCTGTTCGTATAGATTTCTTTTTTAGATTGAGGAGTTTGTCCCACTCACCATCAATTCTTTTAGATGGAGCAAAAGTACTAAATGTTCCCTCTGCACCAATCATTTTAGCAAACTCTTCGTCAGAGAAACCGAAGGACTTTATACTGTCCATTTTTTAGAAAATATACGGATGGCGCCCTACAGAAAAGGTTTGTTTTTTTGGATCCCCGCTTTTTCCTTTTGGGAGATAGACAAGAAAGGAGTCCTATTAGTCTTAACTTTAAATTATGCTCACATTCGCACAGCTAGTGCACACTTATACACTACTGCACATGCAAAAAGCACGAAGTGCTTCAAACAAATGAATGAGGGTCCCTGCACGCACAGTCACACTAAACCCCACAGCACAGGGCTGGGAAAAGGTATCCAATATATCACAAAGGAAGGGGCCCCCTGAGTGGGATATGAGGCAGATCAGCAGGGGAAATAATCAGAATAAACGAAGAAGACGATAGATCTGCCCCGTTTTCAATCAATAATAGGCTCTTCAAGAGTCCAGTTTTTTTCAATAGTCACGCATTTGTGATACTGTTACCTACCACCCCTTCTCCTCCCCTTTCTTTTGCCCTGACGAAGGTGCGGCCAGTCCACGGGCCTGGCACCGAAACGCGCGTCGGCGTTGAAACAACTTGCCATGAACCTTTAATCACCGATCTCCGGCCTATGGCCCGAGAGGACATGTTCAGGATGTTCTCAGAGCATTATTTCTTAATCCCTGTCTGAGATGAATGAATGAACTATGTATGAGAATGTTTGTTAGTGATTGATGAATGTGTTTGAGTTTGAATGCAGGAAGACTGGTTGTTGATGGGGTGTTTTTTATCTTGTTATATTGAAATGTTTGAATAAATGAATATGCCTAGATGCACTTTAAAATATGAAGTAAATAAAAATAAAAATGATATATTTTTTTATAAACTTGAATGTGTTCTTGTCTGAATCTAATGTGGCACTGATACCTTGGTGAGAACTAAATGGGTGACTATTGAAAAAAACTGGACTCTTGAAGACCTATTATTGATTGAAAACGGGGCAGATCTATTGTCTTCTTCGTTTATTCTAAATTTAGGACTCCTAAGTGCCTTCTGTAAATACGGAAAGTCTTAAAGTTAGGGCTTTTCTCAGTTTAGAGTAGTAAAGTTAGGACTCCTAACTTTAGGGCTCCTAAAGAAAAATCCTAACTTTAAGACTTTCGGTATTCACAGAAGGCATTTAGGAGTCCTAAAGTTAGGACTCCTAACTTCTGTGAATACCGAAATGAGTAAGTGCCTTCTGTGAATACCAAAATGAGTATGTGCCTTCTGTGAATACCAAAATGGTAGTAAGTTTAGGATTTTGTCTTAAATTAGTTCTGTGAATCGGACCCACCCTTCATATTGTTACATCCCATAGTCAGTTGTGCGTGCCTGGGGGATTGGACACAGGGCCTGGCTGCAAAGGGTAAATTACCAAGATACACAAAAACACCTTCTAAACCAGGAGCTGGTAGCCACGGAATCTTTCATGGCAAGACCTACATAATGGTTAATGGCTGCAAATTAAAATGACCTATTATCTGCCCATCTCTAAACATTCCATTATAATTGCTAATGTGTAATACATTATATCTGTCCATGTTTGTCCAAAAGGTTTACATTTTTATCCAAGCCCTTTAAATGAAATCAAGGACATGGTATGCTCTGTGTAAAATGATGTGCATGTTCACATGGGACAGGGCTGACGTTTTTTAGGTCATTAGTCTGACATTCACCATTATCAAATATTGATATGCTGCACATTATACAGTAAATATTAGTGTTTAGGTCATTATATTATGTTAGATGTGTGTTTAGCATGAAGGTTCAAACGTTATTTTTTTTTTTTGCACAATTATTAAAAATCATTGCAAACCACAAATGAAAAGACAAATAAAAATAATGCGCTGACAATGAAAGTATATGATGTAAGTATCCGACAGAGCTAGCATAAACCCCATCTCGTTAAGCTTCACTAGAAACACTTACCACAAAAAAAAGAATCAGCAAGAAAGGACAACATGAAAGTTTGAAGCTCAATTAAATTGTGGCTAGCTGACAGAAACACAGCCATCCCGCATTATAGACCGATAAAGTACAAATGCAATGAATACCCATCAACCCCACCTCATTATGGTTAGTAAGAAAAGCAAAAATAAGAATAAGCACATCGAAAACCACTGAGCACAGGTAATAGGAATACTAATGGGCTCCATTTCTTCAAGAGCAGCAACAGGAGGAAAAGATGGCCTCAAAATTCACAGGGCCTTATTTATGAGGCCATGCGTCAGTTTTGCGCTGCTTTTGCATCACTTTTTGTGACGCTACGGTAGCGTAAAACATGCCCACTGTTGCGTTCTATTTACAAAGTGACACATTTAAGCAAATGCGTTACTTTGTAAACCCCTACGTTATATTATACCTGCGTCAGGTATTATGTATGCAGGGGGGGGCGTTCCCACGCAAGTAAGCCACGTTGAAGTGACGCAGTGAAATCTATGAGATTATACTGCGTCACTTCTAGGACGCCATTGCATCAATATCTTACGCCTGCCTCAGAGCAGGCATAAGACTGATGCAGGCCCTTTCACATGGGGATTACCCCATGTGAAAGGACACATTGTAATGTAATGTAAAATGTAAAAAATTCTTATAGAGCGCGCTTACACCCAACGGTTTCATGGCGCTGTAGGCAGTAGGGAGACAGATAGGAGCAGGCGGGAGCGGAGGAAGAAGGAACTAATTATGTGCCTTACAGAACAAGTGTGTTTTCAGGAGAGACCTGAAACGAGGGTGAGAGGTAGTGAGCCTAAACTCTACAGGGAGTGCATTCCAGAAAGAAGGGGCGAGAAACGAGAATCTGAGCCCTCCATGTTTCTTGCGTTTAAAAATAGGGGTTTTAAGTAAACAAGATGGGAGGATCGGAGGTTACGGGGGGGGCATAATGATAGAGAAGGGAGGAAATGAAGGCTGGACCGAGGCCGGCCAGTGCTTTAAAGATGGTGCAGCCCAGTTTAAAGTTACACCGTTCGACCACAGGAAGCCAATGAAGGGTTTTTAACAGTGGGCGAACATGCTGGTGCCTGGGCTGTTTGAAAATCAATCGTGCAGCCTGGTTCTGGACCAGCTGTAATCGATTCAGCTGGTAGGCGGGGATGCCAACATAAAGGGAGTTCGCATAGTCTAGCCTGGAGATTACCAGGGCCAGTAAAGCCAAGGTGAGAGCTTCTGTGGTAAGGAATCGAGATATCTTACGAATTTTACGTAAGTGAAAAAAACTAAAGGAGACCACCGCGTTAATCTGGGGTTTCATCGTCAGATCTTTACAGACGACCACCCCAAGGTTTTTAGCAGAGTCAGCAGGGCAGGGGGGAGACCTAAACGAGTAGGCCAGAAGTTAGGACTCCACGGATTGGAGGTACCCCCGATAAGAACCAATTCGGTCTTATCGGGGTTAAGTTTCAAATAATTTGCCCCCATCCAATCACTGATGTGACACAGAGTGGACTGGAAATTGTGAATGGATTGATCCGAGGAGTCGATATCGAGGATCAGTTGAATGTCATTGTGACACACTCCAGCAATGCGTCATTTTTGCGCCTACAGATAAGTCAGAAATACTGATGTATCTGTAACTCCTTGCGACATGATGCGTCATATTGTAAATATGATGTATCCAGCCTGTCGCAAGGAGGGCGCACTGAAAAGTGACGATTCGCTGTTTTTACGCAGCGATGCGTCATTTTTCAAAAATTAGACCCACAGTCTTTTTAGAACTTGATTGTGCTATGGCTAGCTGATAAAGGTGTGAGCATCCCGCATTGTAGACAATTAGAGTACAATTGTGATAAGTACCCATGGTCCCACTTCCCCATTGTCTGCTGAAAGCTGCTAAAATAAAACTGAGCACATCATAAATCACTGAACGTCCAAGTGCTGACAATAGTAGAAACCTTGATTTCATCAAAGTTCACTGAAGGTGAGTTGATATGCCTATACAATCAAGGAAGTAGCACTGAGAACCCAACCTTTTGATTCTCAGGTAAATTGCAACCAAGGAATACAAAATGCAAACATTTCAAGATAAAGTGCAGGTGATATAATGCACTAGAGGTCAGCATCATTGTGGCAACCTCCATACATTTGTTGCAGGATAGCTGGCCCAGCTTCTCATTTAAGCATTCATCTACAGCCGCCTTACAAGATCTGATGTTCAACCATCTTAAACATTGGCACTAGCCAAAGGCCCCAGGGGCCAATAAGATATGTGCACACAAACAATATGCTGAAGAGCATCCCTCGAGGAGCGACCGCATCTACCACAGGGCATTGTGGTCACCAGCCAAGCGACCATACTTCTATGCTTTCAAGGGAATAAGACCAAGTTGGAGACGAAGTAATGGAGTTTTTGCAAACAGCTTGTATGGACAAGATAAATATGATGGCACAGTAAATGACTGATAAAACTAAATAACTATTGTTGCATAAGCCCAGGAACGGGTGGCTTCCAGATCATCATGGGCCGATATAACCCATTCGATAGCCCTTTGGTAGTGTTTTTGGTGCAAGTGAGGTCTGCATTGAGTCTTTAGCAGCAAGTCATTGATTGCTGTCTGATAGAAATCGTAGATTTCTGAATCCTTGTCTGGTGTAATAGTGCATTAAAGATCCCTGATGGACCCTAGTTCAGGCTATTCCAGTTTAGCACAAAAGGAGAGAAATCGGGCATAGAGAGAATAGTTCTGGTGAGTCAGGCAGACCTCAAGACGGATTATGAGCTTGGGCCGTGCATGACAGAAGCTAAAAAAGATGTCTCTAACAAGGCCACTGAGCAAGATCCAGCCAGGAAGGTAAACATGTTTTAAAAAATAGTTTTCCCATGGTCAAACGGGTATAATGTGCCATTCGTGTGGTCACACAGAAGATTACAAACTGAGCTTTGGTGTTAGGAACTGCAGTAAATGTTTGGATGGACTACTTCTATATCCAAAACAAGGGCTTCCTAATATCCTTAGGGCAGTTTCCAAAGAGCAAAACGCCAGCGGTATGCACCATTTATGGGAAGTAAAGATGAGACCACATCTCAGTGCGCCACAGATTGTTTCACTGGCTTCCAGTTCAAAGCTACATCAAATGCAGGACCTTAGCACTGAGGGTCATTTCTTAGAAGAAGCTGCTGATGTAATATTTTGGCACTTTATGATGCCAGTGAAATTCTCAAATGGATGGCAAATAACTAAATGTGTCAAAGAAATTCTGTTTGTCGTTAAAAGAGAGAGAGAGGACTAGGTAGCTAGTCCGTATCCCCAAGGATTATATGTATTATCAATAAGGACTAGCCTAATTGTGAAGAGACTCAGATTTGTATGTGTTGGGGGTAAACCATTTGGTTTGATCATGAAGCCCTCACCCACCAACCTGGTTGGTGGCATGCTTCATCATCGGGCCCACCCAGTGACACCGAATGTGTCCCACATGTGCTTCGACGCCTGATTACAGCGGAGTGGGTATATTACTGAGTGTGCAGTGTAGTGGCGTGAAGGTGAAGATTAAAAGCTATACAGTGGTCCCAGTACCCGAGGGTAATCAGTACTTTAATAACTGGGCCTCTGTTAGCATTAAAAAGGCTGATGGATGTATAGGAGTATGGATTATGACCTCCTGCATCCAAGTGTGGTCTACATGTTTCAGCCAGCCCTTTATTTTTTAAACTGGCTTTCCTCAGGACCAATAAATAGGTGAAAGTGCAATCTTAATTTTAAGTGAAAGTGTAATTGGTTCAAATGTGTCGCACACGCTAAGGTGCTATATATGTTTGAGGGGGATTCCCTCTTTGAGCATTACTGGACATACAACATATATGACATGACAAAACATACAATGTAGAGTCTTAGCATGGTAGCTTTTAGGTCACAAAACGTAATGATTTCCGGTATCTAAAGTGCTGTGTATACAGTAAAAATGCCGCAAAACGTGTAACCATAGTGGTGGTATGGTTATGGTGAGTGTTAACCAGATAGGCATGAGTATTTGTGGTGAGCTAGACAGAGTAAGCGACACTCACAAATAGTGGGGTGGTAGATACATAAAGAGAAAATAGTATCCTCACACTGGCTAGTTGACGTAAAAGGCTTCCTGGAATCACCTGGCAGAGGTTTTTGACCTTAGGAGAAGAAGGGGCCAAAGAGTAAGGAGCAACCTGCAAAAGAAAGAGCTGGGGCTTATCCGAATCGTCGCTGGAGAGCATGGTACTCACGAGACTTTCTGTCTGGGCCAGTAGCAAACCTGTTGTCCTGCCACGGTATTCCGTGTGACTGGTTCGCTGCGTGGTCTACGTTTAAAAAGCCCAGATTAATTGATTTCACCTGTAAGTGAGGAGACATGGAAGATAGACTGCCCTAGCTGAGTCACGCGCGTGCAGCGCGTGTGCAGGAAGCTAGTGTTTCAATGTGGGGTTCGCGCATGCGCGGTGCAATGATGCTAGCGCATGCGCGTCATGTTATGACCGCCGCATAGGCATATGAGGCTGCACCTGCTTGTTACAGACGTGGTCTGTACATCTGTTTCAGTAAAAGGCTGGATGTGTACATCGGCAGCACTTAAGCAGTTCCCAGACATATCAGAGTGGGAAGAGGGCCATTCTAAGTGGTGAACTAGGGTGACTGTAATGACGTTATTGAAGAAAGTTATAAATACACAGTGAGGCACACACAGACCAGAGAGTGGCAACCGGCACCAAAGATCGGCAAACGTTTACTGTGAACGGTTCAGAGTTATCAGTTTATAGATCCCCATGTTCAGGGTTTTAATGAGTTGCACGGTATGGAGTCATTCAGACCGTGCATGTGTGTGGAGAGGCGATATATCCATCATTGCTACTTGGTTAGGAGTGTCCTTTCATTTTCTTGCTTGGTGACTGCAAACTGCTCAATAACAGTCCAGGATAGGTCATTGGGCATGTGGTGGTTGGATAGGAAATGTTCTGTCAACTTGCTGATGTTTTTCTCACATCTGATCGTGTTTCTATGCTCAACCACCCTTGTCCTCACGTTCCGCGTAGTCATGCCCACGTATCGGAGCCCGCAGGGGCAGGTAATGAGGTACACTAAGTTGCTGGAATTGCAATTTGTGAACTGACGTTGGGTCAATGTCTTGCCTTCTTCAATATTGAGTGTTTTAGATGACTTCGTTAGGTGGCATAAACTACAGTTGTTGCATGGGTGGTGGTCACTTATTTTAGGTAGCCCCCAAGTGTTGAGGATGGTATTGTCGGTGGGTTTTAGGTTTGTTCTGGGCCGTGTGGACACCAGTTGGTCTTTTAGGTTGTTAGCTCTTTTCAACGCGAAACGTGGGGTCTCCTAGTCTCTCTACCCGATTTGATTATTTTCCAGTGCTTGGCGATAATGCTTGAGACTTGGTTGGAAGCAGTGTTGTATGTGGTCACACACGTCATTGTGGGTGTTTCAGGTTCTTTTGTTACTGTTTCTAGAAGTGACTCTCTGTTTTGGTTGCGCGCTCTTTTGCACGATTTGGTGATGGCACCTCTTGGGTAGCTGCATTCTTCCAGTTTGTTCGATAGGGCACATGATTGTTGTTTATAGTCCGTTATGTTGCTGCAGTTCCTGAGGACGCGTAAGAACTGGCCAAGGGGTAAGTTTTCCCTGAGTGGTCTGGGGTGAAAACTATCAAACCGTAGTAGCAAGTTCCTGGCTGTATGTTTATATTAGGTGGTAGTGCATAGAGTTCCATATTCTGCTATGATGTTGAGGTCCAGAAAGACCAAGTTGGTTGAGCTAGTGGTACTAGTGAACCTGAGGTAGGGGTCGCGGCCATTAAGCCAGGTCAGGAAAGTGTCCAGTGCATCCTGTGTGCCTTCCCAGATTACAAAGATGTTGTCTATGTATCTGCGCCACTTTTTTATGTTGGTTGAGTGAGGATTGGTAGGTGGCATGATGTGTGTCGGCTCGAAGTGGTGGACATACAGTCCTGCTAAGCTGGGAGCAAAAACACTGCCCATTGATGTTCCGTTTGTCTGCAAATCTGAGTCTCTTCACAATTAGGCTAGTCCTTATTGATAATACATACAAAGAAATTATGTAGCCTGCCACATTAAATTACATGTTATTTACATCTCTGAACTGGAGAGATCAGACACTATGGGGCCCATTAGGATGGCGGTCGCAGTCTGCATATTTGACATTGCGGTGGGTAATGCTTACAGCAGTACCCGACGCAATGCCACATTGACATGTTGTGCATTCCAATGCACAATGTGGCAGGCACGCATGGTGCCTGCCACCTTGTGCATGGGAATCCAAGTTCACCCCCCAGGAAGGCCACAACGGGCCCCCAAAGCACATCTCGCCAGCCTTTTGATGGCGGCATCGCCGTCATAGAAAGGGCTTTTTAACCAGGCATCATAATATGGATGGCAGTGCCTTCCAGGCACTGCCACCATACTATGCCCCAGCTCTGCCCGGCCAGCAATCGTAACGATTGCCGACCAGCGGAAAAGCAGCAGACAGACTTTCTGTCCACCGCGAAACTCCCGCCATAATAATATGGCGGGGGTAATTCAAGTTGGGATGGCAGGTGGATAGCCACCACCAGGCCAGCGGTGTGGATCCTCCCACCATTATAATCACCCCCTTAGGGTCAGATTTACTAAACTTTTACTCAATACAGCAAAGAGAGCTGCTGTGCTGCATTGCATCAAAGAGAAAGAGCCGAAATGTGCCCTATCTACTAAAATATGGAGCATTTCTGCTCTCTTGCAGCCCCTGGCACACTGCTGGCTGCCTAGCACCAATGCAGGTCTCCTTGCGCCATGAAGGAAGGATGCCTGCATTGTGGTCTCGATAGTTTTTGTGCAGGAAGGGATACTTTTGTTTGCAAAAAATATTCTTATAGGCATAGTCCTCTTTTTATATCTGCTGCAGAATGGTAGGTAAGAGGTAGTAATGGGGAGAAATAATTAAATTTCTCCTTGTTACGCCAGCCTCAGGCAAGCACACCATTCTGGTGCAAACCGATGTTTACTAACTCTGGTAAATATTTGTTTATGTCAAAATACGTGGGTGGATGCATGAGATAACCCATGCTCCACCCATGTAACACCTCTCAGATGCAAGCTGACCCAGTACATAGAGATAAAATCCCATGCAAAGTCATGCAAATCTTGATTTATTTGGCTTAGGAAAACCATGGGTTTTGCATTATGGCAGAACCTCGACACAAAAACTTTGTAAATCCGGCCTGTCAAACCATGTATCCTTGACATACCCACAAGGTTTAATTAGTGGAACCTATAACTCATATGCTAAGCTGCAACCTTGCATAACACATCACTTTTCAGAACAAGACTGTAAAGAGGACTTTACCTGAAAAATATGATTCCCTGCCTATCCTACTAGACTAAACACAAGCATACTTTCCTGAACTCCTATTTTGAATCTCTCGCTCCAAGGCTTTTTTCCCTAGCTGTTGAAGAAAGCCTTCTGAACGAACACAGAGTGTGAGTAAATGGATTTTTAATTAGGGTGGATGGTACTCCACCTCAAGTAATGAGGTCTCTATTCTTGTTAGGTCTAGTGAAGGTTTCAGTAATATAAACCTGAGCTCAACCCCCGGGTAGCTTTATCTCAGACAGACAAGCCTAACTTAAGAAAATGTGAAAAGCATTCAGAAGTACCAAAACAGTTACAAAATCAAAAATATGAAATAAAAATCTCAAAAAGGTACCAAGACAACAAAAATCAAATAAGGGGAATCAGAGATATTAATTTTTAAAGATGTTACTGAAAATAGTGTCTAAAAGCGTCAAGCACCACCTGCGGTCATCTGGTTGTGCTTGACAGCTCCCTAAGTATGATTTAAGTTTGACCGCGATGATAGGTGGGTGGGTCAGCTACAGGAGCCAGGAGCATCCCAGTCATAGGGTGTACCTTCTACTTTAGGGGTTAATTTAGACTACGGTTATTATTCCATCACCCTGATGAAGGAACTGCACTCTGAATTTAGAGATGCCCGCCACCCCAGCAGAAATCTCTTACAATGGCAGCAATATCAATCTTTGGTCCAGTGGCAACACACCTTTGTGGGATTGACTTGGTAGGAGCATTTTGTATGTATGTATGTATGTATGTATACTTGTAAAGCGCACTGTTACCTCGTTACGTGGTGTCCTGGTGCTGTATACCGCTGGGGAACCCGTCCTGGCTTTCCCTGTGAGAGGGCACCCCAAGGTGAAGCCAGGCATCCCCGGCGTTGCTGGGGCCGTTGTGGAGATTAAGCAAGCTATTGCCCAGAGTTGCAGAGTGGGACCCATGGTTAGCGTAGGCACCTAAGCGAGAATTATCGAGTCCGCGGACATTGACCCAAGACCCTGCCGCGTCGGGAATTGAACCCTGGTCCCGGGCCAACCTCTGCTTCAGGGTCTGCCGCTTCTAACCGGTGAGCCACACTTCTCCACTTCTTTTAAGAAGTGTGATGGTTCCCTGTTCTGAGATTGTTAACTAACCTATATTTAAGCCTGCAGCTGACCCGGCTCTACTTCTGTACTATCTCCCCTCAGCTTTGTGTCAAACATTTTGAGCATATTTATGCTGGGTCTAAATCCACTTTTAACTCCTGTAATTTCCCTCCTTCATCTGTTCCTAGTACCTCTGTTACATCTGTTCATAGTACCCCTGCACCCTCCCTCCCTCCCTTCCTTCCTTCCTTCCTTCCTTCCTTCCTTCCTTCCTTCCTTCCTTCCTTCCTTCCTTCCTTCCTTCCTTCCTTCCTTCCTTCCTTCCTTGCCCTAATGGAGTCCATATAGTTGTTTTTAAAGCCAATTTAGCACTTTAGTCACCGTTCATCACTCTCTATCTTAATACTGCTGCCAAACACTCTATACCCTCTAAATGTTCCATTTTATTGGACATTTTATTGGTCTGATGGGCCCCTGGCACATTTAAAACAGGAAAGATAGCTGAGGTGTTAATATACCTTAATAGCTATCATGTAAGTGGAGTAGGGTCAACATGTTTCATGCCTCCAAAGCCAGGAGGATCGTTTGGCATTTCATCAGGACCCAAATAGTGCCATCCCTATATAATATTAATGTGGGGCCCGCAAAACTAATATTGGATACCCACTTAAACAGTACATACTGCACCGGTTGCGATGCAGTGAGGCTGATTCTACCCAGAAGTCAAGGGAGGTACACAGCATAGGTGAGGCAGAGGTTCGCGACTAGTACAAAAAAAATGTGGTCCTCGCTGTATATTCGCCCGAGACCTATCCTCCTCTGCTGGGCTGTACATTACCACCTGAGAGCGCTTTCCTGTTTTACTATGTCAAGGGACTATCACTCCAAAAAAAATCCCTTGGTTCACTTAGACTCTTTTATATCACTGTCCCACCACCATATGCCACCCCTTCATCTGCACTCATCATACAGCTTTTTGATCAAAAGATTTCCGCCAAAGTGCCCCCAGACACATCAGGCATTGCAGCACCGGCTTGACTAGGAGCACCCAATGATGAAGCATGACACCCTACTAGGTGTGAGAGGGCACTTAGATCTGATCACTCTGATCCCTTGTGATCCGTCTGGTCGGACCTTTGATTACACCTAACAGGGCCTGTTCTGTCCCTACCTAAGTAACTGCTCCCCTGAGTTTATCGTGTGTTACACTTAAACCAGTTTTACTAAACTTGGGCAGTGTGAAATATATAGCAACCCCACGTAATTTCCAAATGTGACTTTGTGTGGACTACAAAAGCCGGTAAGGCTTAAGAAAAAAGAGCATGAGAGTGTAGCACTGTATGAAGGATCTGTAAAAACCTACATTTCATTGAAAACTACTGTTTTCTTTTAGCTCTACCTTTCTCGAACCACCACAGGTTTTTATTGACCCATTTCAGACTGAATCTTAGCCACCATCTGTTGACCATTCTTCATGCTAGTGCCTTTGAATCTGTTTCGCGATAGTAGGCCAACAGGTATGACTGCATTGTCATTGTTGGGGGTGGAACAAGTGGTGCTTCAAGTAGCCTAGTAAAATGGAACTTATATGCTCTTGGTGCATTTTCCTCCATATAGTAGGGATTTAAAGATAATTTAACTATGCCAATTAGAGGTGTAACCACTCTCAACATGTTTTATGGGTCAGAGCACATACACTGGGGCCTAGTTACCAGAGTCCTAGAGCACAGAGAAAACAAAAGTAGCAGCATCAGTTCAAAGTAAATGGTGGTGATTGTGCAGAAAGATGTATTTTCTGACACAAGGGTTCCTTGCTCGACTGTGAAAATCATGGATTTTTTTTATTTGGAAAACAAACACTTCTTATTTCATAATTATTTTAGGAATCTGTTTTTGATATTTGTTCATACTATTACAAATATGATAGGTGGGGGATTGCAACCCACAATCCTAATTTAGAATTTGCAAAAATCTGTTTGACACAGAACAACCACATACTCTTAGCATATTCTGCATGTTAGTCAATATTCCTAAAATTACTGAATCAATTATTTTCCAATTTCTAGATTTTTAATTCAATTTATCTTTCCTAGTCCATTAAATATCATTATTTGTAATCGAATTATCTTGAGAAAGAATACACTTCCCAAGAAATTCAATACCTCATATATTCTAACAAAGTATACATCCCCTTAAAAAATTGTAGATCAGTACACTATGTAAATGACTATAACTTCAACATCATTTTAACTCAATCCATTATATATCGACCTGTTAAGTAGAAAGTGTTTTGCTATACAATACCTGTCAGTTTTAAGTCTTTAATGGCAGCTTGATTAGCTGTGTGCTCTGCTCATCATTATCATGGTTCTTTGCAGAAGTTCCTAACAGCATTTCCTTTGCATTTTAAAGATGAATTAAGTTCAATTTCTCTCTTCACACTTTATAAAATAAACAGGCTAAGTACTAATATTATCTCTTCATTGTCCTGGATATAAACTATTCAATTATATATCCAATAGCTTTAAAAAATGTTTTCTTCTTGTCGCCTTTTCTAGGCTATTCTCAAATTTCTTCTAATATTTACACTTTTAGTAGATTGATATTATGTAATTTCTATTTACAATGTGTCCAGACTGGACTTTACATATTGTTCTTCTGGATGTTGCAACTATGTTCTGATAATTGTAGTTTTAGCTTTTCAGTCCGTAAAGCCCAGATAGCAGGCAGTGTAAATTGGATCTACAGTTTGTCAAGTTACAATACTTACAAAAGAATGTTCCCTTTCTTGTAATCGGGAATGTATTTTGATCTTATTTACGTGATGGTCTTTCTGATCTCATGGCCAAATCTGGGATATTACTGTGTCTTCTATATGCTTAAAACTGTTCCTCTTGAAATATTTTCCAATAACTTCACTGTTTACTTGGCCTTTACATTGTAACAAATGTGTTGGTGAAAGAACTAACCTACAATTGTTTTATCTTTCTTTTTATGTTAACTGTCAGTGTTGTGGTATATGTTTTCGTTTTGTTCTGCTTTTACTCGAGTTCTAGTTATAGAACCACATGCAACTAATCTGATTTCATTTTCTCTACTTGTGAATCCTATTATTTACCTCTGGGTATTGTTAATTTCAATTTCATCATATGACTACTTCGCTTAAATGCCAATATCTAAAACAGTGTGATGAATTGAATTAATTTCGTCAGTTTAACAGGTGTTGCAACTTTTGTTTTTGATCCTTTGTAAACTTACATGCAAGTAGTTAACCTAGGTAAGAGACACTGGAACTGTGACGTTAGTTCTTGGGTGCAATCTCGTAATTTATTTGAGATTACATCAGTAATGTCCTCAATGATGTAATTTAACATGACATAAGTGATGTCATATGTAAGGTTATAAACAGTGCAGACAAAGGCACGAGTTATGGTTGGTAAACTTAACCATAACTGGCAAAGTTCAGTTTTTTTAGGTTTCATTATGTAACCATCAATACCGTTTAACTGTAATATTTCACTGAATATTTTATTTTTTTTCAAATGTATGTTCAGGTTTTATAAACAAAACAAACTCTAATTGTATTTTAATTGTCAGCTTTAACACTGAATCTTGGTGTTTTTTTGATCATGCACAGTAATCAGCTCTTCAAATGTGCCTAACTCCGCTTTTTCTTTACAACTACCCCCTCTACTCATAGCCTTCAGCCGTGCACAGTGGTGGATGGCTGCAGGCCTTGCATCCAACATTTAGTGGGCGGCCAGCAATATCTCTGCATGGTTTGCGGCCAGTCTCTGCACCCGGGGGGTACAAAAGGAGATGATGGACGGAGCGCTTGAGCAAATCAAACACTCACCCCCTGTCAACTGATCTGGGTTTAATCCATCACTATTCTTTAGCTCACTCCGCCACCCCAGTTCAGACATGGCCATGTGCAAATCAGTCTGACCCTGTGCCTCATGGGAACAGTGTAGCCCGAACTGCCAAAGCCATGTCTTTCTTCCCTGGACCAGAAACAAGCATCCTGGGAATGGTTTCTGGCATTTCAGCCATCATCAGCCAGGCTAGCTTGAATCCAGTGGCTAAGTGAGCAAGGGACTCACGTCTGAGCATACCCTGCCAACTTAGGGTGAACAAAGCAATACAAAAGGGGATGATGGACGGAGCATTTGAGTAAATCAAACACTCACCCCCAGTCAACTGATCTGGGTTTAATCCATCACCATTCTTTAGCTCACTCCGCCACCCCAGTTCAGACATGGCCATATGAAAATCAGTCTGACCCTGTGCCTCATGGGAACAGTCCAGCCCGAACTGCAAAAGCCATGTCTTCCCTGAACTGGAAACAAGCATCCTGGGACCGGTTTCCGGCATTTCAGCCATCATCAGCCAGGCTAGATTGAATCCAGTGGCAAAGTGAGCAAGGGACTCACGTCTGAGCATACCCTGCCAACTTAGGGCCAACAGAGATTCAAAAGGGGATGATGGACGGAACACTTGAACAAATCAAACACTCACCCCCAGTCAGCTGATCTGGGTTTAATCCATCACCATTCTTTAGCTCACTCCGCCACCCCAGTTCAGACATGGCCATATGCAAATCAGTCTGACCCTGTGCCTCATGGGAACAGTCGAGCCCGAACTGCCAAAGCCATGTCTTCCCTGGACCGGAAACAAGCGTCCTGGGACAGGTTTCTGGCATTTCAACCGTCATCAGCTAGGCTAGCTTGAATCCAGTGGCATAGTGAGCAAGGGACTCACGTCTGAGCATACCCTGCCAACTTAGGGCGAACAATGCGATACAAAAGGGGATGATGGACGGAGCATTTGAGCAAATAAAACACTCAACCCCAGTCAACTGATCTGGGTTTAATCCATCACCATTCTTTAGCTCACTCCGCCACCCCAGTTCAGACATGGCCATATGCAAATCAGTCTGACCCTGTGCCTCATGGGAACAGTCGAGCCCGAACTGCCAAAGCCATGTCTTCCCTGGACCGGAAACAAGCGTCCTGGGACAGGTTTCTGGCATTTCAACCGTCATCAGCTAGGCTAGCTTGAATCCAGTGGCATAGTGAGCAAGGGACTCACGTCTGAGCATACCCTGCCAACTTAGGGCGAACAATGCGATACAAAAGGGGATGATGGACGGAGCATTTGAGCAAATAAAACACTCAACCCCAGTCAACTGATCTGGGTTTAATCCATCACCATTCTTTAGCTCACTCCGCCACCCCAGTTCAGACATGGCCATATGCAAATCAGTCTGACCCTGTGCCTCATGGGAACAGTGCAGCCTGAACTGCCAAACCCATGTCTACCCTTGAATGGAAACAAGCATCTCGGGACCGGTTTCTGGCATTTATTTATTTATTTATTTATTTTACTGGCTTGTATAGCGCTGGTCTCGACTCCCTAGGGAGCATCTCCGCGCTTTTGACATCCGCCACATTTGGAAAGGGAGCACGTATGCTGTCTATTGGCTGAAAAGAAAGGTCTTTAGCATTTTCCTGAATGGAAGATATTCTGTACACAGCCTTAGGGTGATGGGAAGGCTATTCCAAAGAGACGGTCCAGCTATAGAGAGAGCTTTGCTGCCCTGCCTTGCCTTTCTTGCTCTGGGCACTGCTAGAAGGCCTTGTTCGCTAGAACGAAGTGGGCGTGGGGGTTTGTAAGGAACAAATTTGGTGGCCAGGTATGCCGGACCCATACCGTTGAGACTCTTGTGTATGGTACAGCCTACCTTGAATTTAGCCCTTTGTCTGATAGGCAGCCAATGAAGCTTTTCTAGAAGGGGTTTGGAAGGTGAACGGGGGGGTGCGTTTAAGACCAGACGGGCAGCCGTGTTCTGGACCACCTGTAGTCTTGCCATGACTCCCTCATTGGCAGCCAGAAACAGGGCGTTGCAGTAGTCTAAACGACTCATGACTAATGCCTGTACCAAAGTTCTTCTGCTGTCGTCTGGCAGGAGGGGGAAGATCTTCCGTAGCATACTGATTATGTGGAAGCAGGATCCCACCACCTGGTTAGCATGTTGCTTGAGGGAGAGTTCCTGGTCCAGCCGGACCCCCAGATTTTTTACAGATGGTTTAGGCTCCGGTACTGGGCCAAGGTCTTGTGGCCACCAGTCCGGAGACCAAAGTTGTCTTGCCCCCCCAAACAACATGACTTCCGTCTTTCCAACGTTGCATTGCAAGTAGTTGGAAGACATCCAGTGTGCTACCGCTTTCATTCCGAGGGAGAAGGAGTTCCTAACTTCGGGTGTCAAGGTTTTGAAGGGAAAGAGGAGTTGAGTGTCATCCGCATAGGATATTGGAACAAATCCATATGCTCTCAAGATGTTTGCCAGGGGTGCCACATATATGTTGAAGAGAGTTGGGCTCAAACATGAGCCCTGTGGCACCCCTTTAGTGATCTCAACTTCCTCTGACCGAAAATTGCCCATGGTTACTTGTTGGGTCCGATTAGTCAGGAAACTTCTTACCCATTCGAGGGCATCCTCCTTTAGGCCGATGTTCTCCAGCCTGGCCATGAGAATAGAATGAGATACGGTGTCAAACGCCGCAGACAGATCTAATAGCACCAGGATGACGGAAAACCCCCCATCCTGGTACATACGCAGATCGTCTGCGACTGACATAAGAGCGGTCTCTGTACTGTGCCTGGGCCTGAAGCCCGACTGTGATGGATCCAGCACTCCTACAGACTCAATGTATCTTGACAGATGTTTATTCACATGTTTTTCTGTGATTTTGCCCAAGAAGGGGAGTAGGGATATTGGTCTCAGATTGTTAAGCTCACTCCAGGGAATGGTGGTATTCTTCCTGAGAGGTTTGACCAGTGCCTTTTTCCATCCAAGCGGGACCTGCCCCGTACTAAGTGAGAGATTTATTAGTCGTCATCAGCCAGGCTAGCTTGAATCCAGTGGCAAAGTAAGCAAGGGACTCACGTCTGACCATACCCTGCCAACTTAGGCCGAACAAAGCGATACAAAAGGGGATGATGGACGGAGCGCTTGAGCAAATCAAACACTCACCCCCAGTCAACTGATCTGGGTTTAATCCATCACCATTCTTTTGCTCACTCCGCCACCCCAGTTCAGACATGGCCATATGCAAATCAGTCTGACCATGTGCCTCATGGGAACAGTCCAGCCCAAACTGCCAAAGCCATGTCTTCCCAGGACCTGAAACAAGCATCCTGGGACCGGTTTCTGGCATTTCAGCTGTCATCAGCCAGGCTAGCTTGAATCCAGTGGCAAAGTGAGCAAGGGACTCACGTCTGAGCATACCCTGCCAACTTAGGGCGAACAAAGCGATACAAAAGGGGATGATGGACGGTGCGCTTGAGCAAATCAAACACTCACCCGCAGTCAACTGATCTGGGTTTAATTCATCACCATTCTTTAGCTCACTCCGCCACCCCAGTTCAGACATGGTCATATGCAAATCAGTCTGACCCTGTGCCTCATGGGAACAGTCCAGCCCAAACTGTCAAAGTCATGTCTTCCCTGGACCGGAAACAAGCATCCTCGGACTGGTTTCTGGCATTTCAGCCGTCATCAGCCAGGCTAGCTTGAATCCAGTGGCAAAGTGAGCAAGGGACTCACGTCTGAGCATACCCTGCCAACTTAGGGCGAACAAAGCAATACAAAAGGGGATGATGGACGGAGCGCTTGAGCAAATCAAACACTCACCCCAGTCAACTGATCTGGGTTTAATCCATCACCATTCTTTTGCTCACTCCGCCACCCCAGTTCAGACATGGCCATATGCAAATCAGTCTGACCCTGTGCCTCATGGGAACAGTCCAGCCCAAACTGCCAAAGCCATGTCTTCCCTGGACCGGAAACAAGCATCATGGGACCGGTTTCTGGCATTTCAGCCGTCATCAGCCAGGCTAGCTTGAATCCAATGGCAAAGTGAGCAAGGGACTCACGTCTGAGCATACCCTGCCAACTTAGGGCAAACAAAGCGATACAAAAGGGGCTGATGGACGGTGCGCTTGAGCAAATCAATCACTCACCCCCAGTCAACTGATCTGGGTTTAATCATCACCATTCTTTAGCTCACTCCGCCACCCCAGTTCAGACATGGCCATATGCAAATCAGTCTGATTCTGTGCCTCATGGGAACAGTCCAGCCCGATCTGCCAAAGCCATGTCTTCCTTGGACCGGAAACAAGCATCCCCGGACCAGTTTCTGGCATTTCAGCCGTCATCAGCCAGGCTAGCTTGAATCCAGTGGCAAAGTGAGCAAGGGACTCACGTCTGAGCATACCCTGCCAACTTTGGGCGAAGAAAGCGATACAAAAGGGGATGATGGACGGAGCGCTTGAGCAAATCAAACACTCACCCCCAGTCAACTGATCTGGGTTTAATCCATCACCATTCTTTTGCTCACTCTGCCACCCCAGTTCAGACATGGCCATATGCAAACCAGTATGACCCTGTGCCTCATGGGAACAGTCCAGCCTGAACTGCCAAAGCCATGTCTTCCCTGGACCGGAAACAAGCATCCTGGGACCGTTTTCTGGCCTTTCAGCCGTCATCAGCCAAGCTAGCTTGAATCCAGTGGCAAAGCGAGCAAGGGACTCACGTCTGAGCATACCCTACCAACTTAGGGCGAATAAAGCAATACAAAAGGGGATGATGGACGGTGCGCTTGAGCAAATCAATCACTCACCCCCATTCAACTGATCTAAGTTTAATCCATCACCATTCTTTAGCTCACTCCGCCACCCCAGTTCAGACATGGCCTTATGCAAATCAGTCTGACCCTGTGCCTCATGGGAACAGTCCAGCCTGAACTGCCAAAGCCATGTCTTCCCTGGACCGGAAACAAGCATCCTGGGACCGGTTTCTGGCATTTCAGCCGTCATCAGCCAGGCTAGCTTGAATCCAGTGGCAAAGTGAGCAAGGGACTCACGTCCGAGAATACCCTGCCAGCTTAGGGCGAACAAAGCGATACAAAAGGGGATGATGGACGGAGCGCTTGAGCAAATCAAAACTCCGCCACCCCAGTTCAGACAGAAAAACAGTGGTGGTTGTTGCCTAATGCATGAGTGAATGCGTTGGTGACAATGGCACATGGACCAGCTCATATTGGGGCAAAGGGTATTTGTGCATTATTAGATTCTGTATGGTACAATCCCAATATTCCAAGGAGCGCTGCTCATTTGGTGCAATATTGCATGGTGTGCTTATGACATAACCCTGGGGACAGGGAGACTGTTCGGAATCGAAACTTTGCCTTTTGAGGTGCTCCAAATGGATTATATCCAGCTATAGCGCCTAAATAATTTGAAGTATGTGCTGGTCATGGTTTGCGCTTTCAGTAAATGGGCGGAAGTCTACCCGACCAAAGAAAATACTGATTTGGCCACAGCAAAGGCGTTGGTAAAAGAATACTTCCCACGCTATGGATTGCCTCGGGTGATCTGGAGTGATAACATGGGGACACTTTGATGCAGAATTCATCAGTCACATTTGTAATGGACTACAGATTAAACAGAAATTCCATGCAGCTTGACACCCCCAGTCCGCTGGGTTAGTTGAGAAGTAAAATGGAATACTGAAGCTCAAATTAGCAAAAATTCAAGAATGTACCGGATTGAAGTGGCCAGATGCTCTGCCACTGGCATTAATGTCAATACGGGTTACCCCACATTCACGTTCTGGCTTATCTCCGTATGAGGTAATTTTTGGGTGCCATGCTAATGTTTGGGGCGTCCCAAGACAAACAATTAACAAGCAAAGAGGTGAGTCTTAAGGTTCTTTTTAAAGATGGCAGGGTTTTGGATGGACCTCAGGGAAAGGGGGAGGGCATTCCAGGCAGCACTGGCCTTCAACGAGAGGGAGCTGCCACCCATCCTCTGAAGCCTAAAGCGAGGCACCCAGGCAAGGCATTGGGTCGCAGAACGCAGGGCACGAGCCGGTGAGTAAGAGGAAAACCGCTTCTGAAGATAGAGGGGCCCAAGGCAATGGAGAGCACGGTGGGCCAGCATTAAAGATTTGAACCTGACTCTGTCAGCCACAGGAAGCCAGTGGAGAACGAAGAAGAGAGGACACGCTATTCCATGCCGGGATACCCAATAGCAGTCTTGCAGCCGTGTTCTGGATTACCTGATGCTTTTTAAGCAGATAGCCGGGGGAACCAACAAAGAGTGCATTTGCGTAATCCAGGCGGGAAAGGATAAGAGCGCAGGTGACAGTTTCTCTGGCCGCTTAAGGGAGCAGCGGGAAAAAGGACCGCAGAGACTTAAGAAGACCGAAGCAGCAGCCCGCCAGTTTTTTAATGTGAGCGGAGAAAGAAAGACTCTCATCGAACCATACTCCCAGGTTTTTAGCAGGCTGTCCTGGGCCCAGGGGGAGCTGGGAGTCAGGGGGCCACAGCTGCTCACGGAAGTCAGTGGGAAACCTGCCAAACAGCAGGATTTCAGATTTTTGTTGGTTACACTTCAGCTGAGCTTCGTTCAACCATTTAAAAATGGCGACCAGACACTGTTGAGCTGCTGACACAGAGCTGGAGGTCTTATCCCAGGTGAACAGCAGTTGTGTGTCATCAGCATAGTCCATCACCTTAGCCCCCAGCTTCTCTGCCAGATATAAGAGAGGCGTAACATAAATGTTAAAGAGGAGCGGGCTAAGGGAGGAGCCCTGAGGAAATCCAGTGGTGACCGGCTGGGGAGAGGAGGATAAAGGGGAAGCCAGATCTGCTCGGCGCGTTCTACCAGGAAGGACCTAAGCCAGCCCCAGGCCGCTCCTGATACCCCAACCTCAGCCAGTCGGGCCAAAAGAAGAGCATGGGGGACTGTGTCGAACGAGGCAGAGAGATCAAGCAAAATCAATGCCACCCTCCCGCCCGCGTCCAGACACTCCCGAATGGCCTCGACCACCTCCACTAAGACAGTCTCAGTGCTATGGGAGACACGAAACCCTGATTGAGCTGGGTGCAGGTGTCCCTCTGTCTCCACTAACTCTGTGATTTGGTTGTTAACAACTTTCTCGCAGACCTTCGCAATGGCAGGGAGGAGGGAGATGGGACGGTAGTTCTCTGGAGTAAGAGGATCCAAAGAGGCTTTCTTAAGAAGAGGCAGTATCTTCGCCTGCTTCCACCTCAAAGGGACCACAGCAGTTTGAAGGGACAGGTTGACAATGTTATTCACCTCGGTGTTGATGCTCTCTGCCACTGCCGCCAGAAGCCTCGCTGGGCAGGGGTCGGAGGGAGAGCCAGACTTAAGCCCCCGGAGAATTTTAAGAAATTCCAGAGGAGCAGCTGCTCTGAAAGCTGTGAAGGGGCAGGCAGGGGTGTCGGTAGAGCAGCCAGAGGTACCATGCAACAACCGTTGCCAGGAGCGAAGGAGGATTGAATGGCCTGAATTTTCTCGCTAAAGCAGCGGGAAAGGGTGTCACACCAGGCGGGAGAAGAGGGAATAACACTCGCCTGGGCCCAGGGAGATGTAAAATTCTGCACTATTGAGAAACATTTTTTGCCATTATTCCTAGCGGAATCAATGCGAGCAGCAAAGAATTGTCCTTTGGCCACAGAGATAGCCTCATAATAGATTTTTTGTGAAGCTCTTAGATTCCTCTTAGCCGTAGGAGAGTAGCCGCTCTGGCGCCAGGCGCGCTCCAGAACCTTGCAATCATGCTTGGCACCTTTGAGATCCGCATTGAACCAGGGTTTAGACGGGGAGTCTCTGGGCGGTCTAAAGGGCCGAGAAGAGGTTGCAGAAGCAACCGCCTTGGTAACCCACGTGGTGAACCCTGACAACCGCTCCTCCAGATCAAGGGCCAGTTTGAATTCCAGAGGGTC
The DNA here is from genome assembly GCF_964261635.1 of Lissotriton helveticus. Lineage (NCBI taxonomy): Eukaryota > Metazoa > Chordata > Amphibia > Caudata > Salamandridae > Lissotriton > Lissotriton helveticus. The sequence goes on from NC_136060.1 coordinate 316,534,538, forward strand.
AGCCCTGCCTGAAACCGGTTTCAGGGAGGGTTGGGCCCGTGGAGCAGCACTAGGAAGTGCCCAATACAAATGGGAAAGAAAGTGATCTGACCAGGACCCAGGGCAGGGTTCGCCGAAAGAAAGAGAAAAATTAGAGCTGATAGGATCTAGAAGATGGCCCGCCTGATGAGTAGGAAGGTGGACGTGTTGGACAAGTTGAGCCAGATGGAGAATATCCAACAGGTCAGCCGCTTCCCTAGTGTCAGGACAGTCCAATGTATATTAAGATCTCCCAAAACCAAGTAGTGCGGGAACCTAACTGCCCTGGAGGCAATGGCGTCCCCGCAGCTCAGAAGAAAGGAGCCTGCGGGGCCAGGAGGCCTATAGATTAAAGAGACCCCCAGAGTAAAGTGCGCTGAAAGGCGCACACTAAAGTCAAGCACCTCACAATTGGCCCAGGGGGATGAATCCCCAAGGCAAATTTCCCATTTATCTTTAAAAACAACGGCCACGCCGCCACCTCTGCCTCCCAGACGGTAGGCTCTAAGAATCTTACAGCCTAGGGGGATGGCAAAGGAAACTATAGGGGCGGAAGAGGCATCAAGCCATGTCTCTGTGAGGAACAACAGATCTAAAAGGTTGTCCTCCAGAAGATCATGAACATCGACGTAGTGTTTCCTAAGGGAGCGGACATTAATCAAAGCAGCCCTGATATGAACATCCTTGGCCCTCTGAGCTAAAGGAGCCCGCTCACCCTTCAAACGAAAGCCACGGTCAATACAGGGGGCCAGAGGAGGCAGCGACACATCCCAAGTCTGGCGGTGACAGCGAGCCGGACAATCCAGTGCTCTGAGAAAAGCTCCATTGTAGCTGATTGTTGGCGCGTGAATTGGGGACTTTAGAGCAGCATGGCTGACGCTGGCCGCTGACGGGACGCTGACGGGCGCAGACGGGCTGGTCTTTGGCACGTATTCATCAAACACACAGTGCCACCAATACTACAAATTGTTGGGTTTGTGGCCTTTTGCCATCTGTTATGCATAAGCACGGCTTATTCATATCCCTACTCTTGTCTAATCTGTGGGGTTGTGCGGCTTGGTTTAAATTACTTACAATGATGTATATGCATTATACTGTGGACACTAAAAGGTTTTCGGAAAAAGATTATGAAATGATTTTAGCATATAATGAGGTTCATCAAGGATTTGACCCCGATGGGAATAATGGAGAGGGAACCTTAGATCCGAATGCATGTATGAATATGTGTACCAAGCATGAAAATACCACTTGGTTGAAAAATTAGATTTTGTATTTTGTTGAGTTCAATTTCACTCAGTATTTTCGAAATTTTCAAGACCGTAATGTTACTGAAGATAGGGCTATTCCAGTGCCTATACTAAACAGTACCTCTGAGTAGGGTACCTATCAGTAGGAGAAAGCAAATGTAATTACACTTACCGGTTGCATACTTTTAGCAGCCCTCCATTGTTAACCCTTCCTAATGTATATTTTATCTGTGGAGAAAATGCCTATACTTGACTTCCACGCGGTTGGGCTGGACGTTGTTACCTGTCCTTCCTGTACCCTCCAGTCAATATTGCCCTGTCCGAATATCACAAGTATCACCGTTTAGATAAACGAAGTATGTCTGTTAAGAGAAATAAGAGTGATAGATACTACCGATATAGATAAGACAGATACTCCCAAACAGCATTTTACCAACATTGTAAAAGGAGTGTTTCCCATCTAGGGGCCTATAATTACCAGCAAAGAGGTACGCCGTTTGTCCAGAGTAGTTGAAGGGGTAACTAACACTGCTGCAGGAATATTGACTCGTTTCGCTTCAAAATCATATGCTTTTAGACGTTATCTTGGCAGATCGAGGAGGAGCATGCCGTGTGAACGGCAGTTGCTGCTGTGTTTATATCCCTGACTTCGCCCCCACCGTTCATTTGGCTATCCAGAAGCTACATCGTTGGGTTTCCGGAATACATGTAGAGACTGGTACATGGTCCCTCTCTGATTGGTTCTAGGGTCTGTTGTCTACATGGGGATGGAACATTTTGATAGTGCTGGCAGGTATAGCCGGTATCATATTCATGTGTTGCCTTTGTGTACAATGTGGACCTGCATGCTGCTCCTATTTAGCAACTAAACTCACCTCCTCCTTGGCCGGTCCATCCCCAGCAAAAGTAAAGGCTCAGTTAGTTCAGCAGGAGCTCAAAGATTTAATGCAGATTGATGAGGGAATATTTGAAGATTGAGCTGTTTTAGTTAGCTACATGATGCTAAAAGGGCCGTTCTGAGGGATAAAAAATATATTTCCCATACATAAGGAGTATCAGACCTATATTATGTTAGCATAATGCATCTATATGTACCTTTTTGCTTGATATATATATATATCCATACTAATATTATAAAGAGAGAGCCCAAACATTTGAGGCGGGTAATCTCAGTAACCACAGCACCAATCACAACACCCAATACAGCGTTGGAAAGGGCAGTTGCAGAAAAAGGACATAGGCTATGCAGACGGCCACCATATTTTATTTTTTTTGCAGAGTTTTATATAGTGCGAACTTGACCCGAACTGAATCAGGTATCGTTAATCGCTTACATAGCACCAGTTACGTTACATGAGGACACACATTCATTTTTGTTAGGCACGGGGAGATTAAGTGATTTGCCCAGAATCACAGGATGTTTGGCATTGTTACCAAGACTCGAACCCAGATCCCCAGTTTAGAGGTCGAGCGCCTTAGCCGTTAGGCCAACTCCTCTATACATTTAAAAGGTAAAAGAACAGTGCCAGAAAAGTAGTCCCTTGTGGGCGTGTCTGCATTGTGCTGTGTGCGTGGGCTGTGGGCGTGACTAACGCTGGGGGTGTGTGGTACGGCCATCACATCGTGGGCTGTGGGCGTGTGCTGGGGGCGTGACAACCGCTGGGGGCGTGTGTCCGCCCTTCCTGCCATGTGAGTCGTACATACAAGCGCCAATTACGTGGCTGTGCAGCATCAAGGGGCCTATGCTCTTTAATATCTACGTGAGGCCCCTAGCAACCATCGTGGAAGACGCAGGTCTCTCCCTTTACTCATACGCAGACGATACCCAGATTCACTTCTCCCTCACCTCGGCCGAAGCGAATAATCCATCTGTTCTTAAACTAGGACTTAGCCGAGTGGCAGAGTGGATGCAGGCAAACCTCCTGAAACTGAACGGAGATAAGACGGAGGTGGTCATTCTGGGCAAGCACAAGCACCTCTGGAGCCCCGCACATTGGCCATCAGAAATGGGTCCTCCACCCCTTCCAGTGACGCAGGTCCGCAACCTTGGCTTTGTTCTGGATGATTCACTCTCCAAGCGTCACCAAGTGGTCAAGGTGGAAGCCACCTGCTTTTCCATCCTGAGGTGGCTCCGGAAGATCTTATGGATGCTCCCAGTCTCGACGAGGCGTTCGGTGGTCCAGGCTCTGATTACTTCTCGCCTGGACTACGGCAATGTGCTTTATCTGGGAGTCACCTTGGAGATTCAGAGGAGACTTCAGCTTGTCCAGAATTCGGCTGCCCGCCTCCTTTGTAAGGTCCCGTGGAAATCTTCTATCTCCCCCTTTCTTAAGGACCTTCACTGGCTCTGCATTTTCAAATGTAAAGCTCTTTGCTTTATGCATAAGATCAAACATGGGTCGGCTCCAACCTACTTACAGTATCTTGTCCAACAATACTCCCCATCTCGCCTTCTCAGATCCTCATCCCAAGGTAACTTCCTGATTCCGCGTTTCAAACTGACGAGAACGGGTGGATGCTCCTTCTCTTGCATTGCCCCTAGGCTGTGGAACTCTCTTCCGGTGACATTGAAACTCGAACCATCTTTGTTGAAATTCCGCAGCGACCTTAAAACCTGGCTCTTCCCTCAATAATAACTGTGATTTGTAAGCACTTTTCTACTGGCGCCGAGAGACCCCTTGTGGGTAGCTGCGCGCCCTATAAATTCAACTACAAATACATACAAAGGGGCACGCTGGGGGCGTGAGAAACGCTGGGGGCGTGTGTCCGGCCTTTATGCCATGTGAACGCTATTGCGCCGCATCAAGGGGCACGCTGGGGGCTTGAGAAACACTGGGGGCATGTGCTAAGTTCCGCCCTTCATGCCATGCGGGTCGTACATTCATCAGAAGATCGTTTGCTGTGGCCGTGTGCTGGGGGCGTGACAAACGCGTTCCCCTGGAGGCCTGGTAAGTAACGTTACTGCAGCCTCTCCTACGCGCTGTTACGGAACTCTCTCATTCAACGAAATTACACACGCCCGCTACCATCAACCAGGGCTCTAGCCGGGCTCAGGCGGCGGATCAGTACACTAATTACACGCGCCTGATAACATCAACCAGGGCTGCAGCTGGGCTTCAAGCGGGGGAACAGGCGCCTGCTAACAACAAACAGGCCTGCATCTGGGCCTCAAGCGGGGGAAAACACAAATTAGAGTGTCTGCGGGTACAATTACTGCAGCCTCTCCTACTCGCTGTCACTCAACTCTCTCATTAAACGGATTTACCCGCGGCTGATAACTCTCTCATTTAACGACATTACACGCGCCAGCTAAATGGTACTAAAACAGCAACCATCATGAGTTAAAGCACTAACTGCCGCTATCTATGTCTGTCTGTTTGTCATGTTTCCTCTTCTACTTACAGTTACTTGAAGACCTTGATATAGGTAAGGATAATATACCTAGACCCACCTTAAGAACAAATCGGTGATCCTTTATCTTCACTATCAGTTTTTAGGACCTGAAGAAAGCCTACTTGACCCCCCACCCAGGGCAGACAAAGGCTGAAACATGTTGACCTATTTATGGACTATAAACAGTGCGGAAGCCCCATAACTTCCCTTCCTATGCACAAAACAACTTTTTTAACAAGCCTGACACCAGACCTAATAACATTTCATTTTATTTGGTTATCCAAGCTTTTTTATCAAGAACTTTTCTCACTCACTTTTTTTCATCACTAATCACTACTGTACTAACCAGTGGTTCACCTCTGAGTGGAGGAAGCATAAGAATTAACCCAATGATGATGCTGTCTCGTAGCTAAAAAACAAGAAAGGCTGAGAACCAAGATATACCGCCATTCGAGTCTTAGTATGTGAATGAGGATTTTTTTATCGGTATCAGAGCGAAGAACAAAAAAACCCTGGTTATTCAGGACAAGTGATCCTTCCCCACTTTGATTTTTTGATAATGAACAAGGAAGCTGAATGGATCACAAACTCTTCCTTCTCCCTCTTTTGATTTAATACATGGATTTATACCAAACCAGGTGTCACTTCCTTGAGTAAAGTTCTTATTTCATGCCATGTTTCGTGTAATTCAGTTCAGCCATTATTACTCCATTGAGGATCACGTATTCCTGTGGTAGTTAAAATAGATAAAGTCACTTTTGGAGGCATATGTTTTGGCCACTGCTTAACGGATCTGCACAAAACCTGCAGTGAAAGACCCAAAGCTATTGTACTTTTGTGTGAACAGTTTCATGCACATTCGTGAAAAGCTCCAAAGTAATTAAAAAAACAAAAAAAAGGTTTTAAATAAAAACTCTGACCCAACCATAATTATAGAGTTGCTATTGCTACCTCTGTGATGAATATATATAGATACATCAAATAATTTTCTTTGAGTGTTACCTCCTTACTGCTTATGCAGTACTATCAACGTTGAACTAAGGATTGGGGCCCTTCAGTTTAGCCAAATTATTGTTCTGTTTCGAAATTACTTATTACAGGGACCCTTTAATTATAAGTGTTGTATACTATGGGGTCCATTATGATGTCGGGCGGATTGCCTCCGCCAGGCTGGCGGTAGCCACCGCCGGCCTGGCGGAGGCAATCCGCCCGACATCCATTGCCAAATTCCCCCCCGCCATATTAGGATGGCGGGGGGGGACCGCAGCGGTGATAATCACCGCCCGCCTGTTTTCCGCCCCGGTGGCCTTGCGGCCGGGGCGGAATATGTTTAATATGGTGGCGGTGTCTGTTAGACACCGCCAGCCATATTAGAATGCGCATTCTGGCACGCCTTTCCGTGGCGGCAATGCTGCCACGGAAAGGCATGCGGAGTCCCCCTGCAGGGGCCCGTTGCGGGCCCCCAGGGACTCCGTGGTGGTGGGGGGTGCACATGGGGGGTACCTATGGTACCCCCCCCGCATTTCAAAGTGCAACATGGCAGGCACCGCGCGGTGCCTGTCATGTTGCACTTTGAAATGCACAACGTGCACGTTTCACAAGGCGGCGGGCGGAGATTACTGCTCCGCCCGCCGCAATGGCAAAAATACAGGATGCGCCCGCCTGTGTGGCGGGCGCATCCTAATGCACATTTCGGGACCCCCGCCCGTGAGGCGGGCGGTCCCGTTTCCTGATAGGGTGGCGGGCGGGCAAAGCCCGCCCGCCATCCTAATGGCCCCCTATGTCTGTAATTTAGTTTCACAAATTGCACTTTATCCCTACGTTTTCATTATGAGGTATAGTTATAAAAACATGTGGGGGTGTTGAGAGCTCAATGATTGCTGGCACATAAAACAAACTGAATATTTTGCAGTAAACAATATTCAATCATTCCACAAGAGGCAATGGTAGAATAGTGACAATTAATGAGGTACTCTCAGTGGGCAGTAATATAACCAGATATCACCCGAGTTTCTCTTATTCGAGCCATTAGTGACTTGGGTGGGGGGGGGGGGGTCAGAAATACTCCCTATTTCATTACTTTGGGGGATACCATGCAAGGATCAATATTTTTGTGTCCATTATCATACGCTTCCTCCTTTGTTTCACCCGGATATGTCAGCTCCTTAAAAATTAGACAAGGTATCTGGGTGAAACACTTCAAGTTGTAGTGCGGATATGTATAATATAGTGAGTATTCAAACCTGACTTTATTCCTTCTTTGGGGTATTCATGTATATTTAATACCATCCTAGTGGTAGCAGAGCACACTAAATAGCAAATACATGCCCAGGGGTGCTTGACTAAACAATGTGGCATCATGATTAGGTGGGTGGTGCATAGTGTAAATGAGATAACTCACTGGGTTGACTACATGAATACAAGTTAATGAGATGAGGGGAGGATAACAAAAAATATAAAGCATCGCTGGTGTACAACCATATGCAAACATGTATTAGTGCATGCAGAGTGAACACGACATGCCCCAGAACCCCTCCCAATATGAAGACTTTGCAGCCCATTTGTTTATCAAAGTGAGCATTAACATTTTCGCTAAAACCCTAGCCCACAGAGTTAGAAATGTGATCTCTATCCTCCTTCATGAAACCCAGGTGGGGTTACTATTAGGGTAAGGAACGACTACTCACTCTCCCATCTACTTTAGCTTCCAAGATAGTGATTGGAGGAAGTCATTACCCTATCGCTCAATGAGGAGAAGACCTTGATTCAAGTGTAATGGTATTCTTTGTACAGGAGTTTGGAAAAGGCTCGGAACAATATTTTATTCTCAAATTATGTTAGTGCTATACGAACATGAAACCAAGACACAATTGTGGGGGTACATGTTTGCCATCAAGAGGAGGGCCAGACACTCTCTCCCTTCCTGTTGCTCCAAACACTTGAGCATTTGCAGTGGCAAACAGGCAAGGTACAAGAGCCGTCACATCTCTGTGGGAGATCCTAAAAGTCTCATTAAGGAGGACAGTATACTCCTTACCATAACAGATGCCACCACCATTATTCCCAAACTCTCTTCACCGATACCAACATTTTCAAAAGTTTCAGGTTACAAAGTGGTAAAAGTATGATGTTCTGCCCATACCCAAAACCAAACAAAAACATCGTTAGCTGGAATGAAGGAGTTCTGAGTATCAAAAAATAATAAATACCAAGGCATTTTCATCAATAGAGGCCTTTCAAATATGACTGAAGACAATCTAAATTCTCTCTTTATGAAAACCACTCTAGGCTGTAAGAGTCAGTCACAACTCAAGTTTTCTTTATGAGGTAGAGTGCAAATTATCAAAATGATGGTTGTCCACATACTTGAAGGCATACTCCCTTTCCTAGTGCCAAAGTAGGTGTCTTTTTTTTGTGGCGACAGATAAGACCCCTTCTGAAAGTTTATAATTTACATGCTGATACTCAGACGAGAGGTTTGTGAATACTGCACAGCAAATCCTACTTGCTAGTCCACCTGTTTTCACAGCAGTTTTAACAATAGATCTATTTTATCTAAGACACAGAAACTGCCTCCTTCTAGACATTGGTTCAACACCATTTGTTGTGTGTTAAAAATTGGGTTTGTGGTTGGCAGAGGTATGCACCTTGTCCAAGCAGGAACCACAATCCTAGCCAGGGTACATCAGATACACATCATAAATGAACCTGTGCTCACCCTCAAGTATCTTGGCACAGAGCAGGTAGGCTTAACTTGAGAGGCCATGTGTTAAGGAGTTGTGCAACACTTCAAACAGTAACACAGTGAAAACCCTACAAAAAGACTCCACACCCGTTTAGATAAATAGCTTATATTTTTATGAACAAATCAAGACCAAAATAACATAAATCCGTTAAGCATAATCAGAGTTCTGAAATTTTAAAGAATGAATGAAAATTTGGTGCTCAAAACTTAAATTGCCAACTGGGCCATCTGGTCGTGCTAGACCAAAGTAAATCCAAATGTTCAGGTCAAACACAATGGAGCACAGGTCGGATACAGAGTACAGCCTTGGCCCGCTCAAAAGTACCTTTGATGCATCGTCAACAGAGTTGGGATGTGGGTAGCAAAGAGGGGACGCTTTGTCATCAAACCACTGGATTGAAGGCGATCCCAGGGTGCCAAACTACCCAAATTCAGATTTGCATCGGAAACTGTAGCTGATGCACCACACAGTTGGCGATGCAATGCCTGCAGTCTGGGAACCAACGGCAATGATTCAGCATCAAAGGAGATGCATGGATTTTGGCAGTTGCCACACTTTATACCTACTTCCAAGTGCCCAGCACTAGATTGCCCCCACTTGGCAGCGCAAGACTTGCAGCAACCAAAGTCCAGGTGCTATTTCAGATTGATGAGAAGTCTTTGCTGTCCTTGAGACTTAAAGCAGGGGTCAAGCTAACATGCCTTTGGGAAGCTCAGTTGAGATGGATGCAGTCCTTCCTCCATCAGGGCAGAGGAAAGCAGGCAGCAGGGCACCACATCAGAAAAGCAGTTCTTCCAGAGCAGCAGCCCAGCAGAGTGGCAGTCCTTGAAGCAGCATTGCAGCCTTCCTCCTGGCAGAGTTATTCACAGGTCCAGTAGTGTACTGAAGTGGTAGGGTCAGAAGTCTAATCCTTATACCCAGTGGTGCCCTTAAAGTGGGGTGACTTCAAAGAAAGGTTTTGAAGTTCACAGAGGTCCTCCCTCCCAGCTTTATCTCAAGTCTAACTAGAGAGGGGTATGCAACCCTTTGTTTGGGGATAGGACATAGCCTATTCAGGTGTATGTGTCAGCTCCTTCCTCCCATCCTGCCCAGGATGACCCATCATGCCACTCAGTTACACCTAAGCTCTGGTGTGTTTGTGGCTGTATAGAGGGAATTCACAAAGTCCAGCAATCTCCTATCCCAGATGTGTATTGGTGACAGGCTGCAGGGCTACGGTAAGAAAAATGCTATCTTTCTAAAAGTGTCATTTTTAAAAGGATAATGATAAATTCAACTGTATACAGGATTTATCATCACCATTCCAGTGATATAAAACATGGCAGATCTACTCTTTCTCAATCAGGAATTACAGCTTATAAGTGTAATATGGAATTCCCAATGTTACTCAATGAGAGGGGTAGGCCTCACAGTAGTGAAAACAAATGTGGGTGTTTTTTCACTACCAGGATATGCAACACTTAAAAGTTAATGTACTACCTTTTGATTACACAGCACGCTCCCCTATGGCCTACCTTAGGGGTGACATATGTAATAAAAAAAGGAAGTTTAAGACTTGGCAAGGGGTTTTAAATGCCAAGTGTGAACTACACACACAGGCTCTGCAGTGGCAGACCTGAGACACGTTTAAAGTGCTACTTGTGTAGTTGGCACAGTCAGTGCTGCAGGCCCACTGGTAGCATTTAATTTACAGGCCCTGGGCACATGTATTTTATTCTACAAGGGGTGTATCGATACATTAAATATGGCAATTGCGGATAAGTCAATCAAACCATGTGTTAGGGTAAAAACACACACACTTGAACACTGCTCTGGAACTACACTGGTCTCCTGAATGGAGGATTTGTGATTCCCAGAACTTCATCGTCTCACATGGGCTTTCAAAGAGTAAAAAAGATAGTGTCAAAACATTGCAGGAACTATAAACTAACTTTAATCTAGAATCCTGTCAAAGTTTCAAACATAGACAGTTATAGCACTGCAAAGAGAGCTCTTGTTCATTTTACAAATATTGAGTTGAATATCTCCAGCAGGATGAGTGGCCATTTCACTTCAGCATATGCACTGTATTTTATGTTTGATTTTTATAAACAATTCTGGAAAAGTAAAATAAAGCAATATTACAAAAAATAAACTATTGCAACTTGTGGGCTGACAAGAATGAAACAGCTATCCTTATTATTAGAGCAGATCACAATGCCTGACAAGATTTTCTCTGTATTTTCATTCAAATTGCTGGCTGCTCAATACGCCCGGGTCAGTGAACTGCAATCATTTTCATCTATACACCAGGATCTGGAACAATACCACTGAATCCATTAGGACCACCCTAACGTTGTTCTAATTTAGTAAACGGTTGAAGACTCACCTCATTAAAGAGCAATACATCACAATTCATTAACAGTCCACAACTAAGCTTAACCTCCTATTACTTGCTATCTTTACCAAATACCTGCTGTAGGAAATGGGGTTACTGGTTGAGATTGGTGAAACCTTACTCAAGCAGCAACCACAAATCGTGGCAGGGTCAAAAGCAACCAAACCCAAATTAACCTGTTCTTATCAAGCAGGTAGCTTGGTACAAAAGCAGTCAAACTTAACTTAGTCAATGTGTAAAGTATTTATGCAGCACATCAAGCTGTGATTTAAAACACGCTTGAAAAACACCTGCAACAATTTTTTTAAATAGAGAATAATATAATGTATTATTTGAACAGGCCACGTTATAACGCATGTGTTTGGAATGCATGCCATTACAACACGGCCACTAGATCGACTGCATTGTTACATCGTATAGCATTACAACGGAAGTCATTACAACAACTTGCTGTAGGGGGCGCTGGATGTTTGAATAGTATAATTTACTGTTTTAACTCCAGTCTGCTCCCTACAGCAAATTGTGTTAACGGGTTGCGTTGTAATGGCATGCGATGTAAGAACGTGGTCGCTGTAATGAACATATTGCAATGGCGTGCGTTGTTTCGAAAGAAGGGTAAATGATGTTAACCGTATTATTTGACTCAAAAATTACAAAACTCCAATTAGCAGAACCGGAGTTACGCAATTTTAAAGATTTTGTGAAAATCAAGTGCTAAGAAGCAAGAAATGCCAACTGTGATTACCTGGTCATAGAAGATTGGGTCCAAGTCAAGTTCAGGATGGCTGCTAAGGAGCATAGACCAGACACAGCCTGAGTTTAGTCCACTGACAAAGTACATTGAGGCATTGTCATCGTGATGCAATGACCTTGCATCGAGATGTGCAGAATAGGTTGAAATGCCATCGATGAGGAGCTGAGATGCGAGGTCTGGCATTGAGATGTGTCAAGCAATGGCTGCGTCAGTGACCATCAACGAAGAGCTGTGATGCAAGGTCCTGCGACATCGTTTAGGAAGCCGGAGGGGCTCATGCATTGATGTGTCGGTGAAGGGGATGAAATGTGTTGTGCTGAGCTGTCATTGGCATCAGGCTCCGTCTGCACTGAAGAAGCCACCAGTGCCTGTAAGGACTTGCACTGAGATGCGTAGGTGTCAAGAACGGGCTGCATTGAGATCTGTGGCATTCCCTCAACATAGAAAGTCTTGTAGAGAGCACAAATGCCTAGAGGCATCATGACGCTAGCTGAACTGCAAAGAGGGAAGCCAAAGAGTTTAGATGGTGGAGAACAGCACATTTTCTAAGATTTCCTAAAAGCCAAGAGATAAGGCAGAGCCTTGATGGTGAGAGGGAGATCGTTCCACATCTTAGTGGCATTATTAACAAAGCCTCTGCCACCTCAGGTGGCACGCTTAACACTATGCACAACCACACGTAACACAGAAACTGAACTTAGAGATCTGGCAGGCATGTACCATATAAAGCTCTTTTTTAGAAAGTGGGGGCCATGGTCATGCAGCGCTTTAAATACAATGCAGAGTGCCTTATGGGCAGCCAATGAAGCCTCCCAAGAGATGTGGAGATAGATTGATATTTAGGGATATTAAGTAGCAGCCGTGCTGTCACATTTTGAATAGTTTGACGTTTATTTAGAACTTGTTGGAGGACAACCAGATAAAGAGCATTGCAATAGTCGATCTTCGAAAGTATAAGTGAAGTGACTATTGATTTCTGTGAGGTGGCAGGAATGGACTTTTTAATGAGCCACAGGGTGAAAATGGTGGAAGAGCTGACCATATTTGCCAGATTGTGATAGGACAGTTTGTCATTAATAATGACGCCAACATTTTTAACTGCACTCACCAGTGTAGGAAGTGCACCTAGATCAGAGGGCCACCAAGCAGAGGACCGAAAAGGTGGCAGTGTACCAAAAATCAGAACCTCTATCTTATTTGAATTCAGTTTCAGACTATTTGAGGACATCCAACAACTAACTGTCTGCAAGCAATCATGGACGTTAGATGTTCCAGACTCATCAGAGTCAAATGTGTCTACGATTTGAGTATTGTTCACATATGATGTCAGAGCAAAGCCAAAAGATTTTATAAGCTTTTCCAGCGGAGTGGCATATATGTTGAATAGAGTAGGACTGAGCGAGGAGTTCTGAGGGATCCCTCTGGCTTACATCGGGGCCCAGACAACCGTCACTTGGAGATTTCCAGGAGTGCTGGGTACACATTGGCAGGCTGGATTCAGCAGGGCAGCTCACAGCAGGAGAAGAGTCTTGGTGCAGCAACAGCAGGCCTTGGGTAGCAATCGTTGCGGCCGTAGCGGAAAATGTTTAATATGGTGGCGGTGTCTATTAGACACCACCAGCCATATTAGCATGGGCTTTCAGACATGCCTTTCCGTGGCGGCATTGCCGCCACGGAAAGGAATGCGGTCTTCACTCTGGGGGCCCGCAGGAGGGGTGGAGGTTGCACATGGGGGGTACCTCTGGTACCCCCCTTCATTTGCATAAACAAAGCGGCAGGCACCGCGCGATGCCTGCCACTTTGTTTATGCAAATACTGTAATGCATTTTTAGCATTGTGGAGGGTGGTGCTAAGAGCACCGCCCGCCACAATGCTAAAAATGCAGGATGTGGCGGGCACATCCTAATACCCCTCACGGGACCCCCGCCCTTATGGCGGGCAGTCCCGAATTCTGATAGGATGGCGGGCGGACTAGTCCGCCTGTCATCGTAATGACCCCACGGTGTTCAGTGTAGCACACACACAAAGTTTGGAGTGATTTTCTAAAACCTCTACGCCTGCTTCAAAGAGGCTTACATTTAGGTGCAAAGCCCTGTGTACCAGTGTTAGTAGATAGGAATTTGTATCAAAACCCATGTGGGATTGCATGGGAACACCCATGCAACACCCATGGAATCATCTCTTGTCACACAGCAGCACAAGGTAGCTCACAAGCAACGCAACTTTTTTACACCGGATTGCATCACATTTATGAAGCCATATATAAAGGGATTTAAGACATGACTTAATTCCCATGAGATGCTAATCTTAATGTAATTATATGTGGAACTATTGGCCCTATTAGTGTACCTCCCATATTATTGGGGCATGTATCCTTTTATTTTAATAAATACATAAAAAAAAGAACAATTATAATAGTGCCCTATGAATCACTGACAAAATAACGACCTAGAAAATATCGACCTACAGAAACATCGATGCTGAAATATCGAAGGCAAGAATATCGACATCCTATCTACAACATGTTAAGTACAAAAATATCGAAATAAAAAGATAGATGTTAAAAATATCGATGGCAAAAATATAGTTTTTTTTCCTGTAAAAATATAAATGTCAAATAAGGTAAATAACACTAATAAATAAAATAAACATAGTTAAAAATATGAAATAATAATACATTAATTAAACATATACAGAACATATATAATATATAAGTAATTAACACTAAGTTTTAATAAATATTTTAAAAATTTATAAATTAATAAAAAAAACATTATAAATTACAAATACATTTACAAACAAAACAAAAACATAAATAAAAAGTAAATAATTATGTTTAATAAATTTAAAAAATTAAATATACGTTTAATATTTTTACAATTAAATATATACTACATTATCTAAAATTATACAAAAAATATTAAATAGCTAAACAAATAAAAATACTATTCAAAATCCATAAGTAAAAAAAATACAGTAATAAAAATGTTGGATAGCATAGAACTTAAAATTATCATTCCCACTCCAGAGAGCGCAACAGTAGAGAAACCATTGGATAGCGTAGGGGTAAACATTACTATTCCCACTCCAGAGAGTGCAACAGTAGAAAGCGTTGGATAGCGTAGGGGTTAAAATTACTATTCCCACTCCAAAAAATGCAACAGTAGGGAAAGCGTTGGATAGCGTAGGGCTAAAAACTTAATATTCCAACTCCAGAGAGTGCAACAGTAGGGAAAGCGTTGGATAGAATAGGGGTAAAAATTACTATTCCCACTCCAGAGAGTGCAACAGTAGGGAAATCGTTGGATAGCGTAGGGGTAAAAATTACTATTCCAACTCCAGAGAGTGCAACAGTAGGGAAAGCGTTGGATAGCATGGGGTAAAAATTACTATTCCAACTCCAGAGAGTGCAACAGTAGGGAAAAGCATTGGATAGCGTAGGGGTAAAAATTACTATTCCAACTCCAGAGAGTGCAACAGTAGGGAAAGCGTTGGATAGCGTATAAGTTAAATATAACATACTTATAAATAATTGTTGTAAATAAAATAATTAATAATTGAATTTTTAAATAACGCTACATCATTTGCAAATACCCATTAATAATTACTAAAAACATAATTACAATTGAATAATTCATTAACAATAAATTAACAATAAATACCAATAAATAATAATGAATAAATATTAATTAACAAATAATAAATATTGAACACTAAAATATTTTTTAAACAAAAAACATATTAATAATTAAAAATTGATTAACAATTAAAAAATGGTAAACAATACATTTATTTTTAAATCAAAACATATTTTTATGAAAAAATATTACCAATTAATAAAATATAATTCATACAAAGTTATTAACAATTAAAAAGATGAATTACCAGTTAAAAAAAGTAATTACCAACTCAAAAATGTAATTGCCAATTAAAAAATGTAATTGCCAATTACAAACATTAATTACCAATTAAAAAAAGTAATTACCAATTAAAATAATTAATTACCAATTAATAATTAATTTAAAATAAAATAATTATCAATAACAAGAAAATCATTACTTAATTACAATTAAATTACTTACCACCCAATTACCCTATAAACCCACAACCCGCTACAGAACTTAAACGCAAAAATGAATTAAAATGAATTTACAATTACTAGAAATTAATAATTAATTTACTATAATTAAATTACTTCCCACCCTATTCCCCTATAAACCCACAACCCACTCCAGTACTAAAACATAAAATTAAATAAAAAATAACATTATTAATATATAAAAAATAGTACACATATAATTTAAAACAAATTAACAAAAACCATATAACACATACATATAAAATACATAATAAAATACATAACAACAAACAAATATCGATATTAGTAACATTGAAATTAGTAACATTAATATATTTTATATCGATATTACTAACTTCGATATTACTTACATCGATATAAAAAAAATCGATATTACTTACCTTAGGGTCGATATTCTGTCCAACGATATTCTTGAACTCGATATTCTTCACCTTTGATATTTTCAACTCGATATTACTGTAGGTCGATATTTAGGAATCAATATTTAGACTGTGCACCGTGCCCTATTGCATAAATCTCATTACTAGGTTTAAGAGCTGCTTCCGTAGCAGACATTATCACAAGCCTTCCCCATTCTTCATTCTAGGCTCTGTTCTCGGAATGGAATGGTTCAGTACTTGCAAGGTAGATCATGGCACCATTCGCTACGAGACTCACCGCTTTAATGATAAATTTTACAAATTGCACCTATCAAATGGTTATTATTCTCACTGAAGCAGAGTCTGACATTATTTTGGCATGTGTAGACACTGAGTAGCCACAATGTATCTCTCAGTGAGCTTCTGCTCTTCAGCTCTAGGCGCTTTAATTAACATAAAATGTGTGTCGTGGATTTGCCTTTGTGGGGGCATGGCCGTAGTGGCCAAGATAGCAGATGAATTTTATGGATTCTCCAGGACCTCCTCCCCATCTGTCGCCACCCCGGTATCACAGCTGAACCAGACACACTCCAGCTCTACTGCCTGGCAGCTGTGGGACCCCACTATGATTGTGGCACTGAAAGCCGCCTTTTTGCAAGCTAGCCGCTAGTGAACTTGGAGGTGTGGTAGCCGGCTTACTAGGCGGTGTAGCACCTCTCCAGCTGTGGAACTGAGAACTTGCCTAGGTTCCCCCGGAACCCTGATTTGCTGTGAGTGAGCAGTCATGCTCAGACGGGTTCTGTGGATGCCAAACTCTGGAAGGATAGATCAACTGAAGAAACCACTCAACCAACACCCAGTTTCTCACATCCAGCACCCCACACTTCCAGGCTCTTTCCCTCTCCGTTACAGGTTCTTTTCCATCCAAGATTTCATTGTTTGTCACTCTGTTTCCCAATTTCTTTCTTCCTTCATTCTTGTTGTGTATTTCTCTTCCTTGCACTGAATCAGTGTGTTTAGGAACAATAAGTCCCGGTCCTCAAAAAATGAGAGAGCTACTGCACCGTACCTGCAACCACTCGCTCGAATTAAGCAGTGGTTCTGCCCCAAGAGAGATGTTATTACTTTATTCAAGCAGAGTTAAAATTCAGACACTGAAGAAGTGAAGTGAAGTTAGGATAGCAGAGGCAAATAATTTCTGAGCACCTTGAGAACATTTATTCCCTTCTTTTACTCCTTGCCTCCGAAGAATCTTAAACTAGCTGACAACTCTAAGACTCTTGATAGCTCTTTACTCACTCACATTAGGGGGTCGATTCCGATTCGGGAAAAAAAGCGTCTGTACGATTCGTATCCGGAGCACTCTCCGGACGTTGCAGGGTACGATTCTTACGGGAAAACGCTCCGAACGGCTATTCGGAGCGTTTTTTCCCGAATCGGAATCGACCCCTAGGTCTGACACTGATATCCTCTACTTGCTTGCCACGCACTCCAGGCCTCTTCAATTGTAGTGGACACATTGCTAACCGTAGTAAAGGGTCACTCTAAAGGTCCCTTTCCCACTTTATTTCACTGTTTCAGGTTGTTTTTCATCTCTGCTTATTTTTGTTGTCAGTGTTTTTCCGACTTTCTCCTCCTTCTTCTTTGGCCTTTTGTTTTAACCTTTCTCTTGGTCATAGCCTGATGAGGTAAAATAATTGCTGGTCCCCAAAAATGAGTGTTGGGGACCCCACCAGCAACTATCAGCTCAAATTAAGTACTGTTACTCTGAGATTTTATTCTGCAGGCAAAAAAATCTATGTAGCAGCCAGACTGCAAGAGACTGTCCCCAATGCCCAGGCAGCCATGCACAACACCGCCACAAATTTCTGACTGTCTAACCTAGACACAATTTTAGCCTGTCTTTAATAAAAGAAATGCCAGCTTCATGATGCTGGTGAAACGTTAAAACATTTTTGTGAAAACTCGAGCGTTGCCTCTTTACGTATCCCCAATCAAGAGTATCGCTGCTTCTCTGTTCTAACATTGTTCAAGCATGTAAAGCAGAACTGCATGGTAAGATGTTAAACCCCAAAATGTAACTTGAGGTTGATGTTCCTGTCCCAGAGAGCTACCTGTAAGGGAGGGATGTAAATTAAGTTATTGCAGCTGGTAGCGTTAGCGGCCCTCCTTATGTTCCATATGCCACATCTATTCTATATTTCTACATGAGGGAACCTTTGTCTACTTCAGTCAGTGATTGCAGGGGGTCCTACTGGCGCTCTCTTTTTGTGGAACAAAACTCATATTTCCAGCGGTCGACTTTGACGGTAAACAAGAAAGAGAAAGTCAGAAGAAAGGGAAAGAAAGATGAAGAGAATGATGGAAAACAGTTACAAAGGGAGAAAGCAGGGAAGAAAAATAACCTGCAAGATGGAGAAAACGGGGCAAGGTGTGCAGGGTGATGGAGGAAAAAGGGATGAGGTGGCACAAAAACAAGGCCGTTTTGGTATGCATCAACTCCAACATTAGGCAGTTCGGCCGCAGGCATCTGAGAAAAAGTTTAGGCATCTGCATTTATTATTTTGCAAATTTGGGACTAGATAGAATCTTGCTCTGTTTTAGCTGCTGCATAACCTCTACGTTTATTTGTACAAGGAAACCTGGCAGAACAGTGGCTCATGATGCACCTGTGTTCTGTATAAGTGGAAACTGCTAAAATGAATGATGGGCATTGTCAAAAGACTGAAAAATAATAAAGCGTGAACAACAACAGTTTAGAATGAAAAGTATACACAAGTGTTCTATTTAAACTACTCTGGAAAATGCAATAAGGGCTTTTTAAAACAATTCATGCACTTTCTGGACCAAACATTGCCAACACCCTGCATCCGAGCCAGTTGCTTTGCAATAAGCTAGTGGATGTTTTAAAAACAAAGTAGAGGCAATATATGAAGAATTGCCTCACTTCCAATTTCTGAGCTTGTTCCCTCAAGTCTCAATAACAATGATGTTAGACAAGTTATCCTTCGGGTGGTCTTTCACAGACTTTTTGCCTTTCACCTCCTGTTTTTGCTGATTCTTTTTGTTGGCTTTAGGACTCTGTGCACTTTGCCACTGCTAGCCAGTGCTAAAGTGCACATGCTTCTCCCCTAAACCTGATAACATTGGTATACCTGATTGGCATATTTGATGGACTGATTAGTCCCTTGTAAAGTGGCATACCATATATCTAGGGCCTGTACTTCAAATGCTACTAGTGGGCCTGCAGCACTAATTGTGCCACCCACATAAGTAGCCTTTCAAACCTGTCTCAGGGTTACCACTGCAGTGCCTGTGTGTGCAGCTTTACTGCCACTTCTACTTGGCATTTAAAACTACTTGCCAAGAGGGACGTGCGCGTAGCGCTTTACAAGATGGCTTCCTGAGCTCGGAGCTCCGTGTTGCATCGGGAGGCGCATCTTCAATTTCGAATGATTCAGTGCTGATAAACAGCTTCCATGGGGAATTCCTCTTAGCGGCACCTCACCTGAGCTTGAGGCTGTCACTTTAATCCTCCCTCCTGCTTCTGGTCATGGAAAATGTCGAGGGACAGAATCTCCTGCCTTCTGGCCATCATTTTGTTTCTCTTCATGACTGAAACAATTCTTCTCAGCTTTACTCCTTGTATGAGTTACTGCTTTCACTTATTGGCTTTTGGGACTTGCTTTTTCAATACATTTTGGCTTACTTTAACTATTTAAAAAAAAAAACTCATGCTACTGGTCTTTTCACTTTAATTTTTCATTAAAAAGCATACTGGATTAAAGCATTCATATTACGTGGACAGATCTAAACATTTATCACATTCTAAATAAAAGCCTACCACTGGAATGCCTGTGTTGTACTCTACCTCTCTGGCACCCCTATGGATGACTTGCATAACTCTGTCAATGTGGCTCATTCTAACTCCTCTAGGGCAGTGTTTTCGTCCTTGCGCCATCAAAATTGCATTCGCTCTCCTCTGCTGACAAAAGACTTAAGCAAGATCCATCATCTGCACCGAAACTGTCTTCGTCTGTTTATTTGGACACTGTTCAAGAGGAAATATGTGCTTTGCGTCCATTTATTGAGAAAACCAATACACGTCTACAAGTTCTGGACACTGGTAATGGTAAATGGTCTGCGCTCGATTCCAAGGTGTCCACAGTCTGTTTATAGTCATCCTTAATTGTCTTTCTTTGTTTTTACCATCATTACAGATCATCCGGAATTCCTACATATCCATACCCCACCCTGTATTGATCCCCCAACGTGGTAGGTCTCCCCCGTTGGATGTGCATCTTTACTGTCTGTCGCCAGTACTTGTTGTTTCCCTGTTTCCCCTTGAAGGTATGTTCCACAGTTGTCCTTTTTGGCATGACATGTACTCTCTTCTCTTATTATCTCCCTTGTTCCTTTTTTTCTCTCCTATTCTTCTCTGCCAACTTTTCTATTACTGACCTTACTGGATATTTCATTCTATATCATTCTCTTTTCATATTCTTTTTATCTCTTTCCATCACTGTTGATCATGTGGCTCTGTACCTAATTCATTCTCTTTACATTCAGAGTTGTATCTTGGAATATGAAAGGTTTTCTTAACCCTATAAAGAGGCACTGACTTAGTCTTGTTGTAAGAGACCCACTTGACGGAGACAAAGGCTTTGAAACTGAAACGGAATTGGGTTGGTTTAGTCTTAGTGTCTCCTACGACCACGAGAGAAATGGTGCAATTATTTTATGTCATAAATGCTTGAAATGCTCTGTTATTTCTGAGGAAGATGATTTGGAAGGTAGATGGTTATTAGTTAAGTTGCTCATTAACAAAATATCTCTAACAGTGTTAATATTACAAAAAAGTGTTTTCAATATAATGACACATTTTTTATGCTAGGCGGTGATTGTAACCCAGTTATTGACCCTTTCTTTAACCGACAATCCCAAGTTTGTTTCATCCCTCACAAGACTCTTAAACAATTCCTAAACACAATATCTCAGGCACATCTTGTAGATGGTTGGAGACTCTGTAACCCTGGTACTACAGAGTTTTCTTTTTTCTCTCCTCCACATGGCACCGTGACCCAATTAGATTACATCTTCCCTAATAAAGCCTTGACACAGAACCTCATTTCCTCCTCAATCGAATCTTTTGTCATTTCTGATAATGCCACGGTTGTTGCTGATTTCGATCTGCTCCACTCACATCCCAATTCCTATAGGTGGAAGTTTAATAATTCCGTTTTGCAGGACCCACTTTTTTCTTCCTCTTTCATTTCCTTTGCAGAGGAATTCTTTTCTCTAAAGGCTGGTCCTTATGCTTCACCTTCATTGATATGAGATGCTTTTAGGGATCTGCACGTGGCTTTATTATATACGTTGTTTCCAGGAAAAAGAAACACTTATTTAAGGAGCATAACATTTTGTTAGCTAATATTAAATGCCTTGAACACCAATTTTACACTTTTTCATCTCAGGAGCTTGTTTGTGCAAAGCTCGACTTTAACAAAACAACTACGGATAATGCTTCATCTATACTCCTTTGTAATAGCGCTCGGTATTATGGTGGACGAAATAAAGTTGGCAAACTTCTGGCTATATGGTGGACGAAATTAAGTTGGCAAACTTCTGGCTAACTATCTCAAATCTCGCAAGGAACGTGTTTTAGTACAGCCTATTCAGTCATCGGAAGGAAAACTTATTTTTAAAGATCAGGCCTTTTCTGATGAATTTATGAAATTTTATAAAACTCTATGTAATCTGGAGTACCCTTCACCTGTCTCTTTCAGTGACACCTACCTTAGTCATGTTCCACCCCCTTCTCATGTAGACCTAGACTTTGCACCTCTAGAATCTGACCTGTTGAACCTAGAGCTGACTCAATCTTTGAGTCTTTTAAAAAAAAAACTCCGGGCCCAGATGGGTTTACAGTAGAATTTTATTTACACTTCTCAAACCTACTCCTTCCAAAACTCTAACAGCTCTTTCAACACTTTCATCACTTTGATACTACTGGTAAGGCAGATGGCACAATATGTCTAATTCCCAAAGATAGTCGTGATCTCAAACATTGTGAGAATTATCGTCCTATTTCCCTAGTAAATGTCGATTATAAAAATGTTGCCAAATTGCTTGCTTTGAGTCTTGAACCTCTTTTACCAAAACTAATTGGTCTAGCATAATGTGGTTTTGTTAAAGGCAGACTAACTTCTGACAATACATGTTTACTATTTAATGTTTTGAATAAGGCCCCAACTCTTTCTTACTCTCTAGCTGCAGTCTCCATTGATTCAAAGAAAGCTTTTGATAGAGTAAAGTGGTCCTTTTTATTTAAAGCTCTTCATTGGCATGGGTTGGGTCCTACATTTATTTCTCTGATCTCTCTGGTGTTTTCGGCTCCTTGAGCTTCTGTCGTAGTTAATGGTCTTATCTCTCAGTTCTTTTATCAGCAACGGGATGTACGGGGCGTATGTCAAGGTTGTCCTCTGTCTCCCCTTCTTTTTATTTTATCACTTGAAACTTTTTATCCCATATCCGCCAGAATACCTCTATCTCTGGATTTTTCTTTGGTGATCAACATTTAAAGTGCTTATGCAGACGATATTTTATTCTTTATATCTCATCCAGAAACCTCTATTCCTCCTCTATTGCAAGAAATCTCAGATTTTTCCCTAGTTGCAGGTTATAAGAATAATTCTGACAAGACAGAAATTCTCCCTATTACCAAACTTTGTTTCAAACAATATTTTGATGCTACTGAGTGCTGATGGAATAGTTCCAAAATCAAATACTTAGGCACTTTTGGGTATAAGTATTGGGTCTCTTTCCCCCTAAACTCAGACATTACTGAACTTGTAACTGAAGCTCTACCAGAACTGCTGTGCTGCTTAAAGGACTCAACTGGTCTGTTGATCTGGAAGGCCTGCTTTTCTGTTTGTTGCACTGCTGCCTGCTTCTTCGGGACTCTGCCGAAGGAGAGCTGGACTCTCCCTTCACTCCAAGTGATCTCAGAGAATTTGTTGGCTTGCATCCTGTTGCTTGAGACTTAGGGATATCAAAGTCTCCACCCCTGCTTCTGTGCCTGGCTCACTGGATGTTACCCAGATACTTGCAACACGGATTTCAATGCATGTAGCAGAAGCGGCATATTGACCCTGTCGCAGGAATAAAATTGGTGCATCGCCTAGGAACCAGCATTTTGCCTCCAGAGATCGACACATCTGTCATCGCTGCTGCAGCTTGGTGAGATAAACTCATCCCCTTGGTTGCATGGCAGAATCCGGAGCATTGCTCAATGCCTCTGGGCTCCAGCGCCCGTCTTCAGAACTGATGTATCACCTTCACTGTACGAAGAAGATCAAAGCATCGCTCTGTTTGTGACCAGGAAAGGAACTTTGTTCACCGGGGCCTGTGTGGGTCTTGTAGACAGACGGCGCTCCATCGCGGTCTGCCCTAAGTTTGACCTTTGCGCCGGTCCAGCATGACCTAAAGTAACCTTTTTAGATCTACTTAATCCTAATCTCTTTACTGTATTTATTCCTTTCAAAATTGAATGTCTATACACTGGATTCTTGGCATTTTGATCATGTTGTGTTCAGAATATAATTGCATATTTCTCTAAAGCTGTGTGGAATATTTTTGTGGTTTATTCATAGTGTTACTGGGTGTGTGTGTTTATGTGAGTGTGCTGCATAAATGCTTACACAATGCCTCTTTAGATAAGCCTGACTGCTCTGTGCCAAGCTACCAGAGGGTGAGCACATGTTATCTTTTAGTGTGTATCTAGCTTACCCCGCCTAGTGGGATGGTTTCTGCCTGGCCTGGGCGCATACCTCAGCCAACCAGGAATCCCATTTTTAATTAACAAGCTCCAAACATTTCCACCCTTGACTTCTTTAACGAGTTTTTTAATTAATTGAACACACTAAATCAAGAGCCCTTTGTAACCCCTGCCCTCCAAAATTCCACATGACGTAGCTGAAACAGTATTTACCACTCCTACCGGCCTACTGAATATGATTATTAATGCTGGTAACTTCCCTATGGAATGGAAAAACCCTAACATCCTCCCTCAACCTTAATGAGAAAAAAAAACGTAGGCCCCATTTTACTCAAACCTAGGCCAGCGGAGATCCTGGAGAAGCATGTAATTATCACTCTGTCAGAGTATCTAGATAAAAACGGGATCCTTGATTGAGCACAACACAATTTGGCTTTAGAATTAGTTATAGTAATAGTGGGCTCTGGTTTTGGTCACCGAAGAGATAAGACATATCATGGATAACGGAGGGAAGGCTGCGGTGCTCCTTGTTGACCTATCTGCAGCTTTTGACATCGTGAGCCATTCTGTCCTGTTGGAGCTGCTGGCAGACATTGGGATTAGCGAAGCAGCTCTTTATCTCCTCTTGCCGTTTCTTACTGGCAGAGAGCAATCTGTTACCCTGGGGGAGTTTACATCAGAATCCTTCTCTTTGCCTTGTGGTGTCACTCAGGGGTCATCATTTAGCCACACAATCTTTAACATATATGTTGCTCTCTTAGCCAAGCTGATTCACTCCTTTGGCTTCTCAACAGTGTCCTATGCTGGCAACACTCAAATTGTAGTGTCAATCTCTAGCAGTGTTGATGAGGTTGCGGACCATTTTAACAGATGCATATGTGCACTTGTTAGTTGGATGAGTGGCAACTGATTCAAGCTGAACTCAGAGAAAACAGAAGTTGTTCTCTTTGGTAAGGATACCGCCTTTTGAAACCAATCATGGTGGCCCCAGACTTTAGGTCTTCTCCCCATGCCAGTACCCAAGGTCAGGAGTTTAGGAGTAATCTTTGACTCTGAACCTCCATTCACCGACCAGATTAATAAACCACCCTCATCCTGCTTTTTTCTGCTGAGAACCTTGTGTAAAATCATGCCTTTTATTCACTTTGATTTACAGAAATCAGTTATCATTGCATTGGTGCTATTGAGGAAGGATTATTGTAATGCCCTATATTTTGGTATACATCAATGCTCTTTGTACAAACTTCAGATACTGTAGAATGCAGTAGCTGTCTCCTGAAGTTTAAATCAGTTTTGGGTACACTATTGGAGCTTATTGGCTTCTGGTTATTAAGAGAGTGGCCTTTAAGGCACTTTCCATGACTCAAAGATCTTCACAGTTTTGGACCTGAGTATCTCTAGAAGAATTTCGCAAGGTACACACTGAATAGATTGGTGTGCTCTGCAGCCTCCAAAACAGTTATAGACTCAAAAATAAATGAAGCCTCATGGGGTGGCAAGAGATTCGTTCCCTCCACCTGCCAACTATGGAATAGACTGCCCTGCCCTGGCATGTTAAATGTCAATCCAATTTGATTTGCTTCAGGAAACATCTTAGATCCTGGTTGCTTTGATTTTCTCTCTATTTCTTTTTAAACCTTTCTGTTGCCTAAGTACATTTTTTTTGCACATGCTAGCGTCAAGATGCACATGAGAATTCATACGCTCTACAAATATAAAATCAAATCTACCATAAACAGTGCTTCAAGATAACAACTGGGATACAAAGCTTCCACCTAAATATAGTTCAACTTCACTGGCTAGGTAATCTTGCTTTACAATGGTGCATCTCCTGCTTAATCAATTAAAATTTAGGAGATGGACCCTCTATCCTTCATGTCTATGAGGATGCCTTTGAGGATCTCAGCACTTTTCTCCTAGAGTTCACCTACAGATCAAGGGTTTCTTCGAGCTACTTCAGGGTAGTGCCCGTCAACTGATTAGACATGTGTAGTCCCACATTTTCATCCTCCAGGTAGTTGATACAGAGTGATTTGAGAGTGTGATCACATTAAAATAAACAGAGAGCAATGTTTTCAGGGTCATTGAGCTTATTGAAGGCTATATCAGGCAATTTCCCTGTTTAGAAGGTGGCGATGAGCTCAAGGATGGTGACACCCCCAAACGAGGGTGAGCTGAGAGGTACTGAAGTAAGAAAAAAAACAGGGTAGTGCCATTCCCCGAATCAAATGAAGCTCTTAACTATGATTACAGCATAACGTGCTACAGCTCACAGTGGATAGCATTTGTTCATTCTTTATTCTGTAAAAAGGGACCAATTTGTAAATTGGGGCAATTCTGAACTTGTAAAGCGACACTGCATAGGTCTTTCTCAACGTTTGGAAGTCAACATGCATTTGTGCATGCTGCACGCAATCTTTATTTTAATATTAGGATAATCACTTAATCCACCAGAAAATTAAAATAAAGTGGGCCCACAAACATCCCAAAAAAATGTCCACATACTGACCTGTCATACCATCTGGAAGTCCCATCTGCTTACTAGGAATAGCTATTATTGGTGCAGTCGGTGCAATGCACCGGGGCCTAGAGGTGGGAGTGGGCCCAGTCTGCCCCGCACTAGATGATGTAATTTCAGAAGGAGCCTTTTATTCAATTATTTAGACACGGTGCATGTCCGAGGCTTGGAGGTGTTTACTCTTCGGAGGGAAGGGGTACGGAGGAAGTAGAGAATGAGGAAACAACCAAGAAGAGAGTTCAAAGGGATGCAAGACAAAAAAAGGGGTGATAGAGCAGGGAGGAGGGCAAGAAAGGTGACAGAATAGGAGAAGGAAATAGGGTTGAGCGAGAAAGAGAACAGAGATATTGTTGAGTAAAGTGAGCAACGGAAAAAGAAGAGAAGGGAATCAGAAAAATGGAGAGAAAGGATGAAGGAGTTGAGCATGAATGTGAGACAGAAGATTCACATAAGAGAAACTAAGGAAAGGGATAGAAGAGAGCATTACATTTATGAAGGAGATGAGAGGAGTGTGGGGTAGGGTGGGAAGAGAGAAGAAAAGACTAGTAGAACGAGGAACACGGAGGCCCATGAATTACATTAGTGTAAGAGGTGCAGTGACACCGGGATTCTGGAGTGTGATGGGCGAACCTCACCTCATTTATAGCAGTATTTTAATATTGGCTGGGGGCGAATTTCATTGTTTGGACTAGGACCTATGATCCCCAGGCTACGCCCTGCTTGGGTACTCGCATTAACCTTTAGTCCTACATAGGGAGGATATTTACGTGCAAGCATATCCAGGGAGGGGCATATTCTGCAGCTTTGCAAACTATTGCATTTTCTTTTGCCTGTAATTGATGTGATGAATTGTATGAGCCTAGTATTGTGATGTCCAAACACATCTCAGTTGTTTTCGCTCCATGCACTCTGAGTTTCCTCTAGTCTTTCAAATTCACTTTCTTGTCCTGGCTGTTAGTTTTGGCTCACATATCTGGTATTACTTCATCTGTGGCTTTAGGCCTCGTTTCCTACGATTGTACATTAGGAAACAAGGGCTGTTCAACATATCTGAGAACTTCAAACTCATTTCATTTTAATTCTTTGTAGGAGCAGACAGAGCCGGACTGGGAACCAAAACCGGCCCTGGCAAAGTGCTTGGCCGGCCCCCCATCCCTGGGGGGGTTGTGGTTGCCGCTGCCGATAGGTCAGTGGAACCACACACATTGTTATCGCATTAAAGATTAGCACAGTGGAACACAGTTAACCAGAGTATACAACAGGAAAATTTAATTAGTAGCTTGGAAAGCAGAATTCACAATTTTCTAATGTCTCGTTTGTAGCGTGAGAGAACCTGATTGATCAGTGTTATTCAACACTAAAAACATGCTTCTCCAATACCATGTCAATATGAAAGTGCACGATTTAGGTTGCTGTTAGAAATGGGGTTTCTGGTTGGCTAGGGTATGCACCTAAGCTAGAGAGAACCCACCACTCTAGTCAGGGTAAGGGAGTTACACACATAAGATAACCCCTGCTCACCCCCTTGGTAGCTTGACAGAGGCGTCAGTCTTATCCCAGAGGAAATGTGTAAAGAGTTTGCGTAACACACACACGCACACAACCACCAGTAACACACTAGGCACACCACACAAAAAGAGACTCCATACAAGGTTATATAAAAATATCCATTGTATTTTTCATAAAACACATTAGACCACACTGTTCCACTAGGCACTTATCATGACCTCGCATAGATGATAAAATCACTTTGCCACTAGGCAATGGTCATAACAGCATAGATAGTGCAATAGGTTTATATACTCAAAGATTGCACACATTACAAAAACAACACCACTGACCATATCAGGCGAATCCAGGAATAACTTTCGTTAGTCTGACAAATGCAAGGCATAAACCATAAACATTATTACATAGCAGGGCCTAAAATTCAGGAGTTAGGTAATACATCAATCATGGCTGTTGGGCATACTATGCCCATCCTGGGAATGCGAGGAAAAACAGCCTTCATCATAATAACATCAGGGTATAGGCACCAAGCTGTTGGGGAGTGAACATCACAGCAGAATTACTCCCAGCATCTCCACATTACCATATATTACAAGTCACAACACCAAGAGCAGCACATGCACTTCTCTTATATGGTACCTTGTGTCTCTGTGCCCTTCCCGTAGGCTTCTGGGCCACATGTCTGCCTACAACTGGAAATGCAGTAACTATTGCTCCCGATCGGGACCTTCAATGCTCCTCCTATTTCCAAATGAGGAGCGAAGGCCTTTGTCAAGGCTTACCCTGTCCTGTCAAATCCACTACCGTGCCTCCAGGTGTGTACACAACATGGAGGGGGGGCACCCGCACTGCCCACGTTGGTGTGGGATCTCCCCTCACCAAAGGGCTGGTTGCCGGTGAGCAAGTGGCCCAGCTGTTGAAAGTAGTGAAGCTCAGCCCCACTCACTGGGGGTTAGGTTATAGCCATAAGCTGCAAAGATGAAAAACGTGCTGGCGCTCCTGGTGCGAGGTGGCCCCAGGGCAGCGCCAGAGGCTCATTCCGACTCCCTGCCTCACAGGGCCGTTCTGAGGGGAGGTTTCCCATGTGTGGCTGCAAGGCATGGACATCCGGTTGTTGATCCTGCATGGCCCTGGGTACATGGCTTCCCCCCGCCTCACACAATACCTTCTGCCCAAAAGAAAAAGCCACACACGTCCTTTGTGACACACGCACAACAGGCACTCTCTCCTTCTGTGTAGGCAGTGCGGTTGAACCCAGTCTGTTTCTCGCTCACCAGCAGCCATGGGAAACCACTTCCACACCATGAGGGGGAACTGAAGTGGATGCCGGCCTGTGCCTGTCCGGGGTGACCTCAGAGAGTGTGCTTGATCAGAGGGCTGGTAATAGGAAAACAAGGCACCCTAACCAGCCAGCCTCCACAGCGCTGAGTGTATAGAAAGGCAAATTGGTCTCCACACGCAGGTCTAGCCAATCAGGATACTAAGCCCTTGGAGATCACTGGGGCACACAGGCAGGGCACAGGCAGGTCAACACACATGGTCCTTGAAAGGTGAAGATGCAGTCCTTCTTTAGCAGGCCAGCACAGCAAATCCAAGTTCAAGTGGTGGTTTCCAATGAGAACCCCGATAGCCCTCCAGTACAGTCTGTAGAGCCAGCAACGTCTGGATACATTTCCACGCAGTGTCTAAAATTATGGGGTCACAGCCCCTGTACTTTGTTCTGGGGGCACTTCAAACAATATTTAGACGTGCACAACACCCATATTCACATCCCAAGGCATGGCTCCAAGAACACTACTGGGGAGCAGAGACAGCATTGTGAAAGTCAGACACAGCCCTATTCAGGTGCAGGTCCTCCCACCACTCTAAATGCAGACCTGGCCTATTCAGATGCAAGGGGAAACACCTCTCACCACTCCTAATGAAGCCAAGGTCTATTCAGCCCAGCTCTCAGTCACCCAGGAAAGGCAGAACACACCTCAATACCCCTTGTGACCGTTTAGAGTGAATGCACATTCCCTTCTCCTGTTAGTCTAAACCAGACAGTGAATACACAACCAGGCAGGGCACAAAGAGTCATAAGGACACAGAAATGCCCACTTCTAAAAGTGCCATTTCCAAAATAGTAATAACAAATCCGCTTTCACCAATAATAATTACTACTATTCCAAGTATACAAAACATGGCCATGCTACCTCCTTCATATTACAAATTACCACTGAAGCATATATCAGGGAATTCCCAATGCAAACCTTTGAGAGGATAGTCTCACAGCAGTGAGAATCCAAATAGGTTGTGTGACCGGGATATGCCACACAGTTAAGGCACATGTCCTACCTTTTACCTACACAGCTCCCTGCCCATAGAGCTAGCTAGTGCCTACCTTAGGGGTGACTTATTCAGATGTGGCAACCACTTTAAATGCCACATAACTGTTGCAATAAACTGCATGTGCAGGCCCTGTAGTGGCAGAGGCGTAAGACAGGTATGAAAGGCCACTTTGGTTGGTGGCACAAGCCGTACTGCAAGCCCACTAGTAGCATTTAATTTACAGGCCCTGGTGTATGGGATACCACTGTACATGATACTTACAGGTAAATTAAATATGCCAAACAGGTGTAGACCAATCTTACTAAGTTTACTAGAGAGAATGCATGCACTTTAGCACTGATCAGCAGTGGTAAAGTGCCCAGAGTAAAAAAAACAACAAAAGCAGTTCAGAAAAAATACAGGACTTTGACCGGCGTACTTACTTTTACTTTTCTCACTTCAGATAGATGCATCCTGAATTAGCCTGATTCTTTAAGGTACTCCACACACCTACGATTGGGATTCCTGTTGCATACTACTCGTAAGCCCTTGCGCTACCGCGCTTCCTGATCACAGGTAGTGTCAGCTTGTTTTCTGCCCTGCCTCTTTCTTTGAGCCTAGACATGCAGTAATCTTCTAACCCTTTCTAACGTGTTCGCCACGTTATGATCTGTCTTCAACTTCCCCCTTGGGCTCATCCAATCCCCCCCCCCTCTTTTTCTAAAATTTCACTTTCCTCCTTCTCACTCCACTCGGTCCACCATTGTGTGTTTTTATTCTTACCCACAGTACTGTTATTACAAGCATTTGCAAAGCAAACGGTCTCGCCTATGGGACCTTATATGTATTTAGCTATGCAGCACATTAGCTTGCGTGCTGAAACATCTACTGTTCTTTAACATGGAGGGAAAGTAAGCACCAGACTGTGTGACACGCCAGGTATGGGAACACATGGAGAGAAATATTGCTTTTCAGCAGGAAAATGTGGCCTAAATCAAGCCCTCCTTGACTTCTGTTTGGCATGCATAAATAACTAAGACACTATTCAGTCAGTGCTAGTGCACCTCACAGATAACAAACCTTCTTGTTGAACAGCATCCAGAAGGCATGTGCCCTGATCATCACAGGGAGATGGTAGATTACCTTTGAAGCAAAGAAATATATGCCATCCACCAGGCTGCTTTTTTTGTGGACTGGGAAAGGAAGTTATTTGAAGCGTCTGGTGGAATACTCTCCAAAAATATGATGAAAAGTCCTGTATTTTCAATTACAGCTGTAGGTTTGTTAAATATTAATCTTTGTGCAGGTTAAAGATCTATTGATTGCATGCAAATGTATTCATATGAACGCAATTAGATGCATTTCCTAATCACTTTCAGACAATTACACGATTTTGCTTTTTTCTTTTGCTTCAGATAGGCCACTTAAGGCAATGTGAGAGCTGGGATAGTGCAACGATTGGTAAAAGCAAAGAAAGGGAGTGAAAGAGATCTACCTATCAGCATGTCAGGACTGACCTTGAAGTGTGAATGACCTACCACTACACCAGTTTATATAATATGCACTGTGTAACAACGAAGTCAAAGGTCCAGTCCTTATAGGAGGTAACAAATGATGACAAGGTGTTACCAAGGAGGGACTAACACGCCTATTTACCAGTCAGAAGCCTGTATTTATCAAGGATAATGACACAAGCCAATGAGCGGGGCTTCCAGTGCATACACATATACAGCTTGCCTCGCAGAGTGAGTAGTGCATGTGCGCTGCCACTAGGCTCGACCTTAAAAAGTTTCACGTGTCGCAAAGAAACTCCAACCCTTTTTTGTAACTTTTTTTTGCTTTCTCTAATAGTCCTCCTCTCAGAGCTAAATAACCTGTTTCTTTGTATTGTAAATTGTGTGGCAAGAGCCAGGCAGAAGCTTTGGATTTTATAACAGAAATGTGGAATAAATATTATGCACCAGCTTCTGGTGTTTTAGAAAGTATTATGTACTGAGTATGGTTTTATGTATTAATATGTCTTATTAAACTCTTGTTGTATGTATTTATTAATGATTTCTTGTATAGCGCAGTACTGGTGTATGGTGCGAAGTGTTGTATCCTGTGGAGTTAGGTGCAGGTACCTGTTATGATGTGGAGCACTATGTTGTGATGTGGTGGAGTACAGTCATTTGTTTAAGGAAGGGTGCCCCTACATTAAAAAGACTGCCTTGGATGGTAACAACCGCCTATTACTACTGCAATATTACTCAATATAGAATCATATAATCATAAGAATGATTGTTCCGTTTGCTGCATACACATCAACTGGCATTTGCAACTATAGAGTACTTCAGTTTCATTTAAAATAAACTAATAAAAAAAGAATTGATTGCGGTAACCGATCTATCTTATCTCTAAACAAAGTTGCTCAATATGGCAAACCATTCCACCCAGCTTGCAAACGATACCTATCACATGCAGAGTCTCCCAGGGCTCCACACGGTCTCCTGCTGCTGTCAATTTCAACCAATGCATGGACCCGTTTGGTGCTCTACTCCCAAACCCACAAACCCTTTGGTTTTGCTACTCACAAATAACAGCATCAAGATTTACCAATATCCCAACAATGCACAACTCCACTTGAAAGTCTCCTCTGCCTCAGTCATTCAACGCTTCAATATTGCCTGTACATAATCCAGACCTGTATGCCTAGTGCCTACCTGAAGCTTAACCCGACCAAGACAGAATTTCTAACATTTGCTAAGAACAAGAAACAATATACAGTACACACCTAGCTCAATGACCTGAACCATGGCTTCTTCAAACTCCAACTCTCACTGAGTGACAAATAAATTGGATTCATCCTGAACACCAACCTCTCCCTCAAAAAATACAATAACAGCCTGTTACCTGCTCTGCTTTCTAATGAAAAACCATTTCTTCCAAATGGCGACTTTGGAACTGCTGAACAAGTTCTTTTACTCATGCCTCTTGTTGGTGGTAATGCCCTACCCTATGGCCTCCCAGACATCACATCAGCACCCTTTATGGACATCCTACACACTGCAGGACTTCTCATCCATGGCCGGATGAAATATGGACACATCACCCCTATCCTGATGGAACTTCATTGGCTCCCAAGGCTGGACCACACCATCTTCAAAACCAGCTACATCATTTACAAAGGGATCAGGACCAGCACACTTGCTTCTCTTGTAGACAAGCTCAACATCTCTAGTGAATCTCGGCACACGTACAGCCAGGACACCATCAGACAGCAGACCAAGGAGTGTAAAAAAGAAAAAAACGAGACACCAGGCCTTTCTATCTATGCACCCAGGATCTGAGACTACATCCGTATATTCATCGGGACTGCCCCAATGCTGCTACTATTTCAGAAAGAATTGTGGACTCACCTCTTTAAAATCTACTACATCGCAATGCATTAAGCATCCTCAACCCATCACCCTTTCTTCCTATTCATTGACTTTCTGCTTATATTAGACCATGTGCAGCACTCCAGCCTATTGACTAAGTTTGCACAACAGAAATACAATATACATACATTCTGTCAAATTCTATTACTATGATCAGTAACATGGCATTCTGAACTCTCCACCTTGGTGAACAAAATCAAACACATGCCTGGAATTGAGGTAAAGAATGGAGAGTTTCAACGCCGCAAATTGCTCTATGACGTCTCCCTAACATTACCATTAGATCCATTACTATAGAATGAGTTGCAGAATTCAACAGAGGCCATAAAGTGCCTGCATACTAGCTGGTGTCTGCTGATGGCTTTCAGATGTTCCCCCTTCCTCTGCTTCATCATCGCCTTCTCTGAACCCATTACTGGTTAACTCTCCTGATTGAGTGTCCTGGATTGTCTTAGTTGTATCACATTCCTGCAGTCTGGAATCTGTGATCTGCTTAAACAAATATGGTGTCAAAATCTGCTCAGAGGTGCATGTATTCAAGCTTTATAAAATAATGATTGGCAAAGTGACAGGAAATAAGGAAAAGTCATGTTAGATGACAGAGGACTTTGAGAGAACTGCCATTTCTACAGAAATCTCAAAACGGAACCAGTGGCACAAATCTGGCTAGCTTTTCTATGTTATTAACCACGAGCAAATAAAAGGCAAAGTGTAGATATCAGCAACCAAGCAACTTGTAAAATAGAATTCTGTACCCCAAGACAAATGTCAACATTCCCCAGCCAAAAGCAACCCCTTTGCAAAAGAACTCTTTACAACTTACCTGATACATTGCAGTTGTCACTCTAAAGTGGCATGCAGACTAAACTGGCAATCATCTGCGCCACACAAACCAGGATAGGCCAACAATTCTTCAGGCTATTTCTCTCTCTCGACCCCCATATTTCCTCTCATCTTTACCGGCTACTATACCCATCTGCATTATTCATTTCTATATAGTATTCTTTTGTTTACAAGTGAAAGGAAACTACTTTCACATATCCAGGTTATATGTGGATTTATGAACTATAGCTCATTATGGCCATACCTCAATTTATCAAACCAGATGCTGCAAATGTTGCTATTTGTGGCATTACGCATGTACATTTATTCATCATAACACTATGTTGGCTCAGCATGATTATGTATTTGCTCCCCTGTGTCACCACGCATGAACACACTAATGGCATGATGCAGCTGACATGCTATTTATTTATTGTTTGCTGAGGAAGGAGCAGCTTGGAGCATATAGAGGGATGGGTACTGGAGGAGAGAGGCGACACATGAAGAGAGAGCAAGAAAACCTATACACTCCCATGAAGTAATCAAAGAAACAGAAACAAGTAGTCCCTGAATGTGAGTAGTGGAAAGGTACAAGTCATCCAATCAAAAAGGATGGTAAAGAAGCTATACTGTGCTAAGCTATGCTCCGGGGGGAGGTACAAAGGTAAGAAGTGGAAGGAAAGCCATTGAATGGTAAGCCAACAAATGACACTGACAAGAAAGGGGGAAAAAAGTAATCAATGAGCCAGCCACAAGACCACTTTCAGAATTGGTATTGCTCACAAAAGAACTTCGACATCAGAAATATAAAGCTGCATGTAGTTAAGACCTAATAAAATGGCACTATCTGCATAAACAACAGTGTCTACTTTACTCGTACTTTTCTGCAACTGCCAACACCTCACGCACGACCCTCGGAGCATTTATACAAACCGAAGGCACTTCACCCAACACCTTCCATATTGCACCTCACTGTGCAGCACTCTAGCAATTACTTAAAGGTGCGTCAGAAGCAGATGTGACTAGGACTGCTCTGTGGCCTTATCAATGGTGAGAAGCTCAATAATTCTAGATTATATCTCTATGTGGCCACAATGTGTTTTTTCATCTCATCTATACACCTTCTCCAGTCAGTATTGTCGTCGCCTAGAAGCTGCTTCAGACTTCTCCCGTAACACCATGATGGCATAAGCAAGTCATCCAGTCCTGGGTTTCTACTTTGCATTTTGGTATCTGTAGTTTGGCATTCCCTTTTAAAATGTAGATATCACAATGCGAAATTTGAACAAGAACTGGATAAGCTACTCAGGCTTGACATAAGGTAACTGGAGGCTGTCCCAACTTTTGTCATATTGCTGCTCCTCATGAAGTATTGTCGGAGTTTACTGACAACTTTAGTTCTCCTATTAGGATCAGTTCCCCTGTCCTGAGTGCTATCAATCCCTTTAGGCATGTATTACGTTGTTGCCCCTTCACGTAATGTGCTAACTCAAAATACCGTGACAGGGCTTCTTTCAACTCAGTAGCATCATTTCAACCCGTGACTCGAATGTGCCGGATATTACGACCAGCTCTAACCGGTTGGTAACTCATCTCTCTTGCAGAAGTTTCTTGCCCTTCTTGTGTTTACTCCGGACAGGGACATCCGCTTCTTCCTCCTCATCCTCTTGCTCAGATTGCCCCGGCGACCAGTCCCCAGGATCAAGAGGATCCTAAACACGCAGTTTCCCCTTCAGCCGCCTCAGGGCCCAGAGAGACGTTACCCTGTTCCTGCGAACCCGTGCCTGTCAGAAACCGCAACACACATGCGCTCATCCATGGTCAGGCAGTGCCAGCAACATAGGATACTTCATGCACGTACCGCACTGCATGCGCACATCCATGGTCAGGCAGCAGCAGCAACATAGGACATTTCATGAACGCGCTGCACTGCACAGAAGTGTGAAGAACGGAGCGTGTGCCAGCATCCTAACACGCATTCACTGTCTCTTGGACGTAGGTTCACAAAACCAGCTGGGAAAGTTGAGATGTCACTTAGTATGTGTGACTGAATGGCTAATGATAACCATGAGTGTTCATCAGAACGGAGCGTGTGCACATGTCCTAGGACGCATTCATTGTCGCTTGGACTTAGGTGCACAAAACCGTCAGGGAAAGTTGAAACGTCACTTAGTATGTGTGACTGAACGGCTAATGATAACCAAGAGTGCTCGTCAGTCCACTGGTGTGTCGCTATCTGCGACATGAGGAATTTCAGTTTCAGTGTATTAAACATCAGGAAGTATGCGAGAAGGCATTGTACTAGGAGGGGGACACGACGGGAAGAAAGCAGTCTGTGTAGTAAAGGGGCCAGTAGCCGTGGAAGGACACAAATAACGACATGGCTGTCATAAGGCGGGACTAACAAGCCTACAACCAATCAGAAGGTGGCATTTAAGACACAAGCCAACGAAAATGATGGGCAGAGAGTGTGTGCTGCAACGCTAGACGAGACCTAAAAATAAGAGTAACCTGGTCCTGATGATGGCCTAAACATTTCAAGAGGCCGAAACACCGTCGACTCTTACAGCAAAAATCTTGGCGCTAGCTCCTCGAGGATACCCATCTTGACTTCATTTGTATATATTAACATTCATTGTTTGGGTATCTCTACTATGTAAAAATGTCACCATCAACTGTTTTTCCTGTCGCTCCCCTACGTGTCGCTGTACATACTTCCTCACCTGTCACTTGCGTCGTCACCATTTCACCAGCATTTGTGCACAGTATCCCACAGGTTACATGCCATTTAATGTAACGCAGTGCTATTCTTATACATGTTGAAATATATGAAGTTATTTATAACAAATATATGCAACCACCAAAACCCCATCTTTTGTTGTACAATTGTATTTTTGTCTCCCTGGTTTCTCCTTCGGCTCCCAGCAATTAATTGTGCTGCTTTAAATTGACCATTAACTAATGCCCTTAGAGACATTGTTGTATGCTATAAATGTTCGCCCTGATCTCTATAGGGTGTATGGGCTACCTCCTGCAGTCTGATACAGCCCAGTAGTAGCATTTAATTTACAGGCCCTGGGTGTATGGGATACCACTGTACAAGGGACTTACAGGTAAATTAAATATGCCAAAGAGGTGTAAACCAATCTCACCCATTTTACCAGAGAGAACACAAGCACTTTAGCACTGATCAGCAGTGGTAAAGTGCACAATGTCAAAAAACCAACAAT
Organism: Lissotriton helveticus; assembly: GCF_964261635.1. Taxonomy (NCBI): domain Eukaryota; kingdom Metazoa; phylum Chordata; class Amphibia; order Caudata; family Salamandridae; genus Lissotriton; species Lissotriton helveticus. The sequence continues at coordinate 316,572,116 of NC_136060.1, forward strand.
AGCAGGTCAGAAAAAATACAAAAGGATGGTAACAGGTTTGGGGATAACCCTGTAAATGGTCCAACAGTTGCACTACTCTCTTTTATAAATGTCTCATAATAGCTATTTTCTTCTCAATCTTTTACCTTGTATATGGTACTCCTCATGCCCGAAATTCGCCAGATTTGAATATAAATCAGGTAAATCCTTCATCTTTAGGAGGAACAACTTTTCCGTGGGGTTGTTTGCAGTCTGCACTCTTCTTGGCTGCAATAAATGCATTGTCTGCACGGTGCTTTAATTGGCCCGTGTATCACAATCAAGCTTTCAATGCCAGGAAGGGAAAGTGTCAAGTTTAAGCCCTCAACAAGTGCAGGCCTGACTCCTTTGGCAGCATTCTGTTTTCCTCCTGGCAGAAGTCCACAGAACTGCAGGATGTGGTGATACAACATATATGAGCGAGGCATTCATGAAGATTTGCATATTTGTTGTTATTAAATATTTGCATTTCCTTCTATGACGTATAAAGCACTTCTTTCAACATTTGCTACGTTGAAACAGGTTAGGTTGCATGTGCAATATATTGTTCATCATATTACACATGTCAATGTACACAAATGAATCCGTTTCTGTATTAAAGTATTCATGGCAGGTGCGTTCTTGGGAAATGAGACGTGGGCTTTGTGAGTTAATGCTTGAGATCAAAACCAGCGCCTGACTCACTGCTCCACAACTTCTTCGTGAACGTCTGAGAAGTGACGCGATTGGAAAAACCTAGTGGCTCACACGTAAAAAATAAATCCCATATTAAGGAGAAGCAGGAAAAGACCAGCGAATTTTCTCTTCGCCTTTCCTAAAAATGATTAGTCATCGAAAATACATAGAGAGGCAGAAGGAAATCTGATAAGGCATATTACAATAGATTGCGCTTGATATGTTCTGCAGTGCTGCCATCATGCAAAGGTGATGTAGTTAATAGAATATAGCATTTAAGTTTCAAGCCAAAGTTTATTACAAGCAGTAAACATGTATCACCTAATTAACATAATTTTCGAACAAAGCCACAAATAGTGGAATAACTACTTAACTTCTACTAGTGCATAGAGAGGCCTTCCCAGTTAAAGTTTGCATGGAACGCACAGTTATCTGAAACACCAATCAGCCCATGGATGGGCTCAGTGGGATCAACGTCACGTGGGCTGAAGATGTCTTGGAAATATGAGCATTTATTCAAATACTAGCTTACCCGTCGCGCGTTGCTGCGATCTCCGTAGAAAGGAAATTCAAGGAAACTCGTTATGATAACATTCAATTTACATTGTGTCATTTTTATTGAAACGTATTCATTTTAATAAGGAAAACATTTCAAAGTGTCGTTTTAATTCTATTTATTTTTTCAAGTGCTTGTGGATACACAATTTTTTGTTTTTCCGTCTGGTGCGTACATCAGTATTCCAAAGATTATGAGGGCCCTGGTTGGCCGATATTTAAAAATTGTTTATGCCAGAAACCTTTGCAGGAGTGTACTCAATAACTTCCCAAAGTTTCCTGGCGATCGGATGAATGGTTTAGTAATGCATAAAGGACAAACAGACAGACAGACAGACATACATTCGTTTTTATATACATAGACAAGAAACAGAGCCTATAGGGGACGTGTTTGTACAAATACTAGATAGCTCCCTATGAATACCCACGGATATCAGTTGAGACCGTACCTGCACATTAGTGAAGAGACTAGAAGTCAATGGAGCAAGTGTCTTGAATTAATGATTTGAGTTGAGGATCCCACGAGAAAAAGTATGCGGGTGAAAGAAACAGATTGGTGTGCTGTGTGCCTGTAGGGTTGTGAATGTTCTTGCCTGTAGTGCGCCAGCTGTGCACCGGGTGTGCATTCCAGTTACTTTCTCAATTAAAAGCACTAGCTTCACAAAGGAGGCTAACTTAGGTGTGAAAAGACAGACCTTTTCCAAGGAGTGAAATAAAAGAAGGACTGTAAGACATGGATTTCATATCTCTGGTCGGCCACTGAAGTACTGGGAAACAAGTCAAGCCTGAAATTAGGGGAATTAAATATATAGATGAAAATAAAAATCAAAAGCGCATCAGTACAATAATGAAAGGAACAAATGGAAGTAAAGATTGCGAACAAGCAGGCCAGGCTCCTGTAACACCAATAGTAAAAGATAAAAGTCAGTGAAACCTCTCAACAGAATCATTTGTGATGCTTGACCGCCAAGTGTGCAGTTAGATGTTACACCCGCAGTGGTACACAAATATCAAAACACATCGCGATTCCATAAAGGTGTGGAGAGAGGTGAACACGGAAACAAATGTCAGCCATACAGTCTTCTCAAAATCCAATATTTCACTGGCATTCATTGTAAGGTGGTATGAACCTTGCAAATATCCATCACTAAACAGTAAACCTATAGGAATGCCAGCTGCTGAAGAATGAAACTCAGCAGCATTTATTGGCCCATTGCGTCCTGCTCAGACGTCTATGTGAACGTTGCTTTTCATGTCTTCCGCTGGAATGCAACACACTTAAAGTTAACAAGAAAGAACCACTGCATTAAATAACTTCGGGGGATATTTTCAAGAACGTGTGATAACCATCGCAAAATTAACTAAATGCAACTTTGAACATCGCAGTCTATCGCGGAAAAATTACGCTGTGTTAACTAAGTAGTCACAAAACGACGGTACCATGTGATAGTCTCCAGATAACGCGTCAATAAAAGTTGTGATGAAGCCAATCACGATACAAAAATCAGCAAAAACCAGCGACAGGCTTGCAATTCACACACGTCAGGTGGGAAAAATCACCATAAAAGTAGATTTATTAATTTTTTTAAATGCCAAACAACAGCAAAGCGCAATGGATGTTGCTGGAGTAAGTACAGAGGACAACCAGAACCCCACAAGCCCCCCGGAGGACCAGCCTGGGACCTCGGGATCAGGGAAGGCCAAGGAGAAGAAGAGTAGGAAGTAGCGGTTCAGTCCACAGGAAAACAGGATCCTGTTAACGGAGGTGGTAGAACACCATCAACAACTGTTTGTCACCTTCACTGTGTCATTGGCAACCAAAAATGGACTATGGCAGTCCATAATGGACAAGGTGAATGCAGTGAGAGTGCTGAAGAGGACAATGGAAGAGGTCAAGAGGTGCAGGAAAGATGTCAAGCGCAAAACCAAGCTGAAACTCGCCAACGACCGGAAGGCAATACTGCAGACTGGAGGTGGGAGTCCTGCGCCACAGGAGGAGCTGGAAGATATGGAGGAAATGGTGTCCACATTCATCAGTGGGAAGATGGTGGCAGGAGTTGGGGGACAAATACTATTTAACATGACTGGACACAACAGCACCAGGGTGAGTAATAGCCAGGGACTGGGGGCATGGAGGGAGATGGGCACAATGGCACACATGTACAATTGAGCTAAGCACATCTGCAGATAAACCATGCCCCAGCCCCCTACTCCCACCAAGCGACCAATGTACCCAAGTATGCAACATCTCAGGACTGCATGAGCACAGAAGTCAAAGGCGCATCGCATGAAATAGAGAAGGGGCAGCAAAATCAGAGCTGCAGGGGCGACTCCCCTGAAATGCAGCTCACACACAACATGCAGAGCACATTAATACTGACAACAATGTGGTACAAACCGCAACACGTCCACATCAGAACAAAGGACACAACTGGTGCAGACTGGCTGTAGACAGTGGCCAATCACATTTGGCATTGCAGGGAAACGTGAGATGACAATGTACAAGTGCAAAGACACATCCATTATGTTGTCGAAATGTCCACTGACCCCCATCAAATAGGCAGCTCCTCCCAAACAGCCACAATGTACACAGTCATGCAGTCTGTATGAAAACAAGTACAATGAGACAACATACATGTAAACACAATGTTAAACTGCATCTCCGCTTCACATTGCAGAGGGAGAATCAACACCTCCTGCAGAGCAGCCCGAACCTCTCTTGTCTGATGACGAAGAGGACTACCACAGTTTCAACTCCGACGTGCTCCAACAGCTCGTGGACAGCCTCCGCACCACACCTCCAGGTGCAGGGCAGCCCAGCTGCTACAAGGAGACCCCACCCCCTGCACAGACCACACAGCAGGCATCACCTACCATCATGGCTGCCCCTCAGGACCCCCCCAAAGAACACATGGCCTTCCAACGCCGTGTGTTGGGATGCCAGGATGATTCGGCTGAACAGGTGTGGTGGGCTTCGACCGCATGGCACCCCAACGAGATGCCATACGTGTATGTTCCATGTCCCATCAGGAACCGCTCACAGTCCCTAACGGACAACCACAGTCCGTTCCATGCTCTCCCAACAGACCATTTCTGACATCACTGGAGCCCTCACTCAGAGAATAGAACAACTGTCCAATCAGAGTGGGTCTAGCGATGTCACACAAGAGTTGGGAAACATGCAGAGGTTAATGGAGACCATGGAGCGGACGCAAGCAGAAAGAGCGGCTGCCACAGCTGCACACCAGTGAGTGGTAGCTGGGTACCTCAATGACCTCAAGACTATCCTCATGGCATAGCTGCCACAAGGCCTGGCGCTGATGCATGCTGCCACTACTATTATGTCCACATCTCCGACCCCTGAAGTGTCAGTGCCACACAGTGCTGGAGAAAGGCCAGCATCACCCACAAGTGAGGCACATGAAACAGCAGTGGACGAAGATGGGGATGATTCTGCTTCAGTGTTAAGGAGGACGCAGTAGCATTCATGTCCGCCATATGGCCTGTTTCTGCTTGGTTCTGACCTCAGCATCATCACCTTCCACTGTCCCCCAATACACTGTGCGACACTCACCTTGGACCTCGACATGGACTGCCATATTCTGTTTGATCGCCAATGACGCAGAAATCATATTGCGGACTGAACACTTCCTCTTCCTTTGGACTTGTCATTCCCTGAAGGACTCTGGCTGGCCCTCAATGTGCCAACATTGTAATGTGGGGTTTGCATGGCCACGTACTGCTCCAAATGCAACACTCCACTGAACGTGCATTAAACATTCATAATCACACAAATGTGTCATGTCAATGGTCTATCAAGTGTGGAAGTATGGATGAATGTAGGCTCAGTGATTTCCCCTTACGTCCATGTTGCTAATGTTGTGGGACTTGGGTCACAGGGTGACATATTGCTGATTGCAGTGCTGGTGGCGCTGGCACTACAACAGAGAAACACGCAATAGTTACTTCCTTGTCCAGCCCAGGATGGAACCATGCCCAGAGCCCCGGGGTCATTGTTCAGACCCTTACGCTGGACTGGTATAAGCCAGGCCAGCCCACTCCGAATACGTTCACAGGGGGGGGGACAACACTACATGTCCCAGGTTTCCTTGTAGTGATCTACTGGTCACAGGTCTAGTTGTCAGCATGCCACAGCAACTCCCTCATGGCTGGTGTAAAGCCACACCACACCTATCCAGCACACGCGTGACAGGACATTTGACCCTGCCAATAAAATGGGCCAGGTGCACGTGCTCAGAGCCAATTCCACTCTCTATCTGGGTGTATCTGTGTGGTGTTCAAGTAAGCATGAGGTCCTACGGCCCTGCTACATCACATTCCCCTGGCCCGGAGGTGGCATGCTGTTGTCTGTTATATTGTGTATGATGCCCTGCATTACCAGAGTTTTCATACCACCTCATTGAAAAACCATTTACCGTTCTCTCAGTTTCTGAGGGTGCGGAGAATCTGTTCTGATGAGAATCAGGGACTGCAAGAGATGGAAAACTCATCTAAGGCATACGAAGATAGGGGTTATCCCTTCAAGATTTTACAAGAGGCTAAATGTAAAGCTGTGTCAGTGCAGAGAGAGGTTTTATTAAAAAAGACTACAAAGGCACCTCTCAAGAGGGAGGTATTCGTTATCATACACTCCACAGCAGCTAGAGCGATCAAGAAAAGTATTTTAAAAAGATGGGAAGTAATTGAACAGGAGAAGGATTTTCAGCAGGTGTTCAAAGGTACACCAATGTTTGCACACAGAAGGTCACAAAACTTGAAAGAGATTTTCAAACAAGGTAGTGTTAAGCTTGACTGGAGAAGTGTGGCTCAATGGTTGGAGCGGCAGACCCTGATGCAGAGGTCTAGCCCGGGACCAGGGTTCAATTCTCCGCCTCGGCGGGTCTTGGGCTCAAAAATTCCACGGACCTGATAATTCTCGCCTCGGTGCCTATTCCAATCATGGAATCCCACTCTACAACTCCGGGCAATAGCTTGCTTAATCTCCACAGCGGCCCCCACAACGCTAAGGATGCCTGGCCTCCACCTTGGGGGTGCCCAGGAGTGGACACCTCACAGGGAAAGCCAGGATGGGTTCCACAGCGGTATTCATACAAGCGCCTTGAGACCCTTGCGGGTGAGTAGTGCGCTATACAAGTATCAATTTTTACAATTTACAATTTTACTCTTTACACCATAAAGGGATGATCAAATGTCATAAGTGTAGCCATTGTGGCAACGTGATAACAGGGGATGTATTTACACACCCACACACAGGCAAACATATCAAGATGAGGCACACAGCAGACTGCAATACTAAAGTCCTAAAGTTAGGAGTCCTAACTTTACTACTCCTAAACTGAGAAAAATCCTAACTTTAAGACTTTCGGTATTCACAGAAGGCATTTAGGAGTCCTAAAGTTAGGATTCCTAATTTCTGTGAATAACGAAATTAGTAAGTGCCTTCTGTGAATACCAAAATAAGTAAGTGCCTTCTGTGTATACCAAAATGGTAGTAAGTTTAGGATTTTGTCTTAAGTTAGTTCTGTGAATTGGGCCCATAGACTCCATCTTAAGTTTAAAGGTTTTATGATAGCGCCAAAAATAACTGAACATACAAGTACCTCATTACGGGGTTGAGGAAATACATAGGAACTAATACAAAGTTCATTTTCCTGATTAACCTAATTCTGTGCATAGAGAAAGAATAAGCAATTCTAAAAAGATCAATAAACCTAATTTGGTGCAAAGCAAAAAGAATAAGCAATTCTAAAAAGATGACAATTGATCCAATATCTAAAGTAGTCTTCATCAGATTACAGAAGAGAAAATTAATTTGGTTAATTCTGTCCTTACCCTATCACTAAAGTGACATCCCAACATAACATCCTCCTAGCAAAATCGGAAAAAGGTGTCAGTTTGTGAAGACTTCCTAAGAAGTGCATTCACATTGAATTTGAGTCAAACTGTCTAAGACTCCATTCTTAGAATCAATCCCTTCTCTTACCCTTCTAAAGACTCTCTATTCTCATCAACCCTCTCTGTCTCGTCTGCCTCGCATACCCTCATCTGCCTCTCCAACCCTCATCTGCCTATTCTTCCTCAGGGCACGGTCCCTAATACAAAATGCACAACTTCTAAAACACGCCCGACACCTCCTCTGGACGCACATCTTCGGAAGGTGATTTTCCACAACTTGTGCTTCATCCAAGGACAGTTGAGATGTCCTTGGGTCCCAGGTGTCACCAGCATGGATGCTTCATTATCGGATTCCAATGCAACTATGTATCAGGTCTCCTTCATAACTAACTCATAAAACAAAGAGCATCAGTCTAGCTAACGAGTAAAATGTCCTTGCACCTGCAACGGAAAGCATGTGAACAGAACAACCTTGCACGTACAATATTTGCTGACTACATTCTATTGAGAGTCTTCCCAAGGAATAATACATTTCAGGCCTTCTCGATTCTGCTAACATAAGAAACCACGAACAGGCCTTCCATAGCAACGTACATTTTCATTTAATACAGGCCTTTCTACGTTCAAGCCTACACAATATTAATAATATGATATTTCTCTTTTTTAAGGCACCATGATCATTCCTACACATAGACTTTTATTTTGCACGTTGAAATCTACTAAACTACATTACACACAAATTAATGTGTAAAGCACTAGCAATAAACAGTCACATTTTAAATGATTCCATTTTCAATTAACACAAGCTAATTTTCTAATAATACACGTACACAATTCATTATTACAATTGCATTTTCTAATGATTAGGTGTTAAATTCAATCCTGATTACATATGGGTGCGGATTAACGGTGATTATGATACACCCCTACAAATTCCAGAATACATGACGCTCTATCACCTTGAACGGATGATTACAGAGCAATGTATCTGCAACCTTATTTACAGAACAGTAACACAGGGCTCTTCCAACGAATAAAATACCCAGTATATGTACGTTTATATCAATTTACTTTCTTTCTATGTTTACTTAAAATGGGCTTCCAATCCATTTTGAAATAATTATCAAATTAAAAGGCTCTACAATGTTGCAATTTTACTATCTAGTGTTTATTTAGGAATAATCAATTAAAACAATTGAAAATTGTTGGACAAATAAATTGCTGTATTTCTGCTTGCAATGTATAGGTCATGTTACAGAAATGTTCCTCATAGTGTACGCAGGTTTCCTTCACAGTGCATGGCAGCAGTGCTATGCCATAAGCCCATATGATAAGAGGATCTATTAATGTGCCTGCCTGCGGTGTGGAACCACAGCCAATACATCAACAGAGACAACCAGTCACCACAGGCAAAGCAGAAATAACTACTGTAGGATGGTAGTGCTTTGAAGAAGGTATCACACAACAAAAAAGAGTTGATAAATCAAAAATGAAAGTCAGACTTCAAGAATAATGGAAGCCAAACCTCAACAGTAATGAAAAATATATCGTAGAATGAGCATCATCCTGGCATCTAAAATTCTGCAAACCATGTGTAGTGGACATCAGTGAGATATTGCATGCTAGAAGGCATATGGCTTCCATATGAAACTCAAGCCTATAAACATGGAGAGTGAATCAATATTTGTAGTGCACATAATACTAAAATGCAGCAGCATGCTTAATAGATGACATATGATTCACTTTAAAGAAATATGTATTGTGCTTTCCATTCCCAGAGATGGAATATTCCTGAACTCTTGATATTAAATATGCTTCGCCAGAGGCACTTCTGAAGAAAGAGCAAAAAATCTGATTTATTTTAAAATAGGGTTCACCTATAAACAGTGCCGGTGCCTGGGCTAGTGATTGTAAAGAAAGTCTGCTAAAAGTTGACAAGGAAAGAAGGAAATCAGGCGGAATCGATGCACTGCCCAAAGCTGTTCATGTTAGTACAGCATAGAACAACTTTTTGTTTGGAGGAAGCCCTAACTTTGTCGGTGCTACGAGAGTATATCACGTTCTGATACACAAATGAGAATAAAAAAGGTTTATTTTTAGAAATTTAGCAACGTTGAAAGCGAGGGTCGAGAACTGTCTAGTCATGTTCATGTGGCCTAAGGGCCAGAGCTACCGGCCTTGGAGCTGGGGACCCAGATTCGACTTTAGGCGTTGGCTTTTCCAATGAGGGATTCGAGGCAAATCACTTAGTCTCCCCGTGTCTACCAAAAAGTGAATGTCTCCTTGTGCAATGAAACTGGTGCTCATGTAAAGCGCCCCAATACCTTCGGGTTGAGTTAGCGCTATATAAAACTGCCCCCTCCACCCAAAAAAAAGGTTGTCAGCCATGAAAGGCGAGGGCATAACATCATAACATTAGCCAACCATTAGAAGGTTCATAGGTTCTCGGATCTGTATAAATGGAATACTGCCTGCTGCGACTACTTTCGTTTTGAGAAAGAAATGTGTTTTACTTAACCATGATTGCAGCCATTTATAAGTAGGGCATGCAAAGCACATGCACAATACAGGAAAGACACTGGGTGCACTGGTCTAAATCCAACAGACACATCAGTCTAATAGGTTTTCAAGGAGGCTAGCCACCCATGCAGTGAGTATAGCCTGGGAGTGGCATCACATACACGCTGTCATACATGTCCATAAACCTCAGCCAGTCCCCAAGTCATATGCCCCACAGATTCTACCTAAGAAAGCTCCACAAATGCCATGCACCTAAGCCTGGTCAATGCATCGGTCACTAACGAGTCTGTCGGTGTGTCATTTTCCCATACCACCCATTTTTTTTATCAGAATATGAATAATACTTGCACAGAATGTTCTCATAAAATTTTCCTTTCTGTTTTTGGTGAATTAATGTAAACTTTCCCAATACATCCTTCCAATGACATGTGGTCTATCCTTAGTTGTTGCTAATACTAGTAGTTTAATTAAATGGCCTGATAGAGATAGGGATGTTGATGTCATAGTAAACATTTTTGAACGTCTTACTCCTCTGTTTCAGGCCTTAGCAAATGGACATTCACAAAGACAGAGCATGGATTGATTCTAGCAGGATGTTTTACTTTGATGCACAGTTACCTTTGTGGGGGAAGATTTGCTCAAGGTTTCCTCAAAACTCTGAGTGTGCACAACCATGGAGGGCAACTTAGAAAGCACTTTATATTATTTCTACATATTTCATGCAAATATAGCCACCATGGATGCATATGCATCCATCGTGGCATTTATTTTTTATTGATTCGAAAGATGCCACCAAGCATGCACACATGTGGGGCAGCTATATTGGGATGGTCAAAAAATATTTTTAAATGTCTTCCTGCCAATAGTGCAGTGAGCACGTGGCAAACAATAGCGGAAGGGCTAGGGGCAAGAACATACTGTCTGAGGGTGAGAAAGGGAAGATATTTAAATAAAAAAGAGGGGTATCGGGGAAAAACACATTGGAAAAGGGGACTAGAGAGAGAGAGGAGACAAAAAGACCATCACATGTATCACATGCAAGCTCTGATGCCAGCAGTGGAAAGTTGTGTTAACGAATCAAAATAAATGCTCCTCGGTAGGTGAGGCACAGTGATTAGGTGGAGAGGTATCGAATCAGAGGCTTGAAAGTGACATAAACAACAAAGCCATTCAATCAGGAGCAAGGCTGTGATCCAAAGTGAGGTAATTCAGTTTCGACTCCATTTTGTATTCCCGTGCCATTTTGTGTTGCCCTCACTCAGGCAGCTTGGCAAACCAAGTGTTTTTGCCCTTTGTACTGCTACGTGTCAAATAACCCCCCTTCCTTGTTGTGAAGCCAATTCCAGGAACTAGCCAAACTAACTAATACTTGTCTAGACTGACTAATCCTTGTCCCAACTTTCAGTATTCTTTCCCTGCCTTATCTTATCTGTTGGCCTTCGGTATACTTTCCCTCCATTATCCAATTTCCCAAGTTGTCCTGAAGCACACAAACACGTTCTGCCATTACTGATTGACCTATAGGTGCTGTCATTGATTGACTTATGGGGTTGGGCAAGAACACGACTCAAGGGGGACGTTCTGGTCACATGGTGTCTTGTTTTGAATGTTTTCCTATTGGCTAATATTTGGTGCATGGGGAGTATTTTGTTTTTGTGGGTGTATATGGTTATAAAAGACTGTGAGCCACGGAGTGAAGGGGCAGTCTCCTGAGAACCTACTATTGGGGTGTACTACAGAGTATTCCTTGTCTCTGTACAACAAGGCAGGTGAACTCGGAGATTTCAGGCATGCCCTGCGACGCCAGGCCCTTCTAGGCCCGGTTCTTCAACTGGCAGCCCAACGTGGGGCGGCTTCAGAGGTAGCGGTCGAGCCGAGGGTTGTGAGGAGCCCTGCCAGGAAATCCTGGAGGAAGCGCACCACATGATTGACCACTGCATGTCGAAAGTGGACCGAAGGTCTTTGCAGCGCGGCTTCTCCTTTCCAACGGCTGCTGGTGACTGCTGCCCTGACTGCCGCACTGCCTTGGTCCCTTTGGTGATGACTGGTATTGCGAGACGTTAGACGGACCTCTGTTGGCGTAAGAGAACATTTGGTTAAGTAATAGTGGGTAGCTCCCACTTCTTTGTTTTTGATTTGTGATTCGGCTCTTGCAAACGCCGAAGCCGAGGGGTGAGTACATTTGTGCTGTGTTGATTGATTAACCCCTTGATGTTTGTAAAGGAGCCAGTGAAATAACGATGCCTGGTTTCAGTAAGTTTAGAAAATGGTGTTGTTGTTGTTGTGATAGGGATTCCCGACTGGAGGACTCTTGTCCAATTTCTCCGGCTGGAACTCCCACCTATGAGCTTTATTCTAAACATGGTTTAGGCCCCATCAACTTTAATGAAGTGTGGGTCCGTTATACGAGAAAAGATGGTGTTTTGCAGTGGCCACAGAATGGTAGTTTTGAGCCTGATATACTAGATAATTTGGAAGCTACATTGTTTAAGAGAAAAGCCCGGCCGGCCATGTTTGACTCCTTTCGCCTTTGTCGCAAGGAAGCCAAACAGAAAGAAAATAAACAAATGAAAAGAGATAGGAAGGAAAAGGACATGACTGTTATACAGGCTGCCCAGCAGTTTCAAAGACAATGAGACTGATTATGCGATTGAGGTCTCAGATAGACAACATCGTATGGCAATAGATAAGTGTTATCCGGTGTTGCCAACTTCCAATGCAGGCAAAGATGTTGACCCCGAAAAGGATTCTTTAATGTCCCACCTGTTGAGATTACCCCCGCCCTATGCACAGGGTGCTAATGCACCCCTACTATTGCCACCCGCTCAGCCACTTGTTGTTCCACAGCCGGTCCCTGCACCTCTGCCACTGCCCCTTCCGGTAATGCCAATCCCGCCACCTCCTCAGACTCCTTTGCCTCAGACTCCCTTTATTCCTGTCACCCCCTCTTCTACCCGCTCTTCTACCCCGCCTAATACCTTGTCCCCTGTCCTGATGTCGAATTCCCCCTCAGTTCGTAAGCAGATGGTTGACACCGTTTCTGGCTTTTTGTCCCCTTTCTTTGGGTCGTTCAACATGACTCCTGTTCTTCCTCGTAGGCAGACCCGTAGTCAGCTCCCAGGTCCCGAAGAGTGAGATGCGTTAGATCGCCTTGCCCGCAAGTGATCATGAATGGTCCCCAGTATGGAATACAAGATATCATGGACACTTTCCAGCAGTGGGATGCGCCAACGCAAAGACATGTTTTTGATATTATGTGTGTCATTCTTGGACAAGAGTGGGAGGACATGGGATTAGGATTAGCTCCCCAGGGTCTGCTAGATGTTCAGGCTGACTTTAACAAAGGGATAATTGTGGGTGCTGAGGTTGAGGATGCTGTAAGGACACTTGTCACATTTAGAACAATGTTTACCTACCCTCTGTCTGAACCCGATCTTTCTGTTAAAAGGAAACTGAAACACTATCCTATGAGAGAGGTTCCCCCGGTGTGGAGAGAAGCGGTTGCACCCCAGGGCAATAATCTTGGTATACCCGCTCACTTTCAACGTGTATGGGTACATGTTCCTTGGAAAAGATCTGAGGTTCTGGCCCTCAAACCATCCTTACCAGACCCCCATAAAAATCCTGCTGGTTATTACAAAGAGCTGTCCCAGACTGTTGATGCATGCATTAAGAATTTAGCGGATATAGACATGTTGATGGGAAATGTCGGTATGTTACCTTTATAACGCAACTTTTACAACGCACTACCATTACAACGAAAATTTTACAACGCAAAAACCATTACAACGCATGTATTTACAACGCATGTTTTTACAACGTATGTACCTTTACAACGCCTACCATTACAACGTAAGTATTGGTAAGTATATAATTATATTTAAAATGTTATATGTTTGGTTTTTTTTAAGGGGTATTTTTAGGGTTCAGGGTCAGATTTGTGTTTCTGGGTAAAAGGGTATTTTTAGGGTTCAGGGTCAGTTTTGGGTTTTTGGATAAAGGGGTATTTTTAGGGTTCAGGGTCAGTTTTGGGTTTTGGGGTAAAAGGGTATTTTTAGGGTTCAGGGTCAGTTTGGGGTTTTTGGGTAAAGGGGTATTTTTAGGGTTCAGGGTCAGTTTTGGGTTTTTGGGTAAAAGGGTATTTTTAGGGTTCAGGGTCAGTTTTGGGTTTTTGGGTAAAGGGGTATTTTTAGGGTTCAGGGTCAGTTTTGGGTTTGTGGGTAAAAGGGTATTTTTAGGGTTCAGGGTCAGTTTTGGGTTTTTGGGTAAAGTGGTATTTTTAGGGTTCAGGGTCAGTTTTGGCTTTTTGGGTAAAAGGGTATTTTTAGGGTTCAGGGTCAGTTTTGGTTTTTGGGTAAAGGGGTATTTTTAGGGTTCAGGGTCAGTTTTGGGTTTTTGGGTAAAGGGGTATTTTTAGGGTTCAGGGTCAGTTTTGGGTTTTTGGGTAAATGGGTATTTTTAGGGTTCAGGGTCAGTTTTGGGTTTTGGGGTAAAGGGGTATTTTTAGGGTTCAGGGTCAGTTTTGGGTTTTTGGGTAAAAGGGTATTTTTAGGGTTCAGGGTCATTTTGGGCTTTTTGGGTAAAGGGGTATTTTTAGGGTTCAGGGTCAGTTTTGGGTTTTTTGGGTAAAGGGGTATTTTTAGGGTTCAGGGTCAGTTTTGGGTTTTTGGGTAAAGGGTATTTTTAGGGTTCAGGGTCAGTTTTGGGTTTTTGGGTAAAGGGGTATTTTTAGGGTTCAGGGTCAGTTTTGGGTTTTTGGGTAAAGGGGTATTTTTAGGGTTCAGGGTCAGTTTTAGGTTTTTGGGTAAAAGGGTATTTTTAGGGTTCAAGGTCAGTTTGGGGTTTTTGGGTAAAGGGGTATTTTTAGGGTTCAGGGTCAGTTTTGGGTTTTTGGGGTACAGGGGTATAGGGTAAAAATAAAATAAAATAAAATTTAAATTAAATTAATTAAATGAAATTAAATAAAAATAAATTAAATTAAATTATATTAATTTCAATTAATTTACATTAAAAAAATTAATATATACTTACCAATACTTACGTTGTAATGGTATGCGTTGTAAAGGTACCTGCGTTGTAAAAACATACGTTGTAAATACATGCGTTGTAATGGTTTTTGCGTTGTAAAAATTTCGTTGTAAAGGTATGCGTTGTAAAAATATGCGTTGTAACGTCATATATCCGGAAATGTTGTCCCACAACCATTATGGGCTAGGATTCGGAAAGAAGACCATGCTCAAGAATTGGGGGGTGATTGGGCTGCTATCCTTGCCACAAATGGACTCCAAGTGGGTGGTGGTAAACCTGATGCTTTAATTGCAGACCTTCCCGCTAGGATCATTGCTTTGATGAAAACTATGATGCCCCCTCTGCGAGTTAATTGGGATAAGTTAGCTGCCTGTAAGCAAAAGAAAGATGAAAGCGTTTCCGACTTCTTTACTCAATTTGAGGAGACGTTTCTTGATCACAGTGGTCAGGATATGTGCACGGAAGGTGGCCAACCATTGTTTGTAGATAAATTTGTGTTTAATTTGCTCCCCGAACTTTCTAATAAACTAAAGGATTCTGAAAGTTCATGGGCCGTTTCTTCTTCTGCTCAGATATTTGCTACTGCTCAGTATTATGAAAATAGGGATAAAGAGGAAAAGGACAAACTTGATAAAAAAACTAAGGAATTAAAAACAAAAGTTCTTTTACAACAGGCTTACCCCCTCGTCCTGCTCAGCGCCAATTCAAGCCGCTTCCCCAATTAGAAGCTGTTACAAAAACCTGAGCCCTTTGTTCCCCGGCCCCCACTGGGTCCAAATCAATGCGCCTATTGTAAGGAGGAAGGTCACTTCAAGAATAGTTGCCCGGTTTTGTTGCAGCGTGCTGGTGGTATGCCTGGGCCGCAAGGCCGAGGTGGCTACCAGTCAACACCCAGGGGTAGGGGGCAAGGTACATCATCTCAAGACCAGCGTTCCTTTCCCCCTCAAAACTCCATGAATAATTTTGATCAGCAGAATGCTCAGTCTGCCCATTATTACAATGATGATTATTATACCGAGGATGAGAGTCAAGGTTTTTATACTAGCTAGGACAGCCATAGACAAAGTGAGGGAGTCATATCAGTTCCAGTGGACCAAAATGGGCCTTATATTGAAGTCATTGCACTAGGTGTTTCAGAGCCGTTTATATTGGACACTGGTGCAACGAAGAGTTCTATCATCCACTCTAAATTCCCGGGGGCACCTTTGTCTGGCTTAACAAATGTTTCTGTAGGATTTTCTGGCGCCCCAGTTCATAACCCATTTTCTTGTCCTCTGCCCATCTCAATAGGTCCTTATGATTTGGAGGCTCCGCTTATTTTAACAACTGGTTGTGGTGAACATTTGGTAGGTTTGGACTTATTAAAAAGACTGTACGCAACATTGCATTGTTCCCCTTCTGGTGTACACCTCACTTTAGGTAAGAAATTGATTTCCCCAGCGTATTTGTCTAAAGACCAACTCCCCCCTGAATTGCGCTCTCTTCCTGCCACCCTGTGGGCTACAGGCCCCAATGATGTGGGTCTCCTGCAGATTCCGCCCTACATCGTCACTCTCAAATCCAATGTTAAGTTACCTTGCATTCCCCAGTATAAGATTTCCAGTGATGGTGAAAGAGCTCTCTTGGCTATTATTTATGATTTGGTTCAGAAAGACGTGGTTGAGGAGACAAGGGAAAATGTATGCAATAGTCCTGTTTTACCTGTTCTTAAACGTACTGACTCTTCTCAGCCACCCGTTTATCGTTTTGTGATTGACCTCCGGGAGGTCAACAAGATTGTTGTACCCCAATTCCCTGTCATCCCAGATATCACTGCCCTATTGACAATGATACCTGCTTCGGCTGCTTGGTTTTCTGTTATTGACCTCAAGAATTCTTTCTTCAGCATTCCCATTGCTGAGGAAAGTAGGGATATTTTCGGCTTCTCTTTAGGAGGCCGAAGCTTCCGGTTCAAGTGTGCTCCTCAAGTCTATTGTGAGAGTCCCTCCATTTATAGTCAAGCTCTGAAAACTCAGCTCGATGCTTTCACTTTGCCCCTAGGTGCCACCCTTATTCAATACGTAGATGATCTGTTGGTTGCTGCTGATTCTGAGGACATTTGTAAACAGGTTACTATTTCACTGTTACGTCACTTGTCTGACCTTCATCACAAGGTTGCACCCTCTAAATTGCAATATTGTCGCCAAGAGGTTACCTACTTAGGTCATCTCTTGTCGAAGGAGGGACGACAATTGACCCCAGAACGTATTCAAGCAATTGCTCAAATGTCTGTACCATGTACACAAAGGCAGGTGCGTGTCTTTTTGCGCATTACCTCTTATTGTAGACAGTGAATTTCAAATTTTTCTTTGGTAGCGAAACCTCTGTTGGCACTCACTCTCAAAGATACACCCCAACCTCTCCCTTGGACTGCGAAATGTCAGAAAAGTTTCACTGACTTACGTACTTCTTTATGCTCTGCTCCTGTGTTAGATACTCCTGATTACAGTAAGCCTTTCACACTCTACGTTCACGAGAGAGAAGGTTGCGCATTGTCAGTTTTAACGCAACAATTTGGAGACAAGCAGCGCCCATGTGCCTATTTGTGGCCACATTAGACCCAGTGGCCAAGACGTTACCTAGTTGTCTGAAAGCCACAGCAGCAGCAGCAGTTTCCATTCGCCAGTCTGCTGGATTGGTATTGGATAATACTCTTTTTGTCATAGTACCACATGCAGTAGATACCCTCCTAAATAGAACAAAGACTCAGCACCTTACGAGTGCCCGCTTGTCAGGGTACGAGCTGACGCTCTTGGCCAGCCACGTACATATCAAACGATGCAATACCCTAACCCCAGCCACGCTGTTACCGATCCCAGTAGAAACAGGCACTCAGGAACAGCATGATTGTTTCCTCCGTACAGAAGGGGAGACAAAAGGTAGAGTCGATCTAAAGGACACTCCACTCCTGGACCCGGATGGGATCCTATGGGTGGATGGTTCTTGTTTCAAGCTCCCAAATGGAGAGACGACTTCGGCCTATGCAGTCACTCCTTTGTACACAATTGTGGAAACAGCACGCATTAGGCATAATTCAGCCCAGGCAGCTGAATTGATAGCTCTGACTAGAGCTTGTGTATTGGTTGAAGGAAAAAGAGTGAATGTGTAGACTGATAGCCAGTATGCATTTGGAGTGTAGTGTGTTTATCTAGGGACCTGTATCGATACTCCTATTTCTGACCCTTGCCCAGTTATAAATCACTAATATCCATACAACGGCACAGAAACCCGTTTCATAAATTAGTCATAGCGCATGCTGTCACATTAAGCAAGCACTATTCCTCCAGCCCCCTAGAAAGCACACCGAGTTCTTAAACAAATCCAAGCCTCGAGCAACCTGGGAAATCCCCGCCTGCCATGTTTTGATTTAGTCCAAGAACTCCTGTAAAGCACTGCAAGAACGCTCAGTTCTTAGTGACATCCTTATCGACATCTTATGTCCATCCTTACGTCAAACCCAGCACCTCTCAGGTATAAATATACCAACGCTGTCCTAAGCAGAGACACGGTGGTGATGAACCTGGAGCAGTGACTACTTGCCGGAGAGCCCATCTGATGCGAGAGCCCACGGACGCTGCCCCTCCCCTTTTGACGCGCTGAGGAAGACGCTGTCTTTTCTCTTGCCGAGAAATCCAGCCTCCAGCGTTTCCAGCCCACCTTCGCGGGTGACTGGGATACCGAGTCCTGAGAAAGAGATACCAGCCCTCCTGCCTTCTAAATCCCAGGTACTGAACTGACTAAACCCTTATAGAGAATTCTTGAGTCAGATTCTTGGCAAAACAAACTTAACTTAAACTGCTACTTACATACTCCCTCCCATGTATTAGGCTTAGGTCAGGTACACCGGGGTAGGCGTAGTTAGAAGAACCAGTTGAGTACGATTAGTCAATGTATATATGTATGTATATCTTTTATCCATTTTAAAGTATCATATGGCTAAGAAACCATATCAATGCTTTTACAGTATTATTTTATAATCCTGCTTTTACTGTATGCACATTACTTAACTATAAGTATTGCAATTGTAGCGATTCATTTCTCTTGTATGAGAAAAGAGACTGATCAATAAATAACACCTTTTATTGAAAACGCCCGTCTCTCCTTTTCTCTGCAATCTGGTGAAACTAAGTATGCAGGTATTGACTGAGTAAAATAGCTGTCTTTTGTTTTCACACGACTCTAGAGATATACTCTTGATCAGGGAGAGCAAAGTTGTCATGTTCTATGGTTGTCAGAAACTAAAACCCTTCTTGTCTATCCAGGGAGGTTAAAATCCTCCTCGCTTATTCGAGAAAGTTTCTAGTGAACTCTGAGCTAGCTGGCACACAAAACTTAAGTCTAATATCGTCAGTAAAAGACCTAGTTAACCTCTGTCCTACGTCTATACTATTGAAGATATTATTCCAATGCGCAGAGCCTATTGGGAATATAGGAACTACACTACATGGCGCCCAACGGTTTGGTAAGGCAATAAATCTAACGCAAGACATTAGAGTAACTCAGTCGTGCTTTTTCACACAGACCCTTTCTCCCGTAAAATACTCCAAGGACGTCTGGAGTGGGTCAAAGGTTAAATCCGCCAGAACTTAGTAGAAAGAGATTTCTATGTATAGTTTTTGGTTTATTCAACGTTGAAGGATACAGTGTTCCAAAATATTGTGCACCTAATCTTTGTTTCCTTGAAAACCTGATCTGCAACAAAAAACCTTCTTGTCAGTAAAATGTCAGACAACGAAGAAGAAAGGGAGGCAGCTAGAATAGCAGCTCAACTCCTAGCGGATAACACGAGTCTCCTACAGCAAGACCCGGATGCAATACTCATCCCGGTCAACATAAGGAAAACTATAACTATTAAACTTATAGAGAATGGACTAACACCAAGAGGTGGTACAGTCATATTCGTAATTGAGACACACGAATATCGGCAGACAGAGGTATTCTATTCATGGATAAACTTTCCAGCAGCAAACGCTGTCACAAAAGAATTCCACTATTATAAAATAGAGGAACCTCCGGATGCGTACACTCCTTTTGAGGAGGTGGAAATCCCATTAAAATACCAAGAGCACCTGCTCTGGTTTAAAGGCGCCCTAAAACATAATGATCACATCACCAGGCTCGGTCCACTAGGTAGACCAGGAGCAACATGGCCAGTTCTAGCCGGCTACACACCACATCCCGACATAGAAAAAATGTCTGACCGGGAACTTTTAGCACAGCTAAAACAACTGATTAAAATACATAGACAATTAGTCCAATATGTAATGCGGACTTCAACAGTCCAACCAGCTATTAAAATTCCACAGCTGACCCCTCATCAGGGGAACACAAATAAAATAACACCACAGAACATACAGTCATGTCTAGGTAAAGTACCCGCAAAACGGGAACAAATTCCATTCTGGTTAGCACAAAAAATCACTCAAATAGAGGCGGTATTTCCGGATACTACCCCTACTGAGAAACACAGGATTCTGACTATCTGTCTTCCAAGGGGGATCGCACCACATGTGGAGGACTGTGACACTTGGGGCACAGTCTTTGCTTCCATTTACACAAAAACACATGGTGTTCCGTCCATGGCGGTAATACCAGACGTACTAAGACAGATTCAAAATGAATACGGTCCAGAACCTGCTTTAACTCTGGGTATGAAATTACTGAAAGACTTCAAGCAGGTCTCGGCTATATTACTAGCCAACATAAAATGGGAAGCAGCATCTGTAGCGATCCGCCAGAAGTTGAAAGAAACAGATATAGCAGAACAACCATTTGAACTTGCCAGAATCATAGAAAAATCCTATGAAGAACTAGGAAGAGATAGTTTGGGTGGGAAACCAGTGAAACCCCAACTAACTGTAAATCCTGAAAAGGTATTTATTAAAAATAATCTAACCACTCCAAAAAAGAGCTGGGATGGAAATAAACAATCCACTCCCAAAGAAAAAAGATTCCAGTCCAGAGGAAGGTCTCCTCGGCGGAGAGAAAGATCTCCAGACCAAGGACACAAGTCTCCCCAGAGGGAGCCCTCTGAGAAAAAATACAACCTTAGCAATAGGGATAATTTGAAGAAACCTGATAGATATCAAGATATTGATACACGTCCATCTCGATCTTTTCAGACTTCCTCGCAGAAATCGGAAAGAAGAGGATGGTCAGAACACAGGGAAGAGCACGTCAAGTCCAAAGACAAGGAACCTGCTCATCAAAGTAAAAAGTTACAATTTCCAAAGAAGAAGGTAGCCAGTATTAAAGTAAACAAACATGCCGAGGATCCTGAGGACACAGCTGAAAAACGGAGAGTGGGCTCAGACAATGCTAGACAGCGCAGCAGAAGTGAACATAGCTCGCAAGATCCTGATGAATTATCTAGAGACAGTGGACACGAATGAATACATTCAAGTGGAAACTGCAGACACCAGAGTTAGCAAACCTCATAAAATATACGAAATAACATTACGTATAGAGTAGAGATAAGACTAGGAAAATAAGGGGTCTATTTTGGGATAACCTCTCCAAAGGCTATGACATCCTTTTAGCTTAAAAAGACTGGCCACCAGAGTTTGTCAGGGAGTGCCCTCATGGCGAAGAAATGATTATGCCTGCCTTCTCAAATCACATTCCAATACATAAAAAATATACACTTGCAAGAAAGTGGGCAGTAGCCCAAGCTCCTGCATTATATAAAAACCATGTAGGATGGGATGAGGACTCACCTCCTCACAAAATCCAGTTAAAATCTCAACCAACTGCACAAAGGCAGTACCCAATTAAGCAAGAAGCAAGAAGCAAAAAAACAGGTCAGGGAGATCTTAGATCAACTTGAATACCAGGGGCTGATTGAAACATGCACCTCACAAATGAACAATCCTTTGTTTCCTGTCTCCAAGCCAGATGATTCATATTGTCTAGTTTTGGACTACAGACACCTTAACTCATGTTGTAAAACATTTGCAGTACAAAACTCACACAGTGCAGCACTAATGAATAGCATAGTGCGCAAAAAATACAAAACAACATTAGACATCTCTAATGGATTCTTTTGTCAAAATATAGCACCTGAAAGCAGATATTTGACCGCTTTCTCAATAAAAATTTCTGTCGTTTGCCACAGGGGTTCAAGAACAGCCCAGGATTATTCTCAGCGAGAGTAACAGAGTTACTACAAATATATGATGATGAGGCATTATCTTATGTCGATGACATCTATCTAACAGATGATGACTTGGATACTCACTTGAAAAGAGTGAACACCGTAATACTTGGGTTCGCAGCAGAGGGTTATAAATTCAACTTCAAAAAGTCAAGAATTGCCCATCTAACTGTCCTGTTTTTAGGATATGAACTATCAAGTGAAGGCAAAAGCCTGGCAGACAATTTCCTAGAGAAATGTGCCGTAATCCAAGCACCAAGAACGCTGAAAAACTTACAATCAATTCTAGGTTTCCTGAATTTCGGTAGAACGTACATTATAAATTATGCAGAGAGGGTTAAACCTCTCTATGACCTAATAAAACCAGATTTTAAAACAATCAATTGGACTCAAAAACACACAGAAATTGTGAGATCATTACAAACAGACATGTTAACTAAAACAAAATTGCAAACACGCGATAACACACGCAACCTTGTAATTCGAGTCATCCCAGGAAGATGCGGATTCACATACCTGACCTCTAATGAGGGAGAAACGGTACCAATAGCGTACAAATCACATTTGTACATAAAGCTGAAATAAAATTTAGCCCAACGGAAAAAATTCTAACCGCGGTACAGACTGCTGTAGCGAAAGAAAGATCCCTAGCACAAGGTAAACGAATAATAATCGTTACTCCAATACCAGCCCTAGAGGCGGTAACAAAGGCAAGCATTCCGAATGCTAAAGCATTACATCTGAGATGGATACAGTGAGTTAATTCTCTTGCTGCAACAGACGTAGTATACGAATTTGATCCTAATTTAAAAACACAAGAATTTCTCCAATATGAATTTGAATGTCCTCTGCCGACCGAAATCCTGCCTCTAGAACAGTACGCCTGTATAATATATACGGACGGATCAGCACAGCCCGCAGTTGGGGGTAAACAAGCTTACAGTGCTGCGTGCGCGATTGTTAAAGGTCGTTGGCACGAAGGAAAATTTAGACCACTGGTCACTAAAACACAATCTCTAGGAGATTGTACAGCTCAGCGAGCTGAACTACTAGCATTTAAGATGGCGCTTGAAAATACCGATCGCGAATTCCCCACACTCATAGTGTGCGATTCATATTATTGCGTTCAGTCTTATAATGAATACTTGCAGAACTGGGTTCAAAACGGTTTCAAAGACGCAAAAGGTGGCACAATCAAGCACAAAACGCTTTGGGAACAAGTAGTTCTTTTACAAAAAGAACTACAAAAGACTCACGTGATACATACACTGAGTCATCAACGTGATGGCGTTCACGTTGCAGGGAATTCATTGGCTGATGAAGCAGCGAAGGCAGCTGTCCAAACGGCTTCCGTAGCCGCTATCACCCGGTCAAAAACAAAAATAGACAGCGAAATATTACAAGCTGTCAGTGCTACAGTAAAAGATGCGATAGAAACACTCCCGAAAGGCTTTCCAGTAAAGTAGTCATACATAACTGATGCGAATAACGTTCCATTTGCTCGAATCCCTGGAGTGGGGGATAGGGCAATTCCAAACATGGAATATAGGTTAGGACTCATTATAGCGGCACACGAAGGGCTCGCTTCTGTACATGCTGGTGTTTCAGCCACATTATCGCTATTAAAACAGAGATACTGGTGGCCACACATGAGAAGACAAACTAGGAACTATGTTCTAGAATGCGAAATATGCCAAAGGATGAAGGTATCAACCGTGAAACAACCAGCACAGACGCCCCTTCTAATCTCAGATAAATCATTAGCATGTGTTTACCTGGACCACTGCGGTCCCTTACAAAGGGATGGCAACTATAAATATATCATGGTCGCAGTGGATTCATGCACAAGATTTATTTGGATGTGGCCCCAGCGCTCGGCTGACGCCAGAACTGTTATAAAAGATTTGCGAGTCTTTATCGGCACATACGCAATTGGCATGCTACATTCTGACCGGGTCCTGCTTTTAGCTCTCGGGCTTATAGGGAGGCCATGACCAGCATGGGCATTGCATTGCGGTACTCTTGTCCCTTTCATCCTGAGGTAAACGGAATTGTGGAAAGAAAAAACCGTGACATAAAGCAATCTATAACGGCAAAGGTATTAGGTTCGGGGGCTGGGTGGGTCAAACATTTAATAAGTGTCCAACGTAGTCTTAATAATCTGCAAAGAAATTCTCTGAGAGGTCTCAGTCCGTACGAACTATTGTTTGGGACTAGAATGTTGATCCAGGACCTCGATAGTCAAACTTCAGTGGTTAAAGAAAAATGCTTTGATATCAAAGATCGTTTGGCTATTTTACAGGACTTAAACGAAAAAAGAAAAGACCTGAGCAACATAAAATTGAAACAACAGCCAACAACAACTGAAGAAAAACCACCTGTCCCAGCAAGGCCTGTCTGGATTCCAAAAATCGGGGATCTGGTCAGAGAGAAGATCGCGATAAAGAAGGAATTTGGGCCTTCTTACAGAAAAGCAGTACCTGTCTTGGCTATCAACGGGACAAGATCAGTTGTATTACCGCCCCTTGCTGGTAAAAAGGAGAACCGAGTTGTATCCATTGACCTGGTTAAACCACAATCATGTGGCCGATAATAAGTAGTAGGCCAAGTGGACTCCCAAGAAATAGCAGAACACCAAAGTTTGCTACAAACATAGAGGTTCAAACTGAGAGACTAATCACATTTGAAAAAACTACAGTAAATCAACAAGGACTATGCAACAAAGCCATGGAACTTAAACCTCTTGAAACCCAAATCCAAATCTTACAACAAGAAACACCAGTCTACAATGATGTAACCACAGACTATGCTAATGAAACAAAAAGAATTCCAAAAACAAAAAGGAATCCAGAAGCAATTAAAACAATTGACAGAACAGCATCAGGCTACTTCATCAACTTCGATGACTTTTCTGAGGATCCGAGTGAACCTGAGGAACAGCCAACATCAACAACTACTTTTAAAGACAAGACTAAAGAACTCTTTCATCAACTAAAAGAAACTTATCTGATTTCTCCATGGATTGAATTTTGGGTGGCACAAGGTGTATTTGTCCTCATACTTTGGCTCATCATGGTACTATACTTGGGACATTTCATTGAGGGAAAATATGTTACAATGGACACAGCAAGCCAGAAAATCAACTTGGTCCTGAAACCACACAAGTCTTCACCCATCGAGAAAAGAGAGCTTTCTTCAGTAAACTTTACAGCCAATACTATACCCGGTGGGGTAGCATGGGACAAAACTGATTACGAAATCTATGGCCCGGTCGAACTCTTGAAGTATCCACATCAATTTAAGATTTCTTTAAGTGACTTTGTAAAACCGAGCACATTCGCTGATGATTGGGACTTTGAAAGTAATAATGATATGATGTCAGATCTATTGATGTCAGCTAAATTTACAGAACATGATTATTTACAGGGTTCATCTAATTATGACCAGATGTACTGTTACAACCACTATGGTAACCATTATCTGCATAAATCTGCTCAACCTAGAAATGTTTTTAATTATAACCAATGGGAACATTGTGCAACTCCACCAAAAGGCAGTTTGAAAACATTTTATGAAAAATTTCCATATTTTTCAGGGTTTAACACAAGTAATGCAGAAACGTTTTATTTCAAATTGTTAAATAAGACAGGAATGAAAACCATGCTTACAAATACAAAATTAATCTATTCAGAATCATTTTTTGACAAAATGAATACATTCGGTTTTGATTTCTGGAACAATAATATTGAAACGAAAACAATCTGGGGTACAAAAGATTGGCAAGTGCAAGGTACAGATTCCTTATTTAGAGCCTGCATGATCCCAGAACAAATTAAATTCTTGAATGACACAATTCAACAGACTACCTGTCTTGGCCTAGCCAAAATTAAAGACTTAAACAAACCGTCTATTCCAATGCCAACACCTGACAGTAATAGCACTACAGATGTTGAGATAGACGTATCCCATATTTTTAACCAAAACAGAACACATCCTGATAGGAAGAAATGGTTGATCTGGCCCACAGACACAAATAACTGTCAAGATAGATTCCTGAACAAAATACAGGGGTTAAAAATGTCCAGGCCAGACCCTAGATACTCCCAGCGACAACATCCAGGGATTGTAACAACATACAGTGTGGGTAAACTCTGCCTTGAATGGCTACAAACATCCACACTGGCAGAAATTAAGCAACACTTAACTTTACTTAAAGAAGGTGCTGACTTGCGCGATTTCATTATGGGACCACGCAAACAGCGTCAAAAACGTTTCATAGCGGCCTCTATATATGCAGCTTACAACAAAGCTTGGAAAGCAACTCAAATTAAGACAGCAGAAAAAATACGGGAAATAGACCGTGTTCATTTGGAAAAATCACTTTCTGTTGTGGACAATGGGTTAATGACTCTGTCTTCCAGAATATATTCACTGGACAGTATTGTATCCTCTGCAATCGATATAATAGAGCAGGACTTAATAATGTTACAACACGGTCAGTGCCAATTACGTTCTATTGTACAGCTTGGCTGGACGTTACAAAATCTGCGTTCAGGCTATGTGCCTTGGCGTTTAATCAACACAACGTCATTATTCACTATCTATAACCTTACTGATATACAAATCAGCTTGGCACAAAAGGGAGCAGAATATACAATTCTGAGCATTGAAAAACTTGAGAGATTACCATTGACAATGTCAGAACGACCTGTCATTGAATGGATAATACATGGGATAATAACTATTCCGATAACAACTTTCCAATTTCGATACTGCCAAAAATATATACAGGCAGGCCAGTATGAAAGGTTGGGTAAAGGATACATTAAGTCAACATGGAACCTACCTTATACACACACATGTTATAGTGAAAAAGGACAGAGTGTATTTCTTAGTGGTAACAATTGTGAAAAATCACTAGGTGGCACACTTCTGTGTCAGGGTATAAATTTACATGGGGCCTGTGAGGGGACTTCAAATAACCTTTCATGTCACCAGCTCGGCACACCTGCAACGCGAATAGAGCCATTCTTTAGACGGCTTTCTAACGGGAGCTACATTCTAATTGTGGATCACAGATGTTGTGGCTTGCTGCCAGGAAAACCTTATCTGGTAAACGTGAGTTCCATGGTCACTTGCTGTGAGCGAGTATTGTATCCAAACGACACTCCAGACAGGGAGGAAAAATTTGGCCCAGTTTGAAAATCTCTTCTATTCGAATTGATACCTTAAGCAGAATGAAGACTGTGCTCCTACAGACACCAGTTCATTTGACGTCATCAAAAGAAACGTATGATCTCCAAGTTGCAAGGA
Organism: Lissotriton helveticus; assembly: GCF_964261635.1. NCBI lineage: Eukaryota > Metazoa > Chordata > Amphibia > Caudata > Salamandridae > Lissotriton > Lissotriton helveticus. The sequence continues at coordinate 316,599,333 of NC_136060.1, forward strand.
CAACGGAAGAGATACATGCATTGTTATCGACAAATTGCCCCCTACACTTCGCAGAAATGCTAAACGAAATATTAAACATTTCAGATACGAATGGTATCGCGAGTGTATTTAAGACCGTTTTTTCGGGACGGTTAACCCCATTCAAAGCAGTCCTGGGTATATTTCCCAATTTTGTCCATTCTGTCTTTGGCGGACTTCCACTCCTGTTGGGACTCGTAGCAGGCATCTTATTTTTGCTACTCCTGCTTCGTTATGGCAAGCCATGTCACAGACAAGACTCCAGCAACAATAGAAGAAACGATCCTACCTATACGCTATCGGGACCGCATAACTAAAGTCCTTGGATTAGCCCGGCTAAGAGATCTGAATATGACCTGGTTTCTTTCGTTCAGACCCATATGGCAGAATTGTGTCTTACCTGTATTGAGGTGCATGCTATGCGGCGAAGAATGCGTGTTGGACACCTGTCTTACACTACAATCAGAAGTACCATTGGATACAGATACTTTGTTGGGTCCAGTAAAGGCTCATGCATCGTGCTGTCCCCAGCGGCTACCTATCCTGATGACGGCATTCGTGGAGACTTCACCACTACGATTGAAGGGTAGTGAAGTACAAGATGAGAGCAGCATCAACCAAGTACGACCTTCAGTAAGCAATGCTGATCGAAACATCACTGAAAGCGAACATGCGCACGACTGCATGGTAGCGACATTTTCCAACTTAGTCGAACTTTCACCTGAAGCAGTAAACTGCTTTTTTGAAAATCTGTCTGACATGATGTTTTCCCCCCGAACAGAAAGAATAACTTTAAGCAATCGAGCACACAGCGTTCCCTGAAATCTGAATTTGGCCTCAGCTTTAATAAACAGAGCTACTGAGACAATTTGGAACTATTTTTCTTCTTCCCCTGAAAACGAAAACTTTTTTCGCATTCCAAAATATTTACTTTTTCTTTTTGGCACTCGTCCTCTGCTTAGAGTAGAACTATTCTTAGAGAACAGAGCTTCTATTTTTAGGAACTCTAGAGACAATACTTTACCTCAGCCTCTAGCATATTTGCAAATAATTGTATTTATATGTGATGAAGTGGTCTCGTACTTTTTCTTCTGTATTAAGAGCCATTTCATGTGTTATTTTCGCAAATCATTCATGCTGGTATAAAATGTGCATCCTTTTTTGAATGATTACACTGCTTGAATGCATACAGTACCTATACTCATTTTCGTGTATTTCGAATATGCCATCTTTCAAATGCAAAAAAATGTATTTTGGGGTGGTTCGGTATTCACATGCACTATTGGTTATGTTTACTATTGCTTAGGTTAGTAAATATGGACATGAATTCGTGTAGTGGGTGTAGTGTGTTTATCTAGGGACCTGTATCGATACTCCTATTTCTGACCCTTGCCCAGTTATAAATCACTAATATCCATACAACGGCACAGAAACCCGTTTCATAAATTAGTCATAGCGCATGCTGTCACATTAAGCAAGCACTATTCCTCCAGTCCCCTAGAAAGCACACCGAGTTTTTAAACAAATCCAAGCCTCGAGCAACCTGGGAAATCCCCGCCTGCCATGTTTTGATTTAGTCCAAGAACTCCTGTAAAGCACTTCAAGAACGCTCAGTTCTTAGTGACATCCTTATTGACGTCTTATGTCCATCCTTACGTCAAACCCAGCACCTCTCAGGTATAAATATACCAACGCTGTCCTAAGCAGAGACACGGTGGTAATGAACCTGGAGCAGTGACTACTTGCCGGAGAGCCCAGCTGATGCGAGAGCCCACGGACGCTGCCCCTCCCCTTTTGACGTGCTGAGGAAGACGCTGTCTTTTCTCTTGCCGAGAAATCCAGCCTCCAGCGTTTCCAGCCCACCTTCGCGGGTGACTGGGATACCGAGTCCTGAGAAAGAGATACCAGCCCTCCTGCCTTCTAAATCCCAGGTACTGAACTGACTAAACCCTTATAGAGAATTCTTGAGTCAGATTCTTGGCAAAACAAACGTAACTTAAACTGCTACTTACATACTCCCTCCCATGTATTAGGCTTAGGTCAGGTACACCGGGGTAGGCGTAGTTAGAAGCACCAGTTGAGTACGATTAGTCAATGTATATATGTATGTATATCTTTTATCCATTTTAAAGTATCATATGGCTAAGAAACCATATCAATGCTTTTACAGTATTATTTTATAATCCTGCTTTTACTGTATGCACTTTACTTAACTATAAGTATTGCAATTGTAGCGATTCATTTCTCTTGTATGAGAAAAGAGACTGATCAATAAATAACAACTTTTATTGAAAACGCCCGTCTCTCCTTTTCTCTGCAATCTGGTGAAACTAAGTATGCACGTATTGACTGAGTAAAATAGCTGTCTTTTGTTTTCACACGACTCTAGAGATATACTCTTGATCAGGGAGAGCAAAGTTGTCATGTTCTATGGTTGTCAGAAACTAAATCCCTTCTTGTCCATCCAGGGAGGTTAAAATCCTCCTCGCTTATTCGAGAAAGTTTCTAGTGAACTCTGAGCTAGCTGGCACACAAAACTTAAGTCTAATATCGTCAGTAAAAGACCTAGTTAACCTCTGTCCTACGTCTATACTATTGAAGATATTATTCCAATGCGCAGAGCCTATTGGAAATATAGGAACTACACTACAGGAGTGGCCCACAGTTTTGGCTGTCTGTGGAAGGAAAGAGGGTTTTTCACCTCCCACGGCACTAAGATACAGCACGGCCAGTTGGTAAATGACCTTCTCGAATCACTTACCTTGCCCACTCAGATAGCAATTGTTAAATGTAGTGCGCATAAGATGATTACTGATGATGTGGTTCGAGGAAATGCTTTTGCGGATCAGATAGCGAAAGAGTCAGCAAGAGACGTTACAAGCCGCATGTATGTTGCGGGCCCTGCTAAATGGGTCAGACAAGGAGGGATGTGTGAGGACACAATAGAAAGTGTAAAAATGATCCAGGGAAAGGCTACAGAGAAAGAACTGAGTAAGTGGAGAGAGGGTACAGGAACGTTGGACGCGACAGGTGTTGGACAGAATTGTCGGAACATCAGCGCTGGCTGTTACCAGACGCCTATGTGCTTCCAGTAGTTACCATGGCGCATGGTCCAGCCCACATTAGTGCTAAAGGGATATGCAAACTTCTGGCCCCTGTATGGCAGAATGTGGGTATCCCTAAATGCGCAGATAATCTGGTTAAGCACTGTATTGTTTGCTTGATGCACAATCCAGGGAAGAAAACACCAACCCCAGCAGGCCATTTTGCTCCTCCATCGTACCCTTTTGAGGTGTTGCAAATAGATTACATTCACATGGAGCGATGTAACAATCTGAAGTATGTCATTGTGGTGGTGTGTGCCCCGTCAAGTATTGTTGACAACACGCACAGCTGTGAAGGTGGTCAGAAAGAAAAATTGGATCCACGGTGTGCATTGTAAGAAGGTACCCTTGCCTTTGCCTTATGACCAGTGGGTCCGTGAAGGTATTGGCGATTGTGAATGTGAAAGGGTCCCCCGATTCGTACCTTTAAGCAATGCACGCCTAGATTGGACTCAATCTGAGAAAGAGGATGATGACGTTGTACAGGAAGCTGTACCACCACATCTCAGGTTAAACACAACCAATCCAGAGACACTTTTTCAGGACCAGACTGTGCCAAATAAGACGAGATACAATTTGAGGCCTAGAGTGGCTAGAGACAATTGAGAATTTTTTTCTTTTGATTGCACTTTTCAGTGACACTGACCATCCAATTAGGTTGCAGAGTCGTGGTAAGGGTCTTAGTTTGTGACCCGAGTAGTGGCAATAGGCCTGCGGGACTTGCAGTGTCATAGGACAGCTGATAATCACAGCTCAGTGAAGAAGGAAGACTGCCACGAGCAACATTTAGAGGATGGATTCTGCTATGCTAAAGGAAAATGATAAGAAGGATAAAATGAAGAAGAAATATTGCAAATTATTATATAATAGATGTGGTATAATATTGTGCATTTTTATCTTTTCATGTATTATATTAGCTTGTGTGGGTTGGGTTACTTATACTATGCAGCAGACACCTACACCTACCTCCCATTCCGTACCTTTTTGCACCACTGCCTCCCCGTGCCAGTTACATACATTACCAGAACATGAGCAAAGTAGGAGAATGGAATATTTTAATAATTCATTCATTCAATTGTTGCACCATAATCAATTAGTAGTCAACACCACCGATTGTTGGGTTTGTGGACTCTTGCCCCATACTACGGATAAAGGGATGCCATATTTAGTTTTACCTTTTTCCCTGAAGGGGCCCGCTTGGGCTTATACATCTATGTTCTCTAATGCTTACGAGAACCAACCCCGGCACCCTTTTGGTCCATATGGGGGTGGGGTTGACGTTAGTCATGACCCTCTGGCGAAGGGAATGGTGGTTATGTCTAAGCATTATAGTAAAATTAATGAGTTCCCCGCCGACGAACGACGGGCATACATTGGCTGGAACGTGACCCGTTACGTTACTAGCCTTACAGATAGGGCCAGGCGAAAAAGATCCCCACCCATATGGACTGTCCCCCACCGAGGCCACCTGTGTCTCTGAGGAAATTGTCAGAATGCTAAGGCCCAATTGGGAAAGAGCTCTTTTGCACATACATATACCTATGCATCCCAGACTTCTCCACCGTTAGTGGCATCTCAGGGAACATATTTTGTTTGCCATGACAGGACCTATACATGGTTACCAACTAATTTCTCAGGGTCATGTTACGTGGCTTTTCTCCTCCCTTCGACATATACCGCCCCTTCAGGACATCACAGAAATAGGTACAGGAGAGGCGTCATTGATCCAGAAGATACAGCAGGACAAGAGGAAGGCGACTTTTTCAAAGGGTTCCTCCCATTCTGGGGCCCTATGGCCAATAGCAGAAACACAAGGCATCTTGTTTGAGTTGTTGAGGCAACAATAGATGAATGTGGGGGCACTGAGTAACCTCACAGCCGAGCTTCAGGCGGACCGCCTTATGACATTACAGAACAGAATGGTTTTAGATATCATTTTTGCGGACCGTGGTGGGGTATGTAAATTGATTGGATCAAGCTGTTGCATTTACATACCTGACAATGCCCCTACAGTATACCAGGCCATCTCTAAATTGCACCTGATCACTGAGTCCATTCACCAGGACGAAGGAAACTGGTCTTTGACAGGATGGTTCTGTGGATTATTGTCCACATAGGGGTGGAAGGTACTGACTTTCATTGGAGTGACTTTGGCTATTATCTTTTCATGTTGCCTCTGTCTACAATGTGGTCCCGCTATCTGCGGCCTTTGTGCTACCCTGTGTGTCCAAAGACCTGTCTCACAGAAAGCAGAAAATATAAAAATGATGTTGCAGCAACAGCTTGACGACCTCATGGCTATTAACATTGACTCAGATTAACGTGAGTCTGTGTTTTGCCTGCGTAATGGCAAAAGGAGGGTCTGAGGTTATTCAGTTTCGACTCCATTTTGTATTCCGTCGCCATTTTATGTTGCCCTCACTCAGGCAGCTTGGCAAACCAAGTGTTTTTGCCCTTTGTACTGCTACGTGTCAAATAACCCCCCCTCCTTGTTGTGAAGCCAATTCCAGGAACTATCCAAACTAACTAATCCTTGTCTAGACTGACTAATCCTTGTCCCAACTATCTGTTGGCCTTCAGTATTCTTTCCCTGCCATATATTATCTGTTGGCCTTCCGTATTCTTTCCCTCCATTATCCTATTTCTCAAGTTGTCCTTTGAAGCACACAAACACGTTCTGCCATTACTGATTGACCTATAGGTGCTGTCATTGATTGACTTATGGGGTTGGGCAAGAACACGACTCAAGGGGGACGTTCTGGTCACATGGTGTCTTGTTTTGAATGTTTTCCTATTGGCTAATATTTGGTGCATGGGGAGTATTTTTTTTTTTTGGGTGTATATGGTTATAAAAGACTGTGAGCCACGGAGTGAAGGGGCAGTCTCCTGAGAACCTACTATTGGTGTACTTCTTGGACAACTGTGCATAGCTGCAGCTAATAAATTTGGTTTTCTACGCTAACAGAGTATTCCGTGTCTCTGTACAACAAGGCAGGTGAACTCGGAGATTTCAGGCGTGCCCTGCGCCGCCAGGCCCTTCTAGGCCCGGTTCTTCAAAAGCCCACTGTGAGTATTGGTAATGTACTTGAAACAAAAAGTATTGCCAACAAGCAGCAAAGGTGCCTCTAGTCAAGAATGTTCTCTGTTCATGGCCCTCTTTGGCTAGATTTGTCTAAACATGTAACTCAAGCTGATAATTATTTGTTTCTTCTATTTCTGAATTCTCATAGTGTACAACCTTAGGGAAATCTCATACATGTTTTTTCTCTCCTACTCTCCTCTTTTCTGAAAATATGAATCTCCCATTTTCCTTCAGTCTTCCATTCCAAAGCCAACCTTCCTCAAATTCTCTGATGCTATGCAAGAGTATTTTGAAAGTCTGCTGTAATATGGGACCTTATTATATTTTTGTTTTTTCCCTCATACGTACCTTATACACCAAACAAGACTGCATGTAACAATGTATTTTTACGCTGTAGTCAGGACCACTGGTCATCTTGAAACTCTTAATTGCTCTATGCCTGCATTTAAAATAGTAACAGTTTTGCTGATATTGTGTCACGATCCCCAATTGATGGACTGGGGAAACCGGCTTAATGAAACAGGAAACAAAAATGTAAATACTTGAAAAATGTTCAGTCCTCGTGCAAATATATATTTTTAGAGAAAATCATTTGTTTCAGTACGCTCACAATTCATTTTTGTTGGAATTGACATTCTTTTGTGTGATGAACCCCATGAGTTTTTGCCGTGAGTGTGTTACTGGGTGTAGAACTCTGTGGACTTTTCCTAGGATAACCAGTGGAAAGTGCCTGTGCTCTTTATTGGGATACAACAGTACATTTAATATTGCTATGTCCGCTTAGGAAACTGCTCCTGAATTAATTCTTGGACTTTTTAAAATATTTATTACAAACTCAATTAATTGGTAAAGTTGGATTTGTAAAAAATATTTAGAACAGGCTCTTTTAAAAAGTTGCCAATCGAAGCCCATTTGAATGAGCTTTCAATTGTCGCACAGGAACTGAATAGCTCCCTTAGTGAGGTGTGAATGTGCTCCCAGAGCTGAGACAAAGGCATTGGGTGTGGGGAGGTTTTCTGACCCTCTGGCAAGCTGCCCATCCGGGCTTTGCCCAGTAACTTAATTAACGTCAAAGGGACTTCCCATGTCACATGCAGATGTAACAACTGTTCCTGCCCCTTCCTTTGTCACCCTTAGCCCTTAGTCTCCAGACCCAGTGTGAAAGACTCTGTCCATGGTACTTGTTATGAGCAACCACAGAGGAGGGACTGCACATTTCCCTTGTTACAACTCTAGGGTGGCCACAAGAGCTCTGCACCGGAGAAAAGGGATTCTGCTACGTTGGGTTGGGCAGAGAGGGGCAACGTGGAATTTTTTGCTGCAGAACACATAGGAAGTGTTGCAAAAGTGGGTAGAGTCACCCCTTGAAATGTTTACCCCATTGGTTAAGGACTGTCCAGGAACCACACCCCCTATACCAAATGGCATGGGCATAGATGTGGCATCCACAGTACCCTCCTCAGATCAATTCTGGACCTATTGACTAACAGAAGACGATTGGACCTGCTGTCTCTGACCAGAGAAGAGGCCTGTAGACTGGATCTGCTCTCCCCCTTGTACCCGGGACAAAGAAGAGGACTCCAAGGGTGATACAGCTGACCTCCTGTTTGGTATAGAGGGACCCAACAAAATTTAAGAGGCCTTTTTTTGCACTCCAAGCTGACCAATCTATATTAAACTTGTCCTGAACCTCGCTGCTGGCCTCTGCTAGACTGAGTCTTGACCCCCAAGTGCTGTTTCCAAGGTACTGGACCCTTGACTTCTGTCAAAGTGTACTCCTCCTAAAATATCCTGAAACTTGGAACTTAAAAACTTTTTGACAACTTTTTTCTCTGACAACCTGTACCAATCTGCCAAACTGATCCAACGACAGTGCGTGGCCTTTGGGTCAAAAATTCAGGTTGCTCCTGCTTCATTCTTTCCCACAGCTGTAAATCTGATGCAGCGGGCCTTGGCGAAAAGGCGTCCCGCATAATTGAGACCCCTTTGGCTACAGCCTGCAGCCTTGCCCTATTGTAAGAATCTGAGTTCGGAAAAAGTGACCAAATGCAAAGGTAGAAATCTTCATCAGCCAAAGACATGAAATGTAGCCACCGAGAGACTTGATCTGGGTGCAAAAATGAAATTTCTCACACTCTGAGCTTTCACACCAAAAGCCAAAGGCTTTGCCAAAACGTGTCTAGTGGGTATCCCAACAACCGGGAGTGCTCTTTGGCCATGTTCTACTGCCTTGCCCAGCTGAGGATGTTTTGGAGAGACCAAAGGTATAACCTTTCAGTGGGATGAACCTCGTCCTATTACTTGACCCATGTTCCATCGTGGTTAGCCTTAAAACCTACCATAGTGAGGATACTGGATGACCGTGGTTGGCAATTAACACATTTTAGTTCTGTTTTAAACCTCAAACTTTAAAAATAAATAACTCAGGTTCTACTTTTTGGATTTTAGTCATTTTGGTGTCAGTTTTATACCTTTACTCTATATTTCTAAATTGGTTTAGTGCTTTCCTTTGCATTTTGACTTTATTACTGTTTTAGTTTTGCCTAAATAGTTTATACATTGTTTCTTCTAAATTAAGCCTGTCTGGTTTGTGCAATAACTAGCAAGGGTTTGATTTCAGGTTAATTTATCATCTATGGGTCTGATTTAACTCTGGGCAGACGGGTTACTCCATCACAGCGATGACAGATATCCTGTCTGCCAAAACATAAATCCCATTATATCCTAAGGAATTTAAATTACTGTGGATGGGATATCCGTCACCATTGTTATGGAGAATTGCATCTGCCGAGATCTAAATCAGGCCTATGAATCTTCACCCTGACAAGATTTGTGTTTATTAACTAGGTATAACTAATAACCAAATTTCTTACAATGTCTGCATTGCAGACACTTTTCTTAAATAAACACGTATTTCAGCACAGCACTCTGTACTGTAGTAGAATCTCAAACTATTACATAGGGCGACAAGAGGAGATGCCCCTATCACATAGGCATGGAGCATCATGAGATAGTGCAAGAATTTGGACTATCAATAGTATCATATGCTGATGACACCCAGCTGATACTCTCAGTCACAAAGGGTCCCCAATCCGTACTTGACAACCTGGGCCTTGCATGACACAAGGTGCTCATTGGAAGAATAAGTGCAGCCTCAAACTGAATGGAGGAAAATCAGAGCTCATGTTCCTGGGAAACAAGACGGTCCCAAGAAACATTATCAGCTGGCCTCCAAAACTGGGAGAACCCCCAAAGAACATGAAAAAAAGCTCAGGAATCTGGCTAGACAAAAGTCTATCAATGGAAACCCAAGCCAGAAAATGATCAGGCGTATGCTTTGGAACACTGCACATGCTTCCGAAAATCCTTCCTCTCTTCCCTGAACCTACCCGCAGAACCGTGGTTCAGGCCTAGTGGTGTCACAACTGGACTATGGCAACTCTCTGTATCTGGGCGCACCCAAATACATTATGAATCGGCTGCAAGTGGTCCAGAATGCTGCAGCAAGGTTATTGCTGTGAATCGCAAGACAACAATCAGCTAGGGCAGCCTTGAAAACGTTACACTGGCTTCCGGTTCAGGCAAGAGTTAAGTTCAAGGCACTTTGTATCGTCCATAAAGCAATGAATAACAAAGGGCCAGCTTAATAAAAAAGCTTGTTACCCAATATGTCCCAGGTAGAAATCTAAGATCCTCGACAGACCTACTCATGAAACCAACTAGTATAAAGAGATGCAGGTGGGGAGGTAGATACTTCGTTTCCCTGGCCCCTGGACTATGGAACACCCTGTCTCTGGAACTGCGCATGGTAACCAACAAACCGGCATTCAGGAAAAGACTTAAAACCTGACTCTTTTCTTAACTCCTCTGCTACCTGACTGCCTCTCCCTCCTAGCACTGGGAGGCCCTTGGGCAGCCATGCACTCTATAAATCCCTAAACATAAACATCAGTGCATAAAATCGGGTGGTAGTTAAGGTGATTATACTGCTAACGTTTGCTGCAGATTGTGACCAGTACCAGTCAGATTGTCCCTACTTTTGTAAGATACTAACAGCCTGATTCATCAAGTCGAAATCGTCTCGCAAAGGGCCAGATTCTGAGAATCTGGCCCTTTACGAGCGCTATTTTTGCATTTGGATTCATCATCCCAAATGCAAAAATCGGTAATAGCGATTTCGCTATTTTGGAGGAATTACATTTAAGGAATCTCTATTTGAGATTCCTTAAATGCAATTCATCATCCATTTAAAAATTGCGAGTTTGCAATTTCGGCCCGCTATTTACCGCGAGGTCAAACCTCGTGGTAAATAGCGAAAACTTAGAAAAATGCTTTTAAAAGCATTTTTCTAAGTTGCATGTTGCACACACACATGTCCTTTGGACATGTGGGTGCGCAACCCCTGTTTCAATTTGCATTTAAGGGGTGCTACAGGGTGTCCTTTGTACACCCCTGGCACCCTTTAAATCGCTATCTTATTTGCGATTAGCTAATTGCTAATCGCAAATAAGGAATACTCCCCATTCATTCCTATGGGCCTTTTGGCCCATAGGAATGAATGGGGAGTATTCCTTATTTGCGATTAGCAATTTGCTAATCGCAAATAAGGAATGTGTAGGAATCGCATTTCTTTATGCAATTTCTACATGAATCCCGTTTTGCAAGTCCTTAATAGCGATTCCTTATGAATCGCTATTAGGGGCTCGCAAAACGGGAGAATGATGAATCAGGCTGATACTCTCCTAAAGTTAATACCTTAACTAGCGACTACTTCAAATACAATATTAGCTGTTTTTAATGTGCATGCAAATTATTTGATAGATTTATCTCTTTCAAATTGCTTGTCAGAACTTGGCATTTTGTGCCATGACTCCGCACAGCCGTTCTGTCACTTTCTCATTCTCCTACTAAGGCCACTAAGGTTTTCTTCTTTAAACCTCTGTCTGATAAATATTTAAATTCCAATTACTGATTGTTATTCTTATTGCAAATGTGTTATATAGAGTATCTGATGCCATCACAGCAGACCTTACTCCCCCATAACTTTCTCGATGACGCACTATTACTGAGGGAATAGCAATGGAGGCGGTGTGTGCATAATCTTTCAATCTGAGGTACATATTTGGACTTTTTTCAGCCCCTTTCTAATCCCTGTAGGATTACATTCATGTTATAAATGTTTTTTCATAAGACAGTACTGCACTTTTTTGCTGCCGTCTCCAAGGCTTCAATAAATGCCACATTGACGCTTTCAAAATGGGAATTAGTTTCACAAATATATCAAATGTGTTTTCATAAGGAAATAATTTATTTTAAAATGCCATAGTGGCAGCAAAGAGTTTGCCACAGTTATAACAGCTGCTCATAACCTCATAATACTACCACAATCATTCCTCTAAATATTCCCATTAATCCATAAAATAAATATTCCTGTATTGGGGGAATATCCCACCGCTGTATTCACCACTGGATGCTGCACTTCCTACAGAAATCAGAGGAATGCTAGGCGTTCGTGAGGTCACTACTAAACAGGACAAGAGGTGGTGTCTGGTCAGTGGTGGCAGCTGAAGAAAGGACCTGGAGACAGAGGCTGCTGTTGCTCCGATTACTGCGTGTTTGGAGTACTCTTCACGAAGAGTCTTTTGTTTACATCTGTGTCAATCTTCATTCCCTTGGCCTAATGCTTACAGTTATGCAGATAGAATTACAAACGCAGGAGGGCCCTCACTACCCACTTGATATTACAACGGGGTCGAGGTCTTATGGCTGGTCTTCATCTTCCAGCAGACGCTTGTGTGAGTGGTCCCTATTACACAATTGGTGCAAGCAGTCATGGTGGTGGCGACTGTTTCTGCACCAGTAAAACGGTAATTGCACCTCTTGGTTCTGGGTGAATATATGGCTGTACATTTCATTGCAGCCAAGAGAACATATAATCGGAGGGCACCTTTTTAGGTAAAGACTGCAAGACCTCATGAAATGAAGTAAAAAGGACATGCGCAGAGACGGCTATGTGTCAGACACCGCTTTCTTGTGTGATTCACAGGCTTGTTCATCCCTTAAGCAGCCATTAGGTGTCAATCATCATAAGGGACGTCATGTTTCTCGTTACTTCTCTGAGGGGTTTTTAGGTCGAGCCTATAGTAGCGTGCATGCGCTGCATTAGCAAAACAACCTTTAGCCACTGGCACAGCTTTGCGGTCAAAAACGTGCACACGTTGCATTGCTTCCAATGGCAACATGTGCACGTCTGGCGATTCCGTGGCCGGAGCAAACTTTTTCACCAGGTGTTATCAATTATCTTACCTGGCGCCGCTCGCTCCTGCAAGGGAAACGCTGCCTGCTCTCGCCGCACTCCCCTCCACCCCCTCCCTACTCGCCGCACTCCCCCACCCCCTACTTGTCAAGGTGCTGTTTTAACTTTGTTACTGAACGCGGCGCCTCTTCACGGACACCGCGCTCGGATTATTTATATATTTATTAACTTTAGCACACAGCGCTGTGCCTGCTTCAAAGACACCGTGCTCAGTGTTAAAGTTAAGAAATATATAAAGAAACCGAGCGCGGTGTCCTTGAAGTGGCGACGCGCTCAGTTTTGTCTATTTATTGCACAGCGTGAGCTGGCGGCTTGTTAATTCTGCAATAAGAGACCAACGCAGTATTTACTTTTCCTGTTTTGCTCTTTTTAATCCGTTTTTCTTTTCAAGTGGCACAGCAGAGAAAATATTGTAAAGTATAAAACAATCAGTAAAGGGTGTGCATTTATGTCCTTTCCTCTTTCCTTGCACCTTCCTCTGCGTTGCAAATGATATTCATTGAAAGGTACAAAGTACCTCTTTGAGGTATCAAAAAGTGCTCATTTCCCTTTTTTCTGCACCTCCGTGATTAAACATCTTTCGAGTTTAGATACACAGAAGTGCTAAACTGGGAAAACACGTTTACTCATAGGAAGTTACCTTTGATCATTTAGAGGAAGTTTATTAACGTTCAACTTGTGCATTTAAAATACACACTTGGAGTGGGTAATCGAAAAGTGGGCTTGTTTTGTGTACATTGTGCACGTGTAGCTCTTGTCTCATGCAAGCAGGGCATTTTCAGAATCTAAGACGATGCAGGTGGTGTGTTCTGTCACCTCTGTCTGCAACCTTGCACACGCAGCAGTCATGCCCTCACGCGCACAGACGACCATTCCAACCACTGGGTACGCTGACGTGGTATGCATGTCAGCGTTCATGTGGTCCTGCATTTGTAATTCAATCTCGACTCCTTTACCAAGGGTGGAAGTAAAATAGCCGGCGGTACCCATGGAGTTGAGTGAAGAGGTTTTGTTCAGGAGTGACTTACCCCTCCACTCATGCTCCACTAAAAGGAACCAAAGCATAGCAACTGCAATGTATCCAGCATACACTCGATCTCTAGTTTCACCTGGAGTGCTATTCTGCATATCTGTTGTACTGTTCAGCCTGTCCTATTGTGACATACAAGTCTATCTGTGAACACGGGTCCGCGTGCCTTAAAACGTGCTCGCGCTTCTGTCATGCACATGCGCAGTGCTGGATCTTGGAGTTCTCTTGTTTGGCTTCATTTGGACCAGCTGGACTGACAGACTTGTTAGGATTGATGCGAAGCACGAAAGGTGCGTCCTGTGATCGTTGTATCTGTCACGTAGAGCAAGGTAGTAACCCTCGATTGGGGATTTAATTTGTTTTCCTGTGCTCTGGAAAATTGTGTTATTTAAGTTAATTTTCAGTTTTTTTCCTGCAGTCCAGTTCTTCTTAGAGGTAGAGTGGAAACTCACATGTTAAGGAGTTTTTGTTCTTCAGCTCTTACATAATAGTTCTGAATTGCACAAAAAAGGGACATGGTTGCTGGCACCTGTTTGAACTTTGTTTTCTGTTCTTGCTCGATTTTATGACGTCACCCTCAACCTAGTGACAACGGGACTAAGAACAAACTCATAAGTTTGCCTCTTTATTTTTTATCAGTTTAACATTTCAAAATTAAGTCCTGAAGCCCTTCAGTGACCTGAAATGATATTCCTACTTCATTTGAGGCAGGATGCACATACATTCTACGATCATAAAATATATTCGAAAATTAGATTTTTTGAGGACGCGGAGACCACAGCAAACCACTCGTTCAGCCCATCTGCGACTTATTTAAATGTAGCTGGCATCTTCTAAAGCATAGAATCATTAGAATGTGATTGGTATTATTAATACATTTCTATTAAAAGGGGGACTATTTTTTGTCATTTCTAATGGGAAAGCCAATTCATTAATTGATTTGCAAATCCAAACTATTAAAGCTACATCAACACATGATAAAAATACATCTGTGTTTGCTTCTAGCAGTAATACATGTTTAGCTACAGTGCCTTTTTTAGGCTCATTTTAAATTTTCCTCTGCATCGGTTTTACAGAGATTTTATTGTGGCGCTCTCACATTATGAGGATGATTTAATACAATTATTTAATCAACTCATTTTTAAAATGATATGCAACTTTTATGTAACTCTCCTAGTGGTCTAGCAATCAGAGGTACATTTTTATAGCGATCCCTAATTGATTAGTAGCAGTCAGCTTTTGATCTCCCTGAGTTCTTGTTTGAATGATTTTTTTCTGTTTCTTGTATTTAAAAGTAATATTACATCTGTGATGTCGCTCAAAAAGATGTCCAGGAATTTTGTGTTGACCTCTATTATTATCTTAGCCGTGTAGAGTTGGGACAGAGGAAGTAATCAACTTCGTTCATTAATGCACTCAAGTGTGGTGCAGAATCCAATAACCGGGAACTAATGGAGGTTACCTTGGGAATCTACCCATAATTCCTAATGTAGAGTGTTCACTATTCAAATAACAGTTTCAGGGTCTCCACCCCTTACTTTTTAGGTCAATCCTATAGCAGCGTGCATGCGCTGCAATAGGAAAACGACCTCTTGCAGCTGACCAGGACTTTTCACAAGGTCCGGCTCTCTGCCGTAGCACCCTGCTTACTCCCGGTCTGTACTCTCCTGCTCTCACCCAGTGCTTCCGGTGCCCCCTGCCTGTCCGGCTCTATGCCACAGCACCCTGCATACTCCCTGTCTCTACTCTTTGCCCCGCTCTCACCCAGTGCTTCTGTTGCCCTCTACCTGTTCGGCTCTATGCCACAGCACCCTGCTTGCTCCCTGCCTCTACTCTCTGCCCCCCACCCCTGCTCTCACCCCGTGCTTCTGGTGCCATCTGCCTGTCCGGCTCTATGCCACAGCATTCTGCTCACTGTCCCTACTCTCTGCCCCCGTTCTCCCCACTCTCACCTGTGTTTCCAGGACCTTCTGCCTGCTTAGCTGTAAGCCAGAGCACCCTGCCTCTACTCTCTGCGTCCCCGCTCTCACTTGTTAGTTATGTTTTATATTATTGTATGGGAAAGTTTTGACAAGTTTATTAGAACTTTCGCATACAACAATATAAAACATAACTAAAAACTTAAAAGATCCCAAAGGCGAGACCTATTGGCTATGCCAATGCTTGTTTTATTTAACCCACTGGGTTTCTAAGGTGGCAGAATGGCAAGGTTGTGCCTCTCTGTAAGGTGGGACAACTTCCTGCCCCAAAGCCAAACGCACAGCTCTATGCCGCCATTGTGACGTGCATGTATACCTTCAATTTAAACGCAGTGCTCATAGTAAACATTTCAGTAATCAACTTCAAAATATCTTGTCTTCATTCTTGTCTGCGAATCCACATGCTAGATATATTTAGTTTTATGTTGATATAATGACCTATTACGACACATCGGGAAGGTTGTGCCTCTGTCATAGGGCCCTGCCCTAGATGAAGAGCAGGACCTGGTAGCACTCGAGTGGCGTTTACTTGTGTCTTCCCTGCTCAGCGCAGCACACTGATTCATGAGCATGGCCCCGTTTGAAGACGGCCACTTACAAAATGGGGCGGCCGTTTTGGAATAGCAAAGGCTCTTTAAGTGTATCACAATTTAACACTCCTACCGTGTGAATACATTAACTGTTCTCGATTTTCAAGGACAACCCACAGTTTTCCATACAGACCATCTTTAGTGTATCTTGTAGTAGGACCATTCTTCAGTTGAAATGTCTGTAGAGAAATAAGCAGTGGTGACAGAGTGAACTAAAGGAGGTAAGATAATGAGCCCGAACTCTTTAGCGTGCGTAGACTAAATACATTTGAGCATAATGAAAACACATTGTCTCATCCCTCAATGGCAAAGGAGGCGGGAACAGGGCAGGTGAGTTTATTACTGTTGGCCATGGGTTATTCCTTCACCAAGAAGAACATATTTCGAAACCAGAGTGGTGTCCAATCTTCAACTTTACTGGAGTCCCAAAGTGTGTTATCATTACATGCCACGCACTAATATCCCTGTGGGTCCTAGTGGGCCTTGCTGGGCTCGTTGAGAGGGTGTGGACGTGGGGTGCATATGATGTCAAAAATCCTAAGGGGTCGAGCAAAACTCAACACAGGGCATATAGTCTACAGTAACAGCATGCCATGGGACAATACACACCAGATCCATTGCTTACTAATCTGTGAGACTCCATGAAGCAAAATACTCGCCTATAGGCTTTAACACACTATTTCAATAATTAATCAATAAAACCCTATTGCATCTGACATCTGTATTTCACAATAATCAAAATCAGGTCTCAAACTTTTATCATGTCGTTTCACATCAATTAAAACACACTTAGAGCGTTTACACCACTCTTCACCATGAAATCCAACATGTGTGCTACCTTTATCAGAACTGTAGGTGTCTCAAGAAACAAACCACTCCCCAAGCCGAAACTCAATATCTCCATAATGTCTCTCACAAACCTAATGTTAACATAACCAACATTTGGTATTATATTCATTCTACATGTGTTAAGACAGCTTCTCTCTTGCAATGTAAGGCGTGGAGTTTTCGCTTCTGCCCACTTTATGTTCAGTTGACCTGGTGACACAGACATGCCACACTTGCTGGCGCTCAAACACTTATGCTAACCGATACCACAAGGTCGCCTATCCAAAAAACTAGGACAAACCCTCGAGCATAATTTTAGTAATACCCAGGTCATGACAGTGATGGAGGTAAAAAGAACCAGTTTTTCTGATCAGCAATCACACTTAAGTTTTCCCGAATGCTGCCTACTTCAAAGGCAGATATCATTGTAGTGTAGGGTCCTGATTTATCAATGCTGACAGATGTCCTCAGCCTCATGCTATCCATAGGAAAAGTGGGAAAGCTGCACACAAGTAGAATTTATAACATTCAGTGTTTCTACCCCCAATTAATTAAATTTGCTGGGTTTTCAGCATCGGACTTTGAGGAGTCTCACTCTGCTACCAGGGGGTAAAATAGGGGCCACTGGGCCTGGGACTAAGGGGTCTCACCACAGCCAAGACATGCAGCGATCCTTTCCATCAGTCAAACAAATCGGTGAATGTCTTCAGCCCTGCATAGTCTCTGGGCCACTACCTCTTCCTGCTAGTATTAGCAGCTCCCCTGTAAGGGCTAAAATAATGCCCTCTTGCCCAGCCCTGGTAGCATCTGTGCTGGGGCAATTCAAAGTTTGGGTAAGCTCCACAGCAACAACCCACATGTCCACAGCTGCAGCTCGTACTCTGTGCCAGTACTCTCCTACTCTCCTGCCTCCCAGGCCCACAGCCTCTTCCTGAGTGACAGAGGGCAGTGGCAGGAGCCCGCAGTGCCACCTTCTTTATAGGCCAGAGCAGCAGGCTTACCCCAAGAGCTCAACAGGCCCCTACCCCACTGGTGATGTAGCAGAATCACAGAGTTTATTCATTAATATGTTTTTAAAACTGTATAAAGAGCGCAAATGCCCTAGGGTGTCTCGGTGCTGCGGACAGTGGCAGAGTGACAAGCAGATTATTGATTAAACAGCCAAGTCTTTATTCTTCTTCTGAAGGCTAACAAAGATTGAGAGGATCTGATCTCCAGAGGGAGAGAATTACAGAGTTTTGCGACAGTGATAACAAAACGCTGATCACCCCAAGAGACAGTTTTAGTATGAGGCACTGACAGAAGAAATGCATTGGAGGATCGAAGTGGCCTGTTGGGCATGTGGATGGCAAGGCATTTTATTAGGAACTGGGGGCCTAGATTACGGGAGGCTTTATACGCAATACATAATGCCTTGAATTTAATTTGGTTCCTCACCGGGAGCCAGTGAGGATCCGGGAGCCAGAGTTGATGCCACCAGCCCTGGAGAGTGTCCAGTAGAAAGTCAGAGAAGCCAGGAACCACTAGACCTTGTGGCTGGGGACAAATGGCAAAGGTGGTTGTTGGAACTGGCCCTTCTTGCAGGGTCATCCCCAAACTTTTTGCTTCTCCCTCCCCTATTTTTCCTGACCCGTGGCTGTTGGTGATATGACTCTGCGCACTTTACCACTGCTGATCAGTGCTAAAGTGCATATGCTCTCAGTGTAAATTGTTATTATGATTGGATATACATGATTGGCATATTTGTATCACCATGAAGTCCCTAGTGAAGTGCACTGGGTGTGCCAGGGCTGGTGATGACAAATGCTACTAGTGGGCCTGCAGCACTGATTGTGCCAACCACATGAGTAGCCCTAAAATGGTGTTTCAGGCCTGCCACCGCAGTGACTGTGTGCAGTCTGTGAACTGCCATGTCCTCCTGGTCAGTGTCCCCACTGACCAGGCCTAACCCTTTCCTTTTTGTGCACATTGGTCACCCCTATAGAAGGCCCAAGGTACCCCCCTGGGCAGGGTGCAGTGTATGTGAAAGGTAGAGCATGTACTTGTGCAGGTGACATGCTCTGGTAGTGAATTGCAGCCATTTTCGTTTTTCACAGCTGCAAGGCTATCTTGCTCCATAAGCTATCATGGGGGACGCTGGCTACAGTGGCTACCAGCATATCTTCCCATAGGAACAAGATAGGACATAAAAGTCTGGTATCCCTGAACTCAGAATTTAATAACACATCTTTTAGGAAATGTGGTTTTTAACTCCTGTGTTTGAGAGTAGCCCTTTTAGAAAGTTGCTGTTCTCTTGTCTGACCTTTCTGTTTGCCTTGGCCTGTTTGTGGATTGACTGTCTGGTTTGAGAGTGACAGGGGCTGGGGATTCCCCAGGGGGCTGGCTGAGACAGCCTTAGGCTGAATGACTGCATTTGCAACTTGAGTGGTGGGAGGAGTTAGCACCTGGGCCTGAATAGGACTGTGCCCGCCCCCCACAGTGCTGGATACACCCCCTGTGGTGCGTCAGATGTCTCTGCCCCGCACTGTGAAAGGAGAGAAGGAATCATGTCAACAAAGTGCTCCAGGGCTGTGCTTTCCCTCCACAATGATGGCTCCACCTCCTGCTGGGCGGCTAACGACCCTACCCCTCACTCTGAAAGGAAAGGAGAAGCCAGGAAAACAAAGTGCTCAAGAAACACCCATAACTGGTGCAGACCGGGCACAGGGCCCACTTGCACAAAGAGAACAAAGACTTTTAGGGGTATAAGTACAGGACCCCTGACAACAGAAAATTAGATCATCCTGGAATCAAAAAGGAACCTATGCCAAGGAGAAAGCTGAAACTGAAGAAGGAAGATTGTCCAGCTGTTGCTCTGCTGGATTGCCCTGCTATTGCTTTGCTGCCAAGGAGAGGGGAAGAACTTTGCTTTGTGCTGTGTCCCCTTGCTTGAAGGAATCTTCAAGGGCCTGAGAAGAAGTAGCTCCCTGTTCTGAGTTCCCAGGAACAAAAGGACTTCACCCCCAGCTTCCCCTGAGCTCTACTGAGAGAGTTCTGTCCTTCCTGGAGTGCTTGGCCCCTGTGTGGTGCCTCTGGAAGTTGTACCTGTGTTGGGAAGCTGGAAACTAAGCTAGAGAGACTTTGCTACAGAAAAGTTATCGCATCGCTCGCTGCGGAGCGCATCCCCGACAGTGCAAGGAAATTCCCGCCGCTACGAAGGTCGAGATCGTCGCAGCGCCTGTTGCCGCTGTCAGAGCCGTCGCATCCTTTGCTTGCAGGACGCACCCGATAGGTGCGGGAAGCCTAACATCGCTGCGAGTGTCGTCGCAGAGCCTGTCGCCGCTGGGTGATATCGCCGCACCGCCTGCTTGCGGACCGTATCACGTCGCTGCGAGAGTCATCGCCGAAGCCATCGCATCGAGGAGCTGCGAGAGAGATCACCGCTGGTCCACGCATCGTCGCCCCGGAGATCGTCGCAACTCCAATGATCGTCGCATCGTGCCTTTGCGAGAGCAAAGTTCCTACGGAACCTACGGACTGGAATCCATACAAGTGGCCGTCCTCCCCATACAGACCGGATTCGTCGCAACACGCCCGCTGCTGCAGCGGGGCTGTCGCATCGCCTTCCCAGGGTCTCAGGAGCAACGCATCGCTTGTTTTCCACCGCATCAGCTTCTGCTTTTGGAACTTTGTCGCAACTAAAGGTACTTTGAGCTAAACGTGACGCAACTGTGAACTTTTCACGTAACTGTGGATTATTTTATCGCAACCTAAAGAACTTTATCGCAACCTTAAGAACTCTTTTGAAACCATATTCTTGAACTGTGTATGTTGGATTTTTGGCGTTTTGGTCTTGTGTAGTTTAGATTAAATACCTTTATTTTTCTAAACTGTTGTGGAGTCAGTTTGTGGTGTTTTCACTGTGTTACTGGGAGTGTTGGTACAAATACTTTACACATTGCCTCTGGTTAGCCTAGACTGCTCGTGCCAAGCTACCTAGAGGGTGAGCAGGGGTTATCTCAGAGGGTTTCCTCCTTACCCTGACTAGAAGCAAGGGTCCCTGTTTGGACAGTGGTACCTACCCCTGCCAACTAGAGACCCCCATTTCTAACAGTGGTCCTTCCTTTTCATGCCTCAGCAGAGCTTCTGTCTCCTCACCCCATCCTGCCTGCAAAGAAAGTTACAAATGGAGGTTCAAAATTGCGTCCTTGGCTGGAAGCTTTCCAATCTACTGGGTCATATTGTCCCTCTCTGTCTAATGTAAACTAACAGGGGTAAGCCCACTTAATTTACTATAAAAGATATTGAATCTTTCCAAAACAAGGCCACAAGAACCCTTCTGTATTCTTTTCCACACCATCATGGCTTTTCATCTCAAATTCCTAGGTGGTCACCTTAAGTGCACTGGAGACATGAATCCGTTCTCTCTCTATTCGTCAGGGGAGAACACCCCCAACCTAATTCACAAGAATTTACTGCTACCAGCATCTTCAATCTACAACCCCCCCACCCACCCCTTTAGTAGCGGCGTTAATCACTTTGATCGG
Source organism: Lissotriton helveticus (assembly GCF_964261635.1). NCBI lineage: Eukaryota > Metazoa > Chordata > Amphibia > Caudata > Salamandridae > Lissotriton > Lissotriton helveticus. The sequence continues at coordinate 316,620,806 of NC_136060.1, forward strand.
CCAGCTTTAGAGTTCATCAATTACCTCTACCTGGTCAGGCAGATGAAGAGTGAATTTCATTAGTATTAGACATACTCCATACTCAAGAATATGAAAGAATCTAGCCGGGGTAAAACAGAACTCACCTCCGGATGGATTCTGGACCGAGACAAAAGGATACAAGAAACTCACTCTGGCCCTTAACACGCTTCCTAATTTTATTGTTGCATGTTAGGACATCACACACAGACATTCCGTCTGACATAAATATGAGGTCCTAAACATCGTTAATGAAAGTGTTCTCCTATTCGGTGTATATTTTCTGTCATTAACTGCAAGGAGAGGTATTTTTGTCGACGATATATAGGACATAGTATTAATGTCAAACACTCTGACAACAATAAAGTCATTTAAGCTCTGTGCGATGACTTGGAGTAGTAAACTTGAAATATTATTGCTACAATTGTTACTGTAGCAATAGCCTTGTTATTGTTCCAGAAGCAGCACGTCGGTGCACCCTACGGAAAAGGATACTCTGAATGAGCTTAATGAAAAGTGCATTCAAAGGAAGCAAACAGGATATGTATCCTGTGAAACGAGAGAAAAATGAAACACATTTCTGTACCACGCCCATGGTAGACAAGAAGTGCACTTTGTGAAAAACACACCGGATTATACACCTTGCCCAAAAGAAAAGGGAAGTTTCTTTATGGTAAATACAGAAATAAAAATGTCTTCGCATCAGTAAATATCAAGCCCGGTAAAGTTTAGACTGTGTGTGGATGACAGGCAGAATCAGACAACAGTCCTCATACAGCCTACATGTGTACACCTATTTACAAATGGCATGTACATAGTCCAACCAGCCACTTTCCCTTACTGCCCATCGATAACTGACCTTACACTGAAAGGTGGGTAGAGGAAGCTGAAGTTCATAGACACTTTTCCAGGAGTTTTACAATGAGTGACAGTCGAGGTCAAAAGCCAGAAGGGTAAAGATGAGTATGACCGACACTCTACATAAGCTACGAAGGGGAGGAGGCTCAGGCATGTCCATGTCGAGTGCACAATAGCACTGGTAAGATATGGTCCCCCCTTATCATCCAGCCAGAGTGGCCCACTTATAGGCTAGAAACAGGAGATATAGTGCACACTGTCCACTCACAGTAACCCTCTTAAATGCTGCCACTAAAGAGCATGTTACAGGGTAGAGGGCCTACTGCATTGTGACAGTGCCCCTTCCAAATACTAACACACCAGCTCTGAGCACCACACTGTCTTGTTATGTATGGTACTCCTTATAAAGGTTGATAGTATGGTAATTTGTGATAATACCAACCAATATTTTAATTATCGGGAAGTTGTATTTTAATAAGCAAAAATCATAGCATGCAAAGTGCTGTAGGCTAAAAGCATGTTAGGAATACAATAGACTGCTCAGCAGCCATGTCAAGATAAATGCAGCAAGCAGCATCCTCTCACAGTACTCTGGTAGTACAGATGAAGTACATACTATTTACACTATATAGCATTCTAACAGGCCATTCTATTGTAATATTGACATCTCGGAGCAAATGGCTGGCACTATAGGTACCAGTGTATGAAAGTCATAGCATGTCCTGTTCAAGTCTGCCACTATATATATGGAATAAAGTACACTCTGGCATATATTAAAAGGATATTGCAAGTCTCCAAAGAGTTCCATGACCATATAGAACAACGACAATAAAGGCCGAGTTCCTTAATAAGGTCATGGAACACTAACGTAACTTCCAAATTCGTTTTAGTTTTAATGGCAGAGAGTAATGTATTCCTTCTAATACATGGTCTCATCATCTCCCTTCCAACAAACCAGTTAAATCCTCCTTCTCTTGCTCTTTTATCCTCATTGCAGACACGAAGATTAAAAGCAAAATCTGTACTGCGAAATTAAACAAAACAAAAAGCAGTTAAATTAATTTTTATATTAGGTTCAATTTCATGTAAGTCAGATCTAGAAAATGCTGTGTTGAAAAGAGCAGAAATTGTATATTTCTATTAATGACTTACAGCACGTAAAACACTAGGGACATCAGAAGCCGCCTGTAAAAAGGAAATTAGAGACAGGCTTTATACAGCGTTGGGACGGAAAAGTCCTCTGCATAGTAAAGGCATGAACCCTTGCCCTGAGGGTTCAACTGTACAATTGATCGGATCCCTAATGCCGATTTTGTTTGTCGTAGGCAAACATGGATCACATGTGTGTGCCATGAAGTAGACCTGTCACCAGGTTTGTGGTTTTGTCGGATGGTAATGGGCACTCAAAGCGTTACCCCTATAGGGGTGAAAGGCTACTGACTTCACCAGGGGTGAAGCAGCACAAATGTGGTGGTTGTGGTATATTGTGTAGTGATCAGTACTAGTGAATAGGACCTTTTTATCCTGTGTCACTAGAGTGAGGAGTATAAGTGCTCTCACCTTTTTAAGAGTTCCACTGCTGAGTGCTTCACTTACCCTTCACTTACCCTTGGCCTACATCAGGTATGATGTGGAGTGCTGCGCAGCACAGAAGTAGTGACTCTGCGTTGGTTGTATGCGTGCCTTGGAAGGGTACAGTACAAGGAGGGAGCAGAACTATGCAGTGCATATGTGGCTAGAACATATACAAGGTGTATACATGCTTGAGAGGAATACATTACATGAGAGATATAGTGCTGAAGAGTGTGTGCCCAGGGAAAGCATGTGCTGAGTTTATGTGTGCTTGTGAGAAGTACAATACATGAAGGGTGAAGTGTTGTGCAGCATGCCCCACACCGATAACAATACCCGCAAAGCTTTGTCCCAGGGAAAAGGTTTGAGTGCCTTATACTCAGCCACGGGGAGAAGACATTTCAATTGCCTTTTGGAAGTTTTTAGGGCAAAAATCCCTTCTTCCCTTTTGTATGGAATGGAATTGGTTGATTTAAGGCAATGGGATTTTTTACATTCTATAGAAGGGAAAGTGTTAAGATCTATATCCTCGCTTAATACCGCTTGTTCAGCAGCTGCCTGCAGACTTGAATATGGCCTTCGAAGTACGTGGGTGCAGGGCCTAGCAGCTGTTGTACGGTGGGTTGCCAGTTTGGCTAGAGGAGAAATGGGTTCATTAAGAAATCTTATGAAGGTTGAACTGCTGGGTAGCTTAAAAGAGTACTCGCAAATTGTTAAAAATTTCAGAAAGGCGGCCGCCCTTCTCCAATTGGAAGAGAGCACACTATTTACTGTTTCCGCTGCATAGTTAAAATCACTCTTGAAAGCGGCATCTTGGGACCTTAGCTTTAAAATGGACAAGGAGGCTATTTATCTTAAGAAGGGAGCTAACCATCTTACTAACTCGTATGTTAGGAAAGCTATGCAACCTTATGTCGCCTGGAATCTACCACATGGCATTCGGCGATTTTGGTTTCTTTTAAGACAGGATTTGTTGCCATTAAACAATCTATTGGCAAAGTGGTATGGTACTCCTGCAATTTGTAATTTTTGCAACTTGTCCACCCAGGATTGCTTGCACATTCTCTTCATATGCCCTGCATTGCGCCCATTTCGGCGTAAGTGGTTAAGATATGTATGTTTGCAATTGGGTATTTTAAATGCTAACTCTTTTTTACTTGCATTGTATAATCCCCCAAATGAAATTTTCTGTTTTAACATTTTTAACTTTTTTAAATGTTTTTTAGCTATTTATTGATGGCTTTTGTAGAAAGTGAACCTGTTTACTCTATATTTTTGTAAACATTGTTGATGTCTTTATTGCATTGAATGGGTCTTGTATCATGTATGGTTTTTATGTGGATCTCCTAGGAGTTCCAAAACATAATTAAGAATTGAATTGAATTGAATTGTGCAGCATGCACATAATGAATGTGTGTGCTGGCAGTGTGTGTGTTGGTAAAGAGCACACTGGTTAAATATAGAAATGCTTCAGTGCTGAGCAGAGCATGCACACAAAGTGTGTGTGCTGAATGCATGTGTACATGTAAGGGTACAACGTATGGAACAGTGCTGAACAGAGCGTGTGCTGTGGATGTCCACTGAGTAAGTATGCCTGCAATGGTACATTACATGGAGGCTACTTGGTTCTATTTTGGCCAATCCGGCCTGCCCCTTAGAGACATGAGAAGAAGAATCCCCTCACACAGAATTGTGTATTGCTGCATTCCTGTGAGCTGGGTGGGGACATACTGGAGGGAAAAGGAATAGACTTCCTCTACACATCAAAAGGCTGCTCTTTGATTCCGTGGTTGATCACACGGAAGGGGTCTGGACACACTTACAGGAAGGAGCTGGGTATGATAAAGGAATCATAAAGAGTAGCGCTGTGGTTTGGGGATTAACCTTTTGATGCACATATCACTGTGGCTGACATCTGGATGTGAAATGTGAATTGTGGTATGGACAATTAGCTTGAGAGTTGAGCCTGCTGTGAAAAACCTCTTTCATAAAGAAAGAAGAAAAGAAGTCCCACTTCAAAAGAAGCAGAATCCCAACATAAAACTTCAAAGACCCAGGCCCTAAATCACATTTGGTGTCTGGAAAGTACTATAAGGAGAGGAGGATGAGTCCCCAAAAATGTGTCATCTGCCAAGCTGCTAGACAAACTGTGTGAGTAGGGGAAGCCCTGCAAGAATTCTGCCTGTGACCAGGATTCGGGGCCAAGACCTTCTAATCTCCCTGCTTGATGAAGGGACATCACCCAGGAAAACCAAGACCTCTTGCACTGGAGTGTGTGACTGCTTGCTTAGACCAGTGTGCCCTGTGTGTAGGAGGAGAGCGTTGGAAGGAGCAAGGTCCAGTGGGGAGCCCTACTGTGAGGACTCTCTGTGCTGGTGTCAGGATTGGGCTGTGCACCAATCAGGCCATCGCCCATGTGAACAACTATTTCCAGCGACACATGCATGCCAGGAGAGGGCACCCTTCGACTGAGCTACATAGTGAGTACCATACAGGTCTTCTACTCTCGTACAGCTGCACTGTGGTCACCCATATGCCAGAGGAGGCCGCCAGTAAAGTTACCACTTTGAATTGTGCCAGCACTAGTGATAGTCTGGGCAGGGCACTTGTGCTGGGAGAGCATGCAGCTGTATAACTATGTACCATAGTAGCCCCGTATGCTAGGAGGGGCTGCTGGTACCTATGCTGCCAAAGGATTCAGGCTCGCTGGCTCCAGTCAGGAGCTGCTGAAAGGATCCCCTTGCCTTCCGTTGAGCAAAGTAAACTTAAGTTGTCTGCGTGAGCAGGAAGCTTCTCCAACATCTGAGTGTCCTCTGGCAGGAGAGAGCGCCTGCTCTGCCGGGTACTACTGCATGGGCGGTAAGCAGTCAGACTACTTTAAGCATCACTGCACTCTTCTGTGCTCTAAGAGTGGGTAAGATGTAAACTGGGCCAAATGGGCCCCAGGGAACTTCCTGCTAATGGTGCTGCAGCATTATAGACACCTGACTAAATTCTTAGAGTCAAGGGGAGAACTCTTGAGCATGGGCTAATAGTTAGCATTCCCTGATCTAGCCACCGGTTAATGAGGAATAACCCTGAACACCTTACATAAAGAAGGGTGAGACGGGGATGCGTCTGACAACTACTAGAACCCTGACCTCAAGGGGTATTATGTTGTTGCTTCTGCATGTCGTACTTCATTGTATGTGTAGAGTTAGAAATAAAATACTATTTTTCTTGTGAAAGGAAATATTTGGCTGCATATTGAGGTATTGTTAGTACTGTTTGCACTTTGAGTAATACGTTGTTTTCACTGAGCTTTATGTGCATCCCCTCCGAGGGAACCTTGACTGCTTGACCACAGCTACCACTGAGAGTCAAGCGCAAAAGGTGTACTTGGACCAGTTTTGTAGGATCCATAGTAGGTCATGCCCTGGAACATCAGCAGTAAAAGTCCTTAACCACAACGGTTGAACTCAATAACCCCTGCATGTCCCTTGGGCCTCTGCAAGGTTGTTAGAAGGGGCAATCTCCGAGGGCCAGGTTGTGCTCACCCAGACACCCCAAGATCCACCTCTCCCACAGAACTTGCCGAGTCTTGATTGTGAGGTCCTCGCCGGGGAGGCCTTTGGGTTTGGGATCGTACACACTGAGCTCACACCACACTACGAACAGACACCACACCGTTGGGTTTTAGGAACAAGTTCTTTATATAAGCAAATAATGAAGGAAGCACTCTTATATACACAGTGGCAACAGGACCACAAAGTCTCTGAGGATTCGGGAAGGGGGAAGCGGGACAGTCTTTTAGTCTCTGGGTCAGTACGAGGCGTACCCCACGCACAGCTCTCAATCCTCAAGCCGGGGGTTACGGGATGGTGGTCGTACTGGCTGCCTCACCTTCGTCGAGTCGGCCCGGTCGTGATGGTGGTCTCGATGGTCCAGCCGGACCAGAGTACTCCTCGAGCCGCGACGAGGTCAGCAGGGCTTAATCTGGAGAAGTTTGTGAGAGCCGCGACAGCGTCAGCAGGGCTCGGATGGTCTTAGAGGTCGAGCCGCAACAGCGTCAGCAGGGCTCGGATGGTCTTAGAGGTCGAGCCGCGACAGCGTCAGCAGGGCTCCGGTGGTCTTTAGAGATCGAGCCGCGACAGCGTCAGCAGGGCTCCGGTGGTTCAGTTCCTTAAGGCGAAGAACGAGCCGCGACAGCGTCAGCAGGGCTCAGAGGTTCCAGGTGAGTCTTCTTAGGGTCAGCTGCGATCAGATCAGCAGGCTTCAGGTCCAAGATACAACTGCCCGCTAGTTGTCAGGCGGGCCCAGTTATAGTCCTTCTACTCTTTGATCTCCGGACCCTCGCAGGCAGAGGTCTCCGGCCCTGGGGGCTGGTCGTCGGAGAGGTCCGGCGGTTGGCTCTTTGATCCCTTTGAAAGATGGGTCCGGGAATTCCCAGACGCCCAGCGGGTCTGGAGCCAGCCCTCGGGGAGGCCAGAGGGGTGATCCAAACTGGCCCACAGGGGAGGGCCAAAGGTGTGACAGAAACCAGCCCCTCAGGGGAGGCCGGAGGTGCCATCGAAACTCCCTGGCTTATCTCACTCGGGGAGCCCTTTACCCCCCAGCCGGGACTGGCGCGCCTTTGGAGTCTGGGCTTCGCTGGGGCCGGGGTCACGCTAGGCCTAGGGAGACAGGGATGTCGGGAAGGGAAGATGGCGTCCGGGCCTTGTGGGGCATGCATGGTTAGGCGCTCGGAGCCGGGCGAGGAGCGGGAAAGGCAGGCCTGGTCAAGGGTCTCGGGGAATCTAGGCGTCACTGGGTAGGACGACCAGGCTCGGGTTGCAGGCTACACTAACGGGGTGGCTGCGCAGGGGACTCGGGGTACAGGCCTACGCTCACAGGGTGTGGAGGGACAGAGGTGAACCACGCCACGAGGCCGGGTCCAACACGCGTCGCCCCCAGCTGAAGGCGGGGAGAACTACCCATCCTCTTGGGGGTTCTCTTCGCTGAGGCGGAAGAATCGGGACAGGCCGTCAGCGTTGGCGTGGTCCGCGCCCGGCCGGTGTTCGACAGTGAAGTCCATCCCCTGGAGGGAGATGGACCAGCGCAGCAATTTGGGATTCTCCCCTCTCATCTGCATTAGCCACCGGAGAGGTCGGTGGTCGGTCTGGACCCGGAAGTGAGTACCGAACAGGTAGGGCCTCAGCTTCTTCAGGGCCCAAACTACCGCGAAGGCCTCCCGCTCAATGGTGCTCCACCTTTGTTCTCGAGGGAGTAGCCTCCGGCTAATGAATGCCACTGGTTGGTCTAGGCCGTTCTCATTCCCCTGGGACAGGATGGCCCCGATGCCATGCTCGGACGCGTCCGTCTGGACTACAAACTCTCGTGAGTAGTCGGGGGCCTGCAAGATGGGGGCAGTGCACATGGCGTCTTTTAACGTTTCGAACGCCTCTTGGCAGGCGTGGGTCCAGCTGACTTTCTTCAGCTGGTTTTTGGAGGTTAACTCCGTGAGGGGGGCTACGATGCTGCCGTAACTCTTGATGAACCGGCGGTAGTACCCCGTGAGCCCTAGAAATGCCCACACTTCCGTCTGGGTCGTGGGGGCCTCCCAGGCCACGATGGCATCGATCTTGGGCTGGAGGGGGGCTACGAGGCCGCTTCCGACCTGGTGCCCGAGGTAGATTACGGACCCTTGTCCGATCTGGCACTTGCTTGCCTTAATGGTGAGACCGGCCCTTCTCAGGGCCGTCAGCACCGCCCAGAGGTGCTGGAGGTGCTCGGGCCAGTGGGAACTGTACACTGCGATATCGTCCAGATACGCAGCACTGAACTCCTCCAACCCCGCCAATACCTAGTTCACCAGCCTCTGGAAGGTGGCGGGGGCGTTCTTCATCCCGAAGGGCATCACCCGGAAATGGTAGTGACCATCCGGGGTGGAAAAAGCGGATCTTTCCTTTGCTCCCTCGGTGAGGGCGATCTGCCAGTATCCACTGGTCAGGTCGAACGTGCTAAGGAAGCGAGCAGCCCCGAGGGGATCGATAAGCTCGTCGGCTCGGGGGATGGGATGAGCATCGGTTCTGGTGACTGCGTTGAGCCCGCGGTAGTCAACGCAGAACCTTAGCTCGGGAACAGCACCGGGGGCGGCTGCCTTCGGAACCAGGACCATGGGACTAGCCCATGGGCTGTCAGAGGCTTCGACCACCCCGAGAGCTAGCATCTTTGATACCTCGGCCTTGATACAGGCCCGGACTCGGTCAGGGACGCGGTAGGCTTGGTGCCGTACCGGTGGGCTGTCCCCGGTGTCCACGTCGTGGACGCACCAGTTGGTGGCGCCGGGGGTGAGGGAGAAGAGGTCCGAGAACTGTCCCAACAACTGGCGACAGTCCTCGCGCTGCTCGGGAGAGAGGGAGGAGGAGAGACTCACCCCCTCTACGGAGCCATCTTTTTCTTTCATGCACAGGAGATCGGGGAGAGGCTCCGTTTCTTCTTCTTCCCCTGTAGTGTAGTTCCTATCTTCCCAATAGGCTCTGCGCATTGGAATAATACCTACAGCAGTAAAGGCCTAGGCCAGACGTTAACTAGGTCTACTACTGTCGATACTAGACTTAAGTTTTGGGTTTGCCAGCATAGCTCAGAGTTCGCTAGAAACTTTCTCGAATGTTCAGGAAAGAATTAACTCCCCTGATTAGACAAGAAGGGATTTAGTTTCTGACAACCATAGAACATGACAACTTTGCTCTCCCCTAATCAAGAGTGTATCTCCAGAGTCGTGTGAGCACAAGGCAATTATTTTACTCAGTCAGTACGTGCATTCTTAGTCTCATCAGATTGTAGAGAAAAGGAAGAGACGGGCGTGTTCAATAAAAAGGTGTTATTTATTGATCAGTCTCTTTTCTCGTACAAGAGAAATGGATCGATATTATTGCAATACTTATAGTTAAGTAAAGTGCATACATTAAAAGCAATAGTATAAAATAATATTGTAAAAACATTGATATGGTTTCTGAGCCATATGATGTTTTAAAATGATTAAAATATATTACATACACATATACATTTGACTAAACGTACTCAACTGGTGTTTCTAAATACGCCTACCCCGTGTACCTGACCTAAGTCTAATGCGTGGGCGGGAATAGAAAGTTACAGTTTAAGTTAAGTTTGTTTTTGCCAAGTGAATAACTAAAGAATTCTCTGTGAGGGGTTATTCAGTTCTGTACCTGGAAGTTAGGATGAATGAGGAATGGTATCTCTTTCTCTGATCTCGATATTCCAGGCTGCCTGCGAGGGCTGCCCGAAAGCGCCGGTGCTGGGTCTCTCGGTAGGAGATAGCAGCGCGTCTCTCAGCGCGTCAGGAAGGCGGGGCTGCTGCCAGCGGGGTCTGCTCTGCTTCTGGGCTTCGGCAAGTATGGCTGCTCCGTCTCGTCACCACGCGTGTGTTTGCATAGGGCAAGATCGGCAATATTTATACCTTAAAGGTGCCGGGATTGACGTAAGGATGGACATAGATGCGTCAATAAAGATGTCATACGACTTGCTCGTTAGCACATTTTTTTACTGAAGTTCTCTGTGAAATCAAAACAATGGCCGCACGGATTTTCCAGGTTGTCATAGGTTTGATTTGTTATGAGAACGTCGTATGCCTTATCAGGGGCTGGAGGAATGTCGCTTGTCTAATTAGATCTCAAGCGTTATGACCTAATCAGATAACACGTTCCTGTGCCGTAGTGTGACTGCGTCAGATAACGGTATCTGCATCATGGGGGCTTTTCTTGCCTCATGGGCTGACTGTTAGTTAACTTGATAGTTAGTTTAACCAGAATAGGGTCAGGAATAGGGGGATCGATTCAGAACCTATAGGAATACATGACACCCACTCCACGCTAACTATGGTCATATTTACTAATCTATGCATAGTATAACATAGTACAACATACTATAGAGTATAGTGTATACCTCACCACCCCAAAATACATTAATGCATTTTGAAATTTTCAAATATACTGAAAAATTGCAGTCATATATATTGTATGCACTTAAGTTATGAATTAAACGCTAAAGAAAACACGCATTTGTAGACATTATTGCTTAATTGGTATATGAGAAATACACATGAAATGGCTCTTAATATGGCTATACAGAAAGAAAGTTCGAGACCATTTCATCACATAATAAAATATTTGTGAACATACCAGCGGGCAACTAAAGTTTATAAAGTATCTAAAAATAGAAATCTTAGTTCTCTAGGAATAGTTTCTTACTTTAAGCAGAAGATAAGTGTCCCGAAAATTTTGTAAAAAATAATTTGGGGCTGCAAAAAAATTGTTGTCCGTGAACTGGTGGGAAAAATTGTTCATGTGACTTTATTTTTAAAGTTGAAGGCCGAATTCAGGGAACGCCGTGTGCGAGCTTGCTCAAAAGTCTCTATTTCTGTTCTGGAGAGAACATCATATCATTAAGGCTTTCGAAAAAACTGTCAACAGCTTCATGGGAAAGTTCCACTAAGTCGGAAATAGGTGTAACCATGCATTCGTGCGCATGATTGCTGACAGAAGGTCGTACCTGATCGATGCTGCTTTCATCTTGAACTTCACTACTCTTCAATCGTAGTGGTGAAGATTCCACGAATGCCGTCATCAGGATTGGCAGCCTTTGAGGGCAGCACAAAGCGTGAACCTTGGTAGGAACCAACAATGTATCTGCATCCACTGGCGCATCCGATTGTAGCGTCAGACAGGTGTCTAACACGCATTCTTCTCCGCATAGCAGACACCTCAAGACAGGTAAAACACACCTTTGCCACATTGGTCGAAATGATAGAAACCAAGTCATGTTCAGGTCTCTAAGCCGGGAGAGTCCCAGGATTTTTGATATCCGGTCCCGGTATCCAATGGCTAGGATTGTTTCTTCCATTGTCGCGAGAGTTTGATCTGTGACATGGGTTGCCATAACGAAAAATAAGGACTAAGAATAGGATTCCTGCAATTAGTCCCAGGATCAGGGGAAGTCCGCCAAAAATCGAATGGACGAAATCTGGAAAAATACCCAGTATGGCTTTGAATGGTGTTAATGCCATCGAAAATACTGTCTTAAATACCTTTGAGACCCCAGTGGTATCAGAAATATTTAAGATTTCGCTCAGGATTTCCGCGAAATGTACGGGGGAATTAGTCGATAATAATGTATGTATCTCTGCAGTCGTCCTTGCGACTTGTAGATCATACGTTTCTTTTGATGACGTGAGCCTTGTAGGCGTCTGAAGAAGCACTGTTTTCATTCTGCTTAAAGTATCTATTCGAATAGAAGTAATTTTCAAACTGGGCCATGCCCTTGCCTCCCTGTCTGGAAAGGAGCTGGGGAACAAAGAACGTCCACAGCACTTGACCTTCGCAGTCGTAGTGACTAGATAAGGAGTCCCGGGCATAAGACTACAACATTTGCGGTCTACAATAAGAATGTAACTCCCATTATAGAGTCTTTGAAAGAATGGTTCTATTTCAGTTGCAGGTGCGCCTTGCTGGTGACATGAAAGGTTGTATGAATTCCCTTCACAGGCTCCATGCAAACTAATTCCGTTACACAGAAGCGTGCCGCTTAGTGACATGGCACAATTGTTGCCACTAGGAAACACTTTCTGTCCTTTATTACTGACACATGCATGTGAATAGGGCAGGTTCCAAGTTGTTTTAAGGTACCCCTTCCCCAATTTCTCGTACATGCCAGCCTGTATATATTTTTGGCAGTATTGAAACCTGAAGGTTGAGATTGGAATATTTATGATTCCGTGGATTATCCATTCACTGACAGGTCGTTCTGACATTGTCATTGGTAATCTTTCTAGTTTTTCAATGCTCAAGATTGTATAATCTAATGGAGGAAAAAAGAAGATGCCCACACCTCAAAATAGTACACAATTATTCGAAGAAGGCACGTGTAACTGAATTGCACATGTGAAGGTACATTTATTTATACCAATTACTACTATTTTTTGAAATTTTTTTGGCAAAATGTTTTTTTCAAAAGCAGAAAAAGGGGGAGAACCCACACAATCAACACAATGGTTATACAAATACAAACAATAATTATACACAATGGCAATTGATGAGATACATAAGAACACAAAGGGAATATTCACACATTTAGTAATTCATGGTTAAATATGAATGCCTGTTTTGAAACCACCAAAGCGAAGTGAAAAAGGGGGCAAGAGCATGCACAATGTCCATTAGCATAGATACATTTAATGTATTACTGTACTCTTGCGAACGGCATTACGCAAGAGTACAGTAATACATTAAATGTATCTATGCTAATGGACATTGTGCATGCTCTTGCCCCCTTTTTCACTTCGCTTTGGTGGTTTCAAAACAGGCATTCATTTTAACCATGAATTACTAAATGTGTGAATATTCCCTTTGTGTTCTTATGTATCTCATCAATTGCCATTGTGTATAATTATTGTTTGTATTTGTATAACCATTGTGTTGATTGTGTGGGTTCTCCCCCTTTTTCTGCTTTTGAAAAAAACATTTTGCCAAAAAAATTTCAAAAAATAGTAGTAATTGGTATAAATAAATGTACCTTCACATGTGCAATTCAGTTACACGTGCCTTCTTCGAATAATTGTGTACTATTTTGAGGTGTGGGCATCTTCTTTTTTCCTCCATTAGATTATGGTCCAGCCCCTCCTCAGTCCCAATCAGGACCTAACTCCTTCTTTCCGCCAAGATTGTATAATCAGCACCCTTTTGCGCCATACCGATTTGTCTATCAGTAAGGTTAAAGATTTGGAATAGTGACGTTGTGTTGATTAAACGCCAAGGCACATAGCCTGAACGCAGATTTTGTAACGTCCAGCCAAGCTGTACAATAGAACGCAATTGTGACTGACCATGTTGTAATAACAGTAAGTCTTGCGATAATATATCGATTGCTGAAGACACAATGCTGTCCAATGAAAAAATTCTGGAGGACAGAGTCATTAACCCATTGTCCACTACAGAAAGTGATTTTTCCAAATTAATACGGTCAATTTCCCGTATTCTTTCTGCTGTTTCAATTTGATTAACCTTCCAGGCCTCATTGTATGCTGCATATACAGAGGCTGCTATGAAACGCTTTTGACGCTGTTTGCGTGGTCCCATTATGAAATCACGCAAGTCAGCACCATCAGTAAGTAAAGTTAGGTGTTGCTTAATTTCAGGCAGTGTGGAAGTTTGTAGCCACTGAAGGCATAATTTGCCCACACTGTAGGTTGTTATTATCCCTGGGTGATGTCTTTGGGGATATCTAGGGTCTGGCCTGGTCATTTTGAACCCCTGTGTTTTATTCAGGAATCTGTCTTGACAGTTATTTGTATCTGTGGGCCAGATTAACCATTGTTTCCAATCAGGATGTGTTCTGTTTTGGTTTAATATATGGTTTACGTCTATCTCTTCATCCGTATCAGAGCTATTGCTAAACATTGTTGGCTTTGGAATAGACGGTTTATTTAAATCTTTGATTTTGGCTAGGCCAAGACAGGTGGTTTGTTGAACAGTGTCATTTAAAAATATCATTTGTTCTGGGATCATGCAAGCTCTAAACAAAGCTTCTAAACCCTGTACTTGCCATTCTTTTGTACCCCAAACACTTTTCAAATCAACATTTTTGTCCCAATAATCAAATCCAAAAGTATTCATTTCTTCGAAGAATGAATCTGAATATATCAACTTTGTGTTGGTTATCATGGTTTTCATCCCTGTCTTGTTTGACAATTTAAAATAGAATGTTTCAGCATTACTTGTGTTAAAACCTGAAAAATATGAATATTTGTCGTAAACGGTTCTTGAGCTCCCTTTTGGAGGTGTTGCACAATGTTCCCATTGATTATAGTTTAAAACATTTCTAGGTTGTGCAGATTTATGTAAAAAATGGTTACCATAGTGGTTATAGCAATACATACTATCATAATTTGTAGAACCTTGCAGATAATCATGTTTTGTAAATTTAGCAGACATTACTAAGTCAGACATCATGTTATTAATGCTTTCGAAGTCCCAATCATCAGCAAATGAGTTTGGTTTTGCAAAGTCACTCAAGGAGATCTTGATTTGGTGTGGATATTTCAGGATCTCGACCGGACCATAAATTTCATAGTCAGTGTTGTCCCAGGCTACCCCACCAGGTATAGGATTGGCTGTGAAGTTGGCTGAAGAAAGTTCTCTTTTCTCGACGTGTGAAGATGTGTGTGGTTTGAGGACCAAGTTGATGTTCTGACTTGCTGTGTCCATTTTAGCATATTTTCCCTCAATGAAGCGTCCCAAAGTTAATACCATGATGAGCCAAAGTATGAGGATAAATGCACCAAAACCCACCCAAAATTCAATCCATGGAGAAATCAGATATGTTTCTTTCAGTTGGTTCAAAAGTTCCTTAGCTTTGTCTTTAAAGGATTTTGATGATGGCTGTGTCTTTGATTCACTGAGGCTTTCAGAGGAATCATCGAAGTTTATGAAGTAGCCGGATGCAGTTCTGTCAATTGTTCCAATTGCTTCAGGATTTTTGTTTCTTGAATTGTCACCTGGTACTTCATTATAGATTGGTGTGTCTCTGCTAAATGTTTTTATTTGGGTTTTCAGAGGTCTGAGTTCTGTTGCATTGTTGCATAGTCCTTGTTGTTCTTCTGTAGGCGTTTCGAATGTGATGAGCCTCTTTGTTAGGACCTCTGTACTGGTAGCAAACCTTGGTGTTCTGCTACTTATTGGGAGTCCACTTGGCCTACTGTTTGTTATCGGCCACATGTTGTGGTTTTACCAGGTCGATGGATACAACTCGGTTCTCCTTTTTACCAGCAAGTGGCGGTAGTACAACTGATCTTGTCCCGTTGACAGACAAGACAGGAACTGCTTTTCTGTAAGAAGGCCCAAATTCCTTCTTTACCGCGATCTTCTCCCTGACTAGATCCCCGACTTTTGGAATCCAGACAGGTCTTGCTGGGACAGGTGGTGATTCTTCAGTGGTTGTTGGCTGTTGTTTCAACTGTATGTTGCTCAGGTCTTTTCTTGTTTTGTTTAAGTCCTGCAAAATAACCAAACGGTCTTTGACATCAAAGCTTTTTTCTTTAACCACTGAAGTCTGACTGTCGAGGTCAGAGATAATCATTCTAGTTCCAAATAATAATTCGTACGGACTGAATCCCTTCAGAGAATTTCTTGGCAAGTTATTTAGACTACGTTGGACACTTATTAGATGTTTGACCCACCCAGCTCCCGAACCTAATACCTTTGCCGTTATAGATTGCTTTATGTCACGGTTTTTTCTTTCAACAATTCCGTTCCCCTCAGGGTGAAATGGACGAGAGTACCGCAATTGCACGCCCATGCTGACCATGGTCTCCTTATAAGCCCGAGAGCTAAAAGCAGGTCCATTGTCCGAATGCAGCATGCCAATTGCGTATGTGCCGATAAAGACTCGCAAATCTTTTATAACAGTTCTGGCGTCAGCCGTTCGCTGGGGCCACATCCATATAAATCTCGTGCATGAGTCCACTGCAACCAAGCTATATTTATAGTTACCATCCCTTTGTAAGGGACCGCAGTGGTCTAGATAAACACAGGCTAATGGTTTATCCGAGATTAGAAGGGGCGTCTGCGCTGGACGTCTCACCGTTGATACTTTCATTTTTTGACATATTTCACATGCTAGAACATAGTTCCTCGTTTGTCTTCTCATTTGTGGCCACCAGTATCTCTGTTTTAATAATGATACTGTGGCTGAGACGCCAGCATGAATAGAAGCAAGCCCTTCGTGTGCCGCTATTATTAGTCCTAACCTATGTTCCATGTTTGGAATTGCCCTATCCCCCACTCCAGGGATTCGAGCAAAAGGAACATTGTTTGCATCAGTTATGTATGAGTATTTTACTGGAAAGCCTTTAGGGAGTGGTTCTATCGAATCCTTTTCTGAAGCGCTGACAGCTTGTAATATTTCGCTGTCTATTTTTGTTTTTGACCGGGTGACGGCAGCTACGGAAGCCGTTTGCACAGCTGCCTTCGCGGCCTCATCAGCCAATGAATTCCCTGCAACGTGAACGCCATCACGTTGATGACTCAGTGTATGTATCACGTGAGTCTTTGGTAGTTCTTTTTGTAAAAGAGCTACTTGTTCCCAGAGCATTTTATGCTTGATTGTGCCACCTTTCGCATCCTTGAAACCGTTCTGAAGCCAGATCTGCAAGTATTCATTGTAAGACTGAACGCAATAATACGAATCACACACTATGAGTGTGGGGAATTCTCGATCGGTATTTTCAAGCGCCATCTTTAATGCTAGTAGTTCAGCTCGCTGAGCCGAACAATCTCCTAGGGATTGTGTTTTAGTGAGTGTTGGTTTAAATTTCCCTTCGTGCCAACGACCTTTAACAATCGCGCACGCAGCACTGTAAGCTTGTTTACCCCCTACTGCGGGTTGTGCTGATCCGTCTGTATATATTATACAGCCGTAGTGATCTAGAGGCAGAATTTCGGTTGGCGGAGGACATTCAAATTCATATTGGAGAAATTCTTGTGTTTTTAAGTAAGGATCAAATTTGTACACCACGTCTGTTGCAGCAAGAGAGTTAGCCCATTGTATCCATCTTGGATGGAGTGCTTTAGCATTTGGAATGCTTGCCTTTGTTACCGCCTCTAAGGCTGGTATTGGTGTTACGATTACTATTCGTTTACCTTGTGCCAGGGCTCGTTCTTTTGCTATAGCTGTCTGTGTTGCTGTAAGAATTTTTTCCGTTGGGCTAAATTTCATTTCAGCCTTAGTGTACAAGTGTGATTTGAATGCAATTGGTACCTTTTCTCCCTCATTAGAGGTCAGGTATGTGAATCCGCATCTCCCTGGGATGACTCGAATCACAAGATTGCGTGTGTTATCACGTGTTTCTAATTTTGTTTTAATTAGCATGTCTGTTTGTAAGGATCTCAAAATTTCTGTGTGTGTTTGAGTCCGATTGGATCTTTTAAAGTCTGGTTTAATTAGATCATAAAGGGGTTTGACCCTTTCTGCGTAATTTGCAATGTATGTTCTTCCGAAATTTAGGAAGCCTAGAATTGACTGTAGGTTTTTTAGTGTTTTAGGAGCTTGGATTACGGCACATTTCTCTAGGAAATTGTCTGCCAGGCTTTTACCTTCACTTGATAACTCATATCCTAAGAATATGACTTTCAGATGGGCAATTCTGGATTTTTTAAAGTTGAATTTGTAACCCTCTGCTGCGAACCCAAGTATTATGGTGTTCACTCTTTTCAAGTGAGTATCCAAGTCATCGTCTGTTAAGTAAATGTCATCGACATAAGATAATGCTTCATCATCATATAGCTGTAGTAATTCTGTTACTCTCGCTGAGAATACCCCCGGGCTGTTCTTGTACCCCTGGGCTAACCGACAGAATTGTTTTTGAGTGCCATTTACTGAGAATGCAGTTAAATATCTGCTCTCTGGTGCTATGTTTTGACAAAAGAATCCATTGGAGATGTCCAAGGTTGTTTTGTATTTTTTGCGCACTATGTTATTCATTAGTGCAGCACTGTGTGAGTTTTGCACTGCAAAGGTTTTGCAACATGTGTTAAGGTGTCGGTAATCCAAAACTAGACGATATGAATTGTCTGGTTTGGAGACCGGAAACAAAGGGTTGTTCATTTGTGAGGTGCAAGTTTCAATCACCCCCTGGTATTCTAGCTGATCTAGTATTTCATTTACCTGTTTTTTAGCTTCTTGCTTAATTGGGTACTGCCTTTGTGCAGTAGGTTGTGATTTTAACTGGATTTTGTGAGGAGGAGAATCCTCATCCCATCCTACATGATTTTTATATAAAGCAGGTGCTAAGGCCACTGCCCACTTTCTAGCAAGTGTGTATTTTTTATGAATCGGGATTTGATTCGAGAAGGCAGGCATAATTACTTCTTCGCCATGAGGGCACTCCCTGACAAACTCTGGTGGCCAGTCTTTTTCAGCTAGAAGGATATCATAGCCCTTGGAGAGGTTATCCCAAAATAGTCCCCTTATTTTCCTAGTCTTTTCTCCCTCTATACGTAATGTTATCTCGTATATCTTGTGGGGTTTGCTAACTCTGGTGTCTGCAGTTTCCACTTGAAGATATTCATTCGTGTCCACTGTCTCCAGATGATTCATAAGGACTTTGCGAGCTATGCTCACTTCTGCTGCGCTGTCTAGCATTGTCTGAGCCCACTCTCCGTTTTTCAGTTGTGTCCTCAGTATTCTCGGCATTGTTAACTACCTTGATACTGGCTACCTTCTTTTTTGGAAATTGTAATTTCTTTTTTAGCTGAGCAGGTTCCTTGTCTTTGGACTTCGCGTGCTCTTCTCTTTGTTCTGATCGTCCTCTTCTTTCCGATTTCTGCGAGGAAGTCTGAAAAGATTGAGAGGGACGTGTATCAATGTCTTGATATCTATCAGGTTTTTTAATATTATCCCTATTTCTAAGGTTATATCTTTTCCCAGAGGGGTCACTCTGGGGTGACCTGTGTCTCTGGTTCGGAGATTTCTCCCTTCGCCTAGGAGACCTTCCTCGGGACTGGAATTTCTTTTCTTTTGGATTGGATTGTTTGTTTCCATCCCAGTTCTTTTTTGGTGAATTATTATTAAAAAATATTTTTTCTGGACTTTCAGTCAGTTGCGGTTTTACTGGTATTCCACCTAAACTATCTCTACCTAGTTCTTCATAGGATTTTTCTATGATTCTGGCAATTTCAGCTGGTTGGTCTGCTATATCTGTCTCTTTTAACCTCTGGCGGATCGCCACGTTTGCTGCTTCACCTTTTATATTGGCTAATAATATAGCCGAGACCTGCTTGAAGTCTTTCAGTAATTTCATACCAAGAGTTAAAGCTGGTTCTGGACCGTATTCATCTTGAATTTGTTTTAGCACATCTGGTATTACCGAAATGGATGGAACACCGTGCGTTTTTGTGTAGATTGAAGCAAAGACTGTACCCCAAGTATCACAGTCCTCTATGTGTGGTGCGATTCCCATTGGGAGACATATAGTCAGAATCCTGTGTTTTTCTAGCGGGGTGGTGTCAGGAAACACCGCCTCTATTTGGGTGATTTTCTGTGCCAACCAGAATGGTATTTGTTCTCGTTTAGCCGGAACTTTACCTAGGCAGGATTGGATGTTCTTTGGTGTGATTTTATTTGTGTTCCCCTGGTGAGGGGTCAGCTGTGGAAGTTTAATCGCTGGCTGAATTGTTGAAGTCCGCATTACATACTGGACTAATTGTCTATGAATTTTTAGTAATTGTTTTAGCTGTATTAACAGCTCTCCAGTAGACATCCCTTCGATGTCTGGGTGTGGTGTGTATCCGGCTAAGACCGGCCACGTTGCTCCTGGTCTACCTAAAGGACCGAGCCTTGTAATGTGATTGTTATGTATTAGGGCGCCATCAAATAAGAGCAAATGCTCTTGGAATTTGAGTGGTACTTCCACCTCCTCGAAAGGAGTGTAAATGTCGGGTGGAACCTCTATTTTGTAATAGTGGAAGTACTTTGTTACAGCATTTGCTGCTGGAAAATGTATCCATGTATAGTATACCTCTGTCTGCCGATATTCGTGTGCCTCAATTACGAATATGACTGTGCCACCTCTAGGTGTCAGTCCATTTTCTATAAGTTTTAAGGTTATAGATTTCCTTTTGGCGACCGGGATGAGTATTATATCCCCGTCCGCATCTAGTGCTGCAGTATCAGCTGCTGCTATTTCAGCTGCTAATCTAACTGCCTCTCTTTCATCATCATTGTCAGACATTTTACCGACAGGAAGCTTATTTTGTTTGTTTGCAGATCAGGTTTCTTATGGAACAAAGATTAGATGCACAATATTTTGGAACAGTGTATCCTTCAACGTTGACTAAACCAAGAACCTTACATAGGAGTTCCCTCCTGCGAGGTTTTGGAGGATATTACCTTTCACCCACTCCAGACGTCTTTGGAGTATTTGGGAAAAGGGGTCTGAGTGAGAAAGCACGACTGAGTTACTCTAAATGTCTTACGTTAGTTTTATCGCCCTTTCCAAACGCGTTGGAATGTAGTGTAGTTCCTATCTTCCCAATAGGCTCTGCGCATTGGAATAATACCTACAGCAGTAAAGGCCTAGGCCAGACGTTAACTAGGTCTACTACTGTCGATACTAGACTTAAGTTTTGGGTTTGCCAGCATAGCTCAGAGTTCGCTAGAAACTTTCTCGAATGTTCAGGAAAGAATTAACTCCCCTGATTAGACAAGAAGGGATTTAGTTTCTGACAACCATAGAACATGACAACTTTGCTCTCCCCTAATCAAGAGTGTATCTCCAGAGTCGTGTGAGCACAAGGCAATTATTTTACTCAGTCAGTACGTGCATTCTTAGTCTCATCAGATTGTAGAGAAAAGGAAGAGACGGGCGTGTTCAATAAAAAGGTGTTATTTATTGATCAATCTCTTTTCTCGTACAAGAGAAATGGATCGATATTATTGCAATACTTATAGTTAAGTAAAGTGCATACATTAAAAGCAATAGTATAAAATAATACTGTAAAAACATTGATATGGTTTCTGAGCCATATGATGTTTTAAAATGATTAAAATATATTACATACACATATACATTTGACTAAACGTACTCAACTGGTGTTTCTAAATACGCCTACCCCGTGTACCTGACCTAAGTCTAATGCGTGGGCGGGAATAGAAAGTTACAGTTTAAGTTAAGTTTGTTTTTGCCAAGTGAATAACTAAAGAATTCTCTGTGAGGGGTTATTCAGTTCTGTACCTGGAAGTTAGGATGAATGAGGAATGGTATCTCTTTCTCTGGTCTCGATATTCCAGGCTGCCTGCGAGGGCTGCCCGAAAGCGCCGGTGCTGGGTCTCTCGGTAGGAGATAGCAGCGCGTCTCTCAGCGTGTCAGGAAGGCGGGGCTGCTGCCAGCGGGGTCTGCTCTGCTTCTGGGCTTCGGCAAGTATGGCTGCTCCGTCTCGTCACCACGCGTGTGTTTGCATAGTGCAAGATCGGCAATATTTATACCTTAAAGGTGCCGGGATTGACGTAAGGATGGACATAGATGCGTCAATAAAGATGTCATACGACTTGCTCGTTAGCACATTCTTTTACTGAAGTTCTCTGTGAAATCAAAACAATGGCCGCACGGATTTTCCAGGTTGTCATAGGTTTGATTTGTTATGAGAACGTCGTATGCCTTATCAGGGGCTGGAGGAATGTCGCTTGTCTAATTAGATCTCAAGCGTTATGACCTAATCAGATAACACGTTCCTGTGCCGTAGTGTGACTGCGTCAGATAACGGTATCTGCATCATGGGGACTTTTCTTGCCTCATGGGCTGACTGTTAGTTAACTTGATAGTTAGTTTAACCAGAATAGGGTCAGGAATAGGGGGATCGATTCAGAACCTATAGGAATACATGACACCCCATCGTCCATGGCGAGGAGCAAGCTCAACTCGGACCGGGCAAAGTGGGGCTTGAGGCGGTTCACGTGAAGGACCCGCAAGGGGTTCCTGGGGGACTCTACATCGATGAGGTAGGTCACCTGACTCTTGCGCTCTACCACCTTGAAGGGCCCTGTCCACTTGTCTTGCAGGGCACAGGGCTCTACGGGGGCCATAACCCAGACCTGCTGTCCGGGCTGAAACTCGACCAGAGTGGCATTTTGGTCATACCACCGTTTCATTTCTTCTTGGCTGGCTTCAAGGTTTGCCTCGGCCAGCTCTCGGAACTTCCTCGTCTGGTTCCGGAGGGCCAAAATGTATCGAAACACATCGGGAGGGGGCTCTGGGGCCGCCGTCTCCCACCCTTCCTTGACCAGGGTGAGGGGTCCCCGGACGGGGTGCCCGTAGAGCAGTTCGAAGGGGCTGAACCCCAGGGATTTCTAGGGGACTTCGTGGTACGCGAAGAGGAGACAGGGAAGGAGGACGTCCCACTTACGCCTCAGGGGCTCTTCGAGTCCCATGATCATTCCCTTGAGGGTCCGGTTGAAGCGTTCCACCAGACCGTTACCCTGGGGTGGTATGGGGTGGTGAACTTGTACGTCACCCCACATTGTTGCCAAAGGGACTTGATGTATTTCGAGATGAAGTTGGTCCCTCGGTCACTGACGACCTCTCGAGGGAATCCCACCCGGGAGAAGATGGCCATGAGGGCCCGCCCCACTACGGGGGCGGTCACCGTTCGGAGGGGAACGGCTTCGGGCTATCGGGTAACATGGTCTACCAGCACCAGGATAAAGCGGTGCCCCAAGGAGGTTCGGGGGTTGAGTGGGCCTACAATGTCGATTCCCACCCTCTCAAAGGGGGTACTGACCACGGGGAAGGGTTGGAGAGGAGCCTTGCGCTTCCCTCCGCTCTTTCCGCTGGACTGACAAGTGGGGCAGGATTTACAGTGGGCCTCCACATCGGAGCGCATGCCCGGCCAGTAGAAGTGGGTGACCAGGCGCTGGTACGTTTTGTCTTGTCCCAAGTGTCTCGCCAGGGGCACGTCATGGGCCAGGTTCAGGAGAAAGCCGCGGAAGCGTAGGGGGACCACCAGCACTCGGCCGGACCCTAGCTCGGCGGACTTTTGCTCGCTGTATAATAGGCCGTTTTCCCAATAGATGAAGTGGGAGCCGGACTGGTCACCGGCGGCCTGGGCGGCGGCCTGCTGCCGCGGCCCCACCAGGGATGGGCAGGATGTCTGCTCTAGGCAGAACTCTTCTCGGGACGGTCCCCCTTCCTGGCGCCATTGGGCCAGCTCAGGAAGGTCGCCCAAGCTCGGGGTTGGTTCGACGTCGGGGCCGAGGGGCCCTGCGTCGAGGGGGAAGCTCTCCCCGGGGAATAGCTCAGGGTTCTCAAAGGGTCCAGGGACCTCGGGGTCCTCGGGGGTCGCCGGGGCTGCCTCTAAGGTCACCCCTTCGGGGGCGGTCCTTCGGGCGGTCATCGACCGGGTACTCACACAGGCCCACTCGGGTAGGCCCACCATCTCTAAGTGGGTCCTTTTCTCAACCCGCTGCCATGGGGAGCTCTCTAGATCGTTGCCGAGCAGGCAGTCCACCGGCATGTCGGAGCGGACCGCCACTCGTAACTCTCCAGAGACGCCCCCCCATTCGAACGGGACTTGAGCTATCCGGCAGGTGCGGACAGAGTTATCGGCTGCGATCACCCTGCAGGAGATGTGGGGAACAATCTGGGCTTCGGTGACGAGGTGCCGTTTGACGGCGGTGATACTGGCCCCAGTGTCTCGGAGCGCCCCTATGTGATGGCCATTGATAGTCACCTGCTGCCGGTACTTCTCTTTGTTGTCGGGTAGGGGAGCTCCGGGGACCATCTCCCTATCACCCAAGGAGACTAACATCATAGCTGCGGGTTCAGCTCCCTCGAACTCTTCCTCCCCCTCCTCTTCTAGGGCTACGGAGGTGATGTGGCGCACTGGGGGCCCTGCAGCGGCAGGCTTCTGGAACAAGGGTCAGCGGGGGTCATTGGCATAGTGCCCGGGTTTCTGGCAATGGTAGCAGGCTTGGCTGACCCGGGGCCCTGGCCTAGCTGGGGGAAACCCTGCGCGCGCTGTGGGAGGCGAGGTACCTGGCTGGTTTCTGGGGGGACTGCGCGGGGACCCTACCTGGGAACCCCTCTGTCTATTCTGACCCCCTCCTCCCCTCGGGCGGGATGGTCCTTGGTCGTTCCGGCCAGTGTCCCTCCCGGGCCCCCGGGGTACTCTGGTGCTCCCCCAGCGATCGGCCTCGACGGCCAGCTTCCGGGGGATTGGCCAACTTGCTGTCCAGGAGGTGCTGTCGGAGTTCCACAAAGCAATTCAGGGACAAGTGCTCATACGCAATGAGGTCGATGAGCCCCTCGAAGGTGGATACTTTGCTGCCCTTGATCCACCCTTCCAGGGCCCGGCTGTAGAAATTGACATATTCTACCCACGTGGTGCCGGGGATCTTCTTGCATTCTCGGAAGCGTTGGCGGTACATTTCTGGAGTGAGCCCGTACCTTGTGAGGAGGGCCTCTTTCATGTGGCTGTAGGAGGTCTGTTCGGCAGACGGTAGGTCGAGTAGGGTGTCTCTCCCTTCACTCAGGAATCGACCCCACAGCCCGGCTCCCCAATCTTTCTGTGGAACTCGGTGTGAGGTCATAGCTACCTCGTAGGCCTTGAACCATTGCTGGATGTCATCGTTTTTATAATATTCTTTGACTACATCCTTGGGGATGTGGACCTTGGGTTCCACTGGGGGACCAGACTCTCGGGTCGCTGCTGTTTTGTTGCCTTTGTTCCGGGCCTTGAGTTCGATTTCCAATATGCTGCGCTCGTGCTCCAGCTGGAGCTTCTTTCCGTCATGTTCTCGCTGGAGCTTCTTCTCCTCCAGTTCTCCTTGCAGCCGCAGCTGCTCGATGGCTAGCTTCTTCTCGGCCAGCTTGAGTTCTCCTTCCATTTTCAAACGGGCTAGTTCTAGCTCGTGGTTTCGGTTGCGCTCTCGGTCGGTCATCTCTTCTCGAGACAGACCTCTCTCGGGGCTGTAAGTCCGCGTCGGGGACTTTGCTCTTTCTTGCTCTGGGGCGTGGGTTTCGATCAGGGGTGCTCCCCCTCCATCGGCTTCCGTCGGTGCTGGAGGTTGGGCTCCGGTCTCCACCCAGGCTGTTAGAGCTTGTTGGAAGTCCTCTTTGGTGTTTAATCCCGTTGACGGGATATGGAGATCTTTGCAGAATTGCTTGAGCTCACGGTGCGAATAGTCTCCCAGAAGCTCCATCTGGAAGGTGGTCTTGTCGGTAGTGACGCTCATGGCTGCTCTTTGTTCGGGTAGTGTGTCAGTACTGTACGATCCCTAGACGTAGGTTCTTATCGCGACGCTGCCACCAATGTTAGAAGGGGCAATCTCCGAGGGCCAGGTTGTGCTCACCCAGACACCCCAAGATCCACCTCTCCCACAGAACTTGCCGAGTCTTGATTGTGAGGTCCTCGCCGGGGAGGCCTTTGGGTTTGGGATCGTACACACTGAGCTCACACCACACTACGAACAGACACCACACCGTTGGGTTTTAGGAACAAGTTCTTTATATAAGCAAATAATGAAGGAAGCACTCTTATATACACAGTGGCAACAGGACCACAAAGTCTCTGAGGATTCGGGAAGGGGGAAGCGGGACAGTCTTTTAGTCTCTGGGTCAGTACGAGGCGTACCCCACGCACAGCTCTCAATCCTCGAGCCGGGGGTTACGGGATGGTGGTTGTACTGGCTGCCTCACCTTCGTCGAGTCGGCCCGGTCGTGATGGTGGTCTCGATGGTCCAGCCGGACCAGAGTACTCTTCGAGCCGCGACGTGGTCAGCAGGGCTTGATCTGGAGAAGTTCGTGAGAGCCGCGACAGCGTCAGCAGGGCTCGGATGGTCTTAGAGGTCGAGCCGCGACAGCGTCAGCAGGGCTCGGATGGTCTTAGAGGTCGAGCCGCGACAGCGTCAGCAGGGCTCCGGTGGTCTTTAGAGATCGAGCCGCGACAGCGTCAGCAGGGCTCCTGTGGTTCAGTTCCTTAAGGCGAAGAAGGAGCCGCGACAGCGTCAGCAGGGCTCAGAGGTTCCAGGTGAGTCTTCTTAGGGTCAGCCGCGATCAGATCAGCAGGCTTCAGGTCCAAGATACAACTGCCCGCTAGTTGTCAGGCGGGCCCAGTTATAGTCCTTCTACTCTTTGATCTCCGGACCCTCGCAGGCAGAGGTCTCCGGCCCTGGGGGCTGGTCGTCGGCGAGGTCCGGCGGTTGGCTCTTTGATCCCTTTGAAAGATGGGTCCGGGAATTCCCAGACGCCCAGCGGGTCTGGAGCCAGCCCTCGGGGAGGCCAGAGGGGTGATCCAAACTGGCCCACAGGGGAGGGCCAAAGGTGTGACAGAAACCAGCCCCTCAGGGGAGGCCGGAGGTGCCATCGAAACTCCCTGGCTTATCTCACTCGGGGAGCCCTTTACCCCCCAGCCGGGACTGGCGCGCCTTTGGAGTCTGGCCTTCGCTGGGGCCGGGGTCACGCTAGGCCTAGGGAGACAGGGATGTCGGGAAGGGAAGATGGCGTCCGGGCCTTGTGGGGCATGCATGGTT
The DNA here is from genome assembly GCF_964261635.1 of Lissotriton helveticus. Taxonomy (NCBI): domain Eukaryota; kingdom Metazoa; phylum Chordata; class Amphibia; order Caudata; family Salamandridae; genus Lissotriton; species Lissotriton helveticus. The sequence continues at coordinate 316,647,311 of NC_136060.1, forward strand.
AGGCGCTCAGAGCCGGGCGAGGAGCGGGAAAGGCAGGCCTGGTCAAGGGTCTCGGGGAATCTAGGCGTCACTGGGTAGGACGACCAGGCTCGGGTTGCAGGCTACACTAACGGGGTGGCTGCGCAGGGGACTCGGGGTACAGGCCTACGCTCACAGGGTGTGGAGGGACAGAGGTGAACCACGCCACGAGGCCGGGTCCAACAAAGGTGTTCCGACAATTGGCAGAAACTGGTGGGATGTCTAAAATTTAGGAATCACAGATACAGAGGTCACATGCCCATTTCCAAGTTTGCATCAGTACTGCAATAAGTCCAGCTTTTTTCTTCTACGCACAAATGCGACACACATTGGTAATGGAGAACAGTGGCAGTGCATCTATTGGGGTGCTGGGGCATTGCCCCACTAGCCACATCGCCCTAAATTTGTGCAAGCCATCAAATGAAGCAATTCGACCACTCCTCCACTCTCGCACTGCTGGGGCACGGACGTGCAGCAATCGGCCGCTGAAGGGGGTGGGGGCGGAGCTCCGGCAGCACTCAATGCGGATTGAGTGACAGTCAGACTGTTGCTGACAGCGGCTCGTAGTGCGCATGTTCGGGTTTGGGCTGGTAATTTTTATGACCAGCCCGTATATGCACACTATCAGCCACTACTATACCTTCAGTTAGGAGAGCGAGGGAGGGGGTAACCCAAGAGGCAGTCGCAGCCCCCGAGCTCCTAGTTGGTGGGCTGTATCTGTGCCCTAGCCAATCCTGGCGCTGCTAATGCAGCGTCTGTATTGGCTGAGAGTGAGACACCGGCCGTGCAGTCTGAAGTTGTTCCTGCTCTGGACGTCCCAGACCTGTTCCTGCTCGGAGTCTGGACCGGCCCAGGAACTGGACGCAGAGGCGGTTTGGGACCAGGACCGGGAGGTAAGTTGTTTTTTATGTTACCCCCGACCTCCGAAAATTGTGAGCCACGACTGCCTCAGATTGAGCTGCTAATGCAGTGCACAGCGTGAGATGACACACCTCTAGCTGGGTCGCTTATCCATTAGCATCTGTTAAAGGTTGCAGCATGAGCACTTATCCTGTGGCTGCTTTCATGAGCGAAAGGGAACGACCTGCGGCTATCTTTGCAGAGTACACGACTGATAGTTCAATTGAAGTATTTTAGGCTTAAAATGACTGTGTGGCACTGAGTGCTTGCGGAAGATACCAGAAAGCACTTTACAGTCAACACCTTCCTTGCTGACCCTGGAGTTAAAGCAGTTTTGACAGGCACCCTCCAGTCTCAAAACGTTATTAATAGTCCCTAGTACAGGCAGCACAGTGCATGCTTCCTCCCCCTCTGAGCAAGCACAGTGGGTGCAGCGGCAACGTAGACTGTCATGTAAATAAACAGCTGTGCAAACGACAGACATGCAAATGATGTGCATAGAAGGTGTCAGTAGTTCAAACTTTGCACTCACCTGTAGATACTTCATGAGTGGCTGCGGGGACAACGTTCATCGCAAATACAACATGTATCTCACGGCCTGGAAACCCACCCGGCATCTATTCCAGTCAAAAGTCTTTATTTCGGTACCATAAAAGAAAGAAGGATATAGATCTTGCATGGCAATAATCAGAATAAAAGGCACTGTAGATTAAAATACTTCCTATACGGGCTTTTGATCATTTAAAAAAAGATAAAAATGAGGATAGAAAGCTCATCACAAAGATACAATATGTACATAGTGAAAATATAGGCATATTTCAATATTTAAAAGATGTGTCCTAACAACATCAAACTTAAGAGAGCGAGCAGTCCAAATATTTACAATCCAAAGTGCTAGTGCAAAATACACGCCCATTTTTTCATATCATTCGGGTTTCAAACCATTTACTTCCTTCAAGTCGATAGGGCCCTCCTTCTAATGGACCATGATTTACCCAGAAATGTTGCTGTTGCACAAGCAAAGAATGGTCTTGCGTCTGACTTCAGAATATGTAGGGCTTCTCTATGACTATGTGTCCCTAAGTATCTACATACAGGAGTAAGCCAGTTCCTTCTGGGTCTGGTGTAGGCAGGGCAAGCAAAACATACATGACCTATTGTTTCTTTAAGGCAAGGGCAAGAAGGACAGCCCTTGGGCTGTGATATATTTGTCCTCCAGGTATTAGTGAAGGCATTGATAGGAAGGAAACCGTGTCTAAATTGAATGTACAATTTCCGATCTTATTAAATCAAGGAAGCTTTCTAGCCGTCTGCTAGATTTAATATCAAAGAACAGGTCAGCCATGTTGTTCATAAAGTTCTTCTGTTCTACCCAAGCCCAAAACTGTGATTTTAGTGTGTCCCTAGAGTATGTGGGAGGGTGACATTCTAGCTCTGTGGGCACACCTATGTCTGCCCGGATGGTATTTATGTAGTTGATCCACCCACTTTTATGTTTTTTGTCCAGGGCAAAAACTTCATTAAAAGCCGCTGCGTAGGACATCATTTCTGGAGTTGTAACTAATCTGTGGCAATAAAATAAAAGACGTAAGCTCACCAGATCATTGATAGACTTGACACCCATATTGAGTTTCAAGGAAAGGAGGGGGGTGCTCTGTGGGAGTGATAACAGACTTCTAAGAAACTTATTTTCTATTATCGAAATGATGTTAACGTTTACAGAACCCCACAGTTCGGCTCCATAGAGTACACTGCTTACTACCTTACAGCTATACAGCTTCAGTGCAGCGGCTACAGGCCTAGTATACAAGAGACAATGTTCCCGTCGCAGGGCCCCAGTCAGTTGGGAAAATTTCAGGGATGCCTTCTCTAGATGTTTCTTCCATACTATACCCTCAGATAACTTGATTCCCAGATTATCAAAGGAGCTCACTCGTTTGAGCGGGACATTATCAAGAACCAAGTTACCCTTAAAGGATTTGTGAGGATTTAGCATCATCAACTTAGTTTTAGTTGTGTTGATGTCCAAACCCCTCTCGCCACAAAAGTTCTTAAAGCAATTTAAAAGCTTCTGAAGCCCATTGGGGGTTTAGACACTAAGAGAGTGTCCTCTGCAAACAACAAAGTAGCTATTTTATGATTAGCCAACAATGGAGCACAAGAGGTCAGCAACCTGATTTACATGTAGGGAGAAGAGGGTGGGGACCAGGACACACCCTTGGCGTACCCCACCTGATTTTAAATGGCTCAGTGTTTTGGCCCTGGTTTCCCCACCTTACACAGGCAAAGTTATCCTCCTGTAACCTAATGAGTGGCTCTAAAAGTTCCAGAGGCATACCCATGTCCCGAAGGACCTGCCAAAGCAGGTCCCTGGGAACTAGGTTGAAAGCTGTTTTCAAGTCAATAAAGGCAAGATATAAACTGCCTTTGCCCAACACAACTACCTTCCAATCCAGCAAGATCAGGCGAAACGCCTGATCGGTCATGCCGGTCTTCCGCCGAAAGCCCGCCTGGAGAGGAGAAAGGATGTCATTCTCCTTCATTCAGGTCTGGATTTTAACAAGGAGCGAGCAGCAGAATATCTTCTTGGCACAATCTATCAGGCTAATAGGACGGTAGTTGGCGGGTTTCGACCTGTCCCATTTCTTGAATATGGGTACTACCTCTGCCCCCGTCCAGGTGTCAGGGTTGCTCCCCCAGCTTGAGATGTCATTGGCCAATCTCATAAAATAGGTTGCCCAGTGTTTCCTATCAGCGCGGAAAAGGTTTCCGAGGATGCCATCGGGCCGGGGGCTTTTGCTGGAATAATGGCATCAAGGGAGCACAATATCTCCTCCTTAGTGAATGTAAGTGTACAAACAGGGAGACCCATATCATAGAGCATCTGGGAACTGTCAATGTGTGGACCGTTGGAGTATAACTCACCAAAGTGTTTATGCCATTCGGCGGCTGGAATGTTATTTGCCAAGGGTGGTGAACGTTCAAAGTTTTGTTTGGATACCAAAGACCAAAACATCCGACTATCAGGATGCCCAATGGATTCCCCGAACTCCTCCCATCTCCTCTCATCCCATTTTTTTTTGCTATACAGTGTGCCTGTTTGTAGTCTTTCCTAGCCTTCCGAATAATAGTAGGCTCTCGGTTTTTGATGGCAACAGTCAAACTTCCTCTCAGGGTCCTGCACTCTTTGTTGAACCATGAATCTCTTCCCAAGGGACTTCACAGGCATAACCTCGGTTTTTTGTTTGGAGAATGGAAAAAAGAAGCCAGATGGTCAAAGAATTCCTTGTGGAGGGTGCTACAACTACTCTGGTTAGTTGGATCTGTGGTCACTGGTGCCAAAATCGCTAGGTGCTTTGTAAGGGGATCCGTAATCAGTTCGATCTTTAATTCATCTGCCAATAAACAGGCCATTTGAGGCGACGCTTATCGCTTGTAGGTATTACAAATTTTGTGCTTAATGGTATTGGCGGCTCTCTCCCAATACCACCCCAGGGCTTTGGGATAGACAGTATGAGGGGGTTATGATCACTGTCACACGATGGAATTATGGCCATATCCTGTATCAACAGCCAGAGTGTGAGGTCCACTAATAAATAGTCAATCCTATTTGACCCATTTGGCCCCACAAAGGTCATTCCTCCTCCTCTATCTGAAATTGTTCTTCCATTAGCAGCCCTTAACCTATATTCTAAGATTAGCTCACTGAGCTGAAGTGCAGCCTGCAACCATTTTTTTATCTGGGTAAGTTCCAACGGGGGTACCCTCCAAAATGTGTCCTCCTCATTCACATCATTATCCTCTGCCCAGTCGAGGGGTTCAAAAGGCACATTGAAATCCCCGCCAACTATAAGTGGGTAACTATCAACCCTAGCTTTCAATAGATTATCCAGGGACTGGAGTGTTGGGGAGCTGCCACCTCTGGTTCTCCTAGCATATACATTGTATATGTCAACCGTCTTGCCCTTACCATTGGTTATCCTGATCCCGAGGATATCTGGGCTGTTCGCGGCCAGCTCTTTAACGTCACAATTTTCCTTTAGGTTTACAAATATGAGCACCCCTCCTGACAGCCGGCCGTGTTTGGATGGAATAGCTGGTCTATGAAAGGTCATAAAGCCTGGTATAAACATAGGGGGCAGGCTCCAGGTTTCTTGGAGTAAGCAGATCTCAGTCTGTGCAATGAGTTTTAGCCAGTATGGGTGGTTGAGCATCCTATTTACACCTGTCGTATTCCATGACGTGATTCTTAACATTTGCCCACTATCTGGTGGAGTGGAAACCAAGGGAAGTGTGAAAGCATTCAATTTGGGCAATGCTTGGCAATCAATAGCTGGATCTGGACAGCTGTCCGGAGTATGATCGTTCATCACTGGAGGCGAGTCAATGGCTAGAGCCGACGGTATAAGACATGGCATACGCTCTTGCTCTCTACATGTCACAACAAGATCAGGAAGTACACATCGATGGTGGTCATGGCGTCTAATTATGTAGGTATTCTGGAGTTTTGTTAGAGCGTTGTTGCAGAGCCTGCTGCAGGAACGGCCAAGCTCAGAGGTCATAGGATAAAGCAGTGAAAAGCACTACAGAAGCAGACGGGACTAGCCACTTTGGAATACTGATATGCCCTTGGTGTGCTCCTTCCTTTCCCCTGTGGAGACATATTCCCCCTCAGTAGTGAATGCCAGTTGTGCTGACCTGTCCTGGGACAGACACACGTCACCCTGACTCGCAGTATTAGGCAGGCTGTGTGAGGGAGGGTAGAGCCTAGAAGTCTTGCACCACACTTTACAATTCATTACTATATATCAGTGCCTCCACCTTTTTCATCGGGTCCAGGAACCCTAAATTCCACCGTACAACCAGGCATTTCTCTTCCAATGTCATATATCAGTTTGGAACCTCTGTGCTGATGGTAGAAACTCAATTAAGCAGGGCATTTAGGTGGCACTATTTTAGCATTAATTAAGACATTTGATTTACGTATATCAATATGCATAGTTACATCCCTAAGTCTAGTGGACGAAATTAAATGCGTGTCTGCTGAGACATAGGAACCAAACGAGATAGGCAGGTCATGGTTCCATGAAGCACGAATGTTTGAATGAACAAGAACCATGAGTGTAATAAATAACCACGTGTGCAGCCTATACTGAGAATTGGGGCTCTTATGCGTTGTAAAGCTTTTAACACAAATGGGAGAAACCACAAAAGTTTGTAACCATAAATATTTAATCTATACAGGAAAGTGGAGTCTGTGTATGTTTACCACATGCAAACTTTTGCCTGACACTATTTAGAGGTGTGCATTCCTTTGTGATAAATGTGTATAGGGCACATTGCCTATACTTACAATTTTTGATATCCATAGGCAACAGTAGATGTTGCATCCTAGCTGGAACTTTGCAAACTATTTTGATGGTCTACCTGGGGTGTGTGGTCCATCCTTCCGTTGCTGCCAGTAAACTAGAACCCTAATACCTCAACAAATAAATGATCACAATACTTGTTTAATACAACCAAAGCGTCCCTGCTATGCAAGACCAGTTGCAAGTCACCTTATAGGCTCATGGCAAATAAATGAATGAATGAATGAATGTGATTCTTATATAGTGCAGACTGTCACCCTACAGGTATCCTGGCGCTTCAGACTGAAGAAAATTGAACAGAAAATAAATAGATCAGAATATCAGAGAAAAAGAAATCAGACTCTAGGAAAGAGCCTGGTTTTAAGACTCTTTCGAAACTCAATCAAGGAGTTAGTTTGTTTGATGTTCTGGGGTAGCTCGTTCCATAGACGGGCACCATACACATTAAGTGCCCTCCCTCCCACCCTAGAACGTTTAAATCTAGGAATCGTCAGTAAACTGGCACTAGAGGAGCGAAGCTGCCTCTTGGGCTGGTACCAGGTGAATTTTTCCTGTAGTGGGACTGGACCCAGCTCATGCACCGCTCTGAACACCAAACAGAGTGACTTAAAATGGACCCTTTCCTTAATAGGCAGCCAGTGTAAATCTCTCAAGGCCAGGGTAGTAGATGAATGACCCTGCCTATTTAGCACCTGTTTTGCTGCTGCAGATTGGACTCTCTGCAACCCCTGAATGATGTACTCTGGAGCTCCCAAGTACTTGGAGTTGCAATAGTCCAACCTGTTTATCACTGTGCTTCTCACTACCAGGGAGCACAACTCTTTTGGTAATAGTGGGAGTATCTGACGAAGCATACACATTAGGGAGAAGCACACACTGGTGCTCTTATTTGCCTGTGACTCCATCTGAAGATTGTCATCGATCAGAACCCCCGAATTGCGTACCTTGCTGACCGAAGTCGGCGGTTACTCCTCAGGAGTAAGCCTAAACTCCAATGGTAAATGTTTAGACATCCTGACAGAGGAGCAGTACACCACCTCAGTCTTCCCACCATTAAACTGTAAGGAATTTCTTTGGAGCCAGCCAGCCGTCAGACGCATACACGGCTGGAACGTGTCCAGGGAAATCCATATATATTTATGAAAAGACCCAGAGTCGGACCATACAAAAGAGGAAACAAATAAATATTTCTTCACACGTTTTCATTTCAATTGTTAATTTATCTGTAGTTTTATATAGCACTGAGTAAGCCCCTAGGTGCTCGTAGGAGCTCACAGAACAATTTACAGATGGTTATGTTTCTCTGTGCAAGAATAAAAAAAAGAAAAATACATTTATTTACAATCATAGTGAGTTCTAGTTAAGATGCATATAGCCTGATTTAGCCAAATGTCCATATAAGGTGATTGTGATAACAGGTTGGTGTGTCTAGAAAAACTAGACTCATTAATCAGCTGATGGCATTATCACAGCAAGGATCATTGGAATACTAAGTTTTTCCATTCTGTTTTGAGTTTTTTTTAGAAGGACGTGACTGCCTGGTATCTGGTGGAATTGCGTTCCAGACTTTCGGTGCACTGATTGTTTTAGATTTCTTTTCTTTGTTGAATGTAGGAGAATCCAGCCTGAAGGAGACCACACTGTGGTGAGGTTTGACACCTCATACAATTATATTGAACAAGCGGCTACCTACGTCATAATCATATGAAATCTCTACTATTGATGTCATAACACTTTTGCAAGTGCTTTATAAACCTTCCTGCTTCCTCAAATTTGCTTCAAAATGAGGTAAGGTCCCAAACCTGTGTTTAGGAAATAGGTTGTGTTGGTTGAGTCTAGCGGAGATTCTGAGACTGCAGTTGGCACTTCAGAAAGCTCAGGCTGAGAAAGATGAGAAAGCCAGAGGCTTTGAGAGGGAGAAGCTGAGACTAGCTCATGGGGAACAAGAGGAAAGGAGGAGGGAGAACAGGAGAAATGGGCCAAAGAAGAGACATTTTGAGAAAGAGAAGAAACAGAGAGAAAGGATGAAAAAGAGAGAGAGTGGGAGGAAATATAGCTGAAAGGGGATATGATAGCTCTTGAGATAGAGATACTCAGGATGGCAGCAATGATAACTCCATAAGTGGCTCAATTTCTTATTCAGTCCAGGTTGTGGCCAAGGTTCTAAAAATCTAGTGCATGTGTATGTGGAAGGTCAGGATATTTTGTAATGGTTTGTGTGCTTTCATAGTACAGGCCTCAAATTAGGAATCTAGGGCAGCTGCCTTAATGAGATGCATGCCATTGGAAGGGACAGCATCATTGGAAGGACGCCTCTGGCAGATGAGATGGTCTATGAGTGAAAGAAGGCGGCTCTCAGGCAGTTTCTGCTGAAGCCAGCTCAATTCCTGCAGAGATGATGTGACTGCGGGAGAGTAGATGGTGTTCCGTTTGAGAGTTTGATTTATTGTGTTATGTGATGGTGTGACAGGGTAAGAAGTATGGAGCCAACGATTTTTAGTCCCTTATCCAGTTGATGGTGACAGAGTTTCTCAAGGAGCAGTGATCGACCCCACTTAGGCAATACCGGTCTGATCTGACAGAGAGGTATCCAACGAAATTTGCAGGGTTAGCAGATTAGCTGTTGTCTAACAGGGCTCACAAAGGGCTGGAACAGCATGGTTCTAAGTACAAGAGTGAGAAGAACTCTCTACAGATTGGTTCTAACCCATAGAGCAAGGGATCGGGTGATTCTCATGGGGCTTGGGAAGGGCTCAGGAAACATGGGAATGGTAACGGTGTGTCCAGGAAGGAGCATCATGAGAAGGAAAGGCAAGGAAGTCCTTCTAAGGCTAAGGTGGTGATTTGTTTTAATTACCACAAGGTGCAAAACTGCAAGATAGACTGTCAAGAGAAAAAACTTGATGCAGCAACACCTGTGATAGCAAGCATGTTGCACATGGGTGAAGGTACCTGAGGGAGGTTGTTTGCGCTCTACCAAGTAGCTATGGACATTTTGGAAAGGGACACAGATGCTATGCTACAAAGCACATACACCTTAATAGAATGGGGTTTGTGCAGGAAGTTAGTGTCAATAGGAGGAATGTGTACATTTCTATATATTACGGGATGCACTCCAGCTTAAACACGTATAAACCAAACGTTTTTAATTAGGTGCGTGCAGCTTGGTAAGGTGCCTTGCCCAAGTAACACCAGAGTCATCATGAATCTGAGAAGTGAGGCGCCATGTCGCCCCAACCAAAGGCACTGCCGAATGTGCCACGTTGGCAATCATTTGTATTTAATTTGTCTAGTTTTTTTTATGTTACTCTGTTATTATCTTGTATCCATAATTTGATCACTTTCTCCCAGGTTTTAATCCCCACCAGGAAATAAGCGCCATTTTCCCAATCTTCTATTGTTCAAACTGTGCCCCTCTGGCCTTTTGTAAGAACATGACAAAAGCGTAGTTCATCAATGGCAGTGTTTATTCAAAAAATCCAATGTCCGGGTGCAACAGGCTTCCCCGACCCCCGCCCGCCCTGACATTGTGCAGCAGCCCGGGCCCCCGCCCGGCCCGTCCCCTGCCTGCCCTGACCCCCGCCTGCCCTGACCCCCGTCTGCCCTGACCCCCACCTGCCCCGACATGGGTCCCCTTACCTGAGCCGCCGCTCCTCCCGCCTGTCCGCTGCTCACACCGCCGCTGGCCTGTCCACTGCTCCTCCATCACTGCTCCTACCCCGCGCCATGTCTGCCGCTCCCTTACCTCTGCCGCCGCTCCTCCAGCCTGTCCGCTGCTCGCACCGCCGCTGGCCTGTCCGCTGCTCCTCACGTGACCGCTCTTCCCCCGCGCCATGTCCACCGCTCCTCGTCGCGCTTCTGGACACCGCTCCTCCCTGCGCTCCTGACGTGAGCACGCACGTCGCGGCCGGCGCTACTTCGGAGGGACTACTTTTTTTTACTGTAAATTTTTTAAATCACGTTTTTTTTTTAAATTTAGCCTATAACCATCTACACACCCTGATGATTCCAACGGTGTATCGGGTGTGTGGATTGGCGCTGTGGTTCCCGAGTTTACCCACCTCAAAGGCTGAAAGTTCTTCCTTTATTATAGTAGTATAGATAAATTCAACTTTGTCAGCAAAAGAGGATTTATCATCACCATTCCGGTGATATGAAACATGACAGAACTACTCTTTCTCAACCAGGCATTACAGCTTATAAGTCTAATAAGGACTTTCCAATGTTAACCAATGAGATGGGCAGGCCTCACAGTGGTGAAAAATGAATGTGGGTGTTTTTCTCTACCAGGACATGCAAAACTGAAAAGTGCATGTCCTGTCTTTTTATTACAGAGCATACTGCCCTAGTGGCTACCTAAGGCCTACCTTAGCGGTGACTTATATGTAAGCATGGGTGCAAAATCTTTTCCGCTCGCGGATTTTGCAGATTTTCGGCAAATTTGCAATCCGCGAATTCCCGCGAATTTGCCGAAAATCCGCAAATTCGCGAGCGCAACGGATCCGGGGGGCAAAAGTTCAAGCTTCAAGCTTGTAACTATTTTAGAATGGCGCCGGCAAGCTGCCAGCGCCATTCTAAAATAGTTACTAAGTTAGCTTCAACAGGAAGCACTAATAGAAGCAGGTGCTCGAGTTTAACTGAATTCGAGCACCTGCTTTATTTTATCTATTAGTGCTTCCTGATGAAGCTAACTTTGTAACTATTTTAGAATGGCGTTGGCAGCTTGCCGGCGCCATTCTAAAATAAAACAGGAGAGGGGCAGAGGGCAGAAGGGTACAACAACGAGTGTGGCAGAGGGCAGAAGGGCACAACAACGAGTGGGGCAGAGGGCAGAAGGGCACAACAACGAGTTGGGCAGAGGGCAGAATGGCACAACAACGAGTGGGGCAGAGGGCAGAATGGCACAACAATGAGTGGGGCAGAAGGCAGAAGGGCACAACAACGAGTGGGGCAGAGGGCAGAATGGCACAACAACGAGTGGGGCAGAGGGCAGAAGGGCACAACAACGAGTGGGGCAGAGGGCAGAAGGGCACAACAACAAGTGGGGCAGAGGGCAGAATTGCACAACAACGAGTGGGGCAGAGGGCAGAAGGGCTCAACAACAAGTGGGGCAGAGGGCAGAATTGCACAACAACTAGTGGGGCAGAGGCAGAAGGGCACAACAACGAGTGGGGCAGAGCGCAGAATGGCACAAAAACGAGTGGGGCAGAGGGCAGAAGGGCACAAAAACGAGTGGGGCAGAGGGCAGAATGGCACAAAAACGAGTGGGGCAGAGGGCAGAAGTGCACAACAACGAGCGGTCTCGCACAAAAAAAACACAGCGAACACGCAAAGCGCCCAGCGAACACGCAAATTGTACCGCGAACACGCAAAGCATCCCGCGAACACGCAAAAATTAAAAAATCCGCAAATTCGCACAAATTCGTGAATTTTGCAGGTCGCGAATTCGCAAATTCGCAAATTCGCGGATCGCGAATTCGCAAAATTCGCCCATACTTACTTATATGCAATAAATAGGGATTTTAAGGCATGGAAAGGGGTTGTAAATGCCAAGTCGATATGGCAGTATAAATAGCACAAACAGGCTCTGCAGTGGCAGGCCTGAGACAGGTTTAAAGTCCCTTTGAGACGCATGACCGCAAAGGTGGCAGCGATAGCTCTCCTAGGGAATTTTTCTAGGTTTGGCTTTCCAAGAATGGTTATTTATGATCGGGTAACCAACTTCACCTCTTCCTATATGGGAGCTATATGGGAGCAAGCTGGTGTGACATACCACTTTGCTGCCACATGTCTCTTGTTTGTATGTCAGGATATTTAGCAGAACGGAGTACGGTTCAGTCCATTTGAACTTCTGTGTGGACAACCGATAAGGAGTCTACTCGGTTGGAAGAAACCTCAGAGTCTCCACAGAAGGATGCAGTAGACTATGTGATTGGCCTCAGGAAACGGATGGTATAGCACATAAGTCAGGCAAAGGAAAACATTTAGGCTTACCAAGAGCTGATTAAGGAATGGTATCACCAGAATGCTATACTTACTGGGTACCAAGAAGGTCAGGAGGTGTTGGTGCTCAAGCCTATTTGTTTACAGAGCTTTGGAGGACAAATGGTGTGGGCCGTATAAGACAGTTTTCAGAGTGCCTAAGGTAAACTACTTGGTGGACAGAGGTGCCACAAGGGAACCCATAAGGGTGTTCCATGTGAACAGGCTGAAGCCAGACCTCTGGAGAGAATACACAGTGAATGACATGGCTATGGCAGAGGAAGTTAGGGAAGACAGTAAGTCTCTTCCTGACTCACTGCATAGTGACATGAAGAATAGCACTGTGGGAGGGGGTGAGCAAGCTAACATTAGCTCCTGAGCAGCAGAGAGAGTGTAGAGCAGTTTTGAACGGTCTGCCAACCTCTTTTCATGGACTCTGGGGTTGACACCTGTGAGATATTAGGTTACTGGTTGAGGGGTGGGGAAATCCTACTCAAGCATAAACCTCAATCCTTATCAGGGTGAAGCACAAGTAAATCCCCAAATTAACATGTGCTCAACCTTCTGGTAGCTCGGCACAGAGCAGTCAGGCTCAACTTAAAGGCAATATGTAAGGTATTTATGCAGAACTTCAAACAGTCATGAAATAAGACCACAACACAAGATAAAACCCACACTAATTTAGAAACACAGAGCACAATTTCATGAATAAATAAAGATCACAATGACAACAATCCAATCAGTAGAACCTGAGCTGTGCAATTTTAAAGATTTAAGTGAAAATAATGGCAAAAAGGCCACAGTGCCACTCACAGCTGTCTGGACATGTGAGTCTGGGAGAAAGTCAAAAGTTCAGGCTGACCACGATGGAAGGCGAGTCATATACAGGGACCAGGTTAATCCTGCTGAAAGGTTATCTTCTTAGTACATGCAAAGGGGCTGTGAGGAGAAGGGAAGCATTGCGGATGGTCATCGATGTAGCACAAAAAACAGGCCTGGTGGCGCAGACTGTAATTGCTGTAGCGTGAAGATCCTGTAGTTGTCAGGATGGTTCAGGCTGAAGTTTTGGTGTGGCACTCCCCGTGAGCAGTCAATGCTGCAGTGCAAAAAGGTTTTGTTGGCGGAACATCAGTTTGGTGGGTAACAAGGTTTTTGTACCAATGGGCCCGTTCAGGGTTCCAAAGAGCGAAAACTTAAATTCAGCCCTACTGTGGCCACACCAAGGGTCCAGGACCTGAGGGGCACCCCTTGGAGGTTTTGGGCTGGCTCCAGATGGATATGCGTGCTGGTTCATGTGGTTATGAGCATGCCAATTCCCTGTGGCTCTCACACACAGGCCAGCAGACTAGCCCTGGGAGTCACTCTGGGAGTCCTGATTTCAGGTGCAGGTCCAATAACTTTGATTCAGGCAGAAAGGCAGTAGTCAAGTCAAGTCAGGAAATTTGTATAGCGCGCTACATACCCATAGGGTCTCAAGGCGCTTGAGGAAGGATGGGGAATTACTTGTCGAATATCCAAGTTTTAAGTTGCTTTCTGAATGCTAGGTGGTTCTGAGTAAGTCGAAGGTGAGTGGGAAGTGAGTTCCAGGTTTTAGCTGCCAGGTAGGAGAAGGATCTGCCTCCCATGGTGGTTTTGTTGATGCGAGGTACAGTGGCAAGGGCTTGGTTGGAGGATCGTAGCTGACGGGAGGGGGTGTAGAAGGACAGTCGTGTGTTGAGGCATTCGGGTCCAAGTTCGTAAAGTGCTTTGTGTGCGTGGGTTAGGAGGCGGAAAGTAATCCTCTTATTTACGGGGAGCCAGTGGAGGTTTTTCAAGTGACCAGAGATGTGTTCTTTACGCGGGATGTCTAGTATGAGCCTGGCTGAAGCGTTCTGGATGCGTTGGAGTTTTTTCTGGAGTTTTGCGGTGGTACCGGCGTATAGGGTGTTTCCGTAGTCCAGGCGGCTCGTGATCAGTGCGTGGGTGACCGTTTTTCTAGTTTCGGTGGGGATCCAGCGAAATGTTTTTTTGAGCATGCGGAGAATGTTGAAGCAGGATGATGAAACGGCGTTGACTTGTCTGGTCATCGAGAGTGAGGAGTCCAGGATGACGCCCAGGTTCCGTGCGTGGTCCGTCGGGATGGGTGCTTTTCCAAGGGCCTCTGGCCACCAAGAGTCATCCCAGGCGGAGGGGGAGGTGCCTAAGATGAGGACTTCTGTTTTGTCTGAATTCAGTTTCAGACGGCTGTGCTTCATCCACTCGGCTACTTCTTTCATTCCTTCGTGTAAGTTGGTTTTGGCAGTGTTAGGGTCTTTGGTGAGTGAGAGGATCAGTTGAGTGTCGTCAGCGTAGGAGATGATGTTGAGATTGTGTTGGCGGGCGATGGCCGCAAGGGGGCTCATGTATACGTTGAAGAGGGTGGGGCTGAGTGACGATCCTTGTGGCACACCGCAGATGACTTCAGAGGACTCAGACTTGAATGGTGGGAGGCGGACTCTCTGGGTTCTTCCGGTAAGGAACGAGGTGATCCATTCCAGTGCTTTTCCTTGGATTCCGATGTTTTTGAGGCGCTGTAGAAGGGTGCTATGACAGACTGTGTCGAAGGCAGCGGAGAGGTCGAGGAGGATGAGGGCGACTGTGTCTCCATTGTCCAGAAGAGTTCGAATGTCGTCTGTTGCTGCGATAAGTGCGGTCTCAGTGCTGTGTTTGGCTCGGAAGCCGGACTGTGAGGGGTCGAGGGATTTGTTGGTTTCGAGGAAGGTGGCGAGCTGGTTGTTGACAGCTTTCTCGATGACTTTGGCCGGGAATGGAAGAAGCGAGATGGGGCGGTAGTTTTTGAGTTCGGTGGGGTCAGCTGTGGGCGCTGAGTTCTGCGTGTTTCCAGCTTTCAGGGAAGGTGGCGGTGTTGAGGGAGCAGTTGATGACATCTCGGAGGTGTGGTGCTATGATGGAGTCTGCTTTGTTGAAGATGTGGTGAGGGCATGGGTCAGTTGGGGATCCTGAGTGGATGGAGTTCATCTGGCGGATGGTGTCCTCAGTGGAGATTGGGTTCCAGTCGTTAAGGATGTTCAAGGGGGGTGAAGGTCCTACAGAAGGTTGGGTGGGTTGGTCTCCGGGTCGGTTGTCGAAGCTGTTGTGGATGTCTGCGATTTTGTTGTGGAAGAAGGAAGCTAGGGAGTCGCAGAGGGCTTGGGAGGGGGTGATGTCGTTGGAATTGGCTGATGGGTTGGTAAATTCTTTGACGATGTTGAATAATTCCTTGCTGTTGTGGGCGTTGTTATCTAGCCGGTCTTTGAATGCGGCTTTCTTGGCGGACCGGATTAGTTGGTGGTGTATGCGGGTGGCGTTTTTGAAGGCGTCCCTGGTGCTGGTGTTTGGGTCTTTTTTCCAGGCCTTCTCGAGGGAGCGACAGAGTTTCTTGGATTTCTTAAGATCTTCGTTGAACCAGGAAGCGTTTTTGCTGGTAAGTTTGCTTTGACGTTTTTTCAATGGTGCTAGGATTTCGGCGCTGTTGGAAAGCCATTGGGTGAGGTTAATGGCTGCTTGGTCGGAGTTTGAGGAGTGGGCGGGGGGGTTTAGAAGAAGCGATGAGGAGATCTGGTCGATGGTGATTTTGTTCCAGTTTCTTCGTAGGGTGGGTTGAGGATGGTTGTGGATTGTGGTCTTATTGTAGGTAAAGTGAACGCAGCTGTGGTCCGTCCAATGAAGAGCTGTGGTGTGGCTGAATGAGACATGTTTGCTGGATGAGAAGATGGGGTCGAGTGTGTGACCTGCGATGTGGGTGGGGGCAGTGACAAGTTGTTCGAGTCCGAGGTTGGCAAGATTGTCCAGAAGGGTGGTGGTGCTGCTGTCGTTGCTCTTTTCCAGGTGGAAATTGAGGTCTCCCAATAGAATGTAGTCCTCGGAGGGGAGGGCGTGTGGGGTGATAAAGTCAGTGATGTCATCACTGAATTGTGTACGGGGTCCTGGAGGCCGGTAGAGGAGGGTGCCTCTGAGTGTGGTCTTGGGGTCGGTGTGGATCTGGAAGTGGAGGTGTTCGGCGCTGGCATGGTTGGCGTCAGAGCTGGTTTAGATGCGGATGGAATTCTTATGGACGATAGCGATGCCTCCTCCTGTTTGCTTGATACGGTCCTTGCGGATGATCTTGTATCCTTCCGGGATGGCAATAGTGATGTCTGGGGCTGAAGAGGCATTCATCCATGTTTCTGTTAGGAAGGCGACGTCCGGTGAGATGGTGTCTAGTAGATTCCAGAGGTCGATGGCGTGTCTGTGGACCGAGCGGGTGTTGAGCAGAATGCATTGTAGGTGGTTGGTGTCCGGTGTTTGTTTCGTGTTGGTGGTTGAGGAGTTGGTTTTGGTGCCGTCGAACTTGCAGGAGTAGCAAGAGAAGGGTCCATGGGTGTGTCCAGGAGCGGCTAGGATGCAGTTGGGGGAACGGCCGGGGTTCAGGGCTAGGAGGGTGGTGGCATCGTAAGTGATGCGAGTGGGCTGGTCATTGCGGGAACCAGGGGGTCTTGCGCTGGGCGCGGTCCTGGCGTGGACGGGCGAAGACGGGCTTACCTTTGGCGCACCTTCGGCGTGGACGCAGCGCGTGGACGCTGCGCGTTGGGACGTCAGTCTTAACTGGAGAGTGGAGGGGGGGCGGGGCGTGGGATGGTCAGCCGGGAGGCGGGAGCGAGGTGGGGGAAGGGCCAGGGGATGCACCCAAAATGGCAGCAACAACAACAAGCTTTTTTGCAACACCAACAAGCTTTGCAGCAGGGGAAACGGAGGCGCTTTTGAATAACCAAGTAATTCTAATAAGTACAGCCAAGAAGTGCGCGCTAGCGATATGAAGTACTAACAATGCAGGCACAATGGTTGAAACAGAGACAGTGCAGTCAAGCGCTAATAAATGGGAGATGGTCTGCACAAAAGCGCTACGATGTTAAATGCAGGGGTAGAGTCAGGCGCTACAATCACAAGTTAGCAGACAGCGCTACAATGAGATTTCTGCTGAGTTAGGCTCTACGATACCAGGTCTTCGCAGGAGGAGGCAGGGGAGCGGCCGTTCGTGTCCAGGACAGGACGGTCACAGCTTAAGGAGGGTGTGAGGACGTCCTATGGTTTCCGTGGGTGGGAGGGTCAGCCGGGAGGCGGGAGCGAGGTGGGGGAAGGGCCAGGGGATGCACCCAAAATGGCAGCAACAACAACAAGCTTTTTTGCAACAGCAACAAGCTTTGCAGCAGGGGAAACGGAGGCGCTTTTGAATAACCAAGTAATTCTAATAAGTACAGCCAAGAAGTGCGCGCTAGCGATATGAAGTACTAACAATGCAGGCACAATGGTTGAAACAGAGACAGTGCAGTCAAGCGCTAATAAATGGGAGATGGTCTGCACAAAAGCGCTACGATGTTAAATGCAGGGGTAGAGTCAGGCGCTACAATCACAAGTTAGCAGACAGCGCTACGATGAGATTTCTGCTGAGTTAGGCTCTACGATACCAGGTCTTCGCAGGAGGAGGCAGGGGAGCGTCCGTTCGTGTCCAGGACACGACGGTCACAGCTTAAGGAGGGTGTGAGGACGTCCTATGGTTTCCGTGGGTGGGAGGGTCAGCCGGGAGGTGGGAGCGAGGTGGGGGAAGGGCCAGGGGATGCACCCAAAATGGCAGCAACAACAACAAGCTTTTTTGCAACAACAACAAGCTTTGCAGCAGGGGAGACAGAGGCGCTTTTGAATAACCAAGTAATTCTAATAAGTACAGCCAAGAAGTGCGCGCTAGCGATATGAAGTACTAACAATGCAGGCACAATGGTTGAAACAGAGACAGTGCAGTCAAGCGCTAATAAATGGGAGATGGTCTGCACAAAAGCGCTACGATGTTAAATGCAGGGGTAGAGTCAGGCGCTACAATCACAAGTTAGCAGACAGCGCTACGATGAGATATCTGCTGAGTTAGGCTCTACGATACCAGGTCTTCGCAGGAGGAGGCAGGGGAGCGGCCGTTCGTGTCCAGGACAGGACGGTCACCTGTAGGCAGTAGGACAGCAATCCAGCATGTCAGCAGTCCATCAATAGTCCAGCGGGGTGGCAGTCCAGCAACACAGCAGTCCTTCTTCCAGGATCATTCTCCACAGGTCCAGAAATGTACAGAAGATTTGATGTCTGAGGTCAAATGTTTAGACCAGAGGCCTCCTTTGAAGTGGTAGAAACTTCTAGAGGTTTCCCTTTGAAGTGCACATGTTTCCTGCCTCCCCTGACCAGACTCCATAATAACTTCAGGGAGTACGCAGCCTGTGTGTGGAGGAATGATACAGCCTAGTCAAGTATAAGTAGGGCTGTGCTTAGCTCTCATCCTGCCAGTGATGACATATCCAGGTATACCTAAGCTCTCTTTTGTGTGTGGCTGTATAGAAGGAATACACAAAGCCCAACTCTAAACTAAACCCAGCATGTGACCCAGAGACAAACTGCATGCACTAAATGTCTAAGGCAGTAAAATGGCAACTTTATAAAAGTGGCATTCTCTAAATTGGAATTTAAAATCCAATTTCACCATAAGGTAGTAGTTTTCATTACAATTCCAAAATACACCAAACATGAACTGATGACCTGCTCCTATTGGGAAATAACAGCTTAATATATGTAATAAGGTAACACCAATGTTTTCTCATGAGAGAGATAGGTCTTACAGCAGTGAAAACTAATTTAAGAGTTTTTCACTATGAGGACATGTAAAACGTAAAAGCATATATCCTACTTTTTAAACACACAGCACGTTGCCCTGAGGGCTGTTTAGGGCCTAGCCGAGGAGTGACATACATATATGTGTGAAAAAGGAATTTTTGGGCCTGGCAAAAGGTTGTTTTTGCTTGGTTGAACTGGCAGACCTGAGACATGTTTAAAGGGGCTACTTAAGTGTGTGGCAAAATCAGTGCTGCAGGCCCACAAGTAGTATTTCATTTACAGGCCCTGGATCACTGTAGTACTCCTTTACTAGGGATGTATAAGTAAATTAACTATGATTATTTGGGCTAAGAAAATGTTACAATGTCCTAAGGCCAGCAAAACGATATCAACAAAAATGGAGGAGGAAGGCAAAAATTTGGGGGAAGACCACCCTAAGGCTGGCAGATCCAACAGTCATTATACATTTTGTTTGCTGGTTTGTATTTCACCTCCAGGATCATTCTACTGTTTAATGAAATCCCAGCTCCTCTCTTAATCCTCATTCCAAAATCATCTAAATTCACATTCACTAACTGATTGATCCCTGCACACCAGCTGATTCATCTACCCAATGCACTCAAGACACTTGCAAATCCTCTCACTAACTCATTCATGCATTCTCTCGTTCAACTGATTACTTATTCTTTCACTCAACCATACAGAGTCGATCAAATAAAATGCACTATCATTTAGAAAAAACGGGGACCAACCTGCTATGTCAATGCTTGTTAACTTGTTATTAAAGTGTTTTACAATCAGCAACACTATGCTTTTAACCGAAGATTATTTAGTATTCTACATCCAGATGAGGACTCTGAATGGTGGGTTTTATTTTCCTTTTCACCAATTCACCATTGTTTGCCCTCTCCACAACATCTTTCTCCCATTTTTATCTCCATTTTTTCCCTCTACAGTTCAGCTTCCAAATCGTACTACTTTTTCTCCACCAGAATTGTCCTCTTCCTTTCGCTCTGGACCCTTCATCTCATCATTCATCATGCTCATCTTCATTTGTTTCTGTCCAATTTTTCCACACCATTTTGTGTAGCCTAAATATGCCCACACCTAAATCTGTCTATGCCAAGTTAATCAGCCCGGGATGGGAATTAACATGCAGAGCAAGTATTAGAGAGTCAAAAACGCGTGTGGATCCAGTCTAGTTTGCTAACCTAATCTAACACCTCTGTGAACAAGAGGCAGTGGCTATGTTGTAAAAAAAAAACATAAGGTCCAGGGCTCTCGCCAGAAGGCCACTGCAGCTTGCATCACACACTGCCCCTGATGCCAATGATAGTAACAACACAACTGCTCACAATCACACTCCAACAAGTGTAACAATTTGGACTATTCAAGGCTCCCAAAAGCTATAAGGATGGCTTGGGCAGCAGGTAATTATAATTTTAATGTATATTGAATTAATAATTTACTGTTGTTGTGGTCATCTCTAAATTAGTTAGAGAGTGCCACCTTGTGGAACACAATAACAACGACACAGGGTCGTGACTCCTAACCGGTAAGGCTGAGTCCAAACTATTAAATAACAAAACAAGTGCCAATACCAGGTATTGTTCAATCACCTTAAAATTGACCTATCTGAAAGAAACAAAAAGGTCAGTTTTTTAGTTTACGTCACTAGTTTATTTTTGATTTAAATACTAGTGGAAAGGAATTATTTTTCTGTAACTTATTAAGTAACTGTTTTTTTGGTGTGTTTACAAAAGAGACTAATACATTAGCATATACAAATAATTCAAAGTACACAAGAGACAGTTCCCATCAATTTTAGACACATTCAAACTTGCACGCTGGCCACAAACATTCATCCATCTGCATTCAACCAACTCAAACAGTACAAATCCCAAAGGTCAAATGTCAAAAAAGGCAAAGGTATATATAACAGTGTCAATATACATATATACAGTTTTCACATTTTAGAGTATTTTTTCTTTTTTTATATACAGTAATGTTCGACCCTATCTTATTTGGACCTAATTAAAGCAAAAAATTAAATTTTTTGACACAATGACCACATGCCAAGAAACCCAACTTGGGAGGCGGATTCCAGAAAGCCCACGGGCGCTGTTGATTGAGTCATACTTGTTCCGAAAAATTGAAAAAGGATTCCTGAACTTCAAACAAACGACATTGTTCCAATCACTTTGACCTAAGCTGTCCATCGTGTTAAGCACACAACATTGGGGGAGTATTTGATTCACCAAACTAAGGGGGTCATTAGGATGGCGGATTTCCCGCATACTCCGGGCCGGCGGAAGCCACCGCCGGCCCGGAGTATGCGGGAAATCCGCCGAGGAGGCCTGAAAGACCCACCGCCAAATCAGGATGGCTGGTGGGTCTCCCAATCCGTCCACCGCTTTTCCGCCGTGGTCGGAAGGCGACCACGGCGGAAAAGCAATAACATGGCTGGCGGTGTCTATCAGACACCGCCAGCCATATTAGGATGCAGGGTGAGTCATGCTTTTTCGCGGCGGCTTTTCCGCCGTGGAAAAGCATACGGACAGTCACTTTGGGGGCCCGTTGCGGGCCCCCTGGGTGAAGGTTGCGTGGGGGGTGCACATGGGGGGTACCTATGGTACCCCCCTGCCCTTGCGTGCACGAAGCGGCAGGCACCGCGCGGTGCCTGCCGCTTTGTGCATGCAAATGCACACCTTTCATTTTTTGCATTGCGGCGGATGCTGCTTCAAGCAGCATCCGCCGCAATGTAAAACATACAGGATGTGACCGCCAGGGTGGCGGTCACATCCTAATTGCTATGGAGGGACCGCCGCTGCCCATGCGGACGGTCCCTCAAACTCAGGGGTGGCGGACGGACGCAAGTCCGTCCGCCATCCTAATGACCCCCTAAGATTGTTGGTCCTGAGGAGAACTCCGCATTGAGGAGTTCGAAACGCGTCGACCGGTTGTGTGGTCATTGTGTCAGTTACTTAATAAGTTACAGAAAAATAATTCCTTTCCACTAGTATTTAAATCAAAAATAAACTAGTGACGTAAACTAAAAAACGGACCTTTTTGTTTCTTTCAGATAGGTCAATTTTAAGGTGATTGAACAATACCTGGTATTGGCACTTGTTTTGTTATTTAATAATTAAAACCTTGTGGAACACAGTCACAAGCACCGGTGTTGACAATTAAGTGCTGGTGCTGAGTACCGGAAACCACCAGCTCAAATTAGGCCTGAGATCTTCAAACTGTGAGGCATGCCCCCCTTTGGGGGCATGAATGGGTTCCCAGGGGAGCAAATGCCTCTGCAAGTACATGTAAATTAAGATGACCTGGAAGTGCGGCGATGTGTATTTGCTGCATTTCCAGTCTGTCTTCATTTACTCCAAGCCCTTGTAGTGGGAACTGGGATTGGAGTGCCGTGGAGGCGGGGGGCAGTATGTGCGCTTGAAGGGCCAAAGAGGTTGCTGAAAAAAATTACAAGTCTAAATGTTTTGTGTTTCCACAGTCATGTAAGTGTGCATAAAATAATGCACTAACAGCTAAATAACTAGGGATACATGTACATATTTAGGTTTAGAAACCTCAGCAACTACCATCACTGCAGATGTCTGTGTGTGTTAAAGCTCACTGACACATACTTGAACCTTAGTCAGTGCAGAAGAATAGTGACCTTTGTATTTACAGTCAGGGCCAATGAAATTATACAATTGTGCGGTTTTCCCATTATGCGCATAGTTATGGATTTCCCCCATTTTGCCACATAATCCATCACCTGCTGCATAATTTGAAGATTTTATCAGAAAAAATAGTTTCTAGCTCAAATAGTTCAAAAGTTACTATAAATGCAGTAACACATACCGCCGCAGTGGAAGGCCCTTTCTAAAGGTTGTCTGGTTACGCTTCTGTTGTTTATTGCTATATATGGGTATATATATATATAAGTACCTCTTTAATACCCACATATAGCATGGCGAAGTGTTCAAGAGCAGTGGAAAGCCCATTGCAAAGATTGACTGATAATCTTGTAGTTGCTTACTGCTGTATATGGGTGTTAAACTGGTACTAATGAGGTGAAATATGTTTCCTGACAGCATTACCATGAGTTAAAATGACAAAATAATGAAGTAATGCTAACCACAAAATATGCTTCATTGTGCCGCATAAATTACCTTTTCTTGCTGCATAATTTAGTCAACCCTACCGCATAATGTGGTCCTCTCCTGCTGAATAATTCCAGTGGCTCTGATTAAAGTTTCATGGTGGCAAAGATTTATTCTTTTTGAGACATAATGTAGGGGTGTTTTCTCAGCTTAGATCTGGAATAAGGGAGTCACTCACAAAAATGTCTGCATTAGATACAGTTTCATTACTTATTACTAAAAAGTATATTTCGTAAGTACTTGTTTTTATCTCAATTACTGCATCATTTTGCAGCAGCCTCGCTTAGACTATGTAAATGCTATTTTAAAGTAATGACTTACGTATTCACAGTGCTTTTTGCCACAGACTGGGACCTCATAGAACTATTAACAGGGCCACTGGAATTATGTGGCAGGAGGACAAATTATGCAGCAGGGTTCACTAAATTATGCAGCAAGCAAAGGCACATTATGCTGTATAATGCTGCATATTTTGTCATGCCATTATTACTTTACTTTGCCATTTTTACACTTGTTAACACTCTTTTGTCATATATTGCCCTGAGGAACATTTTGAACACGTTTTAAGTAACTTTTGTTCCTTTTGAGCTAGAATCAAGGTTGTTTGTTATTGATATTGATATTGAGATGTATTTATAAAGCGCTCGTTCGCCCGGGGGCTTCATGGCGCTATAGACAGGGACACAACGCATCAGTCACAGGAAGCAAAAAGGAACTCATCAAAACGCTTGAGAAAAGAGCCATGTTTTGAGGGAGTGTCTGAAACTAAGGATGTTTCCGCACATTTTAAGGTGAAGAGGAAGGGAATTCCAGAAGGCAGCTGCAAGGTGGTCAAAGCAGCTGCCTCCAAGACGCTTCCTTTTATAAGTAGGGACAGTCAGAAGATGTTTGTGCATGGAGCGAAGATTCCTAGGGGGGTCATATTTTTTAAACAGATCTCTGATGAATAGGGGGCCTGATTGTTGTAAGGACTTAAATAAAATACAACCAGTCTTAAAAGCCACCCGTTGCTCAACAGGCAGCCAATGTAGTTGTTTTAGGCCCAGTCTGACAGACTGCCTCTTAGGTAGATTCAGAATGAGTCTGGCTGCCTGATTCTGAATCAGCTGGAGGCGCTTTAACTCGCCGATCGGGAGCCCAAGATAGAGACTGTTGGAGAAATCCAATCTGGACAGAACCAAGGAGATAACAATCTGTGTGAGCGCCTCCAAAGAGAAGAAACGAAATCTGCAGGTTATGCAGCAGATTATGCAGCAGATTCTAGATTATTTATGTAGCAAATGCAGTAAAATCATAATTATGTGGGAAATGCTGCTGCTGCAGAAACTCATAATTCCAGTGACCCAGCTTTTAGTGACTATCAATTAACGGCTGGAAAGAAGGCTTGTTTCTTTTTTAACTTTCTGCACTACCACCGCACCCTTTGGTTTCAGGCAGAGGTACCTCAAAGTCAGCATTAACCATTCAGGTGCAGTTTTTTTTTGTGAAAGCAGAGTCCCTGGGGTGGCAGGTAGAAGGCCAGCAGAGTTGCATTCAGGGGCAGAGCCCTAATCCTCTTGACTCTTGGGGCCTCACAGTAACGGTCCAGGAGACGGAGGAAACTAGCCAGATTCATTGCTATTTACAAATTGAAGGCCCAGAATAGGGAGCACTGTATGGGTGCTTATTTTTAGGCCGCGGCTGGGCAGCGCTTGCGCTGCTGCGAGGCAGCATAAAGTATGGCTTTGAAGCCCTGCTCACTATCCACCCATATTTTTAATTGGCTTCTGTCATTGTCCATCATAAATGCTGGCTTCCAAGTCATTAACAGGTTTGTTTGTCCCTCTTTGGTACCGCCTTGTCTGCATGTGTTCCCTCCCATACTGACTGGACCTTTTACTGGTGTTGTTACAGGGTCTGTGGGTGACTTGGGCCTTTTTGGCAAAAATTCCCTAAACTTTTTGCTTTTCCTCTAGACCTTTTTTCTGACATGTGTTGCCAACTTAGAAGCTCTGGACACTTTGCCCCTGCTAAACAGTGTCAAAGTGCAAGTGTTCCCTGTGTAAAGTGTAATGATGATTGGTTGTCCATTACTGGTATGTTTGCTCTACTAGTAAAGTCCCTACTGATGGGCACTATGTGTGCCAGGGCTAATAATGCAAATGCTACTGGTGGGCCTGCAGCCCTTATTGTACCACACACTCAAGTACCCTTTGAAAGGGAACTCAGGCCTCCCATTGCAAGGCCTGCACGCAGTTTCCTGAATTGTCATGTTGCTCTGGTAAGTGCATGCACTTACCAGACCCTGCCCTTCCCTTTCCATACACATCAGGCACCCCTATGGTAGGTCTAAGGTACCCCCTGGACAGGGTGCGGTGCATGTGAAAGATGGGACATGCACCACGGTGTGTGCCATGTCCTGGCAGTGAAATAATCTCCATTTCATTTTCACTGCTGAAAGGCCATCTTGCCCATTAAAATAGAAAGGGGAGGCCGTGTAATATGTTTTCCAGCCTATCTCCCCAAGGGCTTAAGATGGAAAGGTGAAGTTTAGCATGCCTGAACTCACCCTGCAATAAAACATCTGTTTATGAAGATGTTTTTTGCATTTTGTGTTTGTAAGCTACTCTTTAAGAAGTGGCTGGGTATTTGTCCTTTAAACATTTCTGTGTGCCTCTGCCTGGTTGTGGATTGACTGGCTGGATTTGAAAGAGATAGGATTTGGGGTATGTCTTGACCCAGGGGAGGAGGTGAGATGGCACGGGCTGACCTGTATCTGGTGTGTAGGAGGAGTAGGCCTAGAGGTGAAGAGGCCTGGGATGGTGCTATAAAATAATCATCCCATCTCCTGCTGAGTGATTGAGAATCCAGACCCCCACTAATCAAAGGGAGAATAGGTCACTGGTAGAGAGGAACCCAGAATTGGTTTGAGCAGGGGTCAGTACCCCCTGTAAGACAAAGACTTAAAAGCCATTGAGGGGTATAACTATGCGAGCTGAATCCCCTGGACTTTGGAGAATGGCTTGATCAAGTGTGAATAAAACTGGGGCTGCTTCGTGGATCAAGAGGAACCATTGCCAAGGAATAAACAACTGAGTAGACTGCTGGATAGAACTGCTCTTGCTGTGTGATCTGGGGCTGGCCTGCAGTTTGCTGTTTTAACCAAGGAAAGGCTGTAGGGACTTTGCTGTGTGCTGTGTCCCCCTGCTTGATGGACTTTGCTGTGTGGAGTGTCCTGAAGTAACTATCCCCAAGGGCCTGAGATGAGCTTGCTTCCTGTTTGGAAACACAGGAACACAAAAGTTTCCAGAGAAGAGTCAGATGCGCCGTGGGTGCATGTGCTCTTTGCAATTTGTACCCTGTGATCCCAGGCACCGGGAGTTCCAAACGAGACTCAGAGACGTGGTGTGCATGTGCTTTGTCTAGCCTGAGTCCTTCGAGAGGAGCGTCCTGTGAACGTGTGAGACGAGCAGCCAAGTAAGTCTAAGCGACGCTGTGTGCATGTGCTTGGGGTCAGCCTGAGACTTTCATGTGGATTTGCCCATGATCATGCATACCAGAAGAGCGAGTGTGCCTCAGCGATGCTGTGTGTGTGTGTGCTGTTCGCAGCCTGAGACCCTCACTGGAGGTGCCCTGTGATCCGGGGCACCGGGAGACAAAGTGTGTTTCAAGCAACGCTGCGTGCGTGTACCTTCTACTGTCTGAGACCTGCCCAAGAGGTGCTCATTGATCGGGGTCCCATAGGATAAAGTGTCTCTCAGCGACGCAGAGTGCATGTGTTTTCTACTACCTGAGACCTGCGCAAATTGTGCCTTGTGATCATAGGCACAAGAAGATCATGTGTGTCTCAGTGATGCTGCGTGCGTGTGTCATGAGGAGTTGTCTGATTAACGTGCACCTGTGAGGCTTAATGACTTTGAGTGCGGGTGTAGTGTGCAGCCTGGGATCTTCCTATTGCCTGGAAAGTCAGAGATTGCATCGGAGGCCCAAGTCGCTGGACAAGGAGTGGAGAGTGGGTTTGCACCCTTCAGGTAATGTGTGTCGACTCCTGGGGCTGGGCGGGGCGCGGGCATGGAGGGAGACGCTCTTGGCCTCTCTCTCTGTTCTGTAGTGCGTGCCTCTGCTTAGACTAAGATTGAGGCCCATGTGCCAAGGGAGTGACAGTATTGGGGCCTGAGTGCGAAGCTGCAGTTACTTTGTTCTATCTTACCCATGGGGATGGACGTTGTGGCCGGATACTAACCGCAATCCAGCACGAGTGGCGGAATAACCGCCGGAGGCACGGTGAACGGTGCTGGAGTAAATTACGTATTGCATAACTTCTGCGTAGCGGAGTATCTGATGATTGTATAATGCATTGCTTTATTTCTGAACTATGGACTGCCTGTTTTGTCGTATTGGCCATTGTATTAGTGTGCCTAACGAACTGCCTGATAAGTGTGTTACACATTGCACTAGGTTTGCATAACAATCTGCCGAATAGATGTGTTACGCCTTGTCCTAATTGCCTGATAACTGTATTACACGCTGCATTGCTTTTTCCCACCAGAGTCGTCAAAGGGGGACGTTACGCATTGCATTACGGGGGCATAACTGTTTACCACATCGTTGCTTTACGCATTGCATTACAATGACAGTACAAATCGCCAGATAACCGTATTATGATCTGCATTATTCTTATGTTGTGAAGTACCTGACTGTTGCATATTGAATTGCATATTACGACATTAGGATTACGTAGGATTGTTTAGTTTAGCTCAATAATAATAGGCCTGGGGGAACATTACCCCGATGCATCTGTTGGTTTAGTATTGTGTGGTCCCATTGTATATCATTTTATAAACATATACTTGTTTTCTATGAAACTTGTGTGGAGTCTATTTGTGGTGTCATTATTGGATTGCTGTGAGCGTAATTGCAAACACTTTACACATTAAGCCTTGAAGATATGCCTGGCTGCTCGTGTCAATCTACCAAGGGGGTGGAGAGGGAGCTATCTCTGGAGAGGACCTATCTTTTCCCTAACGTTGGGGCTCACAGGTCTCTGCTTGGCCTGCATTACCTACCTTAGCCAACCAGGGATCTTGGAAATTCTAACAGTCTGATTTATAAGTCGGTAAGCACTATTTTCTTTAATGCTCTTCCCCTATTCCATCCACAACATCACAGCACCCACCCGCTTTTATTCTAGTAGTAATGTATTTATTCGAATTACAGTGCGGTCTGCTTTAACTATAGCGGCTGTGCTTATTTAATTATTTAATATACTGCATGGTTCGCTTTCACTTTATCGGTCGCGCTACAGAAGCCTTTGAAATTATTTTAATTGTTTTCACTTTGGGTGAAAGCTCCATAAGCGCTTTCACTTTAATGTTGACCTCACCCCTTTCTTTAGACGCTGCTCACTGTAACCTGAATTTGTGCCGGGTGTGTAAGTGGCCACTGCTGGTTATCATTAAGAAAGTATATGCAGCCAGACTGGTGCCCAGGGGTTTGAGGGGCCCACTGCATTACAACTATGACTTGCTACCTTTAAAAAAGGGGCATGGGTGCTTATTTTTCTTTCTAGCATTAGGACTGAGGCGATGGTCCATCGTGGTGTAGAGGTAAAAGATGCATAGGAGATGGCCCTCTACGCAGGACTGCAATTATCATTAGTGCAGCAGCTGTAGTTGCAAGCAAGAAGAGCTCACAACACCCCAATTATGGGGAGCAGTACGTTTGCGATAGTACATGTTTTTGTTTCATGCATTTGCTGATTTATAAGTCTCACATTTAGTGCGGTTTGAAAGCAATATAAAAAGTACTCCTGAAATCAACTCACAAGCCCTGCAGGCAGCCATATCACTCCTGCTTCCCCAATCCTTGCCATTAAGTTTTGGAGGGAGCCCGACCTCAAAACATTTTGCTTAGGGGGGCTCAGATCAAAAAAGTTTGAAGACCTCTGAATTAAACACAGGCAAGAGGTAAATGGGATCATGAAATCCAATGTGGGTCACTTGGCTTTGGGAGGCGAATCCAGTATTCCTTCCTGCTCCTGTGATGCTGCCCGTGCCGATTACTTGGTTCAGTAAAATCACAGCTGAAAACTCTCGTTCTTGGAACACCGGGCACCTTTGAGTCGTTTGACGCTTTTCGTCTGGCGATACTGCTCTAAGGGATTTGAAAAGACGGACTTGCACATGCTCATCTTTAAGACGCACCCATATTGTCATTTCAGCTATCTAACATAGACACACAGGAGGTAAATGCGATAACACTCGTTATCTATAGAAATATATGTTAAACGAAGAATGTACCAAGCTCTATCAAATATACATTGCAAGACACTCAGAAGTAGTAAACTCCAGCGAGATGCCCGCTTATACGTAGCGTGGAAACAGTATTGAGTGGTTTGAAATAACACAGATGTGTTTAAACGTTTGAACATTTTGTGTAAGATGCAAAATATTCTAGAAGTTCACAGGTATCTGTTTGCATTTGCAGATCAATCAGATCACCTGTCGAATTCTTAACCTAAGAAACACCCAGCATAATAACAATTGTGGCATTTTAGTTTTAAAAGTTTAACAAAACCCGATTATCTTTATATAGATGGGAAGTTTTAGATGCACCCAAACCCACCAGCACGCATTGATTGTATTTTTATAAAATCTAATCAGCTGCATACTTAGATGTAAACATATGATGACGTGCGCTTCAGTGCTTTTAAACTTTCTTCTTATAATTAAAATTAACTTCAGCAACAATTGGGTAAAAGATATTCCTCTGTGCTGATGAAGAGACTTGCTTTTGAAATGTTTTGATTTGAAAGAAAGAAAGGAAATGAAAATGTAGCATTAGGTACAACCTCAATACTCATAAAGTAACGGAAGTGGCCTACCAGATTTAAATAATTACAACATACACAAATATTACAGGCAATGGGTCAAGAATATATATAATGTAACAGTATGCGTTTTTCCTTTCTCTTATTTTAACCTAACGTAACCTAACAAAAGGCATACTTGAAAGAAACATGCACAGAAGACCATATAGGATTAGATCACAAAAGAAATAAATTCGAAGGACATTTGTAAAATATATAAATACATTTAACTATAAATTGTTCAAACTATTCCATACACCACGAGCTTGAACAGAGAAGAAAATCCAGAGGCATGGCTTTTTCCATCAAAAAGAGGAGAGAAATGTCGTATAGTCTAGTTTCAAGACACGGTTGATTTCTTGAATTCTAAATGCTAAGTAGTGCTGTTTGGAGAGCATTAAGGCCCTGGTGATGAATTCAAAAGTGCAGATGCCAACCGTGATGAATGTCAACAAATCGCCTAGTTCTTGACTTATTCTCACACTACTGAATAGCACAGCACCTTCTCAAACTACCACACAGAGACGTGCCTGCTGCTAGATAGGATTCAAATGTGATAAAAAGGCGACTCTGCAGCAACTGCCCACAAAAAAGGCGGCCACAAAAAAAGGTAGGATTTGTCAATATTTAAACCTGTATTACTTTACCGAGTAAGAGTACAGGAAGAGCAAAAGTACACGTGCACTTTGAACAATAAACGTGGGGTTGGGACGCAATGCATCCTGCAGTCACTCAAAGGGATATCTTGCATCCTGTCAGTCCCCAGTTCAGACTGTAAACTCCCTGGTGTTTCCTGCCAGACAAGTGTGTGCTTTTTTCATCTGCCTCAGCATGAATATTGTATTCTCGTCCTAGAAAAGAGCAGACACGTCCTACGACGTTTCATTTTACTTTTTGGTCTAAAACAAATTTACAAATAGAAACTTTTATAACGGGTAGAAGAAATCGACTTTACAGAAACTGTAGCTTTTCACAAACAGGGCACTTTAAAATGCAATATCGAGTTCAGCTTGTTTGGTCGAATCTGGCAAACCAGTGCACAAGGAAAAATGACATGACATTGCTCAACCCAATTTCCTCCCTTAAGTTAAAGGAGGCTCTGGATTTGACCTTGACAAATTGTTCTTGATGAAAACAAAATCAATACTTTTAAGGTAAACCATTAACATTTTTTCGAAATTTTAATTGAACAAAATCAGCACAATGTTCCTTTACATTGAAGGTCCAAAAAAGTAAATCATTTTACAAACATGTCCAAACATTCAGAAAGGACTGTATAATTTCAGACAATACAGACCATATCTTTACTATGAATATGTATTGCTCGTTTCCAATGTGCGTTTCAATTGCAGAGTTCATGCATTTGTTTTACAACCTCAACTTATTACTTTCCGCTGGTTTGGGATACATCTGAACTGGCAAATTGTGTACTTGAATATGACTCTTATAGACGTTTCAGAGGGTTCAGAAAAAAACATAGGGGCGTTTTTTTAACCACCTACAATGGGAAGCCATGAAATGTCCATGCATCCATCATAACCGTGAGTAAACTACAACCTTTTGGTTGGGATAGGTTCTCCACCTGGTGCACGCCTCAAACTTCAACTATTACAACCTGGCATTTCCGGGGCCAGCCTGTATTTTAATATTGCCTGGATTGTCTTTTTACTCCTCAAGTCAAGTCAAGTCAGAAATTTGTATAACGCGCTACTCACCCAGAGGGTCTCAAGGCGCTTAAGGGAGAAGGGTTAGTTACTGATCAAACAGCTAAGTTTTGAGTTGCTTTCTGAAGGAGAGGTGGTTCTGCGTGAGACGGAGGTGGGTGGGGAGGTCTTGGCCGCCAAGTAGGAGAAGGATCTTCCTCCCGTGGTGACTTTTAGTCTCTATGATACCGGCTGAACCAGCGGCTACGTAGCCGTGGGATACTTCTCTCATGTAGTATGAGGGTAAGCAGTAACACACCCCATCTAAGAGCCGGGCTTTTCTAACTTTTACCATGTTCTGTCTAACGTCTAGCAAGTTTGCCACCTGGGAAGTAAGGGGTGTACACTGGAACAGGCGGTCCAGCTGCCATTCGGGCTTTGACTGCTACACACTGTGGCATCAACAGTGGCCACTCTGCTGTGGCTGGGGGCAAGCAAGGCACCCTGCGCCCTTGACCACTCTGCGCCCCTTACCGCGAAGGGGATTATGGCTAATTAGGAACATTCACAGGTGCACAGATGGGGAATCAGGGGTACTGCTGTCATTTCTTTAGCACGCCATACTACGACAGTGTGTGACCTGATCTCCCGGCCTCTGGGCTCTTGGTATGTGCTGTATTCTGACTGCAACGATGTTACGACTGCAACGCTGTATTAACTGTTATGTATGTGTTTGTATTCAGATATACTCTGGTCTGGTCACGCTGTCAGGTCCGCTATCCCGTGATCTTATCAGTAGCATCGCTGGGCCAACAGGCACCTGACGCATGAGTTTCCTTTTTTCTTCCCTTTGTTTCATCCCTTTGTAGGTACCTCTTTGACACATCTACTTACAGAGATCGTAGACCCCTCTAGGTATACCTTCCTAGGGTTTACCCAAGCTACCTCACACAGCAACGGGGTTACCAACACGGAATCCCTCTCTTTCTGACGTGCACTTTCACTTTCCTTTTTCGGTCCTGAAGAAACGCTACAGATCACTAGGACATACATAGCGTGAAACATGTCGACCTTGTGTTTAGTTACACTGCCACATTATGCCTTATTGTGACTCACTAACCCTTTGGTTTTTTAGGCTACCAGGGGTACCACACAAATAAATAACCCACTAGTGGAAACCCCTAGGTCATTTTATCCACCTCCGCACGCACCTCACCATCACTTCTCTCTGGATCGTCCACACACACTCACACTCACCAAACGGCTTTTCTCTTTAAAAGATCTTTGTAAAAGAGACCCTTCAGGGGCCCGTCGGGCATTGCAGCGCCATCCCGGCATAGAGCAAAAAAAGCCCGATGATGAAGCATCACATCCTTTGGGGTGTGTGAGGTCAACTAAGAGGCAAGGCCTGGACCTCCCCTTCGGGATTGGATCCTTGATACTGGGGATGAACCTCTGCCTCTCTCTCTTTTTTCACCCCCTTTTCTCTACCTCCCCCCTATCCTAGACTTTATCTCCTCTTTCAGGTTGGGTGACATACCACACCGTACACCTGGAACAGTGTCCCTTATGATCTAGCTAACATTTGAGGAGCACATACACTGGATCATAACGAGCTCCTGGTCCCCCCTTCTTTTTGTTGACTCAGTATAAAAACTTCATTCAGCCAAAAGAAGAAACATGCATATCAAACACATAGAAAGAATATATTTTATTATCATACACAGCCTTTTAATGATAACATGCAAAAGACAAACTCAACAGATTCTCATAACAGAGAAAAGCCCACAAATAAAGAAAGTAACAGAAAAAAATGCTCTAAGAATTCATGAAAGCATTCAAGACACTCGTACCGAAATCCAGTTTGAACCCTTGGGCAATATTCAGCCTATAATTACAAATAAAGGTGAAAGGGGAAGACAAAGTTGCAGCTCTACAATTGTCTTTTATAGAGACACCAGACCTGTCAGCCCAAGACACTGCCATCCATGTAGTAGAGCAAGTCTTGACTCCACCATGTATCTCTTCATCCTATGCCAAGGAAGCTGAAAACAACAGTCTACACCCATCTGGTTAGGGTTGAGGAAGACTGCTTTTATCCTTTCTTCACAGGCCCAAAAATCACACAAAAAGACTGTAAGATTGATGAAATTCAGTTGACCTGATAAGGTAAATTCTCAAGCTCATACTATATCCACATTATACTTGCCCCAGATGGTAGATCTTGGTTAATGAGATCATTCCCCTTTGCAGAACTGACCATGCACTAATATTCTTTCACTTACATATTCAGGTAGCACTCCCCCCTACGAGGGCTTCACTCTCTAGGAAAAAGAGAAAGGCATGGCATGAACTCCATCGGCCTCCAAATGGGCCTTTCTTTGACATCTATAATTTTATTGATCCTAAGAATTCAGTAGAAACTAACTGCACTATCTTTGATGAAGAAATTACAGCAAATTTAGATAAAAGGATCCCCACCACAGACCATCTGCCCCGTGATACAGCAAGTCACTAAAAGCAGAATAGTTAGTGTGTAGGCAATTGGAAAGGAAATAGTGTCTGCATTATACAGTAGAAGATAAACAATATCTAAAGACTGCTTTGAATGATTACAAAAAGGAGGTCTATAAAGCAATGGCTTTTACACAAACCATATTTTAGCTGCCTCAAATAGTGCAAAAAAGGTCTTTGACATCTTCTGTGACCTATCCAACCCCCATTGTTGAATCAAGATACAATATCTTTGCAGAATCTGGGTGATGATTTGGCCATCTTCTTTGAAAAGAAGATTAGCAAAACTCTAGAGGATTTTGGAAGTTCTCCAGTTACTTTCCAACGGAAGTCCTGGTATGGCTATTGGTTCCCTGCCCAGTATAGATGCTTGGGAGATGCTCAGTCTTAAGAATGTTTATAAACAGAACCTCTCAAAGAATACTAATTGTAGGATTGAATCTTTTCAACCAATCCCTTAGGAAAGCTTTTCCATTATCGCTATGTTAATCAATCAAACATTTGTAGAGCTCACTACTCAAGGCGCTGAGGGGGGGGGGGCTGCTACAGCTCTAACAGCAAGGTCTTGAGAAGTCTCCTGAAGGTCAGCAGGTCCTGGTCTGATGCAGGTGGATGGGGAGGGTGTTCCATGTCTTGGCGGGCGAGGTGGGACAAAGATCTGCCACTGGTGGTCTTTCGGTGGATGTGTGGAACAGCGGCGAGGTCCGTGGACCAAAGCTGGTGGTTCGGGGTATAGAAGGTGAGTCGTGTGTTGAGATATGTTGGTCCAGCGTTGTGGAGAACTTTGGGAGCATGGGTGAGGAGCTTGAAGGTGATACTCTTGTTGACTGGGAGCCAGTGCAGGTCTCTCAGGTGCGCAGTGATGTGTCTGTGGCGGGTGATGTCGAGGATGCGGCGGGCAGAGGCTTTCTGTATATGTTGAAGTCTTTTTTGCACTTTGGCCGTGTTTCCTGCGTAGAGGGTGTTGCGGTAGTCCAGCCTGCTGCTGACGAGGGCCTGGGTGACCGTCCTTCTGGTTCTGGTGGTGATCCATCTATAGATCTTGCTAAGCATGCGGAGGGTGTTGAAGCAGGAGGAAGAGACGGCATTGACTTGGTGGGTCATTGAAAGTGATGAGTCCAGAATGAACCCCAAGTTGTGTGCATGGTCGGTTTGAGTCGGTGCAGCTCCTAGTATGGCCGGCCACCAGGAGTCATCCCAGGCAGAGGGGGTGGAGCCAAGGATGAGGACCTCTGTCTTGTCCGAGTTCAGTTTCAGGCGACTGTTTTTCATCTATTCAGTGACGGCCTTCATTCCTTCGTGGAGGTTGGTTTGGGCGTTGGCAGGGTCCTTGGTGAGGGAGAGGATCAGCTGGGTGTCATCAGCATATGAGATGATGTTGAGGTCTTGTGATTGTACTATGTTGGCGAGTGGTTCCATGTAGATGTTGTAAAGGGTCGGGCTGAGGGATGATCCTTGGGGTACGCCGCAGGTGATCGTGGTGGCTTTGGATTGGAAGGGAGGCGAACTCTCTGCGTTTTGCTAGTGAGGAAGGAGGTTATCCAGTCCAGGGCTCCGTCTTCGATCCCTGTGTTGTTTCAGGCATGAGTGAGAGGTCCAGGAGGATGAGGGCCACGGTTTCGCCACTGTCCAGAATGGCCCAGATGTCATCGGTGGTAGCGATGAGGGCAGTTTCGGTGCTGTGGTTGCTGCGGAATCCGGATTGGGATGAGTCCAAGGTGTTGTTCTTCTCAAGGACGTGGGTCAGTTGCCTGTTGACAATCTTCTCCATGACTTTTGCCGGGAACGGGAGCAGCGAGATGGGCCGGAAGTTCTTGAGGTCCTTTGGGTCCGCCTTGGGATTCTTGAGTAGGGCGTTGATCTCGGCATGTTTCCAGCTCTCTGGGTCTCTGTCCATCCTGTCTGGGTCTCCTTTACACGTGCTCCTTCCCAGGCAGTGGAACAATTGTACAGAAGAGTTAATGTCACTAATGTAGCAATTTTGCAATCAATCCTTGAAATCAGGCTTGGTACCTTGAATTTGGAAGAAGTCTAAAGTTACGCCTTTGTTGAAAAAGCCTACAGCTGACCCAGCAGTTGTGATTAACTGTAGGCCTATTTCTCTCCTCCCTTTGCCAGTGAAAATATTGGAAGGCCATGTCAGTAGGACTCTATCTCAATAGTTGGAGTCTTATTCCCTGTTAGAGGAGCAACAGTTTGGCTTTAGGCTTGGCCGTAGCATGGAGACAGCTCTACTGATTGGCATGGATGAGATTTGTATGAGGGTAGATAGTGGCCAGTGTACAGTGCTAATCTTGCTTGATTTGTCTTCAGCTTTCGATATGGTCAACCACCACACCCTGCTAGCAAGACTAGCACCTTTGGTGTTGGTAGTACAGTTTTGAAGTGGATGAACTCCTATCTGAAGATCGCTGGCAGGCTGTGGATTTACCACCTCCCTATTGCTTGGACCTTCGATGTATCCAACACAGAGTGCCACAAGGCTCTGCACTTAGTCTGCAATTGTTTAATGTCTATATCGAGCCACTAATTTCTCTAATATAAGCGCACAATATCACTTTAGTTAATTGTGCAGATGACACGCTGCTGATCTTGTCACTTAACAATAGTCAGCAAGAAGATGTAAACATCTTCCAGACAGGTTAAGTAGATATTGTAAAAAGAATAAGAATAACTTCCCTCAAACAAAATGGGGATAAAATAGAATTCCTCTGTTTCAAGGCAAAGAAGATTCAGCTGACAGTACCCCCACATTATTTGACATTAACCACAGAGACTGAGCTGTTCCCGTTGAAGATAGTACGCAATCTTGGAGTCACCTTTGATGAACATCTTTCCTTACAGAAGCATTTAATAAAGAGGCTGGTGTGTTCTTTGCATTGCTTCATGGCTTTGAAAATCTGTTTCCTGTAATACAGACCCATGCTTAGTCCTTAATTGGACAGCGTGTTCTACTCAGTAGACTGGATTATTGTAATGCTCTCCTTCCTAGAACCCCTTACTACCTGGTGAAGAAATTGCAAAGAGTCCAGGTTGCTGCAGCTAAATTGGCACTAAATAGATCTCGCAGATCCTCTGCATACAATGCCCTTAGGGAACTCAACTGGCTGCCCATGGAGCAGAGGATCCTTTTCAAGTACATGTGTATTGTGCTCAAGGCCCTTCAGAAAAAGGGCCCTGCACTGCTACAACACAGATTGAAAAGATATGCTCTGAGGAGGTCTTTAAGTTCAGTTACTGCTAAGCGCATTAATGATCATAGGTTCTTAAAGGTCTGACAAGCTGGTTGAGCCTTTTCAGTTTAAGCTGCTCAGCTATGGAATAGGCTGCTGCCTAAATTTGGGAAAGCTATGAAGACCTGGTTGTTTCCTAAGTAATGTATGTATGTGCTGGTGTATTATTCTCTGCCATTATCTTCCTTCTAGATGATAAAAGCTCTTAGTGCCAGGATACCAGTGTGGTCACAGTGTGCTCTACAAATTATATAGATCAATAAATCCAAGAGATGAATAAAAGAATCAGGATCAGAAGTGTCATGCCGCAGAACAGGTAGAATGATTTCCTGATCACAATGAAACAGATAATTAATCTTTGGAACAAACTTAGGATCAAGAGGTAGGACAATTCTGTTGTCAAATACTTTCAAATAAGGAGGACGGCAAACAAGATCATTCAGTTCCCACAGATGCCTTGCAGAGGTGATGGCTACCAAAAGAACCTCCTCCAAATGTTCATAAGGATGCTTCTGAAGGTGTGAGAGGACTAAAAAAAGATCCCCAGCAGGAAAAGAGGGACGGACCTTAGGTGGTAAAATCTGAAAAGCCTTAAATAATATGGAGACCATTTGCTGAATGGAAGATAGAGTGTCCCGAGGGGATTGAAAAGTCATGATGGACAATCATTGAAGTTTGAGGGTCAAAACAGAAAGACCCATCTCAAACCCTTCCTGTAAAAATTTAAAAAAATCAGAGACCGAAGATAAAGATCTCTCCCTACACCAATGATCAAAAGAACCCAAATGATGATCATATGCTTTATTAGAAGAAAGCCTTATGGAAGACTGAAGGGAGTGGGAAACTGACAGAAGATTCCCTTTTTAAACAGACCCTTCATCTCAACCTCCAGCCCAATGGTTTTTTCTTGATTAGAGTAGGTAGAACAGGCTTGTTCAGGGGAGATCGATTCAAGGGAAAAAGACACTCCTGTTCCAGGGACATGAGTCTAAGAAGGGGAAACAAGGTCTCCTGACCCAAAGAAGAATACTCAAAATTATTTTGACAGATTCCCTTTAGAAAGGCGAGCAAGGAACCTGGGGATCAGGCAAATGGTAGGAAAGGTGTACAGAAGGCCTGGCGGTCAAGGGCTTGCTAAAGCATTAACTCCTAATGTCCCCTGAGTACGGAACCTTGAAAGGAAATGTTAAAAGTTGTGTGTTTTGAGGTGAGACAAAGTGATGTACTACCAAAGTGCCCTACCTGTGGCAGATCTGCTGAAATACCTGGGGATTCGAAACAAACTCCTGAGAAGAGGAAAATGCTCTGCTTAAATGTTCTGCTTGAATGTTGAGAGTCCTCTAAATGAGAATGGCCCAGAGACTCAGCAGGATGTTCACGGCCCATTTGAAGATAAGGAGACCCTACGTGTTGAGAAAAAACAGAGAAACTGGTGATTTATGTAAGTCATTGCCATACTGTTGTCAATGCCAACCAACACAGCCCAACCCTTTAGGAGAGTTGAAAAGAAAAGACAAACATTTATAACTGCACTCAACACTTTCCAGTTCAAATAGTGTCTAGACCATGATCTGTCTGACCTTCAAGCACAACACCCCACCCCCAACTTCTGGTATCAGTAGACAATACCACTGGTTGTGTTTGAAGAAGAGAAGAGCCTCTCTTGATGGGTCAATGTAGAAACCAGAATCATGTCCTTGTAGTTCTCTTGAACTGCATTTCAATGGGTAAGTATATGTTGAATCACATGTCCCAGCATGCGATGAGACCATGGAACAACGTCCACAGGTGCTGCCTAAAAGAAAAGACAGAAAAAAAAACATACAGCTGATAAAAAGAAAGCAACACAAAAGGGAGGGTAAGTACTCCGCTTAGCATAAGCCCTTGGCATTATAACTAATTGCTTGCTGAAGCTTCTTGGTCCAGTAGAAGGTAGTACATGAGTATTTGCAATCTGGAAGACCATTCCTTGGAGAGTGTTGAAGACAGCCCCTATATATTCGAATTTCTGAACACGGACAAGAATGGACTTTGCCTGGTTGACCTGAAAAACAAACTACCCTAGGGTTTGAGATGTGGCTTCCTGGGTTTTCTGCAGAGGGAGATTGG
Source organism: Lissotriton helveticus (assembly GCF_964261635.1). Lineage (NCBI taxonomy): Eukaryota > Metazoa > Chordata > Amphibia > Caudata > Salamandridae > Lissotriton > Lissotriton helveticus. The sequence continues at coordinate 316,686,734 of NC_136060.1, forward strand.
ATTAACAAGCCATACAGATAAGGATGAACAATCATTGAATGGAAGTGCAAGTGATCCAACACTGGAGCAAGAACTTTTGTAGAGACCCAAGGAGACATCTCGAGTAAAAATGGAAGCACCTGAAACTGCCAGTGATCTCCTCCGAGAGAGAATCTGAAAAGCTTATGTGAGATCAAAGCTGCTGGAACAAGGAGATAAGCATCCTAGAGGTCAATTTTCTTCAAAAAATCTCCTAAAGACACAAGAGCAATCACTAGCTGTAGAGTATTTTTCTTGAAATGGACTGTTTGAAGGAACTTGTTATAAAAAGAAAGGTCAATATCATTCGAAAATGGCCTGAGATCTTCTTTCTAAAAATTTCTCAGTCATGTTTTATTCATTCTAGTATCTGGGACCACTATAGTATACGTAGCGCCATTCCTTAGCTGTTAAATTCCTACCTAGTTCAGTCTCCCAGCGCCTCTGACCTGGTGTTTTATCTGGAGTGTGTGGCGGTGTGAGCATTTTGTAAATTTCTGAAATGAGGTGTTTATCCGTGTCCTTGGTGAGTAACCATTTTTCGAAGGTCGTCATAGGGCGGCCCACCATGGCGGCGGTATCTGGGTCGGTGAGCCAATGTCTAAGTTGGAAGTACTGGAAGAGATGGGGATTCTCTATGTCGTACCCTTGTTTGATGTCAGCGAAAGGAAGAAATCCTCGTAGATCGAAAAGGTCGCCGGCTGAGCGACATGCAGTACCGCGCCATTGTGAGAATGCGCCCGTGTCATTGCCCAGAGGGAATTCTGGGTTATCTAGTATGGGGGTGAATGGGGAAGGAAATGATGTCAAACCTCTCCTGAGAGCAACCTTATCCCATACTTGTAAAGTCGTGCGAGTTATAGGTGACTTTAATAAGTAACGTGGTCGATGTTGCCTGGCGAGGAACGGAATACTCCAAAGCGGAGCCTGCGCCATAGCTCTATCTTGAAAGAGCCATCTCTTCTCCGATTCCGACCTATACCACTCCACTAAGTAGCGGAGTTGAGAGGCTTGGAAGTACTGCGGCAGGTTGGGGACTCCGAGGCCCCCCTCATCCATGCTGTTGTACGCTAATTGTTTATGTACACGTGCGCGCTTCCCTTCCCAGATGAAATGATGCAGAGCGGCCTGTAGATCTTTCAGGGTGCCCGCCGGAGGCGTGATCGGGATGGTCTGGAAGAGATAGAGGATCCTAAGAGGAATCGACATTTTCACTGCTGCCACTCTTCCCAGTAAGGAGAGTGGCTGTTTTGACCAGCGCGCCAGATCTGTCCGAATCCGGATAGCGAGGGCTTTGTAGTTGGTTGATCCTGTCGATTCCGTTGAGGAGGTGAGGGTAATCCCTAAGTACGGGACTTGGGCGACCAGCTGAAGACCGCTCCTTTGTCCAGTGGCAAATCCGCGTGTCTGTGTGTTTTTGCCCAGCGGCAGTATCAGAGATTTACCTCTGTTAATGCGGAACCCCGAGACGGAGCCGAATGCCTCGAGTTCCTCCATGAAAGCAGGTATGGAGTTGTCTGGGTGGTCAAGGGCGACTATCACATCATCTGCATATAAACTAATCGTGTGAGGTTCGTTTCCAAAGATGAAACCCTTAATGTTGGGGTTGTCCCGAACCTTCTGCGCCAAGGGCTCTATATACAGAGCAAATAGAAGGGGGGAAAGGGGATACCTTTGTCTGGTGCCGCGCTGAATTTCAAATGGGTCTGAGCGTAGGCCGCCCATCCGGACCCTAGCCTGGGGATGATGGTAGCAACCTGCTATCCAAGAGCAGAAGCGGTCACCCAGCCCGAAACGCCTCAGGACCTGTTGTAAATATGCCCAGTCCACGCGGTCGAACGCCTTTTCCGCATCAATGGCGAGCTGTGCGGAGTCTGAGGCTTGAAAATGCGATTTGTCAATTAGATGAAATACCCTTTTAGTGTTGTCGCTGCACTGCCGGTTGGGCACAAAACCCGATTGGTCTGGTTCCAAAATCCCGGGAAGGCAGGGGCCAAGACGTGCGGCAAGAACGCCAGTAAAAAGCTTTAGGTCAAGGTTCAATAGTGAAATAGGGCGGAAAGCAGAGCAATGTGTCGGTTTCTTACCGTGTTTTGGCAGTACCACTACTTCCGCGGCTAGCATGTCCGAGGGGATAGCGCCCGGGCCCTCGAAAGAGTTAAAAAGGCGGGTGAGCACTGGAGCTACCAGCCGGCTGAAGATCTTATAAAAACCTGCAGAGAATCCATCGGGTCCCGGGGACTTGAGCGGGCGCAAACGGGATGTGGCCGCCAGTACTTCATCCTGGCGGATGGGGGCATCCAGAGCGTCCGCATTTGCCTTGGAGAGCTCGGTTAGGGTCGTCGTATGCAAGTATGCATCTATTATCGCAGGGGATGTCTCTTCTGCCCCGTATAACGAGGCATAGTAAGAGCGGAATGCTTCGGCCACCTGGACATCTTCCGTGAGGACTGCCCCAGCGTCGTCTGTGAGACCGGTAATTTTAGAGCGTTGAGTCTTGGCCTTCAAGGCACTGGCCAATAAACGACCAGTTCTGTTACCCCCGACATAGTAGGTATGTCGAAGGCGGAAAGCCGCCAATTCCGCCCTATCGATATCCAGGCTGGCTAGTTGGGCCCTAGCCGCTTTTAATTGCTTCCAAACCCGCGGGGTGCAGGTGCGACTGTGGACCCTTTCCAATTCCGCAACACGCGCTGTGAGGTCATCCCTCTTGATTTTGCGATCTTTGGCCTCAGCCGCCGATATGGCAATTAATTCGCCGCGAACGACCAACTTCAGGGCTCCCCAAAGAGCCGTCATGGAGATTCCCGGCGTGTCGTTAGTGACCAGGTAGTCAGTAATGCAATCGCCAATTCTTTTAGTGATGTCTGGTCGCTGCAATAGGGTTTCGCGTAGGCGCCATGGGCCCCGAGGGCAACAAGCCGCGCCGACTTTGAGCGACAGTTCCACCGCGTTGTGGTAGGAAATGGCTGCAGGTAGTATGCTAACATCCTCAAGTGTTTTGAGCAGTGCCGATGAGCCTAGGAAATGATCGAGCCTGGAGTATGTGTGATGGACATGCGAGTAAAAGGTGAATTGCGATACCGTCGGGTGTTTGGCCCTCCAGAGATCTACCAATTTCCTATCTGTGAGCCATTCAAGGCCACCCGACGAGACCGCACCTGTCTCTCCATACCGGTGTGTGTCCATAACGATGTTGAAATCCCCCCCTAAGAGTTGGGGTGAGTGCGAGGATTGAAGCGCCTCTGAGACAGCGTTTTTCAGAAAGGCCTCCTGTCCTGTATTTGGGGAATAAAGGGATCCTATTGTGAGATGTGTATCTCCTAGCTGAAACGTGTGTGCTAACAGGCGGCCTTTAATTTCCCCCACCTTGTCTCCCACTCGCCCCCTAAAGTGTTTAGATATTAGGATTGCCACTCCGGCCTTTTTCGTGGGGGTGGAGGAAAAGAGTTGTTGTGGGAAGGCTCGAGAGCGCATTCTATGCCAGTCCTTATGTAAGAGGTGGGTCTCCTGCAATAAGCAGATATCGGCCCCCGAATTTTCCAGGTAGGAAATAACAGCTCTCCTCTTAACGGGGTTATTCAGCCCTTTTACATTGAGGGTCAATATTCTAAGGGTGGCATCAGTCATGGCCAGGTGGACATATGGCGTAGCTCAATGTCATCCTCCCATGTGTGTAGTGCATCGGCGCCTCAGATCGCAAACAGTAACCCCCTTTGTGACCTCGCCGACCCCTCTCGATCCTCCCGATGTATTTAGTCGTCATGAATCGTAACTGGCATCGGAATGACATGTCAAATCTGCATTCAATAGAACCCTTCTGGCACACTGGTTCCTGCCCTCGGACCCTCCCGTGACCCCAAACCCCCCCAAACCACCCAACAATCAAACTGTATGCTCGTGTGAAAAGTTAGAAAGCGCCCCCCTCCTCCCGACTCCCCCCTCCCAACCCCAAAACCAAAGAAATGCATAGTCCCAGTCCTGTTAGTCCGCACAGGGCCGTGGTAGAATGTTCTGAAAGGGTCATCTCCGACGGCGGCCTCTCTGGTCCCCCCACCCGATCGCACCCGCCGCAGGGGCAGAGTATGTGCTATAGGCAATCTCCCCCGGAAAAGGAATTTTCACTCAGAAGTAGAAGTTTCTTTGGCCACCTCTGCCACCGCTGTTGCGCGTTCCTGTGAGGTGACAGAGGCGTCTGGCTTCAGGCGGCGTGACGGGAAGCGTTTAGAAATCACTGTCCGCCAGCCCCCCTTGGACGGTCCCTGTGAGTCTCGTGACATAGGATCATCATCTTCTTGGTCAAGTCCCAAGAGGGTGCAAGTGTCTTTAAGTGACCGTAACTGATGTAGACGTCCATTCCATTTGAATATTATACGAAACGGGTGTCCCCACGAGTAGGGGATCTCCTGGTGTCGTAGGAAGTCCGTCACTCGTGTGAATTCCTTTCTTTTTTGGAGAGTGATGGAGGAGAGATCCTGATATAGGGCAATGGGATGACCCTGAAATTGAAGGGGCTGGGCTCGCCGAGCCTCTCGGAGAATCCTCTCCTTTAACGGAAAGTCAGGGAGGAAAGCCAAGATGTCTGGTGGCGGGGCTGGGGCTCTTCGAGGTAGACCTACTCTGTGCGCCCTGTCGATGCGAATGGTGAAGTCCGCCGGCTCCCCCAAGACGCTCCTGAAGAGGGCCTGCAGGTATGCGGTGACATCAGTCCCCTCTGCTTTCTGAGGGACCCCCCGGACCCGTATGTTGTTTTGACGGGAACGGTTTTCAAGGTCCTCTGCGTGGGCCTGGAGGTCCAGCTGTTGATCCGTGAGTCGCAAGACTTCCTGCTGGAGCTGTTCAATTTCATTGCTTCTGGTCTGGTCAGCTTCCTCCACAGCAACCACACGTTCACCGAGGCCCTCCACATCGCGTCGGAGCTCCCGGACCTCTCCCGCAACCTCCTGTTGTAAGGATTTGAAGTCTTCCCTGAGCGAATTAAATAATGTTTCTAGAAAGGATCTGGTGATGGGCACCTGGTCATCCGTTGTTGTTGGCGGCGATTTCTGGGTCACTTGGGACGGTGGATCCTTGCCAATCTTGGGCTGTGACTTAGCCAGTAGTTCAGGAAGCGTCTGGGGCCCCTTTTTCCCTCTTTGTCCCGCCATAGTGTGGGGATCCTCGGAGATAGGCAGGCGGCGGGTCCTGGGACCCGTGTTAGAGGTAGGGGGACGGCGATATACGTTTTGGGGGGAGAGTACACCAGCGCAGTCCAGGTCACCCCCCCACAGCACCCGAGGTCAGGGCAGATGTAGCCGGGTGTTCCCCAGCCGGCTGGGAGGGTAGTGAGGCCGGCCTCTTCTCAGGCAACCATCTGTCCCTCCGCCGGAACACTGTACAGTATATTGCATTAGGGCTTGTGAATTGCGGCCCCACAGTTCCTGCTTAACGTGCCCGGACCAACCTCACATGCGATGCAGTTTCGGACTTGTAAGCCAGCCCCACGCCGGGGGCTCGATCGTGCCCCCCGAATCTTCCCCTGCGCCCACCTCTGCTCTCCTCACCTTTGCGTTCCCTGAGTGCTCTGGGATCGTGGGTCGCGAGGCCTCTCCAGCGCCAGCCCCGCCGGTCATTTTGCGGCTTCCTCTGACCTCTTGGGGCTTCCACAGCTCGAGCCGTTGTGGGGGGGGGGGGGGCAGCGTTGTGTTGTCTGCTGTTGGTGGGGCACGCTCCAGTCGCGCAGGAGCGCTCCGACCAGCCTGCGCCAAGAAGTTCAAATGTCCGATAGGTAGGTCTGGAGCCGGGGCCTCAATTTTCGCGACCGCCGGCTGAATCGTCTCTAAGTTCTGGCCGGGTCGCTAGGATGGCAGTGCGTCGCTACTTGCCCCCAAAACTCTAGTGGTAGCGGCGGGGGGTGCTGGCCAGGTCACTTCGCTAGTATGGCCCGCTCTGTCCGCGCGGGGTCACTCCGGCCGGTCTGCGCCAAGGAGTGCAGATGTCCGAGAGGTAGGCCTGGAGCCAGGGCCTTAAGTTTCGCGACCGCCGGCCGGGTCCGCTCTAGTTACCGGCCGGGTCTCTAGGCTGACGATGCGTCTCTTCTTGACCCCACAGCTCCGGCGGCAGCGGCGGAAGGCACCGACCAGGCCGCTCCGCTCTTCATGCTGTAGACTCACTCAGTCCGCCGCAGAGACTCCGGGGCAGCGGCGCACAACCCGCTCAGATCTCGAGCGCGGCCGCCATCACAGACCGCTGAGTGGTGTTCTCCTTGTTTGGGTCCCCAAACACAGCCCACAGGGCTATGGTTGCACTCCGGAGGTCACCGCAGCTGTGCAGCACCTCCCCTCATGCTGTATCTCAGTCTCCCGGGGGAGATTAGGCGAAGTTTGCAGCGTTTTGGCGAGATCGGGCAGGGAGCCCCGGGGACCTGCGACCGATCACGCCGCCATCCTGGACACGCCCCTATTTCTTTACTTTTGAAGCAATTTTGGCACCCAAGCTTTAGCTTAATCTGTGAAAAGCTAAAGCACAGGTGCCACAATTGTAACAAAAGTAAAACAAATAGGAAAAATAATGGCGTCCGAACATCTTAAGCTAAAGTGCAGAGGCAACAATTGATTTAAAAATAAAGAAATAGAAAAAAAGCACATTTTATTTTTCTATCCCTTTACTTTTGAAGCAATTGCGGCACCCCAGTTTTAGCTTAAGATGTATAAAGCTAAAGTACAGTGCCGCAATTGAAAATATAAAATGTCATAAAATGAACAGAAAAATAAATGCATGCGGCTGCATTCGGCACTGGAAATAACGCTGTACTACCTACATTTGCAAAAAAAAAAAGGTTTACGTCTGTCAGAGGCAACCCATGCTCATGCGCTCAAAGCCAGTTTGCAGAACAGCAACTGACAAACCTAGAATCTGCGGTACCCTCGCAACCACAGACTCACAACCACAAAGTCCCCAGGAAGCACCAATTCACAGCTCCAGAGGTATGGTTTTGTAAGCCGAGGCACCCAAGCAGCTGCCCCGATCACACTACCTGAAGAAGATGTGGCACCCAGACAGGTAAACGAAACCAAATACCATGTATATGCAGCGCCTTTACAGCTGCATTCAAATAACATAAAAATAACTGAATTAGAAGAGGTGGGCCTAGCAATTCCTCAACCGCCTTACAGGAAACAGGGCACAGAAAAACTTAAACAGGAAGAGATAGAGGAGGGGGAGAGGTTTTATACAACTTCCTTATGACCCTTTCATAGAAGGAGAAAACAGCTTTTTTATAGGTGTTATGTGAGGAGTGATTATGCTGCACACTCCCTGTCAGGTTAGTAACCAATGTTCCACGGGAGCGAAGAAGAATCCCCACACCTCCAAGGCACAGAAGCAAGAATGCGAATAAAATACACACTCCTGTCTACTGTCCCCTAAAAGTATGAGGGAATTACCCTAGGAGTGTCCACCACTCTCCTCATACGAGGGGGTAAGCAGGGTATAGCAGGAGTAGTCGTAGGTGGATGTCCAGGCTAGAAAACAAAATAGGCAGTGTACACATATATCATTCCTTCACTAACCTTCAAGCTGGAATCATTGACATGCGTGATTATTCAGGTGTGCTTACCCCAATTGTAGATTAGGCAGGCTTTCTCGAGGAGTTCTAGGAAAGGTAGCCAGGATAATGAGCCACGGGCTATGAGGAATAGAGCTCTCGAGGGACATACACACCAGACCAACACAAAAACAAAAATGGGGTATGTGAGGAGCACCGGCCGGCTGTTGTGGGCTAAAACAGCGGAGCAGTACACACACACACGAGGAGAGACACCCGGCCCTCAAAGGAGGTAAGGGCGGAGCGCTCACTCTCACAGGAAGGGTTTAAACAAACAAAGAACTCGCCATGTATTTCATTCATACAACAGAAGCGAGAAAAAGAATCCAAGCGAAATGACGCCCGCAAAATGCGTAAGAAAAGCAAGGGTAGTCGCGAGTAAACTCTCGCGTAGGAATTCAAGAAATGCCGAAGCTCGGCAAAGACGCTCTCACTCTCAAACAACCATCCAGCGGCTGCAAGGACAGGGGAATGAAGGCAAGGAAGCGGGGAAGGGTCCGAGGAGACTCGCAGGTTTCCACAAGACGCCACCGAACCTCGAGCCAGGAACCAGGAAGTGAAGAGGGGGCGTGGTACCGGAACAGTAAGCCAAGCAAAGGCTATGTTCTGCCGTGCCTCTTTTCACTGGTTAGGGAGCGTCTAAAAAGAACAGGCTGTTTGTTTGTAGGGACCTGGGTAAAAGACCACAGCCCAACAACCTCGCATGTCAAGGCTATTGATTCCTAACACTCCCTCCACAAGTGTGGAGTGGGACATGGATTGGAAGATGAGGAGGTAATGTGACACATATCATCAGAGCTTGTACAAGTTAAAGAAATTAAAAAATATATATAATTTTGAATCAACTTTATCATATGTTACATGATGTTGGTTGTATGATTTACATAGCAAACATTTTCAGGACTCGGCTCATGCACGGGCTCTAAGATCCGAGAAAGACCATTGGCTCTGCTCTCCCTAATGTGTTTGTCCACCTATCTCCACTTTTCAGTGCAAAGAGGAGTAAGATAGAAAGCCTACCTGTTTTCAGAAAACACTGCCCGCTATTGCCTTATAAAGCCCTCCATCCCAGTTTCTGGTAAGACAGCCTATGGAGTTGTTTCTCCATGGTGATATCAACAGGTTCAGGCCCCACCAACATCGACCTCTTCATCAGTGATTGGTAAAAGGATTACCAATTACTTTTAGAAATACATATTTCTATATCTTATGTTCTTTAAAAAGCACTTGGGATAAAAGTGCCATATAAGTAAAAGATAATTATTCTGATTGTGCAAACAGTGGCAGGGCTGTGTCAGCAGATACCTAAAACAAAATGGGTTGAATTAAAATTGTGTTTTATCCAGTTATGGGCACCAACGTAGGAATGAGTCTTCCAAAGTACTTCCTGGTGCAGCTCAGCACTAAAATAACATGCAGTCTTCAATAATGTGCCGTACTGTGGCAGGCGGGTCTCATTGAGGCTGATGGGGATGTGTTCCACATCCTGGTCGATAGACTGTTAGTTCCTGCTTATAAGTGTAAAGGGGAGAAAAGTCTTGTCTAATTAGATTTTATTATTTGAACAGCCCATGACTCTGAAGGACCACTGACTCCAGGTTCTAAGTTTAGTTAGTGTATTACAAAGCCAAGAACAATTGGACATACAAACACCTCAGAACAAGGGTGTAGAAATACATTGTAACTAATACAAAGCCAAACCTATGGGCCAAGTTCAATCTGTGAAGCATGCAAAGAATGACCAGCTCCAAAATCAGGATGCAGATAATCACTGCGCAAACATCAAGAGTTTTCTTCATTTCAGGGTCGTTGGAATTCTTGGAGATTGGGGAACGTGTCTTTGCAGACCAGAGCCCCCTCTGTTCATGGACTTGGGTCTCATTACAGTATTCATAACCTCAGGTACCTGCACTACCTCCTAATCTTGAAGCTGGTTTGTGGAATTTAATTTACACTTGCGCTTCTTGACAATAATGACATGCAGTGGTTTTCCACAGACTTATTCTGCCAGCAAATTAGATGCTGCTGAATCATCATTAGCTCAATCTAAAGACAAACCTGGAAATAAACCGTCCCATTTCCTTAGATTCTAGAGTGTCCAACCAACTACACTGCTTAAAGGCTTGTAAAAGCCTGTCATAATAAGTAATCATGAGTAGTTCAATCTATCTTGACCCAATCGCTGTCTTGTGGCGAGATCTTAGACTGTAGCCATGTGATTACCTGCTCAAACATTTTCATGATAAGGGTGAAGGACCATGCGTTATGGGGTCTGGATCCAGTTCGGCATATGGCCAATCAACAGCAATTTTACAAGCAGACCACAAATCACTAGATACCACAATGTCAAACAATGTATTCAAATCCATTCACAATACTTTTGAGATCTTAACAAAGCGATCAACTTTTGTGTACCATTCTTCAGGCTTCTCTCTCAGCTGAGGAAAGTAATTCGTGAATGCTGCCATATCTCCCCTCCTCCAAGGCACATGCATATACCCTCTGCTCGGTACCTCTCACAATGGGTAACCCTCTACTCCTACTGTTCCCCCTCCTCCCAGAGGTGGTGTATCCCCTTTCCCCTTCTTAGAATTCTTCTTCTTCAACCATCTTCCTTCCCCTTCAAGCATACTCCATCCACGTATTCCTACAACCAATTCTCGAATGTGTGTTCTCAACCATATGACCCATTTCTCTTCAAATTCTTGATCACTGTAATTTAACCTGTGACTTCCCTGTAACATTTTCAATTTTGACAAATCCACATCAGACTTTTGTGCAAATTCTGTTAATTTCTCATGTGCAAGCCTTGCCTTGCAAGAAACATCCTTCGCCACAAACTCATCCTGCTCATAAAGCTCTATCCTCTCCACAGGCAGACTTCCACTTCTGCCTTCAGCCTTACAACATCCAGCACTTTGGCTTTTACTGCAAACCTTGATGGTTACCTGACTTTACATGCTACCCCATTCTTCCCTTTCACTGCTCTGATTTCTGTGGCGGTTTCTTGTCGGACCCCCAGAAGCTACCTGATCGACTCCTACTGCTGACATCCTCCCCACAGGTCCTCTGACTGGAGATTCCCACATCCTCAAATCAGAAAGTCAATCCACCAATGACACTGATCGTACTGCTCTAGACCCAACACGCACCCTAGAAAGAATCTGCAGTTGCTGGCAATTGGAGTACTAGTTTCTACAGGCATCACATATGGATCACTTCCGTTTGCTGTAACATTTCCTCCTAAGTTGACTCTTTCCCGTTTTCCAGACTGTAGCTGACTCCTACTTTCCCCCTGACTTCGCTCATACACTGGCACTACAGGTCTAATGGTGACTGGAACCATGAGAACTTCTGGTAATCGCATAGCAGCATTAACTCCTCTCATCTCTGTGCTTCCCACTGATATCCTTGCTCCTTCTATTCCAGTTGAAATCTTCCCCACCACCCTCAGGGTTAGCTTGCGGTATTCCCATTCTCTCAGTTTTCACTATGTTTGCCAATTCCCATCTTCCCTCGTCCGAGTCTGGGTTGTATGGTGGAGGACGCTCTGCGAACAATTTGTCAAACAGACTGTCATCGGTGTCACTATCATCCTCATCCTTCCTGTTCCAAGCTTCTCACTCTTTCACCAACAGTGGGTATAGCCTCTCCCTCAATGGTGTCTACTCTCCAACTCTCCAACTGTGCATCCCATCGTGCATCCTGAGATGCCTTCATCGCATTTTTCATCCTTCCCTGACTTCTATCCCTGCTCTTCGCCTAAGCTGCTCGCATCCTCGTGTCTAATGCCTCAAACGGTGTTGTCCTAGGTCGAGGTCCCAATGAAACCATCACTCCCCACTACTGATATAGCCCCTCCAATTGAAAGGAGCTGTTATGTGGAAAAGCCAAATCTCCTTCCTTTTCAGTAATCTTGTGCCAGTTTTGAAGCCAAACTATAGTCTGAAGTCCAACATTCGTTGCCATGTAATGTGCTGGTGTATCAACGGGTACATTCGTTGCCATGTAATGTGCTGGTGTTTCCTCGGGTGGTGCATCCCCACCCACTCAAGTCACCACTCCCCTATCTCCCCTACAAAGATCTCATAATACTCTAAAGCATTGTTTGATTGAATCAAACTCCTTACCCACAAGATGTTTTCTTTTCAACTTCCTGATGACAACCCACCAATCCCAGCGTGGCATTCCACCACCCATCCTATTGCAGCGCGGCACACTCCGACATCACTCTTCCTACTCACAGCCATTCATCCTCCTTCACACTCTCTCTTTACGTATTCACACTCTCAATCATACAAACAAGTAACTGTCCATGAAACGACCAGTCACATAAATCAAATCAAGTAACTGTCTGTCCACGAAATGACCAGACAGTCACATTAACAAGTCTCTTCTCTGCAAGATCGATAGAATTTAGTCACTCAAGAACATTCACACACTGTGATCTGTGACCTGCGCTGGCCACTTGGGTCTATACAGTCCACCTTTGTGCACAGGGCTTCCTAGATGACTCTAACAGGTCCACTCTCAAAAAGGTTCCCTATCTCAGGCGGGTCATCGAGAGCGCTTCACGACTTCCCGCAAATCATTGGTCAGACAATTACATCAAATTGGTGTCTTCTACATCACAAATCTATCCCGGGATCTTAGGCTACTCTTCGAGCCTGGCATCAAAGCGAATCAAATCATCATGGACTCTGTGATTTCAGCCCGAAACACATTCACTCGACTATCATCTAAGTATGGGCGTATTTTGCGTATTTTGCGGCCTCGAAATAACAAAAAAATCCACGAGTTCGCGAAAAAATTAGCGAACTCGCGGATTTGCACAAATTGGGGTAAATGTTTAGTGCTTTTCCTACACTACAGCTGCGTAAAGGGCCAGAAGAGTTGTCTCCAGTGACCACATGTGTCTGTACCTTTGCCATCGCGCCGATAAGCGCCGAGGTCCCTCGATTGAGCTGTTCATCACAGTGGGGGTAAGGGCGGGATGATGTTGCATACCCTAGTGTGTGTGGTGCTGGGCCAAACAGGCGGGGTTTCTATGCGAATTCACATGCCTCTTGTTTAGAAAGGGTCAGAGGCCGATCAGAGCAGCAGATGAGGAGAAAGCAGCCTCCTGGTCACAGGACGAACACAGGGATTGCGCTCGAGAAACTCGTGGATGCAAAGACATCCATCAAGGGTTACAGCTAATTGTAGACAGTAGATCTGGGAAGAAAGCACACCTGGATAGACTCGACCGTGCTCACTAGTTTTTTGGGCTAATTATAATGCATTACGGAATTTGAGCTTCAACTCGGGCACCTTCTTTATTTATATCTGTAAGTGCTTCCTGTTGAGGTTTAATAATTTTTGTGACAGGAGTATCGTGCCAGAATAAATCATGCCTGCATATTTTATCCACGAAGATGCCACAGTGTTGTGCCATACCTCTACTCAACTGGACTACTTTCTACTGGTTAATCAGTAAGTGCTACCTCGTTGGGTAAATGTGTAGTGCTTTTCTTACACTACAGCTGCGTGAAGGGGCCAGAAGAGTTGTCTCCAGTGACCACGTGTGTCTGTACCTTTGTCACCATGCCGATAAGCGCCGAGCTCCCTCGAGTGAGCTCTCCCTCACAGTCGGGGAAAGGGCGGGAAGATGTTGCATACCCTAGTGTGTGTGGTGCGGGGCCAAACGGGCGGAGCATCTATGCGAGTTCACATGCCTCTTGTTTATAAAGGGTCAGAGGCCGATCAGAGCAGCAGATGAGGAGAAAGCAGCCTCCTGGTCACAGGAAGAACACGGGGATTGCGCTCGAGAAACTCGTGGATGCAAAGACCTCCATCAAGGATTACAGCTAATTGTAGATGGTAGATCTGGGGAAAAAGCACACCTGCATAGACTCGACCGTGCTCACTAGTTTTTTGGGCTGATTATAATGCGTTACTGAATTTAAGCTTCCACTCTGGCACCTTCTTTATTTATATCTGTAAGTGCTTCGTGTTGAGGTTTAATAATTTTTTTGACAGGAGCATCATGCCAGAATAAATCCTGCCTGCATATTTTATCCACAAAGATGCCACCATGTTGTGCCATACATCTACTCAACTGGAGTACTTTTTACTGGCTAATCAGTAAGTACTACCTCGTTGGGTAAATGTATAGTGCTTTAGCTACACTACAGCTGCGTAAAGGGGCCAAAAGAGTTGTCTCCAGTGACCACGTGTCTGTACCTTTGCCACCGCGCCGATAGGCGCTGAGGTCCCTCGAGTGAGCTGTCCATCACAGTGGGGGAAAGGGCGGGAAGATGTTGCATACCCTAGTGTGTGTGGTGCGGGGCCAAACGGGCGGGGCTTCTATGCGAGTTCACATGCCTCTTGTTTATAAAGGGTCAGAGGCTGATCAGAGCAGCAGATGAGGAGAAAGCAGCCTCCTGGTCACAGGAAGAACACGGGGATTGCGCTCGAGAAACTCGTGGATGCAAAGACCTCCATCAAGGATTACAGCTAATTGTAGACAGAAGATCTGGGGAGAAAGCACCACTGCATAGACTTGACCATGCTCACTAGTTTTTTGGGCTGATTATGATGCGTTACTGAATTTGAGCTTCAACTCGAGCACCTGCTTTATTTATATCTGTAAGTGCTTCCTGTTGAGGTTTAATAATTTTTGTGACAGGAGCATCATGCCAGAATAAATCCTGCCTGCATATTTTATCCACGAAGATGCCACAGTGTTGTGCCATGCCTCTACTCAACTGGAGTACTTTCTACTGGCTAATCAGTAAGTGCTACCTCGTTGGGTAAATTTATAGTGCTTTTGCTACACTACAGCTGTGTAAAGGGGCCAAAAGATTTGTCTCCAGTGACCAAGTGTTTGTACCTTTGCCACCACGCCAATAGGCGCCGAGGTCCCTCGAGTGAGCTGTCCATCACAGTGGGGGAAAGGGTGGGAAGATGTTGCATACCCTAGAGCGTGTGGTGCGGGGCCAAACGGACGGGGCTTCTATGCGAGTTTACATGCCTCTTGTTTATAAAGGGTCAGAGGCCGATCAGAGCAGCAGATGAGGAGAAAGCAGCCTCCTGGTCACAGGAAGAACATGGGGATTGCGCTCGAGAAACTCATGGATGCAAAGACCTCCATCAAGGATTACAGCTAACTGTAGACGGTAGATCTGGGGAGAAAGCACACCTGCATAGCCTCGACCGTGCTCAGTAGTTTTTTGAGCTGATTATAATGCGTTACTGAATTTGAGCTTCAACTCGGGCCCCTGCTTTATTTATATCTGTAAGTGCTTCCTTTTGAGGTTTAATAATTTTTGTGACAGGAGCAATGTGCCAGAATAAATCCTGCCTGCATATTTTATCCTCAAAGATACCACTGTGTTGTGCCATACCTCTACTCAACTGAAGTACTTTCTACTGGTTAATCAGTAAGTGCTACCTCGTGGGGTAAATAAATGTATGTGAAAAAAAAAAATCCGCCCGCGAGCGGACTTGCGGATTTTACGGCAATTTCGCGAGATTCACGGATTGCGAAATTGCCGAAAATCCGCAAATTCCGCGAGCGGAACGGATTTTCGGCACATACTTACTAGCATCGCATCTCCGCAAGACATCATACAATCAAATTATCACCACATTCTAACACACAAAATCCCTAGTCATACTCACTCCACCGTTCACTGCTGTTGTCGCCACACCATCAATCTCCGTCGGTCTCTGCAAAAGTGTGTCGTTCTCGGCCCACAAGCTTTTGGGCTCTCATTCTTTGGGGCTCTGCTCTACTATAACTTTCTAAATTCTCCCCTCACTTCAAGAGGAAACCATCTGACATTGCTACCAACTTATAGGGCTGGGTTAAACATCTTAGATTTACTCGGGAACCCCTGGTCTATAGACCGTTGGTTCCTGCTTAAAAGTGTAGAGGGGAGAAATGTCTTGGCTAATTAGATTTCACTATTCAAATAACCCATGGCCTAGAAGAATCCCTGACTCCACGTTCTAAGTGTAGTTAGTTTATTACAAAGTCAAGAACAATTGGACATACAAACACCTCCGAACAAGGGCATAGAAATACATTGGAACTAATTCAAAGCCAAACCTACGGGCAAAGTTCAATCTGTGAAGCACGTAAAAAATGACCAGCTACAAAATCAGGACGCAGATAATCATTGCGCCTTTATCAAGAGTCTTCTTCATTTGAGGTTTGTAAGTGAAAAGCACTAGTCTGTCCCTACACTACCACTAATGTGACATCCCTACTTAGACCTAAGAAGTACACTCAAGTTGAATTGGTCAAGTAGCATAAAGCTACAGAGCTCGTTCTAAGATGCTCCTTCTCTATCCAACAGATCTCCTCTCCTAACTCAAGCCCTGGGGCACTGTCCTTAATTCCAGCATCAAAATCCTAGGACACACCCATCTTCTCATCACAAGATCATCCCATCCGGCTGGACACCTCCTCATAGGTAACTTTCCAGTTGAGGTCCATCCTCCCAGCCTCTTCCTTGATGACCTTGATGACCTTTATTCCCAGACCTTCTCCAGTGAGAAAGAACACCATGCCACATTATCAGCACACCTCGTTCAAATGTATCCTCTCCTCCCCATGCATAACTCTTAAAACAAAAGCGTAATTATAGCTAATAAAGATGCATTTCTCCACCTGCAACAGAAAAGTGAGAAAGAAAAAATTTGGCATACACATGAACATTACAAATGCTATAGTTATGAGAGCCAGGGAAAAATACACATGAAGCCTACAAAAAATCTGCTAACATAAGAATCACAGTAGATCTTCGCTGAACACACATATACATGAGCATTATTACTGTGCACTTCTAAATCAATGTGTTACATGGCATTAAATTAATTTCTCATTAGTCATTTGTAAAACGAGCATTAAGACTTTACCATTCAAAGCACAGTTACAATGTTAATTTCTCCACATTGCATGAAATCCTTCTATCACAGTGCTTTACAAGGGGGGCGTGGCTTATGCGCCGGCGAGTGATGGTGCTGCCTTCGTGAGCTCCGTGAAGACGCGGGAATCCCGGCTGTGTTTCTGGTAATTTCCCTGCATACGGAGACCGGCAAACGGCATCCCTGCATGGCGGAACATGGTCCCCGTGCGTTGCGAGTTGCAGCGGCTCTCGTAATTGCCGCTATCATCTCCTTTTACCGCTGCACTTTCCTCAGCTACTGCGGGACGCGGGCGGCCGCCATTTTGTGCCGCCGCGCTCGCGTCCCGTTTTTCTGTCATCTCTACCGCCTTAGCAGCCTGTTATCCTCCTGCTGCAACAAATGGTCATATTTTGACAAGGTATGTGCTACGGAATGCGCATCATGCTACTACTATGTTGTCATGACTTTTACCGCCAAAGCTCTCTTCATAACTTCTAATTACGCTAAAACTACATAGCAGCGGCCATTTTGTGGTGCTCCCTGCGCAATGCTCAATACCTTCCTTTCCTCTGCTGACAATCCTCCGTGGAACATCAACTGATCCCCTTGGGTTCCATATATTATGGACGCTTTGCTGTTTCTCTGATACCATATCCCTGGATGGTTTTTTGACTGCGTTTTGAATTGATTTTTACTACATTTTGACACAAGTCCTGTGGGTTTGAGGTATTGCTTCTCCATTGCTCCGTATTACCTCATATTTGACCTCTTCCATCCAGTACTTCTTATACCTCTACATATTGGGTCTCAACATTTTGTCTATTGCGGTGTGGCTTCCATCCCTGCGGTCCTTCTAGTTTGCCCCTCTGTTGGCATCATGTCTCAGAACGCAGGCCACGCGAGATCGTCTGTCACCGGTACCACACCGAAACGCTTAAGAATGACCCTCCACCTCCAATTCGCTCCTCTCAGAACCCCGTGCTGGATTCTATTCTAGAAGAGGTTCGTGGCTTACAACCTTTCATGTTGGCAACTAACGAGAAGCTCAAGCAGATAGAGGATAGATGGGTCGTCATGGAGAACAAAGTTCTGCAACTAGAACAACGCATCAGTGACGTCCAGGATGTATCTACGAAAATTCCTATTCTTGAAAAAGAGATACAGCAGTTGAAACTCCACACAGAAATCGTAACAGGAGGAATAACCTCCGTATTTATGGTGTTCCGGAGTCCCTTGGGGAGGCTGATATGGTGTCCTTCATCCGCAAATTTCTCTATGAACTTTTGGAACTCCAACCAGAATCTACTCCTCTAAACATACAGCGTGCTCATCGTTTGGGCCGTCCAACGTCCAACCCGACCAAACCTAGAGGTATTATCCTGCTTTTTCTTGAATTCACCGAATTGATGACTGTTCTTAAAGCTGCAAGATCAAAACGTCGCCTCATTTGGTCGGGCCACACCATCTTTATAGCCCAAGACTTATCGAACGCCACGAATGCACGTCGCAAGGAGTTCCTTAATCTGCGTCCACGTATGAGGGAATTGAGCATTCAATATGGAATCCTACATCCTTGTCTCTGAAAAATAACTCACAATGGTCGTTCCCGTACATTTGATGATCCTCTGAAGCTTCGAGAGTATCTCCAAACTGTCTCTGCTTCCACGATGGACACTAATGACTGAAAATAACTCTTTTCTGTTCTCTGTATCCACTTATCTTCTGTCTTGACGACTGTTGTGGCCTTGTCCCGGTCTCTTCATTGTAATTCTTTGCTACAACTTTTCTTCTTTTTTTTTGATTGTATCCTATCTATATTCCCGCGTTTTCCTCGCTCTGTGGGGTAGGCGCCCGCGCTGGCGTCTCCATGCTCCTAATGTCTAGGTATTCTCTTTTTTCTCAGGTCTGGCGTCTTTGCCTTGATCTGTTTCTTATCTCTCTCCTTCTTTTTCTTTCTTCTCTTTTTCTTCTTTTCACAGGCCATTCATGTTTTCCCCTTGCTCATTTATGTTCCGTTCTCTTTTTTTGTATCTCTTATTTCCTTTCTTCTTGTTACCTCTTGTACTCCTCATTGTTCCCCCTCTCTTTTTCCTATGCTTGAGATGCTCATTCCTCTACTGTTTCTCTATATTTACCCGATTTTCCTTGCCTTTGTTCATATTTTGTATTTGATTCTCATTTCTAACATGTTTGTCTCCATTGTCTTTCCTTGTAGTTGTTCACCCGCAGTGTATTGGACCCAGATGTTACCCTCCTCCCTTGCCTTCCATCATGTGTAATTTTGTAACGTGGAATGTTCGTGGTCTTGGCAACCCTGTTAAACGTCAAAAGGTACTGTCCCATCTATCCAAGTTAAATGCTCAGATTGCTTTTCTCCAAGAAACTCATTGTACAGATGTCGAATCATTGAAACTTAAGAGGGCATGGGTGGGTCAAGTTGTATTTTCTCCTGCTGTTGATAAAAAAGGTGGTGTTGCTATATTGTTTCGTAAAGGTTTGGATGTTCAAATTCTCTCTTCTCAATCAGATGATAAAGGCCGTTGGGTTATGTCAAAAGTGACTATACAAAACAAAACTATGGTGCTCCTGAATATTTATGGTCCTGTCCGACCAGACCCTAAATTTTGGACTGACGTCAAAATCCTCATCTCCTCCATTGACTGCCCTAACATTATCATAGCTGGTGACCTTAACCAATGGTTAGATCCCTTTTCAGATAGACTATCTTCCTCCAAATTCCAGCCTGATAAGACACATAAATCCTTCCAATCAGCCATTGCCTCACGTCCCCTTTTTGATGTGTGGAAAACATGCAATCCGAACTCACTCGAATATACATTCTACTCTAATGTTCACCACACCCGGTCCAGAATTGATTATATTCTAGTCAGCAAATCCCTTCTCCCTGCGATTCAGAAGTCCGAAATTGGTTCTATTTTTCTCTCGGACCATGCACCTGTTTATGCCACTTTTGACCTGGCCCAAACCTCCTCCTCTTTCAATCGATGGAAATTTAACACTTTCCTTCTCTCCGATTCTGTATTTATGTCTAAAGTTAAAGATTTCATCTCTGAATTCTTTTCCCTCAATTTACCCCATGACACGTCAGTTTCGAATAATTGGGATGCCTTTAAAGCTGCTTTACGAGGTTTCACAATTTCTTATGTATCTAGGAAAAAGAAGCTCAACCGTGATAAATATACCGCCCAACTCTCCAACATCAAGACCCTAGAACACTCTTACTTTTCGTCCAAGAATCCTGACGCTCTCCTCCAACTTATCAAACCCAAATCTGACCTCAATCAAATTGCCACAGTTGAAGCTTGTAACACCCTCTTGAAGATTAAATCTAAATTTCATGGGGGTCAGAATAAAGCTGGGAAAATGCTAGCGAACTATCTCAAAATTAAATCTGAGCGGAAATCAATTGGCTCTATTCTCAACGAAGTAACCAACACATTGGTTTCTTCTGATGAGGATATTGCACAAGTATTTCACAACTACTATAAACTCCTGTATACTGATGATACGCACCCTGATGATGATGACCTCTCCCGTTTTTTCAAAGACCTTCCTCCTCCCCCATCTCTCCCTACCGAATTTCATCAACTAGAGTCTGACATTACCCCTCAGGAAATTCTCAAAGCAATTACCTCCCTAAAGAAAGCGAAAGCTCCTGGTCCAGATGGTCTTCCAATTGAATTTTACGCCAACATGCATTCTATTTTTATCCCCCATCTTTTACAACTTTTTAACTCCTTTATTGCAAATGCCAAAGCCTCTGGCTCCTTTTTGGATGCCCTAATAATCATCATCCCCAAACCTGACAAAGACCATTCCCTTTGTAAAAACTATCGTCCCATCTCACTGATTAATTACGATTGTAAAATTTTTGCCAAAATTTTAGCAGCCCGCCTCGAATCCCTTATCCCTCTACTAATCAGCACCGATCAAGTTGGCTTTGTGAAAGGTAGACTTGCTGCTGACAATGCCCGTGTCTTTGCCAATATTATTTCACACAGTAAACAATTTAAAACCCCCCTAGCTGCCCTGTCCCTGGACGCTGAGAAAGCGTTTGACCGTATTAATTGGAATTTCATGTTTAAATCATTACAATGGTTTGGGTTTGGTCCCTATTTCATTTCCTTAGTTAAACTACTTTATTCTGCTCCTCGTGCAAGTGTTTTTGTTAATAACCAATTCTCAAAATGTTTCCCCTTATCCAGAGGAACGAGACAAGGTTGCCCTCTTTCCCCTTTACTTTTTATTCTTTGCCTTGAACCCTTCCTCATTAAAATCCGCTCTAACCCCCTAATTCATGGGTTTAAATCGTCATCGATTGAGACAAAAATTTCAGCCTATGCCGATGATGTCCTGGTTTACATGGCTAATCCTGTCTCTTCCCTTCCTCCATTTTTAGAAGAAGTCCGCTTATACTCCTCTGTTTCTGGCTATAAGCTTAATCTCTCTAAAACGGAGGTCCTACCCCTCAACTCATCTTGTTACCAATATATGTTTGCATCAACTGATTTTGCCTGGTGTCCCTCCAAGATCAAATACTTGGGTATTTGGTTTTCCTCTACCTTAGGTGAAACACTTAAATTGACCTTTACCTCCCTTACTCAAAAAATTCAATCACTCCTTCTATTATGGTCTCCCCTTTTCCTTTCATGGTGGGGTCGTTTAGACACCATTAAAATGATGATTTCCCCACATATTTTATACACTGTCTCCATGCTTCCTGTGAAAATCCCTAAATTGTATTTCAATCGGCTGAACTCCAGATGCTCCAAATTTCTGTGGAATAATAAAAGACCTCGTATTGCCTTGCATAAACTTATACGCCCAAAATCTGAAGATGGGGTTCGCTTCCCTGATTTTCAGGCATACCACTCTGCCTTTTTAATAAAACAAGCCTTCTCATTGGCTTTCGATTTCAATGATACCCCTCTGCCCAAATGGATTGCAGTCGAACGGTCCTTATTAAAAGATTTTACTTTCCAACAATCTCTTTTCATGTCAAATTGTTCATTCTTGACTACACACCCTGTACTGAAATACTCACATACTCTGCTGCACAATGTATTCTCGAAAGATTCGTCCCCCTTACAAAGTTTTCTTTCTTCTAGTGTATGGTATAACAAATATCTTAAGTACAAGGGTAAATCTTTTTATTTCAAGTATTGGAAAGAAAAGGATATTATGTTTGTATACCAATTTTTCTCTGATTCCTCCATTATTTCATTTGATGTAATGCAAACTGTGTTTGATTTACCTATACATTTTCGCAAGGAATATGACATTATTACTTCTGCCATTTTATCTCACCTATCTACCCTTCCTACTTTTGATCTCCTTCCTTCCCTTACTCCTTCCACTCCTCTATATCCTATGTTTACTCAACAAATCCCCAAAGCTGCTCTAATTTATAAACTGTTATTGGATAATGTTGGCCTTAGACCTAAAACCATTACTGAAACTGTTTGGGAAACTGATTTATCTTTCTCGTTATCTGTTGATGTTTGGGATCGCTTATGGTGTAAATTGTTTAAGACTTCGATTGCAGCTCGTATTACTCAATCACTTTTTTTTCTTTACCATAGAGCTCTTATTACCCCTGTAAGCATAACCAAATTCTCCCCTTCCTCCTCCCCCCTTTGTTGGTCCTGTTCCACCCACCCTGGCACACTCAAACATCTCTTGTTTGATTGCCCCTCTGTCCTTACTTTTTGGAGCTCAGTTTGGGATTATTGCATGCGTATTTTTCATTTTTCTGAACCATTCTCATCGTTGCACATTTTTTTAGGTTCCCTATCTGATGTTTTGGACTTGCATTCGTATAATGCTAAATTATTTGATCTTCTCATTGCAACTGCTTTCAAAGTAATTTTGTCTTGCTGGAAGGATAACACTAAATTGTCCGTGCATACATGATGGAATTTCGTATGTGATGAGCACAGAATTGCAATTGCTTCTTCTTCTTCTGTCACTTTAAAAATTAAATGATGAGCACAGAATTGCAATTGCTTCTTCTTCTTCTGTCACTTTAAAAATTAAATCTGACCTTACATGGCTACCTTTCTCTACCTTCTTATCCTCTTATCCCCCTCCCTAACCCTCCCTTCCTCTTTTTCTCTCTCCCTCTTTTTTCCTTTCTTTGCTTCTCTTTCTTTCTCTCATACATTTTCTTCCTTTTCATATTTTATCTGAACCATTTTTCATCTCCATTTATCTCTCATGGTTATCTCATATTGGTTCTGTTTTTTTTTGTCATATTGTTATATTATGCTGTACCATTTTTCTTAAACAAAATAAAAAAACTTTACTAAACTGAAAAAAACAGTGCTTTACAAGTTATTACATTTCACATTCTAAAGATCAAAGGCTAGCACAACACAATAATATAGGCAGGTGCAAACTACGCGTGATTATAATGCACCCCAACGAATTGAAGAGCATTATCGCGCTCTATCAAGGCCTTTTACAATCAGGGTTTTTTGCAGGGCTACGTGGGGAAATGTGGCACAGTCTCCCTCTGCACGTGATACACTCCTAACGAGGGGTCCAGCACATGTAAGGAACTGAGGGAATGCCTCAGATTTATTTACTATCACCTCGAGATTTTGGTGCAAAATGCAGCCGAAATCTTCCAATGAAAGTCTGAAGAATAACCAGTGAATGAGATTCAGAATTACTAATTGACCTGGTAATTTCTCATTTCTTATTCTACCCTCAGGATCCAACTTGTAATGGGCCGCATTTTCCATAAACGAGATGTTACCATCATGTGTGGCATTGGTTCTCCAGAGCAGGGCTTTAAATGGAGTACCTGTTTGCTCCTGAGAAGTACCAGAACTCTCTCAATAATTGTATTGCAGGAATGCTGAGAAGAGCAGGTATCTTACAAATGAAAGAAGTACAGGTACTCAGTACCTGACTGTACCTGCCGATCTAAACCACTAACTAATTTAAGAGACAATTCACAATGAGGCACTCTGCAGGACTGTTGACGCTTTGTTAAGTGACTGTGCCTGACTGTGCTTCAGACGAAATTAAAAGTATAAAGAATACATTTAAAGTGACATGGACAAAAAGAAATTCAGTAAACTGATTTTATTTCCTCAAAATCATCAAATAAAAGACACAAAAATTGACATTGCTTAGTCTGACAAATAATCTGCGTTTTAAACTCATTGGCTGCAGAGACCTAAAACTGAAACTCATATGAGAGAGAAGTACATACCAAAGCTCATGATAAGTTAATTATGTAGAAGCTAGGTTAAATGTTACCCAATGCAAAACTGTTGTATTAAAACCCTGATGGCAACGCTTTCAAAGTAGACAAATATCTAAAGGCACCTTTTCTTACCTTTTTTGTAAATGACATATATGAAAAAAACACCCGAGCTGGTAGGTGAAGTCAATGGAAAGATTTATGCAAGATGGCGCAGGAAACAGACAACATAGGAAGGATAGGGTGGGGAAGACATCTGTCTAGTAGAAATGCCCAGAGGAAATGTTAGGAAGATTGTACTGCGTGGCCTGAGCCAAGGATTGGACAACTGCTGTATGGTATGGCTGATTATTTTATTTATTTAGGGGCAGCAGACATTTAAAGTTATCAGGCGCCTCACATCAACAGCCAGCAAGTGAGCAGCGAAATGTGACCAAACAGCATGAAAATGGAAACTGCAATAAACTTTATTGCCAATGTTTTGCATGTGGATTGTTTTCTTCCAGGGAACTGTTGTCTAAAATTAGGACTTTTAGTGCCCTGATCATTTGCAATTAAAAGAATGCTACTGTTAAGGTATATTCTTCCTACAGGTAATGAGTTCCATTTAAAATGTGCAATCGTGCAAACAGGTGAAATGAGGCAAAAATGCCTTGTTATTAAGAAAAAGAGTCAATGAACTTCAAAACAATGTTGCAGCAGCAAGTAGTTAGCATGACTAAATTTAACTCAGAATAACAGAGTCAATTTACGACTCTTCAAAAGTGTTGATGCATGCAAATATTCATATTTTTCATAGGCAGAGGGGGGAGTTGATTTTGGACTGAATTAGTTTGTGGACGCTGCCTTTTGAAATACTTTACATCGTCTTTCAATCACAAAGGTTGTATGAACAAATAAATGTATTAAAATGCAAAACCTATTTGCTCTATGGAAGCAAGGGACTTTAAATCAAATATAAGGAGTTTTTAGATGAGATGTAAACCCATCAGAATGTGCAGTGTGCAGAACACCATAAAACGACTTAATCACGAAAAAGTAAACCAAAAATCAAAGATGTTCAACCTATAACAGGCAGCAGCCAGCTTGTAAATCCTAAACTTACGTACCACATATAAATCAACATATATATCATATATAAATCAATTTAATTGTCACACAGTTCTTACGTACATTGAGTGTGTGCAATCTCTGCAAACACTGCCACTGCAGTCACGCGAGAGGGTGGACCCTAACACATTTCTGTCACTTAACTTGACATGGCATTCGGACACAAAGTTGCTTCATCTAGTGAATGTAGCCCTTCTGGAGACAAAAAAGTGTTAAAAAAGAAGAAACAGAGACAGCAGGCTTTTTCCATCTTTGCACCGAGGATCTGGACCTATATCCGGGTATCTGGAAAGACTTCCCAATACATGGTAAGGCTGTTTGTTCTATTTATTCAAAGGCACCAGACATTTAAATTATCAGTCTCCTCACATCAATAGCCAAGTACCTGAAATCTGTCTTTTTGCTATATATTGTATTGTAAAAGGGTCTTTGAATCTATTTTGTGCGGATACGTTTAGCAAAAGCACCTCAAACAGCCACTCGCGTTCTATTGTCTCTGTATCTTTTTGGTAAACTTTTACTGAAAGTGACGAATTTATGGTAAATTGTTTCCTGCAAATGGTACATAATTACACAAAGTTGCGTAATGGCGCAGTTTCAGACATTCCGCATATCAAGAAATTATGTGAATTACTCCAGCTTAGATATTACATTTCACCCAGGACTGCTTGTTAGTGTTGTTCCTTGACTTTAATCACTAGGACAGTGTATTGCAGTACCATTAATCGGCCTTTTGCAGGCCTTGGCCTACTCCAAGGCTTGGCTGAAGTACATTTGGATCTGTTTTGTCAGTTTAACTACTGTAGTAGATTTAGGTTTCACTACTGAGAAAAGCAATCGCCCCACTCTTTTGTGAGTGTTTTATTTAATTTCTCCCAAACTACTTTTTAGTTTCTCTAATCTTCATCTGTTCAATAGTAAACATGTCTCATTTTCCAGCCACTCCCCATTGCCACTCCCACAATACTGCAAACATGTATTCCTCTGTATGTGGAGATCACTGCACTCGGGCAGAATTCACCACACATTAAGATAGGACAGACAAACAGCTGATTGGATTTTGGGAATAGCATTTGGGAGTATTGGTTCAGGTTCAAAAACAAGTTTATTTAGACAGTTGTCCATAAAACATTCTAAAGGAAAAAACACCCCAGACAATTAAAACATTAAAACAGTTAAAAACAATTAAAAGGAACCCCCTCCTAGCTACTCTACCCCCCTACACTACATTTCAGGATTAAGATTTTGTTTTACAGATCGTAGAAATCCGGCAATTCCAACGGTCACATCGAGATGACACATTTCAGACAATAACTCCACCTCTTTATCCCTATGGAGAGCATCATATTAAAAAAACAAAGGTCTTAAAACTTTATTATATTTGCAAGAAAAAAGGCACAGTCCATAAGAATATGCACAAGGGTACTTTTAACTTTCAGAGGGCAGGGACAAATACGACTATTACTCTGTACCCTGATCATGTGTGAGCGGGAAGAGTAGATTGGGTTACATCCCACCCTGGCCATTAAAATTTAATTCCTAAATCCTGGGTCTTGAAAGCCATGATAGATAGGAGAAAAACAGTATCCTGGCCCAATGTAGCAATCGAGAAACTAATGGATAATCTCTTCTTTAGATACAGCAGGTCGATAGAGTATTGGAAGTAGTACTTCTGGGGAGCTGCTATTTAAGCTAAAAAAATACTTTGTGAATAGGCCTGAATAATTGGTAGTAGCCATCTAGAAATTTTGATTACCTATGTGTTCCAAAATATAAGGGATAGTACACAGCTGATGGTAAAAGGAGTAGATAAGAAGTATATGGTTAAGACCGGATAACACAAGATGAGAGTATTGAGCAGAACATGTTATTACATGCATGGACAATGAATCTGTTCTATATATTTACATCATGGATAATGGAAAAGGATGGAAGGAGATGGATAAAGATACTGAATCCTTGGAGGAAGTCCATATTTATTTTTGTAAGTGATGGTTATGGAAGGTGAAATGACTTGTTGTACAGTGGTTTGTAGTAATAAAAAGGTTTATTCAGTAATACAACCCCAGAGGCAACCACGGACCAACTTCTTCAGCAATAGTACATCTCTGATCTGCCCCCTGGATTCCACAATCTAGAATCCAGTGAACATGGCATAGCAACATAGAACATTAAAGGCACAACAAGAGATTACCAAGATACAACATATCTCCCTTCCTATAAAATAATCAAAATAAAATTAAATTAAAAATTGATAAAAGATATTATATATTTCCTCCTTCCTATAAATAACTACACTAAAATTTAAATACAATTAGGATAGAAACATAAGAAAGAAATACGGCGAGCTTTATACAATGTTTACAATTAAAGTGCACTAAACTAAGAACATTTATAATCTTTCATCCATATTGGTTTGAATTTAGGACGATTGTACCTTCCCTTCATATCTGCATTTGATGCAATGACTAAAGATTTCGAAGGAACAGATACCTCACCTCCCTTCTCAACAGATGTTTTTGAAAGAATATTTCCTTGACTCACAAAATGCTTACATTCCAAATCATTACATTTCGTTATACTCCTCACATTCCATCGCTTACCATCATCTAATTTAACAATATTTCCTGCGGAATAAACAATTTGTTTTGGTTTAGACCATTTAGAAGAACCAGGTTTTTTATTCCCCATCTGCTGTGTGCGTACCCACTCACCAACTCTAAATGATCTTGAGGAAGTCTTAACCTTAACATTATGATCATGAACATATTTATTCTGATACCCCTGTACCTTACTCAAGACATCCTTGCCATCCAAAATTTTCATGCTATTATTTTTGGACATCCAAGAAGGTTTAACTTTAGATCCCGCCACTCGTCCCTTTAATAAGGAAAAAGGAGACACTCCAGTAGCGGTATGAGGAGTATTTCTATAGCACCATAACATATCCTTGACAGCATCTTTACAGTTATCATCATTGTTGCTGGCTAGTTGAATACATTCTTTTAACACCCGGTTAAATCTCTCTCATAAACCATTTTCTCTTGGATTGTAAACGGAAGTGGTAATATGTTTTACACCCACCATTTTAAGGTAGGCAGCAAATTCTTCTGCCACAAACTGTGGACCATTGTCTGATAAGATCACACTAGGGTATCCTTCCCTACGAAAGATTCCCTCACAAAAATCAATCATGTTGGAAGCCTTGATATCCTTCACAAATGCAACCTCACGCCATTTGGAATGATAATCTATCAGAACAATAGCATATTTATTTTCAATGCCTTTTACATGAAAAGGACCACAAATATCAATAGCGACTTTGTCCCAAGGTTTATCGGGAAAAGAAGTTGCAGATATAGTAGTTTCCTGAGATTTGTGAGATTTATCACTGCACATACACGCCAAACAATTACGAACACATCCCTCTATGTCTTTGTCCATACCAATCCACCAAAAGTCATTCCTAGCTCTTCTTTTCATGCTGCTCATACCACTATGTCCTTCGTGCAATAAACTCAAAATCTTTTCCTTTAGTGTTGAAGGTACAACTAATCTGTCACCTCTTCTAAGGATACCATCAAAAATTGATAATTCCGACCAAACCATTTTATAATCAGCAAGAATAGTTTTGTTCAAAGATGAGGAATCTACACCTACATGCAACTTATTGATTATATGTTTTTAACCTTTATTTACTTTATTCGAAACAAGTTTCATAAAAGTACAACACACAATATCCAAAATAAGCTATACACAAAAATTAAAATTTTTCACCAGTAAACAGATTATTAACATAAAAATAATTTCAGACAATGGGCAAAAATTTTGACCTAATGAACCAAGCATTCGCCACATATTTAGCCACCCCACAAATCATATGCATTGAAATGACATTTGTTTGTAAAATACGCATGGCTAATTTATGTTCCCTCACCCCTAAATTCCTACAAACAGGTTTCAACCACCTATCTCTAGGTTTTTTGTAGGCTACACAAGCAAATAGGAAGTGTCCTAATGATTCTTTCGGGCAGGGACAACCTGGACATTTAACCCCTGTACCGCTATATCCCTTCCAACCTTCTTTGAATGTGTTAAGAGGTAAAATGCCGTATCTGAATTCCAGAAACAAAGTTCTATCTCGAGGGACCTGGATAAAGTCCAAAAAGGGCTCCAATTTTCCAAGGGGCTTATGATCAAGGAAGGAGTTGGTTAACTGGCCCCAATTTTGGTTCCTAAGATCTTTTGCAACAACCCAATCCCAATATAATTTCTTTACAATTGTTTTTGGGGGTGGCATTTGAGAGATCCAACTCTCCTCCAAACCTATGGCTTTCACGAGCCTCTTTAGATTATTCAACCATTTGATTTTGTTGGCTACATTCAAACCAATCAACTCATCCAAAACCATGGCATAGTTAGAGAGTTCTGGGGTCCTTCTAAGACGAACCCAAAATAACAAGGGGCGAATTTGCACCAGATCTACTATTGATTTTTTAAATGTTGAAACACATCATCATTGGCTACAGCTTGAATCCATTCTTGTTCATTTAATGCACTATTGCATGATTCCTCAATACTGGCTACCAACCATTCATCTTTATCTTCTATTACATTATTTGCATCACAAGGCAAAGGAAGACGCGACAAACAGTCTGCATTGATATTTTTGTGACCAGGAACGTAGTTTATTTGAAAATTATACTCTTGTAGTCTGTATAACCATTTTGCTATTCTGGGTGTGGCCTTAGAAGCGCCTTTTGTAGTGAAGATGTCAATGAGAGGTCTATGATCTGTCCACAATTCAAATGCTGTTCCCCAAATGAATGTTTTAAAGTGGTCCACACCCCACCAACACGCTAAAGCCTCTTTTTCAATCACAGAATAAGAAGGTTCAGCACCCTTGAGTGTGCGAGAAGCAAAAGCAATAATCCGTTCGACACCATCGTCTCTTTGCATAAGGACAGCACCTAGACCATATGCACTAGAATCTACAACAATAATAGAGGTATGACTGGGATTATAAGGCTTCAGAGCAACTGCTTTGGTAATATCCCTTTTTATATTATCAAATGCCTGCTGACATAAGGTGGACCAAACAAAAGAAGCACCCTTTTTCATCAATAATCTCAAATCATGTACTTTGTCGGCAAAATTTGGAACGAATTTGGAATAGTATTCCGCAAGTCCGAAAAATGAGCGTAATTGATCTTTATTAATTGGATGAGGTGCCTTTTCAAAAGCATCCAACAATTTCATTTTTGGCTTAACTCCCTCATTGGAAATAGTATGTCCAAGATAATCAATTTGTTTTACACCAAATTTACATTTCTCACCACACACAGTCAAACCGGCATCTTGAAGTTTATGAAGAACATTGTGCACATTCTTATCATGAGTAGATAAATCTTTACCCCAAATTAGAACATCATCTTGAAATAACCTTACGTTTATTTCATCCTTCAAAATGCTGCACATGACTCTTTGAAAAACTGAAGATGCGGATGCTAGTCCAAATGGCATTCTTAGATATTGAAAAGCACCCTCAGGAGTAATGAACGATGTAAAATGTCTAGATTCAGCATGTAATTTGACCTGGTGATATGCATTGGACAGGTCAATTGATGAGAAGTACATGGCATCCTTGATGCTAGATATCATTTCATTTATGTGTGGGAGAGGATAACGGTCAAACCAAATATTCCTGTTCAGATCTCTCAGATCCACACACATCCTAATTTTTCCATTAGGTTTTCGACCCAAAACAATAGGACTAAGCCATTCAGAAGCTTCAATAGGCTCGATTACTTTAGCATCACACAACCTGTTTAACTCCTCTCTTAATAAATCTCGCAATGCAAATGGCACATTTCTTACTTTATGAACTGTTGGTATGTTGTCAGCCTTGAGAATCATTTTATGTTCAAATTTAACCAAACATCCAAGCTCTTTGCTGAACAACTTGGGAGACACAGATTCCAACTTGGATGAATAATTGTCATTGGTTAACAAAACTTGATCAGAATAATCTTCAGATAACAATATCTGATCAGGATGATTGGGATTTAATATTAGCCCCATTTTTTCACATCCTTCCATCCTAATAATAATAATAAATTTCTTTATTCGGTTTTTGTCATTATAAAACCATAAAAGCAACAGTATAAGATTTACAGCATAAAAATAAATCACACAAAAAGATTTTTAAAGATTCCTTCGGTGCCTGATGATACATTTTAAAAAATTCAATATATGATAGCAGGTGCGCTCAGAGTCTAACATCTGTAAGGAAATCATGGCCGGACGACATTGTCTGAAACCCCAGGCTTTTAGTAATGGAAATAGCCAGATTTTCCTGTGGGGGAGATGGTATTTGCAGAACAGTATCGTGTGCATACATGTTTGTGCTGAAATCTCATCACAGGGACATAAAGTCAAATTTGATTCCCAAGTGTTCGTTTGCGGGAAAACTACTAGTCTGTGGAACAGATTGAGCCTAAACCTGGTCAAAAGCATCCTTTCGTATGAGTTAATTTCCAGTGCAAGATAAGGCTGAATTTGTGGCGTTAGCTGTACCATGTTTGCGTGTTGTACAGATTGTTTATTTGAAAGCAGGATAATTCTGAGTGACTCTAGGTGACTCATTGCTTTCTGTTTCAGCTCTTTCTTGCTTATCTCAGTCAGAGATTGTGGACTAGAATAAAATCTTTCTAGACCCATATCCGTAAAGAATCATTTGACATAGGTAAGCCAGGCTATCCTGTGCGCGTTATCCAGGGCCATTGAATCCTCTAGAATGGCCTTGGTCAGCATGTTCTTATCGGATAACCATATGCGCCTCCAGAGTAGCAATGGCTGGACTTTTATTAGGTCCTCTATGTAGGGAATTCCCAATTCCATGTGGCATGCGTATGTAGATGAGCACTTGGGGGCAGATAAAAGGAATCTTATAAAAGAGTTCTCAGCTATTTGAAGAGATCCAGCGTCAACGTGTCCCCAAACGCCGGCCCCATACAGAGCAATGGCCAGGCATTTTGCAGAATAGATTTGTAGCATCTCCACTGGTGATTTCCTTCCAAGTCTTTGTGAGAAACTAATCAGGGCAGTATTGGCTCTTCTGAAAAGGTGTCTCCTCGACTCGATAGCTGGTTTCCAATTTAGTTTCTCGTCGATCATTATGCCCAAATAAGGATACTGTGGGGTTCTCTCAATGTTTTGATTATTTAGAGTAATGTTCTTTATTCGTTTTCTCCCACCACCAGCCACCATTACAAACGTTTTTTTCACATTTATGTGCAGGTCTAGTGCGCCCATGAAATCAGCGTATTTATTTAGGGATTTCTGAAGTTCTATGGGGGTGCGTGCCAGGATGACCGCGTCATCCGCGTAGAGCAGTGCCGGGATCATGCGTTGTTTTAGTCTTGGGAGGTCCTGCCCCCCTCTCAGCATTTTCTCTTCCAGCCCATTTGTGTACAGGGAGAAGAGGAAGGGGGCTAGGACGCACCCCTGCCTGACTCCTCGCTCTACCTTGAATGACGCAGTAAGCTCTCCCTTTATCCCATAGCGCACTCTCGCGGAAGCGTCCGTATATAATTCCCTTAGGAAGCCCAGTAGTGGGGGATCCACCCCCATGTTTCGCAAAAGGGTCCATAGCTTTGAATGGGAGACACAATCGAAGGCAGAGGACAAGTCCACGTATACCATGTACATTGTCCCCTGCTTTGCGTGGATGTACTTGGAAACGATTAGACTTAGGTTGAGAGCCTGTTCTACGGTTCCAAACCCTTCTCTAAAACCAAATTGAAGGTCCGATAAAATCTTACTGTCGTCAGCCCATTGTTGGAGTTGTTCCAAGATTACTCTGCCAACTACTTTTCCTACAGAGTCTAATAAAGAAATCGGTCGATAACATTTGACATCTTGGCGATCTCCCTTTTTAAAAATAGGAACCATAATGGAGTTGGACCAGGACTCAATTAAGCCCAATCTCGCTGTAGCAGTGCATACTCTAGTGAGTATAGGGGCCCAAAGATCCAGATGTTGTTTGAAAAGATCCACAGGGACCCCGTCTGGTCCTGGGGCTTTGCCCCCTTTGCTTAGATTCAGCGCTTTCAGTACCTCGAGGATATCAAACTGCATATTTATTGGAAAGTCGACAGGAGGATGAGAGTAAGTTGTTTCTTCATTTGGTGATGTTAATTTGAATATATGGGAGAAGTGATTTACCCAGGTTTCCTCTTCTATCGCTACGTCAATCTGAGGTCTGCTAGAGTCAGAAAGAAAAGGGGTTTTCACAATCCGCCAGAAAGACTCACTGTTTTTTGCAAGTGTGCTTTTGTGTAAATCGTTCCATAAGGACTGTTTCAGCTCTTGTTTTCTTTGTTTCCTGACCTTTTAATACTGGAGTCTTAAGTGTTTAATCAATTGTTTGTCTCTTTTTGGTTGTCTGAGGGCCTCTTTTAGCTTGTTCAATGAGGTGGTACAGTCATGATTAAACCAGCCTGGTGTTGTTGTATTATTTGTTTTATTTTCCCGAGTCAGCATTAGTTTGATTTTATCCAGAATAATCTTGAAGTTTTCAAGAACGGTGTTATCATCAGAGTCCAAATCTAGGCATTTTATTATGTAGGGATATAAAGTCTTTATTATATTACTGCTTAGTTGGATTGGATCAATCTTACCCCATTTCACCGTAAAACCATTTACTCTGCCCACCTCTAACCGGTTTTGAGAAAGAGTGTGTGCGATTATGGTTGTCTGTGTTGGGTGCTTTAAGAGGTCCAAATCCACTCTAAGCGCTGAGTGGTCGCTTAGGTTATTTGCCAATAAAGTAAAATCCGTGGTAAGCTGTCTCAGCCCATCCGTTAAGAGGACATAGTCGACAGTGGTCTCGTGTCCCCTCCCTAAATATGTAGGGGAGAAAGTATTATCATCCGGGTTTTGCTTGTTTATTATTGACAGTTCCAGGTCTGTAAGGAGGTTGTTCATTGCTTCCCCTTTTCCATCATGGGTGAAATGAGCCAGGGGATTATCTTGCTCGTCCACTATCCCACAGTTATGGTTGTTCCAAGATGGGCAGGGATGTATGTTAAAGTCTCCTCCCCATAATAAGTGAACAGTAGCTTTTTTTCCGTATAATTTAGTATATCTAGCAATTTTTTCCTGGATTGTCAGTAGAATTTTGATGAAATTGTCCTCTTCTAGGTTATTGTAGAGGTTTACTAGGATGACAGTAGTTTCTTTGCCAACTGAAATGGAGAGTAGTTGGAAGTTTGGTGTATTCTCAATTTTAAGGAGTTTCAGGCTAGGGATTGTATTAGCTATATAGGTGATCAGACCCCCCTTGGGCCTACCCGCGATGCTAGGAAGGGCTGGGGAAAAAAGAGTTTTGTAACCTGCGATGTGTAGCTCTTTTGTGGCCCATGTTTCCTGGAGGCATATTATTTTGCCATCCTCCAAAAATTGGGCTGCTGAACCATCTTCTATTTTGGGGCGGAGTCCCGCTGTATTCCAGAAAATGACAGACAGTGATCGTGGGCTGTTATCTTGTCCTGTAGTCATTTTCCTTTCCGAGACCCGAGATGAAATGATTGGTTTATCATTGATGGAATCTGGTAATGGTCAGTCGACCATCTCCAGGCTACTATATCGATTCATTGTTGGGATACCCAGCCAATTTTCCCAGTATGGTGTATCTCCATATCTGGGTCTAAAGAGCCGCTGTGATGGGACACCCCATTGTTCCCAGTCTCTTCTTCTATTACGGGGTCCCATTACCTGCCATGGGCCGTCCTGTTGGTGATAATTTGGGTCGGCCGACCACCAGGAGGGCTCTTGGCCATTCTGCTGTGGGGGGATTTTGGGTCTAGCACTAGTAAAATCCCAAGGCTGTGGGACTGGTTTACGCCACAAGTTGTCTTGTTCATTGTAATGGCTATTATAATGCTTTTTGGGATAAAAAAAGGAAAGGCTCTTTGTATCTATACCCCCGCTTGGGGTATGTTGATCCCAAGAGCATATATATTCAGCAACTTTGGGGTCCTCAAAAGTGATCACGATGCAATCACCCTGTATTACTTTTTTTGTATGTCCCACCCATGGGGTCCTACTAACTGTTGCTATCCTACTTGTCCAATTAGGAGGAGAAGGACGATTTGTATTCAGCCAATATTGGACCTTATTCTTTAAGGACCAATTAGGCTCTGTTGTCTCCCCTACTAATTCTGGTACTCCCGTCATTACGACCACGAATGGCGATGCTTCAGGTGGTAGATGCATGTAAGATCTGACTTCAAAAGCTCCCCTCGTGGCACCTTTATTAACCGTGGGATTTGGTTTACTCTGGGGAATATTTGTAACAACTGGCGTTTTAGGGGCTGGCGTGGTTACTTTTGTTGGTTTTGTAACAGGGACTCTTGGGAGTGTGTTGGAGTTATGAGTTGGAGTTATTGTTGCCGGAAGCAATTTTCCTACTACAGGATCTTTTGCAGCTGGTTGCGGTTTTGTTACGGGATGGGTTTGAATAACTTGTTTACTTTGTAGGGAGGATACAGGTTGGTTATTTGTTCCCTTTTTTTGGGTTTCATAGGTTAAGTTAGATTGCAACGATTTAGTAATTATTAGCATTTGGCTCTCGATATTTATTAATCTTATTTCAAGGGGTTGAAATAAAGATTTTAATACTGAGGTAATTTTGTTTACCAGATCAGAAGGACCTGGTTCATTGCTGTGGGGAATAATAACAGGTGAGCCTGTAACAGTAGTATTTATGTTATTATTAGGTGAGGAATGGTGTACTAAAACCTGATGATTAATGGTATCCGCCACTCTTGGTGGCGTGCACGCCAGGTTTGGGGGCGTAATTAGGTCAGTTGTCTCATCTGTTTCGATTCCATTGGCTGTATCTGCTTTTCCCTTATCCTTCCTTTTCTTGACGGCCCCCTCCCTCCTCCCTCTTGCTTGTCTTTCTATTTCTGGCGTATGCTCGCGTAAGAGTTCAGGTGTTTTTTCTAGGTCGGAGTTAGTAAGTGAAATGGAAAGTTGAGAGGCTGAGAGGTCTACGTTATTCGGGAGACTGAGCCTTTTACTGCCTTGTAGTGATTCGGCTAAGGCACTCTCTAGCTCTGGAGTTCTTGCTGTGGCCAATGGGCCCAAAGAGGAACGTCTCGCAATCGCGAGGTCTGTAGATACTCTTCCCTCTATCAAGCTAATGCTTTGGTCGATAAAGGTATTAGCTTTGGTAAGAAAATCGTCCATTGGACCTAAAAGTTGTTCTCCTATCCCTCCCTTTTTTAGTTTTTTCAGTTTGTTACTCCTGGTATTCATTTTCAATGAGGTGGATTAGGAGATATTTGCCTCGTTACTATGCAGCAGGGTGATGTTGAGATGAGGACTTAGAGGGAGGGCCCGGCCCGGTCTCCTCACGTTCTCGAACGGCCTCAAACGGCCCGCTCTTTGCCCGGTCTTCGCCCCGGCTGCGACCCGCGCGCGTCCCGCTGTGCGCGTCGTAGGTCTTGCTGATATTCCCTTGGGCGGAGAGGGGGCGTGGCACTGGGAGGGGGCGCGGCTCACGCGGGAAGAGGACCAGCTGTTGTTGGTGAATGCTGGTCCTCGCAGTCCCGGAGCGGCGCCTCTCACCTCCGCTGCGGCCACACAGATGGTCCTTCCCACACGCTGTAGAGGCGATCAGTTGGCAGACAAGTTCAAATTGAGGGCTACTCCTGTAGCGAAGGGTCAGGCTGCAATGACAGGAAACTCTCACAACGAGCGGCACCCTAATAAGGCACGTCCTTGTTCAACCACATACACTGGGCTCATACAAGATCTCCCTTTAAATGTTAACTGAGCATCAAAATAACCCAACATAGGTAATTTTACACCACAATATCCTTTGGGATGTACATCGGAGTATATTAATGTTGGTTTGCTCCCATTTTCCCACATGCATTTATCTATGATTATATATGGTGAACACGAGTCTGCCCAAAGTGCCATGTTATCATGGTTTATCAACACATTACATTTAGGAGGTTGGTAATCTTCAGAAATATCACATACAGAATCATCATGTACAACCGTTACTTCAATTTCAGTCTCATTGTTTTCATTTTCATCATCCTCACTATCATATTGACGTTCAACGAGATTAACAGAACGCTTCCAATTGCTATTATCACCAGTTCTGCACCATTTAGCAAAATGACCTATCTTTTTGCATTTGATGCAAGTGACTTTAATAGCAGGACATTTATTAAAATCTGCAGTATGTTTTTGACTTCCACATCTAAAGCAAATACGTTTGCTAAAACTGCTTTTGTTCTTGGTAATATTAAATTTCACATCTTTGTTATCCCTTCTAAATTCAGGTTTTTTTTTGCTATTGTTTATGACATTAACACTACTAGATTCACCTTTCTCTTTTTGTTGCAGGGAACTTAATTCTTTAACGTAATGAGAAGTGATTTCCATTTTCCTAGCCGTGGCAAGAGTTTTTTTTAAGGAAGGATTTTTAAGTTCAAGTAAACGTTCTTGAATTTTGATGTTTTTAATCCTATTAATAAATTGATCTCTAATTATTTCTTCATGTAAATCTTTAAATTTACAGGTAATGGCTAAAGTTCTCAAACAAGCTACATACTGTTGAACATTTTCTCCTTGTAACTGTGCCCTTGAGAAAAATGTATGTCTTTCTACGACAATGCTAGTTGTTCTCTTCTAAAGCTTTTAGGGCTTCAGAATAAACGTCTATAGATGTGTCATTAGAACTGGTTTCACTAGTTTCACTACCTTCATCAACAGTGTTAACAACTGTAGAAACTACACGATTTATCACGGGTAGGGTTTTTAAAACTTTCCTCCCTTCAACTCCTAAATTATGTTTTAATAAAGCCAATTTTCTAGATGGTAAAAATACATCGCCACCAATAGCTTCTAGGTAAGTTTCGAATGATTCCGACCAATCTTCCCAATTCATGGAAGGAGGTCCTGGACTTTGTAAAAATTTAGGAGGAGCTGCAACAGAAGATGTAACATCCATATTATCTTAAGAAAATTCAATATCAAGAATTAATACATTCACGGTGTAAATAGGAAATATAAAAAATGAACTAAAATAAATAATGTAGTCACCGATGTCTGGATCTGTTGTTTAAATAATCCAAGTTCACTTCACTTTTTCACACTTCACTGTATGCAGAATGCTGACTTTGAATTAGAATAATTGCTGACTTTCCAAAAAGATCGATGTTTAAAGTTTATATGCTTTTTCCAAAATTACTCTGTGATTAATCTCCGATAAGCGTTATGGTTCTGTATTTAATGTTTTAAGATCGTTCAAGTTGTGCTGTAGAAATTTCAATTTGAAGGAAGGTTTTCCTTAACGAGAACGAAGCTGACGTCGTATGCATTATGGAGATATATACTTTTGTATACAGTTGTCATGGGGATCAAAGATGGCCGCCGTGCGTCAAAAGCGTGAAGATGCGATGATGCTTAACGTGATTGCAGCACTGTGACGAGTGAGTGGCATAACAGTTTGGAAGCGCGTGAAGAATGACAGCTTGAAGATCAACACTGCACGTGCATTCGAGGCAGGTTATCGAAAGTAAACAAGGTAACGATCTTGAAATAACTCGAAGCAATTTTATCGTATGTAAACAATATAGCGATCTTGAAATAAAAGGTTGCATCCTTCAGAAAAGGGTTATTGCAATCACAGAAAATAGTTGTAAACGATGAAATTCACTCACAACGCGATCAAGGCAGGAGAAAAAAACTTTAAAGTATTCAGTACTCCAAAAACGATAAGAAAGTTGTTGTTAGAAGCAAAGTTAGAATTGTTTTTATATTTAACGGAGATTGACTAGAAGAAAGGTTTAAAATGTTCATCAAGTACTTTGTAAGTTCAAAATTATAACTGCCTTAGGGGTTGAAAGTAGATCTTCATCAAGTCAAATCTTCATAAAATCGGTATTGTAGATCTTCAAATCGATCCCATCCTCGTGGCCACTGAAATGACTTGTTGTACAGTGGTTTGTAGTAATAAAAAGGTTTATTCAGTAATACAACCCCAGAGGCAGCCAAGGACCAACTTCTTCAGCAATATTACATCTCTGGTCTGCCCCCTGGATTCCACAATCTAGAATCCAGTGAACATGGCATAGCAACATATAACATTAAAGGAACAACAAGAGATTACCAAGATACAACAGAAGGGATACAGATATAGGTGTGGAATGTGTTGGGGATGGGCATGGCTTGTGCCCTATTCAAGATGACAATGGCTAACTCAAGCTCGATGGATCAGCAGAGTTTTCCATCTTTTCTTGCCTTTTGAAAATGTTTTTCGATAATTTCCTTATGGGGAAGTTGTATATATTGTCTCTTGGCTTTCAATAAATTCAGGTGGCATTGTTTTACATACCTTGAATGTGTCACACTATGACATGAACAGTGCTTCATGCACAACCACCATTTTGTTTTTCAGCATGTGTTAATAATAAAAAATAAACATTTGGGAGCGTCTTGGAATTTTCTCTGTTATGTTCTTATGCTTGTATTAGAATTCTTGTACTAGAATGTTATGAGGTAAGACTTTAGATTACAGGATACTGGAAGGTCCTATATGTCATGTGGAATGTTTATACTCAATCCTCTGTGCCAGTTGGATTGGAGTTTGCAGGAGTTTTCGGCCATGACTTTGATTTCTCCTCAACTGATAAAGGATTACTTAAAGGATTGCTAGCTGTCCTGCTTTGCAACACTGAGTGTTGTCCTCAACGAAGAGTGTTGAGGAGCCTACGAACCTATGCTGTGATTTCCCATTTTGTTTATTGGGGAAAGGATTCTTCCTTTTTGTCCATTTTCCATGATTGACTGTTCCGAGGAATTTGAGTATTGAGGAAGGGTTTTTGCACAAAGAGACAGCGTGAGATGGCATGAGAGTATGGTGAGCCTTGTGTCATTTCACTAATTCTACTTTTATTAGTGTTTAAAACGGGCTTACTGTCGACATTGGAGCCTTGTTGTTCAAACTGCTGCTATTGCTTAGCAACGCCAAGCAGAGAGCCTGTGCCCGCATCTGCCTACCTCAGTGTGATGTCTTCCTTCTTCCTTGGAGCTGTGGTGTCATAACTTTCAAAGTGGGGTCACGTTACGCAACCTCATGCAGCGGCCATCTTTATTCACTTCTGAGCATCGGCACATCGGCAATCGGATGATGCAATTATAACAGTGTTTACCGCCTTATTAGCACAGTTCATACTTCGGTAAAAACTCCATTTACTTTTTGTGCTTTGGTAAGACTTTTTTTGCATTTTTCTTTTTGTTCTGCATATTTAAGCAGCTGTTGTGGTGGAAGTTACACAGTGAACTAGTCCTGTTGGTGAAGAGTGGACACGGTTTGCCTATCCACCAGGAGCCACCAAAGCTACAACATCAACCCCCCTCAAGCATTTTGGATCTCAGGGGTTGAACCTACTTTAAAATAGTTGGAATGGAAAGCATATTTTTCTAATTACATAGATGTCTTGGAAAAAGATTACAATTACATTCCTTGGGACCTATGGGGTTGAAAGTTTTTAATGACATGACTAAAGCTGATATTTCTGGTGATTTAAATGTGTATGTTTTAACCTTTGTTCATCTTGACAATTACTTTATGCCAAAAGTTTGTATGGGTATAACAAGATACCATTTTTTTCCGAGAAACTGTTGACCAGTATGTTTCAGACCTCAAAAGGTTAGCATTGGATTGTAAGTTTGGTGTAATTCAGGATGAGTTCATAAGAGACCATAAGAGACCAAGTCCTAATGCATACTTCCAACCCTGTAATTCAGGATAAACTCTGGGTAAATGGCGATGCACCTTTAGATGATATTTTGGACATAGTGCGTAAAGCAGAAATATCTAGTAGGTGTACAAATGTACTTAAACAAGAACATAATGCCAGTGAGGTAGTTAGTAAAGTTAGCATTCCATCTGATAAGAAATAACCCCTATCTACCTCCAGAGATTGCACTAATCCAAAACCTCAAGCTAGATGTTACAGATGTGGTAGTTGGGATTTTCTCTTATTTTATTTCACAGGGAATTTACTCGAACAGCTTCTACATTCATCTTAAAGCTGACGGCTTGCAAGTTATTTTAAATAATAAATATACATTGAAAAGGAAAGCACTGTGCCTCCAGTCACAATTTCGTTTATTGTGCATGCAGTGTTAGTTTAATTTTTTATGTAACATAAAGAAATCCAAGACATGATCTGGAAGTCCCAAGCAGATTTATTTAGGAATGAAAGTAAAGACTATGTCATGTTGCTTTAAATCCATTTCAGGTTAGGTTGTAGAATGTTTTTATTCAACATGATTCTATTGTAGTTTGCATTCTTGTACAGAGCCAGCAGGACAGTTGCTGGGAATTAACAGCCTGATTCATCATTCTCCCGTTTTGCGAGCCCCTAATAGCGATTCATAAGGAATCGCTATTAAGGACTTGCAAAACGGGATTCATGTAGGAATTGCTAAATAAATAGCGATTCCTACACATTCCTTATTTGCGAGTAGCAAAGCAAATTGCTAATCGCAAATAAGGAATAACTCCCCATACATTCCTATGGGCCAAAAGGCCCATAGGAATGATTAGGGAGTATTGCTTATTTGCGATTAGCAATTAGCTAATCGCAAATAAGGGTACACAGACATAATATCGACTCCAAAATATCGTTTGGACAGAATATCGACTCCAAAATATCGTTTGGAGAAAATATCGACAGGACAGAATATCGACAGCCAAAATATCGTTTTTAAGGTAAGTGAAGTAATATCGTTTTTAAGGTAAGTGAAGTAATATCGTTTTTATTTTTAGGGTTCAGGGTCAGTTTTGGGTTTTTGGGTAAAGGGGTATTTTTAGGGTTCAGGGTCAGTTTTGGGTTTTTGGGTAAAGGGGTATTTTTAGGGTTCAGGGTCAGTTTTGGGTTTTTGGGTAAAGGGGTATTTTTAGGGTTCAGGGTCAGTTTTGGGTTTTTGGGTAAAGGGGTATTTTTAGGGTTCATTGTCAGTTTTC
The DNA here is from genome assembly GCF_964261635.1 of Lissotriton helveticus. Classification (NCBI taxonomy): domain Eukaryota; kingdom Metazoa; phylum Chordata; class Amphibia; order Caudata; family Salamandridae; genus Lissotriton; species Lissotriton helveticus. The sequence goes on from NC_136060.1 coordinate 316,728,638, forward strand.
AGTTTTTGGGCAAAGGGGTATTTTTAGGGTTCAGGGTCAGTTTTCAGTTTTTGGGTAAAGGGGTATTTTTTGGGTTCAGGGTCAGTTTTCAGTTTTTGGGTAAAGGGGTATTTTTAGGGTTCAGGGTCAGTTTTCAGTTTTTGGGTAAAGGGGTATTTTTAGGGTTCAGGGTCAGTTTTCAGTTTTTGGGTATTATTTTACTATATTTTATTACTATATATATATGTTTAATAAATATGAAATAAAAAAATATTTATTTAACTTTCATTAATTATTTAATTATTATAAGTTAATTTAAGTAATTTTAAGTATATTTTAGTAATTAATTATTAATATTAATTTAATTTAACACTGTTTTTAGTAAATACGATATTTTTTTACAACTATATTTTTGTAAACGATATTTTTAACTCGATATTTTTGTACTTACCTGTTTGTAGATAGAAACTCGATATTTTGACTGTCGATATTTTCTCAACGATATTTTTGATGGTCGATATTCTGTCCGTCTTTATTCTTTCAGTGATCCGCAAATAAGATAGCGATTTAAAGGGTGCCAGGGATGTCCAAAGGACACCCTGTAGCACCCCTTAAATGCAAATTGAAACAGGTGTTGCGCACACACATGTCCAAAGGACATGTGTGTGAGCAACATGCAACTTAGAAAAATGCTTTTAAAAGTTTTCGCTATTTACCACGAGGTTTGACCTCGCGGTAAATAGCGGGCCGAAATTGCGAATTCGCAATTTTTAAATGGATGATGAATTGCATTTAAGGAATCTCAAATAGAGATTCCTTAAATGTAAATCGTCGCAAAATAGCGAAATCGCTATTACCGATTTTTGCATTTGGGATGATGAATCCCAAATGCAAAAATAGCGCTCGCAAAGGGCCAGATTCTCGGAATCTGGCCCTTTGCGAGCCGATTTCGGCTTGATGAATCAGGCTGTAAGTCCTGTGTAGGCTGCGCCCTACCTTGCTCCTGTGTTTCTTTTAATAAACCCTTATCTCCTTTTACCTGGAAGAGTCATACTTTACAATTGGGGATCGCGGTTGGAGAAGAAACACTAGGAATCCCTGAACTTATTTTTGTAAAGGAAATTACATTTTTGTTTTAAAAAAGGAAAAAGTTATTTTCTTTAACATTTTAACTTTCGAAAAGAAGACTCTGGCTCAAGTACTTTTAGTAAGGTCTTCATTTATTGTTTATCAATTAGATAATTGACTATGTCTTCACAAAATTTTACAATTCAATCACCTCAAGCTTTTTGGCCTACAGGTTCGGAACCATGTATGAAATGGTTACAATGGAAAGCTTATTTCCTTAACTTTATTGAAACTATTGATTAAGATGGTAAAAGGAAACCTGAGAGGGAAAAGAAATTATTTCTTCATTCTGTAGGTGCTTGTGGACTTAAGATTTATGATGAAATGAGTAAGAGTGTTGGGGGTGGTGATTCTAATGTATTCATTGATATTTTGAAGGATTTTGACAATCATTTTTCCCCAAAGGTTTGCATAGGTATTACCAGATATAAGTTTTTTTCGCAGAAAACAGCTTCCTGGTGAAACTATTGATGTTTATTTTTCTGAACTCAAAAAAATGGCTGAAGATTGCAAGTTTGATCATCTTCAAGGACAGTTCATTAGGGATCAGGTTGTTATGCTTGCTTCTGATCCTGCTCTTCAAGATAGGCTATGGATTAACGCGGATTCTGACCTTAAAGATGTTCTAGCAATTGTCAGAAAGGCTGAGTTATCTGGCAGAAGTGCTAGAGCTATTAAAATTAATGACAAAACTTTTTTCTGATAAAACTGTTACAGATCAAACCGTTACTAAAGTGCAAAATAAAACTAAGTTTAAACAGAAATTTCAGAATAAGAGCAAACCTCAAGAAACCAAAAAGAATGAGCAACTTCGCTGTGGCAGTGATTCGCATTTAGCCAACAACAATTCATGCCCAGCTCGAAAAGAGAAGTGTTCCAACTGTGGTTTAATAGGTCATTATTCAAGGGCTTGTAATAGGACTAAGAACAAGAAAGTGAAGGTTATTTGCGATTCCTCTTCAGATGGTGAAGAGTGTATTGTAAAGAAAGTTATGCACTGTTCTATGGAGGAGAAGTGTGATCCTAAACCTTTGGAAAAAGTTTTATTTTAAATATTAATGACTCTTTCAATAAAGAAATTAGGAAAAAAACAATTTGTAGCATGTTGATAGGTGGAGTTCCTATCAATATGTACGCAGATTCTAGTTGTCCATATACCATCGTTAACAAGAAAGTATGGAACTCAGATTTTGTGCGTTATTTAGGGAACACTCTTTACCAATCGGATATTTCTCCTGAAGGATTTTCAGGGGTTAAAATTGACATGTTAGGGTTTAGACCTTTGAAGTTAAGATTTAAAGGAAGAGAGTCTCTTGGTAAATTATATGTTGCCAAACGTGGAGCTTCTGTTCTAGGCTGGCATGACCAAGGGGATTTAGACATTATGTTGGACCCAAATAGTCCTGACCCTGTTCTCATTGTTAATGAAGGTGTGGAAATTGGAAATCATATGCTAACTAAATTTCCTAATGTCTTTAGTGGTAAAATTGGTACCTTTAAGGGTTTTTCACACCGCATTGTTTTAAAAAGTGATGCCAATCCTAAACCATTTAAAGCTAGGAATATACCTATTTTAATTCGTGATGAAGTTGGGAAAGAATTAGACAGGCTTGCGAATACGGACATAATTGAACCTATTGAGTCCTCAGAATGGATTTCGCCTGTCGTTATTGCCAGACGTGCTAATGGGAAAATCCGTCTTTGCATTGACCTTCGTCATTTAAATGACAATATAGTTGTTGACAAATTCCCTTTACCTAAGATTTCGGAAATGTTCTTTTCAGTGAAAGGTGCAACTATATTTTCTACAGTCGATTTATCCTCGGCTTACCACCAAATTTTACTAAATGAGGATAGTAAACAGTTCACCGCCTTTATCACACCAATGGGTGTTTTCAATTTAAGAGAATGCCATTTGGGTTCGCTTCGGCCGCCACCATCTTTCAACGTATTATGCATCAATTATTTGGCAAGCATCCTAACGTTAGATTCTTCCAGGATGATATCCTTATTTTTGGTAAGGACAAAATTGAGCATAATGCTAATTTGGAAGAGGTTTTAAATATTCTCGAGAATAAAGGTTTGACCATAGAATATTCAAAATGTAAGTTTGGTGTCAAATCAGTTACAAATTTAGGCCATGTATTGTGTTCTGATGGTGTTTCTACCAAACCTAAATTAGTGGATGCCATAAAAGAAGCTCCACCTCCTGCAAATAAAGATGAAATTCGATCATTTTAAGCCTTGGTAGAGTTCTATGCTAAGTTCATTAAAGGATTCTCAAGTAAAGTTTTTAACATCAGACAATTACTCAAAAGCAATGTAAAATTTGTGTGGTCAGCAATATGTGAGAATGAATTCAATAACATCAAATTAGAGATTATTCATGCTCCTGTTTTGAGCCCTTTTGATCCTGATTTGAAGTCTGTAATTACAGTAGATGCTAGTAACAAAGGTTTGGGGGGAGTTCTCTCTCAAATCAATACCAATGGAAAAGAGTGCATTATTGCATTCGCTTCTAGAGCTCTTTCTACTCCTGAGAGTACGTTTTCTGTGATTGAAAAGAAAACATTGGCTGTGGTTTGGGTTTTATGCTGACGACCTGGCGATAATTACACCCGATCCCGATAAATCCATTAGAGCCCTGGAATATGAGACACAGAAATTTGGAGAGATGTCAGGCTATTTACTAAATAGAACAAAAACCCAGGTAATTATAAATGAAAACATAAGCTGGTCCAGCCCCCTAGTAGTTACAAAGGCCAAGTATTTGGGGGTAAGCATCACTGCAAATCTAGACGCAATAGTGGGGAACAACCTGAACCCACTTGCCAAGGATACTAAAAAAGCATTAAAAAGAATTGATAATTTACACCTAACAATAGTCGGCCGGAGCAACGTAATAAAGATGACTTACTTTCCAAAATTGCTATACTTTTTTAGAACTATCCCTCTAGAATTCAGTGATGCTACCCTCTATCTATTTGAGCACATTTTTAGCCAGTTCATATGGTCTTACTCTAATATAAGAAGGTCTTACAAATGGCTATCTTTACCAAAAGTAAGAGGGGGGTGGGCGTTACCGAATCTTAAATTGTATTATTGGGCGGTTGCTTTGCAGTATTGCCCTTGGCTGCTGCTTGATGACGATGCACAGCGCGCCGCAGATCTTCCCTCTCCTTACATATCTTTGGTTGGAGTGAATGCTCGAGGAATACTGTGGAGACAACTTGAATTTGGTTATTTCAAGCGGGTGCGGTTTAAGTCTTTAATAAATATTTACCGAGTTTTCACAAAAGTACGAAAACTGGTAGGACTAGGCAGACTAAATTACTACACTCCAATCAAAGATAATGCACCACTACCAGCAATTTTTAAAGGCTCATATCTTTATAAATGGTACAATGCGGGGGTTATCAAATTGGGTGATCTGATTAATCAGGAAGGGGTTCGGACCTTTCAGGACATTAAAACATGGTTTCAGATAGATGAGAGCCAATTATTTCAATATTATGCGATTAAAAACTTTTTGGAACACAAGACCGGTGGACCAGTCGGATTTAACAAAAATGTCATTATGGATAGACTGCGCTCAAGTAATCCGCCAAGGATAGGAACCATCTACTCGAGTCTTAATGATAAAATGCCGGATGATTTAGAAAGGATTGGGTTGAAGTGGCAAACAAAATTGAATATCGAGCCAAATATTTTCACTAATGCCCACGATATGTCTCAAAATGTTTTACTTTCCACTAAACTGCAGGCACAGTTTTATAAAACGGCTTTTTTCTTATACATTACACCAGCCAGGATAGCTATTTGGGGGAACGGGGCGGGGACTGTATGCCCTTGATGTCAAGAATATGCTTCAGATCAGATGCACATGTTTGCCACCTGTTTAAAACTAAATCCACTCATTCAGCAAATCCAATTATTTGTAGGGGTGGTTTTAGACCAAAGGATAGAATTCACCCCTGCTGAATTGCTGCTACGGTGCGATGGCAACTCTAGACCAGGGAGACCATTTATCTTTGTAGCTATGACTATTTACAGAATCTGCATTGCAACATACTGGAAAGACCCTAACCCTCCCTCATTCACACAGTGGCAAGCCAGATTACTGGTGATTTATAAACTGGAAAAGGCAATCTATGCTAAAAGAGGGAAGAAGGCCAGGAAGAAGGGCCTCGTGCTCTGGGAACATCTAGAGAAATGGGCAGAGGGCATTCAAAGCTGAATTAAGCCGCATGCTAGCAAAACATTGTTTTTTTTGTTGTTGATTTTTTAACTTTTTTACTGTATTTGCTTTGGAATGTTAAGTAGTAGTTGGGAATTAGGAACTGTTTGTTTTTCTCCTTGCTTTTTCTTTTTTTTTTCTCTTTTTTTCTTTTTTCTTCTGTACCTAATACCTTTGAACTTATTCCCGCTTATGTTTGAAAATACAAGAGTGAACGATTGTAAACAAATGTTTTGAGTTGGTGCCAGGGGGGGGGGGGGTCTTGTCAGAAGTGGAGCAAAAATATAACTTGTATATTGTTCATCTTTGGAAAAAAAAAAAAAAGGGGTAAAGAATGTGTTGTCAGATCAGATCATAAACCGTTGACCAAGCTCCTTTCTACTGATGGACTTTACAATGCTACTGCCAGGATAGCAAGGATGTCTATGCGCCTTCAAGACTTTCTGGTTAAAATTGAATATGTTCCTGGTAAAAGCAATGTTCTAGCGGACTTTTTATCTTGCATGCCTTCTGATTTACAGGAGTGTGATGTGAATGAATGGGATTCATTACAAGTGCCATTAGTTCATGATGAGAATCATTTTTGCATAGATAAAAGGAAATGCAGTGAGGAATATTTAATGGAGAATGTTTTGGTTTTGGTCATTTCCTATATTTGTCATGGTTGGCCTAACAAAAACAGTTTGACTTCGGAGGTTAAACCTTTTTGGGAAGTTAGGAATGAGTTAACAGTTGTGGAGGGCACAATTTTTCGTGGCGATAAGGCTGTTCCTCCCACTTCTTTGAGAAATTCCATTCTTCAATTATGTCATAAGGACCATTGTGGAATAGTTAAGACCAAACAAAGGGGCCGATTAGGATGGAGGATTTTCCGCCTCTTCCGGGCCGGCGGAAGCCACCGCCGGCCCGGAGGAGGCGGAAAATCCTCTGCGGAGTCACCAAAGACCCACCGCCGCATTACGATGGCTGGTGGGTCTTGGTTTCTGTCCGCTGCTTTTCCGCCGCGGTCGGATTACAACCGCGGCGGAAAAGCTCTCATTTGGCTGGCAGTGTCTATCAGACACCGCCAGCCAAATTAGGATGCATTAGTAAACATGCTTTTCCGCGGCGGTTTTTCCGCCGTGGAAAAGCATGTGTACTTTTGATTTTGGGGGCCCGTTGCGGGCCCCCAGGGTGTAGGCGGGTGGGGGGTGCACATGGGGGGTACCTATGGTACCCCCCAGTATTTACATGCACAAAGCGGCAGGCACCGCGCGGTGCCTGCCGCTTTGTGCATGTAAATGTAAAACATGCACTTTTAACATTGCGGCGGGTGCTGCTTGAAGCAGCACCGCCGCAATGTTAAATATCCAGGATGTGACCGCCAGGGTGGCGGTCACATCCTAATTTGCAAGGAGGGACCGCCGCAGCCCATGCGGACGGTCCCTCCACCTCTGGGATGGCGGACGGACGCAAGTCCGTCCGCCATCCTAATCGGCCCCAAAATGTTAAAAGATGGTACTGGTGGCCTGGTGCTGACTTAGCTGCTGAAAGAATTGTTCGTGATTGTATCACCTGTGCCAATTCTGATAAGGTACTTAATACTTTGAGACCTGACATGTGTGAACCTATCATTCCTGATGGTCCGTGGCATACTGTTGCTATTGACATCTTGGGGCCTTTGGGAGATTTTCATGAATATATAATCTCTATCATTGATGTTTTTTCAAGGTGGCCTAACATTACCATCGTGGATAAGGTAGATTCCGTTAAAGTTTTGGAATTTTTGGATAAGGTTTTCATTGAGGAAGGTCTTCCAGTTCAAATCATAAGTGACAATGCAGTACAATTTATGTCTAAAGTGGCAAAATCTTATTTTGAAAGGACTGGCATAATTCATAGAACCACTTCCTTGTACAATCCTAGTGGAAACGGTCTTTGTGAAAGATGTAATAAAGTACTCAAAAATGCCATCCAAATTGCTGGTGTCCAAGGTGAAGATTGGGAGGCACATGTGTTTAAGGCAGTTTGATCTTATAGGACTAATATTCATGATGCGTTACAAATGTCTCCTTTTGAGATTATGAGAGGCCGTATTGCTAGAACTAAGTGCAATCCTGATTGGTTACATAAGCAATCTTGTGTTGACATCAATATGAAAGATGTTAAAAATAAAATTCTGGAGAAGCATCTTCAATACAAATGTAATTGTGGTAAAAAATTTGGTGATGGTTTAGTTGATGTTAAAGCTGGTATGTGGGTTAAAGTCAAAAAACCTTGGAAAGTAAGAAAGGGTGAATCACAATTTTCTAAACCTTTGTTAGTGAAGAAAGTTTTACGTAATGCAGTACTTTTAAGTGATGGTAAGGTATGGAACCTTGGAAGAATAGCCATTTTCAGAGGTAAGAATGAGGATAGAAATGATTCCGTTATGTCTTTCTCTTTATTACCTTCTGGAGCTGGTGAGTCCCATACTCTTCAAAAAGAGGATCATGGTGGCATTATTGTTTCAGAATGTGCTACTGGTTCATCTGGTGGAGTCTAGGAGGTGGTTCAGTCTCCTGAGTTTACAGATTCTGTTCAATCTTCTAGAGATGCTACTTTTGGGCCTGGTTATTCTGGCAATGAAGTTTTGCATGATCCTGTTTGTGATGCCACTACTGTTTGCAATGATAAGCTGTCTAATTCTGATTTTGTAAATAGTAACGTTGTAAATAGCAATGTAGATAACCTTAAGAAACGTATTCCTGTCAAACCTAAATGGTTAAATGATTTTGTGTGTTAATTCTTATTTTTTTTTTTGTTGTTTTGTTACAGAAGAAGATGTGTCATTTGCTTTAAATCCATTTCAGGTTAGGTTGTAGAATGTTTTATTCAACATGATTCTATTGTAGTTTGCATTCTTGTACAGAGCCAGCAGGACAGTTGCTGTGAATTAAGTCCTGTGTAGGCTGCGCCCTACCTTGCTCCTGTGTTTGTTTTAATAAACCCTTATCTCCTTTTATCTGGAAGAGTCATACTTTACAGACCACCAGCCCAGGCAGCAGCTAACATCCAACTGCCAGAAGTGAGGCTGGAGAAGCTCAAGCATTGTGTTGTCATGGATGACACATGGAATGCAGGGATGCAGCCCAGCAACCAGGACAGAAATATATTAACTAGTCTGGAGATGGATAAACCCACAGCACATCTCCCTCCCACACAAATGAACAAAAGGAAGATATTTCAAAATTAAACAGAGAGAATGCAAACACAAAGAGAAAAACTTGGAAATGTATAAAATGCGAAAATATAAGAGCAGAGGCAAACAAAGCCAATAGGCCATAATAGACCACACTTAATCAGGACATTTCATAGTCTTGAAGCCAAGATGGTCTGATCTCAACCTCCTGAAACTCCTCGGATCAGACACACCAGAACTGGGATCATCACGAGGGCCAAACCATTCAAACACATCATCAGAACCATGATCAGAATCACGATCACGAGCAGAAACATTGGAACCACCATGCCACTTGATTTCACTCCTCAGCACACGTCAGATTCACAAAAAGGTTTCCCTATTATGGTTGAAAAACATTCAATTGATCATGATCATACAGGTAAATAATCAACAATTCCTTCTGGTTATTCGTTGTTCGTTGTTTTATTTCCTTGTTCTTGTCTTTCAGTGGAGAAGTGTGGCTCAATGGTTAGAGCAGGCAGACCTTGATGCAGAGCTCTGGCCAGGGACCAGGGTTCGATTCCCGCCTCGGCGGGTCTCCGGCTCATTAATTCCCCTGACTGGATATTCTCGCCTCAGTGCCTGTCCTGATCATGGGTCCCACGTTGCAACTCTGGGCAATAGCTTGCTTAGTCTCCACAACGGCCCCAAAAGCGCTGGGATGCCTGGCTGCACCTGGGGGGTGCCCAGGAGTGGACATTTCCCAGGAAAGCCAGGAAGGGTTCCTAAGCGGTATACGGACAGCGCCGGGACACCTCCGGTGGAGGTAGCTGTGCGCTTTACAAATTCCGACATTTACATTTAGTAGTCAATACAGCTGAGGCCAACACGTGTTTTGTCGCTTTTGGGGGGTCTGTTCCCACGACTTCCTCAAGGCTGTATAAATGCAAACACACAAAGTGCCTATGTATTTAATGTGCTATGATTGTTAATAGGCAATGAATCTGAATGCACCCGGAGGAGTCACGAAAGATGTTAAATGCCTTGAATTCGGATGGAGTAAAAGCTGGTGGTAGGCAGAAGATACATCTATAACACTGAAACATTTAGCATCCTTAATGATTGCAAGAGTGGAAACACCGAAACAGGAAAAACTCCTACCCTACTGGTGCTGTGTGATCCCTGACTCCGTCCCCAGCAATGGCGCACCTGAGGTACCTGTCGGCGTGCAGTCCTCTGTAAAGGCGCTGTGGAGGAGTTACCCCCTCCGAGCCACTGCTGCCGGTGAAGATTGAACGGTGAAGCCAGGCAGCTCCCGTGGTAGAGGCGTGCGAGCGAGGCGAGGTAACACTCTTGGCAGCATTTTCAGTGAGAGCAGAGAAGCGTGGCTGGATGGGGGAGTGCGTTCAGAGGGAGTGAATGGAGCGAAGCCAGTCATCCGCCTCCCTCGGTGGCTTCATCTCAAGCAGCTGCAGCGGCAGACACATCTGGGAGAAAAAGACTGAAGAGCGAGTGGCTAAAGGATCATTAAATCAGTAAAAAGCGGCGAAAGGGGAAGGTTAGCAAGGTGAGGAGGAGCTGAATGCGACTTGGTTGGATTTTGGCAACAAGTGATACAGCGTTTTACAGCGTGTGCAGAAAGGATAATTCAATGTATTTATTTTTTGCTCACAAGCCTCCTGTATAGCTTTAATTGTGACTTACAAAGGGAGAAAAGCACCTCTGCTAGTGCCGTTTATGCAAACCATGTCAGTTGGAAAAAGTCCCTGCGCCCTCTGTTAGTGCCCATAGAAAATTCTCTTGGCACGATCCTCCAATTTACATCTCTGTGAGGAGAGCTGGGAGAGAAACATTGTCTTGCAGTAATACCCGTGGAGAAGTCTGGGTGTCTAGACAGACGGGGCAAGAAAAATTGACCAGAAGTGAATACTGGGGCTGCAGATATTTCGTGTTGGGAGCTCTTCTGGCCACAGCGCTACCAGCGCTTGCATTCACCGTTGGCTGCCTGTCCCCCCCGCCGCCGCGACAGGAACACCACGTGGCTGCCGAGCGGGGGGACTACAGCCCCCAGCATCCCCTGCCTGCTCACTCCGCCCTCCTCCACCCACTTCCACGCCCGGAAGGCGCACAAAAGACCGGTGCTCCTTCCACGTCGCGGGATGCACGCGGGCGGTGCCGGGCTAAGCCCGGGCAAAGGGAGGCTCGTCTGTGGCCAGACGAGGCCGGGGCTGGGACCCTCCCCTTGGATATTGGACACTGGACACTGCCCATGTAGTAAAGACTTCCTTTTGTGTATCTAGCCTATGATATCGGTAAAAAACTTTTTATCATTTTTAACCCCCAAGGACTGTCTTTCTAGCTCGGCAGGTTGTGTTAGATTGTCTGATAGAAAAGATGACTACACGAACAACTAAGGCCAGGAACTCATTGGGGGGAGGGTCAAATAAAGGGATGCTTGATCACTTTTTAACTAAGGCGGCTTCAAAAATTGATCAGGAGATAGCAATCGCTGAACACCGACTGTCTCTAGAACTTGCCAACAGAAATTCCTCCTTGGGTTCCCTTATCACAGTAACTTCCCCCCCCCCATACAAGTTATAGAAGAAAATCCGACAAGCGATTGTAGTATTCCATTACTCTTGCAAGATCGCATAACATCCCCGAAATCATATAGGGGGGTTCGAGTTAATAGTGATACTATGGATACCTCACTGGAATTATTATCGGAGGAACCCTCAAAGACCCTAGAAAAAACTACAATACCCAGGAACAGAAGTCTGAAGACAAGACAAAAAGGGCAGGGTGTTACACTAAAGAGAAAACGGGGTGGGGATTGCATTCAGGGCAGATGTGCAAAAACAGCTAAAATTCACATCAGCCCCTCAAAGATTAAAGGTATGCCAACAAAAGAGCCACCGTACACCGACACTAATGATTTAATGAAAAACATTGAACATTTAGTAAAATCTTTACTCTTACCTCTTATAGAAAGAGTAAAGAGGATATCTGAACAATTGGGCACTATTCCGGAAGCAACCACCAATAACGGTAAACTGCTAAAGGACTTGGTGACACCTAAACAAGTTACCATTCCTTGTGGGCAGAAATCGGCGGATGTCCACAAAACATTAGAAACCATACCCTTGCTTAAAGAGCCCAACTTAGTCCCTATAGGAAAATATAGTGTTCCTACAACTAATAGAGGAGTAAAAACGGCTGGTTTAGTAAAAGCCCCAGAAGGCTTAAATATTAATACTACCAGGGAACACCCATTGAATAAGAACACTAAAATAATGAGCTCACATATAGACCTGCCACCAGAGACAGCCCCCTATGTCATAATTCTTACTGGTGTTCCAGAACTGGCAGCAGGGAAGAAGGAAGCCTATCTAGAATTAAAAAACAAGGCCATCTACTGGCTAAGGAATAATAGACCACTGCCACTTAATATAAATGGTGAAATTATGTTTGTGAGAAGACTGGCATGGGTAGGGCATAGGCCAAAGGACATAGAGGGAGACGTTATGATCATAAATTTTAGGGACCGAAGAGCAGTTACCCACATTGTAGACTGGTACGTGGAGAGAGGAGGTGATGGAATATCAACTTGCGACCTGAGCTATTTTTACCCTCAATCTCTAGTAACCCTTGGTACATCTAGACCCCTTTGTAAGATTGGGAAGAATTTTAGCCGTATTCCACTACTTCCAACTCCTCTGATTGATAGCAGGCAGGAGGCTTGCTATCCACTATCATTTCACGCAGATAGGTCCCGCTTATATCAAAATGAGAGAGTACAGAGGTCTGTTTATACCCCGTTTTGGTCCATTCCTTTAGACAATCTTTATGAGGCGCTAACAGACGATCAGGATTGATATTTGGGAAAAAATAGGGCGCAGAAAATAACACTGAACGTCTCTGCTCCATTGTTGGATGATATTAATCAACAACGGAGAGTATCACCAGGTAGGGAGCCGCCTGAAATTAGGAAGGGAGAAGGAAAGGATGCAGGGACCATATACTGTCTGGATACGCACAATCCTTATAATTCCCCTAGGGTCCAAAGGGATAAATCCGCACATGAGACAGAGCCAGCTTCTCCCTCACGGAGGGTAAACACCATCAGTAATATCGATGATGTTACTCCCCCAGACGGTAAGACCCATTTACAATCTTTTATCCTGGAACGTCGCAGGACTAGCTAATAAAATCTCCTACCAACCTTGGCTAGATACAGTCCACACTTATGATATAATCTGCCTTCAGGAAACTTGGGCTGCGGACGAATTACATATAATTGGTTTCCAGACTTTACATACACCTGCAACCATAACTACCCAAGGAAGAAATAAAGGGGGACTGTCCACGTATGTTTCTACGGCAGCGGGAATCAACATTTTTAAGTTTAATTCCACAGAGTTTTACCAGATTCTGAGTATCAGCTGGGGCCATGTTAAGAACATGACCATAGTAAATTTTTATAATAATGTGCCTAAAGACAATATGGAAAATATAATGCATAAATTAAAGAGTAGCTTATGTACTCTACAGGAACACCTACGAGGCGAGATGGTTTTGATCTGGATGGGAGACTTTAACTGTACTATTTGTCAGTATGGTTCGACTGGCATGTGCGGCCTAGCTGAACACAAAGAGGACACCCCCACCCATTTCATTCATTCCAAACTTGGTAATATTCTCAATAGCATGATATTTTATTTTAATTTGTCCTTCATAAATGAATTATGTACCCCAATTATTCCGTTTTGTCCAACCTTTAACGGCAGGGGATGTAATTCAACGATTTATTTTACATTTCTATCAACCTTCCATGCGGGTCTGATATCCTCGTGGGAAACCCTTCCGCTTGTTTTTAGTGACCACTATCCCATTTCTTTTAACTTAAAACTCAGAGGGCATAAAAAGACCCTGAATGAGAAATCCTTATACAGGCCGGAAATTAAATTGGCAACCAGAAATGGATATATGATTAAATGGGACAAGGTAGAGCCAGTGGGTTTCCTCAAAAACTTGGAATCGGCCTGTCGCGAAGATCTACTTGTCTGTTTATCTCATAAAGAGGAGCCATCAAATGTTGTGAGCTAATTTATAAAAATACAAAGTGAGATGAAGAAATTTTTAACCAAAGAATACCGATTAAATTCCAACAAACCGCATTGCTGGTTTGACAAAAGCTGCACTAAAGCACATACTATCCTGAAAAGGGCACTGCATGCATCACCCAAATCCCCATTTGAGATCCGGCAAGCCAAAAAGCAATACAAAGCGGCCGTTAAGACTAGGAAAAATCAATTGAAGAAAGAGGCCTTGTCTGCTTTGTGTGATGCTTCCAAAAGAAGGGATAACACCGCATTTTGGAAAATTGTAAATACCCCTTACCTAACAAACGGAGACGGAGATATTATAGACACAGCCGTTGATGGGGAATCGTGGGTCAATAATGTTACGCACCTTTACGGTAAAGTGACCCTCTCAGACTATGTAAAACCTTGGAACGGGGATGCTGACACATACTCTGATACTGTCCCATCTAGCGTATTCCTGTTAGACATTACTTTTAACTGTGGGGAGATCTTAAATGGCAATTAGCGATAGTCCCTCAGGTAAAGCTCCGGGCCCCGATGGAGTCCCAATAGACGTTTATAAAAACGCAATTGATTTTTGGGCTCAATTGCTAACAAATGTTTTAAATAAAGTAAACCAACAGGGGTTTTTACCCTCTTGGATGGAAGCTATAGTGGTTCCAATTTTTAAAAAAGGTAATCGAAATGATCCCACCTGCTACCGACCAATTTCATTGCTTGATGCATTAATGAAGGTAGCAGGTCGGATAGTTTTACACAGGATTCAATCATGGGTTGAGGAGAACGACATTATATCAAATTTACAATACGGATTCAGGACGGGGAAAGGAACAATAGAGCAGGGATTAAACCTTGCGTTAATAATATCGAAATATACTCAGGCCAAGAAGGGAAACCTTTTTATTGCCTTTGTTGACCTGAGTTCTGCTTTTGATTGCGTTAACCATGATTTTTTATGAGCAACACTAAGAGATATGGTTTTGGACAGCCAAATTCTCCAGTTTATTAAAGAACTCTAAAGGGGAGCAGGCGCTAGGGTTCGTTATGGTAGATTGGGTGAGTGCTCAGACAAGTTCCCCATTAAGAGGGGTGTGAGACAGTGGTGCATTCTAGCACCCCTTCTCTTCACCCTTTACATAAATTCCATCAGTCAACATCTCAGGGAGTCTCAGCACGATCATCCAACTATAATGGGAACATCAGTACCACTACATTTATATGCGGATGACGCTGCTATTATGTCCCGTACTAGGGTTGGACTGCAGAAGGCTGTTCTCAAATTCTCTAAAGACATGACAGATAGAGGACTAAAAATTAACATTTCAAAAACATGCACAATGTCATGTGGCCCAGGGTCTAAGCGGACACCTTGTCCTATTTTTCTTGACGGTAGGCGAATTGAGTCTACAGATAGATTCTCTTACCTGGGCATACTTTTTTATAGAAAAGGAAGCTGGCAGCCTGCTGTGACTGCCAGACAGCTAGCCTTCTCTAGGACTATAGGCGCCCTGAACAATTTTGAGGCAAAAATAGGGGGTAGACCAGTGAGAGAGATGATCCACATCTATAATGCAAAATGCGTTTCTACAGCTGTATATGGCTCAGGTCTCTCGGGAACGGAAAAAGTTCAAATGATCCAACACAGCGAAAAACAGTTTATTCGCCATCTACTGGCTGTACCAAAATCAACACCCACCTATCTTGCACATATTGAATTGGGGTCGCCTTACATTTCCGACATCATAAAAATAGCGCCCATATTACTATGGCACAAAGTCTGGGTCACCCCCGAAACCTTAGTAAATAGAGACTTAATAAATGATTGTCTTAAACTCGACGGGGTAGGTAACATTAAATGGTTAACCTACGTGAAGAATATTATGACCGAGATTGGGCATGTGGAATTTTATACCAGCCCATTGAGCATGGATTTGGTGCCCAGAAAGTCAATAAAAAAGATGGTTTTGGACCATCTAAATAACAAGAGGTGGGGCATGGAAAAAATCAAGCCCACAGTTATCAGATACCAACAAATCACCACCAATGAAGGGCTCCAATAGTACCTTACGTCCAATTCTAGCTGTTATGCCCGAATGCTACTGTCCCGTTTTAGGTTTGGAACTTTCTTTCGCCTGATTACTTTTCCTCAACTTAATAATTGGGCTATGGAAAATGTAATTTGTCCATGCGAGGACATATCCCTTCAGTCAAACATCCATTGGGTGTTTTTCTGTAAATTTTATCAGACACCACAGAGGGCTTTTCTGAAACCCATTTTAAAGCAGTGGGGTATCCGCACTTGTAAATTAGCCTTTATTAGACTGCAACAACTAGAAAATGACTCTGTAATGTATGCAGTTTCTGGCTTTTTAAAACTTGTCATAAGATTCCGGACTTCAATGTAATAATCCCGATGATTAATCTTATTTTAGATTGTTCTTAACTGAAAATACCGTGTTTTAATCTATTTATTCTTGAATTTTAAAAATCCTATTGTAGGGATCTATGCTTCATGGAATTGTGAGCAAGTTGCTAGGAGCTTAGAATGTTATGATGTGGAGGGGAGTCAGTAAAGAAGAAGCTGTGGAAGGAGCTGGAGGTCTCTTCACTTATGACCATTAAAGATAAACTTTAACCACCAAAACAGCGTTGAAGTCATCTTTACACCTATATAATCAATTAATGTCTATGGCACTTCATACTGCAATGTATGCTTTTATGATTTTCTTTTAAAAATCGAATAAAGCTTCTCTGAATCTGAATCTGATTGCAAGAGTCTCAGAGATATTCGGCAAAAGCTACCTGTTGATTCAAATATGCTTGTTCAGGCTGCGCAATTCCGCACACATGCGGATCCCTTTGCCCCCATCCTTGGATGCTAGAGCAATCGGGGCTAAGCACTCCGAACATTAAATTTCTTCTATGACACCACCAGCTAACAGCCTTTTAAGCTCTTGACCCAAAGGATTCATCATCATGTGAAGTACCTTCCTCACCTTGCTGACAAAGGGTTGGGCATTCTGCTTCAAGACAATCTTGTGCTCAAAGTTCTTGAGTAAACCTAAACCATCGCTAAAAACATTAGGAAACTGAGAACACACATCCTCAGACAATTGACCAGAAGACAGGAGCTAAACTTTTTCAGGTGAATTACGATTTATGGTGCTCCCCATAACCCTTTGGTGCCTCCACCTAACAAGGTTATCACCTCCTTTTGCCACGTACAATTTCCCAACAGTTTCCCTGTCTCTGAACTGGATTATTCTAACTACATAGCCCAAAACATCAATTCTGACGCCACCATAAGAAACTGGGTTGATGTCTGGTGGAGACAAGTTCAACTTTACCATGACCAAACACAGCATCCCAATTGGCATCACTCACCATAGTATAAGGTGAACCAGAATCAGCCAGAACAGAACATTGTTCACCATCAATCAACACCTCACACTCCGGCATCTCTAACTTGTCACTGTCCACAACACCATCTTCTTTGACGCTCAATATTTATTTCTTCTCTTCTTTAACACAATGTACAGCTTGGTTCTTAGCACCACTGCACACACAACATAATGTCCCTTCTTGCCAAACCTATTACAGGTGACAGACCCCACAAAATAATTGGGACTGTTCGGCAAATGATTTTCACTACCACACTAAAACATCTAAAACCAGGTTTGCCAAACCTGGTACTAGATTGATCATAATCAAGCAATTTCTTATGTTTCTCCCCATGAATGTTTTTCTTAGACTCAACCCCCTCCAAGGAAGTATCATTCTTTTTTATCAATTCTCATTTATTTCACGGACCCACATACTAGTGTTCTCCATAATTTCTACGATAGCCAGGGTCTCTTTGAGATCTGGGTTTTAAGCAAGAAGCTTCTGATGGACCTTCAGATCATTGGTACACTTGACAATTTGGTCTCTATCAAGAGTATCGGTAAGCTGTTCGAACTCGCATGTGCGAGCCAAAGTTTTCAAATTAGCAACATAGCTACCAATCTTCTCTTGCTTGCCCTGAACCCTAGAGAAGAACTTGTGACGCTCTAAGACTACATTAATTTTAGACCCAAAATGTTTCTCAAGCATCATAACAGACATGTCATGGACATTGTCAGGCTCATCCTCTCCATGCCCCAAAACAATTACATCTAAACAATCATAAACATGTCTACCCTCAACCCCCAAATTGTGTAACAATACAGCTTGTTTTCTTAAGGCAGAACATTTCTCACCAGCGATAGATAATAAATAAGAATAAAACAGGGGCATCCATCTGTTCCAGGGTAAAATTGGGTCACCTTTATCTGAAAGGAATTGTGGAGGTTGAGACATGCTGGATGAGGCCATTATAAAGAGGAAAGAGGGGCCAACAGAAAACACAAGAAATGAAAATGCCTAACAGATGGTCACAATAATACAAAGTTAATGGTTTGGTACCTTCTATAAGAAATGTAGAACAAAGAGTATATACAATTGCAATATAGAATAACTACAAAAGTCAAAATATCACATGCTATGCAAGAATGTTCTAACATAAGAAAAAGGTGAGTACCTCACTGAGCACTCAGTAAAAACCGAAATGAGCTCCAGAAAAAAGTGAGTGCATCACTGACACGAAAAACAAAGTACCTTGTAGAAATGGTGTGCGCTTCACCGCACATACTCCAATAGAATGAAAATGCAAAAGAAGTGAGTGCAGCACTGACACGCTGAGGAAACACTCTTATTCAAGGAAATGGTGTGTGCATCACCGCAACCTAATGAGGAAATACAGTGTGATTGCTCCAATATTCTCAATGTCCTCATTTCCCTTAGTTTGACTTAGACCATTTCATATCATTTTGTTTAGCTTGTTACTGAACTGATTTAGGAACTGTATTAATTTGTTTATTGTCTTTATCATTTTTTGGTATTCCTTAAGTACTTAACACATATTTCTTCGGGTAAAGGCCTGCTGCTTTAGGCCGCAGCTACCAGAGGCTCAGCACACGTTTTTTCATTGAAACTCGGTTTTTACCTAGAGAGACACTAAAACAGAAAATGTATGGGACATTTTCACCAAAAAATAAAAACAAATCAGTCAAAAAAGCCTTGTTTATTTTTTGTTACAGTAAACACTGGTGTGCGCAACTATCATGTATGCTTGCTTTTTCCACAGTGAGTTCACTCATCCGTAGCACAAATGGCTCTCCACCAATAGTAACAATTTTACCTGTCTCACTCAGAGGATGGGGGTATCGATGCACTACTAAACAGAACATGCATGTGCCTCAACCAACACCAGAGACATAACATTCAGAGTTTCAAATGAAATACGAAGAAACATATAATTAGGTGGGATTGCTCATAGCACCAAACATTTGAAATAATCTTCAAACATCACATATAAACTGACCTGCAATGTTATGTTATGTTAGGTTTTAAAATAATTTTGATTGGATACTGTGAAGGTAAAGGCTGTTCTGGGTGCACAATTGATATCTTTCTCTGCATCTTTTTTTTCTACCGACAATATCTTCTCCCTCAAACTCCATTTATTTTTCATTGCTTTCTTAGTCTCTTTCTGTATTTCAGAGACACAAGTTTAATTGGCTTCCAACTCTACAGCTCACTGGAGAATAACTGCTCTCACCCCAACTGTACAGTTGAACATGAACATTCCACAGCAGAACACCTAGGGGGTAATTAAGATGTCGGTAGGAAAGCCTCCAACCACCATCCCTGGTTTGACTTCCGACCGCCCCATTACAATTATGGCGATCAGAATTCAAACCGGCAGGTCAATCCAGCTGACGTCCGATGGACTCGAAGAGCCTGTCAGCCAGTCAGAAGGGTTGCATAATCCAGTGAGGAAGCTGTTTCTGCCTTCAGGATTATGATGTCACATTCTGAGAGCAAATCCATGTTGCTCTTTTTTGACACAGATTAGCTGTCAGAAAGTGCCTTTGGAGGCCCCTAGCAGGGCTCCCTTCCACCCTGGCTCTCTGGTTGGGGGCTTAGTGGGTATCTATGGTGCCCACCTGTAAGTCCCTGCACCATGTGACAGGCACCTTGTGGTGCCTGCCAAACGGTGCAGGGATTACACAGGCTCCCGTTTCTTTAGGGGAGTTTGTGCTACAGCCGGTTTATGGCTGCAGTACAAGCTCCCATAGAGAAATGGGAGTATGTGACCGCACCATGTATGCACTTAGAATGTAAAATTACTCTAGCACAAAATAGCACACAACCAGTAATCACTGGTAACCAGGACCTCACTAGCACCATCTGCACTAGGAGAAAAACAACCACCTATGTATCATAATACCTGTAGGGGTGTAAGAACATAACACATGATGCAATGCATACCATTCATTCAGAGGTGTAAGGGAGGAAAACACATGATGCATCAACAATACATTCAGAGGTGTAAAAACAAGGCACATGACGCATAAAAACACATTCAGAGGTGCAGAAAATGAACAATTGCGCCAAACTCACAGAAGTCACCACCTGTGACTTTCCATAGGCAGGAACACCTGAACTGTCCCAATGTCAGGGTCCTAAACGTGGCAGCTGCCCACGAAGTGCTGGGCAGCTGTGACAACACTGGTGGGGGCAATGTTGGAGCCTCACAGGCTCTGGCGAAATGAGTGTCCCCTGAGCCCCTCTGAGCCCTACAAACAAGTGATGCCCTCGCTGGGCCCTAAATAACTGTGGCACTTTTGAGCTCCTCTCAGGGCTCGTGATCAACAAAATGGGCCACGTGGAGCCTCTCAGGGCTCACAACACTAAGCAAGGCCCCAAGAGCCTCGTGGGCTCGCAAACCGAAATGCCCCTGAGCCTCGCAGGCTCTGTTTAATAACGAAAATGTTCCGGTCGTGTGGGCCTCTGGGCCCTGGCACAAGATGCGGGCAGATCGGCGGAGTCCCCCTCCTGGGGACTCAAACTGACAATGACCCCCGGAGCTCTCTCAGGGCTTGAACTGAAGGTGCGGCACTTTCGGGGGGGGGGCGGACACCGGCAATGTGTCCCGACGCCCTCCCTCCCTTGTGGATCAACACCCCGGGCCCCCACTCACCTGGACCTGTGGCGGGGGCTCTCCTGCAGACCGGGTGTCCTTCTCTGGCGGTGGGCGGAGCTCTTTCACTCGGGAGAGCCTTGCGGGGGAGCCAGGCAACTCTGGAAGGCTTCTCCGGTGGGCGGCGCGGGCTCCTCTTCCACAACGGAGCCCCGCCTGCACCTTCAAGCGCCGGGCCCCTCGTCTCTCCTCAGACTGCGGGGGCGGGACTTCCGGTCAACCTCTCCCGGGGCCGCACTGTGATTGGCCGGCGGGCCTTAACACTTCCGGGTCGCCGCGGGCAGCGCGGCAGCCCCTTTTCCGGCACTTGCAGGCGGGGGGTCACTTATCCGAGGAGTGGGCTCCCTCGTGATAAATTAAATACACGCACCTCTGCGAGGTGGCACTCGCTTGGGCGGCAATGTCCCTGGCAGGGTGGGCACCTGCCAGAGGACTCGAAAATCGTCACGGAGCGGGGCAAAACGCCGGGTGGACTCCGGCTTCCACAAGTAAAGCGCTCCTAGCGCTAAAAGGCAATCTAAAGCGCTCCCTGCGCTAAATGCAAAATAAAGCGCTCTTAAGCGCTAGAAGGGGAAAGAAAAGCGCTCCCAGCGCTATCAATCAAATGCAGCGCCCCCAGGCGCTATAGGACAACAAAGTCCAGCAAAAGTCCTTCAGCAAGGCAGGGGGGCAAGGCTGGGCCCAGAGCCAGCACACTGGGTCTCCAGGCAGGGAGACACTCCAAGTGGTGGTCCTCTGGCCCAGCGACAGCAGCAGCAGCCCCCTCAGGATCCTGGAAGAGAACAACTTCTGTGGGGACACAGCCCCATTTTTATACACCATTTCCTTTGTCTGTAGGTGCAGGGTGGGGGCAGAACCAGTCGCAGCTGGTCTGTGAGCACTGTTGATGGGCTGAACCACCCTCTCTATTCACTGGCAGGGCTAGGGTCATCAGTCACACCACAGGGGGGCGGAGCCAGCATTGTCAGGGGAAAACCCAGCCTCATTCAGGACACAGGTACACTCCTCCCCAGCCATCAGCATGCTAATCTCCCACTCACCACCGGGCAGACCCATCCAGACTTCCTGGAGCCTGGCATGCCAGTCAGCGCCAGCCAATCACACGCCAGCACCCTCACAGCACACGTACAGCCATGTCTAGAAGTGGCCCTTCCCCACTAGACACATACAAGCTGCACATACCATAGCGCAGCATTCACTCCCACGATTACACACATACCAAACTCGAGCCTGTACACCCCACGCATCAGGAACTACCAGGGACACATACATTCCCCATGCATTCCTATGGGCGGGCAGGCCTAGCTCAGCACATGCACTCAAAGTGCGCACGCACTTTCCACTGGGACACAGTGAAAGTGCGCAGAACCCCAAAAATCACCATTGCCAGTTCACCATTTAAAAGCAAAAAGTCTAGGGGTGAACCTGCCCTAAGGGCCAAAGTCCAACATTGTCTTAATGTCATTCTGAACAATCCTTGGTTGTACCACTCCAAAAGATTAAGACCTTTCTTGGCGACATACATCTTACCATAGACAAAACTATCTTTGAATTTGAAATGTGTTTAAAATTTCCCTTTTTAATTTATCTTGCTGCCCTCATAGGTTAAAGGATTTCTATCAGGTGCCTCAAGTTGTTTATCAACCCACTTTTGACCAAATAATTCTTCTGTTAACATGGTCATGCGCGCACCTGAATTTACTAACATCTTTACTGTCAACAATAATATCCACATATGTATCTAAATATTTATCTGACTCCTCCTTAATAACTAACACCAGATCATTCATGGAACGTATGGCATCCTCGCTAATTTCATCCTTCACATAATTGTTGTAAAACATATTAATTGTCCTTCCCAAAGTGCCTCTGTTTATCACATTTGCAGCATGAAGCTTTCCTTATAGGACAAACACATCCATTTGGTAAATGTGAAGGAAACCCACATTTAAAAAACACATTTCGTTGAAAACTACTCTTCTTCTCTACTTTTGATGGTACTAAATTTTTGTTGAACTTACTTGAATAACTCTGTTTATCATTATGTTCCTTAATTGCCCTCACAACCACTTTATCATTCTTCACTAACCCTTTAGATGCTGCGTTTGACAATTCTATACTTTTGACTCTGCTAATAGTCTCTTGTAACAAAGGAATTTTCAAAGTATCTTCTCTTGCACTTTTTTATCTCTAAACCTAACAAATAATTTGATCTCATATCAATTGTGAAGTAAAGATTTCAAACTGCCATTCAGATGCCAGTATGCGTAATTCTTCTATATACACATCAATATTCTCATTAGATTGTGGTTTCCTAATAAAAAAAGTATGCCTCAGTACCACAATATGTACATCATGTTGTTTCTCTAATCTGGCCACAGCATCATGAAATTCATCTGAGGCATCTTCTCCTTCATCTCCTTCCAAAGGTGGCAAACGCTTGAGAATAGCTTGCCCCTCAAATCCTAGATTATGTTCTAGAATATATCTATTTCGTTCTGCTCCAAATCTGTTTCCACCCAACTCCACCAAATATTTTGGGAACACCCTATACCATACCTTCCACCTAACTGGTGGGTCTGATGGAAGCTGCAGAAATAGTGGTGGTGGATGTACACTTTTACATATTGTCCATTAGGAAAACAAAACATAATTTCCCTTAACCTTCCTAGATGAAAATACCACAATAAATTATAAAAAAGAAGACATTGTCAATGTACTGTACAGTTCCATTTAAGTAATATGCACTCTCCAATACATATCACCATTATTATTATTATTTTGTTTAAGATACACCGCAATGGTGAATGGCAAACGCTGAGCCTGTAACCAGGCGAGGTCGCCCTCACACACCCCTGCTACTGCCCCTTTGCCTAACCTCTGTTGCCTTCGTTTCCTTAGCTGTGCCCCCATTTTCCATTCCTTTGCTGCCCTCATTTCCTTAGCTGTGCCCCCATTTTCCATTCCTTTGCTGCCTTCGTTTCATTAGGTGTGCCCCCGTTTTCCATTCCCTGCTGCCTTCGTTCCTTAGCTGTGCCCCTGTTTTCCATTCCTTTGCTGCCTTCGTTTTTTTCGTTTTTCACAGGGCGACCCAGCCGCCGCTGAGCCGCCCTCTGTCCTCCTTTCCCGCCGCTGCCTCCCTGCGGCCCCGCCCCCCTCCTGCCCATTCGCCGCCCCGCTCCTGCCACCCAGCTGCTCCTCCCTCCCGGCTCCTTCTTATGACGCCCACGCCTACGCGCAGCGGGCGCGCCGATTGTGCGCCGAAGGCGCGCCAAAGGCAAGCCCGTCTGCGCCCGTCCGCGCCTGGACCACGCCCAGCGCCAGGACCCCTGGTCCCCGCCGATGCAAGACAACCCGACAGACCTACAACGCCGCCGCCGTCAACGCACTCAATGCCGGCCGGAACCCCGCCTGCTGCCGGGCCACCCCGAAACGCATCCACGGACCCTTCACCTGCAAAACCTTCAAGTTCTCCTGCCTTCAAACCTGCACCGCACCCGCCAAGCCAAGCACCAGCAGCAACCACCTCAAGTGCATCCTGCTCAACACCCGCTCCGTCCACAGACACGCCGTGGAACTCTGGAACCTCCTCGACACAACATCACCAGACATCGCCTTCCTGACGGAAACCTGGATGTACATCTCCTCAGCCCCCGACATCGCCATCCCGGACGGGTACAAGATCAACAGGAGAGACAGCGTCAACCAGACCGGAGGAGGCATCGCCATCGTCCACAAGAACACCATCCGCATCACGACTGACTCCGACAACGACACCTTCGCCGCCGCCGAGTATCTCCACTTCCAGATACACACCGACCCAAAGACAACCCTCAGAGGCACCCTCGTCTACAGACCCCCGGGACCACGCACACAATTCAGTGAAGACATCACGGACTTCATCAGCCCGCACGCCCTCCCCTCCGCCGACTACATCCTCCTAGGGGACCTCAACTTCCACCTGGAAAACAACAAGGACCGCAACACCGCCGCCCTGCTGGACAACCTCGCCAACCTCGGACTCAAGCAACTGGTCAACACCCCCACCCACTACGCCGGCCACACGCTTGATCCCGTCTTCTCATCCAGCATGCATATCACCTTCAGCCACTCCATCGGACTCCACTGGACCGACCACAGCTGCGTCCACTTCAGCTTCAGAAGAACCACGACCCACCACCGCCCGCAACAGGTTCCTCACAGAAGCTGGAGCAAGATCACCACCGACCAGCTCACCACCTCCCTCAGCCAGAACCCACCCGCCAGCATAACGGACCCCAACGAAGCAGCCCGCAACCTCAAGCAGTCGCTGACCGCCTGCGCCGACGACCTCGCACCACTGAAGAACCCTCCCAGCAGACCCAGAAGCAAGAAGGCCTCCTGGCTCACCGACGAACTCAAGGACTCCAAGAAGACCTGCCACACCCTCGAGAAAGCCTGGCTCCTCGACCAGACCACCGACAACATGACCGCCGTCAAACACGCCACCCGCAAGCACCACCAGCTCATCCGCACCACCAAGAAGAAATCTCTGAAGGAACGACTGGACAACAACGCCCACGACAGCAAGGAACTCTTCAGCATCGTCAAAGAGTTCTCCAACCCCAGCACCGGCAACAACGACATCACTCCTTCACAAGATCACTGCGACTCTCTCGCCTCGTTCTTCCACCGCAAGATCGCCGACATCCAAAACAGCTTCGGCGCACCATCCACGCACCCAACCGTCGAATCAACACCCCCCAACGCCACCCTCCGCACCTGGACCACGGTGACCACCGAAGACACAGCCCGCACGATGAACACCATCCACTCCGGATCTCCAACCGACCCCTGCCCCCACCACGTCTTCAACAAGGCCGACTCCACCATCGCACCCCAACTCCGGAACATCATCAACACCTCCTTCAACACCGCCACCTTCCCGGAGAGCTGGAAGCATGCCGAGCTCAGCGCCCTACTGAAGAAACCAACAGCGGACCCCACCGACCTCAAGAACGTCCGCCTCATCTCGCTCCTCACATTTCCTGCCAAACTCATCGAGAAGATCGTCAACAGACAGCTTGCCGCCTTCCTCGAGACGAACGGATCCCTAGACCACTCACAGTCCGGTTTCAGAGCCAACCACAGCACCGAGACCGCCCTCATCGCAGCCACCGACGACATCCGAGCCCTGCTCGACAACGGGGAAACAGCGGCACTCATCCTCCTGGACCTCTCTGCAGTGTTCGACACTGTCTGCCACCGCACCCTAGTTCAACGCCTAAGCAAAACACCGGCATCCAAGAGAAGGCACTGGAGTGGATCATCTCGTTCCTCGCCGGGAGAACACAGAGAGTCCGCCTCCCCCCGTTTCGATCCGAGGCCACCGATGTCATCTGCGGCGTACCGCACGGATCAACACTCAGCCCCACCCTCTTCAACGTCTACATGAGACCTCTTGCAGCCATGGCACGCCACCACAACCTCAACATCTCTCCTACACAGACGACACCCAGCTGATCCTCTCCCTCACCAGAGACTCCGACACCGCCAGAACCAGCCTACACGAAGGGATGAAAGACGTTGCTGAGTGGATGAAGAACAGCCGCCTGAAACTGAACTCAGACAAGACCGAAGTCCCCATCCTGGGACCATCGCCCTCCGCCTGGAACGACTCCTGGTGGCCCCCCGCCCTCGGCACCACTCCCAAGCCAACAGACCACGCACACAACCTGGGCTTCATCCTGGACTCCTCCCTCTCGATGACCAGACAAGTCAACGCCGTCTCCTCATCTTGCTTTCACACCCTACGCATGCTCCGCAAGATCTTCCGATGGATCCCGACCGAAACCAGGAAAACGGTCACCCAGGCACTCGTCACCAGCCGACTGGACTACGGAAACACCCTCTACGCCGGAACCAGAGCCAAACTACAGAAAAGACTCCAACGCATCCAGAACGCCTCCGCCCGACTCATCCTGAACATCCCCCGACGCAGCCACATCTCCGGCCACCTGAGGAACCTGCACTGGCTCCCCATCAACAAGAGGATCACGTTCAGGCTCCTCACTCACGCATACAAGTCTCTCCACGACCTGGGCCCCAAGTACCTCAACGACCGCCTGACCTTCTACACGCCCACCCGCCAGCTACGATCTACCGGCCTCGCCCTCGCCGCCGTTCCACGCATCCGAAGAGCCACCGCCGGAGGCAGATCCTTCTCCTACCTGGCGGCCAAGACATGGAACTCCCTCCCCATCCACCTTCGGCTGACCCAGGACCATCTCGCCTTCAGGAGACAACTCAAGACCTGGCTGTTCGAGCAGTAACGGACCCCTTCCCCCAAGCGCCTTGAGACCCTTCCGAGTGAGTAGTGCGCTATACATTGATTGAATGATTGAATATTACTTCCCTAGATAGGAAAGATTTTCCAATGTTACATGTCACATATGCTTTATACAGAATTTAATCAAAATCACTAGTATCACAGTTAAATGTGCTCGCAACATGAAAGTTCACACTGTATGAAAACTGTAGCTATGGGACAAGTATTAACTACTACAATACAGTTGTATATCAAAAGAATTGGGTTTTAAGTTTACGGGAATTGTTGGCGCTCTAGCATTATAGACGTAGTAATTAATATTCAATATTTAATGTAAGGTTCCGGTTTGGGGACGCCAGAGAAGCGAGGGCGTTTGTGCCGATTAATTAATATTACACGTACCCGTGTTGATCCCGTACACCGTACGGATTTTACTCTGTTGACTCCTTGTGACCATACTTAAGGCAGGTTACTGTTGCTGTTCTGAAGGTCCATATTATCTGGCGTTCCGTTTTGAATAATACATAGACCTGATATTGGTTACATTTGTGACCGTTTTTCTACATTTATCTTCTTTGGAATACAACTGGGTTACCCTTCCGGGTTGGAATTATCCCCGGTATTGGGCCTTTCCGACTGTGGATTCAGCCATTGAGCCCTGCAGAGTTGTAGAAATTGTTTTGTCTACAACGAAACACGTGTCGGCTGGCTGTGTACTTTATTTCTAAATTGATGACCTATTAAAAGGAGAACACTAACTCCAAGAACCGACGTGGGACGTATTTTCTTTGCCTTTTCGCTCACCTTACACATTGTTGTTTATATTTGTGTTGAGTGCGCAGGACTTTGTGTTGTACAATACAGTTGTGGTTGTAGCAAACATAGGAGTGAATCAGAATGAAACAGTGTGCACAAATGATATGTGCACCATACTCAAAACTGAGTCTGACGTTCCCAATGGCAATTATAATACACTGCGATGAACTGATGAAATGGTAAAATATTCACTGCTACTACTCTTTCTCCACTGAACACTTACATCCGTGCCTAAGCAATTGCCCTGTTGTTAAAATTTCCGACGTGTTGTCCAACAACTTTCTTTATCCTTCTGATGGACGTAGAATACTCTCTCTTTTCACGATACTTTCTGTACTCTGCGCTCACTTGAACGTTCTTCTGTGCAGACTTACAGCACTGATGTTCTCCACTGACGCTTTGCTCCACAAGGGATTGTTTGACATTTGGATTCCATCTCCACAGCTCCCTGGAAAATGACCACACTAACTTCAACTGTACAGTTGAACACTGACATTCCACAGTAGAACACCTTATTTCACAGGGCGTGATATAGAGTTAGCCTTAACCATAGAGTATAACATACTACAACAAACCATATCGAAGCGATTTCTGAATGTCAAAATCAAGCAGGTTTATTTCAGATGAAAGACCCACGACCTCTCCCAGGATTGTCTCCACTGTGAATGCAAGAGCACAATCCAGAACATCCACAGCAGATGACATCCACAACATTCCACCATTAATCCAACACATAGCCACATCTCCCTTTTTATAACAAAAACTGTGAAAACATACTTATTTTAAACTAGAAAAAAAACATCTAGTTAGACACACAATGGGAGATATACCATCATGGAAGAAATACCTTAACATAATCTTTAAACGTGACTGGAGCTACTCTCACACGTTCATTATGGGCTCTCACATTCACGCCATTAGTATTTACTGACTCACTCTATGAAACAACTTTATTCTCAGTCTCAACACTTTAACTCACACAATCATCATTCCATGAGCAATCAAAACCATCATTCACAAACCTTAAATTTTCCCAACCAGTATCCTGTGAATCATTTTGCACACCAACTTCATTTTGAACAACGACTTTGCAACCATCACAAACATTCTTCTTACACAAAGTAGGAACATCTAGCCACATAGAATCCTCCTTCATCACCAAACCCCTTCCTTATTTGTCAAAACTTGAACTTGCATGTCAGTGATATACATTTATGCCCCACCCCCTCTTGCCTCTGATTTCCTGGTTAAGCTTGGGAACCATACTATGGAACTGCCAGAGGCATCATAGGTGATGGGGGGACTTTATTGGAGTGTGTGAAGTGAGCCTTGACCATTCTTTGAACACTGTGGGCGCTGGCCAAGTGCCTACACCCCTGGCAAACCTTGCACAATTGTAACCTGACTGATGCGTAGAGGGCACTTCATACCTGTGAGCACGGATTTACCTTTTACTTGGGAGCACAGCGCTCCTTTTCCAACTAAATCATTTGTTCATGCATGGCCGGGTGAGGCGTCAGGTTCGCAATGTAAGACTGGTGGCAGGGGGGCTCTCGGATCACTTGCCAGTGGTGATGGAGCTGGCTTGTGGCCCTAGGAGTGCAGAATCCAGATGGCACCTGGACCATTGGTGCCTCCAAAAAGAAGGCTTCAGTGATCTGTGCCAATTGGCATGCCAGCAAATCCTTGCAGATAATAGGGGATCTGTGACTTCCCACATTACTCTCTGAGAGACTCAGAAAGCCACAGCTAGGGGACGTCTCATCAGTCATTTCAACGGTCAGAAGAACAGGGCATTGCGGAGGATCGGGGGCCTCGAAGATTGTATACTTAACTTACAGAGCTAATACATGACAACACCCCAGGAATTACTCTTGCGAGGCTCATTACATACTCAAATCTTGCTCCACCAGGAGCTCATGCAGGAGGCAAGAGAGGCGTGGCTGGCCATCCATAGTAAAGTCTACCAGTGGGGCAATAAAGCCAGCAAAACACTGCACTGGCTGTGCACCCAAGAGAGGTGAGGGCCCCAGTGGCTTACTTACTGGCGGAAGACTGTTCCTGGGTAACTGGGAACAAACCCATTGCAGGGTCCTTTGAGGCTTATTACCACTCGCTGTATAGTGTGGACCCCTTGAGTCCCTGTGAAGACCTATCTCAATTCATATCAGACCTGCTGATGTTGCGCCTTAGATCTGAGGAGAGTGAAGCACTGGAGGCCGAAGTTACTTGTGATGAGCTGTCTGCAGCCCTGGCTCATCTACATGCTGGTAAGGCGGCAGCCCACAATTATTTCCCAGGTGAGTTTTGTCACCTAGTTTGGCCACAGATCAGAAAACTATTACTAGAGACCCTCTGGGAGGACTTGGTGAAAGGTGAACTGCCCAAGATCTTTGAACCGACAAGATCGTGGTGTTGTCAAAGCTGAGTTTAGAGGGTACCCGCTGCGGAGTTTTCTGTGCCAAAATACTAGTGAAAATCTGGGCCATACTTGCTAGCTACCCATCTAGCAGGAGTCATTACTCACCTACTCTACCCCGAACAGTCTGTGTTTATGCCACACTGGGCTACCCTGCATATTGTGCAAAGAGTTCATAACGGGATTGCTCTGAGTAAGACCTTTCAGGTCATAGACCCCTCCTTTCCATTGATTTTCAGGAAGCTTTTGACTGGTTGGATTGACCGTTTTTGTTTGCCATCCTCACCTGGGTTGGATTTGGTATGAATTTTGTACAATATGTGTGCCTTCTGTATACCAATTTGGTGTCCAGACGTGGGAAGGGGTGTGATATCGGAGTGGTTTCCGGTGGTGTGGACACCCATCAGGACTCTTCTTTGTCTCCTTTGCTTTTTTAGCTGGTGATTGAGCCGCTGGGGGTTTGTGTGAGGGTTGATGCACTTCTTAAGGACTTCCAGTGGTCTAAGTAGGTAGGCGAAATATCTTTGCTCTACAATGATGATGTGCTCTTGTTCTTGGACGATCCGGACGTATTACACCCCAGGGCACACCAGATCTTGAATATGCCTGGATTCTACTCTGCCCTTCAGATGAATGCCTACAAATCTGTGATTTATGCCCAACGGATATGCCGTGGGCGGTGGGGATACTGATCATCCCCCTCAGCTTGAAATAGTTGGGGTTCTATGTTCCCGACGACTTGACCTGACCTGGTGCCTCAGTTAGCTGGTCTTGAACAGAACGTTAAGTTCTGGGCACACTTCCTGTCTCCTTGTTGGGATGCTAGGCAATTTTAAAAATTATATCCATGCTGTGCCTACCTTATCAATTACAAAATCATCCCTTCCTTATAGATAAAACTTTCTTCAGTAAGGTCAATATACAAATCAGACCTTTTGCTTTGGGGTAGTGGGGTGCTCCACATTGCTCTAGGGAAATGTTGTAAACTGGTTATTGAAGGAAGGAGAGCTACTCTTGGCATGCTCCTCTACTACTGGGCAGCACATTTGCTCATCGTAAATGTGTGGTGGATTTCAGGACCTTGCGTATACAGCGGAGGGAAGGGTACTGGGCAGTTGGGACCTGCCACATTTGCTGAATGGTGAAAGGGCTTCTGCAGGGCTCCCACCCACCACATGGGTAGTGTTCAATCTATGAAATGCGGCCTTGAAAAGAGTGGGATGGGCTGACTGCCTCACGCTAGAGACCCCATTGTACATGGCACTCGACTCCCACAGGTGGCAGCCCTCCAGGTCTTTTCCGCTTTGGATGTCATAGGCATTTCAAAGTTAAGGAATGTGCTTCATAATGGGACACTTAAGTCTTTCCAGAACTTGCAGGAGGAGTATGACGTGCGCCGTACACAGTTTGTCCTGTATTTGCAGTGCTGTCACGCTCTTCTCCCCCTTATAAAATCAGTGACTGATATCCCTGAATTTTCCTCAATGAAGGCCAAAATCTGGCTCACAAACCTCGAGCATAAACTGTCAGACATATATAAAATGCTATTGTGTAATCTACCAGCCCTGATGGTGGGGTCTTGAGGTTGTGGTAGGGGGAACTGGGTTTGTTGGATGATGATGACTGGAAGGAGGCAGTAAAAGCCCCCAGAGAGGCAGATATAACCTCCCAATTTTGGTTAATACTGCTGGAAGTGCTATACAGGTGATACTGCTGGAAGTGCTAATACAGGGTATATTTCACCAGAGCCAGGCTTCAGCGCATGGGCCTAATCGACACAGGGAACTGTCTGAGGTGTGATGACACACAGGGAGACTTAACCCACACATTTTTGCATTGGCTAGTGCAGACCCACTTCTGGGGTGGTGTGCTGGGGCTACTCGAGAAGGTGCTGGGTTGGGACATTTGAGACCCAAAACTCATCATTCTTCATATCAAAGATGGTCTGGGAGGAACACGCTACCATAAGGCACTTCTTTGATCAAGACTAGTGGTTGTTAAAAGAGACATTGCTAGGTCTTGGAAGGCAGCAGATGCTCCCCCTGTGGAGACATGGGCCAAAGTGATGGATCACTGCATGGGCATAGAACGTCCAATATGCTTGTCCTGGGGATGCCGTGAAAAACATTTTAAGATTTGGAAAGACTGGGCAGAGTACAGTGGGATACAGCTAGAGCCTTGCGCTGGCAGGCTGCTAATGGGGGTGAAGGATTCTTAGTGTGGACACTTTCAATGTATCAGATTGAAAAATGGGTTAAGCTATGCTATAATATTACCTGCATCTTTGGTGACTTATATTCTGTGATGATTCCCAACCTTTGTCACTGGCATTCAAAGTGCTATTGTAGTGTATACTTGTCTCACGCTCAAAGCGCTACTTCTCTCCTGCATTGAAAATTCAACCAATTTTTATTTTTTATTAAGATTGAGCTTGCTCCTCCTTAACCTTCACAATGAAACCCTTATTCAACCATCCTTTGTCTGTCAAAAGCACAGCAGTTTTCAACACCTTAACCACTTGAACTGGCTTAGTAAACCTAGACTTACCTTTTATTATTGTGAATGTTTTTTTTCATTAAAGCCCAATTGCCTGTGTGCACGTCAATGTCCTTCACACAAGTAGTGCAATCAAAATATTATTTACAAGACTTTTGATGCTTCTCTACTTTTCTGTGTTCCTTGTGCAAATCCAAGTGTTCACTGACAAAGCCTTTTTTTTTTATTCCAGAGTTTTATATAGCGTGAACTTGACCCGAAGGTATCAAAGTGCTTTATATAAGCACCAGTTGCGTAACAGATGGACACATTTGTTTTTGGTTAGGTACTGGGAGATTAAGTGATTTGCCCAGAATCACAGGATGTTGAGCATCCCTGCTGAGACTCAAACCTGGTTCCCCAGCATCGAGGTTGACCACTCTAGCCGTAAGGCCACATCCTCTCCAAACAACCTGTATGCTTCTAAAACTAAGAAGAATTTAAGTGAGAACTCGGTTTCCCACCTCTTAAAAGCACAAAAGGTACAACACCCGTGGTACTGTATGGCGTGGTATTGTAGCTCCATAACTTGTCTTTCAAATATTCCATCACATTCAAATTGTTAGCAATTGCCAGCTGTATGCCTTCCTTCAGGAAGCGATTAACCCTCTCCACTAAACCATTTGATAATGGACTATATAATTTCACCTTAATGCGCAGTCTATGTTTGTTGCAAAACTACAACATGTCATTCAAAATGAAATGTGATACATTATCTGTTACAATTGATTTAGGTGCACCTTCAATACAAATGTTTTTTTTTAAAGACTTTCACATTGGGTGTATCAGCTGACTTTACAAATGTATAATATACCCACTTCAAAAAATAATCCGTCCCCACAATCAAATACTTCAATTCTCTCTTCAATAAATTGTAAGGGCCAAAATATAGTCTAATCAAATTTTCATACAGGGTCCTTCAGAGGTGGGGTTTTAACTTTCCAATGTTCATTGGAACTTGAGCATTTCTTGCACTTTAACTTGAGAATCAATGCCAGGTCACAAGTAATGCTCTTTTATCCTGTGAACAGTGGCCTAAGTCCCTTCATGAGCCATTGAGATAATTATTGGGCTAAGCCCATAATGTGACACATAACATTCCTGTCTTAATCCCATGTCCTTGACTAAGGATAGTTCAGAAGGCAGTTGGTAAAGAAACTCTTAATTCTGAAAACAGTATCCTGTCTTTCGGCCATCCTTTAATAATAAACTCTTTAACTTTGCACAAGATCTCATCACCCCTTACTCCACTCTTTTTCTGAAATATAAAATGTATCTGTTGCATTATCAACCGTCATGACACAATCCTCATCACCATCATGACTCAAACTTTCTTCCAGGACATCTTCCACTGGCAAACATGAAAGAAAGTCTGCTTTCACATTTGTTCCTCCTACTATCTAAATGGAACACTTGCAAATGTGATAACAGTCTTATCGACCTAGATGAAGCTTTGTCGGAACAACTATTTATTGAGCTGTATATTCATGGCTTGTTCACTTTGACTACATTTACATTCCCCTTCTGTCAGTACTCTAGATGCAAATGCTATAGTGCTTTCTTTATCATTAAATCTTTGACTGAGAACAGCACCCAGCCGATACGAACTAGCATCAACAGTAATGGTGCTTTGATACGCGTAACTTTACACCATGAAAAACTTCTACAACTTGTTTTTTCCAAAAGAATTTCCTTCTTTTTTTAAGCATGTCTCCCAAAGGTTGAACCACAAAAGCATACCCTTGGTTGAACCTAGAGTAGTACTCACTTATACCTATAAATGATCTTAAACCGCAGTTATCTTTCGGAACAGGTACAGGAATTACATATTTGGTTTCATGCTCTCACCTGAACCATTATTACCAAGATAAAATACATGTTGCTTCAAAAATTTGCATTTCTGCTTACTAATTGTCATTACACACTTCATAAGTGTATTTAGGACTTCCTCAAGTTTTTTTTTACATTGTTAGCATAGACCAAGATGTCATCTTGCAAAGCTTGTATACCAGCTTTTTTGCCAAAAATGTTATCCATTAATCTTTGAAAAATATTAGCCGCAGATGCCAGATCAAAAGGCATCCTTAAATACTTGAAAGGTCCAAAAGGAGTTACAAAAGTAGTCAAACTCAGCCAACGGAATTTGATGATATGCTACTGTAGAGCTGTATTTGAAAAATACAAATAGTCACCTAAATTAGCTAACATGTCATAAATGCATGGAAGTGCATGGCAAACTACCTCTATATTTCTGTTGAGAGCTGTGAGGTCTGCCCGTAACCTGATCTCCCAAGATTGTTTCCTCGCAATCAAAGCTGTGCCAAATCATTTTAACATTTCTGTTTGTGTAATAATCTTCTGTGCACATTCCTGCCTTAGAAGCATAGGAACTGGTCTAACTTTTTGCATCACAGGTTTAGAATCCTCCTCCCAAGCAATTTTGTGCACAGAAACCTTGACCAGAGCAATATCTAAATCTAAAACTGGCATTTGACCCAAAACATCCGGTTCATCAGAGCTAGGTTTAAGCCAGATCCCCAGATTACCTTGGTCTTGCAATCCCTTGATGCCCCTTCCATTTTCTGCAACATATATTTTTGTATACATTGATCTACCCTTAAACATCAGAACATCATAAAAGTATCCCCTCATAATGATGTCATACTTTCCAAACTCTTTGGGGTTAATATTACTAGATTGTAGTTTTTTGTTTAACTGTGTTTTTTTTTAAACATTACATCTGAAAGTATAGTGAATGGTGGACCCGAATCAGTCATGACATTCATAACCACATTACCTAGGCCTATTTCAGAGATAGGACCTTTGAACATTTTCTTATGTGTATGGACTATTTCCGCATCAAAACATCAAAACATTGCTCACACCCTTACATAGATCTTTTTCATCACACATGATTTGACTCACTTTAAAACATGTCTTAACAATATGGCACACAGCCTGAAAATGCCCTATCTTCTTACATGGATTGCACTTTTTCCCTTGTGCAGGGCAAGGCGGAAGTTATGTTACGTTAAGATAATATATTATAGCATATGACTCACACCCTAAGGTGTATCTCGACACTTAACAACAAGAGAAACAAGTGAAAATAAACCAATTAAAACATCCACGTTTTTAGACGATTTTAAAAATTCTAAGAAATCGTGTCACATCCTGAGTTTCATGGGAAGCTTGTTTGAGTGTAATGGAACAAGATGTGAAAACGATCTGCCACCCCATCTGGAAATGCGGATTCAAAGGTGTTTACATATAGCGTGATTTGAAGATCTAAGCAGTTGTGAAGGCTTGTATTGACTGTGTCTAGCATTCAAATAAGAGGGAAGGGCCTTTGTTAGTACCATGTGGGTCAGGCAGCACAGCTTAAAAATACCACACGTCCTGATAGGTAGCCAATGAAGGGCATGCAGAAAAAGAGTCGTAGCTGAGCAGGAGGGAAGGTTACAAATTAACCGGGCTGCAGCAATCAATAAATCAATCAATCAATCATTTGTAGAGTGCACTATTCACCCGTGAGAGTCTCAAGTCGCTGGGGGGTACTGCTTCTGCTCGAACTGCAAGGTCTTGAGAAGTTTCCTGAAGGTCAGCAGGTCCTGGGTCTGCCACAGGTGGATGGGAGGGTGTTCCATGTCTTGGCGGCGAGGTGGGAGAATGATCTGCCGCTGGTGGTC
This sequence comes from Lissotriton helveticus, assembly GCF_964261635.1. Classification (NCBI taxonomy): domain Eukaryota; kingdom Metazoa; phylum Chordata; class Amphibia; order Caudata; family Salamandridae; genus Lissotriton; species Lissotriton helveticus. The sequence goes on from NC_136060.1 coordinate 316,765,058, forward strand.
GTTCTGTGGATGCGTGGAACGGTGGCGATAGTGAGGTCCGCGGAGCGGAGCTGGCGGTTTGTGGTGTTGAAGGTGATTTGTTTGTTGAGTTATGCTGGTCCGGTGTTGTGGAGTGCCTTGTGAGCATAGGTGAGGAGCTTGAAGGTGATCCTCTTGTTGATGGGGAGCCAGTGCACGTCTCTCAGGTGGGCTGTGATGTGGCTGTGGTGGGAGATGTTGAGGATGAGGCATGCAGAGGCGTTCTGTACACGTTGTAGTCGTTTCTGGAGTTTGCCCATGGTTCCCATGTAGAAGGAGTTGCCGTAGTCCAGTCTGCTGCTGACGAGGGCCTGGATGACGGTACTTCTGGTTCTGGTGGGGATCCATCTGTAGACCTTGCGGAGTATACGGAGGGTGTTGAAGCAGGAGGATGAGATGGCATTGACTTGCTGGGTCACTGATAGCGATGAGTCTAGGATGAACCCCAGGTTGAGTGCGTGGTCGGTGGGTGTCAGTGTAGCTCCCAGTGTGGCCGGCCTCCAGGAGTCATCGCAGGTGGAGGGGGTGGAGCCGAGGATGAGGACCTCGGTCTTGTCATAGTTCAGTTTCAGACGGCTGTTCTTCATCCACTCTGCGACGGCTTTCATTCCTTTGTGGAAGTTGGTTTGGCGGTGGTGAGGGCCTTGGTGAGGGGAAGGATCAGCTGGTTGTTGTTGGCATATGAGATGATGTTGAGATTGTGCGATCGGACGATGTTGGCGAGCGGTGCCATGTAGACGTTGAAAAGTGTCGGGCTGAGGGATGATCCTAGGGGTGTGCCGCAGATGATCTTGGTGGCTTCAGATCGGAATGGAAGGAAGCGGACACTCTGGGTTCTGCTGGTGAGGAAGGAGGTGGTCCAGTCTAGGGCTTTGTTGTGAATCCCTGGGTTGTGGAGGCGTTTGCATAGGGTGTGGTGGCAGACGGTGTTGAAGGCGGGCGAGAGGTCCAGGAAGATGAGGGCCGGAGTTTCGCCGTCGTCCAGCAGGTTCCTGGTGTCGTCGGTGGCGGTGATGAGGGCAGTTTTGGTGCTGTGGTTGCTGCGGAATCCAGATTGGGACGAGTCCAGAGCATTGATCTCCTTGAGGAAGCATGTCAGTTGCCTGCTGACAATCTTCTTGATTTTGTTTTTTGCAATTTTCACCCCGAGTGGGCTGGGTATGCTCAGACGTGAGTCCCAGGCTCTCCACACCACTGGAGTCAAGCTATCCAGGCTGAATGAAGGCTGATAGCCAGAAACCGGTCCTTGGATGCTTGATTCCGGTCTGGGAAAGACATGGCTTGGTAGTTCAGACTGGACTGTTCCCATGAGGCACAGGGTCAGAGCTGATTTACATATAGCCAGTGTCTAACCCAGGGTGGTGTGGAGTGCAAAAAAACGATGGATTTAGGCCCAGATCCTTGTACTGGGGTGAATGTATGACATTGTTCTACATTCTGTCCATCAACTGTGTTTTTTGCAATTTTCACCCCGAGTGGGCTGGGTATGCTCAGACGTGAGTCCCAGGCTCTCCACACCACTGGAGTCAAGCTATCCAGGCTGAATGAAGGCTGATAGCCAGAAACCGGTCATTGGATGCTTGATTCCGGTCTGGGAAAGACATGGCTTGGTAGTTCGGACTGGACTGTTCCCATGAGGCACAGGGTCAGAGCTGATTTGCATATAGCCAGTGTCTAACCCAGGGTGGTGTGGAGTGCAAAAAAACGATGGATTTAGGCCCAGATCCTTGTACTGGGGTGAATGTATGACATAGTTCTACATTCTGTCCATCAACTGTGTTTTTTGCGACAATCTTCTTGATGCCTTTCGCCGGGAACGGAAGCAGGGAGATGGGCTGTAAGTTTTGAGGTCCTGGGGTCCGCTTTGGGTTTCTTGAGTAAGGCGTTGATCTCTGCGTTCTTCCAGCTCTCTGGGAAAGTGGTGGTGTTGAATGAGTTGTTGACGATATTCCGGAGATGGAGTGCGATGATGGAGCTTGCTTTGTTGAAGATGTGGTGCAGGCAGGGGTCGGATGGTGAGCTGGAGTGGATGGTGTTCATGATTGTGATGGTGTTGTCGTGATTGACGTGTGTTCAAGAGAGTAAGAGGTCTGTGTGGCTAGAGGGCGGTGAGCCTGAGGTGTCTGCGGCTGTCGGGGGGTCTGGTTATTGAAGCTGTTGTGTGATCTTGCGGTGAAAGAAGGTGGCTAGGGAGTCGCAGAGGTCTTGCAGGATGTCATTAGAGTTGGAGCTGGAGTTAGAGAGTTCCTTCACGATGTTGAAGAGTTCTTTGCTGTTGTGCGCATTGTTGTCGATGTGTTCTTTGAAGGAGGCCCTTTTTTGCGGTTCGGATGAGTTGGTGGTGCCTGCGGATGGCGTTCATTTGGGCTACATTGTTGTCTGGTGTCTGTTCGTGGTGCCACTTCTTCTCGAGCCTTCGACAGGTCTGCTTGGATGCCTAGAGGTCGGCGGTGAACCAGATGGCTTTTATGTCGGTGCATCTGTTTGAGGGTTTCTTGATCTGGACGAGAGTGTTGTAGCAGTTGTTGATCCATTGCCTGAGGTTGCATGTGGCAGTGTTGGTGTTGATGCTGTCAGTTGGTGGGTTTTGGGAGAGGGTGGCGATTAGCTGGTCTTCGGTGACCTTGTTCCAGCTGCGGTAGGGGGTCCGTTGTGGGTGGTGGGTTTTTCAAAGTTAAAGTGGATACAGCAGTGGTCGGTCCAGTGGAGTTTGGTGGTGTGGCAGTGGCGGCCGGTGCAGGTAAGTGCGGTCTGCGATGTGGCGAGAGCAAGGTAAGTGGTTTTATTTATTTTATTTTCCTTTATCTGTCACTTCCCCTTTGCCCCACGCCCCCTCCCGCTCAACCCCACTGCGCTTACCTGCACTGGCCACCAGATGGCTTCGGTATTCTGCACCACTTGGAGGTTGACCAACAACAAGTTATTTGCTGCTACTAATAATGCATTCCCATAGTCCAAATGACTGGTAATCAGTTCCTGGTCTCGGGTTTTTCTGTACAAAGAAGGGAGCCATGGAAAAATGCTTCTTAGTAAACATAAAGTGTCAAAATACGTGCCACAGATTGTATTAATTTGATCCTTCATAGAAAGTGTCTGATCCAACTTAACACTAAGGTTTTTCACAAACTGTGTTGGGCAAGGCGCAGGGCCTAATTCAGCAGGCTACCAATCCGATGACAATACCTCCTGAGCCTTGTCAAAAAATATCTTTGTTTTTTCGCTGTTTAATTGGAGAAAGTTGTTAGACATCCAGTCAGCTATTTTCCTCAGAAAGTCCAGAAAACGAGTTTTGTCCATATCTGGGGTCTGCCCAAAAATGATGACTAATTGGTTGTTATCTGCATAAGACACAATCTCAAACCACAAGATCTAACAATCTGCCATGTAGACATTAAATAGTGTCTGGCTTAGAGGGGAAACCTGCGGGACCCATGTATTAAATTGCATCTTGATGTGTTAGAAATGGGAGTCTCTATTTCCCAGTGGCTTGCACCCTGTCCAAGTAGGGACCCTTCTTTCTAGTCAGGGGATTACATAGCTAAGAGAACCCATGCTCACCTCCTTAGTAGCTTCACATGAGCAGTCAGACCAGACTTATCTCAGTGGCAATGTGTTAAGCATTTGTACATAAACATACATTAACACAGTGAAAATACTACAAATGGACACCACACCTGTTTAGAAAATTAACCAATCTTTATCTAAACCAAAGAAGACCAACATGACCAGTTCCAGTTCTACGCCCTTCTGAGCCCAGTCGAATGCCTCTGCCCCTACTCTTATGACCCTCTAAGCTAACCCATGGAGAATCTTTCTCCTCACCTGTGGATCCCATCTGTGCAGCATCTAACCTTTCTTTGCTCACGTATGTCTAACAGTAGACAGAGAACACCACCATACCCAACACAGTGATGTAGCCCTATCTACAAGGGATGTGACTTCTATCCACAACCCAAGAACCCAAGGGCAACTCTGAGCATCAGGACAGCAACACACGGTGGCCACTGACAGCTGTCAGTGACAAGAACCAGGCCCCCGTCCTTCAGGGCTCACCAACCTCTGTGGATTCTCAGAGTGGGAGGTGGTAGCCCCAGGTGACTGACACCCTTTGTCCATTCTCCCTCCCACCAGTTCAAATGTGGTATACTGAAACTGGTACCCCAGCCCAGGGTGTGTACCATGAGCCTGACCAGGAGACTGGGGTAGGCTCTTCTACAGCCTCCCCTCCCCTCTGGGGTCTTGTACCTTCCATTGTGGAGAGATACCCCAGACTTTAGAACTGTCAGAGTGCTCATGGCAAGTGTACTGCATGATTCTCCTACTAGTTTAGGGGTGCTAACCTGCAAGTGGTCCATCCAACTAAGGGTCGGTACCCATAGGCTCAGCAGGTGCCTGGCAAGTCAGGCCTTTTGGGGAAGTGCACCCATCCCCCCAAGGTAAACAATTATGGTAAGTGTTTTGCAAGAGTCTGCTTGGCAATTGTCTCCTGCCCTCTGTCCATCTGGCAGCGCACAGAGCCCCCATGCCAGAAGTGTCTCCAGCAGGGTCAATCCTGGGGTGCTCTTACTTTTGAGTGGGCAACCCCTGGCCCACTGTTCCTCCCACTGGGGACTGTCTGCCCCTCTTGTAGTGTAGCTCCTATTTTCCCAATAGGCTCTGCGCATTGGAATAGTACCTACAGCAGTAAAGGCCTAGGCCAGACGTTAACTAGGTCTACTACTGTCGATGCTAGACTTAATTTTTGGGTTTGCCAGCTAAGCTCAGAGTTCGCTAGAAACTTTCTCGAATGTTCAAGGAAGGATTAACTCCCCTGATTAGACAAGAAGGGATTTAGTTTCTGACAACCATAGAACATGACAACTTTGCTCTCCCCTAATCAAGAGTCAATCTCATGAGTCGTGTGAGCACAAGGCAATTATTTTACTCAGTCAGTACGTGCATTCTTAGTCTCATCAGAATGTAGAGAAAAGGAAGAGACGGGCGTGTTCAATAAAAGGTGTTATTTATTGATCAGTCTCTTTTCTCGTACAAGAGAAATGGATCGATATTATTGCAATACTTATAGTTAAGTAAAGTGCATACATTAAAAGCAATAGTATAAAATAATACTGTAAAAACATTGATATGGTTTCTGAGCCATATGATGTTTTAAAATGATTAAAATATATTTACATACACATATACATTTGACTAAACGTGCTCAACTGGTGTCTCTAAATACGCCTACCCCGTGTACCTGACCTAAGTCTAATGCGTGGGCGGGAATAGAAAGTTACAGTTTAAGTTAAGTTTGTTTTTGCCAAGTGAATAACTAAAGAATTCTCTAGGAGGGGTTATTCAGTTCTGTACCTGGAATTTAGGATGAATGAGGAATGGTATCTCTTTCTCTGCTCTCGATATTCCAGGCTGCCTGCGAGGGCTGCCCAGAAACGCCGGTGCTGGGTCTCTCGGCTTGAGATAGCAGCGCGTCTCTCAGCGCGTCAGGAAGGCGGGGCTGCTGCCTGCGGGGTCTGCTTCTGCTCTCGGCTTCGGCAAGTATGGCTGCTCCGTCTTGTCACCACGCGTGTGTTTGCATAGGGCAAGGTCGGCAATATTTATACCTTAAAGGTGCCGGGATTGACGTAAGGATGGACATAGGTACGTCAATAAAGATGTCATACGACTTGCTCGTTAGCACATTCTTTACTAAAGTTCTCTGTGAAATCAAAACAATGGCCGCACGGATTATCCAGGTTGTCATAGGTTTGATTTGTTATGAGAACGTCGTATGCCTTATCAGGGGCTGGAGGAATGTCGCTTGTCTAATTAGATCTCAAGCGTTATGACCTAATCAGATAACACGTTCCTGTGCCGTAGTGTGACTGCGTCAGATAACGGTATCTGCATCATGGGGGATTTCTTGCCTCATGGGCTGACTGTTAGTTAACTAGCTAGGTAGTTTAACCAGAATAGGGTCAGGAATAGGGGGATCGATTCAGAACCTATAGAAATACACGACACCCACTCCACGCTAACTATGGTCATATCTACTAATCTATGCATAGTATAACATAGTACAACATACTATAGAGTATAGTGTATACCTTACCACCCCAAAATACATAAATGCATTTTGAAATTTTCAAATATACTGAAAAATTGCAGTCATATATATTGTATGCACTTAAGCTATGAATTAAATACAAAAGTAAACACGCATTGTTATGCATTATTGCTTGTTGGTATATGAGAAATACACATGAAATGGCTCTTAATATGGCTATACAGAAAAAAAGTCGAAACCATTTCATCACATAAAATATATTGTGAACATACCAGCGGGCAGCTAAAGTCTATATAAAGTCTATAAAGTATCTAAAAAAATTGAAATCTTAGTTCTCTAGGAATAGTTTCTTACTTTAAGCAGAAGGTCAGTGTCCCGGGGAAAAAATATATAGAAAAATATTTTAAGGGCTTGCTGAAAAAAGTTGCTGTCCGTGAACTGGATTGTAATTGTTCATGTGACTTTATTTTTTAAGTTGAAGGCCGGATTCAGGGAACGCCGTGTGCGAGTTTACTCAAAAGTCTCTATTTCTGTTCCGGAGAGAACATCATATCATTCAGGCTTTCGAAAAAACTGTCAACAGCTTCATGGGAAAGTTCCACTAAGTCGGAAATAGGGGTAACCATGCATTCATGCGCATGATTGTCTGCATTGACATTCTGATTTGCATTGCTGACAGAAGGTCGTACCTGTTCGATGCTGCTTTCATCTTGAACTTCACTACTCTTCAATCGCAGTGGCGAAGATTCCAGGAATGCCGTCATCAGAATTGGCAGCCTTTGAGGGCAGCACAAAGCGTGAACCTTGGTAGGAACCAGCAGTGTATCTGCATCCACCGGCGCATCCGATTGTAGTGTCAGACAGGTGTCTAACACGCATTCTTCTCCGCATAGCAGACACCTTAGTACAGGAAAAACACACCTTTGCCACATTGGTCGAAATGATAGAAACCAAGTCATGTTCAGGTCTCTAAGCCGGGAGAGTCCCAGGATTTTTGATATCCGGTCCCGGTATCCAATGGCTAGGATCGTATCTTCCATTGTCGCGAGAGTTTGATCTGTGACATGGGTTGCCATATCGAAAAATAGGGACTAGGAATAGGATTCCTGCAATTAGTCCTAGGATCAGGGGAAGTCCGCCAAAAATCGAATGGACGAAATCTGGAAAAATACCCAGTATGGCTTTGAATGGTGTTAATGCCATCGAAAATACTGTCTTAAATACCTTTGAGACCCCTGTGGTATCAGAAATATTTAAGATTTCGCTCAGGATTTCCGCGAAATGTACGGGGGAATTGGTTGATAATAATGTATGTATCTCTGCAGTCGTCCTTGCGACTTGTAGATCATACGTTTCTTTTGATGACGTGAGCCTTGTAGGCGTCTGAAGAAGCACTGTTTTCATTCTGCTTAAAGTGTCTATTCGAATAGAAGTAATTTTCAAACCGGGCCATGCCCTTGCCTCCCTGTCTGGAAAGGAGCTGGGGAACAAAGAACGTCCACAGCACTTGACCTTCGCCGTCGTAGTGACGAGATAAGGAGTCCCGGGCATAAGACTACAACATCTGCGGTCTACAATAAGAATGTAACTCCCATTATAGAGTCTTTGAAAGAATGGTTCTATTTCAGTTGCAGGTGCGCCTTGCTGGTGACATGAAAGGTTGTATGAATTCCCTTCACAGGCTCCGTGCAAACTAATACCGTTACTAATACCGTTACACAGAAGCGTGCCGCTTAGTGACATAGCACAATTGTTGCCACTAAGAAACACTTTCTGTCCTTTGTTACTGACACATGCATGTGAATAGGGCAGGTTCCAAGATGTTTTAAGGTACCCCTTTCCCAATTTCTCGTACATGCCAGCCTGTATATATTTTTGGCAGTATTGAAACCTGAAGGTTGAGATTGGAATATTTATGATTCCGTGGATTATCCATTCACTGACAGGTCGTTCTGACATTGTCATTGGTAATCTTTCTAGTTTTTCAATGCTCAAGATTGTATAATCAGCACCCTTCTGCGCCATACCGATTTGTCTATCAGTAAGGTTAAAGATTTGGAATAGTGACGTTGTGTTGATTAAACGCCAAGGCACATAGCCTGAACGCAGATTTTGTAACGTCCAGCCAAGCTGTACAATGGAACGCAATTGTGACTGTCCATGTTGTAATAACAGTAAGTCTTGCGATAATATATCGATTGCTGAAGACACAATGCTGTCCAATGAAAAAATTCTGGAGGACAGAGTCATTAACCCATTGTCCACTACAGAAAGTGATTTTTCCAAATTAATACGGTCAATTTCCCGTATTCTTTCTGCTGTTTCAATTTGAGTAACCTTCCAGGCCTCATTGTATGCTGCATATACAGAGGCTGCTATGAAACGCTTTTGACGCTGTTTGCGTGGTCCCAGTATGAAATCACGCAAGTCAGCACCATCAGTAAGTAAAGTTAGGTGTTGCTTAATTTCAGGCAGTGTGGATGACTGTAGCCATTGAAGGCATAATTTGCCCACACTGTAGGTTGTTATTATCCCTGGGTGATGTCTTTGGGGATATCTAGGGTCTGGCCTGGTCATTTTGAAACCCTGTGTTTTATTCAGGAATCTATCTTGACAGTTATTTGTATCTGTGGGCCAGATCAACCATTGTTTCCAATCAGGATGTGTTCTGTTTTGGTTAAGTATATGGTTTATGTCTATTTCTTCATCTGTATCAGAGTTATTGCTAAACATTGTTGGCTTTGGAATAGACGGGTTATTTAAATCTTTGATTTTGGCTAAGCCAAGACAGGTGGTTTGTTGAACAGTGTCATTTAAAAATATCATTTGTTCTGGGATCATGCAGGCTCTAAACAAAGCTTCTATACCCTGTACTTGCCATTCTTTTGTACCCCAAACACTTTTCAAATCAACATTTTTGTCCCAATAATCGAATCCAAAAGTATTCATTTTTTCAAAGAATGAATCAGAATAAATCAATTTTGTGTTGGTTATCATGGTTTTGGTCCCTGTCTTGTTTGACAATTTATAATAAAATGTTTCAGCATTACTAGTGTTAAAACCTTGAAAGTATGAATATTTGTCATAAACGGTTCTAGAGCTCCCTTTTGGAGGTGTAGCACAATGTTCCCATTGATTAAAATTTAAAACATTTCTAGGTTGTGCAGATTTATGCAAGAAATGGTTACCATAGTGGTTATAGCAATACATACTATCATAATTTGTAGAACCTTGCAAATAATCATGTTTTGTAAATTTAGCAGACATTACTAAGTCAGACATCATATTGTTTATACTTTCAAAGTCCCAATCATCAGCAAATGAGTTTGGTTTTGCAAAGTCACTCAAAGAGATCTTAATTTGGTGTGGATATTTCAGGATCTCGACCGGACCATAAATTTCATAGTCAGTGTTGTCCCAGGCTACCCCACCAGGTATTGGAATTGCTGTGAAGTTGGCTGAAGAAAATTCTCGTTTCTCGATGTGTGAAGATGTGTGTGGTTTGAGGACCAAGTTGATGTTCTGACTTGCTGTGTCCATTTTAGCATATTTTCCCTCAATGAAGCGTCCCAAAGTAAATACCATGATGAGCCAAAGTATGAGGATAAATGCACCAAAACCCACCCAAAATTCAATCCATGGAGAAATCAGATATGTTTCTTTTAGTTGTTTCAAAAGTTCCTTCGCTTTGTCTTTAAAGTATTTTGATGATGGCTGTGTCTTTTGTTCGCTGAAGCCTTCAGAGGAATCATCGAAGTTGATGAAGTAACCGGATGCAGTTCTGTCAATTGTTCCAATTGGTTCAGGATTTTTGTTTTTTGCATTTTCACTTGGTACTTCAGTATAGATTGGTGTGTCTCTGCTAAATGTCTTTATTTGGGTTTTCAGAGGTCTAAGTTCTATTGCATTGTTGCATAGTCCTTGTTGTTCTTCTGTAGGCGTTTCGAATGTGATGAGCCTCTTTGTTAGGACCTCTGTACTGGTAGCAAACCTTGGTGTTCTGCTACTTATTGGGAGTCCACTTGGCCTACTGTTTGTTATCGGCCACATGTTGTGGTTTTACCAGGTCGATGGATACAACTCGGTTCTCCTTTTTTCCAGCAAGTGGCGGTAGTACAACTGATCTTGTCCCGTTGACAGACAAGACAGGAACTGCTTTTCTGTAAGAAGGCCCAAATTCCTTCTTTACCGCGATCTTCTCCCTGACTAGATCCCCAACTTTTGGAATCCAGACAGGTCTTGCTGGGACAGGTGGTGAATCTTCAGTGGTCGTTGGCTGTTGTTTCAACTGTATGTTGCTCAGGTCTTTTCTTGTTTTGTTTAAGTCCTGCAAAATAGCCAAACGGTCTTTGACATCAAAGCTTTTTTCTGTTACCACTGAAGTCTGACTATCAAGGTCAGAGATCAACATCCTAGTTCCGAATAATAATTCGTACGGACTGAATCCCTTCAGAGAATTTCTTGGCAAGTTATTTAGACTACGTTGGACACTTATTAGATGTTTGACCCACCCAGCTCCCGAACCTAATATCCTTTCTATTATAGATTGCTTTCTGTCTTGGTTTTTTCTTTACACCATCCCATACCCTCAGGAAGGAAGTGAGAAGATTCCCGCTGGGCTGTGCTCATTTGGCCATTCTTTCCCCCCCCCAGGCTGGATTGCCTGAGAAAAAGAAAAAAATGGTCGAACGTAGCATGCTCTTAGCGTATATGCCATTTAGACTCGCAAATCTTGTATAACAGTCCGGACGTCAGCTGAGTGCTGTGGATCTACATTATAAGTGGGAACTAGCCTGTATATGTTAATCGCAAGCCATTCTTTTTGCTGGTAATATTATCTGCCTTGATACGACGAGGTATTAAACTGCTTCTCTCCCCACTGCGATCTCTGTTGCAGTTTGGGCAGTTTTTTACAAAGATGGTAAGATGGAGGCTCATGCCTGGCCACCAGTACCGTGATTGTAAATCTTCCAGAGAATCTTTTAATTTAAGGTGTCTGTGACCCTCGCCCATGTGTGCGTCTGCGATTAACAAGTTTCTCCTGTCCATGTTTGGAATCACTCTATCCCCCACTCCAGGGATTCGAGCAAAAGGGACGGAGTTTGCATCGATTATGTATGTATAATTGAGTGGATAGTTGATCGGTAACGCTGAGCAGTCGCCTTTTGATGACGTTTTCACCGCCAGCAATGTTTCACCGTCAATGTATTTTAATGTATGCTTTTTTCGATCTACGGGAGCCGATTTAGTGGCTGCCGCTGCGGCTGTCTCAGCCAATGAATTCCCCACAACGTGAACGCCATCACGTTGATGACTCAGTGAGTGAGTCACGTGAGTCTTTGGTAGTTCTTTCTTCAAAAGAGCTACTTGTTCCCAGAGAAGTCTCTGCTTTATTGGTGCATCTGTGTCATCTTTGTAACCGTTCTGAATCCATGTCTGCAAATCCTTGTTATATGCTTTGACGCAGAAATATGAATCTGACACTATAAGTGTCGGGAATTCGCGGTCCGCATTATCTAGCGCCATTTTCAAAGCTATTATTTCAGTTTGCAGTTCTGAATTAGTTTCTACTGAGTGTGTCTTTGTTAATAGAGGTCTTAGTTTACCTCCGCGCCACACTTCTTTTGTAATCTCACATGTGGGGTTGTATGCTTGTTCTCCCCAAACGGATGGTTGAGCATGTCCGTCTGTATAGATTACACAGGCGTAATGTCGTAGAGGCAGAATGTCGATTGGCAGAGGATACGTCTTTTCATATTTTAGATTTTCCAATTCTTCTAGTTCTGGATCAAAGTAGTAGTATACTTTGTCCGTTGTGATTGAATTCACCCATTGTATCCATTCCGGATTCAATGTTGTTGTTGGTAAATTACACGGTGTTATTAGTGCCTCGAAGGCTGATTCAGCTGTTCTGACTGTGATATGTCTACCATCAGCTATGTCTTTTTCTCTAGCTATTGCGGTTTGAACTGCTTGAACAATTTTTCCTTTGTTGCTGAATCTCTGTTCAGCTTTTGTGTACAAGTGTGATTTGAATGCAATTGGTACCTTTTCTCCCTCATTAGAGGTCAGGTATGTGAATCCGCATCTCCCTGGGATGACTCGGATCACAAGGTTGCGTGTATTATCACGTGTTTCTAATTTTGTCTTAATTAGCATGTCTGTTTGTAAGGATCTCAAAATGTCTGTGTGTGTTTGAGTCCAACTTGATCTTTTAAAATCTGGTTTAATTAGATCGTAAAGGGGTTTGACCCTTTCTGCGTAATTTGCAATGTAAGTTCTTCCGAAATTTAGGAAGCCTAGAATTGACTGTAGGTTTTTTAGTGTTTTAGGAGCTTGGATTACGGCACATTTCTCTAGGAAATTGTCTGCCAGGCTTTTGCCTTCACTTGATAACTCATATCCTAAGAATAGGACTGTCAGATGGGCAATTCTGGATTTTTTGAAGATGAATTTGTAACCCTCTGCAGCGAAACCAAGTATTATGGTGTTCACTCTTTTCAAGTGAGTTTCCAAGTCATCATCTGTTAAGTAAATGTCATCGACATAAGATAATGCTTCATCATCATATTGTTGTAGTAATTCTGTTACTCTCGCTGAGAATACACCCGGACTGTTCTTGTACCCCTGGGCTAACCGACAGAATTGTTTTTGAGTGCCATTTACTGAGAAAGCTGTTAAATATCTGCTCTCTGGTGCTATGTTTTGACAAAAGAATCCGTTGGAGATGTCCAAGGTAGTTTTGTATTTTTTGCGCACTATGTTATTCATTAGTGCAGCACTGTGTGAGTTTTGCACTGCAAAAGTTTTGCAACATGTGTTAAGGTGTCGGTAATCCAAAACTAGACGATATGAATTGTCTGGTTTGGAGACCGGAAACAAAGGATTGTTCATTTGTGAGGTGCAAGTTTCAATCACCCCCTGGTATTCTAGCTGATCTAGTATTTCATTTACTTGTTTTTTAGCTTCTTGCTTAATTGGGTACTGCCTTTGTGCAGTTGGTTGTGATTTTAACTGGACTTTGTGAGGAGGAGAATCCTCATCCCATCCTACATGATTTTTATATAAAGCAGGTGCTAAGGCCACTGCCCACTTTCTAGCAAGTGTATATTTTTTATGAATCGGTATTTGATTCGAGAAGGCAGGCATAATTACTTCTTCGCCATGAGGGCACTCCCTGACAAACTCTGGTGGCCAGTCTTTTTCAGCTAGAAGGATGTCATAGCCTTTGGAGAGGTTATCCCAAAATAGTCCCCTTATTTTCCTAGTCTTATCTCCCTCTATACGTAATGTTATCTCGTATATTTTGTGGGGCTTGCTAATTCTGGTATCTGCAGTTTCCACTTGAAGGTATTCATTCGTGTCCACTGTCTCCAGATGATTCATAAGGACTTTGCGAGCTATGCTCACCTCTGCTGCGCTGTCTAGCATTGTCTGAGCCCACTCTCCGTTTTTCAGTTGTGTCCTCAGTATTCTCGGCATTGTTAACTACCTTGATACTGGCTACCTTCTTTTTTGGAAATTGTGATTTCTTTTTCAGTTGAGCAGGTTCCTTGTCTTTGGACTTGGCGTGCTCTTCTGATCGTCCTCTTCTTTCCGATTTCTGTGAGGAATTCTGAAAAGATTGAGAGGGACGTGTATCAATGCCTTGATATCTATCAGGTTTTTTAATATTATCCCTATTTCTAAGGTTATATCTATTCCCAGAGGGTTCACTCTGGGGTGACCTTTGTCTCGGGTTTGGAGATTTCTCTCTTCGCCTAGGAGACCTTCCTCTGGACTGGAATTTCTTTTCTTTAGGATTGGATTGTTTGTTCCCATCCCAGTTCTTTTTTGGTGAATTATTATTATTATTAAAAAACATTTTTTCTGGACTTGTAGTCAGTTGCGGTTTTACTGGTATTCCACCTAGACTATCTCTGCCTAGTTCTTCATAGGATTTTTCTATGATTCTGGCAATTTCAGCTGGTTGGTCTGCTATATCTGTCTCTTTTAACCTCTGGCGGATCGCCACGTTTGCTGCTTCACCCTTTATGTTGGCTAGTAATATAGCCGAGACCTGCTTGAAGTCTTTTAGTAATTTCATACCAAGAGTTAAAGCAGGTTCTGGACCGTATTCATCTTGAATTTGTTTTAGCACATCTGGTATTACCGAAATGGATGGAACACCGTGCGTTTTTGTGTAGATGGAAGCAAAGACTGTACCCCAAGTGTCACAGTCCTCAATGTGTGGTGCGATTCCCATTGGGAGACATATAGTCAGAATCCTGTGTTTTTCTAATGGGGTGGTGTCAGGAAACACCGCCTCTATTTGGGTAATTTTCTGTGCCAACCAGAATGGTATTTGTTTCCGTTTAGCTGGAACTTTACCTAGGCAGGATTGGATGTTCTGTGGTGTAATTTTATTTGTGTTCCCCTGGTGAGGGGTCAGCTGTGGTAGTTTAATCGCTGGCTGAATTGTTGAAGTCCGCATTACATACTGAACTAATTGTCTGTGAATTTTTAGTAGTTGTTTTAGCTGTATTAACAGCTCTGCTGCAGGCATTCTTTCGATGTCTGGATGTGGTGTGTATCCGGCTAGGACCGGCCACGTTGCTCCTGGTCTTCCTAAAGGACCGAGCCTTGTAATGTGATTATTATGTTTTAGGGCGCCATCAAATAAGAGCAAATGCTCTTGGAATTTGAGTGGTACTTCCACCTCCTCGAAAGGAGTGTACTCATTAGGAGGTTCCTCTACTTTGTAATAGTGGAAGTACTTTGTTATAGTATTAGCTGCTGGAAAATGTATCCATGTATAGTATACCTCTGTCTGCCGATATTCGTGTGCCTCGATTACGAATATGACTGTGCCACCTCTAGGTGTCAGTCCATTTTCTATAAGTTTTAAGGTTATAGATCTCCTTTTGGCGACCGGAATGAGTATTATATCCGCGTCTGCTGCTTGCATGGTAGCATCAGCATCTGCTATTTCAGTAGCTAATCTAGTAACCTCTCGTTCTTCATCGCTGTCCATTTTGCTGACAGGATGGTATTATGTTTATTTGCAGATCAGGTTTCTTTATGGAAACAGAGATTAGATGCACAATATTTTGGAACACTGTTTATCCTTCAACGTTGACTAGACCAAGAACCATACATAGGAGTTCCCTCCTGCGAGGTTTTGGAGGATATTATAACCTTTCACCCACTCCAGACGTCTTTGGAGTATTTGGGAAAAAGGGGTCTGAGTGAGAAAGCACGACTGAGTTACTCTAAATGTCTTACGTTAGTTTTATCGCCCTTTCCAAACGCGTTGGGCGCCATGTAGTGTAGCTCCTATTTTCCCAATAGGCTCTGCGCATTGGAATAGTACCTACAGCAGTAAAGGCCTAGGCCAGACGTTAACTAGGTCTACTACTGTCGATGCTAGACTTAATTTTTGGGTTTGCCAGCTAAGCTCAGAGTTCGCTAGAAACTTTCTCGAATGTTCAAGGAAGGATTAACTCCCCTGATTAGACAAGAAGGGATTTAGTTTCTGACAACCATAGAACATGACAACTTTGCTCTCCCCTAATCAAGAGTCAATCTCATGAGTCGTGTGAGCACAAGGCAATTATTTTACTCAGTCAGTACGTGCATTCTTAGTCTCATCAGAATGTAGAGAAAAGGAAGAGACGGGCGTGTTCAATAAAAGGTGTTATTTATTGATCAGTCTCTTTTCTCGTACAAGAGAAATGGATCGATATTATTGCAATACTTATAGTTAAGTAAAGTGCATACATTAAAAGCAATAGTATAAAATAATACTGTAAAAACATTGATATGGTTTCTGAGCCATATGATGTTTTAAAATGATTAAAATATATTTACATACACATATACATTTGACTAAACGTGCTCAACTGGTGTCTCTAAATACGCCTACCCCGTGTACCTGACCTAAGTCTAATGCGTGGGCGGGAATAGAAAGTTACAGTTTAAGTTAAGTTTGTTTTTGCCAAGTGAATAACTAAAGAATTCTCTAGGAGGGGTTATTCAGTTCTGTACCTGGAATTTAGGATGAATGAGGAATGGTATCTCTTTCTCTGCTCTCGATATTCCAGGCTGCCTGCGAGGGCTGCCCAGAAACGCCGGTGCTGGGTCTCTCGGCTTGAGATAGCAGCGCGTCTCTCAGCGCGTCAGGAAGGCGGGGCTGCTGCCTGCGGGGTCTGCTTCTGCTCTCGGCTTCGGCAAGTATGGCTGCTCCGTCTTGTCACCACGCGTGTGTTTGCATAGGGCAAGGTCGGCAATATTTATACCTTAAAGGTGCCGGGATTGACGTAAGGATGGACATAGGTACGTCAATAAAGATGTCATACGACTTGCTCGTTAGCACATTCTTTACTAAAGTTCTCTGTGAAATCAAAACAATGGCCGCACGGATTATCCAGGTTGTCATAGGTTTGATTTGTTATGAGAACGTCGTATGCCTTATCAGGGGCTGGAGGAATGTCGCTTGTCTAATTAGATCTCAAGCGTGATGACCTAATCAGATAACACGTTCCTGTGCCGTAGTGTGACTGCGTCAGATAACGGTATCTGCATCATGGGGGATTTCTTGCCTCATGGGCTGACTGTTAGTTAACTAGCTAGGTAGTTTAACCAGAATAGGGTCAGGAATAGGGGGATCGATTCAGAACCTATAGAAATACACGACACTCTCACCTCTCCACCTGGACTTCTGGATCCTCCCTTCTGGGGTGGTGCTGCCAGACACCAGAACTGGTGGGACGCTTGTGACAGCCCCTAGCTCTCCTGACACTATGGAGTCCACCTCAGGGAATGGCCTCCTGGTACAGACTAAGCCCCCCTCCTGGTGTTCCCTCTGGGAAGCATCCAGACTCTGGGAATGGGTTTTTTGCAACATGTACCTCTGCCCACTCCCACCTCTCCTCTACCCTGAAAACGGGCATGGGACACTCTACCCATCCCACTACAGTGGCAAACCTACCTCACCTCCCTCGATTGAGGAAAACCTGAGCCTCCCCTTCAGGATCACCCTCAAAAGCCACTTCCTACCCTCTGGCATCCAACAAAACGTCTGCCTGTACTACAATTGTACAGCCCCATCATATGTGTTAACCATACTACCCTTCAGCCCACCATCCATTGTCTTGAAAAAGGTACCCCACAGCACCCTCCTGATTCAGGTGAGACAGTATCAGACTGTCCCTGAAACTCAACCCCCACTCGTCTGGGGTGTCTCCATAGTTTCTTACCAGGTCTTCTACCAATGGGGGACACCTTTCCCTGTCACTCCCTCCTTGAGCCAGTGCAGTGTCCCTCCCACCACTAGGAACATGACTTCCTGTGCCAGTTTCTCTGTCCACTTCACGGACCCTGCACACCTCTGGAGCTACCTCATAAACCTGAACCCCCTGGTGTAAGTCATCCTTCTCCTTTAAGTCAGGTGTCAAGTTTCTGGGTATGTGATCCTTCTATGCAGTACTGGACATTACATTTTCGCTTCTACCATATGAGCAGGGCTCAGCCTTTTTGGCTTTCAACTCCAGCTCTCTTAAGCTCAATTCATTAGCAAAAAGGATTTCCTTTTCCTTTGCCAAGGTTCATTCCGCCTCAGCCCTCCTCTCCTCCACTAGGGATTGGTCAGCCTCAGTGCTTCTCTTCTCTACAGCTGGTTCAGCTAGCTGCAGGTACTTCTTACCTTGTCTGTCCTTGAGCTCCTCAGGGACAGGGAGTGGGAGGCAACACTGCTCCCAGCTGTAGATCCAGTAGGGGGCTCGTTCTCTGTGGGCTTCCCTCAGTCCGATGGAGCTTCTGCAAAATCATTGTTCCCCTCCTCTGCATCTTCCTCAGGACCACTGCTCTCTTTGAATTCTGGTTTAGGATCCTCCAGGAGGTTCCAAGGCCTTACATCCTTTACACTTCTAGAGGGGTACGCCCCCTCAGAGTCCTCAGAGAGTCATCTGGTGGTGCCACCCAGCGTAGTGCCTTATAACAAAACTCAAGATCCCGCCTCGTGGGTCTCTTCTTCACAGCAAGCCACATCTCCTTGCAAAAATCTCTCAGCTCCATCATAAGATAGACATCTAGGTGGCAGAAGTTAATTTCCATTTTGTCAAGGCCTCACAGATACAATACCTAAACAGAGTTCCAAGTTGATCAAGATGAAGCAGGAGTAAATTTGAAAAATAACCAATTAAGAGAAAAGTAGAAAAAGGTAGCTGGTACATAATGGTCTGCAATCTGGTAATAGCTTACTCTAATTACTGTTTGCCAAGTACAGGCCCAAGTCCTAACCTCACCGCTGATCACCAGTGTTAGAAATGGGGGTTTCTAGTTGGCAGTAGCTTGCACCCTATGTAAGTAGGGACCCTTCCTCCTAGTCAGGTTAAGGGCATTACACAGCTAAAATACCCCCTGCTAACTCCCTTGGTAGCTTGGCACGTGCAGAGAGGCTTATCTCAGAGGCAACTTATAAAGCATTTGTACATAAACACACAGTAAAACAGTGAAAATACTACAAATGGACACTACACCAATTTAGAAAAATAATCAATGTTTATCTAAACCAAACAAGACCAAAACCACAAAAATCCAACCTACAAAAGTAAAGATATCTTATCTTATCTTATGCTGTATTTATAGAGCGCACTGACACCAAAGGTTTCCTGGCGCTATATCTCTTTTAAAAGGTTCAAAACAGTTTTGTCCATAGGAAACTATGGCTGCATCACTTTAATCACAAAGGGCTAGATGTAGGTAAATCTATTTTACCACTTCTTAAATACCGAATTTTACCGATTCGGTATTTAAGAAGTAGTAAAATAGAGGGGGGGAGATGTAGGTAATTCCAGATGTGAAATTACCAAATCGGTAAAATTCAGTATTTACCGATTCGGTAAATACCGAATCGGTATTTCCTATTGATTGAATCAATGGGAAATACCGATTCGGTAATTACCGAATCGGTAAATACCGAATTCTGCAAGGGTGCAGGGGGTGTCACTTTGACACCCTCTGGCACCCCAGAAATTGACATGTGCGCCATGTGGCACACAGACATGCCCTAAGGGCATGTCTGTCTGTCACATGGCATAGGTGTGCATGCACACCTGAATTCGGTATTTTAACACCCAATTGGATTGGGTGGTAAAATACCGAATTTGTAGGGCCATTGGGACTCTGAAGAGTCCCACCTACATCTGAGATTTACCGAATCGGTAAAAATACTGATTCGGTATTTTACAGAATCGGTAAATTTACCGAATCGGTAAATTTACCGATTCTGTAAAAATGTGCCCCTACATCCCAAAAACCCTTTTACCGGTCGGTAACGGCCGAAATCGGCCGTTACCGGTCGATAAATGGCTCCTACATCTGGCCCAAAGTACCTAGGATGTGTCAAAATTAAAGATGAAAACAGGTGCTCACTTTGCCACTGGATTCAAGCTAGCCTGGCTGATGACGGGTGTTAGCCAAAAACAGATCCCAGGTTGCTTGTTTCCGTTCCAGTGAAGACATGGCTTTGCAGTTCGGGCTGGACTGTTTCCGTGAGGCACAGGGTCAGGACTGATTTGCACATGACTGTGTCTGAACTGGGGTGGCAAAGTGCGCTGATGATGGATGATGGTTGAATGATGGATTCAACCCAGATCTGTGACTGGGGGTGAGTGTCTGAAAAGTTTCAGCGCTCCGCCCATCATCTTCTTGTGTTTGCAGGGGAGGTGAGGTACTGTAAAAGCAAAGCAATGTGTTGGTTCTTACACACAGTTAAGGTGATGTGTTGGTTCCTTACTGCTACACAGGGGATGTGATGCGTCAGTTCCTTACTGTGAGAGATGGTGATGCGTCATTTTATTACTGAACGTGGAGATAATGCATCATGTCTCGGGGTATATGGCTTTGTTTTCAATTACTGAAGCCGTGTCGGAGTAGACTTGCCGCACAGGTTTGATGCATGGAAAATCTGGACGTGCTGGAGTCAATGCGGCGGTGGTGAAAGAGGTGCTGTGTCAGTTCTTCCAGCTGGGAGCAGGTGAGGTGGCGTTCTTTCAGCTGCACAGCAGGGCCTGTTTGGAGTCGGAGGGGGGGTCTCAGACATCAGAGACACTGTGCTCTGGACTTGAGCTGCATTGGTTCTCTGGATGGGAACAGGCGCTGCGTCAATCTTTTCTGCCGCACCGCACCGATGCATTGGTTTTTAAACCGCACAACAATTGTTTGGCAGGAAAAATGGTGCTGCAGGGTGATGTGTGCATTTTCAGCTCTTCTTGCAGCTGAAGCCACCTCCAAAGGGGCAATCTGGAATTGGCACCACTTAGCTAGTCAGAACTCCCAGAAGAGGAGTTCAGGGGCTGCAGATAGAATAGAAGAGTAGAATACGCACTTATATAGCGCATGGCTACCCAAGGGCATCCCAGCGCTTCATGTGACACCATTCTGTCCCTACTAATTACGGAAAGAAGAAAGTCTTCAACTGCTTTCTGAATCTAAAATGATCGGGTTCAAGACGAATGAAATCTGGGAGCTGATTCCAAAATTTAGCTGCATTATAGGAAAACAGCAGACCTCCAGACCGGACCCGTTTGATCCTCAGGACTACAAGCAGTCGCTTATCATTAGATATTAATTGTCGCGTGGCGCAATAAGGTTGCACCATGTGCTGAATCAAAGAGGGGCCATTACCAGAGATGGACATATGGACAATGCACATAGCTTTGAACCAAATTCTTTCTTGAACAGGGAGCCAGTAAAACAGACCAAGCGCCAACTTTACAGACTTCCGTTTAGGGATGTTCAGCAAGAGACGGGCCGCACAATTCTGGGCAATCTGTAATCTCTTAATGGTTCCCTGTGGCGTACCCAAGTAGACTGCATTCGCATAATCTAACCGAGGCAGGACGAGGCCCTGGACCAACATCTGCCTCGCATCAAATGGGAGCCAAGGAAGGACCTTACGTATCCATCTAAGAAGACCATAACAGGTGAAGTCAATGATGGCCGTGAGGCTTCTAAACAGGAGGCAAGCACACACTATTGTTTGTACCATGGAGACACCAGGGCTACTCAGGTTGTTAGTTCCCAATTCCACCAGGATGCCCGAGTCCCATTCACTGTGGAATGTGTCTAGTGCTGGGACAGGCCGGGAAAAAATGAATGGGATGAAAGCGAGAGAGAAATGTCATTGTTGCACTGCCCAGGTCTGTGAATAGCGTTGGATGGGATAGCGTCAGCGTTGGATGCTCACCAGACAAGTTCCACAGCCTTGATTTCCTAAAAGAAGATCACTGGGTTGTTGCCTTGGCCTAACCTGGTTTTCCCTCTCAGCTACCCCTGGTCATACAACTATACCTGTGTTTGTCCCCTTTCCCACCTCTGTGGCTCTCTTCTTTCTCTGGATGTGTACAGTGAACCCTGGACCCTGGAAGTAAGGAGGAAGGGTTTAGTAGAAACGCAGTATTAAATATGATCTGTTTAATTACTTTTATCCTTATACCTGCCAATTATAAACACAGCTGCAGATCCTTTAGCCTTTTACTGGATGAGAAATCTGGTCCTATCCCACTGTATCCGGGATTTGATTATAGTGGCAAACGCATATTAGCACTCAAGAGAACATCAAATACACATACAACAATATACAAGTCACAGTTCAGGTGTTGTTTGACCAACGTATACGCAGGATAATATTGACAACATGCACTTGTTTACATCATTGATCAATGCAATATCCATGGATTAGCAGAACAACACAGAGAACAATATTAGCACACAAGAGTTATGAGAGTCAATCAATATTGTGTGCACCAGCAGTTTTCATATCATAGTCAATACTTGAGAATTAGTACTACTTCTTTTGCGTCTCAGGAACAAATTATGGACATTGTTATCAGCACAGTGTACATGCTGTTACTTCACCACAGTGTCATGCAGCATTTGGTTTTGATATGCTCCTCTCAAACCTGTCTCCAGAATCGTAGCAGCTGATGCTTATTTTAGAGCAATTCTCAAAAAACCCAAATTCCTAATCGGAGCTTAAAATCTAAGAATTTCAGAGAGAGTTCTATTTAGTTTAACAGAGGCCCTGAATATCACAGAACCATCAAGTTGTTCTCTTCTCGTGGAATGAAGATTCTTTGGAAAAGTCTAAAAATGCGGCCAGTGTCTTCAAACTGTTTGCGCTCCTCGTCATGGCTATTACTGAGAGGAAGTCTTTGTTGTAGAGCAAGCACGAGTGCCGAGGGTGAACTTCATTTTATAGCCACTGTGTTCTGCCACGCTCCTCCCCTAGCTTCCAGAACATGTTGGAAACCTTTAAACGCCCTAGACCTATGGGAAAATCCATTGTGGAAAGTCCCCTTGCTGGAAAGTCCCTGAATTCAGGACTAGGGGAAATCCCCTTGCCGGAAAACCCCTACCAGCCTTAATGAGTTACCGAGCATTGGTATAGTCAAATTTAAACATACTCCGTAAATACAATATGGCAAACCACCAGGGTACATGTCTGAGACAGCTACCAGTATCCTTAGTCAGAAATGGCGAGCTCAGCTCATCATGAGCCACAGTGGCCGTGTGCTCATGACCGTTGCGCCACGCCCACGCAGGGATAATTCCCCTGCTGTGCTGGGCGTTCCATTGGAACGGGCGTGGTCATGACGAGCTGAGCTCGTCATGGGCACCGGGACGCTGCGTGCGCCCTCCCTCCCCCCAGCACAGCGGGGGAATTAGCCCCGCAGTGAAGGGGTTAATATTAATGTTAAATTACATTTATAAAGCACTAATCACTAGAGGTCTCTAAGCGCTGTATTTTCACTGCCAACAGACAGAAGCAGCAACTATAAGCCAAACCAGAGGCTCTTCCTCTTGGCTTGGCAGAATGTACTCTTTATTTAGAACCGTTCTAAAAATGCGGGGTTACAGGTCCAATACTCCTTCCCCATTTCACCTTTGAAATAGGCATACTTCAAAGGATAGTCTTTGTAGTGCACAGATCCTGGCTTGTCCTGTCCTTGCTCCAGACACACTACAGGGGTAGAGACAGCATTGTGAGAGGACAGGCACAGATCTATTCCGGTGTCAGTGACAATTTCTCCCACTCCTCTAGCTCAGGATGGCCCATCAGCCAGGTGATGGGCAATCAGGAAATGCAGGGCACACCTCAGCTCCCTTTGACTGTCTACAGTCAATACACAAACAACCCAGCTGTCAGTGTAAACCAGACATTGATTTCACAGGCAGCTAGAGGCATAGGATGCTAAAGCAAAAAAAATGCCACTTTGAAAAAGTGGCATTTTTAAACACGCAAGTTAAAAACCAGCTTCACTAAAATATGTATTACAAAAATTGGGAGTTCAGGGCCCCAAACTCCAAATCTCTATTTTTTATCCTAATTGAAAGTTACACTTGTAAGAGGTTACAAAGCAGTCTAAATGATAACCTACAGGAGAAATAATCCTTGCAATAGTGAAAAACAAAAATAGCAGTATTTCACTATCGGGGCATGTAAAACACACCTGTACATGTCCTTCATTTTACATACACTGCACTCTTTCCATGGGGCTACCTTGAGCCTACCTTAGGGGTGCCCTACATGTAGAAAAGGGAAGGGTTGGGCCTGGCAAGTGGGTAGGCCGATATGGCAGATTAAAGCTCACAGACACTGCAGTGGCAGTCCTGAGACATGGTTGCAGGGTTACTCGTCTGGGTGGCAAAATCAGTGCTGCAGGTCCACTAATAGTATTTGATTTAGAGACCCTGGGCACACACACGGCACTTTACTAGGGACTTACCAATAAATCAAATATGCCAATCATGGCAGTCACGGTTGGCATGACTCACGGATGGGGGGTCATGCGGGAAGGGGTCCCTTGGGGGTTTTAATTTAATATTTAAAACATTTTTAACTTACCTTCCCGCAGGTCTGGTCCCGCTTCATCTCTGCTTCTGCTCCTTCTCTCCTGCCTCCGGCAGGAATATGACAACAGCAGCCAGGCTCCCACCCCTAAGCCAATTGCAATGTTGCAAGTAGTGTTGTGAAGGTTCGGGACACCTCGCAGCCGGGGGCTAATGGACTGCCCATATTCTCCATGTAGGCTGCATTGCAGCCTGCATTGGAGAAGGGCAGAGTGTGCATGACTGGTTTAGTCAACCAAAACAGTCATGAGCACTCAGGAGTGGGTACACCACTCCTCCCCTGCCCAGCCCTCCTTGCAGAGCAGCCCCGCCCACCGCCCACCCGCAACCAAACCCTTCTGCTTTCTAGTAGTGCCAGAAGCAGAAACATAAAATTGTAGTTATTACCATTTTATGTTTCTGCTTCTCACACTGTGAGAAAGCAGTGGAGTGATGCTCCCACGCCCTATTGGAGGAGCTTACCCTGAATCATGGATAATCAATCACCAATACAATTTAGACAGACAGCACATGCATGTTAGCACTGATCAGCAGTGGTAAAGTGCCCAGGGTCCTAAAGCCAACAAGAAGCAGGTCAGAAAAAATAGGAGGAAGAATAGCCCTGCAAAAAGGGCCTGGTCCAACAACATTGATTGGGTCCGGTTACTGAGAAAATCCCTGAGCCAGTGTGGCACTTCGCCATGTATGCCATTGTTACCTATGTGATTTCTTCGGCCCGCACCTAAACAATAACCAGAACCCTTCTTGTCGTGAGTGCTAGTTAGCTTGCTCCTCCTGGACACAACACCTTCATCAGATGAATTAACTCATGACACAGGGATACTGTATTTAGTTTCATCAGAGGTGGATCTTGTGGAGTTAGGAGCTTGTTCTATACTCTTAGCAATGTCTATAAATACATTAAGTGTAGGATTTTTGCAGTTCAGAATGTGTTCTTGTATTTTTTGAGGTGCAATTAAACACTAGGGGCCAGATGTAGGTAGGGTTTTACCGGTCGGTAACGGCCGAATTCGGCCGTTACCGACCGGTATTTGGCATTTGATATGTAGGGGCAGGTAAACAGGGAAAATCGGTAATTTTACCGATTCGGTAAATATACCGGTCGGTAAATTTACCGACCGGTATATTTACAGAATCGGTAAAATTGATATGTAGGTGGGACTCTTCTGAGTCCCACAAGGCCTACAAAATCGGTATTTTACCATCAAATTGTATTTGATGTTAAAATACCGATTCAGGTGTGCATGCACATGTGTGCATGCACACCTGTGCCATATGACAGGCAGACCTGCCCTTAGGGCAGATATGCCTGCCATATGGCCCCTGAACCTTTTGTGGGGGTGCTAGAGGGTGTCAAAGTGACACCCCCTGCACCCTTGTCAAAATCGGTATTTACCGAATCGGTAAATACCGACCGGTAATGCCCCATTCATTCCTATGGGCTTCAAAGCCCATAGGAATGAATGGAGCATTACCGGTCGGTATTTACCGAATCGGTAAATACCGATTCTTAACGATTCGGTAAATGGAACATCTGGATGTTCCTACATACCCCCACTTCTTATTTACCGATTCTTAATTACCGAATCGGTAAAATTCGGTAATTAAGAATCGGTAAATAAGTTTTACCTACATCTGGCCCCTAATCTCTGAGAAAAACATCCAGATTACTGCGAAATTCACACTTAACTGCAAGTACTCTAAAAATCTGTGAAAAATGAGTGCCTTTCTAACATTACAGATGATTAAATAATAAAGCTGTGTATCTAATTGCATCATATTTCTTGCCATCAATTGCAACCATATAATTCTCAAACGTTCTGAGCCATTTCCGTTAAAGCATTATTAGTCTCTCGGGAAATTCCAAAAAAGGAGGAGGTTTCACAACGTTGTTTTAATGAGCCATATACGTAGATATCAATATCCAATTACAGAGAAAACATTAACACACTAATGTTGCCCTTGCCCAATAAGGTTCTCGAAGTTTTAAATAAAGAAACTCAATCCACCTATGTCCAATATTCCAGCAATTCAATAATTCCAATAAGGATGTGGAAAATATAAACCATCCATTTAGTAATAAATACTTTTACAGAATATGTAGTAATAGTTATGAATACATCTTGAAATGAAAAACTTGGCCACTTGTTTTTTACCAGCAATGGTGATGCAAACAATTATTAGTGAAACAGGGTTGTTTCGTTAAACAATAATTCAACTTTTGAAGTACAATGCACCCTGGTGTATGGGTCATGTAGGAGCCTAAACTAGGGGTGCCCTATATGTATTAAAATGGAAGGTGTGGGCCTGGGAAGAGGATTATTTTGCAAGGTCGAAATGGCAGTTTAAATCTGCACACACAGGCTGCAATGACAGGCCTGAGACATGTTTAAAGGGCTACATAAATGGGTGGCGCAATAAGTTCTGCTTGCCTACTAGAAGCATTTAATTTGGAGTCCTGTACACATACTACCACTTTATGAGTTATTTATAAGTAAGTTAAATGTTCCAGTTTGGTGTAATCCAATTTTACCATATGCAGAGGTAAGTGCAGAAGCACTTTAGCACTGGTTAGCAGTAGTAAAGTGTGCAAAGACCTAAAGGCAGTAAAAGCCAATTCACCAAAACAAGAGGAGCGAAGGCAAAACGCATGTAGGAAAACCACACCAATCATGTCAGGTCCAACAAATACCATTTACTATGCTGTAAATTACAGTAATACGAAAAAGCATTTCTCATTTCGCCTGTCTAAGACCAGATTTTTCCTGGTATTAATTTTGGTGCTGTCTCCTATTTATGCCACCCTTGGTAATAGGGGACAGTGTCATAATCAATGGGTGTTGCAGTGGAACGCCCACCGCAACACCCACTGCCCTCCCCTTTCATGCTAAGTTTCGTGTGGAAGGGTGCCTTATTTACAAGACAGCGTTAAGCCATGTTAAGTGGCTTAACACTTTCTTGTAACTAAGGGGAAGCCCCTATCGCTTTTAGTTACGTTGTGGTGGCGATAAGGTCTTGTAAATATACCCCTCTGTGTCGTGTGAATATCCTAAATGAAGGAAGACAGAGCCAAGCAAAAGGAGGAGTCTGTATAGCTAGGTAAAATTTGATTTGGTAGAGATTTGCTGACTACCGATGCAAGCCGTACTGCAACTGTACGCTCAGTACCGGTCCCTCTTGTAATATAGGATAATAAGCATACTTCCTTGTTAGTACTTACTGCTGGGGGTACCTTTCTGGATAGCCCTAGTTTCAATCCCTCTCGTGAAGGCAAGAGCTGACAACATGATAGCTACAATGATAGAGGATACAGTGAAAAAAAAAGTATGTGCAATCTGCAGGAGAAATGTTAAGCTTGGATCAATGCTGAAAGACTGGGACATAATTAGGAGACAGTAATGAAAATAGCCTCCCACTCCTCCAACATACAAATCCTTTAATGAATTACAGATATGAAGATTACTCTGAGTGAAGGGCTACATACATTAATGACATCACTGACATTCTGGATAATATAGTCCCACGCTTTATTGGGAGTCTCCAGTCAAATAAGAAAAGCCACGACTGTGCCTCTCAAACAACAGGAAGTAGGCACCTACGAAAGGGGATCCAAGGGGATCAAGTGGAAACGCTATAGGCACATACAACATATTGGCCTGAGAAGGCATACCTTTCCAGTGGCCCACATAGATCAGGTCCAACTGATAATATTGAGTCGGGAGCAGAAACCAAAGTGAACCATAGTAAAACAACTCTTTCACTTGATGACGAACTGGCCTGCAGCACTGCATAAGCAAATTACTAGTCATTTGAGTGTTCCATTGAGCCATCTTATTATATAGACTCTTCTTCATTAGATTTTTGAATCCATACAGACATCCAATAATATTCAGTGATTAACTCTGAAGAGGTATGGCATATTAGAACAAAATTAGAAGTCGTGGACCAGAAATTTTTAACTTTTTCAAAATAACTGGGTGAAATGGAGGTAAATCAAGATACCATAGAGGCACCTGCAAATCAATATGTATAAAAAGTCTGACTGCATTATAAAAAGAAATCAAAGGAAAAGTGAAAATTTGGAGAACCAAACACATTGATAGAGCCAAACATGGCACATCTAAGGAATACTGTGCTGCCTTGCTTTGCCAATTACAAAACAAAAGGGGACATATTGGGGGAAAGCTTGTACTGACAACGTGCTTAAATCCTTGATCTGGTTCACTTGCAGATCTTTGTGGAAATGGTCTTCGAGATGGCACACAGAAGCACGATGATTCCTGAGTTTAACACAAGAAGCTCAAATAGTTCATCCATTGAGTCATAGAATTTTGTGGCTAGATGAATTCAAAGTAATGCAGGAGCAAAAGAAGCATTTGCATTACCCTATGAGATAAAGAGAAGGTAAAGATGAGTCGCTACAGTGTAATTGTTTATGCACGGTTCCACGTTGGGATGGGAGATAATTTAGATGGGGCTAAAAAGGTGAGATATTGAAAATGCATGAAGAGGTGAAGAAAAGAATCAGAAGGAAGAAGAAAGAAAGGTAAAGAAACAAGGAGAATTTATAATACTTACTGTATGAAATTATCTCAGTCGCTCCCTGACCTATATACACATTGTTCCCTGCCGGAATGCCTAAGAGCACATTCAGTAAGGAGATTGAACTAGTTGAATACTCATTTATGTCTGAGCTGTAGGCATTACATTGTAGGGCCAGGTAGAGGGTCATTTGGTTTGAAGTAGTGAGGAGGGTGTAAATGGAGAAGCATAGGTTTGGTAGGGAAGGGGTAAAAGCAGGGACATCTAAAGAGAATATTAAATATGAACTTTTTTATATTGTCTGGAAGTATGAAAGGACGTAGGGCCTTATAGTTTGGTAGGAAGGGTACTCCGCTACAAATATGGCGAAGTACCATGTTTATTAAACCCTTGGTTTACCCACTCTATTTTCAGTTGGGTAGACCATGAGGTTTCTGAAGGTGGTGCTCCTAGTGGCCATCTGAAACCTTACACCGATGGACTGATGGAAAGGGGCTGTCGGTGTAAGAACATCAAACTTCCCGCCATATTTTGGGGCCTATTAGGATGGCGGACGGAAACGGGTTCCGTCCGCCATGGTTGCGGCAAAAATACTCCCGACTGCTCCGCGGATAAACCGCCGGTGCGATTAGGACATTTTTGGCAACACTCACCTACCGCGGCAGACGGATCACACCAAAGACAGCCGCAAGCGGACGGAACCACTGAAACACCGTCCGCCGTGGACGCAAAGGCCGCGGAAACAGGCTCAACCGCCGCCACACCTCCGGAGGTTCCGGACGGACGATTAGGATAACCCCGCCATCCCAACGGACCTCACCAACTTCCACGACCGCCGCGGAAAAAAAGCATCGACAAACGGAGCTTGGCTGCGGAAGGACCTAACGAACATCCCCCCTGCAGTCAAACCGAAGCAAAAATGGCGGACGGTAGTAAATAGCAAACAAAAAATAAAAGAAGACACACCCACCTGGAACACCCACCTCCAACAACTACACGCTCCAATGACACCCCCCAGCACAAACAAGAGCACCCAAGTCAACACACCCACAAAACACCTGACCGCCATAAACCATTGGGACACAACCACCACACAGAGTATAAAAGGAATCCCTCCCATTACCACAATCCTTTGCATCACAGCACAGCTGGAACAAAGAGGCATAACATCAGAAACAACAGAGATGCACAAACACACATACAACCTGCACACCAACACACCCACCACACCAACCCTCAAAGCACCATCCCTACATACCACACACCTGCACACCCCACACCACCAACACCTTGCACATCACACACCATGGCACCCAATAAAAACCCCAAGTTCACAGAGAGTGAGTTGAAGGTCATGGTGGATGAAATCATCCGTGTGGAACCACATTTGTTTGGTACCCTAGTCCAGCAGGCCACCTTGGCAACTAAAACCACCATGTGGGACATGATAGTGACCAGAGTCAATGCCTCAGGGACCGTGCCACGCACCAAACACGACACCCAGAGGCGGTGGCACAACCTCAAGACAAGGGTGAAGGGCATCCGGGCCAAGAACCACCTGCGGGCACACCACACTGGTGGCGGGACTCCCCCGGATCCCATACCATTTACCGAATGGGAGGAGAAGGTGCTTGGCATACTGCACCCTGAGAGCCTGGAAGGAATAGAAGAGGGACTTGAGGCTGGTAAGTACATACCAATTACCATTATCACACTGTCATGTTCTGCCTTGCACAATTGCTAAGACACATCTCCCAGGCTCCTAACCATGCATGTGAATCACACAGTCACCCAAATGTGAATGCCAGGGCTCAAATGCACCCACCATGATCAACCACAAATGTTGCCTCCTACCTTCCCATGCTCGCATGTGGTCAAGCAGAGAACACTACAACTCCCAACAGGCCCACATGTCCCCTGCGAGGGTGGGGGTGTGGGGGGGTCATGCACTACAACTCCCAACAGGCCCACATGTCCCCTGGGAGGGTGGGGGTGTGGGGGGGGGCTCCTGCACTACAACTCCCAACAGGCCCACATGTCCCCTGGGAGGGTGAGGGTGTGTGGGGGGGTCCTGCACTACAATTCCCAACAGGCCCACATGTCCCCTGGGAGGGTGGGGGTTGGGGTGGGGGTCCAGCACTACAACTCCCAACAGGCCCACATGTCTCCCGGGAGGGTGGGGGTGGGGCTGTGGGGGGGTCCTGCACTACAACTCCCAACAGGCCCACATGTCCCCTGGGAGGGGGGGTGTGGGGGTGTGGGTCCTGCACTACAACTCCCAACAGGCCCACATGTCCCCTGGGAGGGTGGGGGGGTGTGGGGGAGCTCCTGCCCTACAACTCCCAACAGGCCCACATGTCCCCTGGGAGGGTGGGGGTGGTGCTGTGGGGGTGGGGGGGTCCTGCACTACAACTCCCAACAGGCCCACATGTCCCCTGGGAGGGTGGGGGTGTGGGGGGGGGGGCTCCTGCACTACAACTCCCAACAGGCCCACATGTCCCCTGAGAGGGTGGGGGTGTGTAGGGGTCTCCTGCAGTACAACTTCCAACAGGCCCACATGTCCCCTGGGAGGGTGGAGTGTGTGGGGGGACTCCTGCACTACAACTTCCAACAGGCCCACATGTCCCCTGGGAGGGTGGAGGTGTGGGGGGGTCCTGTACTACAACTCCCAACAGGCCCACATGTCCCCTGGGAGGGTGGAGGTGTGGGGGGGTCCTGCACTACAACTCCCAACAGGCCCACATGTCCCCTGGGAGGGTGGGGGTGTGTGGGGGGGCTCCTGCACTACAACTTCCAACAGGCCCACATGTCCCCTGGAGGGTGGGGGTCATGCTGTGGGTGGGTCCTGCCCTACAACTCCCAACAGGCCCACATGTCCCCTGGGAGGGTGGGGATGTGTGTGGGGGCTCCTGCACTACAACTCCCAACAGGCCCACATGTCCCCTGGGAGGGTGCGGCTGGGGTGGGGGTCCAGCACTACAACTCCCAACAGGCCCACTTGTCCCCTGGGAGGGTGGGGGTGTGTGGGAGGGCTCCTGCACTACAACTCCCAACAGGCCCACATGTCTCCTGGGAGGGTCGGGGTGGGGCTGTGGGGGGGTCCTGCACTACAACTCCCAACAGGCCCACATGTCCCATTCCACAGCAAGATGTGGTCCACCCACCATATGGTGATCAGTGCATCTCCCCCTTCAAACTTACAGGTAGGTAGCCATCTGCACAGGGGCACCATCCAATAGCAGGACAGGACCACACATAGCCAAGTATTGTCTTCCCACCTCCACGCCACCAAAATGTCCACTCATGTGTGCAACACCAATATGATGACACCAACAACCATGTCCCGATTCCATAGAGATTTAAAATGTAACTACAAGAAACCTGTCATGTCCACAGCATTGATTCTTACATTCTTGTCCCTCACGGTGATCACGACTTGACACGCCAAAACACCAACCGCCAGCACCAGTCGCCCCCCTCACAGCCAGGTCTCCCCGGAGAGGAATCCCAGGACACCTCGGGTGCAGAGGACGATGCTGTGCCAAGCACACTTCCAGGGCCATCAGGCTCCCAGGACATCCCTGCTTCCACCACCTTGGCCAGTGGTACTACACAAACAACTGCCACTGTGAGCTGTGCAGCTACCACCACCAGCACCACCATCATCACCACCACCACCACCACCACCCCTGCCAGTGCCACCCTGCCTGACCCATCGGACGATGATGGGCCATCAACGTCTCAGGCAAGCAGGGAGAGTGGACGTGGGAGGACACAGGTGAGGCCACAGCTCACCAACAGGAGTGGAGCTGTAAGGGGAGG
This sequence comes from Lissotriton helveticus, assembly GCF_964261635.1. Lineage (NCBI taxonomy): Eukaryota > Metazoa > Chordata > Amphibia > Caudata > Salamandridae > Lissotriton > Lissotriton helveticus. Next base: position 316,797,378 of record NC_136060.1, read on the forward strand.
TCGGGGGCAAGACCCAGACCATCATGGGAACGAGACCCTGGAAGCCATTGCCAGAGTGAATGCCTCCTACCAGCGGTCGCAGGCACAGGCTGATCGTGCACATCAAGATTCTCAACAGACCTGCCAGCTGTTGAGGTCCATGGACACACGTATGGGCCAAATTGTGGACCTCATGGGGCAGCAAACGGCACTTTGGAGGGAGTGGTTATCCCGCGCCACACCACCTCCCCCTCCCCCAAGTGCCCACCGGGACAGGTCACCAACACCACCGCCAACATCACCTGAGGCCACTGACAGGGAGGTGGACCCAGAACAACCTGTCCCCACAGCTGGATCTGCTCCGGCTCCAAGACCGAGGGGCTGTCCGAGGCTGGACCCAGCACAGAGCAGTGACAATGCCCCATCCACCCGCCCGAACAGGGGCCGAAAATGACTTCACCCTTCCTTGAGCCTGGCATTGACCCAGAGAACTATCTTGTCCCACATTGCCAAGCATTGTCACACGTCTGTTGGACTAGGTGTACATCACACAATGTGGTGTCCCCATCGGTGTCGTCATCTGACATGACTTTCAACTCACTCTGCCCCACCACCTCCTTTTTGTAAATATGCACAAACACTTTTCCACACCCTGTAAATAGAAATCACTGTAATGCTCAATGCTGTGTGATCTGCATGTTTATATACAGGTATGTCTCAGTTGGTGTCATCAGCAGGTGCAGGGATCAATGTTGATTTGAATCCTGGCTCGCTGTGAGTGACCTAGGGACAAACAGAGAACAACAAGCACAGGTCAGGAAACTGAATCACAACTATCACAAAAGAATGTACTGCAACATCCCACAAACCACAATCATCACAAAGTCAGCGGATCACAGGACACACATCAGGGAGCATTGCTTGTACACCGTGACCCACACCCATGTGCAAACATAATATAACAGGCAGCATTCACACACCACATCCAACCATCTACAACAGACATACGTCATGCATTGAACAGCAGCACAAGAGGTAGTTACTCACATTCAAAGAAAGTAACGAGCAATGAGCTCACGCCTCTGGTCCACACCTTCTTCCTCCCCACTATCCTCATCACTGGACATGGGTGCGATGGGAGGCGGAGCAACCTGTTGGTCTGCAGGGTCCATGATCAGTTCAATATTGTTGCGTAAGGCCAGGTTGTGGAGCATACAGCAGGCAATCACTATTCTGCATACTTTGCCGGTTGAGTATGGCAGGGCCCCTCCGGTTTTATCCAGGCAGCGAAACCTAGACTTCAGCAGTCCAAATGTACGTTCCACAACCCGACCTGTCTTCCCATGGGCCTCATTATAGCGTATTTCACCTGGGGTAGTTGGATTCCGTAGGGGGCTTAGCAGCCACGGCCGGTTTGGGTATGCAGAGTCGCCTAGGTTGAGGGATGACAGACACATACATCATTACCAGGATTGTTGGGAACAGCATGGCACATATACAACACAATAGTCATCACAGCACACTCACCTACAAGCCACGCACGTTCTTGACGCAGATTGGCCATCAGTTGTACGGACCCGGGAAATCTGGCACACACATGGGAGATGATGTTGTCAGCCAGACACACCACACCACTTGCACGTTGATCGAATGGTAGTGCTTCCGAATGTGATATATGAGTTCACGTGCTTGGGGTGGAATCAGACCAATATGTGTGCCATCAATGGCACCCACTACGTGTGGAAAATGGGCCAGGGCATAGAAGTCCCCTTAAATGCTGCCAACTCTGCCGGCCGTGGGAAATGGATGTAATCATCCTTGTAATGCATCATGGCATCCAGCACATCCCGCAGTACCATGCTGAACATGGATTGTGACACCCCCCCGGCATGACCAACTGTGTACTGGAAAGTGCCTGTTGTAAAGAAGTGAAGTGCCGCCATCACCTTTGCTGTGGATGTACTAGCTCCTGGATATTTTCTGAGTGGCTGCAGATGAGGTGCCAATTGGGCTACAAGCTCCTGCATTCTACGTCGGTCAAGCCGGAATTTGCGGATCACCTCCTCGTTAACCATGTCCTCCAGCACAGTGTAGGGTCGATGCACATTTGGAGCCCTCCTGTGTGGGAGTAGATGGGAGCAGATGTCAATTGACCAACACCGCATAGCTGTGCCACAGTATCACATCTTTACCAACAAAATACAAATAATACATGTTGCAGACACTGATTGTATGTGTGACGTGACCAAAATATAAGGCACTTCAGCTAACTCCACACACAATGTTCACCCACAAACAACATCCTGTGTGCAAACATGTCCAATGTAACGTGCACACATGTTGAGAGAACAGCCAACATCACATGACTGAGGGCACAAGTGTGGACAAGCGTCCTCACAGACACACATGGACGTGCACACACAACACGAACATGGAACACACCCTCCTTTTCTTCATGCACCCATGACCCCACCTAAACTGCTGGGCATCCTCACATGACATGCATGGGCACACAACAGGCGACACACATATGCATACACAGAATGCATGTATACCCCCATCATTGCTACTTGCACACACAAACAACACACTCACAACAGCTCCTGAATGTAGGTACACAGCCGTGATGTACTGTGTAGATGTGTACAAATAGAAACGTGTGTCCGCAAAACCAAGACGCAACACATCGCCCAGCACATCTGACGCAACTTGGGTGCACATCACTGGCCTTTGTTAACCACTGGCAAGGTCAATAGTATGACCACACATACAATAAATGGACATGTATGACACACGTGGCCACGGGCCATTAACTTGACATAATGATTCTTGATGCATCCCGGACATGTCCTGACACACATGTACAACTATGAACATTACATGTGTGCGGAGACATGCAGTGTGTGTACACACGCCATCTGGATACGCATTCCCCCAACACAGAGGATGAACCTTGATACTGCAATTGTGCATAACATATGCTGCATGGTCAAGGACCATCACGGTCACACCCCGCCAAATGCATGTGCGCGCTACCACGACGGTGCATCTTTTGAAAATCATCACTCACTGGCACCGCCGGGCCTGGCCGGTCACCCACCGTCGGGCCTGGCCAGTCACCCACTGCCGGGGTCTGGCGGTTGGTGATCGCCCTGTGCATTGAGGTCACCCTGGCATGGATGGCCCTGGCCGGTCACCCACTGCCAGCCCAGGCTGGTCATCCACCGCCGGGCCTGGTCGGTCACCCACCGCCAGCCCAGGCTGGTCACCCACTGCCGGCGGTGGGTGACCGGCCAGGCCTGGCGGTGGGTGACCAGCCTGGGCCGGCGGTGGGTGACCGGCCAGGCCCGGCGGTGGGTGACCGGCCAGGCCCAGCAGTGGGTGACCGGCCAGAGCCGGCGGTGGGTGACCAGCCAGGCCTGGCGTTGGGTGACCAGCCAGGCCTGGCGTTGGGTGACCAGCCAGGCCCAGCCGTGGGTGACCGGCCAGGCCCGGCGGTCTGCGGTGGGTACTGCAATGTGACTGTAAGGGGGGGTACCAACTGCCATTTCCACTTGCATATTCAAATGTTTGTGTTAGCCTGCCCTGCCCCCGCGGAATGTGTGCTCCACCATAGCAACGCCAGTGAGTGATGAATTTCAAATGATGCACCATCGCGGTAGCGCGCACATGCGGTTGCCGGTGTGTGACGGTGACGGTCCGTGCACATGTAGCCAATGGGAAGAGGTAACGCGGGCTGTGTAAGCGCATTCAAAAATAGTGGAAGCCGTGCACCGCCACACCAGGGCCAGTCATTGGTTCATTTTGAATGAGGCATCCCGGGAAAACGAATTGCTGCAGACGTGTGCCACTGATGTGAGCTCAGGGCCCTATAAATGTGTGAATTTCAGCAGCACACATTCACTGCTTCCAGCCACTGCTGCCTGCACCCATCACCTCGACCTGCTGCTGCTGAGCTATCCAACAACTGCTGCCTGCACCCATCACCTCGACCTGCTGCTGCTGAGCTATCCAACAACTGCTGCCTGCACCCATCACCTCGACCTGCTGCTGCTGAGCTATCCAACAACTTCTGCTGTAGTGCCAAAGTCCAGGACCTTGCCATGTCGAGATTGCGAGAGATCCGGTCTCGTCCCTTCACCGCAGCGGAGCTGGATGTCCTTGTGGACGGTGTGCTCCGCCACTATGAACGGCTCTACGGTGCCCCCGGACAGGTGGTAAGTGCAGTGGGGGACATGTTGGTGTGCAGGAGGTGGTCACTGACTCCTGGCTTCTGCAGGCTTGGCGGTGTGCTGTGGGACCTTCACATGTGTTGTACTGTGCATGGCTGCTGAAAGATACGTGTTGCTATTATGTTTGTGAATGGCCAACTGTCCACTGACGTTACCCTCTTGTCTCCCATCATGGTAGCTTAAGCTGCACCTTCGCAAGGCCGTGTGGAGGACCATAGCACGTGATGTACGGGCAGTGAGGGTGTGCAATAGACGACACACACACTGCCACAAGCGCTGGGACGACATCTCCAGGCTCAGCAAGAATGTGGCGGAGATGACACTGGGGCTGATTCCAAGATCAATCCGGCTTACACGACGTATCATGACCCCTCTAATTCACCGTATCATAGCTGTGACGCATCCTGATATGTCTGCACGGCTGAGAGGGGATCAACAGCAAACTAGCGGTAAGCACACTGAATGGGTTTGTGACTTGTGAGTGCATGCATGTATTGCTGCTCAGACACAGTAGTGACATCTGTGGTGTATATGTTGTGCTGCAATTGCATGTTGGTGCCATTAGCGGAGTGAGCATTAGCATTCATGTCCGCCAGGTGGACATACCAGTTGCATTGAAGTGCAGGATCCCAGGACATGCCGTTGAGGTCTGTGGTCCCATGGCATCACATGTGTGGTGGTCTGCATGCACTTGCCCTGTTTGTTTGATGTACATGTTTCAAAGGCACCCCCTGTTCTTTGACATGAGGATGTCTGTTAGGGGTGGTTCGTGTGCAGGATGGGTGTTACATGTTAGTCGACTGTGAGGAAAGTTGTGATTTTGTAACCTTCAGTACGTGAGTGTGGCACTTAGGTAAACCTCTTTTCTCTCTCTTTCAGATTTGGCAGAGGGCACTGAACCACAGACGACTGAGATGAGTGGTGCCAATGCTTCCGGATCCGAGATCACACACATGCAGACTGAGACTGAAGAGAGCAGCCCCGGAGAGGGGGACAGAACTGTCCCTGAGGAGTCACATGTGGATACACCATTGTCCTCATCTTCAGACAGTGTTGGTGAGTCAGCACTGTTGGTAGACACAGGGAGTGGGCAATCAACACCTTCAGTCGGTACACAGCATACAGGGCCCACACTGCCACCAACTGCAACAAGTACTGCTCGTGCTCGCCAGAGTAGGGGGAGCAGAGTTGCCTTTGGTGCAGGCACCGCTGCCTCTGCCCCTGTGACACAAAGTGTACTTTGTGCTGAGGCTGTTGATCTGCTGCGACAGCTGTGTGTAGGGCAGACCAACATGATCAATGCATTCCAAGACCACGATAGGAAGTTGGGGCAGGTGGTAGCATTCATGGAGGGGATGCATGGCGATGTTGCTGGTCTCCACAGAACAGTTCAGTCATTAGCAAACACAGTGTCTGCAGCCATTCTACAGTCGCATGGACAAGGTTCTACTTCAGTTCCCCATCCACACCACTTGATGTCTCAGGGGAGAGTGACATTTCAGAGCAGGCCTCATTTTCGGGTTATTGCACTAGAAGCAGCCACAGGGAGCAAGGCAGGGCATGGAGGGCACAGATACCATCCCCTAGGACAAGGAAATCTTTAACCGAACACGACATCAGCTACCCTGGAGATGACACACAGGATCCTCAAGGGGTGTTGGGGGACAAGGATTCACATGTAACACAAGCATCCCCCTCAAAAGGCACTCCCATGGCCAGGGACACTCCCAAGGACAAGAACACTACAAAGGAAAGGGCACCTCCCAAGGCCAGGGACACTCCCAAGAACAAGGACACTACAAAGGAAAGGGCACCTCCCAAGGCCAGGGACACTCCCAAGGACAAGGACACTACAAAGGAAAGGGCACCTCCCAAGGCCAGGGACACTCCCAAGGACAAGGTTGCTTCAAAGGACAGGTACCCTACACTGGACAGGGACACTACAAAGGACAAGCCTACTCCCAGGGACAGGGCACCGCCCAGGGATCATGGACATTCCAGAGACAGGACACCTCCTACGGCCAAGGCACATCCCAGGGACAAGGGTACTCCCATGGACACGAGCTCCATCAAGGACAGGCATACATCACCCCTGGCTGCCCTGAGGCTGATGTTGTTGAAGGAACGAAAAACACATATGTCAGCGGTGGAGTCCCCCCATACCTCTACTCCCATCAACACCCCGCCGAAGCAGAGGAAGGAGTACACTCTTGTTGCATCCCCCATTACACATGATGCAGAGGGCAGAAGGCAGGGCCACAGCAAACGTCAAGCAGGGTCCAGCACGTCCCCAGAGAGCAGACCCCCACCAGCACATGATCCACCTTTGATGGGTGATGTTTCTGATGAGGCCAATCCACTTACCAGTCCAGTCATGTCCTGTGTGCCCCTACATATCCCAAAGAAATGGAGACACACACCAATGACACCTGACCACCCCAATGTCGCTCCAGTACAGCTGTCCCCAGCTCCCAGAGCCACCCTGCCTCCTGGCCCATACAGCCCTGTGGCTCATCATTTCAGTGGTCCTAGTGGGTCAGCTGCAGTTCACTCTCATGTGTCAGATAGTGGCACTGTGTCTGTTGTTCGCTGTCATGCCTCATGTAGTAGCACTGTGTCAGTTGTGCCCTCTCCTGTTTCAGGTACTGGACTGTGTGTGTCCGCCACTCTCATGTCTCAGATGCTGGCATGGTATTTGTTGGTCACTGTACAGGGACATGTCCTGACAGTGTGTCTGGGGCTATGGCTCATGTGTCAGTCACTAGAGGTGTGGCTGTGTCTCACACTCGTGTTTCTGGTGCTGGCAGTGTGTCTGGGTCTATGGCTCATGTGTCAGTCACTAGAGCTGTGGCTGTGTCTCACACTCCTGTTTCTGGTGCTGGCAGTGTGTCTGGGTCTATGGCTCATGTGTCAGTCACAAGAGCTGTGGCTGTGTCTCACACTCCTGTTTCTGGTGCTGGCAGTGTGTCTGGGTCTATGGCTCATGTGTCAGTCACTAGAGCTGTGGCTGTGTCTCACACTCCTGTACCTGGTGCTGGCAGTGTTTCCGAGGCAACTAGGTCAAGCAGTCCACCTGATTCTGTGCTGTGAGGTGTAGCTCCCATCACTCACATGTCATTTGACTTGGTGTCTAGATTGTGCATTGTAACCACCCTTGCATTATTAATGTCCTTGGGACGGGGTGCTTGACCCACGTACATGTGTTGCCTCTGATGTACCTGCTCTGTTATGGACACTGCCCTGTTGCTGTTCTGATACTGCATTGTGCCCTCTCATGTGCTGCCTCTGATGTACTTGCTCTGTTATGGACACTGCCCTTTTGCTGTTCTGATACTGTACTGTGCCCTCTCATGTGCTGTCTCAGATGTACCTGCTCTGTGCCTTGCCATGGACTGTTGATGCACTTAGCCCCTCTCATGTGCTGCCTCTGATGTACCTGCTCTGTTATGGACACTGCCCTGTTGCTGTTCTGATACTGCATTGTGCCTTCTCATGTGCTGCCTCTGATGTACCTGTGCCTTGCTATGGACTGTTGATGCACTTGGCCCCTCTCATGTGCTGCCTCAGATGTACCTGCTCTATGCCTTGCCATGTACTGTTGATGCACTTAGCCCCTCTCATGTGCTGCCTCAGATGTACCTGCTCTGTGCCTTGCCATGTACTGTTGATGCACTTAGCCCCTCTCATGTGCTGCCTCAGATGTACCTGCTATGTGCCTTGCCATGGACTGTTGATGCACTTAGCCCCTCTCATGTGCTGCCTCTGATGTACCTGCTCTGTGCCTTGCCATGGACTGTTGATGCACTTGCCCCTCTCATGTGCTGCCTCAGATGTACCTGCTCTGTGCCTTGTCATGGACTGTTGATGCACTTAGCCCCTCTCATGTGCTTCCTCTGATGTACCTGCTCTGTTATGTTATGTTATGTTAAATTTAGCTTATAAAGCGCACGTACGCCCGTAGGCTTCATGGCGCTGTAGGAAGTTTTCATAAGCACAACACAACAACAGGAAGACAGTTTAGAACATCTAAGGATAGGCTTCCCTAAAAAGCCAGGTCTTAAAAGCTAGTCTAAAGGCTAGGATATCCTCGTGTGACCTTAAAGAAGCTGGCAAGGAGTTCCAGAGGGAGGCAGCAAGAAAATGAAAGGAGCTGCCGCCCTGACGTAGTTTCCTAACAACCGGCACCGTGAGCAAGCTTTTGTGACCAGAACGGAGGTTGCGAGAGGGGATGTATCTGGCAAGCAGGTTAATGATAAATTTAGGGCCCTTGCCTTGTAATGCCCTAAAGATAATGCAGCCGGTTTTAAAGGCCGCCCTCTGGGCTACCGGCAGCCAATGCAGATCTGCCAGGCCTAGCCTGATGGACTGCCATTTAGGAAGCCCACAGATCAGCCTGCCGCCTGATTTTGAACCAGCTGCAGCCTCTTGAGCTGCCCGGCTGGAAGGCCCAAATATAAACTGTTTGAGTAGTCCAGCCTAGACAGCACAAGGGCGATGGTCACCTGTATCAGGGCAGAATGGGTAAGGAAATGAGCAATCTTTCTAATCTTGCGCAGCTGAAAGAAGCATGCGGAGACAACTGACCCTACCTGACTTTTCAAGGAGAGGTCTTCACTAAAGGTGACTCCAAGGCTCTTGACCGTGCGGGATTTGGAGGGGGGATTTCCCATCTCCGGAGGCCAAAATTGAGGTCCCCAGCTGAGTTCGCTCTTCCCAGGCAAGATCAGTTCAGTCTTGCCTGGGTTAAGTTTTAGGTGGTTGAGGCCCATCCATCTCTGGATATGAGCCATGGCCTCCCTAAACTCAGTGACAGCATCTGGCGACCCTAGGGGGAAGATCAATTGCAGATCATCTGCGTAGTTAAAGATCCACACTTTGAACTTCCTCAGGGAGTACAAGAGGGGACGCAAGTATAAATTAAATAAAAGGGGAGACAGGGAGGAACCCTGCGGGACGCCACAGTCGTTCTTAATTCTAGGGGCTGTGAAGGTGCCCAGTCTCACTGCTTGAGTTCGGTCAGACAAAAATGACTCCACCCAGCTCAGGGCAGTACCTCTGAGGCCTGCCTGCCCGACACGGCCGACCAAAATAGTGTGGTCGACCGTGTCGAATGCAGCAGACAGGTCAAGAAGCACCAGTGCCTGGTGGACGTCCCTGTCTGCATTACACCGAAGTGTATTCTGGACTGCCAGGGTTACCGTCTCGGTCGAATGGCCTGGACGGAACCCAGCTTGATTTGGCTCCAGAAACCCAGTGGTTTCCACAAAGTTGGAAAGGCAATTGGAGACATGAGCCTCCAATATCTTGGATAAGAACGGCAACAGGGATATGGGACGATAATTTGATGAGTCCCGGGGGTCCAGACCTGGTTTTTTTATTAGAGGGATAAGCAGGGCATGTTTAAAGCCAGTAGGTACCTTACCCTGAACCAGTGATTTATTTAATAGGGGTAAAATACCCTGAGGGATGGTCTGACCGATTTCCGAGAAGATATGGGGGGGGCAGATGTCATTGGGGGATCCGGACTTTACCCTCGTCAGAAGTGAAGAAAAGGTTTTATCATCAATGGCCGGGAAGGCATCTAGTACAGAGGGATTATAAAAGACGTCATCCAAAGGAAGTGACGTTGGGGAACTGGCGATACTCGATTTATTAGTGACAATTTTTTCTCTGAAAAAATTATTCAGGGAATCACATAGCTGCTGCGTAGGGGCTATTGAAGGGGCTGTCCTGTCGTTGTCACAGAGTTCGTTGACTATATTAAAAATATCTTTGGACTTGTTAGATGAAGATAAAATTTTTGTGGAAAAGTAATTGAGTTTGTGTTGACTTAAAATTTTTTGATATTTTTTCCTAGTAACACAGAAGGTTTCCCTGTCCTGTGAGGAGTAGGTGGCTCTCCACTGTCTTTCTTTCTGTCGTACCCCTAATTTAAGTGCTCTAAGTTCCTGGGTGAACCATTTGTGGGCATCATTGCCTCTAATGTTAGATAAGTATACAGAGGGGGCGAACAGATCTGCTGCGTGGAGAAGCCAGGAGGACAGTGCACTCTCATCAACCTCCAGGTCTTCGCCTAATTGGGGAAGGGTGTTGTTCAACGTGTCCATGAACCCAAGGTGGTCCATGGATTTCCATTTACGGAACTCTTTTCCCATAGGAGGTTTGGCCTTATGCTGCCCTTGGATTTCTAGCGGGAACTGGATGAGATAATGGTCTGACCAAATACAAGGGCTTATAATAGGGGAAAATGGTGGTAAGTTATATGTCCAAATTTGGTCCAGGCTATGACCCTTCTGGTGAGTAGGAAAGTGAATATGTTGGACCAGGTTTAGATCTGTAAGCAGATCCTTCAGTTCTCCAGCCTGGGTGTCTGTCTCTGTTCTATCGAACCAATAATTTAAATCCCCGACTAGGACAGTTTTAGAGTACTTTATTACATGGGAGGCCAGTTGTTCTGCCAAAAGTACTGGATAATTGGCCATGTATTGGGGAGGGCGGTATAACAGAATTAGAGTAAGGGCCCCACTCTCTGAGTCTAGTGTAATTACCAAGTTTTCGGTGTTGGGGAGAGTGAGAGAAGGTAATTCCCGGAAATGAAAAGATTTCAAAATGATTGCTGCTACTCCACCTCCAGCCTTCCCTTGTGCACGATTGGCAGTCAAAATATAATAGTCTGAGGGAAGTGATGCCAGAATGTCCGGCAAGGAATGAGGATTGGTCCATGTTTCGGTCAACAACAGAAGATCTGGTTTTTCTTCCGTCAGGAAAAGAAAGATGTTGACCTGGTTCTTAATTAGGGACCTTGTATTGAGGTGCTCTGTGCCTTGCCATGGACTGTTGATGCACTTAGCCCCTCTCATGTGCTGCCTCAGATGTACCTGCTCTGTGCCTTGCCATGGACTGTTGATGCACTTAGCGCCTCTCATGTGCTGCCTCTGATGTACCTGCTCTGTTATGGACACTGCCCTGTTGCTGTTCTGATACTGCACTGTGCCCTCTCATGTGCTGCCTCCGATGTACCTGCTCTGTTATGGACGCTGCCCTGTTGCTGTTATGATACTGCATTGTGCCCTCTCATGTGCTGCCTCTGATGTACCTGCTCTGTTATGAACACTGCCCTGTTTCTGTTCTGATACTGCATTGTGCCCTCTCATGTGCTGCCTCAGATGTACCTGCTCTGTGCCTTGCCATGGACTGTTGATGCACTTAGCCCCTCTCATGTGCTGCCTCAGATGTACCTGCTCTGTGCCGAGCCATGGACTGTTGATGTACTTAGCCCCTCTCATGTGCTGCCTCTGATGTACCTGCTCTGTGCCTTGCCATGGACTGTTGATGCACTTAGCCCCTCTCATGTGCTGCCTAAGATGTACCTGCTCTGTGCCTTGCCATGGACTGTTGATGCACCTAGCCCCTCTCATGTGCTGCCTCTGATGTACCTGCTCTGTGCCTTGCCATGTACTGTTGATGCACTTAGCCCCTCTCATGTGCTGCCTCAGATGTACCTGCTCTGTGCCTTGCCATGGACTGTTGATGCACTTAGCCCCTCTCATGTGCTGCCTCTGATGTACCTGCTCTGTTATGGACACTGCCCTGTTGCTGTACTGATACTGCATTGTACCCTCTCATGTGCTGCCTCTGATGTACCTGCTCTGTTATGGACACTGCCCTGTTGTTGCTATGATACTGCATTGTGCCCTCTCATATGCTGCCTCTGATGTACCTGCTCTGTTATGAACACTGCCCTGTTGCTGTTCTGATACTGCATTGTACCCTCTCATGTGCTGCCTCAGATGTACCTGCTCTGTGCCTTGCCATGGACTGTTGATGCACTTAGCCCCTCTCATGTGCTGCCTCTGATGTACCTGCTCTGTTATGGACACTGCCCTGTTGCTGTTCTGATACTGCATTGTGCCTTCTCATGTGCTGCCTCTGATGTACCTGTGCCTTGCTATGGACTGTTGATGCACTTGGCCCCTCTCATGTGCTGCCTCAGATGTACCTGCTCTATGCCTTGCCATGTACTGTTGATGCACTTAGCCCCTCTCATGTGCTGCCTCAGATGTACCTGCTCTGTGCCTTGCCATGTACTGTTGATGCACTTAGCCCCTCTCATGTGCTGCCTCAGATGTACCTGCTATGTGCCTTGCCATGGACTGTTGATGCACTTAGCCCCTCTCATGTGCTGCCTCTGATGTACCTGCTCTGTGCCTTGCCATGGACTGTTGATGCACTTGCCCCTCTCATGTGCTGCCTCAGATGTACCTGCTCTGTGCCTTGTCATGGACTGTTGATGCACTTAGCCCCTCTCATGTGCTTCCTCTGATGTACCTGCTCTGTGCCTTGCCATGGACTGTTGATGCACTTAGCCCCTCTCATGTGCTGCCTCAGATGTACCTGCCCTGTGCCTTGCCATGGACTGTTGATGCACTTAGCGCCTCTCATGTGCTGCCTCTGATGTACCTGCTCTGTTATGGACACTGCCCTGTTGCTGTTCTGATACTGCACTGTGCCCTCTCATGTGCTGCCTCCGATGTACCTGCTCTGTTATGGACGCTGCCCTGTTGCTGTTATGATACTGCATTGTGCACTCTCATGTGCTGCCTCTGATGTACCTGCTCTGTTATGAACACTGCCCTGTTTCTCTTCTGATACTGCATTGTGCCCTCTCATGTGCTGCCTCAGATGTACCTGCTCTGTGCCTTGCCATGGACTGTTGATGCACTTAGCCCCTCTCATGTGCTGCCTCAGATGTACCTGCTCTGTGCCGAGCCATGGACTGTTGATGCACTTAGCCCCTCTCATGTGCTGCCTCTGATGTACCTGCTCTGTGCCTTGCCATGGACTGTTGATGCACTTAGCCCCTCTCATGTGCTGCCTCTGATGTACCTGCTCTGTGCCTTGCCATGGACTGTTGATGCACTTAGCCCCTCTCATGTGCTGCCTCAGATGTACCTGCTCTGTGCCTTGCCATGGACTGTTGATGCACTTAGCCCCTCTCATGTGCTGCCTCTGATGTACCTGCTCTGTGCCTTGCCATGTACTGTTGATGCACTTAGCCCCTCTCATGTGCTGCCTCAGATGTACCTGCTCTGTGCCTTGCCATGGACTGTTGATGCACTTAGCCCCTCTCATGTGCTGCCTCTGATGTACCTGCTCTGTTATGGACACTGCCCTGTTGCTGTTCTGATACTGCATTGTACCCTCTCATGTGCTGCCTCTGATGTACCTGCTCTGTTATGGACACTGCCCTGTTGTTGCTATGATACTGCATTGTGCCCTCTCATATGCTGCCTCTGATGTACCTGATCTGTTATGAACACTGCCCTGTTGCTGTTCTGATACTGCATTGTACCCTCTCATGTGCTGCCTCAGATGTACCTGCTCTGTGCCTTGCCATGGACTGTTGATGCACTTAGCCCCTCTCATGTGCTGCCTCTGAAGCACCTGCTCTGTTATGGACACTGCCCTGTTGCTGTTCTGATACTGCATTGTGCCCTCTCATGTGCTGCCTCTGATGTACCTGTGCCTTGCTATGGACTGTTGATGCACTTGGCCCCTCTCATGTGCTGCCCCAGATGTAGCTGCTCTGTGCCTTGCCATGTACTGTTGATGCACTTAGCCCCTCTCATGTGCTGCCTCAGATGTACCTGCTCTGTGCCTTGCTATGAACTGTTGATGCACTTAGCCCCTCTCATGTGCTGCCTCAGATGTACCTGCTCTGTGCCTTGCTATGAACTGTTGATGCACTTAGCCCCTCTCATGTGCTGCCTCTGATGTACCTGCTCTGTGCCTTGCCATGGACTGTTGATGCACTTAGCCCCTCTCATGTGCTGCCTCAGATGTACCTGCTGTGTGCCTTGCCTTGGACTGTTTATGCACTTAGCCCCTCTCATGTGCTGCCTCTGATGTACCTGGTCTGTGCCTTGCCATGGACTGTTGATGCACTAGCCCCTCTCATGTGCTGCCTCAGATGTACCTGCTCTGTGCCTTGTCATGGACTGTTGATGCACTTAGCCCCTCTCATGTGCTTCCTCTGATGTGCCTGCTCTGTGCCTTGCCATGGACTGTTGATGCACTTAGCCCCTCTCATGTGCTGCCTCAGATGTACCTACTCTGTGCCTTGCCATGGACTGTTGATGCACTTAGCGCCTCTCATGTGCTGCCTCTGATGTACCTGCTCTGTCATGGACACTGCCCTGTTGCTGTTCTGATACTGCACTGTGCCCTCTCATGTGCTGCCTCCGATGTACCTGCTCTGTTATGAACACTGCCCTGTTGCTGTTATGATACTGCATTGTGCCCTCTCATGTGCTGCCTCTGATGTACCTGCTCTGTTATGAACACTGCCCTGTTGCTGTTCTGATACTGCGTTGTGCCCTCTCATGTGCTGCCTCAGATTTACCTGCTCTGTGCCTTGCCATGGACTGTTGATGCACTTAGCCCCTCTCATGTGCTGCCTCTGATGCACCTGCTCTGTTATGGACACTGCCCTGTTGCTGTTCTGATACTGCATTGTGCCCTCTCATGTGCTGCCTCTGGTGTACCTGTGCCTTGCTATGGACTGTTGATGCACTTGGCCCCTCTCATGTGCTTCCTCAGATGTACCTGCTCTGTGCCTTGCCATGTACTGTTGATGCACTTAGCCCCTCTCATGTGCTGCCTCTGATTTACCTGCTCTGTGCCTTGAAATGGACAGTTGATGCACTTAGCCCCTCTCATGTGCTGCCTCTGATGTACCTGCTCTGTGCCTTGCCATGGACTGTTGATGCACTTAGCCCCTCTCATGTGCTGCCTCAGATGTACCTGCTCTGTGCCTTGCCATGGACTGTTGATGCACTTAGCCCCTCTCATGTGCTGCCTCTGATGTACCTGCTCTGTGCCTTGCCATGTACTGTTGATGCACTTAGCCCCTCTCATGTGCTGCCTCAGATGTACCTGCTCTGTGCCTTGCCATGGACTATTGATGCACTTAGCCCCTCTCATGCGCTGCCTCTGATGTACCTGCTCTGTTATGGACACTGCCCTGTTGCTGTTCTGATACTGCATTGTGCCCTCTCATGTGCTGCCTCTGATGTACCTGCTCTGTTATGGACACTGCCCTGTTGCTGCTATGATACTGCATTGTGCCCTCTCATATGCTGCCTCTGATGTACCTGCTCTGTTATGAACACTGCCCTGCTGCTGTTCTGATACTGCATTGTACCCTCTCATGTGCTGCCTCAGATGTACCTGCTCTGTGCCTTGCCATGGACTGTTGATGCACTTATCCCCTCTCATGTGCTGCCTCTGATGTACCTGCTCTGTTATGGACACTGTCCTGTTGCTGTTCTGATACTGCATTGTGCCCTCTCATGTGCTGCCTCTGATGTACCCGTGCCTTGCTATGGACAGTTGATGCACTTGGCCCCTCTCATGTGCTGCCTCAGATGTAGCTGCTCTGTGCCTTGCCATGGACTGTTGATGCACTTAGCCTCTCTCATGTGCTGCCTCAGATGTACCTGCTCTGTGCCTTGCCATGGACTGTTGATGCACTTAGCCCCTCTCATATGCTGCCTCTGATGTACCTGCTCTGTGCCTTGCCATGTACTGTTGATGCACTTAGCCCCTCTCATGTGCTGCCTCAGATGTACCTGCTCTGTGCCTTGCCATGGACTGTTGATGCACTTAGCCCCTCTCATGTGCTGCCTCTGATGTACCTGCTCTGTTATGGACACTGCCCTGTTGCTGTTCTGATACTGCATTGTGCCCTCTCATGTGCTGCCTCTGATGTACCTGCTCTGTTATGGACACTGCCCTGTTGCTGCTATGATACTGCATTGTGCCCTCTCATATGCTGCCTCTGATGTACCTGCTCTGTTATGAACACTGCCCTGTTGCTGTTCTGATACTGCATTGTACCCTCTCATGTGCTGCCTCAGATGTACCTGCTCTGTGCCTTGCCATGGACTGTTGATGCACTTAGCTCCTCTCATGTGCTGCCTCTGATGTACCTGCTCTGTTATAGACACTGCCCTGTTGCTTTTCTGATACTGCATTGTGCCCTCTCATGTGCTGCCTCTGATGTACCCGTGCCTTGCTATGGACAGTTGATGCACTTGGCCCCTCTCATGTGCTGCCTCAGATGTAGCTGCTCTGTGCCTTGCCATGTACTGTTGATGCACTTAGCCTCTCTCATGTGCTGCCTCAGATGTACCTGCTCTGTGCCTTGCCATGTACTGTTGATGCACTTAGCCCCTCTCATGTGCTGCCTCAGATGTACCTGCTCTGTGCCTTGCTATGAACTGTTGATGCACTTAGCCCCTCTCATGTGCTGCCTCTGATGTACCTGCTCTGTGCCTTGCCATGGACTGTTGCTGCACTTAGCCCCTCTCATGTGCTGCCTCAGATGTATCTGCTCTGTGCCTTGCCATGGACTGTTGATGCACTTAGCCCCTCTCATGTGCTGCCTCTGATGTACCTGCTCTGTTATGGACACTGCCCTGTTGCTGTTCTGATACTGCATTGTGCCCTCTCATGTGCTGCCTCTGATGTACCCGTGCCTTGCTATGGACTGTTGATGCACTTGGCCCCTCTCATGTGCTGCCTCAGATGTAGCTGCTCTGTGCCTTGCCATGTACTGTTGCTGCACTTAGCCCCTCTCATGTGCTGCCTCAGATGTACCTGCTCTATGCCTTGCCATGGACTGTTGATGCACTTAGCCCCTCTCATGTGCTGCCTCTGATGTACCTGCTCTGTTATGGACACCGCCCTGTTGCTGTTCTGATACCGCATTGTGCCCTCTCATGTGCTGCCTCTGATGTACCTGCTCTGTTATGGACACTGCCCTGTTGCTGCTATGATACTGCATTGTGCCCTCTCATATGCTGCCTCTGATGTACCTGCTCTGTTATGAACACTGCCCTGTTGCTGTCATGATACTGCATTGTGCCCTCTCATGTGCTGCCTCTGATGTACCTGTGCCTTGCTATGGACTGTTGATGCACTTAGCCCCTCTCATGTGCTGCCTCAGATGTACCTGCTCTGTGCCTTGCCTTGGACTGTTTATGCACTTAGCCCCTCTCATGTGCTGCCTCTGATGTACCTGCTCTGTGCCTTGCCATGGGCTGTTGATGCACTTAGCCCCTCTCATGTGCTTCCTCTGATGTGCCTGCTCTGTGCCTTGCCATGGGCTGTTGATGCACTTAGCCCCTCTCATGTGCTGCCTCAGATGTACCTACTCTGTGCCTTGCCATGGACTGTTGATGCACTTAGCACCTCTCATGTGCTGCCTCTGATGTACCTGCTCTGTCATGGACACTGCCCTGTTGCTGTTCTGATACTGCACTGTGCCCTCTCATGTGCTGCCTCCGATGTACCTGCTCTGTTATGAACACTGCCCTGTTGCTGTTATGATACTGCATTGTGCCCTCTCATGTGGTGCCTCTCATGTACCTGCTCTGTTATGAACACTGCCCTGTTGCTGTTCTGATACTGCGTTGTGCCCTCTCATGTGCTGCCTCAGATGTACCTGCTCTGTGCCTTGCCATGGACTGTTGATGCACTTAGCCCCTCTCATGTGCTGCCTCTGATGCACCTGCTCTGTTATGGACACTGCCCTGTTGCTGTTCTGATACTGCATTGTGCCCTCTCATGTGCTGCCTCTGGTGTACCTGTGCCTTGCTATGGACTGTTGATGCACTTAGCCCCTCTCATGTGCTGCCTCTGATGCACCTGCTCTGTTATGGACACTGCCCTGTTGCTGTTCTGATACTGCATTGTGCCCTCTCATGTGCTGCCTCTGGTGTACCTGTGCCTTGCCATGTACTGTTGATGCACTTAGCCCCTCTCATGTGCTGCCTCTGATTTACCTGCTCTGTGCCTTGAAATGGACAGTTGATGCACTTAGCCCCTCTCATGTGCTGCCTCTGATGTACCTGCTCTGTGCCTTGCCATGGACTGTTGATGCACTTAGCCCCTCTCATGTGCTGCCTCAGATGTACCTGCTCTGTGCCTTGCCATGGACTGTTGATGCACTTAGCCCCTCTCATGTGCTGCCTCTGATGTACCTGCTCTGTGCCTTGCCATGTACTGTTGATGCACTTAGCCCCTCTCATGTGCTGCCTCAGATGTACCTGCTCTGTGCCTTGCCATGGACTGTTGATGCACTTAGCCCCTCTCATGTGCTGCCTCTGATGTACCTGCTCTGTTATGGACACTGCCCTGTTGCTGTTCTGATACTGCATTGTGCCCTCTCATGTGCTGCCTCTGATGTACCTGCTCTGTTATGGACACTGCCCTGTTGCTGCTATGATACTGCATTGTGCCCTCTCATATGCTGCCTCTGATGTACCTGCTCTGTTATGAACACTGCCCTGTTGCTGTTCTGATACTGCATTGTACCCTCTCATGTGCTGCCTCAGATGTACCTGCTCTGTGCCTTGCCATGGATTGTTGATGCACTTAGCCCCTCTCATGTGCTGCCTCTGATGTACCTGCTCTGTTATGGACACTGCCCTGTTGCTGTTCTGATACTGCATTGTGCCCTCTCATGTGCTGCCTCTGATGTACCCGTGCCTTGCTATGGACAGTTGATGCACTTGGCCCCTCTCATGTGCTGCCTCAGATGTAGCTGCTCTGTGCCTTGCCATGTACTGTTGATGCACTTAGCCTCTCTCATGTGCTGCCTCAGATGTACCTGCTCTGTGCCTTGCCATGGACTGTTGATGCACTTAGCCCCTCTCATGTGCTGCCTCTGATGTACCTGCTCTGTGCCTTGCCATGGACTGTTGATGCACTTAGCCCCTCTCATGTGCTGCCTCAGATGTACCTGCTCTGTGCCTTGCCATGGACTGTTGATGCACTTAGCCCCTCTCATGTGCTGCCTCTGATGTACCTGCTCAGTTATGGACACTGCCCTGTTGCTGTTCTGATACTGCATTGTGCCCTCTCATGTGCTGCCTCTGATGTACCTGCTCTGTTATGGACACTGCCCTGTTGCTGCTATGATACTGCATTGTGCCCTCTCATATGCTGCCTCTGATGTACCTGCTCTGTTATGAACGCTGCCCTGTTGCTGTTCTGATACTGCATTGTACCCTCTCATGTGCTGCCTCAGATGTACCTGCTCTGTGCCTTGCCATGGACTGTTGATGCTCTTAGTCCCTTTCATGTGCTGCCTCTGATGTACCTGCTCTGTTATGGACACTGCCCTGTTGCTGTTCTGATACTGCATTGTGCCCTCTCATGTGCTGCCTCTGATGTACCCGTGCCTTGCTATGGACAGTTGATGCACTTGGCCCCTCTCATGTGCTGCCTCAGATGTAGCTGCTCTGTGCCTTGTCATGTACTGTTGATGCACTTAGCCTCTCTCATGTGCTGCCTCAGATGTACCTGCTCTGTGCCTTGCCATGTACTGTTGATGCACTTAGCCCCTCTCATGTGCTGCCTCAGATGTACCTGCTCTGTGCCTTGCTATGAACTGTTGATGCACTTAGCCCCTCTCATGTGCTGCCTCTGATGTACCTGCTCTGTGCCTTGCCATGGACTGTTGATGCACTTAGCCCCTCTCATGTGCTGCCTCAGATGTATCTGCTCTGTGCCTTGCCATGGACTGTTGATGCACTTAGCCCCTCTCATGTGCTGCCTCTGATGTACCTGCTCTGTTATGGACACTGCCCTGTTGCTGTTCTGATACTGCATTGTGCCCTCTCATGTGCTGCCTCTGATGTACCCGTGCCTTGCTATGGACTGTTGATGCACTTGGCCCCTCTCATGTGCTGCCTCAGATGTAGCTGTTCTGTGCCTTGCCATGTACTGTTGCTGCACTTAGCCCCTCTCATGTGCTGCCTCAGATGTACCTGCTCTGTGCCTTGCCATGGACTGTTGATGCACTTAGCCCCTCTCATGTGCTGCCTCAGATGTACCTGCTCTGTGCCTTGCCATGGACTGTTGATGCACTTAGCCCCTCTCATGTGCTGCCTCTGATGTACCTGCTCTGCTATGGACACCGCCCTGTTGCTGTTCTGATACTGCATTGTGCCCTCTCATGTGCTTCCTCTGATGTACCTGCTCTGTTATGAACACTGCCCTGTTGCTGTCATGATACTGCATTGTGCCATCTCATGTGCTGCCTCTGATGTACCTGTGCCTTGCTATGGACTGTTGATGCACTTAGCCCCTCTCATGTGCTGCCTCAGATGTACCTGCTCTGTGCCTTGCCTTGGACTGTTTATGCACTTAGCCCCTCTCATGGACTGCCTCTGATGTACCTGCTCTGTGCCTTGCCATGGACTGTTGATGCACTAGCCCCTCTCATGTGCTGCCTCAGATGTACCTGCTCTGTGCCTTGTCATGGACTGTTGATGCACTTAGCCCCTCTCATGTGCTTCCTCTGATGTGCCTGCTCTGTGCCTTGCCATGGACTGTTGATGCACTAGCCCCTCTCATGTGCTGCCTCAGATGTACCTGCTCTGTGCCTTGCCATGGACTGTTGATGCACTTAGCCCCTCTCATGTGCTGCCTCAGATGTACCTACTCTGTGCCTTGCCATGGACTGTTGATGCACTTAGCGCCTCTCATGTGCTGCCGCTGATGTACCTGCTCTGTCATGGACACTGCCCTGTTGCTGTTCTGATACTGCACTGTGCCCTCTCATGTGCTGCCTCCGATGTACCTGCTCTGTTATGAACACTGCCCTGTTGCTGTTATGATACTGCATTGTGCCCTCTCATGTGGTGCCTCTGATGTACCTGCTCTGTTATGAACACTGCCCTGTTGCTGTTCTGATACTGCGTTGTGCCCTCTCATGTGCTGCCTCAGATGTACCTGTTCTGTGCCTTGCCATGGACTGTTGATTCACTTAGCCCCTCTCATGTGCTGCCTCTGATGCACCTGCTCTGTTATGGACACTGCCCTGTTGCTGTTCTGATACTGCATTGTGCCCTCTCATGTGCTGCCTCTGGTGTACCTGTGCCTTGCTATGGACTGTTGATGCACTTGGCCCCTCTCATGTGCTTCCTCAGATGTACCTGCTCTGTGCCTTGCCATGTACTGTTGATGCACTTAGCCCCTCTCATGTGCTGCCTCTGATTTACCTGCTCTGTGCCTTGAAATGGACAGTTGATGCACTTAGCCCCTCTCATGTGCTGCCTCTGATGTACCTGCTCTGTGCCTTGCCATGTACTGTTGATGCACTTAGCCCCTCTCATGTGCTGCCTCAGATGTACCTGCTCTGTGCCTTGCCATGGACTGTTGATGCACTTAGCCCCTCTCATGTGCTGCCTCTGATGTACCTGCTCAGTTATGGACACTGCCCTGTTGCTGTTCTGATACTGCATTGTGCCCTCTCATGTGCTGCCTCTGATGTACCTGCTCTGTTATGGACACTGCCCTGTTGCTGCTATGATACTGCATTGTGCCCTCTCATATGCTGCCTCTGATGTACCTGCTCTGTTATGAACGCTGCCCTGTTGCTGTTCTGATACTGCATTGTACCCTCTCATGTGCTGCCTCAGATGTACCTGCTCTGTGCCTTGCCATGGACTGTTGATGCTCTTAGTCCCTTTCATGTGCTGCCTCTGATGTACCTGCTCTGTTATGGACACTGCCCTGTTGCTGTTCTGATACTGCATTGTGCCCTCTCATGTGCTGCCTCTGATGTACCCGTGCCTTGCTATGGACAGTTGATGCACTTGGCCCCTCTCATGTGCTGCCTCAGATGTAGCTGCTCTGTGCCTTGTCATGTACTGTTGATGCACTTAGCCTCTCTCATGTGCTGCCTCAGATGTACCTGCTCTGTGCCTTGCCATGTACTGTTGATGCACTTAGCCCCTCTCATGTGCTGCCTCAGATGTACCTGCTCTGTGCCTTGCTATGAACTGTTGATGCACTTAGCCCCTCTCATGTGCTGCCTCTGATGTACCTGCTCTGTGCCTTGCCATGGACTGTTGATGCACTTAGCCCCTCTCATGTGCTGCCTCAGATGTATCTGCTCTGTGCCTTGCCATGGACTGTTGATGCACTTAGCCCCTCTCATGTGCTGCCTCTGATGTACCTGCTCTGTTATGGACACTGCCCTGTTGCTGTTCTGATACTGCATTGTGCCCTCTCATGTGCTGCCTCTGATGTACCCGTGCCTTGCTATGGACTGTTGATGCACTTGGCCCCTCTCATGTGCTGCCTCAGATGTAGCTGTTCTGTGCCTTGCCATGTACTGTTGCTGCACTTAGCCCCTCTCATGTGCTGCCTCAGATGTACCTGCTCTGTGCCTTGCCATGGACTGTTGATGCACTTAGCCCCTCTCATGTGCTGCCTCAGATGTACCTGCTCTGTGCCTTGCCATGGACTGTTGATGCACTTAGCCCCTCTCATGTGCTGCCTCTGATGTACCTGCTCTGCTATGGACACCGCCCTGTTGCTGTTCTGATACTGCATTGTGCCCTCTCATGTGCTTCCTCTGATGTACCTGCTCTGTTATGAACACTGCCCTGTTGCTGTCATGATACTGCATTGTGCCATCTCATGTGCTGCCTCTGATGTACCTGTGCCTTGCTATGGACTGTTGATGCACTTAGCCCCTCTCATGTGCTGCCTCAGATGTACCTGCTCTGTGCCTTGCCTTGGACTGTTTATGCACTTAGCCCCTCTCATGTGCTGCCTCTGATGTACCTGCTCTGTGCCTTGCCATGGACTGTTGATGCACTAGCCCCTCTCATGTGCTGCCTCAGATGTACCTGCTCTGTGCCTTGTCATGGACTGTTGATGCACTTAGCCCCTCTCATGTGCTTCCTCTGATGTGCCTGCTCTGTGCCTTGCCATGGACTGTTGATGCACTAGCCCCTCTCATGTGCTGCCTCAGATGTACCTGCTCTGTGCCTTGCCATGGACTGTTGATGCACTTAGCCCCTCTCATGTGCTGCCTCAGATGTACCTACTCTGTGCCTTGCCATGGACTGTTGATGCACTTAGCGCCTCTCATGTGCTGCCGCTGATGTACCTGCTCTGTCATGGACACTGCCCTGTTGCTGTTCTGATACTGCACTGTGCCCTCTCATGTGCTGCCTCCGATGTACCTGCTCTGTTATGAACACTGCCCTGTTGCTGTTATGATACTGCATTGTGCCCTCTCATGTGGTGCCTCTGATGTACCTGCTCTGTTATGAACACTGCCCTGTTGCTGTTCTGATACTGCGTTGTGCCCTCTCATGTGCTGCCTCAGATGTACCTGTTCTGTGCCTTGCCATGGACTGTTGATTCACTTAGCCCCTCTCATGTGCTGCCTCTGATGCACCTGCTCTGTTATGGACACTGCCCTGTTGCTGTTCTGATACTGCATTGTGCCCTCTCATGTGCTGCCTCTGGTGTACCTGTGCCTTGCTATGGACTGTTGATGCACTTGGCCCCTCTCATGTGCTTCCTCAGATGTACCTGCTCTGTGCCTTGCCATGTACTGTTGATGCACTTAGCCCCTCTCATGTGCTGCCTCTGATTTACCTGCTCTGTGCCTTGAAATGGACAGTTGATGCACTTAGCCCCTCTCATGTGCTGCCTCTGATGTACCTGCTCTGTGCCTTGCCATGTACTGTTGATGCACTTAGCCCCTCTCATGTGCTGCCTCAGATGTACCTGCTCTGTGCCTTGCCATGGACTGTTGATGCACTTAGCCCCTCTCATGTGCTGCCTCTGATGTACCTGCTCTGTGCCTTGCCATGTACTGTTGATGCACTTAGCCCCTCTCATGTGCTGCCTCAGATTTACCTGCTCTGTGCCTTGCCATGGACTGTTGATGCACTTAGCCCCTCTCATGTGCTGCCTCTGATGTACCTGCTCTGTTATGGACACTGCCCTGTTGCTGTTCTGATACTGCATTGTGCCCTCTCATGTGCTGCCTCTGATGTACCTGCTCTGTTATGGACACTGCCCTGTTGCTGCTATGATACTGCATTGTGCCCTCTCATATGCTGCCTCTGATGTACCTGCTCTGTTATGAACACTGCCCTGTTGCTGTTCTGATACTGCATTGTACCCTCTCATGTGCTGCCTCAGATGTACCTGCTCTGTGCCTTGCCATGGATTGTTGATGCACTTAGCCCCTCTCATGTGCTGCCTCTGATGTACCTGCTCTGTTATGGACACTGCCCTGTTGCTGTTCTGATACTGCATTGTGCCCTCTCATGTGCTGCCTCTGATGTACCCGTGCCTTGCTATGGACAGTTGATGCACTTGGCCCCTCTCATGTGCTGCCTCAGATGTAGCTGCTCTGTGCCTTGCCATGTACTGTTGATGCACTTAGCCTCTCTCATGTGCTGCCTCAGATGTACCTGCTCTGTGCCTTGCCATGGACTGTTGATGCACTTAGCCCCTCTCATGTGCTGCCTCTGATGTACCTGCTCTGTGCCTTGCCATGTACTGTTGATGCACTTAGCCCCTCTCATGTGCTGCCTCAGATGTACCTGCTCTGTGCCTTGCCATGGACTGTTGATGCACTTAGCCCCTCTCATGTGCTGCCTCTGATGTACCTGCTCAGTTATGGACACTGCCCTGTTGCTGTTCTGATACTGCATTGTGCCATCTCATGTGCTGCCTCTGATGTACCTGCTCTGTTATGGACACTGCCCTGTTGCTGCTATGATACTGCATTGTGCCCTTTCATATGCTGCCTCTGATGTACCTGCTCTGTTATGAACGCTGCCCTGTTGCTGTTCTGATACTGCATTGTACCCTCTCATGTGCTGCCTCAGATGTACCTGCTCTGTGCCTTGCCATGGACTGTTGATGCACTTATCCCCTCTCATGTGCTGCCTCTGATGTACCTGCTCTGTTATGGACACTGTCCTGTTGCTGTTCTGATACTGCATTGTGCCCTCTCATGTGCTGCCTCTGATGTACCCGTGCCTTGCTATGGACAGTTGATGCACTTGGCCCCTCTCATGTGCTGCCTCAGATGTAGCTGCTCTGTGCCTTGCCATGGACTGTTGATGCACTTAGCCTCTCTCATGTGCTGCCTCAGATGTACCTGCTCTGTGCCTTGCCATGGACTGTTGATGCACTTAGCCCCTCTCATATGCTGCCTCTGATGTACCTGCTCTGTGCCTTGCCATGTACTGTTGATGCACTTAGCCCCTCTCATGTGCTGCCTCAGATGTACCTGCTCTGTGCCTTGCCATGGACTGTTGATGCACTTAGCCCCTCTCATGTGCTGCCTCTGATGTACCTGCTCTGTTATGGACACTGCCCTGTTGCTGTTCTGATACTGCATTGTGCCCTCTCATGTGCTGCCTCTGATGTACCTGCTCTGTTATGGACACTGCCCTGTTGCTGCTATGATACTGCATTGTGCCCTCTCATATGCTGCCTCTGATGTACCTGCTCTGTTATGAACACTGCCCTGTTGCTGTTCTGATACTGCATTGTACCCTCTCATGTGCTGCCTCAGATGTACCTGCTCTGTGCCTTGCCATGGACTGTTGATGCACTTAGCTCCTCTCATGTGCTGCCTCTGATGTACCTGCTCTGTTATAGACACTGCCCTGTTGCTGTTCTGATACTGCATTGTGCCCTCTCATGTGCTGCCTCTGATGTACCCGTGCCTTGCTATGGACAGTTGATGCACTTGGCCCCTCTCATGTGCTGCCTCAGATGTAGCTGCTCTGTGCCTTGCCATGTACTGTTGATGCACTTAGCCTCTCTCATGTGCTGCCTCAGATGTACCTGCTCTGTGCCTTGCCATGTACTGTTGATGCACTTAGCCCCTCTCATGTGCTGCCTCAGATGTACCTGCTCTGTGCCTTGCTATGAACTGTTGATGCACTTAGCCCCTCTCATGTGCTGCCTCTGATGTACCTGCTCTGTGCCTTGCCATGGACTGTTGCTGCACTTAGCCCCTCTCATGTGCTGCCTCAGATGTATCTGCTCTGTGCCTTGCCATGGACTGTTGATGCACTTAGCCCCTCTCATGTGCTGCCTCTGATGTACCTGCTCTGTTATGGACACTGCCCTGTTGCTGTTCTGATACTGCATTGTGCCCTCTCATGTGCTGCCTCTGATGTACCTGTGCCTTGCTATGGACTGTTGATGCACTTGGCCCCTCTCATGTGCTGCCTCAGATGTAGCTGCTCTGTGCCTTGCCATGTACTGTTGCTGCACTTAGCCCCTCTCATATGCTGCCTCAGATGTACCTGCTCTATGCCTTGCCATGGACTGTTGATGCACTTAGCCCCTCTCATGTGCTGCCTCTGATGTACCTGCTCTGTTATGGACACCGCCCTGTTGCTGTTCTGATACCGCATTGTGCCCTCTCATGTGCTGCCTCTGATGTACCTGCTCTGTTATGGACACTGCCCTGTTGCTGCTATGATACTGCATTGTGCCCTCTCATATGCTGCCTCTGATGTACCTGCTCTGTTATGAACACTGCCCTGTTGCTGTCATGATACTGCATTGTGCCCTCTCATGTGCTGCCTCTGATGTACCTGTGCCTTGCTATGGACTGTTGATGCACTTAGCCCCTCTCATGTGCTGCCTCAGATGTACCTGCTCTGTGCCTTGCCTTGGACTGTTTATGCACTTAGCCCCTCTCATGTGCTGCCTCTGATGTACCTGCTCTGTGCCTTGCCATGGGCTGTTGATGCACTTAGCCCCTCTCATGTGCTTCCTCTGATGTGCCTGCTCTGTGCCTTGCCATGGGCTGTTGATGCACTTAGCCCCTCTCATGTGCTGCCTCAGATGTACCTACTCTGTGCCTTGCCATGGACTGTTGATGCACTTAGCACCTCTCATGTGCTGCCTCTGATGTACCTGCTCTGTCATGGACACTGCCCTGTTGCTGTTCTGATACTGCACTGTGCCCTCTCATGTGCTGCCTCCGATGTACCTGCTCTGTTATGAACACTGCCCTGTTGCTGTTATGATACTGCATTGTGCCCTCTCATGTGGTGCCTCTCATGTACCTGCTCTGTTATGAACACTGCCCTGTTGCTGTTCTGATACTGCGTTGTGCCCTCTCATGTGCTGCCTCAGATGTACCTGCTCTGTGCCTTGCCATGGACTGTTGATGCACTTAGCCCCTCTCATGTGCTGCCTCTGATGCACCTGCTCTGTTATGGACACTGCCCTGTTGCTGTTCTGATACTGCATTGTGCCATCTCATGTGCTGCCTCTGGTGTACCTGTGCCTTGCTATGGACTGTTGATGCACTTAGCCCCTCTCATGTGCTGCCTCTGATGCACCTGCTCTGTTATGGACACTGCCCTGTTGCTGTTCTGATACTGCATTGTGCCCTCTCATGTGCTGCCTCTGGTGTACCTGTGCCTTGCCATGTACTGTTGATGCACTTAGCCCCTCTCATGTGCTGCCTCTGATTTACCTGCTCTGTGCCTTGAAATGGACAGTTGATGCACTTAGCCCCTCTCATGTGCTGCCTCTGATGTACCTGCTCTGTGCCTTGCCATGGACTGTTGATGCACTTAGCCCCTCTCATGTGCTGCCTCAGATGTACCTGCTCTGTGCCTTGCCATGGACTGTTGATGCACTTAGCCCCTCTCATGTGCTGCCTCTGATGTACCTGCTCTGTGCCTTGCCATGTACTGTTGATGCACTTAGCCCCTCTCATGTGCTGCCTCAGATGTACCTGCTCTGTGCCTTGCCATGGACTGTTGATGCACTTAGCCCCTCTCATGTGCTGCCTCTGATGTACCTGCTCTGTTATGGACACTGCCCTGTTGCTGTTCTGATACTGCACTGTGCCCTCTCATGTGCTGCCTCCGATGTACCTGCTCTGTTATGAACACTGCCCTGTTGCTGTTATGATACTGCATTGTGCCCTCTCATATGCTGCCTCTGATGTACCTGCTCTGTTATGAACACTGCCCTGTTGCTGTTCTGATACTGCATTGTACCCTCTCATGTGCTGCCTCAGATGTACCTGCTCTGTGCCTTGCCATGGATTGTTGATGCACTTAGCCCCTCTCATGTGCTGCCTCTGATGTACCTGCTCTGTTATGGACACTGCCCTGTTGCTGTTCTGATACTGCATTGTGCCCTCTCATGTGCTGCCTCTGATGTACCCGTGCCTTGCTATGGACAGTTGATGCACTTGGCCCCTCTCATGTGCTGCCTCAGATGTAGCTGCTCTGTGCCTTGCCATGTACTGTTGATGCACTTAGCCTCTCTCATGTGCTGCCTCAGATGTACCTGCTCTGTGCCTTGCCATGGACTGTTGATGCACTTAGCCCCTCTCATGTGCTGCCTCTGATGTACCTGCTCAGTTATGGACACTGCCCTGTTGCTGTTCTGATACTGCATTGTGCCCTCTCATGTGCTGCCTCTGATGTACCTGCTCTGTTATGGACACTGCCCTGTTGCTGCTATGATACTGCATTGTGCCCTCTCATATGCTGCCTCTGATGTACCTGCTCTGTTATGAACGCTGCCCTGTTGCTGTTCTGATACTGCATTGTACCCTCTCATGTGCTGCCTCAGATGTACCTGCTCTGTGCCTTGCCATGGACTGTTGATGCTCTTAGTCCCTCTCATGTGCTGCCTCTGATGTACCTGCTCTGTTATGGACACTGCCCTGTTGCTGTTCTGATACTGCATTGTGCCCTCTCATGTGCTGCCTCTGATGTACCCGTGCCTTGCTATGGACAGTTGATGCACTTGGCCCCTCTCATGTGCTGCCTCAGATGTAGCTGCTCTGTGCCTTGTCATGTACTGTTGATGCACTTAGCCTCTCTCATGTGCTGCCTCAGATGTACCTGCTCTGTGCCTTGCCATGTACTGTTGATGCACTTAGCCCCTCTCATGTGCTGCCTCAGATGTACCTGCTCTGTGCCTTGCTATGAACTGTTGATGCACTTAGCCCCTCTCATGTGCTGCCTCTGATGTACCTGCTCTGTGCCTTGCCATGGACTGTTGATGCACTTAGCCCCTCTCATGTGCTGCCTCAGATGTATCTGCTCTGTGCCTTGCCATGGACTGTTGATGCACTTAGCCCCTCTCATGTGCTGCCTCCGATGTACCTGCTCTGTTATGGACACTGCCCTGTTGCTGTTCTGATACTGCATTGTGCCCTCTCATGTGCTGCCTCTGATGTACCCGTGCCTTGCTATGGACTGTTGATGCACTTGGCCCCTCTCATGTGCTGCCTCAGATGTAGCTGTTCTGTGCCTTGCCATGTACTGTTGCTGCACTTAGCCCCTCTCATGTGCTGCCTCAGATGTACCTGCTCTGTGCCTTGCCATGGACTGTTGATGCACTTAGCCCCTCTCATGTGCTGCCTCAGATGTACCTGCTCTGTGCCTTGCCATGGACTGTTGATGCACTTAGCCCCTCTCATGTGCTGCCTCTGATGTACCTGCTCTGCTATGGACACCGCCCTGTTGCTGTTCTGATACTGCATTGTGCCCTCTCATGTGCTTCCTCTGATGTACCTGCTCTGTTATGAACACTGCCCTGTTGCTGTCATGATACTGCATTGTGCCATCTCATGTGCTGCCTCTGATGTACCTGTGCCTTGCTATGGACTGTTGATGCACTTAGCCCCTCTCATGTGCTGCCTCAGATGTACCTGCTCTGTGCCTTGCCTTGGACTGTTTATGCACTTAGCCCCTCTCATGTGCTGCCTCTGATGTACCTGCTCTGTGCCTTGCCATGGACTGTTGATGCACTAGCCCCTCTCATGTGCTGCCTCAGATGTACCTGCTCTGTGCCTTGTCATGGACTGTTGATGCACTTAGCCCCTCTCATGTGCTTCCTCTGATGTGCCTGCTCTGTGCCTTGCCATGGACTGTTGATGCACTAGCCCCTCTCATGTGCTGCCTCAGATGTACCTGCTCTGTGCCTTGCCATGGACTGTTGATGCACTTAGCCCCTCTCATGTGCTGCCTCAGATGTACCTACTCTGTGCCTTGCCATGGACTGTTGATGCACTTAGCGCCTCTCATGTGCTGCCGCTGATGTACCTGCTCTGTCATGGACACTGCCCTGTTGCTGTTCTGATACTGCACTGTGCCCTCTCATGTGCTGCCTCCGATGTACCTGCTCTGTTATGAACACTGCCCTGTTGCTGTTATGATACTGCATTGTGCCCTCTCATGTGGTGCCTCTGATGTACCTGCTCTGTTATGAACACTGCCCTGTTGCTGTTCTGATACTGCGTTGTGCCCTCTCATGTGCTGCCTCAGATGTACCTGCTCTGTGCCTTGCCATGGACTGTTGATGCACTTAGCCCCTCTCATGTGCTGCCTCTGATGCACCTGCTCTGTTATGGACACTGCCCTGTTGCTGTTCTGATACTGCATTGTGCCCTCTCATGTGCTGCCTCTGGTGTACCTGTGCCTTGCTATGGACTGTTGATGCACTTGGCCCCTCTCATGTGCTTCCTCAGATGTACCTGCTCTGTGCCTTGCCATGTACTGTTGATGCACTTAGCCCCTCTCATGTGCTGCCTCTGATTTACCTGCTCTGTGCCTTGAAATGGACAGTTGATGCACTTAGCCCCTCTCATGTGCTGCCTCTGATGTACCTGCTCTGTGCCTTGCCATGTACTGTTGATGCACTTAGCCCCTCTCATGTGCTGCCTCAGATGTACCTGCTCTGTGCCTTGCCATGGACTGTTGATGCACTTAGCCCCTCTCATGTGCTGCCTCTGATGTACCTGCTCTGTGCCTTGCCATGTACTGTTGATGCACTTAGCCCCTCTCATGTGCTGCCTCAGATTTACCTGCTCTGTGCCTTGCCATGGACTGTTGATGCACTTAGCCCCTCTCATGTGCTGCCTCTGATGTACCTGCTCTGTTATGGACACTGCCCTGTTGCTGTTCTGATACTGCATTGTGCCCTCTCATGTGCTGCCTCTGATGTACCTGCTCTGTTATGGACACTGCCCTGTTGCTGCTATGATACTGCATTGTGCCCTCTCATATGCTGCCTCTGATGTACCTGCTCTGTTATGAACACTGCCCTGTTGCTGTTCTGATACTGCATTGTACCCTCTCATGTGCTGCCTCAGATGTACCTGCTCTGTGCCTTGCCATGGATTGTTGATGCACTTAGCCCCTCTCATGTGCTGCCTCTGATGTACCTGCTCTGTTATGGACACTGCCCTGTTGCTGTTCTGATACTGCATTGTGCCCTCTCATGTGCTGCCTCTGATGTACCCGTGCCTTGCTATGGACAGTTGATGCACTTGGCCCCTCTCATGTGCTGCCTCAGATGTAGCTGCTCTGTGCCTTGTCATGTACTGTTGATGCACTTAGCCTCTCTCATGTGCTGCCTCAGATGTACCTGCTCTGTGCCTTGCCATGTACTGTTGATGCACTTAGCCCCTCTCATGTGCTGCCTCAGATGTACCTGCTCTGTGCCTTGCTATGAACTGTTGATGCACTTAGCCCCTCTCATGTGCTGCCTCTGATGTACCTGCTCTGTGCCTTGCCATGGACTGTTGATGCACTTAGCCCCTCTCATGTGCTGCCTCAGATGTATCTGCTCTGTGCCTTGCCATGGACTGTTGATGCACTTAGCCCCTCTCATGTGCTGCCTCTGATGTACCTGCTCTGTTATGGACACTGCCCTGTTGCTGTTCTGATACTGCATTGTGCCCTCTCATGTGCTGCCTCTGATGTACCCGTGCCTTGCTATGGACTGTTGATGCACTTGGCCCCTCTCATGTGCTGCCTCAGATGTAGCTGTTCTGTGCCTTGCCATGTACTGTTGCTGCACTTAGCCCCTCTCATGTGCTGCCTCAGATGTACCTGCTCTGTGCCTTGCCATGGACTGTTGATGCACTTAGCCCCTCTCATGTGCTGCCTCAGATGTACCTGCTCTGTGCCTTGCCATGGACTGTTGATGCACTTAGCCCCTCTCATGTGCTGCCTCTGATGTACCTGCTCTGCTATGGACACCGCCCTGTTGCTGTTCTGATACTGCATTGTGCCCTCTCATGTGCTTCCTCTGATGTACCTGCTCTGTTATGAACACTGCCCTGTTGCTGTCATGATACTGCATTGTGCCATCTCATGTGCTGCCTCTGATGTACCTGTGCCTTGCTATGGACTGTTGATGCACTTAGCCCCTCTCATGTGCTGCCTCAGATGTACCTGCTCTGTGCCTTGCCTTGGACTGTTTATGCACTTAGCCCCTCTCATGTGCTGCCTCTGATGTACCTGCTCTGTGCCTTGCCATGGACTGTTGATGCACTAGCCCCTCTCATGTGCTGCCTCAGATGTACCTGCTCTGTGCCTTGTCATGGACTGTTGATGCACTTAGCCCCTCTCATGTGCTTCCTCTGATGTGCCTGCTCTGTGCCTTGCCATGGACTGTTGATGCACTAGCCCCTCTCATGTGCTGCCTCAGATGTACCTGCTCTGTGCCTTGCCATGGACTGTTGATGCACTTAGCCCCTCTCATGTGCTGCCTCAGATGTACCTACTCTGTGCCTTGCCATGGACTGTTGATGCACTTAGCGCCTCTCATGTGCTGCCGCTGATGTACCTGCTCTGTCATGGACACTGCCCTGTTGCTGTTCTGATACTGCACTGTGCCCTCTCATGTGCTGCCTCCGATGTACCTGCTCTGTTATGAACACTGCTCTGTTGCTGTTATGATACTGCATTGTGCCCTCTCATGTGGTGCCTCTGATGTACCTGCTCTGTTATGAACACTGCCCTGTTGCTGTTCTGATACTGCGTTGTGCCCTCTCATGTGCTGCCTCAGATGTACCTGCTCTGTGCCTTGCCATGGACTGTTGATGCACTTAGCCCCTCTCATGTGCTGCCTCTGATGCACCTGCTCTGTTATGGACACTGCCCTGTTGCTGTTCTGATACTGCATTGTGCCCTCTCATGTGCTGCCTCTGGTGTACCTGTGCCTTGCTATGGACTGTTGATGCACTTGGCCCCTCTCATGTGCTTCCTCAGATGTACCTGCTCTGTGCCTTGCCATGTACTGTTGATGCACTTAGCCCCTCTCATGTGCTGCCTCTGATTTACCTGCTCTGTGCCTTGAAATGGACAGTTGATGCACTTAGCCCCTCTCATGTGCTGCCTCTGATGTACCTGCTCTGTGCCTTGCCATGTACTGTTGATGCACTTAGCCCCTCTCATGTGCTGCCTCAGATGTACCTGCTCTGTGCCTTGCCATGGACTGTTGATGCACTTAGCCCCTCTCATGTGCTGCCTCTGATGTACCTGCTCTGTGCCTTGCCATGTACTGTTGATGCACTTAGCCCCTCTCATGTGCTGCCTCAGATTTACCTGCTCTGTGCCTTGCCATGGACTGTTGATGCACTTAGCCCCTCTCATGTGCTGCCTCTGATGTACCTGCTCTGTTATGGACACTGCCCTGTTGCTGTTCTGATACTGCATTGTGCCCTCTCATGTGCTGCCTCTGATGTACCTGCTCTGTTATGGACACTGCCCTGTTGCTGCTATGATACTGCATTGTGCCCTCTCATATGCTGCCTCTGATGTACCTGCTCTGTTATGAACACTGCCCTGTTGCTGTTCTGATACTGCATTGTACCCTCTCATGTGCTGCCTCAGATGTACCTGCTCTGTGCCTTGCCATGGATTGTTGATGCACTTAGCCCCTCTCATGTGCTGCCTCTGATGTACCTGCTCTGTTATGGACACTGCCCTGTTGCTGTTCTGATACTGCATTGTGCCCTCTCATGTGCTGCCTCTGATGTACCCGTGCCTTGCTATGGACAGTTGATGCACTTGGCCCCTCTCATGTGCTGCCTCAGATGTAGCTGCTCTGTGCCTTGCCATGTACTGTTGATGCACTTAGCCTCTCTCATGTGCTGCCTCAGATGTACCTGCTCTGTGCCTTGCCATGGACTGTTGATGCACTTAGCCCCTCTCATGTGCTGCCTCTGATGTACCTGCTCTGTGCCTTGCCATGTACTGTTGATGCACCTAGCCCCTCTCATGTGCTGCCTCAGATGTACCTGCTCTGTGCCTTGCCATGGACTGTTGATGCACTTAGCCCCTCTCATGTGCTGCCTCTGATGTACCTGCTCAGTTATGGACACTGCCCTGTTGCTGTTCTGATACTGCATTGTGCCATCTCATGTGCTGCCTCTGATGTACCTGCTCTGTTATGGACACTGCCCTGTTGCTGCTATGATACTGCATTGTGCCCTTTCATATGCTGCCTCTGATGTACCTGCTCTGTTATGAACGCTGCCCTGTTGCTGTTCTGATACTGCATTGTACCCTCTCATGTGCTGCCTCAGATGTACCTGCTCTGTGCCTTGCCATGGACTGTTGATGCACTTAGCCCCTCTCATGTGCTGCCTCTGATGTACCTGCTCTGTTATGGACACTGCCCTGTTGCTGTTCTGATACTGCATTGTGCCCTCTCATGTGCTGCCTCTGATGTACCCGTGCCTTGCTATGGACAGTTGATGCACTTGGCCCCTCTCATGTGCTGCCTCAGATGTAGCTGCTCTGTGCCTTGTCATGTACTGTTGATGCACTTAGCCTCTCTCATGTGCTGCCTCAGATGTACCTGCTCTGTGCCTTGCCATGTACTGTTGATGCACTTAGCCCCTCTCATGTGCTGCCTCAGATGTACCTGCTCTGTGCCTTGCTATGAACTGTTGATGCACTTAGCCCCTCTCATGTGCTGCCTCTGATGTACCTGCTCTGTGCCTTGCCATGGACTGTTGATGCACTTAGCCCCTCTCATGTGCTGCCTCAGATGTATCTGCTCTGTGCCTTGCCATGGACTGTTGATGCACTTAGCCCCTCTAATGTGCTGCCTCTGATGTACCTGCTCTGTTATGGACACTGCCCTGTTGCTGTTCTGATACTGCATTGTGCCCTCTCATGTGCTGCCTCTGATGTACCCGTGCCTTGCTATGGACTGTTGATGCACTTGGCCCCTCTCATGTGCTGCCTCAGATGTAGCTGTTCTGTGCCTTGCCATGTACTGTTGCTGCACTTAGCCCCTCTCATGTGCTGCCTCAGATGTACCTGCTCTGTGCCTTGCTATGAACTGTTGATGCACTTAGCCCCTCTCATGTGCTGCCTCTGATGTACCTGCTCTGTGCCTTGCCATGGACTGTTGATGCACTTAGCCCCTCTCATGTGCTGCCTCAGATGTACCTGCTCTGTGCCTTGCCATGGACTGTTGATGCACTTAGCCCCTCTCATGTGCTGCCTCTGATGTACCTGCTCTGCTATGGACACCGCCCTGTTGCTGTTCTGATACTGCATTGTGCCCTCTCATGTGCTTCCTGTGATGTACCTGCTCTGTTATGAACACTGCCCTGTTGCTGTCATGATACTGCATTGTGCCCTCTCATGTGCTGCCTCTGATGTACCTGTGCCTTGCTATGGACTGTTGATGCACTTAGCCCCTCTCATGTGCTGCCTCAGATGTACCTGCTCTGTGCCTTGCCTTGGACTGTTTATGCACTTAGCCCCTCTCATGTGCTGCCTCTGATGTACCTGCTCTGTGCCTTGCCATGGACTGTTGATGCACTAGCCCCTCTCATGTGCTGCCTCAGATGTACCTGCTCTGTGCCTTGTCATGGACTGTTGATGCACTTAGCCCCTCTCATGTGCTTCCTCTGATGTGCCTGCTCTGTGCCTTGCCATGGACTATTGATGCACTTAGCCCCTCTCATGTGCTGCCTCAGATGTACCTACTCTGTGCCTTGCCATGGACTGTTGATGCACTTAGCGCCTCTCATGTGCTGCCTCTGATGTACCTGCTCTGTCATGGACACTCCCCTGTTGCTGTTCTGATACTGCACTGTGCCCTCTCATGTGCTGCCTCCGATGTACCTGCTCTGTTATGAACACGGCCCTTTTGCTGTTCTGATACTGCGTTGTGCCCTCTCATGTGCTGCCTCAGATGTACCTGCTCTGTGCCTTGCCATGGACTGTTGATGCACTTAGCCCCTCTCATGTGCTGCCTCTGATGCACCTGCTCTGTAATGGACACTGCCCTGTTGCTGTTCTGATACTGCATTGTGCCCTCTCATGTGCTGCCTCTGGTGTACCTGTGCCTTGCTATGGACTGTTGATGCACTTGGCCCCTCTCATGTGCTTCCTCAGATGTACCTGCTCTGTGCCTTGCCATGTACTGTTGATGCACTTAGCCCCTCTCATGTGCTGCCTCTGATTTACCTGCTCTGTGCCTTGAAATGGACAGTTGATGCACTTAGCCCCTCTCATGTGCTGCCTCTGATGTACCTGCTCTGTGCCTTGCCATGGACTGTTGATGCACTTAGCCCCTCTCATGTGCTGCCTCAGATGTACCTGCTCTGTGCCTTGCCATGGACTGTTGATGCACTTAGCCCCTCTCATGTGCTGCCTCTGATGTACCTGCTCTGTGCCTTGCCATGTACTGTTGATGCACTTAGCCCCTCTCATGTGCTGCCTCAGATGTACCTGCTCTGTGCCTTGCCATGGACTGTTGATGCACTTAGCCCCTCTCATGTGCTGCCTCTGATGTACCTGCTCTGTTATGGACACTGCCCTGTTGCTGTTCTGATACTGCATTGTGCCCTCTCATGTGCTGCCTCTGATGTACCTGCTCTGTTATGGACACTGCCCTGTTGCTGCTATGATACTGCATTGTGCCCTCTCATATGCTGCCTCTGATGTACCTGCTCTGTTATGAACACTGCCCTGTTGCTGTTCTGATACTGCATTGTACCCTCTCATGTGCTGCCTCAGATGTACCTGCTCTGTGCCTTGCCATTGACTGTTGATGCACTTAGCCCCTCTCATGTGCTGCCTCTGATGTACCCGTGCCTTGCTATGGACAGTTGATGCACTTGGCCCCTCTCATGTGCTGCCTCAGATGTAGCTGCTCTGTGCCTTGCTATGTACTGTTGATGCACTTAGCCTCTCTCATGGTTTCCCTCAGATGTACCTGCTCTGTGCCTTGCCATGGACTGTTGATGCACTTAGCCCCTCTCATGTGCTGCCTCTGATGTACCTGCTCTGTGCCTTGCCATGTACTGTTGATGCACTTAGCCCCTCTCATGTGCTGCCTCAGATGTACCTGCTCTGTGCCTTGCCATGGACTGTTGATGCACTTAGCCCCTCTCATGTGCTGCCTCTGATGTACCTGCTCTGTTATGGACACTGCCCTGTTGCTGTTCTGATACTGCATTGTGCCCTCTCATGTGCTGCCTCTGATGTACCTGCTCTGTTATGGACACTGCCCTGTTGCTGCTATGATACTGCATTGTGCCCTCTCATGTGCTGCCTCTGATGTACCTGCTCCGTTATGAACACTGCCCTGTTGCTGTTCTGATACTGCATTGTACCCTCTCATGTGCTGCCTCAGATGTACCTGCTCTGTGCCTTGCCATGGACTGTTGATGCACTTAGCCCCTCTCATGTGCTGCCTCTGATGTACCTGCTCTGTTATGGACACTGCCCTGTTGCTGTTCTGATACTGCATTGTGCCCTCTCATGTGCTGCCTCTGATGTACCCGTGCCTTGCTATGGACAGTTGATGCACTTGGCCCCTCTCATGTGCTGCCTCAGATGTAGCTGCTCTGTGCCTTGCCATGTACTGTTGATGCACTTAGCCTCTCTCATGTGCTGCCTCAGATGTACCTGCTCTGTGCCTTGCCATGTACTGTTGATGCACTTAGCCCCTCTCATGTGCTGCCTAAGATGTACCTGCTCTGTGCCTTGCTATGAACTGTTGATGCACTTAGCCCCTCTTATGTGCTGCCTCTGATGTACCTGCTCTGTGCCTTGCCATGGACTGTCGATGCACTTAGCCCCTCTCATGTGCTGCCTCTGATGTACCTGCTCTGTTATGGACACTGCCCTGTTGCTGTTCTGATACTGCATTGTGCCCTCTCATGTGCTGCCTCTGTGTACCCGTGCCTTGCTATGGACTGTTGATGCACTTGGCCCCTCTCATGTGCTGCCTCAGATGTAGCTGTTCTGTGCCTTGCAATGTACTGTTGCTGCACTTAGCCCCTCTCATGTGCTGCCTCAGATGTACCTGCTCTGTGCCTTGCTATGAACTGTTGATGCACTTAGCCCCTCTCATGTGCTGCCTCTGATGTACCTGCTCTGTGCCTTGCCATGGACTGTTGATGCACTTAGCCCCTCTCATGTGCTGCCTCAGATGTACCTGCTCTGTGCCTTGCCATGGACTGTTGATGCACTTGGCCCCTCTCATGTGCTGCCTCAGATGTAGCTGTTCTGTGCCTTGCAATGTACTGTTGCTGCACTTAGCCCCTCTCATGTGCTGCCTCAGATGTACCTGCTCTGTGCCTTGCTATGAACTGTTGATGCACTTAGCCCCTCTCATGTGCTGCCTCTGATGTACCTGCTCTGTGCCTTGCCATGGACTGTTGATGCACTTAGCCCCTCTCATGTGCTGCCTCAGATGTACCTGCTCTGTGCCTTGCTATGGACTGTTGATGCACTTGGCCCCTCTCATGTGCTGCCTCAGATGTAGCTGTTCTGTGCCTTGCATTGTACTGTTGCTGCACTTAGCCCCTCTCATGTGCTGCCTCAGATGTACCTGCTCTGTGCCTTGCCTTGGACTGTTTATGCACTTAGCCCCTCTCATGTGCTGCCTCTGATGTACCTGCTCTGTGCCTTGCCATGGACTGTTGATGCACTAGCCCCTCTCATGTGCTGCCTCAGATGTACCTGCTCTGTGCCTTGTCATGGACTGTTGATGCACTTAGCCCCTCTCATGTGCTTCCTCTGATGTGCCTGCTCTGTGCCTTGCCATGGACTGTTGATGCACTTAGCCCCTCTCATGTGCTGCCTCAGATGTACCTACTCTGTGCCTTGCCATGGACTGTTGATGCACTTAGCGCCTCTCATGTGCTGCCTCTGATGTACCTGCTCTGTCATGGACACTGCCCTGTTGCTGTTCTGATACTGCACTGTGCCCTCTCATGTGCTGCCTCCGATGTACCTGCTCTGTTATGAACACGGCCCTTTTGCTGTTCTGATACTGCGTTGTGCCCTCTCATGTGCTGCCTCAGATGTACCTGCTCTGTGCCTTGCCATGGACTGTTGATGCACTTAGCCCCTCTCATGTGCTGCCTCTGATGCACCTGCTCTGTAATGGACACTGCCCTGTTGCTGTTCTGATACTGCATTGTGCCCTCTCATGTGCTGCCTCTGGTGTACCTGTGCCTTGCTATGGACTGTTGATGCACTTGGCCCCTCTCATGTGCTTCCTCAGATGTACCTGCTCTGTGCCTTGCCATGTACTGTTGATGCACTTAGCCCCTCTCATGTGCTGCCTCTGATTTACCTGCTCTGTGCCTTGAAATGGACAGTTGATGCACTTAGCCCCTCTCATGTGCTGCCTCTGATGTACCTGCTCTGTGCCTTGCCATGGACTGTTGATGCACTTAGCCCCTCTCATGTGCTGCCTCAGATGTACCTGCTCTGTGCCTTGCCATGGACTGTTGATGCACTTAGCCCCTCTCATGTGCTGCCTCTGATGTACCTGCTCTGTGCCTTGCCATGTACTGTTGATGCACTTAGCCCCTCTCATGTGCTGCCTCAGATGTACCTGCTCTGTGCCTTGCCATGGACTGTTGATGCACTTAGCCCTTCTCATGTGCTGCCTCTGATGTACCTGCTCTGTTATGGACACTGCCCTGTTGCTGTTCTGATACTGCATTGTGCCCTCTCATGTGCTGCATCTGATGTACCTGCTCTGTTATGGACACTGCCCTGTTGCTGCTATGATACTGCATTGTGCCCTCTCATATGCTGCCTCTGATGTACCTGCTCTGTTATGAACACTGCCCTGTTGCTGTTCTGATACTGCATTGTACCCTCTCATGTGCTGCCTCAGATGTACCTGCTCTGTGCCTTGCCATTGACTGTTGATGCACTTAGCCCCTCTCATGTGCTGCCTCTGATGTACCCGTGCCTTGCTATGGACAGTTGATGCACTTGGCCCCTCTCATGTGCTGCCTCAGATGTAGCTGCTCTGTGCCTTGCTATGTACTGTTGATGCACTTAGCCTCTCTCATGGTTTCCCTCAGATGTACCTGCTCTGTGCCTTGCCATGGACTGTTGATGCACTTAGCCCCTCTCATGTGCTGCCTCTGATGTACCTGCTCTGTGCCTTGCCATGTACTGTTGATGCACTTAGCCCCTCTCATGTGCTGCCTCAGATGTACCTGCTCTGTGCCTTGCCATGGACTGTTGATGCACTTAGCCCCTCTCATGTGCTGCCTCTGATGTACCTGCTCTGTTATGGACACTGCCCTGTTGCTGTTCTGATACTGCATTGTGCCCTCTCATGTGCTGCCTCTGATGTACCTGCTCTGTTATGGACACTGCCCTGTTGCTGCTATGATACTGCATTGTGCCCTCTCATATGCTGCCTCTGATGTACCTGCTCTGTTATGAACACTGCCCTGTTGCTGTTCTGATACTGCATTGTACCCTCTCATGTGCTGCCTCAGATGTACCTGCTCTGTGCCTTGCCATGGACTGTTGATGCACTTAGCCCCTCTCATGTGCTGCCTCTGATGTACCTGCTCTGTTATAGACACTGCCCTGTTGCTGTTCTGATACTGCATTGTGCCCTCTCATGTGCTGCCTCTGATGTACCCGTGCCTTGCTATGGACAGTTGATGCACTTGGCCCCTCTCATGTGCTGCCTCAGATGTAGCTGCTCTGTGCCTTGCCATGTACTGTTGATGCACTTAGCCTCTCTCATGTGCTGCCTCAGATGTACCTGCTCTGTGCCTTGCCATGTACTGTTGATGCACTTAGCCCCTCTCATGTGCTGCCTAAGATGTACCTGCTCTGTGCCTTGCCATGGACTGTTGATGCACTCAGCCCCTCTCATGTGCTGCCTCAGATGTACCTGCTCTGTGCCTTGCCATGGACTGTTGATGCACTTAGCCCCTCTCATGTGCTGCCTCTGATGTACCTGCTCTGCTATGGACACCGCCCTGTTGCTGTTCTGATACTGCATTGTGCCCTCTCATGTGCTTCCTCTGATGTACCTGCTCTGTTATGAACACTGCCCTGTTGCTGTCATGATACTGCATTGTGCCCTCTCATGTGCTGCCTCTGATGTACCTGTGCCTTGCTATGGACTTTTGATGCACTTAGCCCCTCTCATGTGCTGCCTCAGATGTACCTGCTCTGTGCCTTGCCTTGGACTGTTTATGCACTTAGCCCCTCTCATGTGCTGCCTCTGATGTACCTGCTCTGTGCCTTGCCATGGACTGTTGATGCACTAGCCCCTCTCATGTGCTGCCTCAGATGTACCTGCTCTGTGCCTTGTCATGGACTGTTGATGCACTTAGCCCCTCTCATGTGCTTCCTCTGATGTGCCTGCTCTGTGCCTTGCCATGGACTGTTGATGCACTTAGCCCCTCTCATGTGCTGCCTCAGATGTACCTACTCTGTGCCTTGCCATGGACTGTTGATGCACTTAGCGCCTCTTATGTGCTGCCTCTGATGTACCTGCTCTGTCATGGACACTGCCCTGTTGCTGTTCTGATACTGCACTGTGCCCTCTCATGTGCTGCCTCCGATGTACCTGCTCTGTTATGAACACGGCCCTTTTGCTGTTCTGATACTGCGTTGTGCCCTCTCATGTGCTGCCTCAGATGTACCTGCTCTGTGCCTTGCCATGGACAGTTGATGCACTTGGCCCCTCTCATGTGCTGCCTCAGATGTAGCTGCTCTGTGCCTTGTCATGTACTGTTGATGCACTTAGCCTCTCTCATGTGCTGCCTCAGATGTACCTGCTCTGTGCCTTGCCATGTACTGTTGATGCACTTAGCCCCTCTCATGTGCTGCCTCAGATGTACCTGCTCTGTGCCTTGCTATGAACTGTTGATGCACTTAGCCCCTCTCATGTGCTGCCTCTGATGTACCTGCTCTGTGCCTTGCCATGGACTGTTGATGCACTTAGCCCCTCTCATGTGCTGCCTCAGATGTATCTGCTCTGTGCCTTGCCATGGACTGTTGATGCACTTAGCCCCTCTAATGTGCTGCCTCTGATGTACCTGCTCTGTTATGGACACTGCCCTGTTGCTGTTCTGATACTGCATTGTGCCCTCTCATGTGCTGCCTCTGATGTACCCGTGCCTTGCTATGGACTGTTGATGCACTTGGCCCCTCTCATGTGCTGCCTCAGATGTAGCTGTTCTGTGCCTTGCCATGTACTGTTGCTGCACTTAGCCCCTCTCATGTGCTGCCTCAGATGTACCTGCTCTGTGCCTTGCTATGAACTGTTGATGCACTTAGCCCCTCTCATGTGCTGCCTCTGATGTACCTGCTCTGTGCATTGCCATGGACTGTTGATGCACTTAGCCCCTCTCATGTGCTGCCTCAGATGTACCTGCTCTGTGCCTTGCCATGGACTGTTGATGCACTTAGCCCCTCTCATGTGCTGCCTCTGATGTACCTGCTCTGCTATGGACACCGCCCTGTTGCTGTTCTGATACTGCATTGTGCCCTCTCATGTGCTTCCTGTGATGTACCTGCTCTGTTATGAACACTGCCCTGTTGCTGTCATGATACTGCATTGTGCCCTCTCATGTGCTGCCTCTGATGTACCTGTGCCTTGCTATGGACTGTTGATGCACTTAGCCCCTCTCATGTGCTGCCTCAGATGTACCTGCTCTGTGCCTTGCCTTGGACTGTTTATGCACTTAGCCCCTCTCATGTGCTGCCTCTGATGTACCTGCTCTGTGCCTTGCCATGGACTGTTGATGCACTAGCCCCTCTCATGTGCTGCCTCAGATGTACCTGCTCTGTGCCTTGTCATGGACTGTTGATGCACTTAGCCCCTCTCATGTGCTTCCTCTGATGTGCCTGCTCTGTGCCTTGCCATGGACTGTTGATGCACTTAGCCCCTCTCATGTGCTGCCTCAGATGTACCTACTCTGTGCCTTGCCATGGACTGTTGATGCACTTAGCGCCTCTCATGTGCTGCCTCTGATGTACCTGCTCTGTCATGGACACTGCCCTG
Source organism: Lissotriton helveticus (assembly GCF_964261635.1). Lineage (NCBI taxonomy): Eukaryota > Metazoa > Chordata > Amphibia > Caudata > Salamandridae > Lissotriton > Lissotriton helveticus. Next base: position 316,840,529 of record NC_136060.1, read on the forward strand.
TTGCTGTTCTGATACTGCACTGTGCCCTCTCATGTGCTGCCTCCGATGTACCTGCTCTGTTATGAACACGGCCCTTTTGCTGTTCTGATACTGCGTTGTGCCCTCTCATGTGCTGCCTCAGATGTACCTGCTCTGTGCCTTGCCATGGACTGTTGATGCACTTAGCCCCTCTCATGTGCTGCCTCTGATGCACCTGCTCTGTAATGGACACTGCCCTGTTGCTGTTCTGATACTGCATTGTGCCCTCTCATGTGCTGCCTCTGGTGTACCTGTGCCTTGCTATGGACTGTTGATGCACTTGGCCCCTCTCATGTGCTTCCTCAGATGTACCTGCTCTGTGCCTTGCCATGTACTGTTGATGCACTTAGCCCCTCTCATGTGCTGCCTCTGATTTACCTGCTCTGTGCCTTGAAATGGACAGTTGATGCACTTAGCCCCTCTCATGTGCTGCCTCTGATGTACCTGCTCTGTGCCTTGCCATGGACTGTTGATGCACTTAGCCCCTCTCATGTGCTGCCTCAGATGTACCTGCTCTGTGCCTTGCCATGGACTGTTGATGCACTTAGCCCCTCTCATGTGCTGCCTCTGATGTACCTGCTCTGTGCCTTGCCATGTACTGTTGATGCACTTAGCCCCTCTCATGTGCTGCCTCAGATGTACCTGCTCTGTGCCTTGCCATGGACTGTTGATGCACTTAGCCCCTCTCATGTGCTGCCTCTGATGTACCTGCTCTGTTATGGACACTGCCCTGTTGCTGTTCTGATACTGCATTGTGCCCTCTCATGTGCTGCCTCTGATGTACCTGCTCTGTTATGGACACTGCCCTGTTGCTGCTATGATACTGCATTGTGCCCTCTCATATGCTGCCTCTGATGTACCTGCTCTGTTATGAACACTGCCCTGTTGCTGTTCTGATACTGCATTGTACCCTCTCATGTGCTGCCTCAGATGTACCTGCTCTGTGCCTTGCCATTGACTGTTGATGCACTTAGCCCCTCTCATGTGCTGCCTCTGATGTACCCGTGCCTTGCTATGGACAGTTGATGCACTTGGCCCCTCTCATGTGCTGCCTCAGATGTAGCTGCTCTGTGCCTTGCTATGTACTGTTGATGCACTTAGCCTCTCTCATGGTTTCCCTCAGATGTACCTGCTCTGTGCCTTGCCATGGACTGTTGATGCACTTAGCCCCTCTCATGTGCTGCCTCTGATGTACCTGCTCTGTGCCTTGCCATGTACTGTTGATGCACTTAGCCCCTCTCATGTGCTGCCTCAGATGTACCTGCTCTGTGCCTTGCCATGGACTGTTGATGCACTTAGCCCCTCTCATGTGCTGCCTCTGATGTACCTGCTCTGTTATGGACACTGCCCTGTTGCTGTTCTGATACTGCATTGTGCCCTCTCATGTGCTGCCTCTGATGTACCTGCTCTGTTATGGACACTGCCCTGTTGCTGCTATGATACTGCATTGTGCCCTCTCATATGCTGCCTCTGATGTACCTGCTCTGTTATGAACACTGCCCTGTTGCTGTTCTGATACTGCATTGTACCCTCTCATGTGCTGCCTCAGATGTACCTGCTCTGTGCCTTGCCATGGACTGTTGATGCACTTAGCCCCTCTCATGTGCTGCCTCTGATGTACCTGCTCTGTTATGGACACTGCCCTGTTGCTGTTCTGATACTGCATTGTGCCCTCTCATGTGCTGCCTCTGATGTACCCGTGCCTTGCTATGGACAGTTGATGCACTTGGCCCCTCTCATGTGCTGCCTCAGATGTAGCTGCTCTGTGCCTTGCCATGTACTGTTGATGCACTTAGCCTCTCTCATGTGCTGCCTCAGATGTACCTGCTCTGTGCCTTGCCATGTACTGTTGATGCACTTAGCCCCTCTCATGTGCTGCCTAAGATGTACCTGCTCTGTGCCTTGCTATGAACTGTTGATGCACTTAGCCTCTCTTATGTGCTGCCTCTGATGTACCTGCTCTGTGCCTTGCCATGGACTGTTGATGCACTTAGCCCCTCTCATGTGCTGCCTCTGATGTACCTGCTCTGTTATGGACACTGCCCTGTTGCTGTTCTGATACTGCATTGTGCCCTCTCATGTGCTGCCTCTGTGTACCCGTGCCTTGCTATGGACTGTTGATGCACTTGGCCCCTCTCATGTGCTGCCTCAGATGTAGCTGTTCTGTGCCTTGCAATGTACTGTTGCTGCACTTAGCCCCTCTCATGTGCTGCCTCAGATGTACCTGCTCTGTGCCTTGCTATGAACTGTTGATGCACTTAGCCCCTCTCATGTGCTGCCTCTGATGTACCTGCTCTGTGCCTTGCCATGGACTGTTGATGCACTTAGCCCCTCTCATGTGCTGCCTCAGATGTACCTGCTCTGTGCCTTGCCATGGACTGTTGATGCACTTAGCCCCTCTCATGTGCTGCCTCTGATGTACCTGCTCTGCTATGGACACCGCCCTGTTGCTGTTCTGATACTGCATTGTGCCCTCTCATGTGCTTCCTCTGATGTACCTGCTCTGTTATGAACACTGCCCTGTTGCTGTCATGATACTGCATTGTGCCCTCTCATGTGCTGCCTCTGATGTACCTGTGCCTTGCTATGGACTGTTGATGCACTTAGCCCCTCTCATGTGCTGCCTCAGATGTACCTGCTCTGTGCCTTGCCTTGGACTGTTTATGCACTTAGCCCCTCTCATGTGCTGCCTCTGATGTACCTGCTCTGTGCCTTGCCATGGACTGTTGATGCACTAGCCCCTCTCATGTGCTGCCTCAGATGTACCTGCTCTGTGCCTTGTCATGGACTGTTGATGCACTTAGCCCCTCTCATGTGCTTCCTCTGATGTGCCTGCTCTGTGCCTTGCCATGGACTGTTGATGCACTTAGCCCCTCTCATGTGCTGCCTCAGATGTACCTACTCTGTGCCTTGCCATGGACTGTTGATGCACTTAGCGCCTCTCATGTGCTGCCTCTGATGTACCTGCTCTGTCATGGACACTGCCCTGTTGCTGTTCTGATACTGCACTGTGCCCTCTCATGTGCTGCCTCCGATGTACCTGCTCTGTTATGAACACGGCCCTTTTGCTGTTCTGATACTGCGTTGTGCCCTCTCATGTGCTGCCTCAGATGTACCTGCTCTGTGCCTTGCCATGGACTGTTGATGCACTTAGCCCCTCTCATGTGCTGCCTCTGATGCACCTGCTCTGTAATGGACACTGCCCTGTTGCTGTTCTGATACTGCATTGTGCCCTCTCATGTGCTGCCTCTGGTGTACCTGTGCCTTGCTATGGACTGTTGATGCACTTGGCCCCTCTCATGTGCTTCCTCAGATGTACCTGCTCTGTGCCTTGCCATGTACTGTTGATGCACTGAGCCCCTCTCATGTGCTGCCTCTGATTTACCTGCTCTGTGCCTTGAAATGGACAGTTGATGCACTTAGCCCCTCTCATGTGCTGCCTCTGATGTACCTGCTCTGTGCCTTGCCATGGACTGTTGATGCACTTGGCCCCTCTCATGTGCTTCCTCAGATGTACCTGCTCTGTGCCTTGCCATGTACTGTTGATGCACTTAGCCCCTCTCATGTGCTGCCTCTGATTTACCTGCTCTGTGCCTTGAAATGGACAGTTGATGCACTTAGCCCCTCTCATGTGCTGCCTCTGATGTACCTGCTCTGTGCCTTGCCATGGACTGTTGATGCACTTAGCCCCTCTCATGTGCTGCCTCAGATGTAGCTGTTCTGTGCCTTGCCATGTACTGTTGCTACACTTAGCCCCTCTCATGTGCTGCCTCAGATGTACCTGCTCTGTGCCTTGCTATGAACTGTTGATGCAATTAGCCCCTCTCATGTGCTGCCTCTGATGTACCTGCTCTGTGCCTTGCCATGGACTGTTGATGCACTTAGCCCCTCTCATGTGCTGCCTCAGATGTACCTGCTCTGTGCCTTGCCATGGACTGTTGATGCACTTAGCCCCTCTCATGTGCTGCCTCTGATGTACCTGCTCTGCTATGGACACCGCCCTGTTGCTGTTCTGATACTGCATTGTGCCCTCTCATGTGCTTCCTCTGATGTACCTGCTCTGTTATGAACACTGCCCTGTTGCTGTCATGATACTGCATTGTGCCCTCTCATGTGCTGCCTCTGATGTACCTGTGCCTTGCTATGGACTGTTGATGCACTTAGCCCCTCTCATGTGCTGCCTCAGATGTACCTGCTCTGTGCCTTGCCTTGGACTGTTTATGCACTTAGCCCCTCTCATGTGCTGCCTCTGATGTACCTGCTCTGTGCCTTGCCATGGACTGTTGATGCACTAGCCCCTCTCATGTGCTGCCTCAGATGTACCTGCTCTGTGCCTTGTCATGGACTGTTGATGCACTTAGCCCCTCTCATGTGCTTCCTCTGATGTGCCTGCTCTGTGCCTTGCCATGGACTGTTGATGCACTTAGCCCCTCTCATGTGCTGCCTCAGATGTACCTACTCTGTGCCTTGCCATGGACTGTTGATGCACTTAGCGCCTCTCATGTGCTGCCTCTGATGTACCTGCTCTGTCATGGACACTGCCCTGTTGCTGTTCTGATACTGCACTGTGCCCTCTCATGTGCTGCCTCCGATGTACCTGCTCTGTTATGAACACGGCCCTTTTGCTGTTCTGATACTGCGTTGTGCCCTCTCATGTGCTGCCTCAGATGTACCTGCTCTGTGCCTTGCCATGGACTGTTGATGCACTTAGCCCCTCTCATGTGCTGCCTCTGATGCACCTGCTCTGTAATGGACACTGCCCTGTTGCTGTTCTGATACTGCATTGTGCCCTCTCATGTGCTGCCTCTGGTGTACCTGTGCCTTGCTATGGACTGTTGATGCACTTGGCCCCTCTCATGTGCTTCCTCAGATGTACCTGCTCTGTGCCTTGCCATGTACTGTTGATGCACTGAGCCCCTCTCATGTGCTGCCTCTGATTTACCTGCTCTGTGCCTTGAAATGGACAGTTGATGCACTTAGCCCCTCTCATGTGCTGCCTCTGATGTACCTGCTCTGTGCCTTGCCATGGACTGTTGATGCACTTAGCCCCTCTCATGTGCTGCCTCAGATGTACCTGCTCTGTGCCTTGCCATGGACTGTTGATGCACTTAGCCCCTCTCATGTGCTGCCTCTGATGTACCTGCTCTGTGCCTTGCCATGTACTGTTGATGCACTTAGCCCCTCTCATGTGCTGCCTCAGATGTACCTGCTCTGTGCCTTGCCATGGACTGTTGATGCACTTAGCCCCTCTCATGTGCTGCCTCTGATGTACCTGCTCTGTTATGGACACTGCCCTGTTGCTGTTCTGATACTGCATTGTGCCCTCTCATGTGCTGCCTCTGATGTACCTGCTCTGTTATGGACACTGCCCTGTTGCTGCTATGATACTGCATTGTGCCCTCTCATATGCTGCCTCTGATGTACCTGCTCTGTTATGAACACTGCCCTGTTGCTGTTCTGATACTGCATTGTACCGTCTCATGTGCTGCCTCAGATGTACCTGCTCTGTGCCTTGCCATTGACTGTTGATGCACTTAGCCCCTCTCATGTGCTGCCTCTGATGTACCTGCTCTGTTATGGACACTGCCCTGTTGCTGTTCTGATACTGCATTGTGCCCTCTCATGTGCTACCTCCGATGTACCCGTGCCTTGCTATGGACAGTTGATGCACTTGGCCCCTCTCATGTGCTGCCTCAGATGTAGCTGCTCTGTGCCTTGCTATGTACTGTTGATGCACTTAGCCTCTCTCATGGTCTGCCTCAGATGTACCTGCTCTGTGCCTTGCCATGGACTGTTGATGCACTTAGCCCCTCTCATGTGCTGCCTCTGATGTACCTGCTCTGTGCCTTGCCATGTACTGTTGATGCACTTAGCCCCTCTCATGTGCTGCCTCAGATGTACCTGCTCTGTGCCTTGCCATGGACTGTTGATGCACTTAGCCCCTCTCATGTGCTGCCTCTGATGTACCTGCTCTGTTATGGACACTGCCCTGTTGCTGTTCTGATACTGCATTGTGCCCTCTCATGTGCTGCCTCTGATGTACCTGCTCTGTTATGGACACTGCCCTGTTGCTGCTATGATACTGCATTGTGCCCTCTCATATGCTGCCTCTGATGTACCTGCTCTGTTATGAACACTGCCCTGTTGCTGTTCTGATACTGCATTGTACCCTCTCATGTGCTGCCTCAGATGTACCTGCTCTGTGCCTTGCCATGGACTGTTGATGCACTTAGCCCCTCTCATGTGCTGCCTCTGATGTACCTGCTCTGTTATGGACACTGCCCTGTTGCTGTTCTGATACTGCATTGTGCCCTCTCATGTGCTGCCTCTGATGTACCCGTGCCTTGCTATGGACAGTTGATGCACTTGGCCCCTCTCATGTGCTGCCTCAGATGTAGCTGCTCTGTGCCTTGCCATGTACTGTTGATGCACTTAGCCTCTCTCATGTGCTGCCTCAGATGTACCTGCTCTGTGCCTTGCCATGTACTGTTGATGCACTTAGCCCCTCTCTTGTGCTGCCTCAGATGTACCTGCTCTGTGCCTTGCTATGAACTGTTGATGCACTTAGCCCCTCTTATGTGCTGCCTCTGATGTACCTGCTCTGTGCCTTGCCATGGACTGTTGATGCACTTAGCCCCTCTTATGTGCTGCCTCTGATGTACCTGCTCTGTGCCTTGCCATGGACTGTTGATGCACTTAGCCCCTCTCATGTGCTGCCTCAGATGTATCTGCTCTGTGCCTTGCCATGGACTGTTGATGCACTTAGCCCCTCTCATGTGCTGCCTCTGATGTACCTGCTCTGTGCCTTGCCATGGACTGTTGATGCACTTAGCCCCTCTCATGTGTTGCCTCAGATGTACCTGCTCTGTGCCTTGCCATGGACTGTTGATGCACTTAGCCCCTCTCATGTGCTGCCTCTGATGTACCTGCTCTGTTATGGACACCGCCCTGTTGCTGTTCTGATACTGCATTGTGCCCTCTCATGTGCTGCCTCTGATGTACCTGCTCTGTTATGAACACTGCCCTGTTGCTGTCATGATACTGCATTGTGCCCTCTCATGTGCTGCCTCTGATGTACCTGTGCCTTGCTATGGACTGTTGATGCACTTAGCCCCTCTCATGTGCTGCCTCAGATGTACCTGCTCTGTTCTACCCAGTGCCCATGCTCTTGGCTACTCTAGGATTATACCCCTATTATGTGCAATAAAGCAAGTCAATCATGTGTAGTGGTTTGTCGTTGTCATTCCTGGTTGTCTCCTTGCATTGTTGATATATTGGTGATATCGTAAATGCTGTTTCCCCAACATGACCCTCCCCACGTCACGGCCCCGGAAGATACTCCCCTTCCAACAGCAATTGGTGTTTTGGCGTACCTGCGTCGGGGGCGGCGACGGTCCATGACTTGCTGGTGGTGGAGCACGAAGAGTATCGGAAAGGCGTGTAGCGCTGGGTCCATGACGGCGATCTGCTTGTGGTGGGTATCTCTGCAATGTGTTGTATCTCCGCTGTGGTGAATCCGCCGTGTTCAGGCAGGTTGTTTTTCTGCAGCGATTTGATGAGTGTTTTCCGCCATCATGATTTAGAGGACAGTCGGAGACGTCATTCCGTACGGCGGTGTCTCTATATTGGTTACGTCCGCCGCGGGGTCGGGTGTATTTCCGCGGCAGTGCGTGCTCTTCCGCGGCGTACGGAGATTTATCAGTGTTTCCCATCCTAATATGGCAGACGGACTGACCGCGGCTGGCGGACTGTAAAAAGGCATTTTCTACCTACTCCAGGCCGGCGGTCGTCCTTCCGTCCGCCATCGTAATCGACCCCTCTGTGAAGACGTTCTGAAGTTATTTTTCTTCTCAGAACCATCAGGGAACCCAATGGGCGACATATTCAACAGTAGTGTGCTGTGTACCTCAAATGTTTTTCAAGCTGCGATTGAGTAACCAAGATGTGACTTTTTCAAAATACAGGATTTTTTAAACAAAATAGAGCTAGTCTAAATATAGATGAAATTCCAATTATGCAACTGTTGCATTCTGAACGAACTTCTGTTAGTATTAGAGATGTATACCCAGTGTTGGCAATCAGTGGGTGATAACAATGAACATTTGGTTACTCAAAGTTCAAACAAATTAAATACAGACATTTGACTGATTTTCTTTCACAAAGCATGCAATGTGTTTCTTAGGTACTAATGGCAAGAAACCTACAACTATAGCACTTTCATACAATAACTGTTTTTTACTACAGTCTGCTAGACTTTTTAAATTAAGGTGTCTAACTCTAATTGTACTTAGCGTAGTTTTCAGGAAGTAGATGATTTGCATATGTTCGTCCAGTGTGTGACACTGAACATATGTTGGCTCCGATTACTGAAAAACTATGCGGCATCACCAAAGCATAAAGCTACATTATCTTTCAACAATAGCGTTTGACTTTCAAGATAATTCAGACCTTCCATATGCTGGATTATGTTTTATTGCCATTGTCTGCTTGCAGTACTGGTGGGCAGCCATATGTAATACTTATGAAATCGAAAATGTGATTTAAAGGGTAGAGGGCCGCAGAAGCAGGGGCACCGAATGTAGTGGTACGGGACGTGGTGCAGCAACCCACAGATAATCCAAGCAGAACTAAAGAAGGGAGGCATCTTGTGCATTTGTTGTGAGTTCAAATGAAGGTCAAGTATCATGCATTGTATGCTGACAAACTGCTGCTTGTTTAACATGGAGTTTGCTGTTTACTTTTCATTTCCTTCATGGCAAAGGGCGAACATTTTGTAATTAACCAGTGACGATCTTGCTGGAGTACAAAAAGTCTAAAAGTAAAGGTTGCAGGATGGAATATGTTTTCTAACAAACACATTTTTACTTTACTAACATTTGAAAATATGCCAGCAGCAAGAAAAGTTCAAATGAGGCACATTGTTTAATTTGTAATACTGAAGTGGGATAGAAGCAAAGATTTTCAAACAATCAAAATAACTTTTATTTCGGTTAAAAGCAATAAAAAGCACATATATCATTTGATCCATTACAATATTTGCAGGTTAACATCGTGCTGAAACTAAGTGTTACATACAATAAAACATGTTAAAAACAAACAGGCAGATGCATCAAAGAAAATACCGGGAGCAAACGGGCAGATTCTCAAAATCTAGCCGTTTGCTCCCGGTATTTTTGCATTTGGGATGCATCATCCCAAATGCAGAAATCGCAATTTAAGGAATCTCTAAATAGCGATTCCTTAAATTGCTCTTGCATTTAAGGAATCCCAAAATGAAATTCCTTAAATGCAATGCATGAAACCCCAAAAAATAGCGAATTCGCTAATAGGGAGAGCAAATTACCATGAAGTTGAACTTCGTGGTAATTTGCTAAAACTTTGAAAAATGCACTTTAGTGCATTTTTCAAAGTTACATGTTGCGCACACACATGCAGGCATGTGTGTGTGAAACATTTGCGCACAGGTCCATTTCAGGGGTGCAACAGGGTGTCCTTTGGACACCCTGGCACCCTTGAAATAGCGGAACATTAGCGAATCGGTAATAGCTAATCGCTAATAAGGAATGGCTTTCCCATTCATTCCTATGGGCCTGAAGGCCCATAGGAATGAATGGGAAAGCCATTCCTTATTAGCGATTAGCTATTACCGAATCGCTAATAAGGAATCTGTAGGAATCGCTAATAACATTGCGATTCCTACATGCATCCCGTTTTGTGAGTCTTTAATAGCGATTCCTTAAAATTCGCTATTAAGGACTCGCAAAACATAACTTTGATGCATCTGCCAGATAATAAGTTAAAAGTCATATTCGATCAACACATTAAAATGTCAAGCCCTTCTTCTTCCACACTAAGCTTACAGCAAAGAGATATCTGCTAAAACCAAAAATTCTGAGCCGCAAAGAATATAATTTTAAAATTCTCGGTGCCTCTAAAGATTTGCTGGTCCCCAAGTTACAGTAAAGTGGTTTAATCCACTTCCTTCTACTGTATGCCAGCAAAAGAACAATGCTTGCAAAATGTTGTTCAGTGTTTAGAGTGCATAATGTGCAGTTAGCTTCCCCCACAGCAATGGGATGAGGTGACCATGTGGCCGTGTTTGAGTTGATCTGGAGAATATCAAAACAAAACTTCATAAAAACTGTCTTCGCTAGTTGCGTGTGCACAGTGTCCAGATAAAGTTCCAAACCTGGGAGCAGCTTAAAACAAAAATTGTGCCGAGAGCCTTCCTAAACGGGAATTACAATGGATGCTGTTTAATATATATTCTCATTAGGTTTGTTTAATGACCCTCTTGGAGTGAGCTGTTAATGCTGGGATTATTCCAGAAACAACTCAAACCTAACTTGTTAAACCAGGTGTGTACATGGCGAAACCAATGAAAAGTAACATGGCCATCAAGCTTCAAAAGTTCCCTCTATCCCTCCTTGTAACAAGTGAGTTCATGTGTGACCCAAAGTCCTACCTAAAATAATAAAGCTCTTATGGTGGCTAGATATTTTAGTCTCTTGATGCCAATATTTTGGTACACTGGTGTCAGAGGTGTGCATTTAGGGAGGGATAGAGCGTCCTTGCAAATTTATTTTTGCCTACAGTAAGTGTATCCATGTTGCCCCCCCCCACAGTTCTGCCCCCTAAAGGGTCGCTCTTCGGGCCCTATATTTGTAGACCTCCAAGACGGGTGACACTGCCTTAGATTTGGTGGTTTGGTGCTTTTATCCGATTGCCCTGGAGTTTTGCAGCAAAAGTGTTTTGGATTTATTTATTTGAGGTTTCCATGACAATTGTGCATCTATTGTAATACCCAAATAGCTGGAATTAGTCAAATACTCCAGTTTTGTTGATGGACAGCAATACATTTCCTAATGGTCTCGTGCCTTATGATGACCATATATTTTGTCTTGTTGGAGTTGATTTCTATACCCTTTAGACTACAGCAGTAATTGAAGCTGTATAGCAAACCATAATACCGTTATTGGAGCCCCACCTAATTTTGCGGAATCATGATAGCACTTCTGCAGGTATTGAATGAAATCATTGACAAATAGTGAAAAAAAGAGCACCCGCCAACACATGTCCCTGCCTCATGCCCCCATTGATAGGTAGAGCATCTCTGAGTTCACCTCCGTGTCCCCAACGAACTTTAGCATAATTATCTTGATGGAGTCTAACAATCTGTACCAAAAGATTGTTGGGTACACCTTGGGTTCTCAATGAGTCCCAAAAAGAACCCCTTGGGAACAAGTCAAAAGTTGCTTTCAAGTCAACGAAATTTACATACAAGTATCCGCCCCTCAATTTGCTGTATTTCCATGCTATGAATAAGAGCCTGAAGACCAGATCAATCGTACTAACTCTCGATCTAAAACCCACTTGGTATGGTGAGAGAATGCTATTCTTATCTATCCAATTGCTGAGTTTAGTTAGAACTTGTTTTGAATGTACTTTTAGCAAGGTGTCAATATGGATTAGGTCTATAGTTAGCAGGGTCTTGATTGATCCCCTTTTTAAAAATAGGCACAATTTCAGCCCCTCTCCATGTATCTGGTATTGGTGCTCCTAAGGCCACTACATTGCAAAGCAAGTTTACATATGTGGCCTACACTTCCTTATCATGTCTTAGAAGGTCCCCCGGTATTTTATCAGATCTTGTGCTTTCCCTTGTGTGATTGTGTCTATTGCTTCAATGGTCTCATCTAGGCTAAAGTAGGAAACATATGTTGTGGCCCGGTTTAATTTGGAGTGAGGTAGCACATGTAATGTGTGTGAAGAATCAGTTGCTTCAGATAAGTGAGTAAACTACCTACTACAGGTATCAGGGTTCTGGTAATGATTTGTACTGGTATAGCCACCTTTGCTGCCGTGAGCTATTATTTTCCAAAATGCATCATGGTCTTTATTTCTAGCTGCAGATAGCAGGTCTTTCCAGTTGGCCTCGTCCCAATTCTTTTCAGCTGAGGCTAGCACTTACTTAAACGTATACTCCCAAAGGCTGCGTACAGCGAGAGTTGGATTGATGTAAAGTAATTTAATATTACTTAACTTAAAATAAAAAAAACATAGACAATCTCCCCAAACAAAACAAAGGTTACAGGGAAGTTATAGTTAGAAAATACAATTAAATAAACTTTAGTAATTCACTAAAACAAACAAAGATTACAGGGACTTTATAGTTAAGTTCAGATTTTACAGGCACAAAACCTTAGAAATTCAACAGTTATAATTCTACTTTTCTGAAGAAACTTTAACCTGTGCATTCAGGTATCTATAACTAACGCCCTCTCCATGCACTGCTAATTACCCTCACCTATCAAATAATTAATAATGTCAGTGCAATTTTGGCAGCATAGATGAGAAAAGGGTGAATGGCGAGGGTGCAAGACTTTGCTGTAGAAATGGCAAAAGACTTTGTCCCTTTCTATCTTGGCATGGATGGCGCTGTGCTAATCCTATGCATAAAAACTTTGAGCAAACTCAGAGTGTCAGTAGTGTTGTAAGGTGCTCTATGTAGGAGCTGCTCTCCACCTAATCTTGGGAACTACCCAGAGTTCTCTCCTTCTTTCGCAGCATATTTTATGCAGCACTCTATACTTGAAAGGGTTTTGTTTTGAATATACTCGGTGCTCTCTTGTGTTTGGACAAAGTTAAACCTCTCTGAAGAGCTGTAAAGATAGCAAAACACGTGTCAGGGGTTGCTTTTATTTATTTCAGGCTGACGTGGAATGTATTTTGCCAATCCAAAGCTGTAATACTGTGCCAGGAGTGATAAAAGGCTTTCATGATTTTACAGCTCGGCCTCGATGGCATTTTGCTAATCCTATGCTTAAAGACTTTGCTGTAGAAATGGTAAAACACTTTGTCCCATTCGCTCTCGGTGGGAATGGCACTGTGATAATCCTATCACTAAAAACTTTGATAGAAAAGTAGACATTTGCCGTGAACCTATTTAGAGTGTCGCTGGTGTTGTAGAGTGCTCTATATAGGAGCTGCTCTCCACCTAAACTTGCGAACTACACAGTTTTCTTTCCTTCTGTGTGTGTGTGTGTGTATATATATATATATATATATATATAAAACAGAGGGCACTCAAAGCCGTTTCACGTAGTCCATTTCGCCATATTTTATTTTAGTACTGCAAAGTTTAAAGTTAACAAACGCGTTTTCGGCGTTGCCGCCTTCGTCAGTGTATATATATATATATCTATACTACTATCATAAAGAGAGAACACAAACCTTTGAGCCAGGTAAACTCGGGAACCACAGCGCCAATCCACACACCCGATACATCGTTGTAATCCTCAGGGTGTGCAGATGGACATAGGCTATATCATTTAAAAATAAATACGTTATTAAAAAATATAAGTTACAAAAAAAAGTAGTCCCTTCTAAAGTAGCGTCGGCCGTAACGTGCGTGCTGACATCAGGAGCGGCGTACAGGAGTGGCGGAGATCAGTGCGGGGAGGAGCGGCGGAGATCAGCGCGGGGAGGAGCAGTGACGAGGAGCGGCGGAGATCAGGGGAGCAGCGGACATGACCGGCGGACATGTGGAGAGGAGCGGCGGCGGGGAGGAGCGGTCAGCAGCGGATGAAGTAGGGCGCCAAGTTACCAGTCAGCAACGTGAGGGAGGAGCGGCAGCGGGGAGAAGCGGTGAGCGAGCCACATGTAAAGGAGGAAAAACAAACGTGTGCAGGAAAAAGTAACGTGGGCAGGTTAACAGGAGGAAAAAGAAACGGGAGGAGCGGTGAGCGGTGAGCGAGCCACAGGTACCGGAGGAAAAACAAACGTGGGCAGGAAAAAGTAATGTGGGCAGGATAACAGGAGGAAAAATAAACATGTGCAGGTGACAAAAGCGTACAAAGTGGAGCGGGGAGCAAACGGGCCATTACAGGACAAAAAAGTGGAACGGGGCATTACAGGAGGAAAAAGTGACGTGGGCAGTGACGTGGGCAGGTTAACAGGAGGAAAAACAAACGTGTGCAGGGGACAAAAGCATACAAAGTGGAGCGGGTAGCAAACGGGGCATTACAGGTCGAAAAAGTGACATGGCAAGTGACGTGGGGAGGTACCAAACGGGGCAACAGCAGGAAAAAGTGACGTGACCAGTGAGGTGGGCAGGTTACACAACGTCAGGGCGGGCGGGGGCCCTGAGCCATAATTGCTCCCGGACAACGTCGGGACTGGCTGCTAGTTAATATATATATATATATATATTCACTGAAAAAAACAAAGGTTAAAGGGAACTTAAAGTTAGTGGAAAATGAAAACTAAAAAACAACTGAAATTAACAAAGTCCTGAAGTACTATTGCAAGATTGCAAGCTCAGCTAACAATTATAAGTGTCCATCAGGTAAGGGAGGGAGCCGCGGAGTGGCCCATGAGCAGGAGTGTGGTTTTAATTGGCTGGGGTCAGGCAAGCCCGTTGGAATACGCCCAAACCTGTCCGGGTAAGTACTCTAAATCTCTACCTCTTAGACAATCTCTTCAGATGTCATCAGGGTAATCTTTGGTCAGGTAGAATCTCCTCTCTGCTATTAGAGCTTACCTCATTTGAACTGTCTGTTTCTTTTTCCAGAGTTTCCCATCTGTTGGGCGAGTCCCATGTACAGGTCTTCCGGATGTCTGCCACGAGTTTAGCGGTTTCTGAATTTGCGCGATCTTTTGTCAGTGCTGTATGTGGGTGCCCTTGTACCTTGCAACACTTCCTGTGTACCTGTGATCTCACAGCCTGTGATGCAGGTCCAGTTTAGGGTCTGGGGTACCCGTCCTTTCCATCCATCCCTAGACTTCTGCCGAATCCGTCCTCCTTCCATTATGTGGCTTTTCGACGGGAAGACGAGAGCAGAGTGGAAGTCCAGATTCCATAGGTAATGCTAAACTTCTTTGAAGGCTTCGCTTTGATTGTGTATAAGTGTGCTATAAATCCAATATGTAATAACAATCACATCCTTTACTGTTCATGGTCCACACAAGCACACCGCCTGCAGTATGACATCCCGATCTCAAATATGTTGCAGCCTAGCCATCATGGTCGGTGGCGGCACACCTGGGATCGGTGACCTTCCCGGCACCCAGTAGCCATGCTCCACTGTAAACCATTTTGAGGTTTTACCTTCCAGGATCACTGATGAGAGCTACTTGTCCAGAATGAGCTCCATGCTGGGGCTCTACCCTGTTTGAAAGTCCCACGAGCCAAATGTTAATGTGGGGGACCAGCCCTCAGCAACTTCCACTCTTTCCACCAGCTTAGCAAATTCCTTGTCCAGGGCTCTAATATGGGTAGTGGTCTCTGTCACAGTAGGTTGTATCTGCCCCAGCATGGATTCTGCATTTAATACTTTATCCCTTGTTTTGTGTGCTCTGCCCTAAGGATGTTTACTTTTTGCACCACTGTATCGATCTTAAATTCCAGGGTCATTTTGGTGTCCTTTATTGCTGCCAGGATAGTGGGAGTGTGCGTCCCCTGGTACCGGATTTTGACCGGGGGATGGGTCTTTTCCCCCCAAACGGCTGATGACCGTCTTTGTTTTGGGGGCTGGCTAATAGGTTTCGGCTGGACAATTGTAGCTTCTCTACTCTCTGCCTCCTCTTGTTACCATGCAAGTGCCAGCCCAGAAAGGACATTAAGTAGTCATGAACTTTCCCTTGTCATGTCTGCAGTTCTATATGCCTCCACAGGAGGGGGGGACAGAGGTCCCCACCAAGGGCCATCACCAATGAGTATCACCAGCCATAATGCTGGCCGACCACTACAGCCAGCTATCCAGGTGTCTCCCAGCTCTGTACCCTGAGTACAAGCACCCTCTGTGACCCCTTCCTGTATCCCTATTGAGGCCCTCAGGGTGTCCCCCTCTCTCCATGAGGTCCATGGTGCTATTGCATCCCTCCACGGTGATCAGTTATCTCTGAGGTACCCCCAACCACTGTATATGGCCACTGGACATGCGCGACTAAGATAAGCCATATAGAGCACAGAGTAACACCAGGTTCTACAATCTCTTCCCCTAGTGCATGCTTCAATCAGGGTGCTGTATTCACTCACAGTTACCGTTGATTCAGGCATCCCAGGCCATGCTTCTCATTCCTTTGACACCTACCCGCCATCAGGATGGGCCTCATGATGCCTCTGTTCCTGCCCCGGGGGGGAGGCCTCCAGCACACTCTGTTGAACCACCCACTTTCCATTGTGGGCAGTAATTCACCATTGTACATGTAGGTTAATGGGGGGAGAACAGGGAAGGAAAGATGCGCTGCAGTCCTTTCCCACCCATGCTACCAATGATCTTGCCAAGTCTCAGCATGGCAGTTAATGCAGCCCTCTGGGGCTTAGCGCGGCACTCCAAGATGGCGGGTGAACTTCGTTCCACGGCCCGCCCACAATCGGCTTGGCTCACAGCTGGCCCTCTCACCTATTTCCCCAACTGGTCCCTACAGTATGATGGATTCCTGGCCCTAGACCCACTGTATCGTGGGGGGTCGGGGACTCGCGGGAGCTGGATAATCAGTTCAGGGGCCGGGGTATCAGAGCTCATCACGTAGGCAACTGTCTCCATGCTGCACCAAACCTGAGGAAGAAATTTGAAACCTCATAGAAAATGTGTTCTCAAGTAAGATTTCTAGAGCACTAACCATAATTTCTATGACAATAAAAGCCCCTCATTGTATTAGTTTCTACTGGAATTGCTTAAAGGTATATAGATTTCATTCCATCAAGATGGCTTCAGGTATGACACACTATTGACATAAATACAGAATGTTAGTGCTCTAGTTGTTCATTAGAAATAAAAATGTGAAGGGTCGCTGTTGGCATGCAGATCTCATGTTGCTGGTCATCACAGATAGTTGCTGCCAGCTGGTCAGGTGAAGAGCAGATTCTGCTGGAGGTTCACGACGGTGGCCATTGTGGGCAGTCGATTCTCCATGCAAATGACACTTCGCAGTCTCAAGGAGCCAAAACATCAGGATTTGTCTTGAGGAGGGGTTCACAATGATGAAGGATGTAGGGTATCGGGAGAGCACCTCTTGGGGATTAGGAATTACACCAGTAAAGGCCAGCTGTAGGGCTCAGGCAGGACGAATTGGTGCTGGTCAGCTGGGCAGTTGCGGGGAGGCCTCTGGAAGTTTGCTGTGTCCCTGTAGAAGGTCAGACAACTTACCCTTGAATTCAGTCTGGGTAGCTTGGGATCAAGAAAAGTAGTTCCAATATTCCTTCTCCAGACAGCAAGGCAACACCTTCCAGCAGCAGTTCAGTCCTTCTTCTGAATCTTTCACAGGTCCAGGAGTATTCTGATGAGTGGTTCTGAGGGTCTCATTTGTATACGAACTGATATTGGTCAGCTAATCCCGGATGTATGCCGTTACAACGCATACTTTTACAACGCATACCTTTACAATGCATTTTTTACAACGCAACATCCATTACAACGCATTCCATTACAACGCATGCCATTACAACAAATTTTTAAAAACTACCTTTACAACGCATCCCATTACAACGCATACTACCTTTACAACGCATACCACCTTTACAACGCATACCATTACAACGCATAACATTACATTGCATGTATGGTAAGTAATGGATAGTGTAGGGATAAAAATTACTATTCTAACTCCAGGGGGGTGCAACAGTAGGGTAAGTGTTGGATAGTGTAGGGGTAAAAATTACTATTCTAACTCCAGGGGGGTGCAACAGTAGGGTAAGTGTTGGATAGTGTAGGGGTAAAAATTACTATTCTAACTCCAGGGGGGTGCAACAGTAGGGTAAGTGTTGGATAGTGTAAGGGTACTATGCGTTGTAATGTTATGCGTTATAATGGTATGCGTTGTAATGACATGCGTTGTAGTGGTATGCGTTGTAGTGTCATGCGTTATAATGGTTGCGTTGTAATGGCATGCGATGTAATGGATGTTGCGTTGTTGAAGTTTCGTTGTAATGGTAGTGCGTAGTAAAGGTTGTTTCCCACTCTTCCCCTACCCTGGTATGGATCCAAAATCTGTAGGGTGACAAAGACAAGGGCATGCCTGGTACCACATTCCTTTAAGTGTGCTACTAGCAGGGTCCTTTGAAATGTAATCAGGATACGGTACAGGTCATTCCCAGCCATCCTGTCAGGATGAATTGTTTATGCCAGGTGAAAATGGCAGTTTAAAACTTTGCCACAGGCTACAGTGACAGGCCTGAGACTTGCTTTACATGGCTACTTTAGTGAGTTGCACAATGAGTGATGTAACCCATTAGTAGGATTTAATTCACAGGCTCTGTGTACATGGAGTACCAATTACTTGGGACTTACAAGTATATTAAATTTGCCAATAAGGTGTACGCTAATTTTACCATGTTTTAAGGAGCAAGCACAAGCACTTAAGCACTGCTCAGGCAGGGGTAAATTGCACCGGGTCCTAATGCCAACAAAACCAAGTTCAGCACAGTAAGGGAGTGAATGCAAAAGGTTTGAGGAGGACCACTCCAAAGATGTCAGATCTAACAATCCCCTTGTGCATGTCCTAGGCTTTTAGGAACCTTCCTTTTGCCATGCCTTTTGTGGCAGGACTCAGTTAGTGTCAGAACTGGTAAAATATTGTTGGGTTCCTCAGGAGCAGTACCTTCAAGAAGCCCACCTTCCAGCAGCCTTGACTCAAGCTTAATTGCACTGAGTATCAAAGTGGCTAGAGGGGGGGAAGGGATTTGCGAAGGGTACTGCAGGGAGGGGCACCTGGAACGAGACGTTGACTTCAATTAGTCTTTTCCTGATATACCATGTGTTCTCTGGAACTCTGCCAACATGGGTTACATAACAAAATCGTCCCTGTAAAGGAAAGCAGGTTACATATGGAACAGTAGTCATAGTCATAGTCATAGTGAAAATACTTTAACCATAAAAGCAATATTTCAACAATAAAAGGGACAATTATATGATTAAAAATATGTACATTAAACTTGTACAAGTAATAAAATAATTCTTTCACATGTTAATACAAAACAGGTTAAAAACCTGTCATCCCAGATGTGCAAACTTAAAACTAAAATTTAGTTGATACCATGACTACAGTACAAGGTTCCATTAGTTTGGGAGGCTTTTTCTCAGTCTCAATTCCTTTTCTTAAAAAACCAAGCACAAATAAAGTGCTTTCTAGGCTCAGCATTTGCAGGAATCAAAGAGCCGGACGAACCTGGGTGAAATTCATTTTTTTAAAAAGAGGTTTTAGAAAGAATCAACGGGGAACATCATAATAATGGCAAAAGAACATAAAGTGCATTAGGTCCTGTGGAGATGAAACATCGCAGCCACAGGGCGGCAAGACCTGCCCTTTATGACTTCCCTTTGGAACAGCAAGTAGAAGGTGGTAAAGGTTAAACCTGAATCTGGTTAACAGAAACCGCTCATGGGATGAAATAGGCCACGTTAGATAAGGTTCCATCGAGGGGACGGTTTTAAGTAACATGAGGTTAAGAACACTAGGTTTAACCAGTTCTGCCCCTTCTCTGTTAAATGTTTACCATAGGGAAAAGGTTGTATTAACATAGGCCACATCCTCGATGGTAATTGTTTGAGGCCTTAAAAATAAATCCAGTCGTCCAAGGTCGTTAAAGCAAAATTTTAAATATTTTAGCCAGGGGATTTTAAGCATGTTATCGAGAGTCAGGGCCTCTTTAAGTAGCTGGTGATTAAGGGTATCATCATTATTACGCCAGCATTTCAACCAAAAAAGCAGAGGGCGCATAGCTAACGTGTCGCCAATAAATGGGAGCCCAGTTTCTTCATGAATGATCAAATTTAAGGTTCCCTTTGGTACTCCCAATAATTGTTTTAAAAAATTATTCTCTGCCACCTGGATGTCCTTCACTGCTGTATATCCCCATAGCTCCCTGCCATAGCTGCCAATTGCAACACGTTTTGTTTGGTACAGCTTCAGCATTGCAGAAAGGGCGCTAAAATGCACCCTTGCCTTACTCCCCAGGTAACTGTAAAATCCCTCGAAACTCCAAGATCGTGTGAGAATCTAATGTTTGCCCTGGTGTCCCTATGTATATCCCTTAGGAAGTTGACAAGAGTGGCATCCACCCCCATGGCGTCCATGGACTGCCACAGTTTCCCCCGATTGACACAATCAAAAGTGGAGGAAAGGTCCATGAACACCATGTAGATGGCACCCTTGCTTGCAACAGTATACTTCCCAAGGATCTTATACAGGCTAAGACATTGTGCCAGGGTAGAATGCCCGGGGCGAAACCCGTACTGAATATCAGAGATGACTCTGTTTTCTTCGGCCCAAATAGTCAGTCTGTTCAGGACTACCCCTCCCACTACCTTAACTACAGAATCATGGAGGGAGATTGGTCTGTAGCAGGCAGTGCTATTGCGGTCTCCCTTCTTAAAAACAGGGACGATCGTGGAGGTACCCCACGATTCTGGGCATCCTTCCAACACTGCTGCATTAAGCACAGCCGTGAGGACTGGGGTCCAGAGAGGTTGATTTGATTTAAAGAGATCTGGGGGCAGGCCATCCGGGCCGGGAGCCTTGTTACAGGTCAGGCCGGAGATGCCTATCTCAACCTCACACTTCATAAACGGGGACAATGTTTTATTACTGCCTTCCAATTTCGGGTATACCTTTAACGTGGTACAGGTAAATATGAACTCAAAATGGTGTACCCAGTCATCTTATGTGATGTTTGTACCAATAGCATCCGACCCTTCTTTTTCAAATAGGGGTTTATTAATTATTCCCCAGAATTTCGAGCTGTTACTTAATGTTTCGGGTTCAAGGAGCTCCTTCCTGCTTCCATATTGCTAAGTCAGGGGCACAAGATTCCTGGATATTATCATAGAATGCTACCGGATCCACCTGGGACCACTTAAGTCGGCGCCTACCGTCTGTAACTTTCAGCGCACCAGGCGCTGCTTTCTTCCCTTGTTGGATCAATTGATGATGATGAGGGATACCCCTCCAGGGTAGAAACTCTTGGAATGTGTGGGATTGCATAAGATCTCTCATTTTTATCTTTCTAGGTGTGTCGGTGATTGTGGCCATAACGGTTATCATTACAGATTAACACAGGGTTGTAAAAATAGCCCTCGGGGAGGATCTGGATATTTGGTCCCGTGTGCAGCTGAACAGATCGGGATTCTCTCAATATTCTTTGCGCTATCATACAGTTATTAAAGTTTATGATAATGCAGTCCCCCTCCCCTATTTTTCTGGTATTGCCCACCCAGCCTACGCGGCGGACCATTATGATGTTTTGGTCTACCGCGTGCCCACAGAGGTGTTACTCGAAAGCCAATGTGTGACCTTATTCTTAAGCTGGCTAAATTCTTCCTTGGTGCCTTAGGGAAGAGGTGGAACATTCCCCAAGATCACCATCAAAGGTGTCGATTCGGGGGATAGATTATTAGATGCAGATTTTGTGGAAGCAGCAGAATAGTTACCTACAAGATTACCAGCATTATCGCCCAGGCGACGGGGAGCCTGTGCCTGTTCTGGGGCTGGGGGAGTACCAGACCTAGCCTGACATTCCCTAGGTCCACCCACTACTTGCCCTGTGTAATTTGAGACCAGGTTTCTCTGTCGGTTAGAAAAGGTTGAAATCCCCTGATCAACAGAACGATGTTGGGGACCTGCAGTAGGATCTAAACTAGTTGGATCAGTGTTAGTGTTTTTAACAATAACAGATGGTGATGCAGGTTTCATGTGCCCTGCTAGATTCCATTCTATATCATTTAGTTTAGACACAATAGGTGCCAGTTTTTCCTCTAGTAATTTAATTAGAAAAGATTTCATAGATTCTAGTAAGAGGTGTATGTCCAGCGGCTCAGTTACCACCTGGGAGCGCCTTGTGACTGGGGCTGGCGATGATGGGTTATTGGTTTTGGATTTGTTTGCTTGGTTGACGATATCTTTACACTTTCTTTTTCTTATCCCAATAGAGCTACAGTCATCCCTTTGTCCCTTCTCGGTAACCAACCCATTGTTGCCATCCAAATACATAACGATATTCTCCTGAACAAGGCCACCCTCCCCTGGGGTATCACTGGAAGAAGTGACCTGCTTATTATTGTCCTTCAGGGAATAGGGGTCTATGCTGTGACTCCCCTACGCCCTCTATAACATGTTGTAACTGTTCCACCACGAAAATGTCTCCTTCTACAACTGCAGGAAGTGAGGTACCACCTAAGGTCAAGGCCTGGGAATCCTTGGTGCCCTTATTAGCATCATTAAGCATAGGAAACAGGGCGCCTGTAGGAGACCTGGATAAACGTATATTAACCATCTCGATTTCCTTATTGATGACCAACGCGGCCCTCGAGAGGTAAGCGTCCATTGTTAAAACAGTAGATTTGGCAGCCCCTGTGGGCCCTGTATAAGATACCTGGGTCTTTCTCTTCCCCATATCAGTCCCTGTTAAAAGGGGGCACCTTACGAGTTAGAATTCAGGAAGTTAAATCACAGCATTCAAATAGCATAGCAAGTCAGATATACAGCTGGCGGGAGTGCGATAGATCACTGACAATGGTTAATTAATAATGACACGGACAGCAATAGAAGTAAAACCAAATAACCTGGCCCCGCCCAGCCTCCTCCGGCCCACGACAGCCACAGACAGCCCGTCCTTTTCCCGGTCTTAGCCCGGCGCCAGCCCACGCACGTCCCGCGCCGCGGGAGGACACACACGAATATGTACTCCCTGCGGAGCGGGAGACGCAAGAGGTAATGAAGGTCCCTAGTGGTTGGAGGGAGGGGCACACTGTCTCCGTTAGCCCCGCTGGCTCCTGGACGCCGCAGTTCCTTTGACAGAGTGCGAGCGTCTCCCGCTCGACGCGAGAGGTAATGAAGGTCCCCGGTGATTGGAGGGAGGGGCAAGCTGTCTCCGTTAGCCCCGCTGGCTCATGGACCCCGCAGTTCCTTTGGCAGAGTGCGAGCGACGTGGGAGGTAATGAAGGTCCCCGGTGGTTGGAGAGAGGGGCAAGCTGTCTCTGTTAGCCCCGCTGGCTCCTGGACCCCGCAGTTCCTTTGGCAGAGTGCAAGCGTCTCCTGCAGAGCGGGAGACGCGAGAGGTAATGAAGATCCCCGGTGGTTGGAGGGAGAGGCAAGTTGTCTCCGTTAGCCCCGCTGGCTCCTGGACCCCGCAGTACCTTTGGCAGAGTGTGAGCGTCTCCCGCAAAGCGGGAGATGCGAGAGGTAATGACGGTCCCCGGTAATGAAGGTTCCCGGTGGTTGGAGGGAGGGGCAAGCTGTCTCCATTAGCCCCACTAGCTCCTGGACCCCGCAGTTCCTTTGGCAGAGTGCGAGCGTCACTCCCATAATATTCTCCACGAAGGAATGGAATTACTGTTCCTAGTAAACCTGAAAAAATATCATAATACCAAGTATAAAAGTATGATTTGCATTTGACGCTGTTAAGAATCACAGTGTTAATTCCAACACACGTTTTACAAAGCACAATAGGTTTCTTATGCGAATACCAAAAATGAGAATTTAAACCTGAAATGCGAAAGTCAACTAGGCACATATTCAAAAAAGTGCTACAGCGCTATGTGCCAATGTTCGATATTCAAAAGCTCAAGAAAGAGCTTCAGTGCGATAACTCAATGTTCAAATATTCAAATGCTCAATTAAGTGCTTCAGCGCCATTGTTCAAATATTCAAATGCTCAAGAAAGTGCTTCAGCACTTTGTGCCATTGTCCAAATATTCAAATGCTCAAGAAAGTGCTTCAGCGTTATGTGCCACTGTTCAAATATTCAAATGGACCCAAAAATGAGCGCTCAAATTAACTTACTTGTGAAAGTCACTTAAATAGTCAAAAGAAGCATGTTGCTCCTTTCACGCTGCTGTTGTGTAAAATAGAAAGATCCTACCTGACTGTAGTTAGCAAAGGATCAGCAACCTGCATCAGCAACCTGTCTTATGTTGTCAAGATACTCTTCACTGCAACCGGAGATCTGCTGCTGCTCATGATTAGAGTTCTCAATAACAAGCAAAGAGAACAGCGTGTGACCCCTTTTTAAAGGGCTTCTCCAGAAGTTTCTAGAAGTCAGTTCTCAGATAAACTACTGGAACTGAGAAGGGACAATAAATTCTGGGCAGCAGCCTTGACAACAAGCATTGGCACAGACGAGGGATAGTGCGAACAACAAGCACTGGTAAAAACAATAAACAAGCACTTGCAAAAACAAATAGGAAATTATAAAAGACACATCATAGGAAGGCAAAGTGGCAGAAACATGACAGTTAGGTTCCAATCCATATCCATTAAGTCAGAAGGGATGCTTAGAGAAGATGGGGGACTGCTCTTTCTTTTCCTTGCTGCTGATTGTGAATCTGATGTGTTCAATAGAAAAGCAGTTACAACAAAATTCTCCTCTGCAGCCAGCTCAACGTATTGTTCTGCTCCTAATTTCAGAAGATCAGGATTTGCAGTGTGTGGTTCCTGATGTTGACTTTGCTGTGAAGATTAGGTTTGCTGCTGGGACAATTCTATTTCAGGGCCACTACTTTCCATGGCTGCAGTCACTGCAGCTCTGAGTGACATGGGCTTTGGTTTTAGTCGAGGTGCTGTTGATCCAGAGGGGATCCTCCTCCCTGCAGGCTTCCTTCCCAGAAGAGGGTCCAGTAGGTTCATCATATTTCTGGAAAAATAAAGAGATCTTGATGCATGTGATAGCACTGACAGCAGATGTCTGCTCACTGGCCACTTTCTTGGCAGGAACCTCCTTCTTTGGGGACATCTTGTTTTATTTGCTAGCAGCACTTAGCACAAGCAAAAGCACTTAGCAAATGACTTTGGATTCACTGTCAGCTAGCTTTGATACTTCTCTTCATCTCAGTGTTGTGCATGGTGTGTCATCTTGTGCACCTGCAGGCAATAAAAATGAGGCAGGAAGTCAATGAGACTTGGGCAACCTAGCCAATGTAATACAATTCATCAACCATCATTATCATGATGAAAAATGCTTATAAATAGTATACCCATGTATAAACTATATTTTGCATACATTACACAGAAAAAGCTCATTTGGTGTCTCTCCAGGGCCTATGGGGATCTAATGAGTGGCGGAGGCAGGCAAAATTCAAATACATGAATTAGATAATAGCTGGTGTTCCTTCAGGGTCCATGGGTATACTATGGTGGGGCAAGGTGCAATAAAAATGTAATAAATCATTAAAATAATTTCTGGTGCCCCTCCAGTGCTCCTTGTGACACTTAGGGAGGGAGAAGAATGAGAAAAAACAAATATATTGATTAAATAATTCCTATTGTCCCCCACCCAGGGCCCTTGGGGACCCTTTGGAAGGCTGGGGAAGGAGGCAAAAATCAAATTAATTAATTAGATAGAGTATTCTATGGGAGGCAGACGGAAGTCAGGCAAAAGATCAAATAAATGATTAAAATAATTGCTGGTGCCCCTCCAGGGCCCATGGGGACCCTATAGGAGGTGGAGGCAGGCACACAATCGAAGACAAGAATCAAATAATTGCTTGTGTCCTCCACAGAGGTAATGGTAACAAAAAACAAAACAAATGAATTAAATAATTGGTGGTATAACTGCAGGGCCCATAGGGACTCCATGGAAGGCAGAGGGTAGACACCATTTTAATAAAGTATTTTAAAAAACGACACTGTACTGCAGTCATCCAGATGCACAAATAAATATGTCACACAAAAACAAACAAAAAATGTCATGGGTATCTTCTATAAATGTTGATACAAAATAGCTTTTAACAGTGGACCACAAGGATTGAAACACATATTGTTGGTAGCTAGCTCATCCAGCACATGGCCAGCAATGGAAAAGACAAATGGCCGCCACAAACACATTCACTGGCTCTACACAATGGTTGTCACTGCATGGGCAGCAAAGGAGGCATAGAGAACAAAGACAAAATGGCACCTGCATGCACCCACACACACGGCTCACACTCCTTAGCCAGTAAAGAAGGAGATATGGATAACAAAAACAATGGTGCCTTTAACAAACACATACACAACTTGCCATACAAAATAGAAACCACTGGATGCCCAGCAGAGACAGGGAGAGCAAAGAAAACTGCTGCCCTATCCTTCCTGAAGTACCTAACCTCACCTCTGAAAAAAAAATATTAAAGCACTTGATGAGAAAGTATTGCACAGATATATTTTATTTACCCAAAATGTGTCTGGGCCCGCAAATGGACCTTCCCCACTACCAGTAAATCAGAATCATCTGAAAGGAAAATTAAATAAACTTTAAACATTCCCCAACCACAAACAGCCCAAGGCATCATCAATTACCATTCCAGAATACTTATAAAAATTATAGAAATAAAGTAAACACTAAAAATTGTAGGCAAACACATTGAAAAGAAGGTAGCTCAGAACAACATGTCTGGCTACAGGGAGT
This sequence comes from Lissotriton helveticus, assembly GCF_964261635.1. NCBI lineage: Eukaryota > Metazoa > Chordata > Amphibia > Caudata > Salamandridae > Lissotriton > Lissotriton helveticus. The sequence continues at coordinate 316,866,930 of NC_136060.1, forward strand.
TTTACTCTAGGAGCCACCTCTACCTTAACAATCATCAGACACATGCAGATAAAAAGAAACCTGCATTTTATATTTATCGAAGGCCATCTATCCCCAAGTCCCTAAAATTATTATTTTTTAAATTGTATAGTGCAGCAGCAGAGAGAAAATTTAAAATATATTACAAAATACACCCAAGACATACTGCAGGGTAGACTAGGCCCCAAACAGTTGGGGCCTAGTCTCAGCTCTAATGATGTCTAGGCTGGACTACTAAAACGACCTCCTGACTGGTTTGAACAAAACTCTTCTTACCAAACTGCAGGTCTTGCAGAATTCCGCTGCCTGCCTTATTTTCAAACTCCCAAAATGCACGTCCATAAAGGTGGCCCTAAATTCCCTCCACTGGCTTCCGGTGGACAAGAGAATTAAGTTTAAGGCCCTTTGCATTGACTACAGAGCGCTGCATAAGAAAGGTTCTGCTTATATTATCAACCACTTCTGGTGGTACAATCCCTCAAGAATTCTGCAGTCAGAGTTTCTTCGACTGGTTGAGGTTCCCAAGGTACGTCTCGCCAATTGGGTAGGGAAAAACTGTTTCTACATCACCACCAGACTTTGGAATCAACTGCTACTTCCACTGAAAACTCACCAGACCTGATATCTTTCAGGAAAAGCCTAAAGACCGGGATCCAGATGTAGGTCGCCCAATACCGGTCGGTAACCGTAACTGACCGGTATTAGGCTACTGAGAGGTAGGTGGCCTTAATTGCAAATTCGGTAATTTACCGATTCGGTATTTTAAGGAACCGGTAAATTACTGATTCCTTAAAATACCAAATCGGTAAATTACCGAATTTGCAATGTAGGGAGCACTCAAATGAGTGCTTTTCCCATTTTAGGATTCGTTATTTACCACCAACTACAAGTTGGTGGTAAATAACTAATACCTTTGAAAATGCAAATCTGTGCATTTTCAACTGTGCCATGTGGCAGACATACATGCCTTAGGGCATGTATGTGTGCCACATCTGCACACAAGCACGATTCAGGGGTGCAACAGGGTGTCAAAGTGACATCCTGGCACCCTTGAATGTGTCCCCCATTTTACCGAATCGGTATTTACCGATTCGGTAATTGCCATTCATTCCTATGGGCCTCCAGGCCCATCAGCCTTCAAATACTTAATCATTAATCTTCTTCACTCGATGACTCATGGCCAGATGGAGATAAGGAGGTCAGCGCCTAGACGCCTTCGGGTATCAGTGTGCTATATAAATATATATAAATTAAAAAAAATAAACAACAATACAGTAAAATGTTTAACAAATCTTTACAAAATTCACATAAAACTGAGAAAGTGCATTTTCCCCTAACAATGTAGTGCTACAATGACCCCTACTTCTCCAGACTTTCCAACAACAAACAAAATACCCCAAAAAGGAACAAAAATAGTGATGTCTGCCCTCCTTCAAACAACAAGCTTTTTGGAAAGTAAAGTATTGAACTTACTTGATTTTTTCCTAAAAGTAGAAATTCCACAGGTGTGGATATAGCAGAGACTACAATCAAAAAAATCCAAAATGACCAACGGCTGAACAATGGAGAGGAAGGAGTTTTCAGGACAGGAAGAGTAAGTTGTTATAGTATGTATAGTAGTCTCCCATTCTCCATGGCATTTTCTCCTTTTTAAGAAACAAAAGAAAATGTGTTTCACACTAAACAATTGCCTAAACTGACGAGTTCAGCTAAAATGCAACTTGAAAATATTATTTCAAGTTGATTTTCCAGTCACTAATGTTAGAAGAACTGCTGTTTCCATTCCGATTTGTAGTTTTGTGCTAAGAAATTACACAAACAGTCCACTCAGATAAAAAAAATAACCTGAAATGTTTATTGATAGCCCTCGTAAAAGGAACTGCCACTTGTGTTGGGAAGATGCCACTCGTATTTCTGCTGATCGTGTTGTATCCATGCATATCCTGTTATAATTTCTCCCCGAACTGAGGTATTGGTATGTAGCATGGCATAATGGCATAACCTCAGTGCTACCTAAATGTCCAAAATGTACACCAATTACCCCTACGTAGTTAAAATTATGCCCAGGTCTAGTAAAGTGGTATTCGGCAAAGCTGATATTTGCAAATTCCACTTACAACATACAGAGAATTTACAAAATGTTATTTTATTGTATCAGCAGTATAAAGAAATCCAAATAAAAAGAATGTCCTCTTGTTAATGGGGAACTGCCATAAGTGATACGGCAACCACAGTGGTCATTCTGCTTTGTGACATGGACAGATCTGTGACTTTCAAGATGCAAGCAAGTGCAACGAGACCTGACGAGTTGGGGCTTTCTAGATGGCAATAAATATGATTTTAAGAGGCTTGGCTATCTGCTTTGTGTAATGTGCCAATGAAGAACAACTGGGCAGGCTACAGGTAGCCCAGAACACGGCAGCTAGGTTGGTCTTCAACGCCCCTGCCAGATCTCCATCACGCCCTCTTTTGGACAAACTCCACTGGCTGCCCATCCGCCAGCGGGTTAAGTTCAAAATATGTTGCGTAATCCATAAATGCCTGTTTGGCACTGGCCCCAAATATCTGATGGAAATATTTAAACCCTATGAGCCATGTCGCTCTTTACGCTCCAGGAATCAATCGTTGCTCCAGGTCCCGCGGATCAAAAGGGAAAGGCAGGGTGGTCGAGCACTGTCCTATAGGGGTCCCACTCTCTGGAACACTCTGCCCGTACCCTCAGTCAAAATTCCAACCTTGGAGCATTTAGGAAATCCCTAAAGACATACCTGTTCCCGACAGTTTAAACCCGCATCTTCCTGACAGTCTAAACCCGCATCTCCCTGATTTATTTTCTGGTTTCTGGCAAGAACACAAGCACGGAGATACCCCTTCGGGGGTCGAATTCCTGCGCTACATAAGAAATTAAATAAATAAATAAATAAAGGAAAAATAGACCTTCAAATAGCCGGCAATAAAGATTTTGTGTATTTTAGAGGGCAAATCTCATGGGGCCATATGTATCAACATTTGTAATAACGATTACCTAATTGCGATTTTCAATGAATCACAATTAAGTAATCGCTATTCCAAATGTATGAAACTCCAAGAGTTTCATAAAGCGATTCATAGGGGGTCGTAAATCGATCTACCCCATTAACATTAATGAGGTAGGTCGCAACTTTTGACCCCCTAGGAATTGCTAAAATCACAGGAATGGTCCACCATGTTCATGATTTCTTTTAAATAAAGCAATCTTTTTTATGCAGCTCGTTTTCCTTAAAGGAAAACGGATTGCGTTTAGAAAAAAAAAATAATTGTTCACTTCATTTTTTAAGAGCAGGAAGTGGTCTGTGGGACCAATGCCAGCTCTTAAAAAATGCTTTTGCATACCTTGCGGACCCCTTCCTGTTTGCGAATGGGTTACCACCAACTTAGAGTTGGTGGTAAAATGCGAAAGTTTTGCCACTGCATTCACAGTCACAAAGTATTCATACATACCATTGCAATTTGGTATTCGAAAGGGATGCCCTAAACATGTCCCTTCCAAATACCGAATCGCAAACCTATTTTGTGATTCGCAAAATAGGGTTTGATACATGTGAAAAGCATTTTTTGTGATTGCAAACAGGCCGATTCTGGGAATTGGCCCATTTGCTAACGCAAAAATGCTTGATACATATGGCCTATGGTCTGTAGTTGCATTATAGTCTTGTAAAGTTGACATTTAAAATTTTAAAATGCCCAAATATATTGTAGCAATTATATTAATTGTGTTATATCGGTTTCATTTGTTTGTACAGGAAAACACATTTTGTGAAAAGATAATAACATCTAATCTAATCTATTTAGCTTTTAGCCATTCTCATCTTCAGCTTACTGCTGTAATTGTATACTTTTTTTTTCCAAACAAATAGTGCATTAGATTCTTGTGGAACTGCTGCCTGTATTTAAAAACAGTCTCTTGGAATACTGGAAGGGGCCACCTCTGAGTCCGGTGGATTGGTATGCTCCTATAATCTCCTCCAGTTAGTGGCTTTCTCGGAATGTACTTCCTAGCCTCTGTGGAGAAGCTGTAAAATCAACGGTATTTCCCAGTCTTAAATGGTTTGTGTTATTATATTTTAAAGCTTTACAGTGAAGATTAGTAAAACCAATTTGGTATCATACTGTTGTGGCATTTAGTGTGAAGCCTGCCTGTACAATGCACACAAAGTATCATGAGGAATCGGAGCTAAATGTAGCCCTGAAAAATAAGTTAATAAATAAATAATAAATATTTTTCTTCATGGTAAATAGTTCTGAAGGGGCAAACCTGAAATTCTTACCTGCAAATATGAACCCCTTGGTGGGGTAGCCTCAGTACATTGTCCCTGCTCCCTGAATATCAAAAGAATGATTGAAGGCCCTTAAAGTTCTTGCAGAGAAAGTCACTACTGTTCCATCCTAGTCTACTGCCCCTCGGTTCCTCAGGACAGGCTTCAGGCATCAATTCTTTCTGCTGTCAAGGCTCTCTCTGTCCCAATTGGACAGCTGCGCATTCATAAGAGTAGGGAGCTGTTGTGCCATTTGTTTCCTTGTAGCAGCAACAGGAGGCTGATCAGTTACCCTCAGATAGCAGCTTTAATTATTGCATACCAGCAGTCAGGGGTCCTTCAGTCTTTCAGTAGCAGTTTTGTTTTTTCCAAATGTTTCTTACCATATACAGGAATGCACAAAGAGTTTTGTGGGAGGTGGCAGTCTATTTCAGTGTACTAGTCTGTGGTTGGAGAATTCTTAAACCCATTCCTGGCAACTTTCTCATAGTAATGCATCTCATTTACCACCACAGGGCATTTTCCAAATCACTGCAAACCTTCTCATAGACACTCATTCAACATGGCCCTAGCTTTCCTCCCTCTAAAAACACACGCTACAGGAATGGGGTAACCTCTCCTCTCCCAGTACTGAATTGGATTTCATTGTTTGTGGAAAGCACAAACAAAAAGTGCAGGTTGGCTGTGGCAATGAATTTTTTCAGTTCTTGAGACTCCCGTTTGAGAGCAACACTTCATAGGGAAGAGGTGCTAAAGCAGCCCTTTGTCCTTTCAGTTTTGAAGGCCATACTCTCCAGGAGGTGTGTTGTTGTCACCTGTTCTGGAGTGTGTATTATAGTCTCTGGAGCAGGGCTACAGGGCAAAGAGATAAGGCGGGCTGGCATCGGTCACGCCGAGGGTATGGCGGTCATGCCGGCCCCTGACGACCTGGGAGGCGGGCCTGTTGCACAGAGCAGTGACGCGACAGGCGCGCCTCAAGCCTGACTGATTGTGGGTCCAAGGCATGACCCAGAAGTGATGCAAATCACTTCCGGGTCACGTAAGTGGCCAGCACCAGGTTGGCTAGAACCGGTCTGGGGAAAAACTGGCCATAAAGCCTGGGGAGCAGAGAAATCGTCCTCTTTGCAATTTGAGCTCCCCAGCTTACGAAACCAGCCTCACTTGGAGGCTGCTATTTTAATTCTTCTCTTTTTCAGGTCAGCCTTATGGTCCGTCGGAAGGTCTCCTCGTGACACGCAAGGATTGTGGACCCAGATGGGACGGCGGCGCGGCTTGTGCTACCCCTGTATTTTGTCTTACAGGTCAGCGGAAGCAGTGGAGCGGAAGCAGTGGGCAGGGAGAGACAATTGGTGCCCCACGGGAGCGCTCAAATGGGTATAACGTACGTTACAGGGGATCAGCGGTCCGGCACTCCTAGCGAGGGGCTCGGGTTAGTGTGCTTGGTAAAAGAAGGGGGCTGCGGGCTTTAGCGAGGTTCCGCTTTGTGTCGTTAACTGTGCGGTTGTTTCGGAGCCCCGTTTGTAGCAAACCCTGTTGGTATCTTTGAGTGCGTATGAGAGTGAGCACACTTTGGGGCATGTATGGTAAATAAAGGGAGCAGGCTGCGGGTTTTTCCAGGAGGTTCCGGTTCATTGTTTGACTGTGCGGTTTCAGATTAAAGGGATCCCCTTTTGTATTGCGCATTGTCTTTTTAAGCGTGTGTAACTTTGAGCGCCTGCACCATCCAGCGGCAGCATTCATTTTACTGTCGGCACTGGGTGAGCGCACGTCTCGTGTTACAGACACATTCAGTGACCGGCTTAGTATCGTGCAAAAGGGGGTACAAATGATTACGCGGTGTGTACGCGGTAGTGTACAGTAGTACACATTACATTAAAGTGTGGACAGCGACTTTAGGGCTAGTGGGGGCCTGCAAAAGATCAAAACATTTCTTGACACTGGTCCATCAACATTAGCCCAGCACAACACACTGTGTGAAGTACAGCTGATAGTGATCCATTTGGCAAACAGCAATTTGTGAGTCACACCTGGGTTTGGTGTTGACCAGGCGGGGGGACTGCACTAGATCTTTTATTTTTCCTCTGCTACAGTGAACAAGCATCAAGGGTCCCATCAACCAGGACAAAGGTATTAAGGAGTCAATTCCACAACTGGAACAACACACAAGATAATCAAGGGGGTCACAGACAGGCCTGCACTTCACCACTTCTGTGAGCCGACAGGCTGAGATTACTCGCCTAACCCACCGGATTAGCTAGTGTGGCGCGGCTCTGGTTGCGTGGGTGCTTACGGCCGGTTGTGTACCTCCAACAGTGTAAGGTAAGGGCCTGGGCGGTGGTACCAGGCCTGAAATCATTGTGGGGAGATTGTTTCCATTGTGTGTCATTGCCAGATTGAATGTGTTTAAATAGGGCTAGCATTGTATACGCAGTGGTAGTCTAAGCACTTTCAAAGTAATCTGCAGAGTGTTAAGCAGCAATGGCCATTAAAATGAGGCGGGCGATGAGCGCTCTTGCATGGAATACATGATGGAGACAATGATGCGCAAGATGGTTACCATGGATAGTAGATGGAAAAAAGTGGATAAACTGGGGCAGAACCTTGCAGACCACAGAGAGAAGGTGGAAGGTCAAGGGGGGGTTTGGAGAGGCCCAGGCGAACCATAGTACCCCCCATGCCCAGGGGAGAATTAGATCCCCCTACTAAGTGGGTTAGGCCCAAGAAAGGGGGTACAAAGCCTAAAGCACCAGTGCCAGTTTCTCAGCCCAGGGATGAAGAGGAGGTGCCCGGTCCATCTGAAGTGGTGCTGCTAGGAGAGCTTCCAGTTGGTGCCCCAGTCCCGGCTGTACCCGCGGGGGTAGTCCCTCTGGGGTGTTCTTCAGGAGTGATTCCTCTGGGAGGTGTTCCTTTTTTTGCCCCCCGGTACAGGTCGTTCCTGTGGGGGTGGTTCCAGTGGCTACGGAGGGTAGGGTCCCAAAGGATACCCCAGCGGGCGCCAACCCGGTCCCATCAGATTTAGTGGCACATTTAATGCAGTTCTCCCTTGGTTGGGAAGAGCAGGGATGTTGTCAGTATTAGTGGGGGCGAAAGAAATGGGGGAGGACCCAGTGACAGAAGCAAGGAAGATGGTAGCTCAGTATGTTGCAACACCTGGGGGATTGCTAGGTGGGAGACAGGGTACTCCTTCTCTTCCCAACCCAACCAGTTGGGTTCCTCCACTTGAAGTCAACAAGGTAGTGCCGGTGGTATGCCAGGTGATGGAGAAGTTGACAGAGCCTGCTAGAACGAGTTCAGTAGGTAAGCAGGTGACATTGCCAATGCTGGGTGTGGGTGAATCATGTACCGGGAGAGAGAATGTGGCTAGACACGTGACACGGGAGGTGAAAGAACTCATATGGTCAGGCAGTTATGTTAGTATGTTCTCTTTGCTCTTGGATGAAAGAGAAAGGAAAGAAGTTAAGAAACAGAAGGACGGGATGCTCCCTAGAGAAGGGGCAACTGAATTGTTAACATTCAGGGTTGAAGAGATGTTGAATAACTGGATCAGGGGTTTCTCTGTATTCATGGCAGTGATGGCAGAACATTTTCCTAGCATACAGGCACAGATGGCATGTTATCAGAACCCCATTACTATGGCTCATGACAAATATGGGGGAGTGGTTGGAAGCAGTATGACATTGACTTCAGGAGGGCTAAGTCAGCTGACCCAGCCCATTCCTGGGACCAGGTCAACACAATATCCTGGTTGGATCAGTTTGGGGCAGCACAGCCCAATAATCAGTTTTGTACAGTGCAATCTAATAACAGGGGACAGGCAGCCAAACCCTTTCAACCCTTTCAGCCCTTTTGGCCTCCCCAAAACACAGGCCCTGCCAATAGCCCAGGTAGCCGGGGAGGACGGAAGGGGACATGTTGGGATTTTAATAGGCGGACATGCACCAGGACACCAGGTACATGCAAGTTGAAACATGCCTGCTCTATCTGGGCTAACCCATCACACCCAGAGTCCAACTGTCTCAAGAAGTCTAGAGATAAAGGAAGGAGGAAACAGGAATGAGGGTAGGGTACACAAAGTGGCACACTCACCCATTGACATAACGGCTATGACCCCTTGGCTGAACAAGTACCCTTGTCATTCCACTGCTAGGACTCTCCAAGAAGGTTTCATGTATGGGTTTAGGATCCCTGCACCTGACTATGTGGGGGTACCTGAATACAAAAATCAACTTTCAGTTAGGACTAATCCAGGCATGGCGGCAACAAAGATTTCTAAAGAACTACGCCAGGGCAGAATAATGGGGCCATTTGACTGCATCCCGGTACACAATTTTACCTGCTCCACTTTGGGGGTGGTCCCCAAAAGAGAGGAGGGTGAGTTCAGGTTGATTCACAATCTATCTGCACCTAAAGGCAACTCATTGAATGATGTCGTCAGATACGAGATTTGTAGCGCTAAAAATGCGTCCTTTGACCAGGTGGTGGAAATGCTTAGGGCCCTGGGCCCTGGTGGATTGCTGGTGAAATCTGATATTGCGTCTGATTTTCATTTGTTGCCAGTTCACCCTGCGGACTTTTACTTGCTGGGATTTCAGTTTCAAGAAAAATTCTACATGGATATGTGTATGCCCGTGGGGTACTCGGTCTCCTGTGCTTACTTTGAAAAACTTTGGTACATTTTTGGAATGGGGTTTTAGACAGGTGGCTTGGCATCCGTTTGTCATGCACTATCTGGACGACTTTCTTATCCTGGGGCTAACGGGCTCCCTGAGGGGTGCGTGGGCACTGCAGGAATTCTGAATGCTCAAAAAACAAGACAGTGGGGCCAACAGCAACGATAGAATTCTTAGGCATTGAGTTAGATTCAGTCCAAGGGCGTTTCCAGTTACCGGCAGACAAGATTAAAAAAATCAGGACAGCATTGTAGCAATGCCTCACCAAGGATAAAGTTACCTTGCATCAGTTACAGCGGACCGTAGGGCATTTAAACTTTTCTCTCAGAGTGATACCAATAGCATGACTATTCTACAGCTCCATCTCCCAGGCCATGGCCTGTCTTAAAGAAAAGCACCACCACACCAGGCTGTCGGCTGAGGTTAGGCAGGACATGCAGATTTGGATGGCATTCCTGCAGGACTTTGACGGCAGGGTAGTGTGGCCCGGTCCACCCACTACCTCTGCAGAGTTAGGTTTAACGACTGACACTGCGGGTAGTGTGGGATTTGGCACCATCCTTGGTAATGAGTGGGTGGCAGAGTAGTGGCCAGCATCATGGGTGCAGAATGGGCTAACAGCTAACATTGGTTTCTTGGAATTGTTTCCTATCTGGGTGGTCTTAACAGTTTGGCCTGAGAGACTGCGTAATCAATCAGTGGTGTTTTTGTCTGACAACATGACTGTAGTCGAATGCATCAACCAACAAGCAGCACGGTGACAAATTATTTTCCACCTGTTAAAAGAGATAGTGCTGTTGTGTATGAAAGGGAACATACTGTTTAGGGCTAAACATGTGCCAGGTGTGTTAAGTTATGCTGCTGATGCACTCTCTCGCTTCAAGATGAAGGTCTTCAGAGCACACTTCCCCTCTGCAGAAGCGAATCCAACATCCTTCCCAGAAGTACTTTGGCAGATTGGTGACCCCAACTACCGAACCTCGTGGCAGCTAGCCTAGCTCCCAGGACCAGGAAAGCTTACGAAGGGGCTTTTTGGGCTTATTGTACGTTTCTGGGAGGGATTGGACAGAGAAGTGGCATGAGACAGGGGTACTCCTGCGTTACTTGGGTGCTTTAAACAAAGAGCGGCGTTCAGTGGCCATGAGTCATGTGGCAGCAATCTCTTTCTTTGTGCAAACTAGAGACAAGGGAGATCCCACTAATAGCGTCACAGTTAGGAAGGCTTTAAAAGGATGGCAGCGCATCCAAGGGTCAGCACCGGACTCAAGACGTCCAATAGGGGTGGAGTTGCTAACATCCTTACTGGGGGTGCTCAACACGGTTTGCGGCACCATGGGGGAAGCTCTACTGTTCAGGGTGGCCTTTTCATTAGCCTTTTATGGTGCTTTTAGGATAGGGGAATTGGTGGCCCAGAATAAACAGGATGTGCAAGGGGGTCTACAGTTGGACCATGCAAAAGTACAAGGCGATGCATTATTGATATCCATTAGGAAGTCCAAAACAGACCAAGAGGCTTGTGGTGAGGGGATAGTGCTGCATCGGGCACATGGTAATCCTTGCTGCCCCATAGCACAGTTTGAGGCATTTTTACAGCATTGACCTAGTACAAGGGGGGGACATTGTTAATCCATGCTGATGGTACCCCGCTCACCAGGTTTGAGTTGAAAAGAGTAATGGATATGGATTTGCAGCAGGCAGGTTTGGATCCTAGTTGTTTTGGAACTCATTCTTTCAGAATAGGGGCTGCCACTGAGGCGACGGCAAGAGGTTTTCACAGCAGCAATGTCAAAAGGATTGGGAGGTGGTCCTCCAATTGTTATAAACGCTCTGTATGGCTGCACATGTTGTGAGTAGGACGTTTGCATGATGCTGATGCATGTTTTACTCTGCTTCAATTCACAGTTTCTCAAACCTGTCATGCAGGGGGGAAACTAGTGGCAGCCCATCAGCAGCTACCACCAACGCAAGGACATGCACATCCATCGGAACCAGGACCAAATGTTGTTTGGATTATTGGCCATTCATATGTGAGACATTTGAAGGCATTTTTATTTTCAGGGAATTACAAATCCAGGGTCAAGCGGACTGGTTTTAGGGTCTCATTGCATGGCAAAGGGGGTCTCTGCTTGAGTCAGTTCAGGGGTTTTGTAAGGGACTTGCTGAGCAAGGGTGGGCCTCCCCCTAGTATCATTAACTTGCACCGGGGAGGGAATGATCTGGTGAATCTGGGTAGAAGAGGGCTAGTGGAATCTATTAATCACGGAGGTGGGTTGGTTAGCTAAAACATGCCAAGGATGCATCATAGTATGGTCACAGATGGTACCCAGATGTCAATTGAGGGGGGTAGTCTGTGAGGGCACTGAACCACTCAGCAAGGAGGATCAAAAACAAGCTAAGAGGTTGTTTAAGTCTCCTCAGTTACAGACGATCGCCCACGGGTGCATCGGGGGGAGCCGTGCTTCTTAAAAGACAGTGACCATTTGTCAAAAGTAGGTAATGCAATCCTCTTCGAGAATCTTCTGGCATGGTTAAGGGGTTTCATGAATAGGACATGACCTTCTAGATAGCATATTAGGGGGTGCCAGATAGTCGGTCAACTATGCAGGCCTGTGGCGGTAAGGTCATGATTGGTGAGCAGTAAATTTAAGGTCCTTAGAGGGCGGCGCTATTCTTGAATGGGGTCGCCCAAGGGGGAGGGACAAGTGATCCCTCGTAGAACTCCAGGGGCAGTTACAGCCTGGTTGGCCGGTTGGGTGCGGGGGAGTGGGGAGTTACGCTTTTTCTCGGCTGGTTGGCTACCCCGCAAATGCCCATTGGTGCCGGTAAAGAGCACAGAACTGCAAGGGCTCCTTATGGAGATAGTATACAGAGCGTATGGGGGTAACCGGGGGGGAGTACCCTCATGGTGAACGGGCCCTCTGCGCATGCTCACTCCGGCTGGAGGGCAGGCTTAATTTGATAAGGATCTGACACCAGTTATTGAACTTGCCGTAGGCTCAAATATGGATACGCATAAAAGTAATTGCCATTGTGACTATTGATGATGATATGTTTAGATTCAGATAGGAATAACTTGTATTAGAGTTATGTTGAAGTTAGCCATCTGACATCTGTACCTATCAATGTAATCAATGTAAATTTGATGTTTTCTGCGTAATTTTGTAAATATTGTTAATATTAATTGTTTTAATTGTTTGTTAAGAAATAGGGCCGGGGTTTATCTACGACCCCCTTTTCCAAAGAAACTCTTGTTCTTGATATTATGTGGGTCTTGACAAGGGAGGAGGGGTTATAGGTAGTACCAGGCCATAGAGAAAAGGCGTGCCAGCATCGGACACGCCGAGAGTATGGAGGTCGTGCCGGCCCCTGATGACCCGGGAGGCGGGCCTGTCGCACACAGCAGTGACACAACAGGCATGCCTCAAACCTGATTGGTCGTGGGTCCAAGGCATGACCCAGAAGTGATGTGAATCACTTCCAGGTCACGCGAGTGGCCAGCACCAGGCCGGCTAGAACCGGTCTGGTGAAAAATTGGCCAAAAAAAGGCAGGAGAGCAGAGGAATCGTCCTCTTTGCAATTTGCGCCCTCAAGCTTGAGAAACTAGCCCCGCTAGGAGGCTGCTATTTTAATTCCCCACCCACCATCCCCTAAAGCAAAGATTTTGTAGTGTATGATTTGTTTCCATACTGTGTTGTGTTATGTCAAGTAACATGTTTTTTTTCCTTTTTAATGTAATATATTGTCGTATTTTAGTGCAATTCCTTGGTCAGGCAGTAAGGTCATGATTGGTAAGCAGTAAATGTAAGCTCCTTAGAGGGTGGCGCCATTCTTGAATGGGGTTGCCCAAGCGGGAGAAACAAGTGGTCCCTCCTAGAACTCCAGGGGCAGGTACAGCCTGGTTGGTTGGATGGGTGCGGGGGAGTGGGGAGTTACGCTTTTCCTAGGCAGGTTGGCCACCCACACGTGCACAATGGTGCCAGTAAAGGAAGCAGAACTGCAAGGGCCCCTTATGGAGATAGTATACAGAGCATATGGGGGTAACCGGGGGGGAGTACCCTCACGGTGAACGGGCGAACTCCGGCTGGAAGGCGGGCTTAATTTGATAAGGATCTGACACCAGTTATTCACCTTGCCGTAGACTCAAATATGGATATGCAGAAAAGTAATTGCCATTATGATTATCCATGATGATATGTTTAGATTCGGATAGGAATAACTTGTATTAGAGTTATGTTAAGGTTAGCCATCTGACATCAGTACCTATCAATGTAATCAATGTCAATTTGATGTTTTCTGCATAATTTTGTAAATATTTTTATTATTAATTGTTTTAATTGTTTGTTAATAAATACATACGGGGGTTTTCTACGACCCTCTTTTCCAAAGAAACTCTTGTTCTTGATATTATGTGGGTCTTGACAAGGGAGGAGGGGGTATAGGTAGTACCAGGCCATACTGGTATTACACTAGTTTGGCTTCAGGGAGCACAAAGTGCCGTTTCTAAAAGGTGAGCTTTAACTACAATTATCACAAACTACTTTTGCCATTGAATTCGATTTTTGCTTGAAAGAACTTTAGAATATTTCTCGTGTATCTTTCCAAGATGAGTTATCAAGTTTGATTTTTATTCACAATCAAGCAAGCTCCTGGAATATGTCAATTTACCTACACAGCAACACATAGCCTTTAACAACTAATAAATATGGGGATTTAGTGCCAGAAGTAAGATAATTGTTGCAAAAATTAGTTGCAATTTGAGAACAGTCTTTGCCTGACCAGTATTTAATTTGACAAAACAACCTAAGTACTAATATGTTGGTTCATTAAATTCCAAATCAGAGCGTTTTGCAGTCCAACCTACCTAATTAATATTTATCAGGGAAGTCGCAAATTGCAACTCACTCCAACTGGTCACAATCACTGTGATGGTGGCCAGCAATTGACAGCAGACCACCATGCCCGTAATTGCTTTTACATCAAGTAGATTTTTTTTAAGTAGCCCCATTTTCTTACAGGAAACAAGGATGTTTTAAAAGTTTTGCATTATTATTTAAAGGAAATACGCAATCTGAATGTATTTCTGATGTGTCTGGAAACACCATTCAAAAGGCCCAAGATTTCACAATTGGGAAAACATGATTCAAATTCCAAAAGAATATTTTAATCTCAAGTACTACTTTCAGATTGTTTGATTTCCATTGATTCTAATTAATGGAAACAGAAGAATAACACGCACTGTGAATGCAATCGTTCCGTAGCGCCACTTTGATTTCAATATTTTCAAACTAGAAATTGTTTTGCAATGAAGTTGAAGTCATTCAAAATGAGGCACTTGGGCGTTTTCCAAAAATACAACACCAGTTCATTCACATCCCAGTTGATTAGGGGCAGATGGCTCAGTTATGTAAACTTGTTTATTTTGGTTTCCTTGCAATATGCAAACATTATTCATACACATAAAGTGCCAGACAGCTTACGGTAACACCACTTTTAATTAGGCTGTTTGTGTTGGCCCACAACACAGCCCTAGATTTGTGAGCAGAGTAGAAGCTAAAACATTACTACTGTGGTAACAGTCTCAAACAAGCATAGTCAAAGACAATATGTCTGATGTTGGGTCCCAAGCCTTCTGGCTGTTCTTGGTTTGTTTTGTCATGGTTTTTGCAAACCTCTATTGTTTGGGAATATGCTGGGCCATCAGTCTAAATACAAATTGCTACAGACAAAAAAGTTTTTGGGATCTCACAAAAACGACACATTTTCATAGTACTCCATAGGTACTGAAGGCTGCGACTTTGTGTGTGGATGAGTTACTTGTGAAAGGCACGTTGCTGTAACTCGTAGTGAAGTCAGCCAATGGCTGAAGTGGGCTGAAGGATTAACCCTTAATGCATGGTGGAGTGAGTGAAAGAAAAATGTGAATTACATCTGCCACAGATGAATTGATGACTTCTGGCTGAAAACTCTATAAGTAACTATGTTTTATTTTACACATAATTGAAGTACAATCAAAATGTCTTGGCTAACACAGGCCTAAAAAAAGTCACTTAGGGGTCGATTACGATGGCGGACGGAAGGACGACCGCCAGCCGCGGTCAGTCTGTCCGCCATATTAGGATGGGAAGCACTGTCAAATGTCCGTACGCCGCGGAAGAGCACGCACCGCCGCGGAACTACACCCGACCCCGTGGCGGACGTAACCAATCCAGAGACACCGGCGTCTCCGACCATCCTCTAAATCACGATGGCGGAAAACACACATCAAATCGCTGCGGAAAAACAACCTGCCTGAACACTGCGGATTCAACACAGCGGAGATACAACACATTGCAGAGATACCCACCACAGGAAGATCGCCGGCATAGACCCAGCGCTACACGCATTACCGATACTCTTCGTGCTCCACCACCAGCAAGTCATGGACCGTCGCCGATGACGACACAGGTACGCCAACACACCAATTGCTGTCTGAAGGGGAGTACCTACCTGGGCCGTGACTTGGGGAGGGGGAGGATCATGTAGTGGGGAAAAAGCATTTACGATAGCACCAATATATCAACAATGCAAAGAGCCAACCAGGAATGACAAAGACACATCACTACACATGATTGACTTGCTTTATTGCACATAATAGGGGTATAATCCTAGAGTAGCCAAGAGCATGGGCACTGGGTAAAACAGAGCAGGTACATCAGAGGCAGCACATGAGAGGGCACAATGCAGTATCATAACAGCAACAGGGCAGTGTCCATAACAGAGCAGGTACATCTGAGGCAGCACATGAGTAGGGCAACAAGCATCAACAGTCCATGGCACAGAACAGGTACATCAGAGGCAGCACATGAGAGGGGCTAAGTGCATCAACAGTCCATGGCACAGAACAGGTACATCAGAGGCAGCACAAGAGAGGGGCTAAGTGCATCAACAGTCCATGGCACAGAACAGGTACATCAGAGGCAGCACATGAGAGGGGCTAAGTGCATCAACAGTCCATGGCACAGAGCAGGTACATCATGAGAGGGGCTAAGTACATCAAAAGTCCATGGCACAGAACAGGTACATCAGAGGCAGCACATGAGAGGGGCTAAGTGCATCAACAGTCCATGGCACAGAGCAGGTACATCAGAGGCAGCACATGAGTAGGGCAACGAGCATCAACAGTCCATGGCACGGAACAGGTACATCAGAGGCAGCACATGAGAGGGGCTAAGTGCATAAACAGTCCATGGCACAGAACAGGTACATCAGAGGCAGCACATGAGAGGGGCTAAGTGCATCAACAGTCCATGGCAAGGCACAGGTACATCAGCGGCAGCACATGAGAGGAGCTAAGTGCATCAACAGTCTATGGCAAGGCACAGGTACATCAGAGGCAGCACATGAGAGGGCACAATGCAGTATCAGAACAGTAACAGGGCAGTGTCCATGACAGAGCAGGTACATCAGAGGCAGCACATGAGAGGGGCTAAGTGAATCAACAGTCCATGGCACAGAGCAGGTACATCAGAGGCAGCGCATGAGAGTGGCTAAGTGCATCAGCAGTCCATGGCACAGAGCAGGTACATCAGAGGCAGCACATGAGAGGGGCTAAGTGCATCAACAGTCCATGGCACAGAACAGGTACATTAGAGGCAGCACATGAGAGGGGCTAAGTGCATCAACAGTCCAT
Source organism: Lissotriton helveticus (assembly GCF_964261635.1). Classification (NCBI taxonomy): domain Eukaryota; kingdom Metazoa; phylum Chordata; class Amphibia; order Caudata; family Salamandridae; genus Lissotriton; species Lissotriton helveticus. Next base: position 316,883,582 of record NC_136060.1, read on the forward strand.
GGCACAGAGCAGGTACATCAGAGGCAGCACATGAGTAGGGCAACGAGCATCAACAGTCCATGGCACAGAGCAGGTACATCAGAGGCAGCACATGAGTAGGGCAACGAGCATCAACAGTCCATGGCACAGAACAGGTACATCAGAGGCAGCACATGAGAGGGGCTAAGTGCATCAACATTCCATGGCACAGAGCAGGTACATCAGAGGCAGCACATGAGAGGGGCTAAGTGCATCAACAGTCCATGGCACAGAACAGGTACATCAGAGGCAGCACATGAGAGGGGCTAAGTGCATCAACAGTCCATGGCAAGGCACAGGTACATCAGAGGCAGCACATGAGAGGGCACAATGCAGCATCAGAACAGCAACAGGGCAGTGTCCATAACTGAGCAGGTACATCAGAGGCAGCACATGAGAGGGCACAAAGCAGTATCAGAACAGCAACAGGACAGTGTCCATAACAGAGCAGGTACATCAGAGGCAGCACATGAGAGGGCACAATGCAGTATCAGAACAGCAACAGGGCAGTGTTCATAACAGAACAAGTACATCTGAGGCACCACAAGTAAGCGGGTCAAGCGCCCCGTCCCATGGACATTTATAATGCAAGGGTGGTTACAATGGACAAGCTAGACACCAAGTCCAATGACATGTGAGTGATGGGAGCTACACCTCACAGCACAGAATCTGGTGGTCTGCTTGACCTAGTCGCCTCGGACACACTGCCAGCACCAGAAACAGGAGTGTGAGACACAGCCACAGCTCTAGTGACTGACACATGAGCCATAGACCCAGACACACTGCCAGCACCAGAAACAGGAGTGTGAGACACAGCCACAGCTCTAGTGACTGACACATGAGCCATAGACCCAGACACACTGCCAGCACCAGAAACAGGAGTGTGAGACACAGCCACAGCTCTAGTGACTGACACATGAGCCACAGACCCAGACACACTGCCAGCACCAGAAACAGGAGTGTAAGACACAGCCACAGCTCTAGAGACTGACACATGAGCCATAGACCCAGACACACTGCCAGCACCAGAAACACGAGTGTGAGACACAGACACAGCTCTAGTGACTGATACATGAGCCATGGACCCAGACACACTGCCAGCACCAGAAACACGAGTGTGAGACACAGCCACAGCTCTAGTGACTGACACATGAGCCATAGACCCAGACACACTGCCAGCACCAGAAACAGGAGAGTGAGACACAGCCACAGATGTAGTGACTGACACATGAGCCATAGACCCAGATACAGGATTGTGAGACACAGCCACAGCTCTAGTGACTGACACATGAGCCCTAGACCCAGACACACTGCCAGGACATGTCCCTGTACAGTGACCAACAAATACCATGCCAGCATCTGAGACATGAGAGTGGCGGACACACACAGTGCCAGTACCTGAAACAGGAGAGGGCACAACTGACACAGTGCTACTACATGAGGCATGACAGCGAACAACAGACACAGTGCCACTATCTGACACATGAGAGTGAACTGCAGCTGACCCACTAGGACCACTGAAATGATGAGCCACAGGGCTGTATGGGCCAGGAGGCAGGGTGGCTCTGGGAGCTGGTGACAGCTGTACTGGAGCGACATTGGGGTGGTCAGGTGTCACTGGTGTGTGTCTCCGTTTCTTTGGGATATGTAGGGGCACACAGGACATGACAGGACTGGTAAGTGGTGTGGCCTCATCAGAAACATCACCCATCAAAGGTGCATCATGTGCTGGTGGGGGTCTGCTCTCTGGGGACGTGCTGGACCCTGCTTGACGTTTGCTGTGGCCCTGCCTTCTGCCCTCTGCATCATGTGTAATGGGGGATGAAACTTGGGAGTGTCCCTGGCCTTGGGAGGTGCCCTTTCCTTTGTAGTGTCCTTGTCCTTGGGAGTGTCCCTGGCCTTGGGAGGTGGCCTTTCCTTTGTAGTGTTCTTGTCCTTGGGAGTGTCCCTGGCCTTGGGAGGTGCCCTTTCCTTTGTAGTGTCCTTGTCCTTGGGAGTGTCCCTGGCCTTGAGAGGTGCCCTTTCCTTTGCAGTGTCCTTGTCCTTGGGAGTGTCCCTGGCCTTGGGAGGTGCCCTTTCCTTTGAGGTGTCCTTGTCCTTGGGAGTGTCCCTGGCCTTGGGAGGTGCTTTTTCCTTTGTAGTGTCCTTGTCCTTGGGAGTGTCCCTGGCCTTGGGAGGTGCCCTCTCCTTTGTAGTGTCCTTGTCCTTGGGAGTGTCCCTGGCCTTGGGAGGTGCCCTTTCCTTTGTAGTGTCCTTGTCCTTGGGAGTGTCCCTGGCCTTGGGAGGTGCCCTTTCCTTTGTAGTGTCCTTGTCCTTGGGAGTGTCCCTGGCCTTGGGAGGTGCCCTTTCCTTTGAGGTGTCCTTGTCCTTGGGAGTGTCCCTGCCCTTGGGAGGTGCCTTTTCCTTTGTAGTGTCCTTGTCCTTGTGAGTGTCCCTGGCCTTGGGAGGTGCCCTTTCCCTTGTAGTGTCCTTGTCCTTGGGAGTGTCCCTGGCCTTGGGAGGTGCCCCTTCCTTTGTAGTGTCCTTGTCCTTGGGAGTGTCCCTGGCCTTGAGAGTACCTTTTGAGGGGGGTGCCTGTGTTACATGTGAATCCCTGTCCCCCAAAACCCCTTAAGGATCCTGTGTGTCAACTCCAGGGTAGCTGATGTCATGTTCGCTGAAAGATTTCCTTGTCCTAGGGGATGGTGTCTGGGCCCTCCGTGCCCTGCCTTGCTGCCTGTGGCTGCTTCTAGTGCAATACCCAGAAAATGAGACCTGGTCTGAAATCTCACTCTCCCCTGACACATCAAGTGGTGTGGATGGGGAACTGAAGTAGTACCTTGTCCATGCGACTGTAGAATGGCTGCAGACACTGTGTTTGCCAATGACTGAACTGTTCTGTGGAGACCAGCAACATCGCCATGCATCCCCTCCATGAATGCTTCCACCCGCCCCAACTTCCTATCGTGGTCTTGGAATGCATTGATCATGTTAGTCTGCCCTACACACAGCTGTGTCGGAGCAGATCAACAGCCTCAGCACAAAGTGCACTTTGTGTCACAGGGGCAGGGGGCAGCGGTGTCTGCACCGAAGGCAACTCTGCTCCCCCTACTCTGGCGAGCACGAGCAGTACTTGTTGCAGTTGGTGGCAGTGTGGGCCCTGTGTGCTGTGTACCGACTGAAGGTGTTGATTGCCCACTCCCTGTGTCTACCAACAGTGCTGACTCACCACCACTGTCTGAAGATGAGGATGATGGTGTCTCCACATGTGAGTCCTCAGGGACAGTTCTGTCCCCCTCTCCGGGGCTGCTCTCTTCAGTCTCAGTCTGCATGTGTGTGATCTCGGATCCGGATGCATTGCCACCACTCATCTCCGTCGTCTGTGAGTCAGTGCCCTCTGCCAAAGCTGAAAGAGAGAGAAAAGAGGTTTACCTAAGTGCCACACTCATGTACTGAAGGTTACAAAATCAAAACTTTCCTCACAGTCGACTAACATGTAGCACCCATCGTGCACACGAACTACCCCTTCCAGACATCCTCATGACAAAGAACTGGGGGTGCCTGTGAAACATGTACATCAAACAAACAGGGCAAGTGCATGCAGACCACCACACATGTGATGCCATGGGACCACAGACCTCAGCGGCATGTCCTGGGACCCTGCACTACAATGCAACTGGTATGTCCACCTGGCGGACATGGATGCTAACGCTCACTCCGCTAATGGCACCAACATGCAATTGCAGCAAAACCTACGCACCACGGATGTCACTACTGTGTGTGAGCACCAATACATGCATGCACGCACAAGTCACAGACACATACAGTCTGCCTACCGCTAGTTTGCTGTTAATCCCCTCTCAGCCGGGCGGACAGGTCAGGATGCGTCACAGCTATGATACTGTGCATTAGAGGGTCATGGTGCGTCGTGCAAGCCGGGTTGATCTTGGAATCAGCCCCAGTGTCATCTCCGCCACATTCTTGCTGAGCCTGGAGATGTCGTCCCAGCGCTTGTGGCAGAGTGTGTGTCGTCTATCGCACACCCCTACTGCCCGTACATCACGTGCTATGGTCCTCCACACAGCCTTGCGAAGGTGCAGCTTGACCTACCATGATGGGAGACAGACACGAGGGGAACGTCAGTGGACAGTTGGACATTCACAAACATAGTCACAACACGTATCTTTCAGCAGCCATGCACAGTACAACACATGTGAAGGTCCCACAGCACACCGCCAAGCTTGCAGAAGCCAGGAGTCAGTGACCACCTCATGCACACCAACATGTCCCCCACTGCACTTACCACCTGTCCGGGGGCACCGTAGAGCCGTTCATAGTGGCGGAGCACACCGTCCACAAGGACATCCAGCTCCCCTGCGGTGAAGGGACGAGACCGGATCTCTCACACTCTCGGCATGGCAAGGTCCTGGATTGTGGCACTACAGCAGCAGTTGTTGGATAGCTCAGCAGCAGCAGGTCGAGGTGATGGGTGCAGGCAGCAGTTGTTGGATAGCTCAGCAGCAGCAGGTCGAGGTGATGGGTGCAGGCAGCAGTTGTTGGATAGCTCAGCAGCAGCAGGTCGAGGTGATGGGTGCAGGCAGCAGTTGTTGGATAGCTCAGCAGCAGCAGGTCGAGGTGATGGGTGCAGGCACCAGTTGTTGGATAGCCCAGCAGCAGTAGCAAGCCGAGGTGATGGTCGCAGGCAGCAGTGGCTGGAAGCAGTGTATGTGTGCTGCTTAAATTCACACATTTATAGGGCCCTGAGCTCACATCAGTGGCACACGTCTGCAGCAATTTGTTTTCCCGGGATGCCTCATTCAAAATGAACCAATGAGTGGCCCTGGTGTGGCGGTGCTCGGCTTCCGCTATTTTTAAATGCGCTTACGTGCCCCGCGTTACCTGTTTCCATTGGCTACATGTGTACTACCCGTCACGGTCACACACCGGCAACGGCTTGTGCGCGCTACCGCGATGGTGCATTATTTGAAATTAATCACTCACTGGCGTCGCTATGGTGGAGCACGCATTCCGCGGGGGCAGGGCAGGCTAACACATACATTTGATTGTGCAAGTGGAAATGGCAATTGGTGCCCCCTCTTACAGTCACATTGCAGCACCCACCGCACACCGCCAGCCCTGGCCGGTCACCCACCGCTGGCCATGGCCGGTCACCCACCGCCAGGTGCTGGCGGTGGGTGAGCGCCCTGTGCATTGAGGTCACCCTGGCATGGATGGCCCTGGCCGGTCACCCACCGCTGGGTGCTGATGGTGGGTGACCGGCCTTGGCCGGCGGAGGGTGACCAGCCATGGCCATCCATGCCAGGGTGACCTCAATGCACAGGGCGCTCACCCACCACCAGCACCCAGCGGTGGGTGACCACCAGGGCCGGCGGTGGGTGACCGGCCATGGCCAGCGGTGGGTGACTGGCCAGCACCCAGCGGTGGATGACCGGCCAGGGACGGCAGTGGGTGAACGGCCATGGCCATCCATGCCAGGGTGACCTCAATGCACAGGGCGCTCACCCACCACCAGCACCCAGCGGTGGGTGACCACCAGGGCCGGCGGTGGGTGACCGGCCATGGCCAGCGGTGGGTGACCGGCCAGCACCCAGCGGTGGATGACCGGCCAGGGACGGCAGTGGGTGACCGGCCAGGGCCATCCATGCCAGGGTGACCTCAATGCACACGGCGCTCACCCAGCACCCGGCGGTGGGTGACCGGCCAGGGCCGGTGGTGGGTGACCGGCCATGGTCAGCGGTAGGTGACCGGCCAGCACCCGGCGGTGGATGACCGGCCAGGGCCAGCGGTAGGTGACCGGCCAGGGCCAACCATGCCAGGGTGACCTCAATGCACAAGGTGCTCACCCACCGCCAGCACCCGGCGGTCGGTGACCGGCCAGGGCCATCCATGCCAGGGTGACCTCAATGCACAGGGCGCTCACCCACCGCCAGCACCCGGCAGTGGGTGACCAGCCAGGGCCGGCAGTGGGTGACCGGCCATGGCCAGCAGTGGGTGACCGGCCAGCATCCGGCGGTGGATGACTGGCCAGGGCCAGCGGTGGTTGACCGGCCAGGGCCATCCATGCCAGGGTGACCTCAATGCACAGGGCGCTCACCCACCGCCAGCACCCGGCAGTGGGTGACCGGCCAGGGCCATCCATGCCAGGGTGACCTCAATACACAGGGCGCTCACCTACCGCCAGCACCCGGCGGTGAGTGACCGGCCAGGGCCGGTGGTGGGTGACCGGCCAGGGCCAGCGGTGGGTGACCAGCCAGCACCCGACGGTGGATGAACGGCCAGGGCTGGCGGGCTGCGGTGGGTGCTGCAATGTGACTGTAAGGGGGTACCAACTGCCATTTCCACATGCATATTCAAATGTATGTGTTAGCCTGCCCCGCCCCCGCGGAATGCATGCTCCGCCATTGCGATGCCAGTGAGTGATGATTTTCAAAAGATGCACCGTCGCGGTAGTGTGCACATGCGTTTGGCGGGGTGTGACCGTGGTGGTCCTTGACCCTGCAGCATCTGTTATGCACAATTGCAGTATCAAGGATCATCTTCTGTGTTGGGGGAAGGCATTCCCGGATGGCGTGTGTACACACACAGCATATCTCCGCACACATGTAATGTTCATAGTTATACATGTGTGTCAGGACATGTCCGGAATGCATCAAGAATCATTATGTCAAGTCAATGGCCCGTGTCCACGTGTGTCATTCATGTCTATTGGTTGCATGTGTGGTCATACTATTGACCTTGCCAGTGGTTAACAAAGGCCAGTGATGTGCACCCAAGTTGTGTCAGATGTGCATGGCGATGTGTTGCTTCTTGGTTTTGCGGACACATGTTTCTATTTCTGCACATCTACACAGTACATCAAGGCTGTGTACCCACATTCAGAAGCTGTTGTGAGTGTGTTGTTTGTGTGTGCAAGTAGCAATGATGAGGGTATACTGTAGTGTAGTTCCTATTATCCCAATAGGCTCTGCGCATTGGAATAATATCTTCAATAGTATAGACCTAGGGCAGAGGTTAACTAGGTCTTCTACCGACGATATTAGACTTAAAGTTTTGTGTTTGCCAGCTAGCTCAGAGTTCACTAGAAACTTTCTCGAATAGGCAAGGAGGATTTTAACCTCCCTGGATAGACAAGAAGGGATTTAGTTTCTGACAACCATAGAACATGACAACTTTGCTCTCCCCTAATCAAGAGTGTATCTCTAGAGTCGTGTGAAAACAAAAGACAACTTATTTTACTCAGTCAGTTCAGTGCATTCTTAGTTTCACCAGATTGTAGAGAAAAGGAAGAGACGGGCGTGTTCAATAAAAGATGTTATTTATTGATTAGTCTCCTTTCTCATACAAGAGAAATGAATCGCTATTATTGCAATACTTGTAGTTAAGTAAAGTGCATACAGTAAAGACAGAATTATAAAATAATACTGTAAAAGCATTGATATGGTTTCTGAGCCATATGATACTTTAAAATGGATAAAATAGATACATACATATATACATTTGACTAATCATACTCAACTGGTGCTTCTAACCACGCCTACCCCAGTGTACCTGACCTAAGCCTAATACGTGGGCGGGAGTAGATAAGTAGCAGTTTAAGTTAAGTTTGTTTGCCAAGGGACTGATTCGAGAATTCTCTGCAAGGGGTTATTCAGTTCTGTACCTGAGATCTAGACTGATGGAGTGCTGGTATCTCTTATCCCAGGTCTTGATATTCCAGCTGCCTGCGAGGGCTGCTTGGAAGCGCCGGAGCTGGATTTCTCAGCAGGAGAAAGGCAGCGTCTTGTTCTCAGCGCGTCAGGAAGGCGGGGCAGCGCCTGTGGGCTTCGCTCTCTGCTGGGCTCCTCAGCACGTCTCGCTGCTCCGATCTCGTCACCACCGCATGTGTTTGCTTAAGGCAATGTCGGTAATATTTATACCTGAAAGGTGCCGAGATTGACGTAAGGATGGACATATATACGTCAATAAGGATGTCATATGAACGGGCTCGTTCGCACATTCTTTGCTGAAGTTCTCGGTGAAATCAAAACAATGGTTATGGGAATTTCCCAGGTCGCTGTAGGTTTGATTTGTTTTGAGAACTCCGTATGCCTTATCAGGGGCTGGAGGAATATCACTTGTCTAATTAGATGGCATGCGTTATGACCTAATCAGATAACGCGCTTCTGTGCCGTGGTGTGGCTTAATCAGATAACGGCTTTTGCACCGTTAGATGGCTGCTAGTTAATTATTAACCAAACCAGGGTCAGGAATAGGGGAATCGATACAGAACCTATAGGAATACATCACACCCACTCCACGTAGACTATGTCCATATTTACAAATCTAGGCATAGTGAACCCAGTAGCGTTTGTGTATACCGTACCACCCCAAAATACATTCTTATGTATCTTGAAAATTTTGAAACATAATCACATGTACTATCACGTGTACTATATGCACAAGCAGTCTAATAATGCTAAACATATAACGCATATTTCTAAATTCAGCATGAATAAATGCGAAAATCACACATGAAATGGCTCTTAATACAGAAAAAAAAGTGCGAGACCATTTCATCACAATCATAAAGTTATGTATAATAGTGCTAGAGGATAGCGAATGTCTCGTGACTACCTAAAATAGAAATTTAGTTCTCTAAGAATAATGTCTACTTTAAGCAGAAGATAAGTGTCCCAAAAAATCGTAAATATTTTTGAATTGGGAAAAAAGGTTCTTGCAGTCTGAAAAACTGATGAGAAAAAAAAGTTTCATATCGCTTTTTCAATGTTGAAGGCCAAATTCAGGATGTAGGGAACTCTGAGTTCTAGTTTGCTCAAAGTTATTCCTGTTGCTCTGGTGAAAACATCATATCATTTAGACTGTTGAAAAAACTGTCAACAGCTCCTTGCGTAAGTTCCACTATTTCGGAAAAGGTTGTTACCATGCATTCATGAGCCTGAGCATGATTGCCTCCATTGATGTTTTGATCAGCATAGCTGACTGAAGGTCGTACCTGATCGATGCTGCTTTCATCTTGTGCTTCACTACCCCTCAATCGTAGTGGTGAAGTCTCCACGAATGCCGTCATCAGGATTGGTAGCCGCTGGGGACAGCACAATGCATGAGCCGTTACCGGACCCAACAAGGTATCTGCGTCCATTGGCACATCCGATTGTAGTGCCAGACAGGTGTCCAACACGCATTCTTCGCCGCATAGCAAGCACCTTAATACAGGCATAACACAACTTTGCCACATTGGTCTAAATGAAAGAGACCAAGTCATGTTCAGGTCCCGAAGCCGTGCTAGTCCAAGGACTTTAGTTATGCGGTCCCGGTAGCCAATGGCTAGGATCATTTCTTCCCTTGTCGCAGGTGTTTTGTCTGTGACATGGTTTGCCATAGCGAAATAACAGGATCAAAAATAGAATACCCGCTATTAGTCCCAAAAGGAGTGGAAGTCCGCCAAAAATGGAATGGACAAAGTCTGGAAAAATACCCAGGTTGGCTGTTGAATGGAGTTAAAGCACCCGAAAACACTGCTTTAAATACACTGGAGACACCAGTGGTATCAGAAATATTTAAGATTTCGTTCAGTATTTCTGCGAAATGTATGGGGGAATTAGTTGATAATAATGAATGAATCTCTTCTGTTGTCCTTGCAACTTGGAGATCATACGTTTCTTTTGATGACGTGAGCCTGGTCGGCGTCTGTAGGAGCACAGTCTTCATTCTGCTTAAAGTATCTATTCGAATAGAAGCAATTTTCAAATCTGGCCATAACCTTGCCTCCCTGTCTGGAGAATCGTTAGGGAACAATACTCGTTCACAGCACATGACCTTCCTAGTCACGGTTATGAGATAAGGTTTTCCGGGCAGCAAACTACAACATCTGCGATCTACTTTTGGAATGTAACTCCCGTTCGAGAGTCTCCTAAAGAATGGTTCTATTCGTGTTGCAGGTGTGCCTAGCTGGTAACATGAAAGGTTATTTGAAGTCCCTTCACAGGCTCCATGCAAACTAATACCCTGACACAGAAGTGTACCGCTTAGTGATCTTGCACAATTATCGCCACTGAGAAACACTTTCTGGCCTTTATTACTGACACATTCGTGTGTATAGGGCAAGTTCCATATTGACTTAATGTATCCTTTACCCAACCTTTCATACTGGCCTGCCTGTATATATTTTTGGCAGAATTGAAACTGGAAAGTAGTTATCGGAATATTTATTATTCCATGTATTATCCATTCAATGACAGGTCGTTCTGACATTGTCAATGGTAATCTCTCAAGTTTTTCAATGCTCAGAATTGTATAGTCAGCACCCTTCTGTGCCAAACTGATTTGTTTATCAGTAAGGTTAAAGATATTAAATAATGACGTTGTGTTGATTAAACGCCAAGGCACATAGCCAGAATGCAGATTTTGTAACGTCCAGCCAAGCTGTACAATAGAACGCAATTGGGACTGACCGTGTTGTAACATCAGTAAGTCTTGCGATATTATATCGATTGCTGAAGACACAATGCTGTCCAGAGAATATATTCTGGAGGACAGAGTCATTAACCCATTGTCCACCACAGAAAGTGATTTTTCCAAATTAATACGGTCAATTTCCCGTATTTTTTCTGCTGTCTCAATTTGAGTTACTTTCCAAACTTCGTTATAAGCTGCATATATAGAGGCCGCTATGAAACGTTTTTGACGCTGTTTGCGTGGTCCCAATATGAAATCACGCAAGTCAGCACCTTCTGTAAGTAAAGTTAGGTGTTGCTTAATTTCAGCCAGTGTGGACGTTCGTAGCCATTGAAGGCAGAGCTTGCCCACGCTGTAGGTGGTTACTATCCCTGGATGTTGTCTTTGGGAATATCTAGGGTCTGGCCTAGTCAATGTGAACCCCTGTTTTTTGTTCAGGAATCTGTCTTGACAGTTATTTGTATCTGTGGGCCAGATCAACCATCTTTTCCATTCAGGATGTGTTCTGTTTTGGTTTAATATTTGGTTTACGTCTATCTCAACATCTATAGAGCTATTACTGTTCATTGTTGGCTTTGGAATAGACGGTTTGTTCAAATCTTTGATTTTGGCTAAGCCAAGACAGGTAGTTTGTTGAATAGTGTAATTCAAGAATATAATTTGTTCTGGGATCATGCAGGCTCTAAACAATGATTCTATACCTTGTACTTGCCAATCTCTTGTACCCCAAACAGTTTTTGCTTCAATATTATTGTTCCAGAAATCAAACCAAAATGTATTCATTTGTTCAAAGAATGAATCGGAATATATCAATGTTGTGTTTGTAAGCATGGTCTTCATACCCGTCTTATTTGACAATTTGAAATAAAATGTTTCTGCATTACTTGTGTTAAACCCTGAAAAGTA